>NC_140591.1:1335657904-1337009051 GCF_964204655.1 Triturus cristatus
GCAAATCAAGCCCTAACATGGGCCCTGGCCTAGGCTTCCTTCCTCTATCCGACCTCTCTGTTCCACATTAGAAGTGTTGAATCTGCTTCCGTGGCCCCCCGGGGATCATGGGGTGGTGCTGGCTTGGCGGATGGGCGTCCGCCTCATCAATTCAAACACAGGTAGCCCAGTAAGCCGCACACGAGTCAGAGAGAAGGTTTACCAGCCTTTAATAAATGGTGTGGAAAGAAGCATCAGTCAGTGCAATTGGCAGCCTCTCCTCCGCCTTACGCGTTTCGAGTTCATCTCTTCATCAGAGGCGCTTCGGGAAAGGTTCGCGCTCAGCTGGCAGTTCCTCCGTTTTTTTTTTTTTTTTAATTAAATCACGCTTCCTGTTTGCGTTGCAAGTTCTTATGGGAGTTGTAGTGCCAGTATTCTCCACCTCAATAACGGTGCGCTGATCACTGCCGCAAATCAAGCCCTAACATGGAGCGTACCCCCCATGCCAACAGTGTAAGTACGACACGTACCCCCACCCGCGTATGCATGGAGCGTATCCCCATGCCAACAGTGTAAGTACGAGCCGTACCCTCACCCGTGTATGCATGGAGCGTACCCCCATGCCAACAGTGTAAGTACGACACGTACCCCCACCCGCGTATGCATGGAGCGTACCCCCCCATGCCAACAGTGTAAGTACGAGCCGTACCCTCACCCGCGTATGCATGGAGCGTACCCCCCATGCCAACAGTGTAAGTATGACACGTACCCCCACCCGCGTATGCATGGAGCGTATCCCCCATGCCAACAGTGTAAGTACGAGCCGTACCCTCACCCGCGTATGCATGGAGCGTACCCCCCATGCCAACAGTGTAAGTATGAGCCGTACCCTCACCCGCGTATGCATGGAGCGTACCCCCCATGCCAACAGTGTACGTACGACACGTACCCTCACCTGCGTACGTATGGAGCGTACCCCCCCAACAGTGTAAGTATGAGCTGTTCCCTCACCCGCGTATGCATGAAGCGAACCCACACCCGTGTATGTTCTAAGCGTACATATTGTGAAATAGGAGGGGTGTGTGCAGAGTCCTCCCAGCAGTGCCCAGAGACAGGAGGGGTGTGTGCAAAGTCCTCCCAGCAGTGCCCAGAGACAGGAGGGGTGTGTGCAGAGTCCCCCCAGCAGTGCCCAGACATGAAAGGGGTGTGTGCAGAGTCCCCCCAGCAGTGCCCAGACATGAGAGGGGTGGGTGCAGAGTCCTCCCAGCAGTGCCCAGACACAGGAGGGGTGTGTGCAGAGTCCTCCCAGCAGTGCCCAGAGACAGGAGGGGTGGGTGCCTAACACTCCCAGCAGTGCCCAGAGACAGGAGGGGTGGGTGCAGAGTCCTCCGAGCCGTGCCCAGAGACAGGAGGGGTGTGTGCAGAGTCCTCCCAGCAGTGCCCAGAGACAGGAGGGGTGTGTGCAGAGTCCCCCCAGCAGTGCCCAGACATGAGAGGGGTGGGTGCAGATTCCTCCCAGCAGTGCCCAGACACAGGAGGGGTGTGTGCAGAGTCCTCCCAGCAGTGCCCAGAGACAGGAGGGGTGGGTGCAAGGTCCTCCCAGCAGTGCCCAGAGACAGGAGGGGTGTGTGCAGAGTCCTCCCAGCAGTGCCCAGAGACAGGAGGGGTGGGTGCCTAACACTCCCAGCAGTGCCCAGAGACAGGAGGGGTGTGTGCAGAGTCCTCCCAGCAGTGCCCAGAGACAGGAGGGGTGTGTGCAGAGTCCCCCCAGCAGTGCCCAGACATGAGAGGGGTGGGTGCAGAGTCCTCCCAGCAGTGCCCAGACACAGGAGGGGTGTGTGCAGAGTCCTCCCAGCAGTGCCCAGAGACAGGAGGGGTGGGTGCCTAACACTCCCAGCAGTGCCCAGAGACAGGAGGGGTGGGTGCAGAGTCCTCCGAGTCGTGCCCAGAGACAGGAGGGGTGTGTGCAGAGTCCTCCCAGCAGTGCCCAGAGACAGGAGGGGTGTGTGCAGAGTCCCCCCAGCAGTGCCCAGACATGAGAGGGGTGGGTGCAGAGTCCTCCCAGCAGTGCCCAGACACAGGAGGGGTGTGTGCAGAGTCCTCCCAGCAGTGCCCAGACACAGGAGGGGTGTGTGCAAAGTCCTCCCAGCAGTGCCCAGAGACAGGAGGGGTGGGTGCAGAGTCCTCCCAGCAGTGCCCAGAGACAGGAGGGGTGTGTGCAGAGTCCTCCCAGCAGTGCCCAGAGACAGGAGGGGTGGGTGCCTAACACTCCCAGCAGTGCCCAGAGACAGGAGGGGTGTGTGCAGAGTCCCCCCAGCAGTGCCCAGACATGAGAGGGGTGGGTGCAGAGTCCTCCCAGCAGTGCCCAGACACAGGAGGGGTGTGTGCAGAGTCCTCCCAGCAGTGCCCAGACACAGGAGGGGTGGGTGCCTAACACTCCCAGCAGTGCCCAGAGACAGGAGGGGTGTGTGCAGAGTCCTCCCAGCAGTGCCCAGAGACAGGAGGGGTGTGTGCAGAGTCCCCCCAGCAGTGCCCAGACATGAGAGTGGTGGGTGCAGAGTCCTCCCAGCAGTGCCCAGACACAGGAGGGGTGTGTGCCTAACACTCCCAGCAGTGCCCATGGAACGCAAAGGGTGGAGTAGCCACAGATACCATGCCCACAAAAGTCAGTCAGGTGCACAAAGACCCTGCAGTACATGTACCACATGTGTGCGAGGCTGGGAGTATACGCATGCATAGGGCCGAAAACAAAACATGTCCACATGAAGTCATGTCAATAGTCCACATACACAAGTACAATGACTACCAAGGATGCCACGAATGATGCAGGTGGAGACATCGCTCAGCATGCATGTGCAAAGTTGAAGGAGTCCGTCACACACCCAGCTAATGTACACACAGCTCAGCGCTAAATTTTGGGAACACCCTGCAGGGAAGATGTCAGGGTACACAGAGGAAGGAATACACCTTGGGACAATTTCACCATGCAGCAACTGCTTACATGAACAGAGAAACCTAGCTAACACCGTGTGATGGCACACAGATCCCAGGGTCCCCCCTATGAGCAGCACACTACTACATTTCCCACACACCCAACACATGAACACCACCCACAACCATGTAGCAGCCCCACCAACAGCAATACCAGCAAAGCAGTAGTGTTCCAAGGGTAAAAAATAAATTGGTTTATTCAGCATGATCCAAAAAATCTCGTTTGTAGAAAGTTCAATATTTACAAAGCCCATAGGGCAGTCCAGAAGTCACAGCTGGATGGGGGACACAGTGGGATGCGTGTCCCCTAGCTTGCCTGCAGAGTTACATACCGTCGTCTTCCACAGGGGTGAGGGCATCATGTGGGGGGGAAGGACCAGACACCGCAGGGACATGAGGGCGAAGGGTAGGTGTCGTGGGTGCAGGGATGGAGGACTCCACCACAGGGGGTGGGGCAGGGCCAAAGGTGGAGGCCAGGATCTCGCTGCACACCTTAGCAAGGTCCTCCAGGGAATCCCCTACACCCGAAGGAACCACAGGTCCCAAGGAGGGGGGGGGTCAGAGGGATGGGTCGCAGCGCCACTGGGGGAGGGTGTAGACAGGGGGGGGGGGACTCAACCACCCTGACCAGGGACTCCCTTGACCGCTTGCGGGGTGGTGTCACTGTGGGGCTCAGGGACAGAGCGGCCATGAAGGAGTCTTTATGTGATATGTGGCCAGGAGAGCTGAGGGGAGGGGATTTGGAGGGAGTGGATTTGGTGGAATGCGGACTCCCACTCTGGCTGCGTGTCTTACGTTTGCCCCCCGACCCAGTGGGTGTGCCTACTTCACCCTGTGTGTGCGTGCCAGGAGGTGTGCGGGTGACCTTCCCTGCTGGTGTGGTGCCTGTGTCCGTCGTGGTGGGTGCATGCTGACGTCTGGGTGTACGTGGGACAGGCATGGGAGTGGGAAGTGTGGATGGGGCAGGGGCAGGGGGTTGGATGAAGCGCTGCAGGAGACCCACTGCTGCAGTCAGTGTCGAGTCTATCGACCTCAGCAAGCTGCGTTGGTCAGCCTGCGATGAGTGAATGCCCTCCAAGTATGCCTCCATGTTGTTGAGGACCTGGCTGTGGCAATGGAGGACATTAAGGATCGCAGCCTGACCAATCTGCAACTGCCGCTGGATGTCCACAGACTCGGCATTGGCGGCAGCAGTGGAGACAGGGGCAGGGGGTGCGGTGCCTGGCAGGAAGGAGACATGCGGTGACTGGGCACGCTGGGAAGGGACATGAGCAAGTGGGAGGCGGCTGATGGCAATGGAGGGGGCGGGGCGAGATGTTGTGCCGCTGTCAGATGGTGGTGCAGCCACCGCCCACTCGGAGAGATCATCCTCGGACCCGACAGCTTCATACTCTGTTGTGCCAGTCGACAGGTCCCCGGCTTCACTCTCCTCCGCCTCAGTCCCACTCGATGTGCCAGCCACTAGGTCACCGCTGGCACTGGTGCTCGGTCCCTCTGCTCCGCCTGTGCCCATGTCTCCCTCCGTGTCCCCCGACGATGCTGTGGGCAGGGTGAAGAGACAGCAATTAATCATACACCTGTATACATATGTCACATGAGTCCAATCTACATAGGTTACAGTGCATAGTCTGAAACAAAAGAAGAGTTACATCTACAACACAAGGTACATATGTAGGGCATGCAAGACACAGTTGTGTGACCCACCATGCCACTGAAAAACTATGGAGAGCATGACACAATAGCAAATGAGATGAAATGGAATTTTGACTGAGGAGCAAGGCCCTGGGGACAATCCAGCACTGCATCTGCACCACACAGCGTGGCAGGAAATAGGGATGAGCAGGGACCATAGCCAGGAACTAGAGGCACATGCAGCATAGGTAATTCTGAAAACATGCCCACCCTGACTGGCTCACTGCACCTTGAGTGTATGTCCAGACAAACATCACACACTGGCCAGTCCTAGCAAGGAGATTTCAGGTTTTGACATGTAGGCCATGCCCGCACCACCCACCCCCTACATGAGACAATTCTTTGGAGACACAGGAAGCACTTACATCTCTTAGTCTGGGTGAAATACACATGGGATGCAAAAATTCAATAATGCACACAAAATACCCAAGGTGCGCCTGTCCAAATAATCATGTACAAATGGGCTTCATCAGATGATTGTAACAAGACACACAGGCAATGGCCACCGTGAGTTTGAACAAGGAAAATCAGGTCAGGCTGTACAGTGGACACTTGTACTACATTTCACGTCAATATACATTGGGCCAGGGGACAATGGCACAGAGCACAACCTATGCTGTAGACACTGAGAGTGTCCACATTTTCGGATTACACACGTGATACCTAGGAAAATATGCCCCTGGGGACAGTAGTGGCCACACAACTCCATGCTCCTGAATGGGAATGACTGCAACACACGCTACCATCCCTGCACTATGCGTACCGCACACTCATGCACATCATGTCACAGGCCACCACATAGGACATGCGTGCTGTAAGGCCTCACACTTGAGAGACTAACTCCCATGTCTGGACTCAGCATTAGTGCCAACTGACATGGAACCCACAAGTTCAGAACTGGACAGGGCACAGGCAAGGTCCCAAAACCTGTTACACACCACACCCAGCAGGACCCGTGCGATCCTCCACGTCCAGCACCGGATATCCTGCCAGCGTTTCCTCACCTGGGACAGGCGCCGCTTCCGACCATCCGCACTCCTCACGGCGCTGACGGCGGTCAGCCATATCTGCTCCTTGGCAGAGGCGCCTACCTGTGAGGATGAACAAGTGACACTACATCAATACACCTGTAACATGTCACAGAGACAGATATTATATCAATATATATCAGGTACTGCGCCGGTTCGTCGTCCTTTAATATGCAGACTGGTTTTTATCATACTCACTTGTCTCTTCTCCGTTGAAACACTGCAATAATTCACCATTTCATGACGAAGCTGTACTAGGCACCATAAATCAGCATCAATTCAACCAACTCCTTTTTAACGTCGTCACTGCGACACGAATTTCAATCCTCACTCAGCATAGACTAGAGAAATGTCACCACCTCTGCATGAAATTCAATCCACAGTGTTCATGCAACTCCAAGCACCTAAGTCACAAACGTTATGCTGAAAACATGCCTAATATTGTGCCAAATGTGGTTAAAATTCTTCCTTTCCATTTTTTATCCCCCTTTTTCTCCCCTTGTTCCTTTTTTGTATGTAAAGAATTGTAAAAAAGGTGTGATATATTATCAAGACAGCAGTGCATTATTTGTTTGTCCTGAAGATGATGCCCTATATTTAATGTGGCATCGAAACGTCGTCGACACCCAAACACCCTATGCACTAGACTCAAGCTATAACACATTGTGCAACGGTGTTAAATGATTAATTTGTGTCTGTCTATACTGAGAACAACTGTACAGACCCATTTTGGCTTGCCTTTTGGCCAATTCTGTGTTCATTGTTCTGTCTTGTGTTCTGTTGGTCACGGCTGTGCCCACTTGTCAATTGAATGTTTTATTTGATACTACTTTTGAAAAATACTATGAAAATAAATTCTTGTCGGGCTCCGTTTTCCAGGATCAGCACACGATGCCTACATCATGAGGCGTAGCAGGATGCCTGAAATGATGACGCAGCTGCGCAACGAACGAGCATGTGTTGTTGGTGGGTACAGTCTGTCTGTCCTGTATTTTGCGTAGACTTCCAGCACGACCGCTTCTCCTGTCCTACTTATGTCCATGTGTTTTCCATGTAGGGGACGCTGGCTATCCCAACATGCCATGGCTGATCACACCTCTCCGCAACCCCATCACACCGGCACAGCTCCGCTACAACACCGCCCATGGCCGGACAAGGCGAGTGATAGAGAGGACATTGGGCCTCCTGAAGAGCCAATTCCGATGCCTCCACAAGACCGGCGGCGCGCTCCCATATGCCCCGGCGAAGGTCTGCAAAATCTTCATGGTCTGCTGCATGCTGCACAACATGGCAGTTGAGAAAGCTGTGCCACTCATCCTGGATCAAGATGATCAGGACCATCCACCCGTGGAGGACGAAGGGCTTGGCAATGGGGCTAGTGATGTGGAGGACGTGGTTCCGCAAGAGGACATCCGGACTCGGCTCATACGCGACTTCTTTGCTTAGTGGTGAGTACCAGTGTCTGTGTGTGCATGAATTGGTCCCCGTGTGGCATGTGTTGCAATGTGTGTGTCCATCTGCATGTATGCCACGTGAGTCAGAGGTGTGTGTGGATGTGTCACTAGAGTGATGGTGCCAGTGATGAGTGTATTTCCACAGTCATAATTGTGACCTGGCATGTTGTCATCCTTACATGTGTCGAGTACATGCACATGCAAGTGGCTGTGCTTTTTGTGGCTGACTTCTTGTGTGTCTCACATCCCCAGGTACTTGCGCATGCCGTCTGCTGGTTGCATTGTTGTGGCACTGCTATTCCTCATGGACACGTCATCGTGTGCTGACTCAGCGTTAAACGCACAGACAAGTTTGGAAGTCTCCTTAGGGTAAGGGATGCATCAGGGGTGTATTGGGTGTGGCAGTTGTTCACGATGTATGCACACTGCCCCTGTCGCTGTTTGGTTCCTCTGCAGACATGTCGCATCACCATGGAACACATTACATGCAGCTGGGTACACCTGAATAGATGGTCAGACATGTTGACAGTCATCAGTCATGGGATTGTGGAATGTGATCATGGCATCAATGTGTGTTACACTGCCCTCGGACACATACGGTTTGCCTTGGCTTGACATGCTGTGGGACTTCCACATCAGCGGATCAATGGTGTATGGCAGTCTCTCCGTGAGCAGCAGGGGGTGTTTAGCTGTTAGCCGACACTTGTGTGCCAGTTCCATGGCTATCACGCATTTGGGCTGCAGAAGGGGGGTTCCAGTGTTGGACCCACATGTTACTCCACATGAACTGTTGATGTGTACTCCGAGTTGCCTCTGCAATCCCGAATACCTGACTAATAAAGGTGTCCCTATGCCTCCAAGGTGCCTCTTCTCAGTCAATGGTGGTGTGTTGCCACGGTGCATCCAGCATGTCTGGCATGGTTTTCCGTGATAGTGGCTATGTGTCTATGTGTAGAGTAGCAAGATGCAAGCTGTTTGTCTGGGATTAGACTGTGTAATGTGCATGTAGTCAATGACTGTGTGGGTATTGTGACATGTGCCATCCCCATGCATCCAACGTTGGCCAGGCCACCATTCTCTGCATCCACCTGACTCAAGCTTGCAGGACATGGTTCTGCCACCTGTCCACACATACCTGGGTGCCCCCCAGGACACTACACATGATCCCTGACCTCTGCGCATGGCTGTAGCTGTACTCAATATGTCTGTCGGCACGGTTGTGCGGCCACCCCCTCAGCTGGTTTGGCCCATCACGGGTGTGTATGGTGCTCCTTGTCTGTCTTGCCTAATACAATGTGACCCATGTGTGTCCTGTGCCAGACTCAGGCCCCAGGGTGTGGATGGTTGAAGTCAAATGTGAACTCAGGCATGGTTAGACTTTACAAGACACATGTGAGGTAATAATGCACTCAGTAGGCATCTTCTCTTTATGGTGTGACTTTTATTTTGGTTGGGGGGGGGGGTTTGACATGAGGGGCTT
Source organism: Triturus cristatus (assembly GCF_964204655.1). NCBI lineage: Eukaryota > Metazoa > Chordata > Amphibia > Caudata > Salamandridae > Triturus > Triturus cristatus. The sequence goes on from NC_140591.1 coordinate 1,335,666,529, forward strand.
TCCGGGTGTGTGGAATCCAAAGTTCACTAGGGGAGTTGGTGTCCTTGCCATTGTAAATCCTCAGAGTCCATGCCACAGTCTTTGTCAACATTGGTCAGACAGTGACCAGCAAGTCCATGTGGCAGAGAATGTCTTTTGCTGCTGTGCTGCTGTTGCTCCAGTGGGCCAGGTGCCAGGCCAGGTGTCCTGGGAGATGGTGCTATTGCGCCGACCCTCACGGTCTTTTCCGTGGACGACCCGCCCTCCTGCGGGGACCCTCAGAAGCAGGCCGTGACGATTTTTGGGATGCTCCGTTGGATGTCTCCTCCTCCTTCTCATCCCTCCCTGTGGGTGGTGATGTTCTACGCCTGCTGGCACAGGGAGGGTTGCCCATGTTGTCGGCCATCCGACGGAGTGTACTGTGAATTCCCGTGAACACCGTCACGAGCTCAGCCTGTCTGTCCTCCATCCTCCGTTGGTGTTGCAGTAGACAGGCATGTTGCTCCGCATGTTGCTGGGCCTGCTGGGTCTTGATCTCATCGAGGGTCCCCTTCATCTCGTTGAGGGTGAACACAACCTGGGCCATGCCCGTGGTGTCCTGCCGGTATGTGTCCAGGATGTTTCGGACATGGGAATATACCGGTTCCCCAGCCAACTGGTCAGGCTCGCGCCTCCACCGTCCTCCACTCCCACCACCCCTGCCCACTTGCACCTGGCCTGCCGTTGTGGGCACATCGGGTCTCCGGGACCCCTGAGGGGTGGTATTTGCGTTGCCGCCTGCTTCCTCCTGGGTGCCCGGGACACCGTGTCCCTCCTGGCCAGCCTGGCTGCATTGTGGTAGTGGGGCAGGGATCCTGGGTGTCTCCTGGGATGTGGCAGGAGTGGGGGTGGTGGTTGGCCCAGTTGTACCTGACGCAGGTGCTGCAGGTCGTTGGACACCAGAGGGGCCAGGTTGGTCGGGGGCGGGTTCGTCCACGGAGTGGTGAGAGTCGTCGCTGGCGGTGGCTCCGTCATCCCGCCGAGCCGGGTCCTGTGAGTCTTCCCCCCCAGTGTTGGGGGGTGATCCACGACGTTGACCTGTGTGTGAGAGAGACAATGTTAATTTTGTTCCATGCAACATCCATGTTTCATTGGTTTCTAAGTTGGCACATTTCCACTGGGAATTTGGATATGTCTTGCATTCCACTCACAGTGCACTTGTACATGGGTAGGTCCCTTGGCCACAGCTTTTGCGACTTTACCTATGTGTGGCACTGTCTTACTTGCTGCATCAATTGTGACTGCAGTCAGCAGTGGAGTGGGCAGGTGTGGCGAGCCATGCATTGGCGCCTTCCGTGTTGCACTGTACGAGGGCACATGGAGTGGTTCCACACACTTAGATAATGCAGGTAGCTGTCGTTGTGCTCGTGCACAGGTTGTGACATGGCCCTGTGTTTTGCCATGGAGAAGAGGGGGGGTTCTGGCACTGGCCACCCTTGTCTACATGCACGCAGTCTACCTGCTGATTAGCAGACATTCCCACACCCCACAAGGCTGATTTGCTCTCCCTGTGTGTCCCTTTCTCGCTCCTTCTCTGTCCCCCTCTCCCTCCCTCTGTGTGTCGGCCTCCTCCCTCTGTCCGTCTCCCTGTGTCTCCCTCCCTCTATGTCCCCCTCTCCCTCCCTCCGTGTGTCAGCCTCCTCCCTCTGTCCATCTCCCTCTGTCTCCCTTTCTCCCTCCCTCTGTCAACCTCCTCTCTCTGTCCGTCTCCCTTTCTCCCTCCCTCTGTCAGCCTCCTCCCTCTGTCCGTCTCCCTCTGTCAACCTCCTCCCTCTGTCCGTCTCCCTCTGTCAACCTCCTCCCTTTGTCCATCTCCCTCTGTCAACCTCCTCCCTCTGTCCGTCTCCCTCTGTCAACCTCCTCCCTCCCTCTGTCACCCTCCTCCCTCCCTCTGTCTGTCTCCCTGTGTCCACCTCTGTCTCCCTCCCTCTCTGTCCCCCTCTCCCTCCCTCTGTGTGTCACCCTCTGTCACCTCAGCCCAGCTTCCTGGGCACACACTGTTAGCAGATCTTTGAATGGCCATTGGATTGTTGATGTGAGTTTGTTTCTGATCTCCAGGCACCCATTGGGTGTAGTGTGTGGGTCTGCACTGCTGCTGTGGTGGTGTGTGCTGCCACTCTTTCACAGTGTTGGCTGTTCCATATCTGCTGTCATGTGCAAAAACATGCCGTCACCCCCATGTGTTAATGCAAGGCGTCCGCCATTTGCTGGCAAGTCTTTCCCGTGTGGGGACACACTGTTTGTCTGGCTGTGACCTAGGCCATATGGGCAGAGGGCATTGTTGTCTGCTTCTGATTTGCACTATGTGATTTTTTGGGCCCACACTCCCGCCATCTGGCTTACCGTGTCATGTGTTGGTGTTTTCTGTGGCCTGTGACTTGACATTGTCCAGCTGGGAGCATGGGGCATGGTGGCGCCAGTGGCATGTGCGTGTTATGGAGTGTGGTTGAGTCATGCGATAGCTTGGGGTGGTTGCGTGCCTGTTTGTGAGTTTGGTTGTGGATGACGTTCCCCCCATGTGAGGTGAGTTGTTTGTGTACTCACCCGGGTCTCGGAGTCCTTCTAATCCGTCGACTGCCACCACCGGCAGTATGGCCATCACCCTCTCCTCCCAGGGATGGTATTCTACGCATCTGCGGGGCGGCCCTCCTCCAGTGACGTTGGCCTGGTTGTGATCGTCTGTCATTTTGGCTCGGACCCTCCTCCGCAGATCGTACCACCTGGCTTGGCATTCATGCCTGGTCCTTCTGGTGTCCGCAACAGCATTCACAGCATCGACGATGGTCTGCCACATGGATGTTTTATCGGAAATGCTGGTCTGTCTGACCAATGTTACAAAGAGGTGTGGCTCAACTCTGAGGATTTCATCGACATGGACCTCCAACTCTCGGCTAGTGAACTTTGGATTCTTGTTAGTGGGCATGGTGAGGGGTGTGGGTGTGGGTGGTGGGGGGGGTGTGGATGGTTGTGGGTGTGTGGGTGTGGTTGTTTGGGTGTGTGTGTGAATGTGATGTGGGGGTGTTTGTGAAGGTGTGTGTGTGAAGGTGTGCAAGTGTAAGGTGTGGTGAAGCTTCTAGTATGGTGCTGTAGGTTGTCTGTGGGGTCTGGCAGCAGTGAGTCTGTTGCAAAGGCTCATGGTTTGTGTGTGTGGTCCCTTTTTATTGGTCCATTGGTGGGTGTGGCTGTGTTTGAAGTTTGGGTGGGTGTGTTATAAGGAGTGGTTGTGTTTTGGGCCTCTGCTTTGGATTTTGGCAGTTGCAGGTCAGTGATTGTGTTGTTTTTGAGCTTGTTGGGCATGTTTAGTGGCTTTGTGCCATTCGAATGGTGTATTCTTGTGTTGTTTTGCTTTGTCCTGGTTGTGTACGTGCGTTTTTAACGTGTGTACGGTGTGTACTTCGGCCATTTTGTTGTACAGTGCTGTCCTTGTGTCTGGCTTGGTACGACTCGTACATGCGCAATGTTGTGTGAAGGTGCTGGTGTTGGGGCCTGGGGTACGCTCCATACGTCCGCGGGGAGGGTACGGTTCGTACATACACGGGGGTACGACATGTACACGGGTGGGGGTACGACTCGAACGTACACGGGTGTACATACACGGGGGTTCGACACGTACACGGGTGTACATACACGGGTGGGGGTACGACTCGAACGTACATGGGTGTGGTACGACTCGAACGTACATGGGTGTGGTACGACTCGAACGTACACGGGTGTACATACAGGGGGGTACGACACGTACACGGGTGTACATACACGGGTGGGGGTGCGACTCGAACGTACACGGGTGTACATACATGGGGGGTTCGACACGTACACGGGTGTATATGCACGTGGGGGTTCGACACGTACACGGGTGAACATACACGGGGGGTTCGACACATACACGGGTGTACATACAGGGGGGGGTACGACACGTACACGGGTGTACATACACTGGTGGGGGTGCGACTCGAACGTACAAGGGTGTACATACACGGGGGTTCGACACGTACACGGGTGTACATACACGGGGGTTCGACACGTACACGGGTGTACATGCACATGGAGGTTCGACACGTACACGGGTGTACATACACGAGGGGTTCGACACGTACACGGGTGTACATACACTGGGGGGTACGACACGTATACGGGTGTACATACACGGGGATACGACACGTACACGGGTGTACATACACGGGTGGGGGTGCGACTCGAACGTACACGGGTGTACATACAGGGGGGGTACGACACGTACACAGGTGTACATACACGGGTGGGGGTGCGACTCGAACGTACACGGGTGTACATACACGGGGGGTTCGACACATACACGGGTGTACATACACGGGGGGTTCGACACGTACACGGGTGTACATACACGGGGGTTCGACACGTACACAGGTGTACATGCACGTGGGGGTTCGACACGTACACAGGTGTACATACACGGGGGTTCGACACGTACACGGGTGTACATACACGGGGGGTACGACACGTACACGGGTGTACATACACGGGGGGGTACGACACGTACACGGGTGTACATACATGGGTGGGGGTGCCACTCGAATGTACACGGGTGTACATACAGGGGGGTACGACACGTACACGGGTGTACATACACGGGTGGGGGTGCGACTCGAACGTACACGGGTGTACATACACGGGGGGTTCGACACGTACACAGGTGTACATACACGGGGGTTCGACACGTACACAGGTGTACATGCACGTGGGGGTTCGACACGTACACGGGTGTACATACACGGGTAGGGGTGCGACACGTACACGGGTGTACATACACGGGGGGTTCGACATGTACACGGGTGTACATGCACGTGGGGGTTCGACATGTACACGGGTGTACATACACAGGGGGTACGACACGTACACAGGTGTACATACACGGGGGTTCGACACATACACGGGTATACATACACGGGGGGGTACGACACGTACACGTGGGGGGTATGACACGTACACGGGTGTACATACACGGGTGGGGGTGCGACTCAAACGTATACGGGTGTACATACAGGGGGGGTACGACACCTACACGGGTGTACATACACGGGTGGGGGTGCGACTCGAACGTACACGGGTGTACATACACGGGGGTTCGACACGTACACGGGTGTACATACACGGGGGGTTTGACACGTACACGGGTGTACATGCACGTGGGGGTTCGACACGTACACGGGTGTACATACACGGGTGGGGGTGCGACACGTACACGGGTGTACATACACGGGGGTTCGACACGTACACGGGTGTACATGCACGTGGGGGTTCGACACGTACACGGGTGTACATACACGGGGGTACGACACGTACACGGGTGTACATACACGGGTGGGGGTGCGACTCGAACATACACGGGTGTACATACACGGGGGGTTCGACACATACACGGGTGTACATTCACGGGGGGTTCGACACGTACACGGGTGTACATACACGCGGGGTACGACACGTACATGGGTGTACATACACGGGGGTACGACTCGAACGTACACGGGTGGGGGTACGACTCGAACGTACACGGGTGTACATACACGGGTGGGGGTAGGACTCGAACGTACGGGGGCTGGGGGGGTGTTGGGCGCGTATGCGGGCACATGTCGGCATGGTTGCTATGGGAGTTCGGTGCGGACGGTGTTTTTTCCATACGGTTGTAACATCCGACGCACGGGATGGATCGTGATTCCGCTGTCGGACTTCACTTTTCACATTTGTACGGTAAATCGTCCCGGGACGTGTCGGACACGTTTTCCGACACGAGGACGTGTGGGGAGTTATTCCCAATGCGATTCGTATGGTCTTTTTCCCATGCGAATCGTAATTGGCAGTTTGTACGGCACTTGTACGATTCGTACGGTAAAAAGACCGGATACGAGTCGGACGGGCCATTTTTTTACCGGATCGTAATTGGCACCTAAGTATGTGTAAGTTTCTGTAGAAGTAAGTGTGGTGGTGTGTGTATAACTGTATATGCAAGTAAATGGATGTTTGATTCTTTATTAGCACGAGTGACTATGTGTGTGAGTAACTCTATGGATGTGTGGCATTGTGTAACAGGATATATAGGTGTATGAGTACATATGATGAGTGAGTACATGTATGAGTGACTGTATAGGACTGTTGGTGAATAAGTGGATGTGTATGTGGATCTTAGAATTACTGAATAGGTTGTTGTAACTGATATTGGTATGTCCATTGTTTTGAAAATTTTAGTTTCTATTTTTGAATGTGTGTATCAAAGGTTATATTAGGGGGAGAGGAGGTCTGCCACTCTATCACAAGGATTATGTCATCAGTGATGTCATTTGAGATGTCATCAGTGATGTCATGAGTGATGTCACTGACCATGTCATGAGTGATGTAATATGTGACGTCATCAGCAGTGCATTGCTGGTCCGCGAGTTATAGTTAGCTGAACTAACTATCACGGGGGAATTTCAATGGTTTTGTACGAGTGAAAAGTCCAGCTAACTATAACGCCCCTGAAACCTATGGTTTTTTCAGTGAATTTCTAAGGTTTTTTAAATGCTAATTCCTAACTATAACGTGCCTGAAACCTATGGTTTTTTCAGTGAATTTCAAAGGTTTTTTAAATGCTAATTTCTAACTATGCCTACAGAGATAGGGCATGTGAAGAAAGAAGGAAAAACGCACAGAAAGAAAAAAAAGAAATGCAGAAAGAAGCAACAGAAGTCCTCAAAGACGCAGAAAAGTGCAGGAAGAAGGATAACGTGCAGAAAGAACAAACAGAAGAGCAGAAAGAAGCCTTGTTGCAAAATCATCCAGTACCCTGAACTTCTTCAGACGGATACTGGTGGTGACTGAGTCTGACTAACCAGTCCTAGAGCCAGTGCTATGTTAAAAGACACTCAGAATACAGTGAAAACACCTACATACACTAGAGAACACTATGCGTTGGTGTCCCACTGTGATTAGCATGACCTCCTCTGTAAGCCCCTAGTATATGAAAGAGCAGGGGATTAAAACTTCCTCTTAAAACGCGCCACAGGGCATGTTTGCACACGTCACCTCAGGCCCCGTCCCCTCCCTTCCCCACTGTGTAAACACACCCTGCGGCCGGTTTAAGTTGGGAGATTAAGTCCCCTTGAATTCTGAGGGTCCCTAGGGTCCAACCAACCCACTAGGTACCTTCAGTAAGCGCCACAGAGCTGCGTTGCAGAGAGGTGTAAAAAGTGGCACGGCCTGGACCACCTCTCTGCAACGCAGCTCAGTGGTGCTTACTGGAAGCACCTGGTGGGCTAGTTAGCCCCAGGGGCCCTCAGGATTGAAGGGGAATTATTTCCCCAACTTAAAATGCGCCATAGGGCGTGTTTGCACACGTCACCTCAGGCCCCGTCCCCTCCCTTCCCCACTGTGTAAACACGCCCTGTGGCCGTTTTTTAAGTTGGGAGATTAAGCCCCCTTGAATCCTGAGGATCCCTAGGGGCAAAATAGCCCACTAGGTACGTCCAGTAAGCGCCATTGCAGAGAGGTGTAAAAAGGGGCACGGCCTGCACTACCTCTCTGCAACGCAGAGCAGTGGCGCTTACTGGAAGCACCGGCCCACAGGGTCCCTCAGGATTGAAAGGGAATTATTTTCACAACTTAAAATGTGCCACAGGGCGTGTTTGCACACATCACCTCAGGCCCCGTCCCCTCCCTTCACCACTGTGTAAACGCGCCCTGTGGCCGTTCTAAGTTGAGAGATTAAGTCCCCTTGAATCCTAAGGGTCCCTAGGGTCAAACTAGCCCACTATGTACCTCCAGTAAGCGCCACAAAGCTGCATTGCATAGAGGTGTAAAAAGGGGAGAGGCCTCAGAACACCTGTCTGCAACACAGCTCCCTGGCGCATACTGTAGATACCTGTTGGGCTAGTTGGCCCTCAGGGACCCTCAGTATTGAAGGGGAATCAATTTCCCAACTTACAACTGGCCAGGGGGGCGCGTTTGTAGAGTGTTGCAAGGAGGGGGCGTGGCCTCCGGCGCGATGCCGGTCTTTTATTTATTTTATTTTTTTAAGAAGGAGGGCTGTGTGGCCCCCCTTCTTTTTCTAATTTACTGGCCCTGGGGACCCCATCCCCCAGGGCCTGCACCCTATTTTTTTTTGTTGAAAAAAATTAATTTGGCCCTCCCAAGGCCTTAATCGGCCCCGGGGACCCCAACCCCCGGGTCATGGCCTTTTTTTTTTCTATTCTTTAGGAGGGGGCTGCGTTGCCCCCCTCCTCAGGCCACTTATGGCCCCGGGGACCCCATCCCCCGGGGCCGGCCTTTGTTTTTTATTGTTTTAAAAAAATATATATTTATAGAAACACCTAGGACATGCTGGACAAACCGTATGTACCTATCACCATGACGATTTGCATGATATTCATTAAAAGGCGACTATGCATAGAATGAATCCACATGGAATGTATTTACACCGCTAGTGAAGCTCTGACGTGTCTGACGCCCTACCGTGCCTAATCCCGGCGCCCCCGCCGGTGGGTACTCTCCAAGTAGACACCCTTGTCGTTTATTTATGCAAACCTGGGTAGCTATTGACGGGCACATTTAATATACATGCACACCAAGCCATTCAAAGAGGATTCAACAAAAATTCGACCAAACTATGCAAGCAACCTCCCTCACAGTTAATAAAACACACATCCTCTGCCGGATGTGTAATACTTTTTATTTTACTCTCTGGAAAGGAGACGAACCTCACTTGAGACTCACAGCGTGCTCCTGGCTGAGCCCAATGCTGTGTTACACCCACCAGTGCCCGCCGAGTGCCTCACACCTCTGTGCTGTATTCCACCAGCTAGTGCGTATGCTATGACACTCTCTAGCCCATGTGCACTGTACCACCACCCCGTGAATATGTCATGCCACACTTGCCTTCGCACAGGTTATATTGCCCCCTCTAAAGTGCCTTCCTCGATGCCTATGTTACAATGCACAGAGCTATGCCATACATATTACAATCTGGGATCCATATCTTTGTCACAGTGCATATGCAACGTTACGCTCCACAGCACATATTTTATATTGCAACTTTAGAGACTAGTTAGGTTACACAACACTGCCCTGTGCATATTACACTCCAAGGCGCATATCGCATAGCACGCGCAAATGCCTGTGCTATCTCGCGCTCTCCAATGAATCTGTCATTGCGCACAATGTATTGCATATTATATTTCACGCCCGGTTCATCTTATATCACACTTTTTGGTGCATAGTTTATACCATATACTATATCTAGTTTTCATTTTCAATCGTGCTCTCAGGACTATGTTTTATGTAACACTGCGTCCACCTACCCTTTTCACGGGCATTACATTTTGCGATGGGGGGTGGAGGATCAGGGGGTGTTTCTGCCAAGTGAGCCCGGAGTCACAGTCACAAACGTCCTCTTCTTCCTGAATAAAAGTGAGATTATGCTGCATACTTGTTCATATTTTAAGTAGTTCGCACAGACACACATTTTAAAAACAACAAACTTCCTAATACCCACCTTCTCTGAACAGTTAGCTTGCTGCCCCATCCTCCTCCTCCCTATCCTCTGTTGTCTGAATCCATGGACTAGCCTCCTCCCTCCTGCCATGCATGGTCTCATGTGCTGCCACTGCCCTCCATTTAGCATGATGTACCAGTCCACTCCTCCTGCCCTCCATTGCCGAATTCTATGGCCCATCATTGACCTCCTGCTTAGCCTCTGTGCTTAGCTTGCTGCCCCTATTCTCCTTCCCCCTGCCCTCCGATGTCTTTGTGCATGCCCCTGCTCCATCCTTTTTGCCCATCATGTTCCATGGACCTGCCACTCCTATCTACTCTGAGTGTTCTGTTGAGCTGCCACTCCCCTCCCACCTGCCTAGCATTGTCAGATGACTGTAACCTGTCCCTGCCACCTCCACCCTGCCTGTCCACAAGCCATGCCCCTATCCCCTTCCTCCTGTCCTCCACGGTCCATTTTACTGCCACACCCTTCTGCCCTCCCTGGTCTGTTGTGCTGCAACTGCTCCTCCTGCCTCCCCCACGTGGTCTGCTGTGAGGCCCCTTCCCCTGCACTCTCTTGTCTGTGCCTAGGTCCTGAACCTCCCTTCTATCCTCCATGGTCCTTTGTGCATGCCCCTGCACCCTCCTTCTTGCCCATCATAGCCACTGTGCTGCCACTAACCCTCCCGCTTGCCATGCATGGTCTTCTGTGCTGCCATGGCCCCTCCCACCTTCCCTGTGTGGTCAGCTAGCTGCCCCTGACCCCCTCCCACCTTCCCTCCATGGTCTCTGTGTATGCTATCATAGTCTCATTGTTGCTCTCCATGGTGTGTCTTGTTTCTAGTGCCCATCCTGCCTAACCTCCATGGTCATCTTGCTGCTCCTGCCCTGCCCCCTTGTCCCCAGCCCTCTGTTTCCATGTGCAGACCCCTATTCCCTCCCTCCTGGCTTGTCTGTTCCATTGTAATGCCCCTGATCCGTCCTTCCTACCCTTTATGGTCTGTTATGCTGCAGCTTTCTCTCCTGTCTGTCCATTATGGTGAGCTAGCTACCATTGCCTCTTTCCCCTCTGTTCTCTGTTGTCCATGTGCATGGTCCAGTCCCCTCCCTATTGCTTTCTATGGATTGTTGTGCTGCACTCCCGTCCCGCATGCGCTGTGTGGTGTATTGTGCTGCTGCAAACCCTGATGCCTGCCCTGAAGGGTCAGTTTGGTGCACCTCTCCATGTCCCTCCTGTCCTCTGTTATCCAAGTCCATGTCCCTACCCCAATTCCTCCTGCCTACCATGATCCAATGTACCATACTTGCGAACATTTTGAACTTGGTAAGAGGGAGATTTTGAAAAAAAACTGGGGTATTGATTTTCCCCTTTGAGTTACATTGAAAAAGAGGAGATTGTAGACAGGAGACAGATCAAATAAAGCCCATTTGAGCTTAAACACATTGGACGTTTCCTGGCTGAAACGGGTCTGTTGGCATGTATGGTTGTACTACCACTGCCTCTTCCTTCTGCCCACAATGGTCAATTATATTGCCACAGCCTCTCTTGCCAGTCCTGTATTGTTGGTTTGTTGCCCCTGCCCCCCTTTCCACTGCCCTCCATAGTCTGTTGTGCTGCCACTGCCCTTCCTGCCTGCCCAGTGTGGTCAAATTGTTGCCTCTGCACTCTCCTACCTGCCTTCAATTTTCAGAGTCCGTGCCCCTGGCCTCTGCCTCTCAACAGGTAAACAGACATAATATCGAATTCAAAATATCAACAGGACAGAATATCGAGTTTTTAATATAGAATGGACAGAATATCGAATTGCCAAAATATAGTGGTGAAGAATATCGAAAATCAGGTAAGAAATAAAATATCGATTTAAATAATATAGAAGTAAGTAATATCGACAGTCATAATATAGTTGTTAAAAATATCGATTTTTTTATAGTGTTTTAAGTGGTAGTATATGTGTTAAAAGTATGTATAAATTTTGGAATGTATGTTTGAATATTTTTAAAGTAATGAATTTTATGTTATTTAATTTTTGTGTAATTTAATTCCGTAGCGGGTTGTGAGTTTATAGGGGATTAGGGTGGGAAGTAATTTAATTATAGTACATTAAATAATAATTTTTAGGAATTATTAATTATTTTTAATTTAATTTTGCGTTTTACTTCTGTAGCGGGTTGTGGGTTTATAGAGGAATAGGGTGGGAAGTAATTTAATTGTTATTAGGTAATTATTAATTGGTATTGAAAATTAATTGGTTGTTGATTAATTATTAATTGGTAATTAATTAGTATTAATTGGTAATTAATTAGTATTAATTGTTTAATTGATAATTCTGTTAATTGTATGAATTTATTATTTGTAGCGGGTTGTGGGTTTATAGGGGAATATGGTGGGAATTAATTTAATTGTAAATAATGAATTATTGAAATAATTTTTGTATATTGCTAATTAATTTATTCTTAATTAATTATTAATTGGTATTAATTTTATTTATTAATTTTTGGTATTGAAAATTAATTGGTTCTTAATTTTAATAGGTTATTAATTAAAAAAACATTGGTATTTATAATAAATTCATTATTAAATATTGTGTGATTGGTAATTAATTTTAATATTTTTATTTGGTATAAATAATTTATTTATTTTTAATAAAATATTAAATTAATTTTTTCCCTACTATTGCACTCACTGGAGTGGGAATAGTAATTTTTACCCCTACGCTATCCAACGCTTTCCCTACTATTGCACTCACTGGAGTGGGAATAATAATGTTTACCCCTACGGTATCCAACGCTTACCCTAGAGTTGCACTCACTGGAGTGGGAATAGTAAATTTTACCCTCCCGCTGTCCAAAGCTTTCCCTACTGTTGCACTCTCTGGAGTGGGAATAGTAATTTTTACCCCTACGCTATCCAACGCTTTCACTACTGTTGCACTCTTTGGAGTGGGAATAGTAATTTTTACCCCTACGCTATCCAACGCTTTCCCTACTGTTGCACTCTTTGGAGTGGGAATAGTAATTTTTACCCTCCCGCAATCCAACGCTTTCCCTACTGTTGCACTCTCTAGAGTGGGAATAGTAATTTTTACCCCCACGCTATCCAACGCTTACCCTACAGTTGCACTCACTGGAGTGGGAATAGTAATTTTTACCCCTACGCTATCCATTTGCTTTCCCTACTGTTGCACTCTTTGGAGTGGGAATAGTAATTTTTACCCCTACGCTATCCAACGCTTTCCCTCCTGTTGCACTCTCTGGAGTGCGAATAGTAATTTTTACCCTTACGCTATCCAACGCTTTCCCTACTGTTGCACTCTTTGGAGTGGGAATAGTAATTTTTACCCCTACACCCTCTGACGTTTTCCCTACTGTTGCAGTCACTGGAGTGGGAATAGTAAATTTTGCCCTCCCGCTATCCAACGCTTTCCCTACTGTTGCACTCTCTGAAGTGGGAATAGTAATTTTTACCCCTACGCTATCCAACGCTTTCCCTACTGTTGCACTCTCTGGAGTGGGAATAGTAATTTTTAGCCCTACTCTATCCAACGCTTTCCCTACTGTTGTACTCTTTGGAGTGGGAATAGTAATTTTTACCCCTACGCTATCCAATGCTTTCCCTACTGTTGAACTCACTGGAGTGGGAATAGTAAATTTTACCCTCCCCCTATCCATCGCTTTCCCTACTGTTGCACTCTCTGGAGTGTGAATATTAATATTTACCCCTACGCAATCCAATGCTTTCCCTATTATTACACTGTCTGGAGTGGGAATACTAATTTTTACCCTCCGCTATCCAACGCTTTCCCTACTGTTGCACTCTCTGGAGTGGGAATAGTAATTTTTACCCTCCCGCTATCCAACGTTTTCCCTACTATTGCACTTACTGGAGTGGTAATAGTAAATTTTACCCGCCCGCTATCCTACGCAAAAAATATTGCATTTTTTAAATAAATAGTACGTTAATATATATGTATTATTATTATTTATTTACTTACATTAATTAATTATTAATTGTAAAGTAATTTAAGTATTTTTAAGTATGTTTCAGTTAATTATATGTTTTATTTCATTAATTTTAAGACATTTAAAAAAATTCGATATTGTGACTAACTATATTTTTTACAACGATATTTAAGATTCTATATTTTTGTGCTTACCTGTTTGGAGATAGGGCTTCGATATTTTGGCATTTTATATTTTTCCTTCGATATTTTGGCAATTCGATATTCTTCTTCTCGATATTTCGTCAGTGATCCCTCTCAACAGTATCCCAATGAACAACTATATTGCTAACATTCTATATTTATTACAAAAGTGTGGAACGCCTGACGTCATCTTGATGTAATCAAAACTGTAATACCTAGAGTATTTCCTTTAGAAATTACATATAGGAGAGGGTCTTATTTGCATCAAAATTATGGTTAGTGCTGTAAAAAACTAAAATGAGGACATATTTTCTGAGTTTTCAAATAGTGACAAAGAACTTTTAAATTATTTGTAATCTTTATGTTTTTTTTATCTAGTTGACCACATGATTAAATGTGGCACCTAGGGGAGAGGATGTGGTGTTACTTCCAGAGCTGCAGACTTTGCAACTGGGGAACCAGGTTGGAGTTTCTGCTTCAGCTCAACATTCTGTGATTCTGGACAAATCACTTAATCTCCCCATGTCTACAACCAAAATGAATTTGATCTTGTGTGATGTAACCAGTGCTCATGTAAAACACTCCAATACCTGACAAGTCTGCACTATATAAAACTGCAAATACACAAAAAATAAGTGTTTTGCACACTTCTGTCATTGGGCCACATGTGGGCTACATCTGGGTGATATTTGTGCTGCATTTGGGCTCTTTTGTCTCTGGTGGCCATCTTGGGAGATTTATTTGTTATGAAGTTTCCTAATTTCCTCATTTACTGCAGTCTCCTCAGTAGGAAATGCTTTCAGTTTTTTACTTTGATTCCATCAAGAAGGTATTCAGATATGTCACACATTTGCCATAAATTCTGAATGTTAGCACTCTAGTTGCTCATTAGATCACTGTAGTAAAGCTACTGCTCACCACGGAAGTCTGCTGCTGGTATTAAAAGTGCATGTTTCAGTCTGCATATCAGATTTTTTTAATGAAATAGAAGAGGATTTGAGAAGTCAAAATGTGCCCTAATTTTTCTTTCTGCAGAACTAATCATAATTTCTATGGCAAAATGAATCCCCTCATTTTGTCCTTTGTAAATTAAATGTTTTAAGTGTTACCACTTTATTCCAATCAAGATGGCTTCAGGTGTGCCATACTTTTGTTATAAGTAAGACTGTTAGCGCTCTAGTTGTTCGTTAGAACACTCTGGGATATTCTTTCATTGTGCTATACTTGGGCTACATCTGGGTGATATTTGGGCTACATTTGGGCTCTTTTGTCTCTGGTGGCCATCTTAGGAGATTTATTTGTTTTGAAGTTTCCTAATTTCCTCATCTACTGCAGACTCCTCAGTAGGAAACACTTTCAGTTTTTTACTTTGGTTCCATCAAGAAGCCATTCAGATGTGTCACACATTTGCCATAAATTCTGAATGTTAGCACTCTAGTTACTCATTAGATCATTGTAGTAAAGCTACTGCTCACCAGGGAAGTCTGCTGCTGGTATTCAAAGTGCATGTTTCAGTCTGCATGTCAGAATTATTTATGAAATAGAAGAGGATTTGAGAAGTCAAAATGTGCCCTAATTTTTCTTTCTGCAGAACTAATCAAAATTTCTATGGCAAAATGAACCCCCTCATTTTGTACCTTTGTAAATTAAGGTGCCGATCACGATCCGGTAAAAAATTCCCCCGTGCGACTCGTATCGGGTCTTTTTACCGTACGAATCGTACAAGTGCCGTACGAACTGGCAATCACGATTCGCATGGTAAAAAGTCCATACGAACCGCACTGGGAATCATTCCCCACACGTCCTCGGGTTGGAAAATGTGTCCGACACGTCCTCGGACGATTTACCTTACAAACGTGAAAAGCCAAGTCCGACCGAGGAATCACGATCCATCCCGTGCGTCCGAGGTTACAACCGTATGGAAAAAACACCGTCCGCACCGAACTCCTACAGCAACCATGGAGACATGTGCCCGCATACGCGCCCAACACTCCCCCCAGCCCCCGTACGTCCGACACGTACCCCCCGTATATGTATACCCCCACCCGTCTAGGTACACCCCAGTACGTTCCAGTCGTACCCCCACCCCAGTACGTGTCGTACCACCGTCAATGTACACCCCCCCACCCCTGTACGTGTCGTACCACCGTCAATGTACACCCCCCCACCCCAGTACGTGTCGTACCCCCGTGTACCTACACCCCAGTACGTTCGAGCCACACCCCCACCCCAGTACGTGTCATTGCCCCGTCTACCCACACCCCAGTACGTTCCAGTCGTACCCCCACCCCAGTACGTGTCGTACCCCCCGTGTACCTACACCCCAGTACGTGCGAGCCACACCCCCACCCCAGGACGTGTCATAGCCCCGTCTACCCACACCCCAGTACGTTCCAGTCGTACCCCCACCCCAGTACGTGTCGTACCCCCCGTGTACCTACACCCCAGTACGAGCGAGCCACACCCCCACCCCAGGACGTGTCATAGCCCCGTCTACCCACACCCCAGTACGTTCCAGTCGTACCCCCACCCCAGTACGTGTCGTACCCCCCGTGTACCTACACCCCAGTACGTGCGAGCCACACCCCCACCCCAGGACGTGTCATAGCCCCGTCTACCCACACCCCAGTACGTTCCAGTCGTACCCCCACCCCAGTACGTGTCGTACCCCCCGTGTACCTACACCCCAGTACGTGCGAGCCACACCCCCACCCCAGGACGTGTCATAGCCCCGTCTACCCACACCCCAGTACGTTCCAGTCATACCCCCACCCCAGTACGTGTCGTACCCCCCCGTGTACCTACACCCCAGTACGTGCGAGCCACACCCCCACCCCAGGACGTGTCATAGCCCCGTCTACCCACACCCCAGTACGTTCCAGTCGTACCCCCACCCCAGTACGTGTCGTACCCCCCGTGTACCTACACCCCAGTACGTGCGAGCCACACCCCCACCCCAGGACGTGTCATAGCCCCGTCTACCCACACCCCAGTACGTTCCAGTCGTACCCCCACCCCAGTACGTGTCGTACCACCGTCAATGTACACCCCCCCACCCCAGTACGTGTCGTACCATCGTCCATGTACACCCCCCCACCCCTGTACGTGTCGTACCCCCGTGTACCTACACCCCAGTACGTTCCAGTCGTACCCCCACCCCAGTACGTGTCGTACCACCGTCAATGTACACCCCCCCACCCCAGTACGTGTCGTACCATCGTCCATGGACACCCCCCCACCCCTGTACGTGTCGTACCCCCCGTCTACCCACACCCCAGTACGTTCCAGTCGTACCCCCACCCCAGTACGTGTCGTACCACCGTCAATGTACACCCCCCCACCCCAGTACGTGTCGTACCATCGTCCATGGACACCCCCCCACCCCTGTACGTGTCGTACCCCCCGTCTACCCACACCCCAGTACGTTCCAGTCGTACCCCCACCCCAGTACGTGTCGTACCACCGTCAATGTACACCCCCCCACCCCAGTACGTGTCGTACCATCGTCCATGTACACCCCCCCACCCCTGTACGTGTCGTACCCCCCCGTCTACCCACACCCCAGTACGTTCCAGTCGTACCCCCACCCCAGTACGTGTCGTACCACCGTCAATGTACACCCCCCACCCCAGTACGTGTCGTACCATCGTCCATGGACACCCCCCCACCCCTGTACGTGTCGTACCCCCCGTGTACCTACACCCCAGTACGTGCGAGCCACACCCCCACCCCAGGACGTGTCATAGCCCCGTCCACCCACACCCCAGTACGTTCCAGTCGTACCCCCACCCCAGTACGTGTCGTACCACCGTCAATGTACACCCCCCCACCCCAGTACGTGTCGTACCATCGTCCATGGACACCCCCCCACCCCTGTACGTGTCGTACCCCCCGTGTACCTACACCCCAGTACGTGCGAGCCACACCCCCACCCCAGGACGTGTCATAGCCCCGTCTACCCCCACCCCAGTACGTTCCTGGCGCACCCCCAACACAACCTCCTAAGTACGGAGCGCACCCCATGCCCCAACATCACAACCGCATGTACGAGTCGTACAAAGCCACACACAAGGACATAATCGTACAACCAAATGGCCCATGTACACACCGTACACACGCTCAAAACGCACATACACAACAAGGACAAAACAAAACAACACAACAATACACCATTCGAAAGGCACACAGCCACTAAACATGGCCAACAACCACTAAAATAACACAATCACTGACCTGCAACTGTCAAAAACAAACAGAGGCCCAATACACCACCACTCCTTATAACACACCCACCCAAAATTCAAACACTGCAACACCCACCCATGGACCAATGAAAAGGGCCCACACACACAAACCATGAGCCTTTGCAACAGACCCACTGCTGCCAGACACCACAGAACCAGACTACAAGCGACACCACATCTTACACTTGCACACCTTCACACGACCACCCTCACAAACACCCTCTCATCACATTCACACACACACACAACCATCCACACCCCCCCCAACATCCACACCCCCCCCACACCCACACCATCCCCACCCACACCCCTCACCATGCCCACTACCAAGAATCCAAAGTTCAGTCACCGAGAGTTGGAGGTCCTTGTTGATCAAATCCTCAGAGTCGAGCCACAGATCTTTGGAACATTGGTCAGAAGCACCAGCCAGGCAGCCAAAACAGCCATGTGGCAGACCATCGTCGATGCTGTGAATGCTGTTGCGGACACCAGGAGGACCAAGCAGGATTGCCAGAACAGGTGGTACGATCTGCGGAGGAGGGTCAGAGCCAAGAGACAGGAGGAACACGACCAGGCCAACGCCACCGGAGGAGGGCCCTCCCGCAGAGCCGTACAGTACCATCCCTGGGAGGAGAGGGTGATGGCCATACTGCCGGTGGAGGCAGTTGAAGGAGTAGAAGGACTCCGAGACCCGGGTGAGTACACAAACAACGCACCTCACATGGGGGGAACTGCAACCACAACCAAAATTAATAACAGCCACGCAACCACCACAAGCCATCGCATTACTCAACCACACTCCATGAGCAGGCACATGCCACTGCTGCCACCATGCCCCATGCACCCAGCTGGACAATTTCAAGTCACAGGCCACTGAAGACAACAACACATGACACGGTAACCCGGATGGCGGGAGGCTGGGCACCAAGAATCACATAGTGCGACTCCAAAGCAGACAACAATGCCCTCTGCCCATATGGCCTAGGTCACAGCCAGACAAACACTGTGTCCCAACACAGGAATGACTTGCCAGCAAATGGCGGACGCCTTGCATCAACACATGGGGGTGAAGGCACTGTTTAGCACATGCCAGCAGCTAATGAACAGCCAACAGTGTGAAAGAGTGGCAGCACACACCACCACAGCAGCAGCGCACAGACACACAGCAGACAAAATGGGTGCCTGGAGATCAGAAACAAACTCACATCAACAGGCCAAGGGCCACTCAAAGATCTGCTAACAGTGTGTGCCCAGGAAGCTGGGCCAAGGTGACAGAGGGTGACACACGGAGGGAGGGAGAGGGGGACACAGAGGGAGGGAGAGGGGGACTGAGAGGGAGGGAGACGGACAGAGGGAGGAGGCTGACACACAGAGGGAGGGAGAGGGGGACAGAGAGGGAGGGAGAGGGGGACAGAGAGGGAGGGAGACACAGGAAGATGGACAGAGGGAGGAGGCTGACACACAGAGGGAGGGAGAGGGGGACAGAGAGGGAGGGAGAGGGGGACAGAGAGGGAGGGAGACACAGGAAGATGGACAGAGGGAGGAGGCTGACACACAGAGGGAGGGAGAGGGGGACAGAGAGGGAGGGAGAGGGGGACAGAGAGGGAGGGAGACACAGGAAGATGGACACAGGGAGGAGGCTGACACACAGAGGGAGGGAGAGGGGGACAGAGAGGGAGGGAGAGGGGGACAGAGAAGGAGGGAGACACAGGGAGAGCAAATCAGTCCTTTGGTGTGTGGGAATGTCTGCTCGTCAGCAGGTGGACTGCGTGCATGTAGACAAGGGTGGCCAGTGCCAGAACCCCCCCTCTTCATCATGGCAAAACGCAGGGCCATGTCACAACCTGTACACGAGCACAAGGACAGCCACCTGCATCATATAAGTGTGTGGATCCACTCCATGTGCACATGTACAGTGCTACAAGGAAGGCGCAAATGCATAGCTCGGCACACATGCACACTCCACTGCTGACTGCAGTCACACTTGACGCAGCAAGTAAGACTGTGCCACACATAGTTAAAGGGGCCAAATTGGTGCCCAAGGGACACACCCATGCACAAGTGCACTGTGAGTGGAATGCAAGACAGATCCTAATTCCAAGAGGAAATGTGCCAACTTTGTAACGGATGAAACATGGATGTTGCATGGATCCAAATTAACATTTTCTCTCTCACACACAGGTCAACGTCGTGCTGCACCCCCCAACACTGGGGGGGAACACTCACAGGACCCGGATCTGCAGGAGACCGATCCCACCGGCAGCGACCACTCTCACCACTCTGCGGACGACCCCGACCGACCTGGCCCCTCTGGTGTCCAACCACCTGCAGCACCTGCGTCAGGTACAACCGTGCCAACCACCACCCCCACTCCTGCCACATCCCAGGAGACACCCAGGATCCCTGCCCCAACACCACAATGCAGCCAGGCTCGCCAGGAGGGACACGGTGTCCCGGGCACCCAGGAGGAGGCAGGCGACAAAGCCAATGCCACCCCTCAGGGGTCCCGGAGACCCGATGTGCCCACAAGTGCAGGCCAGACGCAAGTGGGCAGGGGTGGTGGGAGTGGAGGACGGCGGAGGCGCGAGCCTGACCAGTTGGCTGGGGATCCGGTATTTTCCCATGTCCGTAACATCCTGGACTCATACCGGCAGGACACCACGGGCATGGCCCAGGTTGTGTCCGTCCTCGAGGGGATCAAGGTCCAGCAGGCCCAGCAACATGCGGAGCTAATAGCCTGTCTACAGGGACACCAACGGAGGATGGAGGACAGACAGGCTGAGCAAGTGACGGCGTCCCAGGGGATTCACGCTGAACTCCGTCGGATGGCCGACACCATGGCCGACCCTCCCTGTGCCAGAAGGCGGAGAACATCACCACCCACAGGGAGGGATCATGAGGAGGAGGAGGAAACATCCGACGGAGCATCCCAGACGTCGTCACGGCCTGCTGCTGAGGTTCCCCGCAGGAAGCCGGGTCGTCCACGGAAAGGACCGTGAGGGTGGCTGCTACATCACCATCTCCCAGGACACCTGGCCTGGCACCTGGCCCACTGGAGCAACAGCATCACAGCATCAAGAGACATTCTCTGCCACATGGCCCAGCTGGTCACTGGCTGACCAATGTTGACAAAGACTGTGGCATGGACTCTGAGGATTTCCAATGGCAAGGACACCAACTCCCCTACTGAACTTTGGATTCCCTAATCCCGGAAAGCCCCTCACTTTGTCCCCCCCCCCCCAATAATAAATCACACTATTAAGAGTAGATGCCTGCTGGTAGCATTATTACCTAACATGTGTCTTGTACAGTCTAAACATGCCTGAGTCATCTGTTCACTTCAACCATCCACACCCTGGGGCCTGAGTCTGGCACAGGACACATGGGTCACAGTTTTTTAGGCAAGACAGACATGGAGCACCATACACACCCGTGATGGTCAGAACCAGCTGAGGGGGTGGCCGAACAACCGTGCTGACAGACACATTGAGTACAGCAACAGTCATGCGCAGAGGTCAGGGATCCTGGCCCGTGTCCTGGGGGGCACCCAGGTATGTGTAGACAGGTGGCAGAACCATGTCCTGCAAGCTTGAGTCCGGTGGATGCAGAGAATGGGGTCATGGACAACGTTGGATGCATGGGGATGGCACATGTCACAATACCCACACAGTCATGGACATCATGCCCAATACACAGTCTCAGCACACACACACAGCTTGCATCTTGCCACTCGACACATTGACACATAGCCACAATCAGGGAATACCATGCCAGACATGCAGGATGCACCGTGGCAACACACCAGCATTGACTGAGAAGAGGCACCTTGGAGGCATAGGGACACCTTTAATAGTCATGTTTTTGGGATTGCAGAGGCAACTTGAAGTACACATGAACACATCATGTGGAGTAACATGTGGCTCCAACACTGGCACCCCCCTTCTGCAGCACAAATGCGTGATAGCCATGGAACTGGCACACAAGTGTCGGCTAACAGCTAAATACCCACAGCTGCTCACGGAGAGACTGCCATACACCATACATCCGCTGATGTGGAAGTCCCACGCCATGTCAAGACAATGTTAACCGTATGTGTCCGAGGGCAGTGTCACACACATTGATGCCTTCATCACAATCCACTATCCCATCACTGATGACTGACAACCAGGCAGCCCATCTATTCAGGTGTACCCAGCTGCATGTCGTGTCCCATGGGGATGCCACATGTCTGCAGAGGAACCAAACCCCGACCGGGGCAGTGTGCACACATCGTGAACAACTGCCACACCCAATACACCCCAGATGCATCCCTTACCCCATGGAGACTTCCAAACGTGTCCGTGCCTGTAACGCTGAGTCAGCGCACGATGCCATGTCCATGAGGAATAGCAGTGCCACAACAATGCAACCAGAAGACGGCATGCGCAGGTACCTGGGGAAGAGAGACACACAAGAAGTCAGCCACAAAAAGCACAGCCACTTGCATGTGCATTGACTCGACACATGTATGGATGACAACATGCTAGGTCACAATTATGAGTGGGGAAATACTACCATCACTGCCACCATCACTCCAGTGACACACCCACACACACCTCTGACTCACGTGCCATACATGCAGGTGGAGACACGCATCACAACACATGCCACACGGGGACCAAGGCGTGCACACTCAGACACTGGTACTCACCACTAAGCAAAGAAGTCGCGTATGAGCCGAGTCCGGATGTCCTCTTGCGGCTCCACATCCTCCACATCACTAGCCCCATTGCCAAGCCCTTCGTCCTCCACGGGTGGATGGTCCTCGTCATGTTGATTCAGGATGAGTGGCACAGCTCTTTCAACTGCCATGTTGTGCAGCATGCAGCAGACCATGAAGATCTTGCAAACCTTTGCCGGGGCATATGGGAGTGCGCCGCCGGTCTTGTGGAGGCACCGGAATCGGCTCTTCAGCATGCCAAACGTCCTCTCTATCACTCGCCTTGTCCGGCCATGGGCGGTGTTGTAGCGGAGCTGGGCCGGCGTGATGGGGTTGCGGAGAGGTGTCAGCAGCCAAGGCATGTTGGGATAGCCAGCGTCCCCTAAATGGAAAGCACATGGATATCGTTAGAACTGGCGAAGCGGTAGTGCTGCTCGGCCAAACAGAATACAGGACAGACAGACTGTACCCACCAACAACACATGCCCGTTCGTTGCGCAGCTGCATCATCATATCAGGCATCCCGCTACGCCTCATGATGTAGGCATCGTGTGCTGATCCTGGGAAACGAGCACAGACATGTGAAATCACCATGTTGGACAGACACACCACAAGGGCATTGATGGAGTGGTAGTGCTTCCGATTGCGGTACGCCACCTCCCGTGCGTGTGGTGGTACCAAACCTACATGTGTCCCATCTATGGACCCAATGACATGGGGCATCCCTCCCAGGGCATAGAAACCACGCTTGACCTCAGTCATCTGTTCAGGGGTTGGGAACTTGATGAAGTCATCCAGGTGAATCAACATGGCCTCCAAGAAATCATGCAGCACACCGCTGAACATGCTCTGGGACATGCCACCAACATGAGCTATGGTATTTTGGAAGGTACCCGTGGCAAGGCAATGTAGGGCAGCCATTACCTTCAGCTGGGGTGTCAGTGCCGTAGGATACCTGTGCTGCGGTTGCAGGTGTGGTGCCAGTCTCGCCGTCAGCTCCAGAATCAACGGTTGGGTGAAGCGGTAGAGCCGGATCCTGTCATTCTCCTGCATGGTGGCCAAGTCTGGAATTCTTCGGGCAACAGGAGGCGCTCTGCAGTAATTTGGAAGTGACAAGGAAGAGTGAGTGCACTACGAGAACAACTCATGTCTACTGAGCACATGTAAATCTGGCAATACACACATGCCACATAGGGAGTCAGGCATGTGCTACATGCCCAGGACACGTATGGATGCAAGGTGACACTCCTTCCAAGACCCAGCTACACACGGTGATTGAGAACCTCCCCATGCCACGCCATGGAAATAGCTGTGTCCCAGTGCAAGTGCACTGCCCGACGCAAGACAGGAGTGACATACACCCACACATCAGCAGAAGTGTGATGCCGATTGCAGAGACTGGCAGCGGAACACCTGAGCCACAGGTCACATGACATTACACTAGTCCAGCCCACACACCTTGCCATGAAGGTGCACATGTCATGACTCACCACACATTCCTTGTGAGTTTGCTGACATGGCCTTGTCACGCTACTCCGTGTCCCTTGCATACATGTGCACCTCACATCCGATAACACATGTGGCATGGTGTTGGGAACAGTGTGCAATGACAATCTACACACAGCCACATGTTGGTTGCTGCAACGGCTGCAGCTTTTGAGGGTGCTACAACATCAACCTGATGTAAATCCCGGACACATATATGGCATAGTCACATTGTGCACTGTGGGTAGTGACAAGTCATGTGTCATGACCCCTGTACCGGGCATCATGGGACACTTCCGTGTGTTGGTATCCGTGCCATGCCAGTGACGCTCACCCCAAGTGCGCAGTCCCACATGCACACATGTCAAAGGAGTCAAGGGCATGCCTGGCACACATTGCACCCTCACACAGTACACATGTACACATCTCATCATACATCTGGTGCCTTCTCCACTCAGGAGGCATGTTCCACATCACAGCCTGTGACACCTGTGCCCCACACATGTGGTAATGCACAGACGATGCCTTGATGTCCATTCCTGGACAAGTATGTCCATCCATGGACAAGTATGTCCGCCCTATTCCTACATGTGTGTCGCCTATCACCACAGTGATGTGTAAAATCCGCCGTACTGCTGCTGAGAGGGCCTGTGCATGTTCCCAAATCACTGTGGGAGTGCTGCCGTATGTGTACCCATCGTGATGGCGAGCGTAGATGCGAGTGTACGGTCCGTACCACTACGGGTACGCATACGCGTGCAGACCCATAGTGATAGAGAGCGTAGATGCGAGTGTACGGTCCGTACCACTACGGGTACGCATACGCGTGCAGACCCATAGTGATAGAGAGCGTAGATGCGAGTGTACGGTCCGTACCACTACGGGTACGCATACGCGTGCAGACCCATAGTGATAGAGAGCGTAGATGCGAGTGTACGGTCCGTACCACTACGGGTACGCATACGCGTGCAGACCCATAGTGATAGAGAGCGTAGATGCGAGTGTACGGTCCGTACCACTACGGGTACGCATACGCGTGCAGACCCATAGTGATAGTAAGAGTAGATGCGAGTGTACGGTCCGTGCCACTACGGGTACGCATACGCGTGCAGACCCATAGTGATAGGGCCGTACACACGCATCTACGCTCACTATCACTATGGGTCTGCACGCGTATGCGTACCCGTAGTGGTACGGACCGTACACTCACATCTACGCTCACTATCACTACGAGTACGCATACGCGTGCAGACCCATAGTGATAGAGAGCGTAGATGCGAGTGTACGGTCCGTACCACTACGGGTACGCATACGCGTGCAGACCCATAGTGATAGAGAGCGTAGATGCGAGTGTACGTTCCGTACCACTACGGGTACGCATACGCGTGCAGACCCATAGTGATGGAGAGCGTAGGCATGCATGTACGGGCCGTTGCCATGCATTTGGGGTGCCCTAGGGCCCCCACACGCACCGTACCTGTGTGTGATGCTCCAAATTACATAGGGGACAAGTATTAAGGCCGACATGCATGCTGGTTGTCATGGAGACCAAGTTCAAAATTCGAAATTGTTCTGGAAGGTGCACAGCAGAAGTCAGTTGGAATTTGTCTACTTTGTTGCAATGTGTTTGTGGGGCTGACATCATGCAGGAGAATGAAACCGATAGAGAACCCACAGACTGCTAGGTTTGAAGGGATTGGTGGAAACATAGGATGCAAATGTGAGTGACCAATCTCTCTGTACTCCTGTGCATGAGACTGGGCAGAAGGGCACATATAAGGCAGCCAGGTCCCATGAGGGAGCACTTGCCTGCACATCTTTGCATTCGTCGACCCAGCTGCTGCTACTGATTCCCTGGAACCATGTCAAGGGCTGTGGAGAGGACACAGCCATTCACCCTGGAGGAGAACATGGCTCTGCTGGATGTGATCCTCCCACAGTACTCCATGCTGTATGGGCGACCAGGGTATCAGGTGAGTGCATAGGCCACTGCCACAGACTGTCCCTATGTGGTGACTGTGACTTCTGCCATTGCGTCCAGGTGTAACACACATGCCATGTACTGTCGGGGGGGTCCCAGGGGGGGGGTGCCTGATGTCTCCCAGCAGTGCCCTGAGACAGGAGGGGTGGGGGACTATCACTCACAGCAGTGCCCTGAGACAGGAGGGGTGGGGGCCTATCACTCCTAGCAGTGCCCTGAGACAGGAGGGGTGGGGGACTATCACTCACAGCAGTGCCCTGAGACAGGAGGGGTGATGTGATGCACAGTGTGAGCCTTGATCATTGATTGTGACATTGCCATCATTCCACCTGTGTACCCACTGTGGCACGTAGTGCTTTTTCCCTCACCAGGGGATGATGTCCCTATGACAAAGGTGCAATGCGTTGGCTGCATGACATGCCTTGTTGTAACCAGCTAATTTGTACCCATATGTCTCTCTGTGACATGTGGCTGGTGTATTGATGTGGTGTCACTTGTTCCTCCTCACAGGTAGGCGCCACTGCCAAGGAGCAGATCTGGCTGACCGCCGTCAGTGCCGTGAGGGGTGTGGATGGTCGGAGGCGGAGCCTGCCCCAGGTGAGGAAACGCTGGCAGGATATCCGGTGCTGGACGCGGAGGATTGCACGGCTCCTGCTGGGGGACTCACCTGAGAGCCACAAGAACCGCGGCCGCCGCCGTCTGAGCCACCTCCACAGGCGTGTGCTGCCGGTGGTCTTTCCAGACCTGGAGAGGCGCTTACAGGCGATGCAGCAGCCGGAAGGGGGTAGGTACATGTGTGTTTGTTGTGTGTCACCGGCATTTGTAAGGGCACAGTAGCATGAATTCACTGGCAGGGTTTAAAGGTGCTGTGCAGATCCTGTTTGCCCCAGTATAGCGCTGTGCCCCTGCCACACTTCCCCTCCTTGCAATGTGTTCCCTGGTCTGTGTGTAGTCACTCCTTCACAGGGTAATGTAGGCTGGCGCTTTGTCCACGGGAACAATGACTGTAGCATCATGTGTGGGGGTGGTGTGTAACAGGTTGTGGGACCTTGCCTGTGCACTGTCAAGTTCACTGCATGTGGGTTCCATGTCAGTTGGCACTGATGCTGACTCCAGACATGGGAGTTGGTCTCTCATGTGTCATGCCTTACAGCGCGCATGTCCCATGTAGTGGCCTGTGACATGATGTGCATGAGTGTGCGATACACATAGTGCAGGGATGGTGACGTGTGTTGCAGTCATTACCATTCAGTAGCATGTAGTTGCGTGCCCACTACTGGCCCCTGGGGCACCTTTTCCTCAGTGGTGTATGTGTCATCATAAACGTGGCCACTGTCAGTGTCTACAGCGTAAGTTGTGCTCTGTGCCATTGTCCCCTGTCACCATGTATATAGACGTGCTATTTTGTACAGGTGTCCACTGTGCAGCCTGACCTGATTGTCCTTCTTCATACTCACAGTTGCCAGTGCCTGTGTGTCTTGTTATACTCATCTGAGGATGGGCACTGGTACCTCATTATTTGTACAGGCGCACCTTGGCTGTTTGGCGTCCAATCTTGCTTTTTGCCTGCCCCTGTGTGTATCACCCAGACTATGAGATGTTGGTGCCACCTGTGTCTCAACAATTTGCCTCGTGTAGGGTCTTGTTGGGGCGGGCAATGCCTATGTGTTAAATCCTGATTACCACTTGCTGGGTCTGGGCAGTGTGTGATGTGTCTGGACACACACGCAATGTGCAGTGACCGAGTCATGTTGTGCATGTTTTCAGCATTACCTATGCAGCATGTGTCTCAAGTTCATGGATATGGTCCCTGGTCATCGGTATTTTCGCCAACGCTGTGTGGTGCAGATGCAGTGCTGGATTGTCCCCAGGGCCTGGGTGCTATGTCAGACTCCTTTTCCTGTGTTTAGCTATTGTCTCATGCTCTCCATGGTATTTCAGTGGCATGGTGGCTCAACCAACTGTGTGTTTCATGCCCTACATCGGTACCCTGTTCAGTAGATGTTAGGGATCTTCCTTTTCAGGCCATGCAATGTTACCTATGTAGATTGGACTCATGTGACAGATGTGTACAGGTGTCTGATTAATTTCTGTCTCTCCACCCTGCCCACAGCATCGTCGGGGGACACAGAGGGAGACATGGACACAGACCAGGCGGAGGGACCGAGCACCAGTGCCAGCCGTGACATCGGGTCTGGCACATCGAGTGGGACAGAGGCGGAGGAGAGTGTGGCCGAGGACCTGTCGACTGGCACATCAGACTACGAAGCTGACAGGTCCGGGGACGATGTCTCCGAGTGGGCGGAGGCTGCACCAGCAGCTGACAGCGGAACAACACCTCGCACCGCCCCCTCAGTTTCCACCAGCCGCCTCCCACTTGCTCGTGTCCCTTCCCAGCGTGCCCGGTCACAGCATGTCTCCTTCCTGCCAGGCACCGCACCCCCTGCCCCTGTCTCCACTGCTGCCGCCAATGCAGAGTCTGTGGACATCCAGCGGCAACTGCAGGTTGGTCAGGCTGCGATCCTTAATGTCCTCCATGCCCACGGCAAAACCCTCACCAACATCGAGGCTTTCTTGGAGGGCATTCATTCATCGCAGGCTGACCAACGCAACTTGCTGAGGTCCATCGACTCCACACTGACTGCAGCAGTGGGTCTCCTGCAGCGCGACCTCCCCCCACCTACCCCTGCCCCATCCACACTTCCCACTCCCATGCCTGTCACACGTACACCCAGACGTCGGCATGCACCCACATCAACGGACACGGGCACCACACCAGCAGGGAAGGTCCACCGCACTCCTCCTGACACGCACACACAGGGTGAGGTAGGCACACCCACTGGGTCGGGGGGCAAACGTGTGACACGCAGCCATAGTGGGAGTCCGCATTCCACCCAGTCCACTCCCTCCAAATCCCCTCCCCTCAGCTCTCCTGGCCACATCTCCCCCAAGGACTCCTTCATGGCCGCTCTGTCCCTGAGCCCCACAGTTACACCACCACGCAAGCGGTCAAGGAGGTCCCCGGTCAGGGTGGTTGAGTCTCCCCCCCTGTCTACACCCTCCCCCGGTGGCGCTGCGACCCATCCCTCTGACCCCCCCCCCTCCTTGGGGCCTGAGGTCCCTTCGGGTGCAGGGGACTCCCTGGAGGACCTTGCAAAGGTGTGTAGTGCCATCCTGGCCTCCGCCTTTGGCACTGACCCACCCCTGTGGTGGAGTCCTCCATCCCTGCACCCACAACGCCGCCCCTTTGCCCTGATGTCCCTGCGGTGCCTGTTGCTTCCCCCCCCCCCCGATGCCCTCACCAGTGTGGAAGACGATGCCATTTGACTGTGCAGGCAAGGTAGGGGACACGCATCCCACTGTGTCCCCCATCCAGCTGAGAATCATTGACTGCCCTATGGGCTTTGTGAAGATTGAACTGCCTGCGATCCACGGACATTGTGCTCATGCTGAATAAAGCTTAATTTTGTTTTCATTATCACACTACTGCTATGCTGGTATTGGTGTTGGTGGGGCTGCTACATGGTTTTGGGTGGTGTGTAAGGGTTTGGGTGTGTGGGATATGTAGTAGTGTACTGCTCATTGGTGGGACCCTGTGATCTGTGTGCCATCACAAGGTGTTGGCTAACTTTCTTTGTTCATGTAAGCAGTTACTGCATGGTGCACTTGTCCCAGGGTGTATTCCACCCAGCTTTCTTCCCTGCAGGGTGTTCCCAATGTTTAGCGCAGAGCTGTGTCTACATGAGCTGTGTGTGTGACGGAGCCCTTCTACTTTGGCCATGCATGCAGGGCCATGTCTCCACCTGCGACAATCGTGGCATCCTTGGTGATCACTGTACTTGTGTGTGGAGTCTGTTGACATGAGTTCATGGGGACATGTTCCCTTGTAGCCAGTATGCATGTGGATAATTCTGGCCTCACACACATGTGTTACACCCCTCCTGTCTCAGGGCACTGCTGGGAGTGATGGGCACCCACCCCTCCTGTCTCAGGGCACTGCTGGGAGGACTCTGCACACACCCCTCCTGTCTCAGGGCACTGCTGGGAGTGATAGGCACCCACCCCTCCTGTCTCAGGGCACTGCTGGGAGGACTCTGCACCCACCCCTCCTGTCTCAGGGCACTGCTGGGAGGACTCCACACCCACCCCTCCTGTGTCAGGGCACTGCTGGGAGGACTCCACACCCACCCCTCCTGTCTCAGGGCACTGCTGGGAGTGATGGGCACCCACCCCTCCTGTCTCAGGGCACTGCTGGGAGGACTCTGCACACACCCCTCCTGTCTCAGGGCACTGCTGGGAGTGATAGGCACCCACCCCTCCTGTCTCAGGGCACTGCTGGGAGGACTCCACACCCACCCCTCCTGTCTCAGGGCACTGCTGGGAGGACTCCACACCCACCCCTCCTGTCTCAGGGCACTGCTGGGTGGACTCTGCACACACACCTCTGATTTCAGGATATGTGCGCTTGGCACATACACGGTGGGGGTACGCTCAATGCATGCGAGGTGAGGGTACGAGTCTACTGACACTGGTGTGGTGGGGGGACTCCACACCCACCCCTCCTGTGTCAGGGCACTGCTGGGAGGACTCCACACCCACCCCTCCTGTCTCAGGGCACTGCTGGGAGGACTCTGCACCCACCCCTCCTGTGTCAGGGCACTGCTGGGAGGACTCCACACCCACCCCTCCTGTCTCAGGGCACTGCTGGGAGGACTCCACACCCACCCCTCCTGTCTCAGGGCACTGCTGGGTGGACTCTGCACACACACCTCTGATTTCAGGATATGTGCGCTTGGCACATACACGGTGGGGGTACGCTCAATGCATGCGAGGTGAGGGTACGAGTCTACTGACACTGGTGTGGTGGGGGTACGCTCCGTACGTCCGCGGGTGTGGGTACGGGTCGTACTTACACTGTTGGCATGGGGGGTACGCTCCTTGCATTCGCGGGTGGGGGTACGGGTCGTACTTACACTGTTGGGCTGGGGGGTACGCTCCTTGCATTCGCGGGTGGGGGTACGGGTCGTACTTACACTGTTGGGCTGGGGGGTACGCTCCTTGCATTTGCGGGTGGGGGTACGGGTCGTACTTACACTGTTGGGCTGGGGGGTACGCTCCTTGCATTCGCGGGTGGGGGTACGGGTCGTACTTACACTGTTGGGCTGGGGGGTACGCTCCTTGCATTTGCGGGTGGGGGTACGGGTCGTACTTACACTGTTGGGCTGGGGGGTACGCTCCTTGCATTCGCGGGTGGGGGTACGGGTCGTACTTACACTGTTGGGGTGGGGGTACGCTCCTTGCATACGCGGGTGGGGGTACGGGTCGTACTTGCACTGTTGGGCTGGGGGGTACGCTCCTTGCATTCGCGGGTGGGGGTACGGGTCGTACTTACACTGTTGGGCTGGGGGGTACGCTCCTTGCATTCGCGGGTGGGGGTACGGGTCGTACTTACACTGTTGGGCTGGGGGGTACGCTCCTTGCATTCGTGGGTGGGGGTTCGAGTCGTACTTACACTGTTGGCATGGGGGGTACGCTCCATGCATACGCGGGTGAGGGTACGAGTCGAACTTACACTGTTGGGGTGGGGGTACGCTCCATGCATACGCGGGTGGGGGTACGGGTCGTACTTGCACTGTTGGGCTGGGGGGTACGCTCCTTGCATACGGGGTGGGGGTAGGGTCCGTACATATCCGTCCCCACGCTATGTGATGTTTGTGCGGCCCGTACCCAGGCCTTTGCCACGTGGGTGCGATCCGTCCCGCCATTGTTGGGGTGACGTGTGTGGGCGTGGTCCGACTCGTACCCACGCTCTTCAGGCGTGGGTACGGGACGTACCTGTCTGGTTGTGTTGCCGGTTCGCGTGGTGACGGACTTCCGTTGTGGCGGTCGCTGGCTTATCAGGACACGCCCCCACCCCCTCGTGGTGACCAGGGCATGGGAGTCAGGTATGTCCAGGCCATGTGTGGTGTGTGACTTATGTGGTTGTTTTGTGGCCTGCCCTGGTCGTGCCACCCCCACCCCACCCCACTTTCCCCCCTCCCTTAGTTATTCTGACCTTCTGCGGCGTCTGCGTCGTAACCTGTAAAGGAGGTGTACTGCTATGAGGGCAGGGATGACTCGTAGGTTCGGGTCCATGTCTGTCCGTCGCGTACTGGTACTCCTTGCTCGCGTCGTCCTGTCGCGTACGGGTCCTCCTTGATCGCGTCGTCCTGTCGCGTACGGGTCCTCCTTGGTGGCGTTGTCCTGTGTGTCCGTCACGTACTGGTCCTCCTTGTTCGCGGCGTCGTCTGTCCGTCGCGTACTGGTGGTCCTTGTTCGCGTCGTCCTGATTTCCCGGCAGTTTTTGGCTGCCGCAAAATATTCACCGTGCGGGGTGACGTCGGTGCGAATCGTGATTCCTGGGTCGTGAATGGCTGGCTGCGAGCGTCCCGACGTCAGGTCGGCGCTTTCCCGGATCGCATTGGTAGGTGTTTTTTGTTCGGTCGGGCTTTTTTACGACTCGTACGGTAATGGTGTACCCGTGCGAATCGTAATTCCTTGTTTGTAAAAATTGACGACCGGGTACGCGTCGGGCGGAGATTGTGCTCCGTCCGACGGTTCGTACCCGGTTTTTGCCGGATCGTGATCGGCACCTAAATGTTTTAAGTGTTACCACTTTATTCCAATCAAGATGGCTTCAGGTGTGCCATACTTTTGTCATAAGTAAGACTGTTAGCACTCTAGTTGTTCGTTAGAACACTCTGGGACATTCTGTCATTGGGCTATACTTGGGCTACATCTGGGTGATATTTGGGCTACATTTGGGCTCTTTTGTCTCTGGTGGCCATTTTGGGAGACTTATTTGTTATGATGTTTCCTAATTTCCTCATTTACTACAGTCTCCTCAGTAGGAAATACTTTCAGTTTTTTACTTTGATTCCATCAAGAAGGCATTCAGATGTGTCACAAATTTGCCATAAATTCAGAATGTTAGCACTCTAGTTGCTTATTAGATCACTGTAGTAAAGCTACTGCTCACCAGGGAAGTCTGCTGCTGGTATTGAAAGTGCATGTTTCAGTCTGCATGTCAGAATTTTTTAATGAAATAGAAGAGGATTTGAGAAGTCACTCAAAATGTGCCCTAATTTTTCTTTCTGCAGCACTAATCATACTTTCTATTTCAAAATGAACCCCCTCATTTTGTTCCTTTTTAAATTAAATGTTTTAAGAGTTACCACTTTATTCCAACCAAGATGGCTTCAGGTGTGCCATACATTTGTCATAAGACTGTTAGCGCTCTAGCTGTTCTTTAGAACACTCTGGGAAGCTGCAGTAGAACACAAAGGAATCAACTGACAGTCTCTGCCCTTGTTGGATGTACATGTTTTACTGAGAATGTCAGACTTCATTCTCACATGACTGAGAAAGATAATGTGAATTTACAGAAAATATGCTCTCAGTTTAGCTTATAGATCACCTTCCAAACCTCTGTGGGAAAAGCATGAGAAAATAGTTTTCTCTCAAACATGATTCATGATATCACAGCAGAAGGCTTTTTCACATGGTAAAATCACCTTAGAACACACCACCATCTCACGTATACTCATTTATATACTCCAACACTCACATATAGTGGCTTAAAACATATGTAGTTAGTCACAGATATACCACTGAGACATTTATTCACTCACCAACACACCCATAGACACACTAACTCACCCATACATCCCTTTACAGATGCACTTTTTAATCCATACAACCACTGAATCACCCACTCAGACATCTTTGCACAGACTCATACACCCACCCACACAGACACTCAGGAACCCATACAGATACTCAGACAACAAATCAATAACCTATATAGACACTCATGTAGGTATTCAGCAACCCATGCAGTTGCTTACACACCAATGGAGAGACTAATACAGACTTTTACACAGTTTAGTAACTAACCCATGCATTCAGTAAGACACATTCAATCACTCGCTTATACAGTCAGTCACACACATACTAAATATTTCCTTCAGGCACTTGTAAATGCATTCATTCTTCAATACACCTTGGCATATATATATAAAGCATATTTCCATTTTATAGAAACACACATTCACGGAATGATGCCATGAGTGATGTCATCAGTAATGTCATTTAAGATGTCATCAGTGACGTCATCAGGGATGTCTCTGACCATGTCATGAGTGATGTAATATGTGACATCATCAGCAGTGCATTGCGGGCGCACGAGTTATAGTTAGATCAACTAAGTATAACAGGTGAATTTCTCTGGTTTCATATGAGTCAAATGTCCAACTAACTATAACGTCCCTGAAACCTATGGATTTTTCAGTGAATACCTAAGGTTTTTTAAATGCTAATTCCTAACTATAACGTCTGTAAAACCTATGTTTTTTTCAGTGAATATATATATATATATATCGCAGCAAGGTACCTCTGTTACTAGAAGTTGTTTCAAAGAACGCACTCACTCGGGGTCCATTGATTTCATTTTTTATTTTGTGAAAGCGGCAGTATATATATTTTACAGATACTGAAGTGTCATAAGTGATGTAATATGTGACATCATCAGCAGTGCATTGTGGGCGCGCGAGTTATAGTTAGCAGAACTAACTATAATGGAGGAATTTCTATGGTTTTGTACGAGTGAAATGGCCAGCTAATTTTACCACCCCCGAAACCTATGTTTTTTTCTGTGAATTTCTAAGGATTTTTAAATGCTAATTTCTAACAATAACATCTCTGAAACCTATGGTTTTTTTCAGTGAATTTCAAAGGTTTTTTAAATGCTAATTTTTAAGTGTGATAGTAGTTTTACCTTTTTTTTGTACTGATTTTCTACAGTTTTTTAACTGTTTATTTATAAATATTTTATTCATTAAATAACATATTGGTGCCGATTCCGATCCGGTAAAACCCGGGTACGAATGGTCGTACGGAGCGTTTTTTCCATCCGACTCGTACCCGGGAAAAACACCTTACAAACTCGCAAGAACGATTCGCACAGAAACACCATTTCCGTACGAGTCGTAAAAAACACCGACCGGCAAAAAAATACATACAAATCTGATTCTGGACGGCGCATACGCGACGTCCGGACGGAGTCAGGCAGCGTTGTACGGACCAGCAAGTACGATTCGTGCCGACGTCACTCCGCACGCAGCATTTTTTACGGGAGCCAAAAACTGCCGGGAAATTGAGGACGACGCGAAGAAGGAGCACCGGTACGCGACGGA
This sequence comes from Triturus cristatus, assembly GCF_964204655.1. Classification (NCBI taxonomy): domain Eukaryota; kingdom Metazoa; phylum Chordata; class Amphibia; order Caudata; family Salamandridae; genus Triturus; species Triturus cristatus. The sequence goes on from NC_140591.1 coordinate 1,335,701,811, forward strand.
CAGCGATGGACCCCAACCTACGCGGCATCCCGGCCCTCATAGCCTACGACCTCGTGTTCAGAAACCGACGCAGATGCCGCAGAAGGTCAGAACAACCCCCAGGGGCAAAGGGGGGGGTGTGCAAGGGGCTGGAAATATAACCCACACCCCACAAAATACTAATACATCCTGCACATTAATTACCTCCATGGTCTGGTCACTTCGGGGGGCGTGTCCACCAATCCCACGTCCCGCCACAATGGAAGTGGACGTGGACGCGTACTCGTCACCACCACAATGGTGGTACGGGACGTACCCACGCCCGCAAGAGCGTGGGTACGGCCCGTACCACCATTGTAGTGGTGATGTAGGGTTACGCATGTACGGACCGTACCCACGCTCCCCAGAGCATGGGTACGGGCCGTACCACGCGTACCCCTACGTCACCGCCACAATGGTGGTACGGCCCGTACACACGCCCCCAGAGCATGGGTACGGGCCGTACCACGCGTACCCTTACGTCTCCACCACAATGGTGGTACGGCCCGTACCCACGCTCTCCAGACTCGTACCCGGGAAAAACACCTTACAAACTCGCAAGTACGATTCGCAGAGAAACACCATTTCCGTACGAGTCGTAAAAACCACCGACCGGCAAAAAAATACATACAAATCTGATTCTGGACGGCGCATACGCGACGTCCGGACGGAGTAAGGCAGCGTTGTACGGACCAGGAAGTACGATTCGTGCCGACGTCACTCCGCACGCAGCATTTTTTACGGGAGCCAAAAACTGCCGGGAAATTGAGGACGACGCGAAGAAGGAGCACCGGTACGCGACGGACAGCGATGGACCCCAACCTACGCGGCATCCCGGCCCTCATAGCCTACGACCTTGTGTTCAGAAACCGACGCATACGCCGCAGAAGGTCAGAACAACCCCCAGGGGCAAAGGGGGGGGTGTGCAAGGGGCAGGAAACATAACCAACACCCCACAAAATACTAATACATCCTGCACATTAATTACCTCCATGGTTTGGTCACTTCGGGGGGCGTGTCCACCAATCCCACGTCCCGCCACAACGGAAGTGGACGTGGACGCGTACCCGTCACCACCACAATGGTGGTACGGGACGTACCCACGCCCCCCAGAGCATGGGTACGGCCCGTACCACCATTGTAGTGGTGATGTAGGGGTACGCATGTACGGACCGTACCCACGCTCCCCAGAGCGTGGTTACGGGCCGTACCACGCGTACCCCTATGTCACCGCCACAATGGTGGTACGGCCCGTACCCACACCCCCAGAGCATGGGTACGGGCCGTACCACGCGTACCCCTACGTCTCCACCACAATGGTGGTACAGCCCGTACCCACGCTCTCCAGAGCGTGGGTACGGGCCATACCACCATTGCAGTGGTGATGTAGGGCTACGGGTGTACGGACTAAGGGTGGGCGTAGTGGGCGTAGTGGGGCTACGTGAAGCAGCACGTAGTGTGCCCAAATCTACGCACACTACGCGCTTCGCGTAGCCCCACTACGCGCCACCCGCCACCCACCCACCCTACTTTTAAAAGATAAAATGAATTTGTAATAAAGCAAATTAAAGGCACTTACCTGACGCGCGGCGTCTCCCGGGGCTCCCTCTTCCTGTTTTTCAATTTTCCTGACAAATGCGCATGCGCGGATGCCCGCGCATGCGCATTTCTTGCGAGAAATGCGCATGCGCGGGCGTCCGCGCATGCGCATTTGTCAGGAAAATTGAAAAACAGGAAGAGGGAGCCCCGGGAGACGCCGCGCGTCAGGTAAGTGCCTAATTTGCTTTATTACAAATGTATTTTACCTTTTAAAAGTACAGCGGGCGGGAGGCGGGTGGTGGGCGGCAGGCAGCTACGCTTCGCCCACGTAGTGTGCGTAGGCGCTGCCTGCTTCGCCTACTTCGAAAACTGCGAAGCAGGCAGCGCTACGTACACTACTTGGGCGAAGCGTAGTGTCGCGCCCAGGGTTAGTACGGACCGTACCCACGCCCCCAGAGCGTGGGTACGGTCCGTACACGCGTACCCCTACATCACCACTACAATGGTGGTACGGCCCGTACCCACGCTCCCCAGAGCATGGGTACGGGCCGTACCACGCGTACCCCTACGTCACCGCCACAATGGTGGTACGGCCCATACCCACGCTCTCCAGAGCGTGGGTACGGGCCGTACCACTATTGCAGTGGTGATGTAGGGGTACGCGTTTACGGACCGTACCCACGCCCCCAGAGCGTGGGTACAGTCCGTACACGCGTACCCCTACATCACCACTACAATGGTGGTACGGCCCGTACCCACGCTCCCCAGAGCGTGGGTACGGGCCGTACCACGCGTACCCCTATGTCACCGCCACAATGGTGGTACGGCCCGTACCCACGCCCCCAGAGCATGGGTACGGGCCGTACCACCATTGCAGTGGTGATGGAGGGGTACGCGTGTTCGGACCGTACCCACGCTCTGGGGGCGTGGGTACGGTCCGTACACGCGTACCCCTACAGCCCCAATACATGATGGATACAAGGCGTACACACGCCATGGATGTAGGTGTACGGCTTGGTGCAGCACATCAGCTGTAAATTGGGGGTGGTGTATGCCCAGGACAGCAGTGTACCACAGCAAGGGCGCAGGTGGGTGGGTGGGTGCAGAGGAGCCTCAGCAGTGCCCAGACATATGAGGGGTGGGTGCAGAGGACTCCCAGCAGTGCCCAGACATATGAGGGGTGTGTGCCTATCACTCCCAGCAGTGCCCAGACATATGAGGGGTGGGTGCATATCACTCCCAGCAGTGCCCAGACATATGAGGGGTGTGTGCAGAGGACTCCCAGCAGTACCCAGCCATATGAGAGGTGGGTGCCTATCACTCCCAGCAGTGCCCAGACATATGAGGGGTGGGTGCCTATCACTCCCAGCAGTGCCCAGACATATGAGGGGTGTGTGCAGAGGACTCCCAGCAGTGCCCAGACATATGAGGGGTGGGTGCAGAGGACACCCAGCAGTGCCCAGACATATGAGGGGTGGGTGCCTATCACTCCGAGCAGTGCCCAGACATATAAGGGGTGGGTGCCTATCACTCCCAGCAGTGCCCAGACATATGAGGGGTGTGTGCAGAGGACTCCAAGCAGTGCCCAGACATATGAGGGGTGGGTGCAGAGGACCCCCAGCAGTGCCCAGACATATGAGGGGTGGCTGCGTATCACTCCCAGCAGTGCCCAGACATATGAGGGGTGGGTGCCTATCACTCCCAGCAGTGCACAGACATATGAGGGGTGCGTGCCTATCACTCCCAGCAGTGCCCAGACATATGAGGGGTGGTTGCCTATCACTCCCAGCAGTGCCCAGACATATGAGGGGTGGGTGCAGAGGACCCCCAGCAGTGCCCAGACATATGAGGGGTGGGTGCCTATCACTCCCAGCAGTGCCCAGACATATGAGGGGTTGGTGCCTATCACTCCCAGCAGTGACCAGACATATGGGGGGGGTGTGCAGAGGACTCCCAGCAGTGCCCAGACATATGAGGGGTGGGTGCCTATCACTCCCAGCAGTACCCAGACATATGAGGGGTGGGTGCCTATCACTCCCAGCAGTGCCCAGACATATGAGGGGTATGTGCAGAGGACTCCCAGCAGTGCCCAGACATATGAGGGGTGGGTGCAGAGGACCCCCAGCAGTGCCCAGACATATGAGGGGTGGGTGCCTATCAATCCCAGCAGTGCCCAGACATATGAGGGGTGTGTGCAGAGAATTCCCAGCCCCAGCAGTGCCCAGACATATGAGGGGTGGGTGCAGAGGACCCCCAGCAGTGCCCAGACATATGAGGGGTGGGTGCCTATCACTCCCAGCAGTGCCCAGACATATGAGGGTTGGGTGCCTATCACTCCCAGCAGTGCCCAGACATATGAGGGGTGGGTGCAGAGGACTCCCAGCAGTGCCCAGACATATGAGGGGTGTGTGCCTATCACTCCCAGCAGTGCCCAGACATATGAGGGGTGGGTGCCTATCACTCCCAGCAGTGCCCCGACATATGAGGGGTGGGTGCCTAACACTTCCAGCAGTGCCCAGACATATGAGGGGTGGGTGCCTATCACTCCCAGCAGTGCCCAGACATATGAGGGGTGGGTGCAGAGGACTCCCAGCAGTGCCCAGACATATGAGGGGTGTGTGCCTATCACTCCCAGCAGTGCCCAGACATATGAGGGGTGGGTGCCTATCACTCCCAGCAGTGCCCAGACTTATGAGGGGTGGGTGCCTATCACTCACAGCAGTGCCCAGAAATATGAGGGGTGGATGCCTAACACTCCCAGCAGTGCCCAGACATATGAGGGGTGGGTGCAGAGGACTCCCAGCAGTGGACAGAGACATGGGGGGTGTACATCATTATCAGATGACCACAGCTTCATGGGTGAATGTACGTATCCCTAACTTAGGACAATGATGATAGTGCCATAACAACACATCACTGACAGCAGTGTCCCATTCCCAGGAGGAAGGAGGTCTTACCCCTACTGCATGACACACCACATGTGGGTGTGAGGACAAATAACACATGCATACCCACCCCTGGCAGATGCAGCACAATACACACACTGAGATCATGCCACAAGACTGTATAGTCATGTCACTGCCTAACAAACTAAGAGAGCCAAAGAGAACACACACTGTCACGCACACCCCAGGACTGATAGGAATGTTCAGGTGCTGGGCTAGCCACCAAGATGTTGTCTGTCATGGAAGGAATAGGGTGGAGTTCCCACTGATACAATGCCCACAATTGTGAGTCAGGTGTTCAAATACCCAGCAGAACAAGTACTATATGTGTACTAGGCTGGGATTACACACATGCATAGTGCGGAAAAGGGACCAAGTATCCATGAAGGCATGGCAAAATACTCTATACACAAGTACAGTGAGTACCAAGGATGGCACAGACGATGCAGCCGGACACATTCCTGAGCAGGCATGGCCAGAGTTGAAGGGATCTATCACCAACAAAGGACATGTAGACACAGGTCAACATAACAATTGTGCAACTCTCTGCAGGGGAGATGTCAGGTGCCACAGAGGAAGGAACACCCCTTGGGACAATGTCTCCAAACACAAAGAGCATACACGACAAAGAATCTTTGCAGAGATCGCGTGATGGCACGCAGATACCAGGTTCCACCCCATGAGCAGCAGAACACAACATTTCCCTAAAACATATCACATGCCCACAACCCCAACTCCTGTAGCATCAGCATCAACATCAATACCTGAAATGCAAGACTTTTCCAAAGAAAAAGAAAATGCTTTATTCAGCATGAAAATAATAATGTGTAAACGAGACTATTCACAAAGGCCAATGGCCAGTCCATATCAGCAGTCCTTGGGGGATGGACACATGGCCATGCGTCTCCCCTAGCTTGCCTGCACATCACAAGAGTTTTTCGTCGACTGGGGGGGGGCATCCTGTGGGGAAGGACCAGGCACCGCAGGGACAGGAGGGGGAAGGGTAGGTGTTGTGGGTGCAGGGACGGACGACTCCACCACAGGGGGTGGGGCTGCGCCAAAGGTGGATGCGAGCTCAGCGCTGCACACTTCTGTCAGTTCTTCAAGCGTCCTCCCCAGAGAAACAACAGGCCCCAAGGAGGGGGGGGTCAGAGGGATGGGTTGCAGCGCTACTGGGGGAGGTGGTGGACGGGCTGGGGGACTTAACTCCCCTACCCATGGAGTGCCGTGACCGTTGGCGTCCAGGTGAACTAGTGGGGCTGTGGCCCAGCCCAGCAAAGTAGACCTCCTTCTCCGAATCTGGGGCAGGGGAGCCAAGGGGAGTGACATCGGAGGGACTGGGGAGTGAGTCATGTGGATGAGGACTGTGGCTGCGTGCCTGCCTGTGTGCCCCAGACCCAGTGGGTTTGCTTGCTACCCCCTGAGTGTGCGTTTCAGGAGGTGTGCGCTTGCCCTTACGTGGTGGTGTGCTGCTTGTGTCTGGTGGGGTGCGTGTGTGTGGATGTCTTGGTGTGCTTGGGACAGGCATGGGTGTTGGACTTGTGGATGGGCCAGGGGTAGGGGGGGAGGCAGCGGTGCAGGTGACTCGCTACTGCCGTCAGTGACGAGTCCAGGGACCTCAGCAACATCCGTTGGTCAGACATCGCTGATGACATGCCCTCCATGTACGACACCATCTGGGTCAGCAGTCTGGTGTGGCCATGGAGGACAGTCAGGATCGATGTCTGCCCAACTTGCAACTGCCGCTGAATGTCCACAGACTCGGCAGTGAGGGCAGCAGGGGGGACAGGGGCAGGGGGTGCGGTGCCTGGCACGAAGGAGACACGGTGTGGCCTAGCATGGACAGAAGGGACCCGAGCAAGTGGGAGGGCGGTGATGGGAATGGAGGGGGCGGCGAGAGATGTACTGCTGCTTTCAGCTCTGGGAGCAGCCTCCGCCCCCTCTGGGAGCTCAGCCTCGGACCCGTCTTTCTCGTAGTCTGTGTTGGTACTAGGCAGGTCCTCCGCCTCACTCCCCTCGCCCTCCGTGCCACTAGATTCCACCGACTCCACAGCAGTGGTGGCACCACTGCTCGATCCCTCCTCCACGTCCGTGCCGGTGTCTCCCTCAGTGTCCTCCGATGATGCTGTGGGCAAGGTGAAGAGACAGGAAAAAATCAGTCACCTGTATACATCTGACACATGAGTCCAAACAAAATAGGCAACAGTGCATATCAGGAAAGGCATCAGGAGTAACATCTAGGATACTCCCCACATATGTAAGCCCTGCACTCCCCAGTTGGTTGACGCACCATGCCACTTGCAAACAATGAAAATTAGGACACAACAGCAAATAACTTGAAATCACAAGATCATGAGAAGCTAGTGTCTGGGATCAGTTGAGCACAGCAAGACTGTGAAGGCATGCCACCTCTTGTTCACTGGGAAACAAACAGTATTGTCGCACCCAAGGCCAAATACCACATGCCAATGCAGAAGGTGTCCCCACACTCAGAGACCTGTGAGTACTTTTGACACCCCAAATAAATACATTGTGACTCCTGGAGAATCACAACCCTTTACAAAATGGACATGTCTAGCATGTGTGAATGTGGCACTCTGTGAACACAACACACATGTGGCTGTATAGCAGAAGTCACACAAGGAGGTGCACACCAAACTACATGTACACAGTCATTGTCTGAGCTGCCAGACTCATTCAAATCAGCCACTGTTAGGCAGAAATGGCGAAGCAGTAAGTACATATACATGGCACCAGGGTGGCTGGATGACTTGACACTCGTAATTTGGTATCAGCAACAACCAAGGACTAACCCAAATGCTAGCACACTGTGGGAACATGTATATGTATGAACTCCAAACAAGTGTCCAAACTGTGCCTTACTTTAAAATGTGCCAGCGTGTCCCTGGAAAGTGTAAAGGTGGTGTCTTGTGCACTTCCTTGGGAGACATCTGTCATGCAGGCACATCATTGTCCTTCACAACCAAACAACAAGGTCAAGCATATGAAACATTGAGACATGTTGACAGGTGTAGTGAGTGCCAATGGACATTTTCCCAGAGTAACAACTTGAATAATGTCATTTGTCACATGGCTATCCGTCACCTGATCACACAGTTGGCTACACATATGATCTACTGGCTGTCATCTGGAGTGGCACACATGTCCACACCCAGGACAATGCATAAGCTAATGGGCCTGCAATTGTGTAGCAAAAAAGCCTAGCTGTACTGTGGTTCCCCCTCATGGCAAGCCAGAATGTACCCACAGATGTCAGCACACAAAGTCACAACTGTGCAGCATCTGAACCACACACAGGTGCCAAAAATGTACAAGCAGGATACATGATTGCCAAGAACTGATACAGGCAATGAAGCACCAACAGCAAGCAATGGCCAACATCACGGGGGCACTGCACGATGACTTTCTGTCCTGCGAATCATCACACACAAGTCAGAACTGGCAATGAAACATCAGGGTTGAACATGTACGCCCCTCCCGCGCACACTCACCCATACCTGAGTCAATGTGACTGATACCAATCAAGAAGTGAAAGATCTTATTCAGGGTTACAATAACTGTGCTTGAAAACTAGCTTCATTGACACGACATCACCTTGTAGGGCTGGCAAAACATATTGGTCACAAACAAACATCAACAGATTGTTGTGAATAGCCACACAGGCACTGCCCAGTGTGAGTATGCACAAGCAAACTGCTGTATCCCTGTCCAGTGGGCAAATATATCACACATGTGAAAACTACTACCTGGGCCAGGGAACAATGCCACAGAGGCAGAGCCATTATGAACCCACAGTGAATGTGCACAGTGTTGGATGACACACATGAGTAGGAAGGCAGGCTGTGACAGGGGACTGTAGTGTGCACACTGCTCCATGGTCCTGGAATGAGCTGACTGTTACAGGAGCAACCGTCCCGACACTATGCATATATCCCACTCATGCACATCATGTCTGAGGCCACAACATTGGTAATGCGTGCAGCAAGTCTGTTCATTTGAAACCTCACACTCCTATGTTAGGGACTCAGCATCAGTGGCAACAAATATGCACCCCCTAATGACTGTACAGGACAGGGCACAGGCAGACCACCCCCACACATGATGCTGAAACCAGTGTGCACCTTGATAAACTGGCAGCCTAGATGACCATGTGCAATAGTGATCACACACAGCCCAGGTAACACATGTCAAGGAGGGGAAGGGAGGAAGAACAGCACAGGTTGACTGTGGGGGAACAGGATATGCACTGCACATATATACCCTGGCAGTGTCTCCAGGCGACTGAGCAGCAACAAAAGTTGGCGACACACAACAAACACACATGTACCTACCCCCTTCCTGCTGCTGTAACTCCTGTATCCGCCTATCCAGGTCAGGGAAGACCACCGCCAGGACACGCTGCATCTGGTGGGTCAGGCGCCGGCGCCCGCCATGCTTGCGAGGAGCCTCCTCCTTCAGCATGACCCGGGTGATCCTCTGGGTCCAGCACCGGATGTCCTGCCATCTCTTCCTCACTTGTGGCAGGCGCCGATTGCGACCCTCTGCTGGTTGCATGGCCTGCACGGCGTCCTTCCAGATCTTCCCCTTGTGGTAGGGGGATACCTGTGTGGATGACAAAGTGGGACAACATCACTACACCTGCACCATGTCACAGAGACACACAGTTGAACATCTTAGATTTGAAGAACAGGGCATGCGAACCAATTCTGATCATAATAATATCACAATGGGGTAACCCAGTATCCCTCAGAACCTGGGCAGATTATCAAAATGATACAAACGGTTCTGTCGGGTAAAGAATATTACTTCTAGAAAAAACCTTCATTTGTTTGCTTATACGAACACACATAGAGACCATAAATAGTTTTCAAAACGGCTTTATGAATTGCATCATTCATAGATAACCATTTACAATGGCTGTCGAAAATTAAATGTGAAACATATTTGTGACAAAGTGACATATAGTGCTCAGTGCTGTGGTGAAAAGTGCGTAATATATACAGTGTGACTTATGGAGGTATTGATAATTTACAGAGGCCAGTTAAGCGAATATTTGAAACAGTCTGCAGATGGATTGAATGAGTCTTTTATGCAGAGTATTTCCAACTGATCCTTGAACAAATGTCGACGTTTCAACCCAAGGTAGCGTTATTCGCTAGTCAAAACGGGTCTTCATCAGGACAGGGAGTGACAGCCAAAAGGAGGCCCAATGTAATTTGTGGGGCGGTGTGCAAAGATAGGCAAACAGGAGCAGTTGTATCCTGTACGGCCTGGCTAGGAATTTGGTAGGTGGATAAATTCTTTCTCAAAAACGGTTCAAATCAAGGGGTTTGATAGATGAGTTGAACACACCCGCATAAGGGATTAGTCCAGGGCGGCAAGTGTGCGTGGATAGACAAAGTTCAGGAGGAGCGAATCACTTCAAAATCGGCCCGGCAAGGAGCAATTACTTCATACTCGATAGCGCGCAGGCAAGCGTCCTGTCTCTCGCGGAGTCTGTCGGCCGACAGACTCCGCGAGAGACAGCCACGCACACTTGCCGCCCTGGACTAATCCCTTATGCGGGTGTGTTCAACTCATCTATCAAACCCCTTGATTTGAACCGTTTTTGAGAAAGAATTTATCCACCTACCAAATTCCTAGCCAGGCCGTACAGGATACAACTGCTCCTGTTTGCCTATCTTTGCACACCGCCCCACAAATTACATTGGGCCTCCTTTTGGCTGTCACTCCCTGTCCTGATGAAGACCCGTTTTGACTAGCGAATAACGCTACCTTGGGTTGAAACGTCGACATTTGTTCAAGGATCAGTTGGAAATACTCTGCATAAAAGACTCATTCAATCCATCTGCAGACTGTTTCAAATATTCGCTTAACTGGCCTCTGTAAATTATCAATACCTCCATAAGTCACACTGTATATATTACGCACTTTTCACCACAGCACTGAGCACTATATGTCACTTTGTCACAAATATGTTTCACATTTAATTTTCGACAGCCATTGTAAATGGTTATCTATGAATGATGCAATTCATAAAGCCGTTTTGAAAACTATTTATGGTCTCTATGTGTGTTCGTATAAGCAAACAAATGAAGGTTTTTTCTAGAAGTAATATTCTTTACCCGACAGAACAATCTCTGATCATGGCACACACTGTGCATCCCAAGCAACACAAGGCTGATGGACAGCAACGCAAAGCAGTCACATGCACCAGGCCACTGACGAAACCTCAGCAGAGTACACAGACACACACAGGCACACATCAATCACCTGCCATTAGAAACAGCAGATGCAAACCTCACTCTGCACATGTGCCACTTGCCAGGGGGAGGTCACAGGTGTGGGGCTAGCTCAGCAAGTCAGACACACAGCACGGCTTACTTCACACATCAGATGGATTGAGCAGTTGCCTCCTCCATGCAGCTGTGGTGCAACACTCCACATAGACACTCATCCACATGACAAGAAACATTCACACACATCAATGTCCAGGGGGCGTACACATCATTTGGACACTCTCACCACTCTCACCACAGCTCCACTCAACTCTCACACACATCTGTGGGTGCAGTCACCTGTCACACCGGGGTGACCACTGAATCACCGCAGGACAATAGAACAAGAATGCCCAAGAGGATTTGACTGGCGGAATGTGCCATGCACTATGTAGTGAATGTCACAGTAAGCACAATGCAAGTGAGGAGTGCACACATGAACTACATCAAGCCCTGCATGAGAGACATAAGCCATCCCCTCCCCGGGACCCACTCCACCCAACATTGCATGTCTGTCACACCTGGCCACAATGCCAGAAGTGACAGACACAATAAAGGTGCACAGGCAAAGGTACTGGAGTCAGCACTCACCTGCTCCCCTGGTCGACCATACAGCATGGGGTACTGTGGGAGGATCACATCCAGCAGGGCCTTGTTCTCCTCCTGGGTGAAAGGCTGGGCCCTCTCCACAGTCCTTAACATGGTGCCAGAGGGAGACAATACAGCAGCAGTGGTATCGACTGACATGTTGTGCAGGCAAGTGCCCTCTCATGGGTTCTGCCTGCCTTATATCTGCCTTGCTGGCCTATTTCATATACAGGAGTACAGAGTGATTGGTCAGACTCATTTGCATCCTACGTTTCCTCCAATCCCTTTAAACATACACCAGTGACAGCCTTTGCATCTTTCAATTTTGCAGCATCATGTCAAGTCAACAACCACTTTGCAACAATGTTAAATGTGGCCAACTGATTTTTCCAGATCACATGATGTAAAATTTTGAACTTGAAACTCGGTATCCATGACAACCAGCATGCATTTAGGCCCTAATACTTGTCCCTCATGTGTCCCCATTGTAATTCTTAAATCCCCACACAGGTACGGCGCTTTTCACCCGTACCCCTAGGGCACCATCATTACAGTGATACGGGCCGTACTCACGCGTGTACGGCCCGTACACGCGTGAGTACGGCCCGTATCACAAGGCCCTACGGTACCCCCAACGATAGTGATAGGCACGTACTCACGCGTGTATGGGCCGTACACGCGTGAGTACGTGCCGTATCACTAGGCCCTACGGTACCCCCAACGATAGTGATAGGCACGTACCCACGCGTGTACGGCTCATACACGCGTGAGTACATGCCTATCACTAGGCCCTACGATACACCCAACGATAGTGATAGGCTCGTGCTCACGCGTGTACGGCCTGTACACGTGTGAGTATGTGTCTATCACTAGGCCCTACAGTACCCCAACGATAGTGATAGGCACGTACTCACGCGTGTACGGGCCGTACACGTGTGAGTATGTGCCTATCACTAGGCCCTACGGTACCCCCAAACAATAGTGATAGGCACGTACTCACGCGTGTACGGGCCGTACACGAATGAGCACGTGCCTATCACTAGGCCCTACGGTACCCCCAACGATAGTGATAGGCACGTACTCACGCGTGTACGGGCCGTACACGCGTGAGTACGGCCCGTATCACTAGGCCCTACGGTACCCCCAATGATAGTGATAGGCACGTACTCACGCGTGTACGGGCCGTACATGCATGAGTACGGGCCCTACACACACCCTCAGAGCGTGTGTACTGCGTTTCACTGCTTACACTGGTGATAGGAGGCGCACACGAAAGGAATGGAGGTGTCAGACTCGCACAAGGCTGTACATCAAGTCATTGTCAGTGAAGTCCTTCATGTGCAGAGTCTAGGTGTGTCAGGCAGTGATGTGGCACATGTCTCCTCATGTTGTGGCACAATAGATGTGTGATGAGCTGTTTACACATGTCATGTGTGATGGGGCACTACGTGGCACACTTCCCCTTCACACTTTGCACATGTGTGCATGTGCGACACACGTGTCAAGCACTGCATCACTGGTATGGCACAGTCAGCAACACCCGCAACTGTCCCCTGATGGCAGGTACATGGATAATTACACCTCACATGTGACTCCCAGTGTGCCACGATGTGACTCTGTCATGTGTGTGTCATGTGTTCCCATGAGCTTTCCGTTGGTGTTCCGTCAACTCCATCTGCTGTTGCATCATCCAACATGTGTATGTGTGCATTTGTGTACGACACACATATACGCACACCATGGCACATGTGGACTCACACATTACATGTGTCATGATGGTTCGAAGATGACTTCCTGACATGAGGCAATATCTGCGTTGTCTCAATGTCTGTGACATCAGTTTTTGACATGGACCCCTTAATGGAAATGTGTGTCATCTGTCCATTTCCAGATAACATGTGACCTCTGTGTCTAGACTCCCGCCAGCTGTCTGTATAAGATGACATCCTTCTAATGATATGTGGATGTCTGTCACTCATGTAATGTGTCTGGCTTGTCACTTACACTGGCCAACAGCTATTTCATGGCATGTCACGTCAACATTGCCATGCAACTATTGTGGCTGGCCCTTCGTAGGAGTATCACCTGGCTGGCCCACGTGTCCTGGATGTATTGCACAGCACAGACTCTGCATTAAGCAGATGCGTATTAGCTGTTGAACATGTGCTCACCTCAGTGACATTGGTGTGGTAATGTACTCACTCTTCGTTATTCCTTCCAAATCTCTGCAGGGCACCGCCTCTCCCCAGATGAATGCCAGACCTGGATACCATGCGTGAACATGACTGCATACGCAGATACCGCTTCTCGCAAGAGTTGATAGAGGACTTGACCCGCCGGCTTGCAGCACACCTCCAACCACAACACAGGTATCCTACAGCTCTGACCCCCAAGTTGAAGGTGATGGCAGCCCTACAGTTTTTTTGCCACCGGCACGTTTCAATTGACCATAGCTGATGTCGGTGGCATGTCCCAGACAATGTTCAGTCATGTCCTGCATGATGTTATAGAAGCCATGTTGGTGCACCTGGATGAATTCATCCATTTTCCCACTCGTGAGCAGTTGACAGGTGTCAAGGGTGAGTTCTATGCCCTGGGAGGGATGCCTCATGTAATTGGGGCCATTGATGGGACACATGTGGCTTTGGTACCACCACAGGCACAGGAGGTAGCCTATAGAAACAGAAAACAGTACCACTCCATTAATGCCCTTGTGGTGTGTCTTGCTAACATGCTGATTTCCCATGTCTGTGCACGTTTTCCAGGGTCCGCACACGATGCATACATCATGAGGCGTAGCAGGGTGCCAGAAATGATGCTGCAGCTGCACGCGGAACGAGCATGTCTTGTTGGTGGGTATACTCTGTTAGTCCTGTGTTCAGCGCTATCTTTGTATCTTACGGCATCTCCTGACCCACTTCTTCACATGATGTTTCCATGTAGGTGACTCTGGCTATCCCAACATGCCATGGCTGATGACGCCTCTCCGCAACCCCAGAACAGCTGCAGAACACCGGTACAATGACACCCATGGGCAGACGAGGCGCGTGATTGAGAGGACGCCCTCCCATATGCCCCGGTGAAGGTCTGCAAAATCTTCATTGTGTGCTGCATACTGCACAACATGGCAGTGGAGAAGGCTGTGCCACTCATCCTTGATCCGGATGAGCAGGATCATCCACCCGTGGAGGATGAAGGGCTCGGGCACGGGGCAAGTGAGGATGAGGATGAGGATGGAGGTGTGTTCTGATGTGTCATTCAAGTGATGATGTCATTCCACACATGTTAGCTGGGACACTAAATGTGTTAATGGCATGGTGACAACATCATTCCTGTAGAGTACATGTACATGTCTGCGGATTACTAGCTCTTCGCTGAATTGTTATGTGTCTGTCCTCCCCAGGTTCTTGCGGCTGTCGTCTGCTCATGTCATCATTGCCCTCCTGCTATTCCTCATGAGTATTGCAACGTGTGCTGGATCAGAGTCACATGCACAGACATGGTGAAAAGTCATTTGGGGTAAGGAGTGCAGCAAGGCATTTTGTGGATGGTACGTGTTTGTGATATGTGGGGACTGCTCCTGTGCATGTTGTGTTACCATGCATACATGTCGACTCACCATGGGCCACATGACGTGTTGCATGGCTCCCATGAATTGATGGTCACCCTTCCTGACAGTCATCTGTAATGGTGTGTGGATTCTGATGAAGGCATCAATGTGTGTATAACGTCCCTCAGGAACATACGGGATGCTAATGGTGGACATAGTGTGGGACATCCCCATATGAGGCTCAATGGTGAATTGTAGACTCTCCGTGTGCAGCAAGGGGTGTTAGGCTCAACCCCTTCACTTGTGTGCCAGCTCAGTAGGATTGACACATCTGTGTGTTGAAGGGGGTGTCCAGTGTAGGTCACACATGGTCAGCCAAATGACCTGTGAGTCTGTTCCAATTGATGCATTTCCCTTAGTGTGAGGCTGAGTAATAAAGGTGTTTGTCACACTCCAAGGTGCCTCATCTCTGTCAATGCAGGTCTCTTGCCACTTTGCATGCGGCATATCTGGCATAGTTGTGGAAGATTATGCATAGGAGTCCATGTGTAGTTTAGCAACATGCATGCAGTTGCTCATGGGTTAGGCTCCCTATTGGGCATGAAGTACATGGTCGTGTATGTTTTTTGGCATGTTGGTCCGCACAATGGGCCACCAACAGCTGCTGAGGGTGTGTCTCCTGTGCGCAAATTTTGTCATTTTGCAAGGAGATGCCGCCTGCTGCTGGGGACCCTGCAGCAAGGGCCAACAGAGTATCCAGATTTGGCAACACACACGCCTCCAGGATGCTCCTCACTTCCTCCCTCCACCCATTCATTTTGCTGTCCTCAGCTTGTCTATGCCACTGTTGCCGCCACGCGGTGCCAAAGGCTGGACCATCAGCACATGCAAGGTGCACATTGCACCACCATCCTGTCCTTGCATTACCCACATCACACTACAGTCTGATGTATCAGCCACAGTCTGAGCTATGTCCATCCGCACATCTAACGCCTGCTGTCAGACATACCCTGGGCACACACACGACACCTTTGCATGCTGAGTGTGCAACTCCAACTGCCTACACTGCGCTGCCCCACCTTCCAGGCCCTGTCACACCAACCAGGTCACGTCCCTAATACTCCCCACCGGCTCTGTAGTCCAGCAAGGGCATGGGAGTGGGACTCAAGGCTTCAGCATGTAGTATGGTGTCATCGTCTGGGACATGGCACAGGTATCATCTCTCAGCATGTCAATCTACAGAGTGTCCAGGACCCCCCTCTCCACAATCACATGCGCACAGCACCTCATCATCAGCTCGTATGCCATTTGACAGCCAGGTGCTCCTCACCCTCAACAAAGACACAGACATTGGCAGTTCCATCATTCAAGTATGCATGAGATCCATTGATGAATGGCTGCACACGAGCCACCTGAGGCTGGACTTGTACAGGACTGAGGTGAACATCTGAGGATTGTCCCCTTCCAGCTGGGTCAACTGCCTGTGTCCCACCCGCAAGAGCCCTGCACAAGCACCCAGTGGCCACACACACAAGATGGTGTGCATCATGTTTGGCTCGCTCACATTTGCCATGCTAGTCCACAGCATCTGTACCTCATGCTGCAATGCCCTCTGCATTATGCATATGATCCACAGATAGATCCACTCCAAGAAAAGACAGACCATCCCCCAGGTCCATGACAACATCCGTGTCAAATACTGCCCTGCCCTCTACGGAGCAAGTACATCCAAACTCCCAGGAAACTTGTCCACATCCAGGGGGCATCTGCACACCTCAGATTCAACACCCTGCGCCCCAGCCACCTCACCCTCCACCATGGATAGCTGCAATTGGTCACTGTCTGCTGCAGGGTTACCTCCACACTCCCCACCCACACTCAGGAGACAGTCCACAACCCCGACGCCAACCAACTTTGTACGTCTGTCATCCTAGATCCCGTTGGGCCATCTCCGTGCATCCAACCTTGCCCTGGACACCGTTCTTCACATCCACCGTACTCCAGCATACAGGACATTGTTCTCCCACCTGGCCATACATACCTGGGACTCCCTCCCCGGGAACCTCCACATGAGCCATGACCTCTACCCCTTGATGATGATCTCCCAAATAGGTCTCTCCGCACAGTTTAGCAAGCCCCCCTCAGCAGTCAGAGGCCATCACAGGTGAGTGTTGTGCTCCATGCCTACATTGAATGATACCTTGTGACCCATGTGTGTCCTGTACCAGACTCTGATTCCAGGGTATGGATGGCTGGAGTTGGTTCAACACTCAGCCATAGTTTGACATTTCCACACACATGTCGTTGAATGATGCAAAATGACAGGAACGTCTCATATCCAAAGTGAAATATTTATTTACGGTGGGGTAAGTGGTTTGGTAGATGCAATTGGGTGCTGTAACGGGGGAAGAGAATCCAAAGTTCACAGGGGGAGATGGTATCCTTGGCATTGGAAGTCATCAGAGTCCAGACCACAGTGTTGGTCATCATTGGTCAGACTGTGACCAGCAAGTCCATGTGGCAGAGAATGTCATTGGATGAGGTGCTGCTGTTGCACCAGAGGGCCAGGTGCCAGGCAGGTGACCTGGGAGATGGGGATGGTCCGCTGACTCTCACGGTCTTTTCCGTGGACGACCCACCTTCCTCCGGGGACCCTCAGATGCAGGCCTTGACGATGCTGGGACGCTCCGTCAGATGAATCCTCCTCCTCCTCCCTCCCTGTGTCTGGTGCTGGTCTACACCTGGTGGCACACGGAGGGTTTGCCAGGCTTTGGGCGATCTGACGGAGTGATTGGCTCACGTCCCTGTGCACCGCCAGGAGCTCAGCCAGTCTTGCCTCCATCCGTCCTTGGTGTTGTTGATGACTGGCATGATGCTCGACCTGCAGGTTCTTAATGTCATCGAGGGTCCTCTGCATCTCGGAGAGTCTTGACACGACCTGGTTGATGCCTCTGGTGTCACGCCGGTATGAGTCCAGGATGTTGCGTATGTGTGACATACCGGGGTCCTGAGCTGGCTGGTCAGGTTCGCGCCTCCGCCTGCCTCCACTCCCACCACCCCTGCCCACTTGAGCCTGGCCTGCCCTTGTGGGCACATCGGGTCTACGGGATCCCTGAGGGATGGCATTTGCAGGGTTGCCTGACTCCTCCTGGGTGCCCGGAGAACCTTGTCCCTCCTGGTCAGACTGGCTCTGTTGTTCAGTGTGAGCAGGGCTCCTGGGTGTGTCCTGGGATGTGGCAGGAATGGGGGTGGTGGTTGGCACAGAAGTGCCTGACGCAGGTGCTGCAAGGGCTTGGGCACCAGAGGGTCCAGGTTGGTCGGGGTCATCCACGGAGTGGTGAGAGTCGTCGCTGCTGGTGGGATCGTCTTCACGCGGTGCCTGGGACTGTGATTCTTCCCCCCCAGTGTTGGGGGGAGATCGACGACGTTGCCCTGTGTGTGAGAGAGAGACAATGTTAATGGTGTTTCATGCGACATCTATGTTTCATACATATTCAAGTTGACACATTTCCTCCAGTTAGTTGGATGTGCCTAGCATTCCTCTCAATGTCCACTTGGGGATGGGTATGTTGTGGGGGACAGATTGGTATGTTCTCCTGAGTGTTTGACCTGTAGATTGTTTGCTCTGATGCTTATTTGGCTCTGGATCGGTCTTGATGTGTCACATGTCCATTGTGGGAGTGTGTAAATCCGTTGCCTGCCCCGGGTGTGTGTGCTTGTGTTAGGGGGGGGTTGTGACCGGGCCTGCTGTTGTGTGTAGTGTGAGTTGTCATTGGGTCTCCCAGGTGATGTGTCTGTCCCCTCATGGTGCATGCTGGCATGACAGTGAGTGTGAGTTCCTGTGCTAGATACCTGTGCTTGTGGAGTTGGTGTTTGAGTGTACAGTGGTCCCAGGAGGGCCTTGTGCTGCATACAGCAGGGCAAAGTGTCATCTACCTTGTCAGTACTTTGCCAGTCCCTGTGCATTGTGCATGGTTATGTACCTATGCCATATGGGCTGAGGGCATTGGTGTCTGCGTCTCATTTTCACAATGTGTTGTGTGGGGCCCACACTCCCAGCCTCCTGGACATCCAGACTTGTGTTTGTGGTTGTTGTAGGCTTGGACATGGCCTTGCCTTGATTTGTGAAGGGTGCATGGTGACGTTAGTGGCATGAGCGTGGTTTTTGAGTGTGGTTGTTTGCGGTGAGTGCTTGGGGGAAGTTGGGTGCATTTGGTGTATCTGTGGTGTGGACCCCATTGCCCCCATGTTAGGTAAGTTGTTTGTGTACTCACCAGGCTCTGCGACTCCTTCGACTCCGTGTACTCCCACCGGCGGTAGCAGGGCCATCACCTTCTCCTCCCAGGGATGGTAGTGTACGGGTCTGCGGGGCGGCCCACCTCCAGTGATGTTAGTCTGGGCATATTCTTCATTCATTTTCCTCTTGACCGCCCTGCGCAGATCGTACCACCTGGCTTGGCATTCATGCCTGGTCCTTCGGATGGGCGCAACAGCATTCACCTTGCCAACAATCCTCTGCCACATGGCAGATTTTTCATCTATGCTGGTCTGTCTGACCAATGTTCCAAACAGCTGTGGCTCGACTCTGATGACTTCGTTGACAAGGAGGTACAGCTCTGCCGTTGTGAACTTTGGATTCTTGTCTGTGGGCATGATGTGGGGTGTGGGTGTGGATGGTTGTGGGTGTGTGGGTGTGAATGTGACGGTGTGTGTGTGAATGTGAAGAGGGGGATGTTTGTGGAGGAGGTTGTGTGAAGGTGTGTGAGTGAAGGTGTAGTGGAGGTATGAGTGATGTGGAGTAGTTTCTCTGTGGAGTTGTTTGTCAGTGGGGTCTGGCAGCAGTGGGTCTGTTGCAAAGGCTCATGGGATGTGTGTGTGGGCCCTTTTTATTGGTCCATTTTTGGGTGTGCCTGTGTTTGAATTTTGGTGGGTGTGTTATAAGTGGTGGTTGTGATTTGGGGCCTCTGTTTGCCTGTTTGGATGTGCCAGGTCAGTCATTGAGATGTATTTTGTCATGTAGACGTGTTTTGTGGTGTTGTGCGAGTCGAATTGACCCTCCTTGTGCTGTTTTACAGTGTCCTGGTTCTGTGAGAGTCATTTTCGCGTAGGTACGATCCGTACATACGCGATGCTGGGTGAGGGTGCTGGGGTACGGTGTTGGAGTGCGGCGCCTACATGCGGTGGGGGTTCGGTGCGTACACGTGCTGCCCTGGGGTACGGCACGTACATGCGGAGGTATGGCACGTACATGGGGGGGATGGCGCGTACATGGGGGAGGGGGGCGCGTACATGGGGGGAGGGCGTGTACATGCGGTGGGGGTACGGTGCGTACAGGTGCGGCCCTGGGGTACGGCGCATACATGCGGAGGTACGGTGCGTACATGGGGGGTAAGGCACGTACATGCAGTGGGGGTACGGTGCGTACACGTGCGGCCCTGGGGTACGGCGCGTACATGCGGGGGTACGGCGCGTACATGCGGGGGTGATGCACCTACAGGGGGGGGTACGGCACGTACATGGGGGGGTACGGCACGTACAGGTGCGGGGCTGGGGTACAGTGCGGACAGGGTGGTGTACGGTGCTGACATATTTGGGGGTGGGGGGGCTGTACACCCCGTACATGGGCATGAGTTTACCCGTGTACATGTGTGCTACTGCGTTGGCTCCGTACGGGCCTTTTTACATGCGATTGTGTATTCGGACGGACAATCGGGATCGTACTTGCGCGCTCGGACTTGTGTTTTACGATTTGCACGTAAAAATGTCCGGCTCACTCTCGTACACTTTTCCCGACGATATTCGGACGTGAACACTTTCCGACGCACTCTCGTAGACATTTCCCGACGCTATTCGTAGATATTTTTCACGGACGAATCGTACTTGGCCGTTTGTACGGTGCTTCTCCGACTCGTACGTAAACAAATACGGATACGGGTCGTACGCAAGTTATTTTTAACGGATCGGAATCGGCACCTATATATTTTTCTGAAAATTGCAAAAAAAAATTCAAACTGAAATATTGCTTAATTTTCTTGTTTTCATTTTGAATTTTAATATATTTATATTATTTTCTTTTTAAAGTCGGAGTCGCGCACTCAAAGCGTACACATCACGGCGGGTGCGCGCATTCTAGCTGCCATTTTAGAAAAGTCGTGAAGGATCCGCGTACGTTGTGTGACGGCTGCGTGTTTTTCAGTTACATCATATACATTTAATATTACGTGATGTGCGTGATTGGTATGCGACCAGTCCGCGACTCATGCTCCCGTGCATTCGCGACACATGCGCATTACGGTACGAGATTCTTGCGCGGTTGCGGGTTCCGCGTCACATCATATACGTGCTGGAGCGCGCTGGGTGTGCTACTCCAGCAAAAAAAAATGTATGTTCCAAAATTATATGTATGTGTCTTTAATATACATATTAGGGCAAGAGATTATCTAAGATATTCAAAAAATAATATAATTGTACTTATAATAAGCTTATATTACTTTTAAATATATTTTCGCAAAGTCGGGTGCGTGCATCGTGAGTGCAGAGAACCAGGTCAGCAGAGCTGCTGTAGAGCCAGAGAAACCAGGTCAGCAGAGCTGTTGTAGAGCCAGAGAACCAGGTCAGCAGAGCTGCTCTAGAGCCTGAGCAGGTCAGCAGAGCTGCTCTAGAACCAGAGACCCAGGTCAGCAGAGCTGCTCTAGAGCCAGAGACCCAGGTCAGCAGACCTGCTCTAGAGGCCAAGAACAAGGTCAGCAGAGCTTCTGTAGAGCCAGAGAAACCAGGTCATCAGAGCTGCTTTAGAGGGAGAGAACCAGGTCAGCAGAACTGCTTTAGAGCCAGAGAACCAGGTCAGCAGAGATGCTCTAGAGCCAGAGAACCAGGTCAGCAGAGCTGCTTTAGAGCCAGAGAACCAGGTCAGCAGAGCTGCTTTAGAGCCATAGAACCAGGTCAGCAGAGCTGCTTTAGAGCCAGAGAACCAGGTCAGCAGAGCTGTTCTAGAGGCAGACAACCAGGTCAGCAAAGCTGCATTAGAGGGAGAGAACCAGGTCAGCAGAGCTGCTTTAGAGCCAGAGAACCAGGTCAGCAGAGCTGCTCTAGAGCCAGATAAACCAGGTCAGGAGAGCTGCTTTAGAGGGAGAGAACCAGGTCAGCAGAGCTGCTTTAGAGCCAGAGAATCAGGTCAGCAGTTCTGTTGTAGAGCCAGAGAAACCAGGTCAGTAGAGCCTCTTTAGAGGGAGAGAACCAGGTCAGCAGAGCTGCTTTAGAGCCATAGAACCAGGTCAGCAGAGCTGCTTTAGAGCCAGAGAACCAGGTCAGCAGAGCTGTTCTAGAGGCAGAGAACCAGGTCAGCAAAGCTGCATTAGAGGGAGAGAACCAGGTCAGCAGAGCTGCTTTAGAGCCAGAGAACCAGGTCAGCAGAGCTGCTCTAGAGCCAGAGAATTCAGGTCAGGAGAGCTGCTTTAGAGGGAGAGAACCAGGTCAGCAGAGCTGCTTTAGAGCCAGAGAATCAGGTCAGCAGACCTGTTGTAGAGCCAGAGAAACCAGGTCAGTAGAGCTGCTTTAGAGGGAGAGAACCAGGACAGCAGAGCTGCTCTACAGCCAGATAACCATGTCAGCAGAACTGCTTTAGAGCCAGAGAACCGGGTCAGCAGAGCCGTTGTAGAGCCAGAGAACCAGATCAGCAGAGCTGCTCTGTAGCCTAAGAACCAGGTCAGCAGAGCTGCTCTAGAGCCAGAGAACCAGGTCAGCAGACCTGCTGTAGAGCCAGAGAAACCATGTCAGCAGAGCTGCTTTAGAGCCAGAGAACCAGGTCAGCAGAGCTGCTCTAGCTGACACTGACTGACTGACACTGACTGACTGACACTGACTGATTGACACTGACTGACACTGATTGACTGACACTGACTGACTGACACTAACTGACTGACTGACACTGACTGACTGACTGATACTGACTGACACTGATTGACTGACACTGACTGACACTGATTGACTGACACTGACTGACACTGACTGACACTGATTGACTGAAACTGACTGACAATGACTGACACTGATTGACTGACACTGACTGACTGACACTGACTGACTGACTCTGACTGACTGACTGACACTGACTGACCTGGTTTCTATGGCTCTACAGCAGGTCTGCTGACCTGGTTCTCTGGCTCTAGAGCAGCTCTGCTGACCTAGGCATATTATCAAGCACTGAGTTGGGAATTATTGCCGCTTTAGCGGCAGAAAACTGCAGCTAAAGCGGCGATAATGGGCTTGATAATATACCGCAGAGAATTCCCATAGAAGCCCATGTTGACACCAGAACATGGGCTGGACTGTTCCCATGAGGCACAGGGTCAGACTGATTTGCATATCTGAACTGGGGTGGCAGAGTGGGCTAAAGAACGGTGATGGATTAAACCCAGATCAGTTGTCTGGGTGTGAGTGCTTGCAATGTTCAATACTCCGTCCATCATTTCCTTTGGTTTTTGCTTTGTTCGCCATAAGTTGGCAGGGTATGCTCAGACGTGAGTCCCTTGCTCACTTTGCCACTGGATTTAAGCAAGCCTGGCTGAAGACAGCTGAAATGCCAGAAACCGGTCCTAGGAAGCTTGTTTCCGGTCCAGGGAAGACATGTCTTGGCAGTTCGGGCTGGACTGTTCCCATGAGGCACAGGGTCAGACTGATTTGCATATGGCCATGTCTGAACTGGGGTGGCAGAGTGGGCTAAAGAACGGTGATGGATTAAACCCAGATCAGTTGACTGGGTGTGAGTGCTTGCAATGTTCAATACTCCGTCCATCATTTCCTTTGGTTTTTGCTTTGTTCGCCATAAGTTGGCAGGGTATGCTCAGACGTGAGTCCCTTGCTCACTTTGCCACTGGATTCAAGCAAGCCTGGGTGAAGACGGCTGAAATGCCAGAAACAGGTCCTAGGAAACTTGTTTCCGGTCCAGGGAAGACATGTCTTGGCAGTTCGGGCTGGACTGTTCCCATGAGGCACAGGGTCAGACTGATTTGCATATGGCCATGTCTGAACTGGGGTGGCAGAGTGGGCTAAAGAACGGTGATGGATTAAACCCAGATCAGTTGACTGGGTGTGAGTGCTTGCAATGTTCAATACTCCGTCCAACATTTCGTTTGGTTTTTGCCTTCTATGGGAATACTCAAGGGCATATTATCAAGCCCATTATCGCTGCTTTAGCGGCAGTTTTCTGCCGCTAAAGCGGAGATAATTATAACGCCGTTTCTTGATAAAATGCCCCCTAGTTCTTAGGCTACAGAGCAGCTCTGCTGATCTGGTTCTCTGGCTCTACAACAGCTCTGCTGACATGGTTCTCTGGCTCTAAAGCAGATCTGCTGACCCGGTTCTATGGCTCTAAAGCATTTCTTCTGACATGGTTCTCTGGCTCTAGAGCAGCTTTGCTGACCTGGTTCTCTCCCTCTAGAGCAGCTCTGCTGACCTGATTCTCTCCCTCTAAAACACATATACTGACCTGGTTTCTCTGGCTCCACAGCAGCACTGCTGACCTTGTTCTCTGGCTCTAAAGCAGCTCTGCTGACCTGGTTCTAAGGCTCTAGAGCAGCTCTGCTGACCTCTTTCTCTGGCTCTAAAGCAGCTCTGCTGACCTGGTTCTATGGCTCTAAAGCAGCTCTGCTGACTTGGCTCTCTGACTCTAAAGCAGCTCTGCTGACCTGGTTCTCTGGCTCTAAAGCAGCTCTGCTGGCCTGGTTCTCTGGCTCTAAAGCAGTTCTGCTGACCTGGTCGTCTCCCTTTAAAGCAGCTCTGCTGACCTGGTTTCTCTGGCTCTACAGCAGCTCTGCTGACCTGGTTCTCTGGCACTAGAGCAGCTCTGCTGACCTTGTTCTTATTCTCTAGAGCAGCTCTGCTGACCTGGTTCTCTGGCTCTACAACAGCTCTGCTGACCTGGTTCTCTGGCTCTAAAGCAGCTCCGCTGACCCGGTTCTATGGCTCTAAAGCAGTTCTGCTGACCTGGTTCTCTGGCTCTAAAGCAGCTCTGCTGACCTGGTCCCTTGGCTCTAAAGCAACTCTGCTGACCTGGTCCTCTCCCTCTAAAGCAGCTCTGTTGACCTGGTTCTCTCACTCTAAAGCTGCTCTACTGACATGGTTTCTCTGGCTCTACAGCAGCTCAGCTGACCTAGTTCTCTGGCTCTTGAGCAGCTCTGCTGCACCGGTTCTTACCCTCTATCGCAGCTATACTGACCTGGTTCTCTGGCTCCAAAGCAGCTCTGCTGACCTGGTTCTATGGCTCTAAAGCAGCTCTGCTGACCTGGGTCTCTGCCTCTAGAGCAGCTCTGTGACCTGGTTCTCTGGCTCTAAAGCAACTCTGCTGACCTGGTTCTCTCCCTCTAATTCAGCTCTTCTGACCTGGTTCTCTTCTTCTAGAGCAGCTCTGCTGACCTAGTTCTTAGGCTACAGAGCAGCTCTGCTGATCTGGTTATCTGGCTCTACAACAGCTCTGCTGACCTGGTTCTCTGTCTCTAAAGCAGATCTGCTGACCCGGTTCTATGGCTCTAAAACAGCTCTGCTGACCTGG
This sequence comes from Triturus cristatus, assembly GCF_964204655.1. Lineage (NCBI taxonomy): Eukaryota > Metazoa > Chordata > Amphibia > Caudata > Salamandridae > Triturus > Triturus cristatus. The sequence continues at coordinate 1,335,727,299 of NC_140591.1, forward strand.
TTCTATAGCTCTAAAGCAGGTCTGCTGACTTGGTTCTCTGACTCTAAAGCAGCTCTGCTGACCTGGTTCTCTGACTCTAAAGCTGCTCTACTGACATGGTTTCTCTGGCTCTACAGCAGCTCAGCTGACCTAGTTCTCTGGCTCTAGAGCAGCTCTGCTGACCCGGTTCGTACCCTCTATCGCAGCTATACTGACCTGGTTCTCTGGCTCCAAAGCAGCTCTGCTGACCTGGTTCTATGGCTCTAAAGCAGCTCTGCTGACCTGGGTCTCTACCTCTAGAGCAGCTCTGTGACCTGGTTCTCTGGCTCTAAAGCAACTCTGCTGACCTGGTTCTCTCCCTCTAAATCAGCTCTTCTGACCTGGTTCTCTTCTTCTAGAGCAGCTCTGCTGACCTAGTTCTTAGGCTACAGAGCCGCTCTGCTGACCTGGTTGTCTCCCTCTAAAGCATCTCTGCTGACCTGGTTTCTCTGGCTCTACAGCAGCTCTGCTGACCTGGTTCTCTGGCACTAGAGCAGCTCTGCTGACCTAGTTCTTAGGCTCTAGAGCAGCTCTGCTGACCTGGTTCTCTGGCTCTACAACAGCTCTGCTGACCTGGTTTTCTGGCTCTAAAGCAGCTCCGTTGACCCGGTTCTATGGCTCTAAAGCAGTTCTGCTGACCTGGTTCTCTGGCTCTAGAGCAGCTCTGCTGACCTGGTTTCTCTGGCTCTACAGCAGCTCTGCTGACCTGGTTCTCTGGCACTAGAGCAGCTCTGGTGACCTAGTTCTTAGGCTCTAGAGCAGCTCTGCTGACCGGGTCCTCTCCCTCTAATGCAGCTCTGCTGACCTGGTTCTCTCACTCTAAATCTGCTCTACTGACATGGTTTCTCTGGCTCTACAGCAGCTCAGCTGACCTAGTTCTCTGGCTCTAGAGCAGCTCTGCTGACCCGGTTCTTACCCTCTATCGCTGCTATACTGACCTGGTTCTCTGGCTCTAAAGCAGCTCTGCTCACCTGGTTCTATGGCTCTAAAGCAGCTCTGCTGACCTGGGTCTCTGCCTCTAGAGCAGCTCTGCTGACCTGGTTCTCTGGCTCTAAAGCAACTCTGCTGACCTGGTTCTCTCCCTCTAAATCAGCTCTTCTGACCTGGTTCTCTTCCTCTAGAGCAGCTCTGCTGACCTAGTTCTTAGGCTACTTAGCAGCTCTGCTGATCTGGTTCTCTGAACTCTACAAGAGCTCTGCTAACCTGGTTCCCTGTCTCTAAAGCAGATCTGCTAACCCGGTTCTATGGCTCTAAAGAATTTCTTCAGACATGGTTCTCTGGCTCTAGAGCAGCTCTGCTGACCTGGTTCTCTCCCTCTAGAGCAGCTCTGCTGACCTGATTCTCTCCCTCTAAAACACCTCAACTGACCTGGTTTCTCTGGCTCTACAACAGCTCTTCTGACCTTGTTCTCTGGCTCTAGAGCAGCTCTGCTGACCTGGTTCTAAGGCTCTAGAGCAGCTCTGCTGACCTGGTTCTCTGGCTCTAAAGCAGCTCTGCTGACCTGGTTCTATGGCTCTAAAGCAGCTCTGCTGACTTGGTTCTCTGACTCTAAAGCAGCTCTGCTGACTTGGTTCGCTGGCTCTAAAGCAGCTCTGCTGACCTGGTTGTCTCCCTCTAAAGCAGCTCTGCTGACCTGGTTTCTCTGGCTCTACAGCAGCTCTGCTGACCTGGTTCTCTGGCACTAGAGCAGCTCTGCTGACCTGGTTCTCTGGCTCTAAAGCAACTCTGCTGACCTGGTTCTCTCCCTCTAATTCAGCTCTTCTGACCTGGTTCTCTTCTTCTAGAGCAGCTCTGCTGACCTAGTTCTTAGGCTACAGAGCAGCTCTGCTGATCTGGTTATCTGGCTCTACCACAGCTCTGCTGAGCTGGTTCTCTGTCTCTAAAGCAGATCTGCTGACCCGGTTCTATGGCTCTAAAACAGCTCTGCTGACCTGGTTCTATAGCTCTAAAGCAGGTCTGCTAACTTGGTTCTCTGACTCTAAAGCAGCTCTGCTGACCTGGTTCTCTCACTCTAAAGCTGCTCTACTGACATGGTTTCTCTGGCTCTACAGCAGCTCAGCTGACCTAGTTCTCTGGCTCTAGAGCAGCTCTGCTGACCCGGTTCTTACCCTCTATCGCAGCTATACTGACCTGGTTCTCTGGCTCCAAAGCAGCTCTGCTGACCTGGTTCTATGGCTCTAAAGCAGCTCTGCTGACCTGGGTCTCTACCTCTAGAGCAGCTCGGTGACCTGGTTCTCTGGCTCTAAAGCAACTCTGCTGACCTGGTTCTCTCCCTCTAAATCAGCTCTTCTGACCTGGTTCTCTTCTTCTAGAGCAGCTCTGCTGACCTAGTTCTTAGGCTACAGAGCCGCTCTGATGACCTGGTTGTCTCCCTCTAAAGCATCTCTGCTGACCTGGTTTCTCTGGCTCTACAGCAGCTCTGCTGACCTGGTTCTCTGGCACTAGAGCAGCTCTGCTGACCTAGTTCTTAGGCTCTAGAGCAGCTCTGCTGACCTGGTTCTCTGGCTCTACAACAGCTCTGCTGACCTGGTTCTCTGGCTCTAAAGCAGCTCCGTTGACCCGGTTCTATGGCTCTAAAGCAGTTCTGCTGACCTGGTTCTCTGGCTCTAGAGCAGCTCTGCTGACCTGGTTTCTCTGGCTCTACAGCAGCTCTGCTGACCTGGTTCTCTGGCACTAGAGCAGCTCTGGTGACCTAGTTCTTAGGCTCTAGAGCAGCTCTGCTGACCGGGTCCTCTCCCTCTAATGCAGCTCTGCTGACCTGGTTCTCTCACTCTAAATCTGCTCTACTGACATGGTTTCTCTGGCTCTACAGCAGCTCAGCTGACCTAGTTCTCTGGCTCTAGAGCAGCTCTGCTGACCCTGTTCTTACCCTCTATCGCTGCTATACTGACCTGGTTCTCTGGCTCTAAAGCAGCTCTGCTCACCTGGTTCTATGGCTCTAAAGCAGCTCTGCTGACCTGGGTCTCTGCCTCTAGAGCAGCTCTGCTGACCTGGTTCTATGGCTCTAAAGCAACTCTGCTGACCTGGTTCTCTCCCTCTAAATCAGCTCTTCTGACCTGGTTCTCTTCCTCTAGAGCAGCTCTGCTGACCTAGTTCTTAGGCTACTTAGCAGCTCTGCTGATCTGGTTCTCTGAACTCTACAAGAGCTCTGCTAACCTGGTTCTCTGTCTCTAAAGCAGATCTGCTAACCCGGTTCTATGGCTCTAAAGAATTTCTTCAGACATGGTTCTCTGGCTCTAGAGCAGCTCTGCTGACCTGGTTCTCTCCCTTTAGAGCAGCTCTGCTGACCTGATTCTCTCCCTCTAAAACACCTCAACTGACCTGGTTTCTCTGGCTCTACAACAGCTCTTCTGACCTTGTTCTCTGGCTCTAGAGCAGCTCTGCTGACCTGGTTCTAAGGCTCTAGAGCAGCTCTGCTGACCTGGTTCTCTGGCTCTACAACAGTTCTGCTGACCTGGTTCTCTGGCTCTAAAGCAGCTCCGCTGGCCCGGTTCTATGGCTCTAAAGCAGTTCTGCTGACCTGGTTCTCTGGCTCTAAAGCAGCTCTGCTGACCTGGTCCCTTGGCTCTAAAGCAACTCTGCTGACCTGGTCCTCTCCCTCTAAAGCAGCTCTGCTGACCTGGTTCTCTCACTCTAAAGCTGCTCTACTGACATGGTTTCTCTGGCTCTACAGCAGCTCAGCTGACCTAGTTCTCTGGCTCTTGAGCAGCTCTGCTGACCCGGTTCTTACCCTCTATCGCAGCTATACTGACCTGGTTCTCTGGCTCCAAAGCAGCTCTGCTGACCTGGTTCTATGGCTCTAAAGCAGCTCTGCTGACCTGGGTCTCTGCCTCTAGAGCAGCTCTGTGACCTGGTTCTCTGGCTCTAAAGCAACTCTGCTGACCTGGTTCTCTCCCTCTAATTCAGCTCTTCTGACCTGGTTCTCTTCTTCTAGAGCAGCTCTGCTGACCTAGTTCTTAGGCTACAGAGCAGCTCTGCTGATCTGGTTTTCTGGCTCTACCACAGCTCTGCTGACCTGGTTCTCTGTCTCTAAAGCAGATCTGCTGACCCGGTTCTATGGCTCTAAAACAGCTCTGCTGACCTGGTTCTATGGCTCTAAAGCAGGTCTGCTGACTTGGGTCTCTGACTCTAAAGCAGCTCTGCTGACCTGGTTCTCTCACTCTAAAGCTGCTCTACTGACATGGTTTCTCTGGCTCTACAGCAGCTCAGCTGACCTAGTTCTCTGGCTCTAGAGCAGCTCTGCTGACCCGGTTCTTACCCTCTATCGCAGCTATACTGACCTGGTTCTCTGGCTCCAAACCAGCTCTGCTGACCTGGTTCTATGGCTCTAAAGCAGCTCTGCTGACCTGGGTCTCTACCTCTAGAGCAGCTCTGTGACCTGGTTCTCTGGCTCTAAAGCAACTCTGCTGACCTGATTCTCTCCCTCTAAATCAGCTCTTCTGACCTGGTTCTCTTCTTCTAGAGCAGCTCTGCTGACCTAGTTCTTAGGCTACAGAGCCGCTCTGCTGACCTGGTTGTCTCCCTCTAGAGCAGCTCTGCTGACCTGATTCTCTCCCTCTAAAACACCTCAACTGACCTGGTTTCTCTGGCTCTACAACAGCTCTTCTGACCTTGTTCTCTGGCTCTAGAGCAGCTCTGCTGACCTGGTTCTAAGGCTCTAGAGCAGCTCTGCTGACCTGGTTCTCTGGCTCTAAAGCAGCTCTGCTGACCTGGTTCTATGGCTCTAAAGCAGCTCTGCTGACTTGGTTCTCTGACTCTAAAGCAGCTCTGCTGACTTGGTTCTCTGGCTCTAAAGCAGCTCTGCTGACCTGGTTGTCTCCCTCTAAAGCAGCTCTGCTGACCTGGTTTCTCTGGCTCTACAGCAGCTCTGCTGACCTGGTTCTCTGGCACTAGAGCAGCTCTGCTGACCTAGTTCTTAGGCTCTAGAGCAGCTCTGCTGACCTGGTTCTCTGGCTCTACAACAGCTCTGCAGACCTGGTTCTCTGGCTCTAAAGCAGCTCAGCTGACCCGGTTCTATGGCTCTAAAGCAGTTCTGCTGACCTGGTTCTCTGGCTCTAGAGCAGCTCTGCTGACCTGGTCCCTTGGCTCTAAAGCAGCTCTGCTGACCTGGTCCTCTCCCTCTAAAGCAGCTCTGCTGACCTGGTTCTCTCACTCTAAAGCTGCTCTACTAACATGGTTTCTCTGGCTCTACAGCAGCTCAGCTGACCTAGTTCTCGGGCTCTAGAGCAGCTCTGCTGACCCGGTTCTTACCCTCTATCGCAGCTCTACTGACCTGGTTCTCTGGCTCTAAAGCAGCTCTGCTGACCTGGTTTTATGGCTCTAAAGCAGCTCTGCTGACCTGGTTCTCTGGCTCTAGAGCAACTCTGCTGACCTGGTTCTCTGGCTCTAAAGCAGCTCTGCTGACCTGGTTCTATGGCTCTAAAGCAGCTCTGCTTACCTGGTTCTCTTGCTCTAAAGCAGCTCTGCTGACCTGGTTCTATGGCTCTAAAGCAGCTCTGCTGACTTGGTTCTCTGACTCTAAAGCAGCTCTGCTGACTTGGTTCTCTGGCTCTAAAGCAGCTCTGCTGACCTGGTTGTCTCCCTCTAAAGCAGCTCTGCTGACCTGGTTTCTCTGGCTCTACAGCAGCTCTGCTGACCTGGTTCTCTGGCACTAGAGCAGCTCTGCTGACCTAGTTCTTAGGCTCTAGAGCAGCTCTGCTGACCTGGTTCTCTGGCTCTACAACAGCTCTGCAGACCTGGTTCTCTGGCTCTAAAGCAGCTCAGCTGACCCGGTTCTATGGCTCTAAAGCAGTTCTGCTGACCTGGTTCTCTGGCTCTAGAGCAGCTCTGCTGACCTGGTCCCTTGGCTCTAAAGCAGCTCTGCTGACCTGGTCCTCTCCCTCTAAAGCAGCTCTGCTGACCTGGTTCTCTCACTCTAAAGCTGCTCTACTAACATGGTTTCTCTGGCTCTACAGCAGCTCAGCTGACCTAGTTCTCGGGCTCTAGAGCAGCTCTGCTGACCCGGTTCTTACCCTCTATCGCAGCTCTACTGACCTGGTTCTCTGGCTCTAAAGCAGCTCTGCTGACCTGGTTTTATGGCTCTAAAGCAGCTCTGCTGACCTGGTTCTCTGGCTCTAGAGCAACTCTGCTGACCTGGTTCTCTGGCTCTAAAGCAGCTCTGCTGACCTGGTTCTATGGCTCTAAAGCAGCTCTGCTTACCTGGTTCTCTTGCTCTAGAGCAGCTCTGCTGACCTGTTTCTCTGGCTCTAACGCAACTCTGCTGATCTGGTTCTCTCCCTCTAAATCAGCTCTTCTGACCTGGTTATCTTCCTCTAGAGCAGCTCTGCAGACCTGGTTCTATGGCTCTAAAGCAGCTCTGCTGACCTGGTTCTCTGGCTCTAGAGCAGCTCTGCTGACCTGGTTCTCTGGCTCCAAAGCAGCTCTGCTGACCTGGTTCTCTCCCTCTAAAGTAGCTCTGCTGACTTGGTTTCTCTGGCTCTAGAGCAGCTCTGCTGACCTGGTTCTCTGGCTCTAAAGCAGCTCTGCTGACCTGGTTCTCTCCCTTTAAAGCAGCTCTGGTGACCTGGCTCTCTGGCTCTAAAGCAGCTCTGCTGATCTGATTCTCTGGCTCTAGAGCAGCTCTGCTGACCTGGTTCTCTGGCTCTAAAGCAGTTCTACTGATCTGGTTCTCTGCCTCTAGAGCAGCTCTGCTGACCTGGTTCTATGGCTCTAAAGCAGCTCTGCTGACCTGGTTCTCTGGCTCTAAAGCACTTCTGCTGACCTGGTTCTCTCCCTCTAAAGCTGCTCTGCTGACCTGGTTTCTCTGGCTCTACAGCAGCTCTGCTGACCTTGCTCTCGGCCTCTAGAGCAGGTCTGCTGACCTGGGTCTCTGCCTCTAGAGCAGCTCTGCTGACCTGGGTCTCTGGTTCTAGAGCAGCTCTGCTGACCTGCTTCTTAGGCTCTAGAGCAGCTCTGCTGACCTTGTTCTCTGGCTCTACTACAGCTCTGCTGACCTGGTTTCTCTGGCTCTACAGCAGCTCTGCTGACCTGGTTCTCTGCACTCATGATGCACGCACCCGACTTCGCGAAAATATATTTAAAAATAAAATGTCTCTATAGCAGATCTGCTGACCCGGTTCTATGGCTCTAAAGCAGCTCTGCTGACCTGGTTCTATGGCTTTAAAGCAGCTCTGCTGACTTGGTTCTCTGACTCTAAAGTAGCTCTGCTGACCCGTTTCTCTCACTCTAAAACTGCTCTACTGACTTGGTTTCTCTGGCTCTACAGCAGCTCAGCTGACCTAGTTCTCTGGTTCTAGAGAAGCTCTGCTGACCCGGTTCTTACCCTCTATCGCAGCTATACTGACCTGGTTCTCTTTCTCCAAAGCAGCTCTGCTGACCTGGTTCTATGGCTCTAAAGCAGCTCTGCTGACCTGGGTCTCTGCCTCTAGAGCAGCTCTGTGACCTGGTTCTCTGGCTCTAAAGCAACTCTGCTGACCTGGTTCCCTCCCTCTAAATCAGCTCTTCTGACCTGGTTCTCTTCTTCTAGAGCAGCTCTGCTGATCTAGTTCTTAGGCTACAGTGCAGCTCTGCTGACCTGGTTGTCTCCCTCTAAAGCAGCTCTGCTGACCTGGTTTCTCTGGCTCTACAGCAGCTCTGCTGACCTGATTCTCTGGCACTACAGCAGCTCAGCTGACCTAGTTCTTAGGCTCTAAAGCAGCTCTGCTGACTTGGTCCTCTCCCTCTAAAGCAGCTCTGCTGACCTGGTTCTCTCACTCTAAAGCTGCTCTACTGACATGGTTTCTCTGGCTCTACAGCAGCTCAGCTGACCTAGTTCTCGGGCTCTAGAGCAGCTCTGCTGACCCGGTTCTTACCCTCTATCGCAGCTCTACTGACCTGGTTCTCTGGCTCTAAAGCAGCTCTGCTCACCTGGTTCTATGGCTCTAAAGCAGCTCTGCTGACAAGGGTCTCTGCCTCTAGAGCAGCTCTGCTGACCTGGTTCTCTGGCTCTAGAGCAGCTCTGCTGACCTAGGCATATTATCAAGCACTGAGTTGGAAATTATTGCCGCTTTAGCGGCAGAAAACTGCAGCTAAAGCAGCGATAATGGGCTTGATAATATACCGCAGAGAATTCCCATAGAAGCCCATGTTGACACCAGAACATGGGCTGGACTGTTCCCATGAGGCACAGGGTCAGACTGATTTGCATATGGCCATGTCTGAACTGGGGTGGCAGAGTGGGCTAAAGAACGGTGATGGATTAAACCCAGATCAGTTGACTGGGTGTGAGTGCTTGCAATGTTCAATACTCCGTCCATCATTTCCTTTGGTTTTTGCTTTGTTCGCCATAAGTTGGCAGGGTATGCTCAGACGTGAGTCCCTTGCTCACTTTGCCACTGGATTCAAGCAAGCCTGGCTGAAGATGGCTGAAATGCCAGAAACCGGTCCTAGGAAGCTTGTTTCCGGTCCAGGGAAGACATGTCTTGGCAGTTCGGGCTGGACTGTTCCCATGAGGCACAGGGTCAGACTGATTTGCATATGGCCATGTCTGAACTGGGGTGGCAGAGTGGGCTAAAGAACGGTGATGGATTAAACCCAGATCAGTTGACTGAGTGTGAGTGCTTGCAATGTTCAATACTCCGTCCATCATTTCCTTTGGTTTTTGCTTTGTTCGCCATAATTTGGCAGGGTATGCTCAGACGTGAGTCCCTTGCTCACTTTGCCACTGGATTCAAGCAAGCCTGGCTGAAGACGGCTGAAATGCCAGAAACCGGTCCTAGGAAGCTTGTTTCCGGTCCAGGGAAGACATGTCTTGGCAGTTCGGGCTGGACTGTTCCCATGAGGCATAGGGTCAGACTGATTTGCATATGGCCATGTCTGAACTGGGGTGGCAGAGTGGGCTAAAGAACGGTGATGGATTAAACCCAGATCAGTTGACTGGGTGTGAGTGCTTGCAATGTTCAATACTCCGTCCATCATTTCCTTTGGTTTTTGCTTTGTTCGCCATAATTTGGCAGGGTATGCTCAGACGTGAGTCCCTTGCTCACTTTGCCACTGGATTCAAGCAAGCCTGGCTGAAGACGGCTGAAATGCCAGAAACCGGTCCTAGGAAGCTTGTTTCCGGTCCAGGGAAGACATGTCTTGGCAGTTCGGGCTGGACTGTTCCCATGAGGCATAGGGTCAGACTGATTTGCATATGGCCATGTCTGAACTGGGGTGGCAGAGTGGGCTAAAGAACGGTGATGGATTAAACCCAGATCAGTTGACTGGGTGTGAGTGCTTGCAATGTTCAATACTCCGTCCATCATTTCCTTTGGTTTTTGCCTTCTATGGGAATACTCAAGGGCATATTATCAAGCCCATTATTGCTGCTTTAGCGGCAGTTTTCTGCCGCTAAAGCGGAGATAATTATAACGCCGTTTCTTGATAATATGCCCCCTAGTTCTTAGGCTACAGAGCAGCTCTGCTGATCTGGTTCTCTGGCTCTACAACAGCTCTGCTGACATGGTTCTCTGGCTCTAAAGCAGATCTGCTGACCCGGTTCTATTGCTCTAAAGCATTTCTTCTGACATGGTTCTCTGGCTCTAGAGCAGCTTTGCTGACCTGGTTCTCTCCCTCTAGAGCAGCTCTGCTGACCTGATTCTCTCCCTCTAAAACACATATACTGACCTGGTTTCTCTGGCTCCACAGCAGCACTGCTGACTTTGTTCTCTGGCTCTAAAGCAGCTCTGCTGACCTGGTTCTAAGGCTCTAGAGCAGCTCTGCTGACCTGGTTCTCTGGCTCTAAAGCAGCTCCGCTGACCTGGTTCTATGGCTCTAAAGCAGCTCTGCTGACTTGGCTCTCTGACTCTAAAGCAGCTCTGCTGACCTGGTTCTCTGGCTCTAAAGCAGCATTGCTGGTCTGGTTCTCTGGCTCTAAAGCAGTTCTGCTGACCTGGTCGTCTCCCTCTAAAGCAGCTCTGCTGACCTGGTTTCTCTGGCTCTACAGCAGCTCTGCTGACCTGGTTCTCTGGCACTAGAGCAGCTCTGCTGACCTAGTTCTTATTCTCTAGAGCAGCTCTGCTGACCTGGTTCTCTGGCTCTACAACAGCTCTGCTGACCTGGTTCTCTGGCTCTAAAGCAGCTCCGCTGACCCGGTTCTATGGCTCTAAAGCAGTTCTGCTGACCTGGTTCTCTGGCTCTAAAGCAGCTCTGCTGACCTGGTCCCTTGGCTCTAAAGCACCTCTGCTGACCTGGTCCTCTCCCTCTAAAGCAGCTCTGCTGACCTGGTTCTCTCACTCTAAAGCTGCTCTACTGACATGGTTTCTCTGGCTCTACAGCAGCTCAGCTGACCTAGTTCTCTGGCTCTTGAGCAGCTCTGCTGACCCGGTTCTTACCCTCTATCGCAGCTATACTGACCTGGTTCTCTTTCTCCAAAGCAGCTCTGCTGACCTGGTTCTATGGCTCTAAAGCAGCTCTGCTGACCTGGGTCTCTGCCTCTAGAGCAGCTCTGTGACCTGGTTCTCTGGATCTAAAGCAACTCTGCTGACCTGGTTCCCTCCCTCTAAATCAGCTCTTCTGACCTGGTTCTCTGCTTCTAGAGCAGCTCTGCTGACCTAGTTCTTAGGCTACAGTGCAGCTCTGCTGACCTGGTTGTCTCCCTCTAAAGCAGCTCTGCTGACCTGGTTTCTCTGGCTCTACAGCAGCTCTGCTGACCTGGTTCTCTGGCACTAGAGCAGCTCGGCTGACCTAGTTCTTAGGCTCTAAAGCAGCTCTGCTGACCTGGTCCTCTCCCTCTAAAGCAGCTCTGCTGACCTGGTTCTCTCACTCTAAAGCTGCTCTACTGACATGGTTTCTCTGGCTCTACAGCAGCTCAGCTGACCTAGTTCTCGGGCTCTAGAGCAGCTCTGCTGACCCGGTTCTTACCCTCTATCGCAGCTCTACTGACCTGGTTCTCTGGCTCTAAAGCAGCTCTGCTCACCTGGTTCTCTCACTCTAAAGCTGCTCTACTGACATGGTTTCTCTGGCTCTACAGCAGCTCAGCTGACCTAGTTCTCGGGCTCTAGAGCAGCTCTGCTGACCCGGTTCTTACCCTCTATCGCAGCTCTACTGACCTGGTTCTCTGGCTCTAAAGCAGCTCTGCTCACCTGGTTCTATGGCTCTAAAGCAGCTCTGCTGACCTGGGTCTCTGCCTCTAGAGAAGCTCTGCTGACCTGGTTCTCTGGCTCTAGAGCAGCTCTGCTGACCTAGGCATATTATCAAGCACTGAGTTGAAAATTATTGCCGCTTTAGCGGCAGAACACTGCAGCTAAAGCGGCGATAATGGGCTTGATAATATACCGCAGAGAATTCCCATAGAAGCCCATGTTGACACCAGAACATGGGCTGGACTGTTCCCATGAGGCACAGGGTCAGACTGATTTGCATATGGCCATGTCTGAACTGGGGTGGCAGAGTGGGCTAAAGAACGGTGATGGATTAAACCCAGATCAGTTGACTGGGTGTGAGTGCTTGCAATGTTCAATACTCCGTCCATCATTTCCTTTGGTTTTTGCTTTGTTCGCCATAAGTTGGCAGGGTATGCTCAGACGTGAGTCCCTTGCTCACTTTGCCACTGGATTCAAGCAAGTCTGGCTGAAGATGGCTGAAATGCCAGAAACCGGTCCTAGGAAGCTTGTTTCCGGTCCAGGGAAGACATGTCTTGGCAGTTCGGGCTGGACTGTTCCCATGAGGCACAGGGTCAGACTGATTTGCATATGGCCATGTCTGAACTGGGGTGGCAGAGTGGGCTAAAGAACGGTGATGGATTAAACCCAGATCAGTTGACTGGGTGTGAGTGCTTGCAATGTTCAATACTCCGTCCATCATTTCCTTTGGTTTTTGCTTTGTTCGCCATAAGTTGGCAGGGTATGCTCAGACGTGAGTCCCTTGCTCACCTTGCCACTGGATTCAAGCAAGCCTGGCTGAAGACTGCTGAAATGCCAGAAACCGGTCCTAGGAAGCTTGTTTCCGGTCCAGGGAAGACATGTCTTGGCAGTTCGGGCTGGACTGTTCCCATGAGGCACAGGGTCAGACTGATTTGCATATGGCCATGTCTGAACTGGGGTGGCAGAGTGGGCTAAAGAACGGTGATGGATTAAACCCAGATCAGTTGACTGGGTGTGAGTGCTTGCAATGTTCAATACTCCGTCCATCATTTCCTTTGGTTTTTGCTTTGTTCGCCATAAGTTGGCAGGGTATGCTCAGACGTGAGTCCCTTGCTCACTTTGCCACTGGATTCAAGCAAGCCTGGCTGAAGACGGCTGAAATGCCAGAAACCGGTCCTAGGAAGCTTGTTTCCGGTCCAGGGAAGACATGTCTTGGAAGTTCGGGCTGGACTGTTCCCATGAGGCATAGGGTCAGACTGATTTGCATATGGCCATGTCTGATCTGGGGTGGCAGAGTGGGCTAAAGAACGGTGATGGATTAAACCCAGATCAGTTGACTGGGTGTGAGTGCTTGCAATGTTCAATACTCCGTCCATCATTTCCTTTGGTTTTTGCCTTCTATGGGAATACTCAAGGGCATATTATCAAGCCCATTATTGCTGCTTTAGCGGCAGTTTTCTGCCGCTAAAGCGGAGATAATTATAACGCTGTTTCTTGATAATATGCCCCCTAGTTCTTAGGCTACAGAGCAGCTCTGCTGATCTGGTTCTCTGGCTCTACAACAGCTCTGCTGACATGGTTCTCTGGCTCTAAAGCAGATCTGCTGACCCGGTTCTATTGCTCTAAAGCATTTCTTCTGACATGGTTCTCTGGCTCTAGAGCAGCTTTGCTGACCTGGTTCTCTCCCTCTAGAGCAGCTCTGCTGACCTGATTCTCTCCCTCTAAAAAACATATACTGACCTGGTTTCTCTGGCTCCACAGCAGCACTGCTGACTTTGTTCTCTGGCTCTAAAGCAGCTCTGCTGACCTGGTTCTAAGGCTCTAGAGCAGCTCTGCTGACCTGGTTCTCTGGCTCTAAAGCAGCTCCGCTGACCTGGTTCTATGGCTCTAAAGCAGCTCTGCTGACTTGGCTCTCTGACTCTAAAGCAGCTCTTCTGACCTGGTTCTCTGGCTCTAAAGCAGCATTGCTGGTCTGGTTCTCTGGCTCTAAAGCAGTTCTGCTGACCTGGTCGTCTCCCTCTAAAGCAGCTCTGCTGACCTGGTTTCTCTGGCTCTACAGCAGCTCTGCTGACCTGGTTCTCTGGCACTAGAGCAGCTCTGCTGACCTAGTTCTTATTCTCTAGAGCAGCTCTGCTGACCTGGTTCTCTGGCTCTACAACAGCTCTGCTGACCTGGTTCTCTGGCTCTAAAGCAGCTCCGCTGACCCGGTTCTATGGCTCTAAAGCAGTTCTGCTGACCTGGTTCTCTGGCTCTAAAGCAGCTCTGCTGACCTGGTCCCTTGGCTCTAAAGCACCTCTGCTGACCTGGTCCTCTCCCTCTAAAGCAGCTCTGCTGACCTGGTTCTCTCACTCTAAAGCTGCTCTACTGACATGGTTTCTCTGGCTCTACAGCAGCTCAGCTGACCTAGTTCTCTGGCTCTTGAGCAGCTCTGCTGACCCGGTTCTTACCCTCTATCGCAGCTATACTGACCTGGTTCTCTTTCTCCAAAGCAGCTCTGCTGACCTGGTTCTATGGCTCTAAAGCAGCTCTGCTGACCTGGGTCTCTGCCTCTAGAGCAGCTCTGTGACCTGGTTCTCTGGATCTAAAGCAACTCTGCTGACCTGGTTCCCTCCCTCTAAATCAGCTCTTCTGACCTGGTTCTCTGCTTCTAGAGCAGCTCTGCTGACCTAGTTCTTAGGCTACAGTGCAGCTCTGCTGACCTGGTTGTCTCCCTCTAAAGCAGCTCTGCTGACCTGGTTTCTCTGGCTCTACAGCAGCTCTGCTGACCTGGTTCTCTGGCACTAGAGCAGCTCGGCTGACCTAGTTCTTAGGCTCTAAAGCAGCTCTGCTGACCTGGTCCTCTCCCTCTAAAGCAGCTCTGCTGACCTGGTTCTCTCACTCTAAAGCTGCTCTACTGACATGGTTTCTCTGGCTCTACAGCAGCTCAGCTGACCTAGTTCTCGGGCTCTAGAGCAGCTCTGCTGACCCGGTTCTTACCCTCTATCGCAGCTCTACTGACCTGGTTCTCTGGCTCTAAAGCAGCTCTGCTCACCTGGTTCTCTCACTCTAAAGCTGCTCTACTGACATGGTTTCTCTGGCTCTACAGCAGCAAAGCTGACCTAGTTCTCGGGCTCTAGAGCAGCTCTGCTGACCCGGTTCTTACCCTCTATCGCAGCTCTACTGACCTGGTTCTCTGGCTCTAAAGCAGCTCTGCTCACCTGGTTCTATGGCTCTAAAGCAGCTCTGCTGACCTGGGTCTCTGCCTCTAGAGAAGCTCTGCTGACCTGGTTCTCTGGCTCTAGAGCAGCTCTGCTGACCTAGGCATATTATCAAGCACTGAGTTGAAAATTATTGCCGCTTTAACGGCAGAACACTGCAGCTAAAGCGGCGATAATGGGCTTGATAATATACCGCAGAGAATTCCCATAGAAGCCCATGTTGACACCAGAACATGGGCTGGACTGTTCCCATGAGGCACAGGGTCAGACTGATTTGCATATGGCCATGTCTGAACTGGGGTGGCAGAGTGGGCTAAAGAACGGTGATGGATTAAACCCAGATCAGTTGACTGGGTGTGAGTGCTTGCAATGTTCAATACTCCGTCCATCATTTCCTTTGGTTTTTGCTTTGTTCGCCATAAGTTGGCAGGGTATGCTCAGACGTGAGTCCCTTGCTCACTTTGCCACTGGATTCAAGCAAGTCTGGCTGAAGATGGCTGAAATGCCAGAAACCGGTCCTAGGAAGCTTGTTTCCGGTCCAGGGAAGACATGTCTTGGCAGTTCGGGCTGGACTGTTCCCATGAGGCACAGGGTCAGACTGATTTGCATATGGCCATGTCTGAACTGGGGTGGCAGAGTGGGCTAAAGAACGGTGATGGATTAAACCCAGATCAGTTGACTGGGTGTGAGTGCTTGCAATGTTCAATACTCCGTCCATCATTTCCTTTGGTTTTTGCTTTGTTCGCCATAAGTTGGCAGGGTATGCTCAGACGTGAGTCCCTTGCTCACTTTGCCACTGGATTCAAGCAAGCCTGGCTGAAGACTGCTGAAATGCCAGAAACCGGTCCTAGGAAGCTTGTTTCCGGTCCAGGGAAGACATGTCTTGGCAGTTCGGGCTGGACTGTTCCCATGAGGCACAGGGTCAGACTGATTTGCATATGGCCATGTCTGAACTGGGGTGGCAGAGTGGGCTAAAGAACGGTGATGGATTAAACCCAGATCAGTTGACTGGGTGTGAGTGCTTGCAATGTTCAATACTCCGTCCATCATTTCCTTTGGTTTTTGCTTTGTTCGCCATAAGTTGGCAGGGTATACTCAGACGTGAGTCCCTTGCTCACTTTGCCACTGGATTCAAGCAAGCCTGGCTGAAGACGGCTGAAATGCCAGAAACCGGTCCTAGGAAGCTTGTTTCCGGTCCAGGGAAGACATGTCTTGGCAGTTCGGGCTGGACTGTTCCCATGAGGCACAGGGTCAGACTGATTTGCATATGGCCATGTCTGAACTGGGGTGGCAGAGTGGGCTAAAGAACGGTGATGGATTAAACCCAGATCAGTTGACTGGGTGTGAGTGCTTGCAATGTTCAATACTCCGTCCATCATTTCCTTTGGTTTTTGCCTTCTATGGGAATACTCAAGGGCATATTATCAAGCCCATTATCGCTGCTTTAGCGGCAGTTTTCTGCCGCTAAAGCGGAGATAATTATAACGCCGTTTCTTGATAATATGCCCCCTAGTTCTTAGGCTACAGAGCAGCTCTGCTGATCTGGTTCTCTGGCTCTACAACAGCTCTGCTGACATGGTTCTCTGGCTCTAAAGCAGATCTGCTGACCCGGTTCTATGGCTCTAAAGCATTTCTTCTGACATGGTTCTCTGGCTCTAGAGCAGCTTTGCTGACCTTGTTCTCTCCCTCTAGAGCAGCTCTGCTGACCTGATTCTCTCCCTCTAAAACACATATACTGACCTGGTTTCTCTGGCTCCACAGCAGCACTGCTGACCTTGTTCTCTGGCTCTAAAGCAGCTCTGCTGACCTGGTTCTAAGGCTCTAGAGCAGCTCTGCTGACCTCTTTCTCTGGCTCTAAAGCAGCTTTGCTGACCTGGTTCTATGGCTCAAAAGCAGCTCTGCTGACTTGGCTCTCTGACTCTAAAGCAGCTCTGCTGACCTGGTTCTCTGGCTCTAAAGCAGCTCTGCTGGCCTGGTTCTCTGGCTCTAAAGCAGTTCTGCTGACCTGGGCGTCTCCCTCTAAAGCAGCTCTGCTGACCTGGTTTCTCTGGCTCTACAGCAGCTCTGCTGACCTGGTTCTCTGGCACTAGAGCAGCTCTGCTGACCTTGTTCTTATTCTCTAGAGCAGCTCTGCTGACCTAGTTCTCTGGCTCTACAACAGCTCTGCTGACCTGGTTCTCTGGCTCTAAAGCAGCTCCGCTGACCCGGTTCTATGGCTCTAAAGCAGTTCTGCTGACCTGGTTCTCTGGCTCTAAAGCAGCTCTGCTGACCTGGTCCCTTGGCTCTAAAGCAACTCTGCTGACCTGGTCCTCTCCCTCTAAAGCAGCTCTGCTGACCTGGTTCTCTCACTCTAAAGCTGCTCTACTGACATGGTTTCTCTGGCTCTACAGCAGCTCAGCTGACCTAGTTCTCTGGCTCTTGAGCAGCTCTGCTGCACCGGTTCTTACCCTCTATCGCAGCTATACTGACCTGGTTCTCTGGCTCCAAAGCAGCTCTGCTGACCTGGTTCTATGGCTCTAAAGCAGCTCTGCTGACCTGGGTCTCTGCCTCTAGAGCAGCTCTGTGACCTGGTTCTCTGGCTCTAAAGCAACTCTGCTGACCTGGTTCTCTCCCTCTAATTCAGCTCTTCTGACCTGGTTCTCTTCTTCTAGAGCAGCTCTGCTGACCTAGTTCTTAGGCTACAGAGCAGCTCTGCTGATCTGGTTATCTGGCTCTACAACAGCTCTGCTGACCTGGTTCTCTGTCTCTAAAGCAGATCTGCTGACCCGGTTCTATGGCTCTAAAACAGCTCTGCTGACCTGGTTCTATAGCTCTAAAGCAGGTCTGCTGACTTGGTTCTCTGACTCTAAAGCAGCTCTGCTGACCTGGTTCTCTCACTCTAAAGCTGCTCTACTGACAAGGTTTCTCTGGCTCTACAGCAGCTCAGCTGACCTAGTTCTCTGGCTCTAGAGCAGCTCTGCTGACCCGGTTCTTACCCTCTATCGCAGCTATACTGACCTGGTTCTCTGGCTCCAAAGCAGCTCTGCTGACCTGGTTCTATGGCTCTAAAGCAGCTCTGCTGACCTGGGTCTCTACCTCTAGAGCAGCTCTGTGACCTGGTTCTCTGGCTCTAAAGCAACTCTGCTGACCTTGTTCTCTCCCTCTAAATCAGCTCTTCTGACCTGGTTCTCTTCTTCTAGAGCAGCTCTGCTGACCTAGTTCTTAGGCTACAGAGCCGCTCTGCTGACCTGGTTGTCTCCCTCTAAAGCATCTCTGCTGACCTGGTTTCTCTGGCTCTACAGCAGCTCTGCTGACCTGGTTCTCTGGCACTAGAGCAGCTCTGCTGACCTAGTTCTTAGGCTCTAGAGCAGCTCTGCTGACCTGGTTCTCTGGCTCTACAACAGCTCTGCCGACCTGGTTCTCTGGCTCTAAAGCAGCTCCGTTGACCCGGTTCTATGGCTCTAAAGCAGTTCTGCTGACCTGGTTCTCTGGCTCTAGAGCAGCTCTGCTGACCTGGTTTCTCTGGCTCTACAGCAGCTCTGCTGACCTGGTTCTCTGGCACTAGAGCAGCTCTGGTGACCTAGTTCTTAGGCTCTAGAGCAGCTCTGCTGACCGGGTCCTCTCCCTCTAATGCAGCTCTGCTGACCTGGTTCTCTCACTCTAAATCTGCTCTACTGACATGGTTTCTCTGGCTCTACAGCAGCTCAGCTGACCTAGTTCTCTGGCTCTAGAGCAGCTCTGCTGACCCGGTTCTTACCCTCTATCGCTGCTATACTGACCTGGTTCTCTGGCTCTAAAGCAGCTCTGCTCACCTGGTTCTATGGCTCTAAAGCAGCTCTGCTGACCTGGGTCTCTGCCTCTAGAGCAGCTCTGCTGACCTGGTTCTCTGGCTCTAAAACAACTCTGCTGACCTGGTTCTCTCCCTCTAAATCAGCTCTTCTGACCTGGTTCTCTTCCTCTAGAGCAGCTCTGCTGACCTAGTTCTTAGGCTACTTAGCAGCTCTGCTGATCTGGTTCTCTGAACTCTACAAGAGCTCTGCTAACCTGGTTCTCTGTCTCTAAAGCAGATCTGCTAACCCGGTTCTATGGCTCTAAAGAATTTCTTCAGACATGGTTCTCTGGCTCTAGAGCAGCTCTGCTGACCTGGTTCTCTCCCTCTAGAGCAGCTCTGCTGACCTGATTCTCTCCCTCTAAAACACCTCAACTGACCTGGTTTCTCTGGCTCTACAACAGCTCTTCTGACCTTGTTCTCTGGCTCTAGAGCAGCTCTGCTGACCTGGTTCTAAGGCTCTAGAGCAGCTCTGCTGACCTGGTTCTCTGGCTCTAAAGCAGCTCTGCTGACCTGGTTCTATGGCTCTAAAGCAGCTCTGCTGACTTGGTTCTCTGACTCTAAAGCAGCTCTGCTGACTTGGTTCGCTGGCTCTAAAGCAGCTCTGCTGACCTGGTTCTATGGCTCTAAAGCAGCTCTGCTGACCTGGTTGTCTCCCTCTAAAGCAGCTCTGCTGACCTGGTTTCTCTGGCTCTACAGCAGCTCTGCTGACCTGGTTCTCTGGCACTAGAGCAGCTTTGCTGACCTGGTTCTCTGGCTCTAAAGCAACTCTGCTGACCTGGTTCTCTCCCTCTAATTCAGCTCTTCTGACCTGGTTCTCTTCTTCTAGAGCAGCTCTGCTGACCTAGTTCTTAGGCTACAGAGCAGCTCTGCTGATCTGGTTATCTGGCTCTACCACAGCTCTGCTGAGCTGGTTCTCTGTCTCTAAAGCAGATCTGCTGACCCGGTTCTATGGCTCTAAAACAGCTCTGCTGACCTGGTTCTATAGCTCTAAAGCAGGTCTGCTAACTTGGTTCTCTGACTCTAAAGCAGCTCTGCTGACCTGGTTTTCTCACTCTAAAGCTGCTCTACTGACATGGTTTCTCTGGCTCTACAGCAGCTCAGCTGACCTAGTTCTCTGGCTCTAGAGCAGCTCTGCTGACCCGGTTCTTACCCTCTATCGCAGCTATACTGACCTGGTTCTCTGGCTCCAAAGCAGCTCTGCTGACCTGGTTCTATGGCTCTAAAGCAGCTCTGCTGACCTGGGTCTCTACCTCTAGAGCAGCTCTGTGACCTGGTTCTCTGGCTCTAAAGCAACTCTGCTGACCTGGTTCTCTCCCTCTAAATCAGCTCTTCTGACCTGGTTCTCTTCTTCTAGAGCAGCTCTGCTGACCTAGTTCTTAGGCTACAGAGCCGCTCTGATGACCTGGTTGTCTCCCTCTAAAGCATCTCTGCTGACCTGGTTTCTCTGGCTCTACAGCAGCTCTGCTGACCTGGTTCTCTGGCACTAGAGCAGCTCTGCTGACCTAGTTCTTAGGCTCTAGAGCAGCTCTGCTGACCTGGTTCTCTGGCTCTACAACAGCTCTGCTGACCTGGTTCTCTGGCTCTAAAGCAGCTCCGTTGACCCGGTTCTATGGCTCTAAAGCAGTTCTGCTGACCTGGTTCTCTGGCTCTAGAGCAGCTCTGCTGACCTGGTTTCTCTGGCTCTACAGCAGCTCTGCTGACCTGGTTCTCTGGCACTAGAGCAGCTCTGGTGACCTAGTTCTTAGGCTCTAGAGCAGCTCTGCTGACCGGGTCCTCTCCCTCTAATGCAGCTCTGCTGACCTGGTTCTCTCACTCTAAATCTGCTCTACTGACATGGTTTCTCTGGATCTACAGCAGCTCAGCTGACCTAGTTCTCTGGCTCTAGAGCAGCTCTGCTGACCCGGTTCTTACCCTCTATCGCTGCTATACTGACCTGGTTCTCTGGCTCTAAAGCAGCTCTGCTCACCTGGTTCTATGGCTCTAAAGCAGCTCTGCTGACCTGGGTCTCTGCCTCTAGAGCAGCTCTGCTGACCTGGTTCTCTGGCTCTAAAGCAACTCTGCTGACCTGGTTCTCTCCCTCTAAATCAGCTCTTCTGACCTGGTTCTCTTCCTCTAGAGCAGCTCTGCTGACCTAGTTCTTAGGCTACTTAGCAGCTCTGCTGATCTGGTTCTCTGAACTCTACAAGAGCTCTGCTAACCTGGTTCTCTGTCTCTAAAGCAGATCTGCTAACCCGGTTCTATGGCTCTAAAGAATTTCTTCAGACATGGTTCTCTGGCTCTACAGCAGCTCTGCTGACATGGTTCTCTGGCAATAGAGCAGCTCTGCTGACCTAGTTCTTAGGCTCTAGAGCAGCTCTGCTGACCTGGTTCTCTGGCTCTACAACAGCTCTGCTGACCTGGTTCTCTGGCTCTAAAGCAGCTCCGTTGACCCGGTTCTATGGCTCTAAAGCAGTTCTGCTGACCTGGTTCTCTGGCTCTAGAGCAGCTCTGCTGACCTGGTTTCTCTGGCTCTACAGCAGCTCTGCTGACCTGGTTCTCTGGCACTAGAGCAGCTCTGGTGACCTAGTTCTTAGGCTCTAGAGCAGCTCTGCTGACCGGGTCCTCTCCCTCTAATGCAGCTCTGCTGACCTGGTTCTCTCACTCTAAATCTGCTCTACTGACATGGTTTCTCTGGCTCTACAGCAGCTCAGCTGACCTAGTTCTCTGGCTCTAGAGCAGCTCTGCTGACCCGGTTCTTACCCTCTATCGCTGCTATACTGACCTGGTTCTCTGGCTCTAAAGCAGCTCTGCTCACCTGGTTCTATGGCTCTAAAGCAGCTCTGCTGACCTGGGTCTCTGCCTCTAGAGCAGCTCTGCTGACCTGGTTCTCTGGCTCTAAAGCAACTCTGCTGACCTGGTTCTCTCCCTCTAAATCAGCTCTTCTGACCTGGTTCTCTTCCTCTAGAGCAGCTCTGCTGACCTAGTTCTTAGGCTACTTAGCAGCTCTGCTGATCTGGTTCTCTGAACTCTACAAGAGCTCTGCTAACCTGGTTCTCTGTCTCTAAAGCAGATCTGCTAACCCGGTTCTATGGCTCTAAAGAATTTCTTCAGACATGGTTCTCTGGCTCTAGAGCAGCTCTGCTGACCTGGTTCTCTCCCTCTAGAGCAGCTCTGCTGACCTGATTCTCTCCCTCTAAAACACCTCAACTGACCTGGTTTCTCTGGCTCTACAACAGATCTTCTGACCTTGTTCTCTGGCTCTAGAGCAGCTCTGCTGACCTGGTTCTAAGGCTCTAGAGCAGCTCTGCTGACCTGGTTCTCTGGCTCTACAACAGCTCTGCTGACCTGGTTCTCTGGCTCTAAAGCAGCTCCGCTGACCCGGTTCTATGGCTCTAAAGCAGTTCTGCTGACCTGGTTCTCTGGCTCTAAAGCAGCTCTGCTGACCTGGTCCCTTGGCTCTAAAGCAACTCTGCTGACCTGGTCCTCTCCCTCTAAAGCAGCTCTGCTGACCTGGTTCTCTCACTCTAAAGCTGCTCTACTGACATGGTTTCTCTGGCTCTACAGCAGCTCAGCTGACCTAGTTCTCTGGCTCTTGAGCAGCTCTGCTGACCCGGTTCTTACCCTCTATCGCAGCTATACTGACCTGGTTCTCTGGCTCCAAAGCAGCTCTGCTGACCTGGTTCTATGGCTCTAAAGCAGCTCTGCTGACCTGGGTCTCTGCCTCTA
This sequence comes from Triturus cristatus, assembly GCF_964204655.1. Taxonomy (NCBI): domain Eukaryota; kingdom Metazoa; phylum Chordata; class Amphibia; order Caudata; family Salamandridae; genus Triturus; species Triturus cristatus. The sequence continues at coordinate 1,335,749,132 of NC_140591.1, forward strand.
GAGCAGCTCTGTGACCTGGTTCTCTGGCTCTAAAGCAACTCTGCTGCCCTGGTTCTCTCCCTCTAATTCAGCTCTTCTGACCTGGTTCTCTTCTTCTAGAGCAGCTCTGCTGACCTAGTTCATAGGCTACAGAGCAGCTCTGCTGATCTGGTTATCTGGCTCTACCACAGCTCTGCTGACCTGGTTCTCTGTCTCTAAAGCAGATCTGCTGACCCGGTTCTATGGCTCTAAAACAGCTCTGCTGACCTGGTTCTATGGCTCTAAAGCAGGTCTGCTGACTTGGTTCTCTGACTCTAAAGCAGCTCTGCTGACCTGGTTCTCTCACTCTAAAGCTGCTCTACTGACATGGTTTCTCTGGCTCTACAGCAGCTCAGCTGACCTAGTTCTCTGGCTCTAGAGCAGCTCTGCTGACCCGGTGCTTACCCTCTATCGCAGCTATACTGACCTGGTTCTCTGGCTCCAAACCAGCTCTGCTGACCTGGTTCTATGGCTCTAAAGCAGCTCTGCTGACCTGGGTCTCTACCTCTAGAGCAGCTCTGTGACCTGGTTCTCTGGCTCTAAAGCAACTCTGCTGACCTGATTCTCTCCCTCTAAATCAGCTCTTCTGACCTGGTTCTCTTCTTCTAGAGCAGCTCTGCTGACCTAGTTCTTAGGCTATAGAGCCGCTCTGCTGACCTGGTTGTCTCCCTCTAAAGCATCTCTGCTGACCTGGTTTCTCTGGCTCTACAGCAGCTCTGCTGACCTGGTTCTCTGGCACTAGAGCAGCTCTGCTGACCTAGTTCTTGGGCTCTAGAGCAGCTGTGCTGACCTGGTTCTCTGGCTCTACAACAGCTCTGCTGACCTGGTTCTCTGGCTCTAAAGCAGCTCCGTTGACCCGGTTCTATGGCTCTAAAGCAGTTCTGCTGACCTGGTTCTCTGGCTCTAGAGCAGCTCTGCTGACCTGGTTTCTCTGGCTCTACAGCAGCTCTGCTGACCTGGTTCTCTGGCACTAGAGCAGCTCTGCTGACCTAGTTCTTAGGCTCTAGAGCAGCTCTGCTGACCGGGTCCTCTCCCTCTAATGCAGCTCTGCTGACCTGGTTCTCTCACTCTAAATCTGGTCTACTGACATGGTTTCTCTGGCTCTACAGCAGCTCCGCTGACCTGGTTCTCTGGCTCTAGAGCAGCTCTGCTGACCCGGTTCTTACCCTCTATCGCTGCTATACTGACCTGGTTCTCTGGCTCTAAAGCAGCTCTGCTCACCTGGTTCTATGGCTCTAAAGCAGCTCTGCTGACCTGGGTCTCTGCCTCTAGAGCAGCTCTGCTGACCTGGTTCTCTGGCTCTAAAGCAACTCTGCTGACCTGGTTCTCTCCCTCTAAATCAGCTCTTCTGACCTGGTTCTCTTCCTCTAGAGCAGCTCTGCTGACCTAGTTCTTAGGCTACTTAGCAGCTCTGCTGATCTGGTTCTCTGAACTCTACAAGAGCTCTGCTAACCTGGTTCTCTGTCTCTAAAGCAGATCTGCTAACCCGGTTCTATGGCTCTAAAGAATTTCTTCAGACATGGTTCTCTGGCTCTAGAGCAGCTCTGCTGACCTGGTTCTCTCCCTCTAGAGCAGCTCTGCTGACCTGATTCTCTCCCTCTAAAACACCTCAACTGACCTGGTTTCTCTGGCTCTACAACAGCTCTTCTGACCTTGTTCTCTGGCTCTAGAGCAGCTCTGCTGACCTGGTTCTAAGGCTCTAGAGCAGCTCTGCTGACCTGGTTCTCTGGCTCTAAAGCAGCTCTGCTGACCTGGTTCTATGGCTCTAAAGCAGCTCTGCTGATTTGGTTCTCTGACTCTAAAGCAGCTCTGCTGACTTGGTTCTCTGGCTCTAAAGCAGCTCTGCTGACCTGGTTGTCTCCCTCTAAAGCAGCTCTGCTGACCTGGTTTCTCTGGCTCTACAGCAGCTCTGCTGACCTGGTTCTCTGGCACTAGAGCAGCTCTGCTGACCTAGTTCTTAGGCTCTAGAGCAGCTCTGCTGACCTGGTTCTCTGGCTCTACAACAGCTCTGCAGACCTGGTTCTCTGGCTCTAAAGCAGCTCAGCTGACCCGGTTCTATGGCTCTAAAGCAGTTCTGCTGACCTGGTTCTCTGGCTCTAGAGCAGCTCTGCTGACCTGGTCCCTTGGCTCTAAAGCAGCTCTGCTGACCTGGTCCTCTCCCTCTAAAGCAGCTCTGCTGACCTGGTTCTCTCACTCTAAAGCTGCTCTACTAACATGGTTTCTCTGGCTCTACAGCAGCTCAGCTGACCTAGTTCTCGGGCTCTAGAGCAGCTCTGCTGACCCGGTTCTTACCCTCTATCGCAGCTCTACTGACCTGGTTCTCTGGCTCTAAAGCAGCTCTGCTGACCTGGTTCTATGGCTCTAAAGCAGCTCTGCTGACCTGGTTCTCTGGCTCTAGAGCAACTCTGCTGACCTGGTTCTCTGGCTCTAAAGTAGCTCTGCTGACCTGGTTCTATGGCTCTACAACAGCTCTGCAGACCTGGTTCTCTGGCTCTAAAGCAGCTCCGCTGACCCGGTTCTATGGCTCTAAAGCAGTTCTGCTGACCTGGTTCTCTGGCTCTAGAGCAGCTCTGCTGACCTGGTTCTCTCCCTCTAAATCAGCTCTTCTGACCTGGTTCTCTTCCTCTAGAGCAGCTCTGCAGACCTGGTTCTATGGCTCTAAAGCAGCACTGCTGACCTGGTTCTCTGGCTCTAGAGCAGCTCTGCTGACCTGGTTCTCTGGCTCCAAAGCAGCTCTGCTGACCTGGTTCTCTCCCTCTAAAGTAGCTCTGCTGACTTGGTTTCTCTGGCTCTAGAGCAGCTCTGCTGACCTGGTTCTCTGGCTCTAAAGCAGCTCTGCTGACCTGGTTCTCTCCCTCTAAAGCAGCTCTGGTGACCTGGTTCTCTGGCTCTAAAGCAGCTCTGCTGATCTGGTTCTCTGGCTCTAGAGCAGCTCTGCTGACCTGGTTCTCTGGCTCTAAAGCAGTTCTACTGATCTGGTTCTGTGCCTCTAGAACAGCTCTGCTGACCTGGTTCTATGGCTCTAAAGCAGCTCTGCTGACCTGGTTCTCTGGCTCTAAAGCACTTCTGCTGACCTGGTTCTCTCCCTCTAAAGCTGCTCTGCTGACCTGGTTTCTCTGGCTCTACAGCAGCTCTGCTGACCTTGCTCTCGGCCTCTAGAGCAAGTCTGCTGACCTGGGTCTCTGCCTCTAGAGCAGCTCTGCTGACCTGGATCTCTGGTTCTAGAGCAGCTCTGCTGACCTGCTTCTTAGGCTCTAGAGCAGCTCTGCTGACCTTGTTCTCTGGCTCTACTACAGCTCTGCTGACCTGGTTTCTCTGGCTCTACAGCAGCTCTGCTGACCTGGTTCTCTGCACTCATGATGCACGCACCCAACTTCGCGAAAATATATTTAAAAATAAAATGTCTCTAAAGCAGATCTGCTGACCCGGTTCTATGGCTCTAAAGCAGCTCTGCTGACCTGGTTCTATGGCTTTAAAGCAGCTCTGCTGACTTGGTTCTCTGACTCTAAAGCAGCTCTGCTGACCTGGTTCTCTCACTCTAAAACTGCTCTACTGACATGGTTTCTCTGGCTCTACAGCAGCTCAGCTGACCTAGTTCTCTGGCTCTAGAGAAGCTCTGCTGACCCGGTTCTTACCCTCTATCGCAGCTATACTGACCTGGTTCTCTTCCTCTAGAGCAGCTCTGCAGACCTGGTTCTATGGCTCTAAAGCAGCTCTGCTGACCTGGGTCTCTGCCTCTAGAGCAGCTCTGTGACCTGGTTCTCTAGCTCTAAAGCAACTCTGCTGACCTGGTTCCCTCCCTCTAAATCAGCTCTTCTGACCTGGTTCTCTTCTTCTAGAGCAGCTCTGCTGACCTAGTTCTTAGGCTACAGTGCAGCTCTGCCGACCTGGTTGTCTCCCTCTAAAGCAGCTCTGCTGACCTGGTTTCTCTGGCTCTACAGCAGCTCTGCTGACCTGGTTCTCTGGCACTAGAGCAGCTCGGCTGACCTAGTTCTTAGGCTCTAAAGCAGCTCTGCTGACCAGGTCCTCTCCCTCTAAAGCAGCTCCGCTGACCTGGTTCTCTCACTCTAAAGCTGCTCTACTGACATGGTTTCTCTGGCTCTACAGCAGCTCAGCTGACCTAGTTCTCGGGCTCTAGAGCAGCTCTGCTGACCCGGTTCTTACCCTCTATCGCAGCTCTACTGACCTGGTTCTCTGGCTCTAAAGCAGCTCTGATGACCTGGTTCTATGGCTCTAAAACAGCTCTGCTGACCTGGTTCTCTGGCTCTAGAGCAGCTCTGCTGACCTGGTTCTCTGGCTCTAAAGCAGCTCTGCTGACCTGGTTCTATGGCTCTAAAGCAGCTCTGCTGACCTGGTTCTCTTGCTCTAGAGCAGCTCTGCTGACCTGTTTCTCTGGCTCTAACACAACTCTGCTGACCTGGTTCTCTCCCTCTAAATCAGCTCTTCTGACCTGGTTCTCTTCCTCTAGAGCAGCTCTGCAGACCTGGTTCTATGGCTCTAAAGCAGCTCTGCGGACCTGGTTCTCTGGCTCCAAAGCAGCTCTGCTGACCTGGTTCTCTCCCTCTAAAGTAGCTCTGCTGACTTGGTTTCTTTGGCTCTAGAGCAGCTCTGCTGACCTGGTTCTCTGGCTCTAAAGCTGCTCTGCTGACCTGGTTCTCTCCCTCTAAAGCAGCTCTGGTGACCTGGTTCTCTGGCTCTAAAGCAGCTCTGCTGACCTGGTTCTCTGGCTCTAGAGCAGCTCTGCTGACCTGGTTCTTAGGCTCTAAAGCAGTTCTACTGATCTGGGTTTCTGCCTCTAGAGCAGCTCTGCTGACCTGGTTCTATGGCTCTAAAGCAGCTCTGCTGACGTGGTTCTCTGGCTCTAAAGCACTTCTGCTGACCTGGATCTCTCCTTCTAAAGCTGCTCTGCTGACCAGGTTTCTCTGGCTCTACAGCAGCTCTGCTGACCTTGTTCTCGGCCTCTAGAGCAGGTCTGCTGACCTGGGTCTCTGCCTCTAGAGCAGCTCTGCTGACCTGGGTCTCTGGTTCTAGAGCAGCTCTGCTGGCCTGCTTCTTAGGCTCTAGAGCAGCTCTGCTGACCTTGTTCTCTGGCTCTACTACAGCTCTGCTGACCTGGTTTCTCTGGCTCTACAGCAGCTCTGCTGACCTGGTTCTCTGCACTCATGATGCACGCACCCGACTTCGCGAAAATATATTTAAAAATAAAATGTCTCTAAAGCAGATCTGCTGACCCGGTTCTATGGCTCTAAAGCAGCTCTGCTGACCTGGTTCTATGGCTTTAAAGCAGCTCTGCTGACTTGGTTCTCTGACTCTAAAGCAGCTCTGCTGACCTGGTTCTCTCACTCTAAAGCTGCTCTACTGACATGGTTTCTCTGGCTCTACAGCAGCTCAGCTGACCTAGTTCTCTGGCTCTAGAGCAGCTCTGCTGACCCGGTTCTTACCCTCTATCGCAGCTATACTGACCTGGTTCTCTGGCTCCAAAGCTGCTCTGCTGACCTGGTTCTATGGCTCTAAAGCAGCTCTGCTGACCTGGGTCTCTGCCTCTAGAGCGAGCTCTGTGACCTGATTCTCTGGCTCTAAAGCAACTCTGCTGACCTAGTTCTCTCCCTCTAAATCAGCTCTTCTGACCTGGTTCTCTTCTTCTAGAGCAGCTCTGCTGACCTAGTTCTTAGGCTACAGAGCAGCTCTGCTGACCTGGTTGTCTCCCTCTAAAGCAGCTCTGCTGACCTGGTTTCTCTGGCTCTACAGCAGCTCTGCTGACCTGGTTCTCTGGCACTAGAGCAGCTCGGCTGACCTAGTTCTTATGCTCTAGAGCAGCTCTGCTGACCTGGTTCTCTGGCTCTACAACAGCTCTGCTGACCTGGTTCTCTGGCTCTAAAGCAGCTCCGCTGACCCGGTTCTATGGCTCTAAATCAGTTCTGCTGACCTGGTTCTCTGGCTCTAGAGCAGCTCTGCTGACCTGGTTTCTCTGGCTCTACAGCAGCTCTGCTGACCTGGTTCTCTGGCACTACAGCAGCTCTGCTGACCTAGTTCTTAGGCTCTAGAGCAGCTCTGCTGACCTGGTCCTCTCCCTCTAAAGCAGCTCTGCTGACCTGGTTCTCTCATTCTAAATCTGCTCTACTGACATGGTTTCGCTGGCTCTACAGCAGCTCAGCTGACCTAGTTCTCTGGCTCTAGAGCAGCTCTGCTGACCCGGTTCTTACCCTTTTTCGCTGCTATACTGACCTGGTTCTCTGGCTTTAAAGCAGCTCTGCTGACCTGGTTCTATGGCTCTAAAGCTGCTCTGCTGACCTGGGTCTCTGCCTCTAGAGCAGCTCTGCTGATCTGGTTCTCTGGCTCTAAAGCAACTCTGCTGACTTGGTTCTCTCCCTCTAAATCAGCCCTTCTGACCTGGTTCTCTTCCTCAAGAGCAGCTCTGCTGACCTAGTTCTTAGGCTACTTAGCAGCTCTGCTGATCTGGTTCTCTGGCTCTACAAGAGCTTTGCTGACCTGGTTCTCTGTCTCTAAAGCAGATCTGCTGACCCGGTTCTATGGCTCTAAAGAATTTCTTCTGACATGGTTCTCTGGCTCTAGAGCAGCTCTTCTGACCTGGTTCTCTCCCTCTAGAGCAGCTCTGCTGACCTGATTCTCTCCCTCTAAAACACCTCTACTGACCTGGTTTCTCTGGCTCTACAGCAGCTCTGCTGACCTTGTTCTCTGGCTCTAGAGCAGCTCTGCTGACCTGGTTCTAAGGCTCTAGAGCAGCTCTGCTGACCTGGTTCTCTGGCTCTAAAGCAGCTCTGCTGACTTGGTTCTCTGACTTTAAAGCAGCTCCGCTGACCTGGTTCTCTGGCTCTAAAACAGCTCTGCTGACCTGGTTCTCTGGCTCTAGAGCAGCTCTGCTGACCTGGTTCTCTGGCTCTAAAGCAGCTCTGCTGACCTGGTTCTATGGCTCTAAAGCAGCTCTGCTGACCTGGTTCTCTTGCTCTAGAGCAGCTCTGCTGACCTGTTTCTCTGGCTCTAACACAACTCTGCTGACCTGGTTCTCTCCCTCTAAATCAGCTCTTCTGACCTGGTTCTCTTCCTCTAGAGCAGCTCTGCAGACCTGGTTCTATGGCTCTAAAGCAGCTCTGCGGACCTGGTTCTCTGGCTCCAAAGCAGCTCTGCTGACCTGGTTCTCTCCCTCTAAAGTAGCTCTGCTGACTTGGTTTCTTTGGCTCTAGAGCAGCTCTGCTGACCTGGTTCTCTGGCTCTAAAGCTGCTCTGCCGACCTGGTTCTCTCCCTCTAAAGCAGCTCTGGTGACCTGGTTCTCTGGCTCTAAAGCAGCTCTGCTGACCTGGTTCTCTGGCTCTAGAGCAGCTCTGCTGACCTGGTTCTTAGGCTCTAAAGCAGTTCTACTGATCTGGGTTTCTGCCTCTAGAGCAGCTCTGCTGACCTGGTTCTATGGCTCTAAAGCAGCTCTGCTGACCTGGTTCTCTGGCTCAAAAGCACTTCTGCTGACCTGGATCTCTCCCTCTAAAGCTGCTCTGCTGACCAGGTTTCTCTGGCTCTACAGCAGCTCTGCTGACCTTGTTCTCGGCCTCTAGAGCAGGTCTGCTGACCTGGGTCTCTGCCTCTAGAGCAGCTCTGCTGACCTGGGTCTCTGGTTCTAGAGCAGCTCTGCTGGCCTGCTTCTTAGGCTCTAGAGCAGCTCTGCTGACCTTGTTCTCTGGCTCTACTACAGCTCTGCTGACCTGGTTTCTCTGGCTCTACAGCAGCTCTGCTGACCTGGTTCTCTGCACTCATGATGCACGCACCCGACTTCGCGAAAATATATTTAAAAATAAAATGTCTCTAAAGCAGATCTGCTGACCCGGTTCTATGGCTCTAAAGCAGCTCTGCTGACCTGGTTCTATGGCTTTAAAGCAGCTCTGCTGACTTGGTTCTCTGACTCTAAAGCAGCTCTGCTGACCTGGTTCTCTCACTCTAAAGCTGCTCTACTGACATGGTTTCTCTGGCTCTACAGCAGCTCAGCTGACCTAGTTCTCTGGCTCTAGAGCAGCTCTGCTGACCCGGTTCTTACCCTCTATCGCAGCTATACTGACCTGGTTCTCTGGCTCCAAACCAGCTCTGCTGACCTGGTTCTATGGCTCTAAAGCAGCTCTGCTGACCTGGGTCTCTACCTCTAGAGCAGCTCTGTGACCTGGTTCTCTGGCTCTAAAGCAACTCTGCTGACCTGATTCTCTCCCTCTAAATCAGCTCTTCTGACCTGGTTCTCTTCTTTTAGAGCAGCTCTGCTGACCTAGTTCTTAGGCTATAGAGCCGCTCTGCTGACCTGGTTGTCTCCCTCTAAAGCATCTCTGCTGACCTGGTTTCTCTGGCTCTACAGCAGCTCTGCTGACCTGGTTCTCTGGCACTAGAGCAGCTCTGCTGACCTAGTTCTTAGGCTCTAGAGCAGCTCTGCTGACCTGGTTCTCTGGCTCTACAACAGCTCTGCTGACCTGGTTCTCTGGCTCTAAAGCAGCTCCGTTGACCCGGTTCTATGGCTCTAAAGCAGTTCTGCTGACCTGGTTCTCTGGCTCTAGAGCAGCTCTGCTGACCTGGTTTCTCTGGCTCTACAGCAGCTCTGCTGACCTGGTTCTCTGGCACTAGAGCAGCTCTGCTGACCTAGTTCTTAGGCTCTAGAGCAGCTCTGCTGACCGGGTCCTCTCCCTCTAATGCAGCTCTGCTGACCTGGTTCTCTCACTCTAAATCTGGTCTACTGACATGGTTTCTCTGGCTCTACAGCAGCTCCGCTGACCTGGTTCTCTGGCTCTAGAGCAGCTCTGCTGACCCGGTTCTTACCCTCTATCGCTGCTATACTGACCTGGTTCTCTGGCTCTAAAGCAGCTCTGCTCACCTGGTTCTATGGCTCTAAAGCAGCTCTGCTGACCTGGGTCTCTGCCTCTAGAGCAGCTCTGCTGACCTGGTTCTCTGGCTCTAAAGCAACTCTGCTGACCTGGTTCTCTCCCTCTAAATCAGCTCTTCTGACCTGGTTCTCTTCCTCTAGAGCAGCTCTGCTGACCTAGTTCTTAGGCTACTTAGCAGCTCTGCTGATCTGGTTCTCTGAACTCTACAAGAGCTCTGCTAACCTGGTTCTCTGTCTCTAAAGCAGATCTGCTAACTCGGTTCTATGGCTCTAAAGAATTTCTTCAGACATGGTTCTCTGGCTCTAGAGCAGCTCTGCTGACCTGGTTCTCTCCCTCTAGAGCAGCTCTGCTGACCTGATTCTCTCCCTCTAAAACACCTCAACTGACCTGGTTTCTCTGGCTCTACAACAGCTCTTCTGACCTTGTTCTCTGGCTCTAGAGCAGCTCTGCTGACCTGGTTCTAAGGCTCTAGAGCAGCTCTGCTGACCTGGTTCTCTGGCTCTAAAGCAGCTCTGCTGACCTGGTTCTATGGCTCTAAAGCAGCTCTGCTGATTTGGTTCTCTGACTCTAAAGCAGCTCTGCTGACTTGGTTCTCTGGCTCTAAAGCAGCTCTGCTGACCTGGTTGTCTCCCTCTAAAGCAGCTCTGCTGACCTGGTTTCTCTGGCTCTACAGCAGCTCTGCTGACCTGGTTCTCTGGCACTAGAGCAGCTCTGCTGACCTAGTTCTTAGGCTCTAGAGCAGCTCTGCTGACCTGGTTCTCTGGCTCTACAACAGCTCTGCAGACCTGGTTCTCTGGCTCTAAAGCAGCTCAGCTGACCCGGTTCTATGGCTCTAAAGCAGTTCTGCTGACCTGGTTCTCTGGCTCTAGAGCAGCTCTGCTGACCTGGTCCCTTGGCTCTAAAGCAGCTCTGCTGACCTGGTCCTCTCCCTCTAAAGCAGCTCTGCTGACCTGGTTCTCTCACTCTAAAGCTGCTCTACTAACATGGTTTCTCTGGCTCTACAGCAGCTCAGCTGACCTAGTTCTCGGGCTCTAGAGCAGCTCTGCTGACCCGGTTCTTACCCTCTATCGCAGCTCTACTGACCTGGTTCTCTGGCTCTAAAGCAGCTCTGCTGACCTGGTTCTATGGCTCTAAAGCAGCTCTGCTGACCTGGTTCTCTGGCTCTAGAGCAACTCTGCTGACCTGGTTCTCTGGCTCTAAAGCAGCTCTGCTGACCTGGTTCTATGGCTCTACAACAGCTCTGCAGACCTGGTTCTCTGGCTCTAAAGCAGCTCCGCTGACCCGGTTCTATGGCTCTAAAGCAGTTCTGCTGACCTGGTTCTCTGGCTCTAGAGCAGCTCTGCTGACCTGGTTCTCTCCCTCTAAATCAGCTCTTCTGACCTGGTTCTCTTCCTCTAGAGCAGCTCTGCAGACCTGGTTCTATGGCTCTAAAGCAGCACTGCTGACCTGGTTCTCTGGCTCTAGAGCAGCTCTGCTGACCTGGTTCTCTGGCTCCAAAGCAGCTCTGCTGACCTGGTTCTCTCCCTCTAAAGTAGCTCTGCTGACTTGGTTTCTCTGGCTCTAGAGCAGCTCTGCTGACCTGGTTCTCTGGCTCTAAAGCAGCTCTGCTGACCTGGTTCTCTCCCTCTAAAGCAGCTCTGGTGACTTGGTTCTCTGGCTCTAAAGCAGCTCTGCTGATCTGGTTCTCTGGCTCTAGAGCAGCTCTGCTGACCTGGTTCTCTGGCTCTAAAGCAGTTCTACTGATCTGGTTCTGTGCCTCTAGAACAGCTCTGCTGACCTGGTTCTATGGCTCTAAAGCAGCTCTGCTGACCTGGTTCTCTGGCTCTAAAGCACTTCTGCTGACCTGGTTCTCTCCCTCTAAAGCTGCTCTGCTGACCTGGTTTCTCTGGCTCTACAGCAGCTCTGCTGACCTTGCTCTCGGCCTCTAGAGCAAGTCTGCTGACCTGGGTCTCTGCCTCTAGAGCAGCTCTGCTGACCTGGGTCTCTGGTTCTAGAGCAGCTCTGCTGACCTGCTTCTTAGGCTCTAGAGCAGCTCTGCTGACCTTGTTCTCTGGCTCTACTACAGCTCTGCTGACCTGGTTTCTCTGGCTCTACAGCAGCTCTGCTGACCTGGTTCTCTGCACTCATGATGCACGCACCCAACTTCGCGAAAATATATTTAAAAATAAAATGTCTCTAAAGCAGATCTGCTGACCCGGTTCTATGGCTCTAAAGCAGCTCTGCTGACCTGGTTCTATGGCTTTAAAGCAGCTCTGCTGACTTGGTTCTCTGACTCTAAAGCAGCTCTGCTGACCTGGTTCTCTCACTCTAAAACTGCTCTACTGACATGGTTTCTCTGGCTCTACAGCAGCTCAGCTGACCTAGTTCTCTGGCTCTAGAGAAGCTCTGCTGACCCGGTTCTTACCCTCTATCGCAGCTATACTGACCTGGTTCTCTTCCTCTAGAGCAGCTCTGCAGACCTGGTTCTATGGCTCTAAAGCAGCTCTGCTGACCTGGGTCTCTGCCTCTAGAGCAGCTCTGTGACCTGGTTCTCTGGCTCTAAAGCAACTCTGCTGACCTGGTTCCCTCCCTCTAAATCAGCTCTTCTGACCTGGTTCTCTTCTTCTAGAGCAGCTCTGCTGACCTAGTTCTTAGGCTACAGTGCAGCTCTGCCGACCTGGTTGTCTCCCTCTAAAGCAGCTCTGCTGACCTGGTTTCTCTGGCTCTACAGCAGCTCTGCTGACCTGGTTCTCTGGCACTAGAGCAGCTCGGCTGACCTAGTTCTTAGGCTCTAAAGCAGCTCTGCTGACCTGGTCCTCTCCCTCTAAAGCAGCTCCGCTGACCTGGTTCTCTCACTCTAAAGCTGCTCTACTGACATGGTTTCTCTGGCTCTACAGCAGCTCAGCTGACCTAGTTCTCGGGCTCTAGAGCAGCTCTGCTGACCCGGTTCTTACCCTCTATCGCAGCTCTACTGACCTGGTTCTCTGGCTCTAAAGCAGCTCTGATGACCTGGTTCTATGGCTCTAAAACAGCTCTGCTGACCTGGTTCTCTGGCTCTAGAGCAGCTCTGCTGACCTGGTTATCTGGCTCTAAAGCAGCTCTGCTGACCTGGTTCTATGGCTCTAAAGCAGCTCTGCTGACCTGGTTCTCTTGCTCTAGAGCAGCTCTGCTGACCTGTTTCTCTGGCTCTAACACAACTCTGCTGACCTGGTTCTCTCCCTCTAAATCAGCTCTTCTGACCTGGTTCTCTTCCTCTAGAGCAGCTCTGCAGACCTGGTTCTATGGCTCTAAAGCAGCTCTGCGGACCTGGTTCTCTGGCTCCAAAGCAGCTCTGCTGACCTGGTTCTCTCCCTCTAAAGTAGCTCTGCTGACTTGGTTTCTTTGGCTCTAGAGCAGCTCTGCTGACCTGGTTCTCTGGCTCTAAAGGTGCTCTGCTGACCTGGTTCTCTCCCTCTAAAGCAGCTCTGGTGACCTGGTTCTCTGGCTCTAAAGCAGCTCTGCTGACCTGGTTCTCTGGCTCTAGAGCAGCTCTGCTGACCTGGTTCTTAGGCTCTAAAGCAGTTCTACTGATCTGGGTTTCTGCCTCTAGAGCAGCTCTGCTGACCTGGTTCTATGGCTCTAAAGCAGCTCTGCTGACCTGGTTCTCTGGCTCTAAAGCACTTCTGCTGACCTGGATCTCTCCTTCTAAAGCTGCTCTGCTGACCAAGTTTCTCTGGCTCTACAGCAGCTCTGCTGACCTTGTTCTCGGCCTCTAGAGCAGGTCTGCTGACCTGGGTCTCTGCCTCTAGAGCAGCTCTGCTGACCTGGGTCTCTGGTTCTAGAGCAGCTCTGCTGGCCTGCTTCTTAGGCTCTAGAGCAGCTCTGCTGACCTTGTTCTCTGGCTCTACTACAGCTCTGCTGACCTGGTTTCTCTGGCTCTACAGCAGCTCTGCTGACCTGGTTCTCTGCACTCATGATGCACGCACCCGACTTCGCGAAAATATATTTAAAAATAAAATGTCTCTAAAGCAGATCTGCTGACCCGGTTCTATGGCTCTAAAGCAGCTCTGCTGACCTGGTTCTATGGCTTTAAAGCAGCTCTGCTGACTTGGTTCTCTGACTCTAAAGCAGCTCTGCTGACCTGGTTCTCTCACTCTAAAGCTGCTCTACTGACATGGTTTCTCTGGCTCTGCAGCAGCTCAGCTGACCTAGTTCTCTGGCTCTAGAGCAGCTCTGCTGACCCGGTTCTTACCCTCTATCGCAGCTATACTGACCTGGTTCTCTGGCTCCAAAGCTGCTCTGCTGACCTGGTTCTATGGCTCTAAAGCAGCTCTGCTGACCTGGGTCTCTGCCTCTAGAGCAGCTCTGTGACCTGATTCTCTGGCTCTAAAGCAACTCTGCTGACCTGGTTTTCTCCCTCTAAATCAGCTCTTCTGACCTGGTTCTCTTCTTCTAGAGCAGCTCTGCTGACCTAGTTCTTAGGCTACAGAGCAGCTCTGCTGACCTGGTTGTCTCCCTCTAAAGCAGCTCTGCTGACCTGGTTTCTCTGGCTCTACAGCAGCTCTGCTGACCTGGTTCTCTGGCACTAGAGCAGCTCGGCTGACCTAGTTCTTATGCTCTAGAGCAGCTCTGCTGACCTGGTTCTCTGGCTCTACAACAGCTCTGCTGACCTGGTTCTCTGGCTCTAAAGCAGCTCCGCTGACCCGGTTCTATGGCTCTAAATCAGTTCTGCTGACCTGGTTCTCTGGCTCTAGAGCAGCTCTGCTGACCTGGTTTCTCTGGCTCTACAGCAGCTCTGCTGACCTGGTTCTCTGGCACTACAGCAGCTCTGCTGACCTAGTTCTTAGGCTCTAGAGCAGCTCTGCTGACCTGGTCCTCTCCCTCTAAAGCAGCTCTGCTGACCTGGTTCTCTCACTCTAAATCTGCTCTACTGACATGGTTTCGTTGGCTCTACAGCAGCTCAGCTGACCTAGTTCTCTGGCTCTAGAGCAGCTCTGCTGACCCGGTTCTTACCCTTTTTCGCTGCTATACTGACCTGGTTCTCTGGCTTTAAAGCAGCTCTGCTGACCTGGTTCTATGGCTCTAAAGCTGCTCTGCTGACCTGGGTCTCTGCCTCTAGAGCAGCTCTGCTGATCTGGTTCTCTGGCTCTAAAGCAACTCTGCTGACTTGGTTCTCTCCCTCTAAATCAGCCCTTCTGACCTGGTTCTCTTCCTCAAGAGCAGCTCTGCTGACCTAGTTCTTAGGCTACTTAGCAGCTCTGCTGATCTGGTTCTCTGGCTCTACAAGAGCTTTGCTGACCTGGTTCTCTGTCTCTAAAGCAGATCTGCTGACCCGGTTCTATGGCTCTAAAGAATTTCTTCTGACATGGTTCTCTGGCTCTAGAGCAGCTCTTCTGACCTGGTTCTCTCCCTCTAGAGCAGCTCTGCTGACCTGATTCTCTCCCTCTAAAACACCTCTACTGACCTGGTTTCTCTGGCTCTACAGCAGCTCTGCTGACCTTGTTCTCTGGCTCTAGAGCAGCTCTGCTGACCTGGTTCTAAGGCTCTAGAGCAGCTCTGCTGACCTGGTTCTCTGGCTCTAAAGCAGCTCTGCTGACTTGGTTCTCTGACTTTAAAGCAGCTCCGCTGACCTGGTTCTCTGGCTCTAAAACAGCTCTGCTGACCTGGTTCTCTGGCTCTAGAGCAGCTCTGCTGACCTGGTTCTCTGGCTCTAAAGCAGCTCTGCTGACCTGGTTCTATGGCTCTAAAGCAGCTCTGCTGACCTGGTTCTCTTGCTCTAGAGCAGCTCTGCTGACCTGTTTCTCTGGCTCTAACACAACTCTGCTGACCTGGTTCTCTCCCTCTAAATCAGCTCTTCTGACCTGGTTCTCTTCCTCTAGAGCAGCTCTGCAGACCTGGTTCTATGGCTCTAAAGCAGCTCTGCGGACCTGGTTCTCTGGCTCCAAAGCAGCTCTGCTGACCTGGTTCTCTCCCTCTAAAGTAGCTCTGCTGACTTGGTTTCTTTGGCTCTAGAGCAGCTCTGCTGACCTGGTTCTCTGGCTCTAAAGCTGCTCTGCTGACCTGGTTCTCTCCCTCTAAAGCAGCTCTGGTGACCTGGTTATCTGGCTCTAAAGTAGCTCTGCTGACCTGGTTCTCCTGCTCTAGAGCAGCTCTGCTGACCTGGTTCTTAGGCTCTAAAGCAGTTCTACTGATCTGGGTTTCTGCCTCTAGAGCAGCTCTGCTGACCTGGTTCTATGGCTCTAAAGCAGCTCTGCTGACCTGGTTCTCTGGCTCAAAAGCACTTCTGCTGACCTGGATCTCTCCCTCTAAAGCTGCTCTGCTGACCAGGTTTCTCTGGCTCTACAGCAGCTCTGCTGACCTTGTTCTCGGCCTCTAGAGCAGGTCTGCTGACCTGGGTCTCTGCCTCTAGAGCAGCTCTGCTGACCTGGGTCTCTGGTTCTAGAGCAGCTCTGCTGGCCTGCTTCTTAGGCTCTAGAGCAGCTCTGCTGACCTTGTTCTCTGGCTCTACTACAGCTCTGCTGACCTGGTTTCTCTGGCTCTACAGCAGCTCTGCTGACCTGGTTCTCTGCACTCATGATGCACGCACCCGACTTCGCGAAAATATATTTAAAAATAAGATGTCTCTAAAGCAGATCTGCTGACCCGGTTCTATGGCTCTAAAGCAGCTCTGCTGACCTGGTTCTATGGCTTTAAAGCAGCTCTGCTGACTTGGTTCTCTGACTCTAAAGCAGCTCTGCTGACCTGGTTCTCTCACTCTAAAGCTGCTCTACTGACATGGTTTCTCTGGCTCTACAGCAGCTCAGCTGACCTAGTTCTCTGGCTCTAGAGCAGCTCTGCTGACCCGGTTCTTACCCTCTATCGCAGCTATACTGACCTGGTTCTCTGGCTCCAAAGCTGCTCTGCTGACCTGGTTCTATGGCTCTAAAGCAGCTCTGCTGACCTGGGTCTCTGCCTCTAGAGCAGCTCTGTGACCTGATTCTCTGGCTCTAAAGCAACTCTGCTGACCTGGTTCTCTCCCTCTAAATCAGCTCTTCTGACCTGGTTCTCTTCTTCTAGAGCAGCTCTGCTGACCTAGTTCTTAGGCTACAGAGCAGCTCTGCTGACCTGGTTGTCTCCCTCTAAAGCAGCTCTGCTGACCTGGTTTCTCTGGCTCTACAGCAGCTCTGCTGACCTGGTTCTCTGGCACTAGAGCAGCTCGGCTGACCTAGTTCCTATGCTCTAGAGCAGCTCTGCTGACCTGGTTCTCTGGCTCTACAACAGCTCTGCTGACCTGGTTCTCTGGCGCTAAAGCAGCTCCGCTGACCCGGTTCTATGGCTCTAAATCAGTTCTGCTGACCTGGTTCTCTGGCTCTAGAGCAGCTCTGCTGACCTGGTTTCTCTGGCTCTACAGCAGCTCTGCTGACCTGGTTCTCTGGCACTACAGCAGCTCTGCTGACCTAGTTCTTAGGCTCTAGAGCAGCTCTGCTGACCTGGTCCTCTCCCTCTAAAGCAGCTCTGCTGACCTGGTTCTCTCACTCTAAATCTGCTCTACTGACATGGTTTCGCTGGCTCTACAGCAGCTCAGCTGACCTAGTTCTCTGGCTCTAGAGCAGCTCTGCTGACCCGGTTCTTACCCTTTTTCGCTGCTATACTGACCTGGTTCTCTGGCTTTAAAGCAGCTCTGCTGACCTGGTTCTATGGCTCTAAAGCTGCTCTGCTGACCTGGGTCTCTGCCTCTAGAGCAGCTCTGCTGATCTGGTTCTCTGGCTCTAAAGCAACTCTGCTGACTTGGTTCTCTCCCTCTAAATCAGCCCTTCTGACCTGGTTCTCTTCCTCAAGAGCAGCTCTGCTGACCTAGTTCTTAGGCTACTTAGCAGCTCTGCTGATCTGGTTCTCTGGCTCTACAAGAGCTTTGCTGACCTGGTTCTCTGTCTCTAAAGCAGATCTGCTGACCCGGTTCTATGGCTCTAAAGAATTTCTTCTGACATGGTTCTCTGGCTCTAGAGCAGCTCTTCTGACCTGGTTCTCTCCCTCTAGAGCAGCTCTGCTGACCTGATTCTCTCCCTCTAAAACACCTCTACTGACCTGGTTTCTCTGGCTCTACAGCAGCTCTGCTGACCTTGTTCTCTGGCTCTAGAGCAGCTCTGCTGACCTGGTTCTAAGGCTCTAGAGCAGCTCTGCTGACCTGGTTCTCTGGCTCTAAAGCAGCTCTGCTGACTTGGTTCTCTGACTCTAAAGCAGCTCCGCTGACCTGGTTCTCTGGCCCTAAAGCAGCTCTGCTGACCTGGTTGTCTCCCTCTAAAGAAGCTCTGCTGACATGGTTTCTCTGGCTCTACAGCAGCTCTGCTGACCTGGTTCTCTGGCACTAGAGCAGCTCTGCTGACCTAGTTCTTAGGCTCTAGAGCAGCTCTGATGACCTGGTTCTCTGGCTCTACAACAGCTCTGCTGACCTGGTTCTCTGGCTCTAAAGCAGCTCCACTGACCCGGTTCTATGGCTCTAAAGCAGTTCTGCTGACCTGGTTCTCTGGCTCTAGAGCAGCTCTGCTGACCTGGTCCCTTGGCTCTAAAGCAGCTCTGCTGACCTGGTCCTCTCCCTCTAAAGCAGCTCTGCTGACCTGGTTCTCTCACTCTAAAGCTGCTCTACTGACATGGTTTCTCTGGCTCTACAGCAGCTCAGCTGACCTAGTTCTCTGGCTCTAGAGCAGCTCTGCTGACCCGGTACTTACCCTCTATCGCAGCTCTACTGACCTGGTTCTCTGGCTCTAAAGCAGCTCTGCTGACCTGGTTCTATGGCTCTAAAGCAGCTCTGCTGACCTTGTCCTCTGGCTCTAGAGCAGCTCTGCTGACCTGGTTCTCTGGCTCTAAAGCAGCTCTGCTGATCTGGTTCTATTGCTCTAAAGCAGCTCTGCTGACCTGGTTCTCTTGCTCTAGAGCAACTCTGCTGACCTGGTTCTCTGGCTCTAAAGCAACTCTGCTGACCTGGTTCTCTCCCTCTAAATCAGCTCTTCTGACCTGGTTCTCTTCCTCTAGAGCAGCTCTGCAGACCTGGTTCTATGGCTCTAAAGCAGCTCTGCTGACCTGGTTCTCTCGCTCTAGAGCAGCTCTGCTGACCTGGTTCTCTGGCTCTAAAGCAGCTCTGCTGACCTGGTTCTCTCCCTCTAAAGCAGCTCTGCTGACCTGGTTCTCTGGCTCTAAAGCAGCTCTGCTGACCTGGTTCTCTGGCTCTAGAGCAGCTCTACTGACATGGTTCTCTGGCTCTAAAGCAGTTCTGCTGATCTGGTTCTCTGCCTCTAGAGCAGCTCTGCTGACCTGGTTCTATGGCTCTAAAGCAGCTCTGCTGACCTGGTTCTCTCCCTCTAAAGCTGCTCTGCTAACCTGGTTTCTCTGGCTCTACAGCAGCTCTGCTGTCCTTGTTCTCGGCCTCTAGAGCAAGTCTGCTGACCTGGGTCTCTGCCTCTAGAGCAGCTCTGCTGACCTGGGTCTCTGCTTCTAGAGCAGCTCTGCTGACCTGCTTCTTAGGCTCTAGAGCAGCTCTGCTGACCTGGTTTCTCTGGCTCTACAGCAGCTCTGCTGACCTGGTTCTCTGCACTCATGATGCACGCACCCGACTTCGCGAAAATATATTTAAAAATAATATAAGTTTATGATAAATACGAATATATTATTTTTATGAATATCTTAGATAATCTCTTGCCCTAATATGTATATTAAAGACACATAATATTATTTTGGAACATAATTTTTTTTTGTGAGAGTCGCGCACCCAGCGTGCCCCGGCACGTATATGACGTCACGCGGGACCCGCAAACGTGCAGGCATCTCGTACCGTAATGCGCATGTGTCACGAATGCGCAGGAGCAGTAGTCGCAGACTGGTTGCATACCAATTGCGGACATCACATATTATTAAATGTATATGATGTAACTGAAAAACGCGCAGCCTTCGTACACCGTATGCGGATCCTTCACGACTTTTCTAAAATGGTGGCTAGAATGCACGCACCCACCGTGATGTGTACGCTTTGAGTGCGCGACTCCGAAAAAAAAATGGATTTTTTTTAAAGAAAATATTATAAATATATAAAAATAAAAAATGAAAAGAACAAATTTAATCAATATCTCAGTTTTAATTTGTTTTTAATTTTTTTTTGCAATTTTCAGAAAAATATATAACGCTATTTAATGAAAAAAATATTTATAAATAAACAGTTAAAAAACTGTAGAAAATCAGTACAAAAAATAGGTAGAAATTAGCATTTAAAAGAGCTTTGAAATTCACTGCAAAAAACATAGGTTTCAGAGGTGTTATAGTTAGCTGGCCATTTCACTCGTACAAAACCATAGAAATTCCTCCGTTATAGTTAGTTCTGCTAACTATAACTCGCGCGCCCGCAATGCACTGCTGATGATGTCACATATTGCATCATTCATGACATGGTCAGTGACATCACTGATGACATCACTCATGACATGAGATCAATCAAAAGTGGACAGACCCATTGGTGTTGGTACGAACACTGGCAAGCAGTGCTTGGGAACCCACTAGGTGAGTAAAAGGCCCCTCACACACCAACCTAGTTGGTGTCATGCTTCATCATAGGGGCCCCAACCGGGTGGCCGAGCGCCTCCCGGTTGTGCTGCAACGCCTGACTACAGCGGAGCTGGTGTGGTGTGATAGTGTGATATTGTGAAAAATTAAAAATATCTCTGAGAATCCTTGCCGGGGGAACTTTAATGGTGGCGGCTCAGGATATATTAAAATTAAAAATTATGTGTAGTAACTAAGAAAAGGAATTAGATTTCGTAGTTAACTATGTGTGTGGTCTACATGTTTCAGCCCGCTTAAAAAAGTGTGTGGGGCTTTCTTCAGGACCAGGAAGTGCAGTGAATGGCAAAATAGTGCCACGTGAGTAGTGAAAAGAGAAAAAGAGGGTAATTTACCTACACACTCGCTAAGGTGTGTGGAAGCGATATCAGCTCATTGGCAGACACCGCAGCGAAAAACCTGTGGGAAAGAAAACAATACACAGACATAGATGCAAAAGAGATGCTGTAATACGTAACAATTATAAAATGCAATCTTTGACTGACTGTGAAGAGCAATCTTACAGGGCAGGTGGTCGTACAGATGGTAACACACACGTGGTGACATGCGGCTATTGGCTAGTGCTTCATATGATCAGATGTTAGGGTGGGCGGAGTGCGCCCTTGGTGAGCTAATGGTGAGGCCAGCATGGAGCGTGTGGATCGTTCCCGTGAGGAGTGGCAGGCAACTGTAAGCCCGTGATGGCGTGTGGCCACAGGCTAGGGTAGTCGGGCTCGAATGAGCGAGGGCGAGACTAGAATATTCAGATAAACTGTGCGTGTGCCAAGTAAACTATAGGGCACACTGTATAGAAAAGGGGCGATTACCCTTGAGTGGCGCTCTGCAATTGTGTGCTCAAAGTCAAAGCAAGAAGACAAAGGGAAAATATATTACACTATGGCTGAGTATTGTTCGCCGATCAGGAAGGGGAGGAGTGCGCTCCTCCTGACACAGAATCTGTGAAGGAACGGTACAGGGTCAAAACAGGGTGGGTATAGTAGTTAGAAGTCCGACTTTAGGTGTCACTGTATTGTAGGTGGTGACACATGTCAGTGGGGGATTGGTGGGTTCCTTAATGAGGTTATCCAAGAGGCCATCACGATTTAGCGTAGTGATTCAGTTTCTGGCACGCACGCATGCGCAGCAAGCCTTGTCCCTCACGCGATCACCTGTATTCGCTTTCTCTCTAGCGAATCAGTGCCTCGCACACACGCTTGCGCAGCCTGCCTGGCCCCTAGCGCGATCACCGGACAGACAGCACGTACGCAATGGCCCCCTCCTCCTTAAAATCCCCGACAGTCCTCGACTCCACACCATCCAGGAGCCGGGAGACCTCAGTAGGTGCCAAGCGGGTGCTGCTCTCAGACCAAGTAAGGTGACGCGCGCTAACAAATCCTGGCATTGCCGGACTTCTAACTACTATACCCACCCTGTTTTGACCCTGTACCGTTCCTTCACAGATTCTGTGTCAGGAGGAGCGCACTCCTCCCCTTCCTGATCGGCGAACAATACTCAGCCATAGTGTAATATATTTTCCCTTTGTCTTCTTGCTTTGACTTTGAGCACACAATTGCAGAGCGCCACTCAAGGGTAATCGCCCCTTTTCTATACAGTGTGCCCTATAGTTTACTTGGCACACGCACAGTTTATCTGAATATTCTAGTCTCGCCCTCGCTCATTCGAGCCCGACTACCCTAGCCTGTGGCCACACGCCATCACGGGCTTACAGTTGCCTGCCACTCCTCACGGGAACGATCCACACGCTCCATGCTGGCCTCACCATTAGCTCACCAAGGGCGCACTCCGCCCACCCTAACATCTGATCATATGAAGCACTAGCCAATAGCCGCATGTCACCACGTGTGTGTTACCATCTGTACGACCACCTGCCCTGTAAGATTGCTCTTCACAGTCAGTCAAAGATTGCATTTTATAATTGTTACGTATTACAGCATCTCTTTTGCATCTATGTCTGTGTATTGTTTTCTTTCCCACAGGTTTTTCGCTGCGGTGTCTGCCAATGAGCTGATATCGCTTCCACACACCTTAGCGAGTGTGTAGGTAAATTACCCTCTTTTTCTCTTTTCACTACTCACGTGGCACTATTTTGCCATTCACTGCACTTCCTGGTCCTGAAGAAAGCCCCACACACTTTTTTAAGCGGGCTGAAACATGTAGACCACACACATAGTTAACTACGAAATCTAATTCCTTTTCTTAGTTACTACACATAATTTTTAATTTTAATATATCCTGAGCCGCCACCATTAAAGTTCCCCCGGCAAGGATTCTCAGAGATATTTTTAATTTTTCACAATATCACACTATCACACCACACCAGCTCCGCTGTAGTCAGGCGTTGCAGCACAACCGGGAGGCGCTCGGCCACCCGGTTGGGGCCCCTATGATGAAGCATGACACCAACTAGGTTGGTGTGTGAGGGGCCTTTTACTCACCTAGTGGGTTCCCAAGCACTGCTTGCCAGTGTTCGTACCAACACCAATGGGTCTGTCCACTTTTGATTGATCTCATATATACTACAGGGGATACGGACGCACCCTTGCCTCCCTAGCTCTCCCATTGTTCTCCTCATCACTCATGACATCTCAAATGGCATCACTGATGACATCATCCAAGTGACAATCTGATACACCTCATCATACACTAGTATAACCTTTCATCACTCACAGTAAAATACAGAGTACCATATTTGAAACCATTTACACACCAATACCAGTTACTAGATGCCCACTCACTGATTCCTAAGTCTAGACACACAACTACCATTTCCACAACAGAATCATTTATACATGCAGTTACTAATTAATAGAACACTATCAAATGCACCTATATACATATATGGACATTGACACATCAGCAGTCATATTAGTTGGTTATGCAGTCATCTTGCTCACTCATGGGAAAAATTAATCACACTTACATTTACTCACTTA
The DNA here is from genome assembly GCF_964204655.1 of Triturus cristatus. Classification (NCBI taxonomy): domain Eukaryota; kingdom Metazoa; phylum Chordata; class Amphibia; order Caudata; family Salamandridae; genus Triturus; species Triturus cristatus. Next base: position 1,335,771,493 of record NC_140591.1, read on the forward strand.
CACAATTATCCAACAACACCTCATTTATTCAAGCACATAGTAACTCATAGTTAATATGTTAAAAAATCACCATTACAATTATACACTCATTCATAAAGTTACTCTCACAATCATTGACTCTTATGCATACTTATTTATATACGCCAGCTCTCACATGCAATGCCTTTTATTTTTTTGCTTTGTTCTAGATGTACAGCTAAAGCATATATTCGCTCACCAATACACAAATAAATGCACTCAGTCACCCTAACAACTGTTTCCACATGCACTCTTAAACCTATATACCTAGTCAATCAACCATTCACACATCTATTCATAGAGTTACACACACCCCATCCAACCACACACCAATTCAGTGTCCCATACAAATACTCACCCAAGTAATCAATAACTAATATACACACTCATGTAGTTAGTGACCAACTGATGCAGCATGTTATACAACAACAGAGACAGTGCTGCACACATTCACATAGTTTAGTTAATAATCCATGTATTAAGTGAGACACTTTTAATTACTCACTTAGACAGTCAGGCAGCTGCTAAATGCTCCATCCAGGCAGTTATATATCCACTCAATCTTCAATACAGATTGGTACATATATAATATTTTAATTTCAAACTAAACCACATTCACTGGATGATGTCATCAGTGATGTCATTTGAGATATCATCAGTGATGTCATCATTGATGTCATTGACCATGTCATGAATGATGTAATATGTGACATCATCAGCAGTGTATTGTGGGCGCGCGAGTTATAGTTAGTAGAACTAACTATAACAGAGGAATTTCTATGGTTTTGTACGAGTGAAATGGCCTGCTAACTATAACACCCCTGAAACCTATGTTTTTTTCTGTGAATATCTATATATATATATATATATATATATATATATATATATATATATATATATATATATATATATATATATAATTCACTGAAAAAAACATAGGTTTCAGGCACGTTATAGTTAGGAATTAGCATTTAAAAAACCTTAGAAATTCACTGAAAAAAACCACAGGTTTCAGGGGCGTTATAGTTAGCTGGACATTTCACTCATACAAAACCATTGAATTGCCCCCATTATAGTTAGTTTAGCTAACTATAACTCGTGCGCCCCCAATGCACTGCTGATGATGTCACATATTACATCACTCATGACATGGTTAGTGACATCATTGATGACATCTCAAATGACATCACTGATGACATCATCCAGTGAATTTGTGTTTTTCTGAAAAGTAAATATGTTTTATATATGTATATCTCAAGGTCGATGGAAGAATAAATGGGTATATAAGTGTCTAAATGGATGATTTTTTTAATGAAAAATTGATCGTATAACTGACTGATGAAGTGTATCTTAGTGAATACATGGGTTAGTGAGTAATGTTTAAATATATAAATATCTGTATCAGTCTCTCACTTTGTGCATAAGTGGCTGCATGGGTTGGTGAGTAGCTACATGAGTGTCTATATGGGTTATTACTTGGTTTTTTGAGTATCAGTCTGAGTGTCTGAGTGTCTGTATGGTTCAGTGGGGGGTATTACTTAGTGCATACATGCATGAATGAGTGAGTCACTATTTGTATGTGTTGAAGACAGTATGTGTGCAGGACTGTATGGGTGGATGAGTGTGTGTCTGGGTGTGTTAGTGAGTGAAGGGCTGTCTCAATAGTGTCTTTATAAGTAACTACATATATTTTAAACTAGTATACGTGAGTATTGGTGTATATAAGTGAGTATATGTAAGAGTGAGAGATTGGAAGAGTTCCTGTATGAATAAGTATGTGTTTCTATAAGTGATTGTTGGAAAGAGTAAGTATGTGTAAGTTTCTGTAGAAGTAAGTGTGGTGGTGTGTGTATAACTGTATATGCATGTAAATGGATGTTTGATTCTTTATTAGCATGATTAACTTAGTGTGATTAACTCTATGGATGAGTGTCAGTGTGTAACAGGATATATAGGTGTATGATTACATATGATGAGTGAGTACATATATGAGTGACTGTATAGGACTGTTGGTGAATGAGTGGATGTGTGTGTAGATCTTGGAATAACTAAATAGGTGTGTTGTAAGTGGTATTGGTATGTTCATTGTTTTGAAAATGTTAGTTTCTATTTTTGAGTGTGTGTAGGTTATATTAGGGTGAGAGGAGGTCTGCCACTCTTTCTCAAGGATGATGTCATCAGTGTGATGTCATGAGTGATGTCACTAACCATGTCATGAGTGATGTAGTATGTGACGTCATCAGCAGTGCATTGCGGGCGAGCGAGTTATAGTTAACTAACTATAACGGGGGAATTTCAATGGTTTTGTACAAGTGAAATGGCCAGCTATCTATAAGGCCCCTGAAACCTATGATTTTTTCAGTGAATTTCTAAGGTTTTTTAAATGCTAATTCCTAACGATAACGTGCCTGAAACCTACCTTTTTTCAGTGAATTTCAAAGGTTTTTTAAATGCTAATTTCTAACTATGCCTACAGAGGTAGGACATGTGAAGAAAGAAGAAAAAATGCACAGAAAGAAAAAAAGAAATGCAGAAAGAAGCAACAGAAGTCCTCAAAGATGAAGAAAAGTGCAATAAGAAGGAAAACGTGCCGAAAGAACAAACAGAAGAGCAGACAGAAGCCTTATTGCAAAATCATCCTGTACCCTCAACTTTTTCAGATGGATACTGGTGGTAACTGAGTCTGACTAACCAGTCCTAGAACCAGCGCTATGTTAAAAGACACTTAGAATACAGTGAAAACACCTACATACACTAGGGAACACGATGCGTTGGGGTCCCCCTGTGATTAGCATGACCTCCTCTGTAAGCCCCTGGTATATAATAGGGCAGGGGGATTAAAACTACCTCTTAAAACATGCCACAGGACGTGTTTGCACACCTCACCTCAGGCCCCGTCTCCTCCCTTCACCACTGTGCAAACACGCTCTGTGGCCGTTTTAAGTTGGGAGATTAAGTCCCCTTGAATCCTGAGGGTCCCTAGGGTCCAACTAGCCCACTAGGTACCTCCAGTAAGCGCCACAGAGCTGCGTTGCAGAGAGGTTTAAAAAGTGGCACGGCCTGGACCACCTCTCTGTAACGCAGTGCAGTGGCGCATACTGGAAGCACCTGGTGGGCTAATCGGCCCCCCGGAGTGCTCAGAATTGAAGGGGAATCATTTCCCCAACTTAAAAGGCGCCATAGGGTGTGTTTGCACACGACACCTCAGACCCTGTCCCCTCCCTTCCCCACTGCGTAAACACACCCTGTTGCCGTTTTAAGTTGGGAGATTAAGTCCCCTTTAATCCTGAGGGTCCCTAGGGGCAAATTAGCCCACTAGGTACGTCCAGTAAGCGCCATTGCAGAGAGGTGTAAAAAGGGGCACGGCCTGCACCACCTCTCTGTATCGCAGCGCAGTGGTGCTTACTGGAAGCACCTGGTGGGCTAGTTGGACCCCAGGGTCCCTCAGGATTGAAGGGAAATTATTTCCCCAACTTAAAATGCGCCACAGGGCGTGTTTGCACACGTCACCTCAGGCCCCGTCCCCTCCTTTCACCACTGTGTAAACGCGCCCTGTGGCCGTTCTAAGTTGAGAGATTAAGTCCCCTTGAATCCTAAGGGTCCCTAGGGTCAAACTAGCCCACTAGGTACCTCCAATAAGCGCCACAGAGCTGCGTTGCAGAGAGGAGTAAAAAGGGGCGTGGCCTCTGGACACCTGTCTACAACGCAGCTCCCTGGCACATACTGGAGATACCTGTTCGGCTAGTTGGCCCTCAGGGAACCTCCCACTAATTAACCTTTTCTCTCCACGGAAATTGATCATCTCTCCCGAATAACCTTGGATCATTTCCCTCTGTTAAACCTAGAAACATTAGAATCTCTAATACAACAAGTAAAATCAGGTTCCCCATGCGATCCTGCCCCTCCACGCACTATGGTGACAGCCAGCCAAGTTATTCTCCCCACCCTGTTGGAGCTGCTTAACATCTCTTTAACCACAGGTAGTGTTCCACCTACTTGGAAACAAGCTATGGTGAGAGCACTTCTGAAAAAACCTAACCTTGACCCCACTAATTACAGCAACTACCGCCCCTTCTCCCTGCTACCCTGGGCGAGCAAAATTCTGGAGAAACACATTAATTCCCATCTGACAATGTTTCTCAAGAACAATCATCTACTTGATGTCTCTCAGACAGGATTGCACCCCAAACATGGAACGGAAACGGCCCTGTTGGCCGTGACTGAGGAAACTAGGCGGATCTTAGATCGAGGAGGATCAGTGGCACTCATCCTCCTTGATCTAAGAGCAGCATTTGACACAGTAAGTCACAAAACCCTGCTGCACCGACTCCTCAATCTGGGAGTATCAAGGAACGCTTTAGCTTGGTTTAAATCCTTTTTGAGCGGAAGGACATTCCAAGTCTTTGACGGAGACTTTACCTCCTCAAGTAAACCCCTGGCCTGTGGGGTACCACAGGGATCGTCACTAAGTCCTGCCCTATTCAACGTGTACATGAGACCACTGGCTGAGATTGTTCACCCATATGGTATTAAGATCATCACATATGCGGATGACACTCAGCTAGTGGTCTCCCTTGCACAAAAGAACTGTGATATTGCACAGACCAACCTGACTACCTGCATGGAAGAGGTCAAAAGCTGGATGACCGCATCGTCCCTTAAACTTAACGGTGATAAGACCGAGCTTATGTTACTCGGCCCGCCAGCACTGTCTACCATTGACCTCTTATGGCCCACTAGCCTGGGCGCACCGCCCATCCCGAAAGATAACATAAAAAGCCTTGGGGTCTGGCTGTATGAATCCCTGACCTTTAACACCCAAGCAACCAAGGCATCTGCGACCTGCTTTGGAATCATCAGAATGCTGAAGAAAATTCTTCCGCTCCTACCGTTTGAAGCTAAGCAAGTTGTGATACAAGGCCTAATTCAATCCCGGTTGGATTTTAGTAATGCCTTGTATCTAGGGGCACCGGAATATGTCCTGCAAAAACTCAAGCGCACTCAGAATTGCGCCGCACACATGCTGCTCCAGCTTCCATGTAGAGCGTCAGTAGAATCCGGGTTGAGGACTCTGCACTGGCTCCCTGTCAGGGAGCGAATCAAATTTAAAGCTATGTGCATCTCCCACCAAGCCTTTTGGCCCAAAGATCAACCATTGTCTGCTCTCCCCTTACCATCCCAGCAAACAACTCCGCTCTGCCAATGCATTCTTGGCTGTAGCTCCCAGGATTAGGAGATCAAGAGCGGGAGGCAGGTCTTTTACCTATAACGCAGCCAAACTAAGGAACTCGCTCCCTCTATATCTTAGATCCAATCCCAACCTGTTATTCTTCCGTAAACAGCTCAAAACATTTCTCTTTCACTAAATAAACTAACCCCGAAGCTACTGTATCACGAGGCACTATCCTCTTTCTTTTCCAGCGCTTGGACGCCCTAGGGCAGCAGTCGCGCTCAATAAGACCCCTTTTCATTTCATAAGACCCCTTTTCATTTCAGAGAGGAGTAAAAAGGGGCGTGGCCTCTGGACACCTGTCTGCAACGCAGCTCCCTGGCGCATACTGTAGATACCTGTTCGGCTAGTTGGCCCTCAGGGACCCTCAGTATTGAAAGAGAACTAATTCCCCAACTTACAATTCGCCACTGAGCGCGTTTGCACAATGGTGAAGGAAGGAGGCGTGGCCTGAGGTAACATGTCTGCAAACACGCCATGTGGCGCGTTTTAAGTTGGAGAATTAATTCCTCCTCAATCCTGAGGGTCCCTGAGGGCCAACTAGCCCACCAGGTACCTCCAGTATGTGCCAGGGAGCTGCGTTGCAGAGAGGTGTTCAGAGGCCACGCCCCTTTTTACAACACTCTGCAACGCAGCTCCGTTGCGCTTTCTGGAGGTACCTGGTGGGCTAGTTGGCCCCCAGGGACCCTCAGGATTGAAGAGGAATTAATTCCTCAACTTAAAACATGCCACAGGGCTTGTTTGCATGCATGTCACCTCAGGCCCCGCCCCCTCCCTTCACCACTGTGCAAACGTGCCCTGTGGCGCATTTTAAGTTGAAGGATTAACTCCCCTTGATTCCTGAGGGTCCCTGGGGTGCAACTAGCCCACCAGCTACCTCCATTAAGCACCACAGAGCTGCGTTGCAGAGAGGTGTAAAAAGGGGCGTGGCCTCAGAACACCTCTCTGCAACGCAGCCCCCTGGCGAATACTGGAGCTTCCTGGTGGGCTAGTTGGCCCCCAGGGACCCCCAGTATTCAAGGGGAATTTGTTCCCCATCTGTAAACGCGCCAGGGGGCGCGTTTGCAGAGTGCTGCAAGGAGGGGGCGTGGCCTCCGGCGCAATGCCAGTCTTTTTTTTTTAAAGAAGGGGGCTGTGTGGTCCCCCATCTTTTTCTAATTTATTGGCCCTGGGGACCCCATCCCCCAGCGTCTGCCCCCTATTTGAAAAAAAAAAGCCAAAATCGCTCCGATGACTCCATCCCCTTTGGGGCATGGCCTTTTTTAAAAATTCTTGTTGGAGGGGGACAGCGTTGCCCCCCTCCTCAGGCCACTTATGGCCCCGGGGACCCCATCCCCCGGGGCCGGCCTTTGTTTTTTTATTTTTTTTTAATTAAATTTTTGGGGCGGGGGCCCCGTGGCCCCGCTCCCAGGCCACTTGTAGCCCCGGGGACCCCATCCCCCGGGGCTGGCCCTTTCCATTGGGGACCGTGGGGGGTCCCCACTTCCCCCACAGTCCCGACGGCTCCCCGCGTCCCTCGGGAGCCGGCATTGCTTTTCCACATAAGGAGCTGCTAAGGTTTCCTGCTCTCTCTTCCAAAAACCAAAGCTGTTTGCTATGGCAGGGCGGGAGCCGTTAGGCTCCCGCCCTGCCATAGCAAACTACAGTGTCCCGGGGGTGGGCACCTCAGGACACTGCAGGAGCTGGCCCTGGGGGGTGGCGGTCCCCAGGGCCATCAAGGGCTCCAGGAGGGGGGCCGCACGGCAACCCTCCCAAAATTTTCAAAGCTCCAGGAGGTGGCGGTCCATGGGGCGTGTGGGGGGGCTCGAGCCCCCCACACAGGTTAATAATTGTTTTTAATTTTAAAAAACACAAGCCGGTCCCTGGGGCTGCGGGGGGGTCATGAGCCCCCCGCATATATTGTCATAAAGCACTGGGGGGTGGTGGTCCCTGGGGCTTTGGGGGACTTTGAGCCCCCCACCCATGTATTTTGAAGCTCTGGGGGGTGGCTGTCCCCAGGGCTGGGGGGGCTGTGAGCCCCCCACATAATTTTCAAAAAGCCCCGGGGGTGGCGGTCCCCGGGGCTGGAGGACCCCTTTGGGCCCCCATCCCAATACTGATATTGCCCCTGGGATTTGGCCCATCCAGGGGCTGAATATTAACAAAGCGTGGGGGCCCGCGCTTCCCTTTTTTTTCCGGCAGGATCCGCGCACCCTGCGTGGATTTTGCCGTTTAAAAAAAAAATGTGGGCCCTGGGGGTCCTTGTGGGTCCCCCTAAGCAGGCCTAGGGTGTCAGGGTGTTTCTACCCTGCCCCCTTTTTGCGTTGTGCGCACTTGTTTGACTGACTGATGAAGATGGCTGCCAACACTTCCTGGTTTGGAGTGTTGACAGCCAATTAGCATAAAGCTCGCGATCGGGAGGGTGCGCGGATCCTGCGCGGCCATATATATATATGTGTTTTTACTTTTGATTTTCTCAGCAACTACTGAACGGATTTACACCATTTAACAAAAAGGGTTCTTTCTGCACCAAGAACTACCTCTTTGTCAAATTTGGAGTAATTCCATTCAGCAGTTCGGGCTGTACCTAAAGTTTCCTATGGGAAATTGCATGGGGAAAATATGTTTTGGGACCCCCCTTGTTTCTCAGCCCCGCTTGATGAATCACCCTGAAACTTTCAAGATAGGAGCTGACCGGAATGCACCACGAGTTTTGAACATTTTGCGAAGATTCGTCAGTCGGCGCCAAAGTTATTAGGAATAGAATATTGCAAATTTCCTATGGAAAATTGGTCCTAACTATAACTACCTACTGGCGACCGCCAGTAGGTAATATATATATATATATATATTTATGCAAACAACAACAATAAGGCACTTACTAATAAGCAAATGCAACTGTTAAATGCATGGACTAAAATACAAGCAGATAATAATGATAATAGTACTGGACGTCCACTGCAAGAAATAAACCCTGTTAAAAGCAAATAATCAGAAACAAGGAATAAACCCTGTCAAAACAAAGCATGAAAGATATATACATAGAATACATCGGAGGATTATAACCACTGGTGACTTGAATGTGCACACAGACACAATCACACATCACAATGCCAATAATCAGAGAAAATACATCACCGGCTGCGTCAATAAACGCCAGTCCTATAATCTCAATGCACTGGACGTTTCCAAGAAGACCTCCTCTGCGCCAAGGAAACTTCCTGGAGTTGGCAAACTCCCACAAGCATTCCAATGGCAAATGAGTTCTCATGTATTCTTCTGCACTCTCACATATTCCAGCCCCTTATCTTAATGAAGCTTACAAAAGTAGAAAAATCTCCAAAAGTTCAGAAAACAATCTTGAACGTGGATAGCCTAAAGAACATGAAGAATTTAGGGGCCTTCTTGTGTGTAAAAAGGTCAAGCTAGACAGAGTCAGAATTCAAGATGGCATGAGAGCATTTCGAAGCTAATAGTAAAAGTCTTCATAAAATTTGCCAATGTGCAACACAATGCACATTTGTGCACCACTGCCTATAGCATCACACACTTCTTTTCCCAATGTACACCATAATGCACATTTGAGCACCACTACATATAAAACTACACTCTGAGACAGAGAAGTACATTCCACACCTTTCTCTCTCGCTTGCATTCAAACGCACATCCCACATGTTCTATTCCTTGCAAAGCTGTAAAAAGCAAACACTCCCACTCTGAAGCTTTAAGGAGAAACAAAATACAAGCACAAGGCAGAGGGCACATGCAAAAGAAATGATGTCATACATTCAACCTAGAATAAATCAAAACACCTAAAATCAATTAAAACAATGGTAGTCAAAGGGCATCCCATGGTCCCAATAGATAGGAGTGCCTCTGGCACTCCAATCACCAAGGACTAAAAAAAGCACATGTTTGAAGCAGCCAGTTTATCAGGCCTACATCAAACAGTTTTGCCTTCTTCCTCTTCTTTTCGCTGAATTGTTTTTGTTGAACTTTGAGTACTTTACTACTGCTAACCAGTGCTAATGTGTATGTACTTCTCCCATATACATGATTGGCAACTTAGTTTACCTGTACGTCCCTCGTAAAGTGATATACCATATACCCAGGGCCTGTAATCTAAATTCTACTAGTAGGCCTGCATCACTGATTATGCCACCCACACAAGAAGCCTTTCAAATCTGTCTCAGGCCTACAATTGCAAGGCCATGTGGGCAGTTTACCGCCACTTCAACGTGTCATTTAAAACTACATATCAGGCCTTAAGCTACCCTTTTATTACACATAGGCCACCTCTAAAGTAGTCCCCTGGTAGACCATTGGGCATAGTGCTGTGTAACTAAAAGGTTGGATATGTACTTTTAAGTTTTACATGTCTTGGTAGTGACAAACATATATATTCATTGTTCACTATTGTGAGGCCTACTCCTCTCACAGGTGAGCATTGCAAATTCCTTAAAACACTTTTAAGCTGCAATTCCTGATTAAAACCGAGTAGCTAATCATGTTTCATATCTTTGGACTGGTAATAATATATCCTCTTTAGTGGTAAAGTTGGATTTGACATTACTATTTTAGAAATGCCACTTTTATAAAGGTGAGATTTTTCGGCTCTTAACCTTGCTCTGTGTTCCTGCAGCCTGTCTCCAATACAGGTCTGGGCTGGGTGATAGCTGCAAATTCCCTCTAGACAGCCACAAACACAGGAATGGTGGGTGTGACAGAAGACTCATCTGCATTCATCTGCATTCTAACTAGAAACCACAGAGAACAGAGAGCCCAGGATAACCTGCAACCTGGCTTTTGACATTGACAGCAGTCAGTGTCCTTTGTTGGTTGGGCACAGAGCTCAGACCCAAGGTGTGAAGTTGGCCACATCACTTTATTGGCCATGGTGGTATTGTCTGCCTACTGTGATGCATCTGTGAGCAAATTAAGGTTAGGTACTGCATAGATTTGGTCCCTAGTTAAGGAGAAAGATTCCCCATGGGTTAGGTTAGTGGCCCCAGAGAGCATAGACAGAGGAATCCAACTTGGTTCAGACAGGCATAGAACTGGCAAGCAGTTACTGATTAGGGCTGGGTGGAGTGTGGAATTCCACGGAGCAGAACAAAAAACTCTGTGAAATTCCACGGAGTTCCAGGAGGAGCCGCTCGATGCGCTCATTTGTGCTACCTTTTTATTATGTTCAAGTAGCGCATGAGTGTTTCTGCACTGAAAACTGTGAGCGACCGGCACCACGAAGTTCGTACCGACATGACCATTTTGTTTTACCCTTATTTCCTTATTTCTTCCTTTCTCCCTTCCTTTTTCTATTTCTTCTCACCCACCCCCCCACCCAGAGCCATGGTACAGCAAATAAAGAGCATGAAAAGTGGCAGCACCACTACGGCTGATAGCAGTCACTGGTGCCATTGAGGGGTGTAGCTCAGCTCCATTTTCTCAGAGGCGGAGGTGGCTGACCTTGTTTTTTACATGCATCACCATGTCCCACCTTGCTGGCAGCAGGTGGCAGGCCTGGCATTAGCAACAGCCTGCTGGAGCGTCGACTGGTGATGTGGAGGGTGTGCCAGAACTCTGGGATCCCACCCACCCTACAACATTTGACGCATCGCTGGGCTGATATCCTGGACAGGGAGCAGGACTTGCTAAACTTACTGGGCATCAAGGTTGCGGGGCTCAGTGAGTAAGGATGTATTTGCTGTATTCTATGCTGACATATATTTTTCCAAATAGCATGCTTCTCATATTTAGAGGTAAGTTAAGTTTATGTTACAAATATTATGTGATCTAGCCAAGTGCTTGGGGCTACCTAATTGCAGCTGTTGGTGCTCGCTTGGGCAGAGTTAGGAAGTCTTTCAGACTCCTCTGTCCTTTCACTAATATAGTGGTAGTACAAAACAAATAGAGGGTAGTCGTAGAAAGAAAAGTCACGCCTCGTAATACGGACAATTTACATGGGTAAAGTAATGCAAATATATAAGTTAAAACAACTACAAATAACCGTGGTGAAAATTGATGTACTGTTCAGGACTTGGAAAACGGCACCATTTAAAGTGTTCAGCTGTTGTTTAAAAAGTTTTTGTTTGAAAAATTGGAATTGATAAATTGATGCAAATGAGATTCATAAATCATTGAACATTTATGACTTCTCCTAGTATCTGTGTTACCTGTGAACAAGTATCAAAACCTCTTCAGAAAATCTGCTTAAACAATACATTACTAAAAGAGCACTAAATGTTTGGAGTGCTGGGGTATATCTTGTATATAAAGATAGTGGTAGTATTAATATTAACCCTGTGCGTAGTTTGCGTAGTAGCGCTACGCTACGTGCACTTCGCACTACGCAAGCTACGCGTAGCTACGCGGGCTGCATAGTGCCGTAGGGAAAATGCTGTTCGCACTGATTGCACAGAGCCGGATGATTCTCCGCACTGTGCAATCATTGCAAACGGCATCTTGCACAGTGCAAGCGGTCGTTTTCTACCGCTCAAGTAGATTTGGAATCGAGCGGCAGTTTTCTCAACGCGGACTGGTAGTTTCTCATTGCGAGTGGTCACGAGCATACGCGACCACTCGCAATGAGAAACCTGACCTCCCCGCATTGAGAATCTCGCCGGGAGGTTTATTTTCCATGCTCGTGATCGGCTACTTGATTTTGCTGATCGCGAACGAGGAAAAAGTCTCGCCGGGATGCCATTTTGCTAATTCGCGGTCGCCAACTTGACGTTGAGGACCGCGAGCAAACAAAAAATGCCCGCTACGCTACGTGTTTTTGCACTGTGCTACGTGCAATTCGCGTAACGCATAGTTGCACAAACTACGCAAGCGTAGCTTAGTCCTACGCCCAGGGTTAATTAATATTAGTGAGTTAGCATTCTCTGTGTCTTTCTTTATCTAGCTCGTACAGTCCCAGGCAATCTCACAGTGATGTGCTGTATGCATCTATGCACTGATAAAAAGGGAGACTGAGTTGGCCCATCAAATGGGGTTGAGAATGAGAATTGGATGAGAAGCAAAGATCATTCATTGTAATGCATTAGTAGTTCCAAAATGTAATTTAGGTTTCGGAAATTTAAAATAGGGCTTAGGTTAAGGAAATTAGGGATAGGTCAACTCGATACTAGTTCTATAGGTGATCCGAATTAGAAAGGTACAATGTTACTGCGTTTGCCTTAGCTGTCAAAATTGTTTTGGGGAGATTATTAACTGTACCACTAATCTATTATATTTTATCTTCTTTATTTCTTACATCAGTATCCTGGGACAAGGAGAAGGCGAGCACGGAGGTGGGCCAGGGAGACCGGGGTGCCACCACCAGTGCTGCAGCCAATGGAAGTTCTACTACCACTACCACCAGCTCCAACGCCAACAGATATGCTGGTCCCAGTAGGTCCTCCTATCAACATTATCATTCTTTCCCTAACTTATACTGCTCCCAATTTAGAATACCTTTTTTTATTTTCTTTACTGTGCCTGTCTCCTAATTTTTTACACCTCCTCTTCATTGCATCTAATGTTTGCTAATTTCTCGTAATCCGTGCATTATCCTAGTTAATTTCTATATTTCAAGATTTTGTAGTTAATTTCTTCCTGTTTGCACTAGTCTGTAGCTTCCTTTCTTCTGCTTTGTTAGTAAGCTTTCTCACTCCCCTCATATATTTTGTGGATTGGAACTATAAGACTTAGAGAACAGATTTTTGTACAGGTACTCTACTGTGAAGATTGTATGCCCAAATAAGCTAATCTACGCATGTTTGTTTAGAAGGATTTATTTTTCTTGCTCATGCTCAAACAGTAAAACTAGAGAGTGGCCATGATCATGGGTGGACCCCCAATGTTGTGTATGTATTATCATTCATTTTTCCAGTAGTATACCAGCCGTTTTGATTAGGCCTGGGCTAAAATTTCGTTCCGTTCGCTGAAATTGCAATAATTTGACATTTTCGCGTTCCGCGGAAAGCGCGAAAATGTCAACATTTCCGCATTCCGCAGCTTGGCAATAATTTGTTTCTTGCTCGCGCTGTAAAATAATACATTCTTGCGCGCGTGCGATCGCCTTACCTGAATCACTGCGTTTGCCGATAAGTTTTCTTGATCCGGTCGCGTTCTCCATGAGATGTTGTATTGTTTTTAGCCATTTGCGCTGTCTCGCGACAGTTCGCGCCCGCTGTGACGTCATGCGTCGCGCGATCACGTCTTTCTTCTCGCGATCATGCACCGCAAGACAACTGAAAACAAGATGGCCGTGCCCACGAGCAACCACATGGGTAAGTTGGCGAGCCGCAACCATGCAGAAAATCTCGCGAACATGCAGGAAAAAAACTTCCACATCTTCGCGATATTTCCGCATGTTTGCGATAATTTTTAACATTTTCGCGATAATTTGCAAAGTGGATTTCGCAAATATTGCCCACCCCTAGTTTTGATGACAGTGCAGCATGGCTGTCAACTAGTATGAGGATGGTCCCATTGCATTTGCCAACCAAGACCTTATGTCCTTCATTTACCTTTTATTTCACCCCTTCTTTGCGCTTCAATGACTCAGTCATCAAAGCTCTTTCCCTCCATTACTAAACAATTTTGTTTGGCTTGACTACCTGACTTTTCAAACATTGCCAACCAACAAAATTCCCAAAGTGATATTTGTGATGGAAGAATCTGCAACAGAACTGCAGTGATGTATTGTGCTTGTATTTTGTTAGAAAAATAATAATAAGGCAGGCATATCTAGCATCTAAAATGCTCAATGTTTTTTCTAGACACACAGAGCACCAGTGCAGGGGTCAGTGGAAGTGCCAGTGGAGCAGATATGGTGTCGGTTAAAAGGGAGTCACTGCAATGGCAGGGATGGGCGGTGCTAAGTCTCATTGCTTGCTTATTGGCAATTACTAGTATACTCACTGCAAGGGCGTCATGAACCCCCTCTTTAGCAGGTACATCGGGGTTGAGTTCTTAATGGCCTCCTCTATCTGCAACTCAGCAGACAAAAGCTCAAAATGAACGCTAAAAATAATGGGTTGACGGAACAGGGAAAATGACGGTTAGGTGGGTGATAAGATGTATGGGTGGGCGAAGGATGGATGAAATGGTATATGGGTGAAAGGATGTCTTCCTGGGTAGGTGAATGGGTTGATGGGTGAAAGGAATGCTTGATTGGGTCAAAGCAGGATGGGTAACAGGGTGAATGGGTGAAAGGATATGTAAGCCATGAATAGGTAAATGAATGGATGGATGGATATATATGGAAGGATTTGAATAGTGAAAGAGTGGATGGGAGAATGTAAGCTTAAATGATGGGTATCAAAGGGTGAAGAATAATAGAACAATGCAAGGATGAATAGATAATTGCTTGGATGAAGAAACAAGGGAGCTCTTCTGCAGAGGGCATGCTCACCTATTTCACTTGCTTGGAATGGAGTATTCAAAGATTTGATTAAAATTGGGGGTATATCTGTCTACTACTTTGACTCACTTTATTTGTTAAGCGAGGCAGATATGTATCCCACCCATCATCAATCATCACCTTCCTGCCCATAGCACTTCGCTAGTGCTACCCATGACCTAACTGCTGAATGGTTCAATTCGGCACTGCAGTGTTGGCTGTGCAATGTGATGTGCGAATGCTTCAGTTACTGTAGCATTTCCAAAGTTTTCAATGCATGCAAAAGCAAAAACAATGTGTGTTTCTCTTCCCTCCCAGTGGCCACTCAGTCACCTCCTAGTGCTTCAGTCCTTTATTCTTTCCTAAATTCTGTCCCAGCCTACCACAAACATAGGAAAATCAATTCTTGGCATGTGCCACATTTTTCTAGCCAAGTGATTTATGCATTTCATGGCTTTCATAATGGATTTATGCTTGTTCATATTTTTCCCTTTCAACATTCGTCAACTACAGTGACTGACTAAGCCAAAGCTTAGGCACATGATGATGATCATTGTTCCCCACTATTCTGTAGCAAAATCTGTACTTGCCCGACCTAATCCCTGTAACTTACCCTGCAGTGGAGTACGTTTTTTTCTCCATACAAGTAAATGTATTTGTTGAAAATAATTATAAATTGAGGTGGAGGATGAGACCAGGGAGTAAAGTGGGACTTAGGGCCATATGTATGAAACAATTTTGCATTTGCAAACAGGGAGAATCGTAAAATGTGTCAGTTTGTGAATGCAAAATAGCCTTTCATGATGATTGAAATGCTTTGTAGTCGCAATTTTAGTTAATCGCAATTCTTTCGGCATTACCTAAGATTGCAAATGCAAATAGGAATTCGCAATTTGCAATTCTGTCAGCACATGTATAAAGCATTTTGCAAATGCACACTGTGCATTTAGGCAAATGCAATTACCATCAACTTTAATCCGATGATAACCATGTGCAAATTTTGAATAATGCACAAAGCTGCATTTTTCAAAGTACCATGTAGTGCACACATGCCTCTAGGGCATATGTCACTCTACAAGTGCACATTTATTTTTGTTGGGGTTGCTTCGGGGGTCCTTAGGCCCCCAGGCATCCTTGATTTTTTATTCGCTAATTTGCGATTACCAATTAGGTAATTGTGGCCCACAGGAACGAATGGAGTAATATTAAGTAATAGCTATTCACCGTTTTCCGAATCGCTGTTACGTAAAATTAAGGAATTGCAAAATCTTTGGCAGTTCCTTACATGGAAGCATTTTTTTGATTACCTATTAGCGATTCAGTAAAAATTGCTATTTGATAATTGCTGAATGCTATTTTGATACATGTGCCTTGAGTTTTGCGTGTGAGACTAACATGCCAAATAAAAGCTATATATACTGTTCCTTAATCCTTTCTCTGTACTGCAGTGTATCATTTTTTCCACCATCTACTTACAGCAGACAGGATATCCTCATTTTATATATGACTCGTATGGCATTGTATCATTATTATTAATCTGCCTCTTTGGAGTCAGAGTAAAATTGAACAGCATATTGAAGAAGAGCAGGGCCATTGGAATTAAAGTAATATATTTGCCCATTACAGCTGCCCCAGCTGCAGACTGCAGAGAGCAGCAAAGTGCCGATTATCAATGCTGCAGCTAGCATGCCTCCATTAATTTAGCACAACAAGAATACTTGTACTCTATAGTGCATAATGCCTTGCTCATTAATGAGAGGTGATTTCTATATTTTTTCAAAAATTGTTGTGCTGTTTATTCTGCCTTAATTTCTTTCAGTCAGTTAATGGATTTGCCTTTTATGTTAGGCATGTGTGAATAGAAAATGGCTGTGACTCTAATCACATGGAATTCCAATGGCCCTAGGGGACCAGCAATGTACTGCTACTGTGCCACTGTATAATCATAAACAATTGCTTTGCACAGACGATTGTTTACAATTTGTATTTGTTCTATCTTGACATAGCTACTCATGCTGGGTGAGCACCTATGTTGAAGGACATAGCAGGCTGGCTGTGGCGGCAGCAGCTGGAGGCCATACGGGCCAGATTTATGCAGCTGGTGGCCCTGCTGAAAGAGGAGGAGGAGGTAGCTGCGCAGGGCCCCAGCCAGCCACCAGCATCTCCAGCCTCCCAGCAAGAACAACACCATCACACCACCACTGCTGCCTACCTCTAGCTTAGACCCCTTTTTCCAGCTGCCACATCCTGCAGAGGCTGGTGTGGCTAGAAAAAGTCATATGGCATGCATTGCAGGAGACCTCAACAATTTTCTGACTCACATGTAGTGCTCTCTTCTTTAGCCCCTTTTTAAATATTTGTTTTGGTGGGAGGTACTTATTGTGGGTGGAAAGGGTGGAGACCAGGACTGTTTCTTTGGACTTTTTGTTGCACATTTATGATTTAGACATCTGTTCGGGATGGGGAGATTTGCTTGTAGAAAGGGGTGGGCCTGTTGTGTGTGAAGAGGGTGAGTTTGCTTTTACTTTATGCCTGAAGTCGTTTTTTGTGTTTTTCTTTTACTTTGCACTGCTGCCTTTCTGTAAAGCCTGTTTTTAATCAGGTTTGCAATGTGTATGTGTATAGTATACCAGTTAGTTATAGTTAGTTATACCCATGTCCTACTACCCTCTGTAACTATATCATTGATTGAACATTAGGGGAGTAGTGTACGCTGCCATTGCCGATATTGCTATAACAACCTAGATAAACAAGGAAAGTAAGAGTACTACTATCCGCAGTAGAAGTTAGTTACCTACCTGAATAGTTTCCCAAGGTGCCTTCTTAATGGTGGCCGTAGAAGTTGCAGGCTAGTGCACTAACAAGAAATGAATCACAAATAGAGAGGTCCCACTCCTACCTATGTGAGCGCCAACTGTAGGTTTAATCAAAAAGATTATCTATCACAGGCAACTAAATTGAAAGAAAAGAACAGAGTTGGTGGGTTATATATTATCATAACTTTACAAAGAGTGGGACAAAACAAATACTACCATGACACATCAAAGAAAAGAATACCTAATATTATAACTAAACCTAGCAATAGTAACTTCGTGTGAGCAGTAGGGAGCTAGTATTTAACTTAAAACTAAAGTTAGGTAATCCTCAAGTCAGGAGGAGATGTAGACTCAGAGTAAGGAGTGGATTCAACAAGGTTAAGCGTTTATGCAACATAAGGCCTGAATGATGATGTTGATGAATGATGTTCTCTATATCTAATCTGATCTCTTTTAGGTATGGGTGAGGGATAATGCTCAAGTAAAAGAAGTTCCCTCAGTGAGTTGCTGTTGCTTTCATCACAGCCACCCCACTAAGTGTGTAATCTATTTATGGTGTAAATTGAGTCACACCTCAATAAATCACACCACCTGAGGAAAGAGGGTTAGGGGTTTGAAGAATGGATGGGAAAGGTGATTTGGGAAAAGGTGTGACAAAGACAAACACTGCACAACGATACAACAGTCATCAGGGCGACGAGCAGCACATTATGGACATCTGCTGTTGTGGAAGGAAATGAAAAAAATAGTAAGGCAGTTTAGTAAAATGCTTTGCAAACAGTCCTTCAGCCCCAGAAACCCAAGTTTTAATATAACTGAATGTTCTGTCATCTATGTTTCAAAAATACAAATTATGAATTAGTGAAAAGTTAAGCAGTATAGTCTGAGTGTGCTAAGGGGCTGTACTGAGTAGCAAGTACCTGGAGAGTTTATACCTGAGCAATGTGCGTCCAACTGGTCACTTGAGACTGTTCAGTGAAGGAAGCATCTGGATTACTGAGAGAATGCAAATGGAGGACAAATAGGAAGGGTGTTGGTTTGGTCAATCAAAGGCTTAAAAATGGGTTAGTGTACAACCATAGTTGGGGTGCCAGGAGGGAACATTTAAAGGGCAATGAGATGGGGGTACTACTGAGAGGTCAAAGAAGGTGTTAGAGGCAAAGAGGTAGGGGACACCTGACCCCCCCAGCCAGGGACCCGCTCTCTCCCTAAGCACCTCTGCTGTTGAGCCGCTGACCCTGCGTCACCTCTGCCTGTGGGTGTTCGAGACCTCTGCCTGCCTCACTGCTTGTGCCAATTTTGTGCCAGACGTGTCCATGTGTTGGTATTGTGCCTTTCTATTTTTATTATTGCTCTGATATTGTACTTTTCTATATTCGGTACTGTACTGGTATTGTGCCTTTCTATTTTTGTTATTGTGCTGGTATTGTGCTTTTCTATTTTTGTTACTATGCCTCTCTCCCTGCTTGCTGTTTCTGCTCATTATCATCATCCCGTTGTGTCCCCATGCCCGGTTCCAGCCTGCCGCTGCTGCCCTCATGGCCCCTCCTCCCTGCCGGTTTTCCAACTCCCGCCTCCCAGCTGCCTTTTCCTCCCTCCCCCTCCCCTATTTAATGACAGCCGCGTGCAGCGGCCACGCCGCTGGTGCACCAAAGGTGCGCCAAAGTCAAGCCCGTCTGCACCTGGATCTCTGGCCGCCCACCACTTCGACACAGCTGCCCTCCTCGCACTCAGCCCGGGAAGGAACAACAACTGCCAGCTGTCCACGCCAAACACCCCCCACCGCCAGTTCACCTGCCGTCATTGCCCCCAGACCTTCACCACCCTTCACACCCTCATGGTCACCGCCCCCAAGTCAGACACCAACACCACCGAATCCCTGAAGTACATCCTCCTCATCGTGCACTCCCTGCACAGACATGCCGTAGCGATCTGGGACCTCCTCGACACCTACTTGCCAGACGTCACCTTCTTCATTAAAACCTGGACCAATGCCTCCTCCTCCCCAATATTGCCACCGCCATTCCGGATGGATACAGGACCTAGAGGATGGACTGCCTCAACCACCCAGGAGGACTCACCATCGCACACAAGAGCTTCCTCAGACTCTCCACCTCCACCACGAGCGACTCCTTCTCCACCACTAAACACCTTCACTTCCAGATCCAGACCAGCCTTAGAACCACACTGTGCAGCACTCTCGCCTAAAGACCCCCCGGACCTTGCGCCCCATTTGCCACTACCATTTCTGACCTCATCGCACCCCACACCATTGCCTCCATGGACTACATACTCATCGGAGACCTGAACTTCCACCTCGACAAGCCCAGCGACCCCAACCCTGCCACCCCCCTGGACAACCTCGCCAACATCGGACTGAAACAGCTCATCACCACCCCGACCCACAAGCCAAGACACAACCTTAACTCCATCTTTGCAAGTGGGAACAACATCAGCTTCACCCACACCACGCAACCCTCATGGACAGACCACCACTGCGTACACTTCCTCGTCAACCAACCCACACTGCCCAAATCTGCCCCTTCCTCCACGAAGAAACTGGAGCAAAGTCACAGAGGAGCAGCTCATCTCCACCCTCAACCGTGACACCCCCACCACCTCAACTGATGCCAACCTCACAGCCAAAGAACTGCACAGATGGATCACCAACTGCTCTTACGAGCTCACTCCCCTATGCAACCCCGACAGACAGCGCCCCAGGAAGGCAGCCTGGTTCACCACCTACCTCCAAGATTCTAGACGCACCAGCAGACGTCTAGAAAAGAACTGGAGAAACAGGAAAACCCTGGAAGATTGCACCACCTACAAGAACACCATGACGGAATACCACCAATGCATCAGATCCACCAAAAGGACCTTCATCCAGAACAAGATCCTCGCCAACTCCAGCAACTCCAAGGAACTCTTCAACCTCATCCAGGAATTCACCAGACCCCCCAACAAAACCAAGGACATCCCCCTCCCTGGACCTCTGCAAAAAGTTTGGCTCCAACTTCCATCTGAAAATCAAGGGCCTCAACAACAACTTCAATGACCAGACACCTGACTCCGAAACCACTTCCTCCTCCAGTAACGCCGGGCAGCCCACCATCTCCTCCTGGACCCCAGTCACCTCCGAAGACACCGCA
Source organism: Triturus cristatus (assembly GCF_964204655.1). Classification (NCBI taxonomy): domain Eukaryota; kingdom Metazoa; phylum Chordata; class Amphibia; order Caudata; family Salamandridae; genus Triturus; species Triturus cristatus. The sequence goes on from NC_140591.1 coordinate 1,335,792,073, forward strand.
TCAACCATGAAAGCCATTCACTCAGGAGCCCCCACGGACCCCTGCCCACGCACATCTTTGAAAGGGCCACTGCCGCTATCACTCCAGAACTACAACGCACCATCAAGGCTACCTTAAAAACTGGTATCTTTTCTGACGAATGGAAATGTTCAGAAGTCAGACCCAGACTCAAGAAGCCCTTGTGCAGATCCCATGGACTTCAAGAACTACCACCCCATCTCCCTCCTCCCCTTCGTGGCCAAAGTCACAGAGAAGACCGTCAACGTCCAACAAACTTAACCAAAACTGTATACTCGACCCCTCCCAATCAGGATTCTGCAGCAACCACAGCACCAAGACCGCTCTACTCACGACCACAGATGACATCGCACCCTCCTCGACCAAGGACATACCACGGCCCTGATCCTACTCAACCTCTCTGCAGGGTTCGACACCATCTCCGACCGGACACTCACCGCCAGACCCCACGACGCCGGCAGAAAAGGAACTGTCCTCGAATGACTCTGCTCCTTCCTCACCGGCAGAACCCAAAGAATATGACTGCCACCCTTCCTCTCTGAACCCACAGAAATCAACTGCAGAGTACCCCAAGGATCGTCTTTCAGCCCCACCCTCTTCAACATCTACATGGCCCCCTCGCCACCATCGTCAGACAGCACGGACTCAGCATAGTATCCAACGCCGACGACACCCAGCTCATCCTCTTCCTCACCAAGGACCCCATCACCACCAGACTCAGCTTCCAGGAAGGGATGAAGGATGTCGCATCCTGGATGAACAGCAGCTACCTGAAGCTCAACTCGGAGAAGACAGAGGTCCTCATCCTCGGCCCCTCCCCCCTGTGTTGGTGGCTCACCACCCTTGGCAGCCCCCTCACCCCCATGGACCACACCCAAAACCTTGGCATCGTACTTGACTCCTCCCTCTCCATGACCCAACAGGTCAACGCAATTGCCTCCACCTGCTTCAACACCTTCCGCATCCTCCCGAAGTCCTTTAAATGGATCCCTCCAAAGCAAGCAAGACCATTACCCACGCAATCCTAACCAGCAGACTGGACTATGGAAACGCCCTCTACGCCAGGATCAACAAGTCTCTGCTTCGTAAGCTCCAAACCATACAGAACACCGCAGCGAGACTCGTCCTCGGCATCCCTCGACACAAACACATCACCTAACACCTGTGACCTTCACTGGCTCCCCGTTGAGAAGAGAGTAACCTTTAAGATACTCACCCATGCCTACAAATGCATCCACAACATCGGACCCCAAAATCTCAACAACAGAATCTTCCACGTACCTAAGAGGAACCTCCGATCTGCTGACCTCGCCCTTGCTGAACCACCACGCATCCACGGAGCAAGAACAGGTGGGAGAAACTTCTCCTACATCGCAGCCAAGACCTGGAACAAACACCCAATCAACATCAGATGAGCCCTGACCCTACACATCTTCAGGAAGACCCTCAAGACCTGGCTCTTCAACTAACTGTTGTTGCTCCCTCCCACCCCAAGCGCCTTGAGGCCCTCACAGGTGAGTAGTGTGCTTAAAATTCCCTGGTTGATTCATTGATTTTGGGCCTACAGTGAGGGGGGTCAAAGTGAGATTTACTGTACAACCCTGGCCATATTGTGTGCAGCCTGACTCTCTCTGTAATCAGTGAACCCACACAGTTCTATGAATTATGATTGGTAAAAAAAAATGGATAATATTTTGCCAAATTGGGCAGTGCATCTGCATTCTTCTTGGGATGTGTTTCCTGGGTGCCTGAAAGAAACTGTCCGGTAAGGTTAGCAAGAGTGTTATGGAGCTTTTCCCTTTCATGGACGAGAAGAAGAGGCCTGCAGATTGTGAAACAGAATTTCAATTTCAAAATACTGTAGAGTTAAGGAACGAGACAAAAGGTAAGTTTCAAGAGGAGTGTACCAACTACCAAGACTCAGAGCCAGAGCAAGAGCATGGACTGGCGCAGTCATTGATGTTATCCCTTATTGCAGATGGATTAACTGAGATGTGAGAGCAATTTACCACCAATCACTGACAAGTAGCTGCATGTACCAGGCTGATCAATCTCACAACTGTCCTCATAGCAATTAGCCCAATGAGTGCATCATGTGATGATGATGATGATCTGGCATCACAACACAAGTCTGTCCCACAAGCAATAGGACCACAACAACATAAGAGCCAGCACATACACAATCAGCAGCATTTCCCTAATCAACAAACCTCTGTCCAGTCCACAGAGCTTAGTAGACCTAAGAGTCATCATCATGTTGGTTTCCCTTTGAAGTCGATAGACTCGATCAATGCCTTTTTTCTTCTGACTGTTGAGGTAGTCCCTCCCTGAATCCTTCCATCCTTCTCGTCCTGACTCTGAGTAACAAGTTAGTACAACTTCATCATGACCCGAGCAAGAAAAACCGGGGTAGTCCACTGCTGTTGAAGAACAAGAAGAGAAACAGAATTTGAGTATTTTAGTGTGTAGATTTCTGTTTGTTATCTAAAATGACTATTCTAGTCTCTATCTCTGAAGAACCTGAAAAAAGAATGGCCCCTGCAAGTAAATCTCACTAAGTGTGAAAGGGCCAGTAACCTTCAGGATAAATGATCACCCATAAGGTTCCAAACATTGCAAATCATCAAAATAAAGTTGACAAGTTAGTGGAAAACCCTCCCTCACTGTCTGCCACCACATGAATCATCAATCATTACTCACAATCACTCATTTTTATATCACTTATTGGTGATAGTTAGTTTCCGTTCCAATCTAAGCACAGTGGTAGGTAGGTCGGTAGGTACACATTTGTAACTACTCTTTGATGCAAGCACCACGATGGAATTTGGCAGTCTTGTCAATCAAATGATCTTTACTGTGACAGCCCTGCTCAGGGAATGAAAAAAGAAGGGTAGGCATTGGAGGGAGGCAGGCATTCAGTGTCCTTTAAGGGAATGGGGAGGCTTCTTCACTACACACGGGTTCAACTCCAATACGGCCATACATGTGTCAAAAAATAAAAATGTTGAGGCTGCATAAGTATGACACAAAACGTAATGTTCTACTAGCAATATCCTTTTTTTTGGCAAAGCAGTTTGATAAAAAATAATAAAAAGGTTCTTTGGCGACCTAGTCAGTTAAAGAAGTAGAGTTAGTCCTCAAACTCAGGTAGTCCATCCAGAAGTTGATCAGCTAACACACTTGAGTCTCACCCTGATGAATCACCCTCATCCTCCTGTGATATCTCAGGAATGGTGTAATTGTGTGGTATGAACTGTTTGTTAATTTTGATCATGGTCAATTGTTCCATGTTTTGAGGTGAGAGACTGATCCGTCTCACTGTGATGACTGTGTATTGTATTGTTGTATTGTATGAATACTTGTATAGCGCACTGTGACCCTTCGGGTATCCAAGCGCTTCAACCAAACGAGATGTTTTAGTGCTGAGGGGGGCAGAGTAGGGGGCATCATGCTGCTGGGAAGAGCCAGGTCTTAAGGCTCCTCATGAATTCCATCAGTGATTGCAGCTGTCTGAGTTCAGATGGAAGTTCGTTCCAGCTTCGGGCTCCGACCACACTGAAGGCCCTCCCCCCCAATCTTGCCCGTTTGAACCTGGGCTGGGCCAGCAAGCTGGCATTGGATGACCGCAACTGCCTTGCGGGGGAGTACCTTAAGAATCTCTCCTGAAGTGGGACCGGTCCTGTTCCATGAATCGCCTTATGAACCAGGCAAAGGGACTTAAAGAGGACCCTCTCTCTAACAGGCAACCAGTGAAGGTCCCTAAGTGCCTGAGTGGAGGAAGAGTCAAACCTGCGACCCAGTGCCAGCTTAGCAGCGGCTGACTGTACTCTCTGTAGCCCCTGTATGATGTATTGGGGGGCTCCGAGGTACAGCGAGTTACAGTAGTCCAATCTGCTAAGTATTGTACTCCTAACGATTGTACTACGGGAGTCAACAGGCAGCAGCGGAAGAATCCGACGTAAAAGACGCAGCATTCCATAGCAGGTACTGGATGTTTTATTTGTCTGTGAGTCCAACTGGAGATATAGCACCCCGAGATTCCCTACTGTGCCAGCTGGGACCAGTGGGGCCGCGTCCGGGGCGAGCCTAAAGTCCACTGGTAGATGTTGAGTCCGTCTTGTTGGGGCAAAGTACAGCAGCTCGGTTTTATCTCCGTTGAATTGCAGGCAGTTCCTCTGTAGCCAGTCCGTAGTCTGCCTCATGCAGCTTTGGAACCGCTCCAGAGAAACCGCCTTGTCACCTTCCAGGGAGAAAGCCAGTTGTGTGTCATCTGCATAGTTAATCAGCTCCACCCCGAATGCCTTGATGATAGAAAATAGCGGTTGTAGGTATATATTGAATATCATGGGGCTGATGCTGGAACCCTGTGGAACTCCAAAGTCCACAGGGGTATTTTCTGAGGAGAAGGAACCCATGGACACCCTTTGGTGTCTCCCCGCTAGATAGGAGCGGAGCCACTGTAAAGCCTGGCCGCCCACTCCAATCTCCATCAGCCGTCCCAGCAAGATTTTATGGCTCACGGTGTCGAACGCGGCTGATAAATCCAGGAGCACCAAGACAGAGGTGCTCCCGGTATCAGCCCGCATACGCATCGAGTCCAGCATGGTAACTAATGCAGACTCGGTACCGTGGCAGGGGCGGAAACAAAACTGGTCCTTGTCCAGCAGATGATTAACCTCTAGATAGTTCGAGAGGGACCCACTCACCGCCTTCTCCAGGATTTTGATAGGGAACGGGAGGATCGAGATGGGCCGAAAGCTAGCAGGAGCAGTAGGGTCAAGAGTAGGTTTTTTAATAAGGGGGGAGACGACGGCCTGTTTCCAGCTGTCCGGGACCATGCCCTCTTCCAGCGATTGGTTACAAATTGGGCACAACCAGGGAAAAGTCGGATGGCCAAATAACTTCCACGCCCTCTGGGGCAGAGGATCGAGAGGAGAACCGGATGAAATGCTATTTGCTGTTGTGACGAACGATACTTCCGTGAAGGATGGAAAAGAGATCAAAGAGCAAGACCTGTCCGGACTCTCAAAAGCCGTCTCATCATCAAGGCCCTCAAACGCTTTGTCCATGTCCCTAAAGAGATCGGTTATCTTAGTCACTTTGTTCTTGAAATAGGTGGCTATCTCATCGCATAACCTTTTTGATGGAACGACTTTATTTTCAAGGCAGCTAGGGGCCGATAGAGATTTCACGATTCTAAACAATTCCCTTGCCCCGTTAGGGGCATGCACTATAGAGCTAGTGTAGAAGCTGGCCTTACATTCCGTGATGAGCTGCTTGTACCTGCTCTGTACGGATCTCAGCACCATCTTGTCCCTGGCAAGGAATCCCTTCCTCCATTTTCTTTCGGCCTGCCTACAGTGCTGTCTTAGCAGTCACAGATCTCCATCATACCAAGGCGCAGATGGCCTACTCCTGACTCTTATCTTTTTTTTAGGAATTAGGAGGTCCAGCTCTTTGGTGATGAATTTGTGGTAGGCGTTGTAATTTGCTTCCACAGATCTAGAGGCCTGAAAAAGGCTGGCTGTGGGTGGGGAAAGCAGAGAGCCCGTCTTGGCCAGTTTGATCCAGTTTCTACCTTCTCTATACACTGCCGCAGCCTCTGTTTGAGTGCGAGTGGTTTTTAGCAGTAGATTAAACTGGATACAATAGTGATCTGTCCAGATTAATGGCAGAACATTTATAAGTTCAGCCTCTGCCTTGCTGGCAAACAAAAGATCCAAAATGTGACCTCTTTGATGAGTGGGAGAGGTGACTAATTGGTGAAGTCCAAGGCCGCTGCAGGTAGACGTCAGGTCTCGCAGCTGGCTCTTTGTGCTAGTATTCTCCCACCAGTTGAAATCACCAAGAACCACCATTTTGGAGTGTGTGAGTGCCAGGTTAGTAATGGCATTCAGAAGGGGTTGCAATGGAGTCAACAGCCCTGGAGGGCGATAACAAAACAAGCCTGTAAATAAACTCCCTCTGCTACTATGTAGCGAGAAGGCCCTAGCCTCAATACCCGCCAGCTCCTCAGTTTGTAGCAGGATAGGACAAAGTTCCTCCCTGTATGGCGCCTGCCCCGCGCCTCCACGCCCGTCCCAAGATGTCTCCCAAGCAGCGAAGGAGCGGGGATGGATCCTGCTCAAGCAGCAGGTGAGTGATAAAAATGTTTTTAAGTGCGAGTATGAGGGTTGGTGAGACTGGGAATAGAGCGTCCTAGCCACACGTTAAAATACAGACACAATCAGTGAACGAACCGGGTCCGGCAGCAAAGATATTCAGAAGCCCAGAGCCCGGCTGCATACACAAAGACAATAAAAAACAATTAAAAAGCGTTCAGCGCCAGCGACAGCAGCCCCTAAGACAGCCGCTCAGCTGCTCAATAAGAGCACATTCGGTTAGAGTAGGCTGCACGCTTGCGTGCTGTTCATTTTTATAGGGGATCCCCCCATAAGGTTGTCGACCCTACCAGTATGGCGCCTGCCCTGCGCTTCCACGCCTGTCCCAAGATGTCTCCCAAGCAGCGAAGGAGCGGGGATGGATCCTGCTCAAGCAGCAGGTGAGTGATAAAAATGTTTTTAAGTGCGAGTATGAGGGTTGGTGAGACTGGGAATAGAGCGTCCTAGCCACACGTTAAAATACAGACACAATCAGTGAACGAACCGGGTCCGGCAGCAAAGATATTCAGAAGCCCAGAGCCCGGCTGCATACACAAAGACAATAAAAAACAATTAAAAAGCGTTCAGCGCCAGCGACAGCAGCCCCTAAGACAGCCGCTCAGCTGCTCAATAAGAGCACATTCGGTTAGAGTACCAGGTGCACTGAACACATGCTCAGCAGACACACCTGCTACTGGACAGGTCATATACTTTATTGCTAGCCTGCTGAGCTGTGGCCATTGGCGAATCTTCCCATACCAATACACCAATGGGTTTTGGTCTGCATAGACCTCATTTGGGTCATCCAGATACTCATGGACTATCCTCTCAATGGTCATTGGTGCTGCCACTTACTTGACCTATTTTGCCTTTGCCTCTACAATGGACTTAAGCACTGACCTTTGATGCCAAGTCAATGCAGAGGTTGTGGCAGATTCTTGCGTTCCTGTTTTTATTTTCCACCAGTGTTCTTGTTGCTGATGTTAACTGCTATGAGACAACACTACTGCCCTCTCTAGAACTTGAAGGCAGCACCCCAGAACTTCTTTCCATGAGTGGGACTCTTTGTTTAGCAGATACAACAATGGGATAGATTGGCCAATCATACTGTCTTCCTTACTGACTTCCCATGTGAAAATCTCAAAAGGAAGTTGCTTTCCTGTCAATCATTTGACTGGTTTCCATTTGTCCATCCCAATGGTCATGGTTTTAGTTATATCCCCTCCTTTTTGTATAACATTTTCATTAATTGGTTTGTACTGGTCAAACAGACGTTGCAACATGTAAGAGGTTAAGGTCCAACATTTTGGCATCTCCTGTATGATGACTTCAGCTGGGACTCTATTAGCACACTGAATGATCCTCAACTGCTTTGGGGTTTTAAAATAATGGCTGAAATGAGTGCACATTCATCTGCAGATGGTCAGTAAGTTGCTGACTAGGTCTTTTTTCAGAAATTCCTGCACAATGTGCCAAACACAGGACCCGGAAATACTTTCCATCTGCCATGGCCTTAACTATATTACTGCCATTGTCCGTGTCAACAAACCCAATTCTGAGACCTCTCGGACGCAGCTATTCAAACATCTTGCTGATCTTTTTAAGGTGTTCCTCTCTGTGGATTGTGTGATGTTTTATTTCAAATGGGTCATTTTGTCTCAAGTAGAATAGTGTGAACCAGGCTTACCTTGAATGACACTCGCGTGGCAAAGGGAGCATATTGCAATATTATCCTGCTTGCTAATTGTAAATAAGTTCCAAACTGGGGGGGTGTACTTTTTCAGTGGGCGACTGGTGCCACTACCAATGCTCGAAGAAATGTAGGTAGGCGGATGTGTCAATAATTGCTTCTCTGCAGTGCGTATTACTGAGGTAGTGGTAGGTACAGGTATCACCGGGGCCTTAAAAATATGGAGGGTGGAGGTGGTGTCACATCCCTGGGAGCAGGTTCAATAGGAGCGGTAATGTGCAGTACACAGTTGGCAGCACTAGAGAGAGGGGGGCAGGTAAATGGACACATGACTGTTTATACACAGTTAATAAAGAAAAAAAAGAAAAAAAAGAAGAAAGCATTACCTACATGAAGATCCTTGTCGCTCCGGTCTGATTTTCTTCTGCTCAGCTCTGCCTCCAGCAAGGGACCCTCAACAATTCCTCTAACCAATCCTGGTGCTGCTCTCATGGTTCACAGGATTCAAGCTAACCTTGTTTCCGGTACAGGGAGGATCTGGCTTGCCAGTTCTGGCTGGACTGTTCCCATGAGGAATAGGGTCAAGACTGATTTGCATATGGCTGGGTCTAAATTGGGGTGCAATGGTGAGCAAAAGAACGATGGATTTAACCCAGATATCTTGACTGGGGGTTAATGTTTGATTTGCTCTGTATTCCGTCCATCATCTGTGTGTCTTTTACTTTCTCGCACTAAGTGCATCCGGTATGTCCAAACATGGGTCCCGGACTCACTGTGCCACTTGAGTTAAGCTAGCATGGCTGATGAAAGGGTGTTACCCTGAAACCGGTCCTAGGATGCTCGTTTCCAATCCAGTCCAGGAAGGACCTGGCCTGGCAGTTCAGGCAGGACTGTTTCCATGGTGAGCAGGGGCGAAAATGATTTGCAGATAGCTGAGTTTAAACTGGAATGGAATGGGAAGCACAAACAATTGATTTAGGCCTAGATCTCTGTACTGGGGTGAATGTTTGACATTTCTCTTAAAGAATTTGGCCGAGAGACCAATTGTCCTGAGGGTTTTCCTCAAGTCTAACTTTGCCATATTCGCCTGTCTTCTCCAAGCGCACCAGCTGATGATCAATAGCCTCAATTTCCCTAGTCTCCCTCCTTCTCTAATGTGCATTTATGTTCTGTGTCCATTCACGAAGAACTGTGTTGTAGGCCTCACATAGAACTATAGCAGAGTCCACAAACCCTTTATTTTACCTAACATGGAACTCTGTATCCACCTACAGTTCTTGTGAAACTGTCTCATCTTGCAATTCCCAGGCATTCAATTTCCAGCCTACACCTGGATGGTACTGCAGCATACGTCCTGTTGGGATCTATCCAAGTCTTCATAACCTTCCTGATCTCAATTGCCATCCCCGGGAGACTGAGGAAAACCACACATGAGCCACCATTGTATAAGCCCCTCGAATCAGGAAGAGGCACCGGGTCACCAACAAATGGGTCTCCTGGATGAAGACAACATCAGATTTTAAGCGTCTGATAAATGTTGCAATCAGGACTTGCTTGACCTTATTGCCTAGCCCATTGACATTTCAGGTAATTATGGAAAGTCTGGAGTTCTCTGACATATTAACTTGTGATATGACTACACTGTTCAATATCAACCAAGGCCTGGCAATATATGTGGCAGATGCACCGGTGCCCTTCCCATCCCGCTCCTCAAACATCAACTAAACAACCACATACAAACAACACCCAGTGATACCTTCCTGTACCCCACCTCCATGCCCTCCACAAGTATGAGCCCACATTTCAAAAAGACAACGACTTCGCAGGCGGGGTCTGAGAGATCTGTAGCCCACCTCACCCAGCACAATCCCAACAATTAACACAAAACTAAAAATCACAATACACACTCTCACACCCAAACAATCGCCTGAGAACAAAAATAAAGAAGAAAAACAATCAAACTGAACGTGAGTTCCACAGTCACTCTCAGTGCGCTCCCGGTACACACCAGGCACACTACACACATAACTCACACTGAAACAGGTGGAGGGAGAAGTCTCCTCTCACAAGCCACATCTACACTCTAACCAGAACAGCTCCAGGGGACCCATCAAAGTGCCCCCGAGCACCAGGTCAGATCCCAACAACATCAAGAGGTCACAGGATCACCAAGTTCCCTGTGCACTAGTGCAGGGAAAGATGCAGCTTTCTCCGAGCATCTAACTAGTTCATCCTCCGTCATCTACCAAGTAGCCCCATCATCACCATCAGTCAGAGTAGGCTCACTCTGCCTATAAAGCATCCTTCCCTTTAAGTCTGACAATGGCTCACCTCCAACTCAACCACCACCAGCCCCTGCAAGGGTCTGTCTCATTCTCTCACAGATTTGGTCCTTCTTTTCTGTATCAAGGACAAGAGTTTTGGTCTGGCCACAAGTCTTCTGCATCCAGCTTACTCACAAGACAGTCCTTGCAATGGCGGAGCTGGGTCCTCTCCTCGAGCCAGCGCCAGGCATACTCCGGTGTGAGGAAGAAGTGGGACTTGTCCTTGAATAGCACCATCAATTTAGCACGTAAGAACAAGTTGTATTCTAGGTGCAGGGACCGGAGCTTGGCCTTCACCACATTGAATGTCCTTCTCTGCTTCTGTACCTCACCGGAGTAGTCAGGGAATAACATGATGGTGGAGGAGTCGTATTTGATCTCACCCTTCTGCTATGCCCCCTAAGGATCCCGTCCCGGTCCTGAAAATTCAGAAAGCGTGCAATTATCGGGTGTGGAGGTGCAGCAAGCACTCTGTGTGCTAGTTCGAAGATGAAACAAGTGGAAATGTTATCAGCTGTGAAAGTAGAGTAGAGCTACTGCCCCAGGAAGTCAACCACATCAGACCCCTCGACCCCTTCAGGGAATTCCACCAGTCTCAGGTTGTTGTGCCGTGCTCAGTTTTCTGCGTCATCAACCCTCCACAGTAGGTCTTTAGAGATTGCCTTCACCTGTATCAGGACCTTTCCATGGGAGCGTGCGGTGTCTTCAAACTCCGACACACCATCCTTTACAGCCGTCACAGGGTCAGCACCATTCGGGAGATCTTACCTCAGAAGCAACACTTCAGAGTGGGCTTCATCGATCCTGGATTCAAAGACTGTTCTGGATTTTTGCTTCGTCGGTAAGAGGGCTACATTATCCAGCAAGGAAGAAGCCATTTATCTACGTCAGGAGGGGGTTCAACTGCCTTAGTATTTCTTGATTTTACCCTAGTGGGGCGCTTTAGGGTTTTTATCCTTCGCCATCATAAAGAGGGCACAGATGCAGCACACACTGTGACGGCAACACCTTTGCTATGCAGGACAATCAATTAGAAATTAGTAAATCAAGGTGATGATCGTTAAACCTATTAAGAGCTCGCAACTTGTCAGCTCACAAATGTATATCAATCGTAAATTTCTTTACCAGAAACATGAAGTGCAGAACAACAATAATTATTATTTAGCATGTATTTATTAAAAAAATTAAGGACTGAGGTTAAACAAACCTCCGAGGGTCATAAAGGAAAGATGAATTGAAAGAACGAGTGTAAAGGGGTGCTCAAAAAATAAGAAAGAGTCAAGAGGACTCAAAGTTTGTCAAACAGAGGATGAGGAGCATGTATTTACATAAATGTACAGAAACTGATATTCGACATACAGTTCAATGCAACCTGGCCATATTAAAAAGCAATTATTTGTAAGTTATATTTTTTCAAAACCAAAATATGGGCCAGGTGCGTGAAGGGGATAGCGTTGACGTTTCGATCCGACTATCGGCTGGAGAGGGAAATTAATGTCTCGGCCATGCGGATCTTCCTCAGAACAGGGAAGGGGGGAAGTGACCCTACACAATAAAAACAATAAAACTTAGTACAGGTACCTAGAGTAGTTACCAAAAATCATAATGTCTGCACATCAAGGGTTGGGATTGGAACCCACCTTGTAAAATATTTCCACACTGAATAAGTCCAGTAATAGTGACAACAGTACCTGAAATACAATAATGACAATTGTTACCAAAATTCTATGGAGGTATATGAAAACTGTGCTGAATTTGGGCAGGGGTATGCCAACTTACCAGAAAAGATAACCGAAACTCTTCTAGGGATTGAAGATGGTGGCGCTAGTACAATTCAACCATTGTGGTATCATACGGCCCGCAATTCGAGGCACACGGTTAACTTCGGCAATCCGACGGTTAATTACGGCAAACCGATACAGCTAATTAAATCTACATGAAAAGAAAGGAATCGTAGTAAGCGATCCGTCCCTCCCTCCATGGTAGTGCTCCTAGGTCGAACAGGTTGAAAGAATAATTACCTGGTCGTAATGGGATATAACTTCTGACTTCTTTACTCCAACGCGGTAGTAGCCAATAGGCATCGCTGCCACGGGACAAATAGTACACCGCGGTGTGGGTGGTGACTAAGAAGGGGGTGGAGAGAACGCATCTAGAGCAATGGGCGAAAGACTCGATTCCCAGAGTGTGGCCAATAATGACTAGCGTGTCCTACTGAGGTATTGATTTACAGCCACTGGCGCTGTCTCAGTGAATTCCAAAGAATGGGCATTATTACATAATAGAATAAATTAAAACAATGAAATACAATGAAGGACAAATAATGTGTTTACAGAGGGCCGAAAGTTTTGCAATACCGGTAAAGGCCCATTGCTTGTATGACATTACTGAACCATTATTGCAATTTGAACCGTAAGTGTACTTAAGGTACAATATGAACCGTTGGAACATATAACCCAGGTGCAGGTTCTAATGTCAAGATTACTATAAACCACATGTGAACAACATAATATGAATACATTAGACAACATTACATCAATATATACATTGACAAATCCCGTGTGGGGGATCACAATACACATATAATGGTGAGATGAATAACCAGTGCATTTACAAAGCAGTTATACAAGGGAAAAGGTTATAAAAACCAACAAGCACATCAATATTTTCTGACAGTAACATTATACCGTAGGCATATGTGTTGCACCCAGAGCCCCATAGCCTCAGCCATTGCTGAGTGTAGATACCTGTCTGTTAATCTCTTCATATTCGTTAAGTCCTCTTGCTAAAGTATCAAAGCGGTGTATCCATCTACACTCATGAAACCTAAGAATTCTAGAGAAATCCCCTCCCCTTGGGTTGGCTTGGACCTTCTCTAGTACACACCAGCGAAGACTCTCGGGTGTGTGTCCAAAAGTTTTAAAATGTTCAACAAGGGGTGCTCCTTGTACTTGACAGCGTATGCAGCTGCAGTGTTGCTGCATCCGGCATTTGACTCTTTGTATGGTTTGTCATATATATACAAAACCACAGGGGCAGGATTTAGCATAGATCACCCCCGAGGACTTACAGTTTGTATGATCTTGAAGTGTATGTATATAGTTGTTGTGTGTGAATGTTTTCAATTAGTCATAGGGCACGCCTTACATTGCCCACACTTGAAATGCCCTTTGACTGGAGAAATATTTCATAATGTATTCCGTGAGGTTATTGTTTTCCAGGGTAACAGGGATTTTACAACATGTTCCCTCACATTTTTACCTTTACGGAATGCATGCATGGGTGGTGGTATGCCGCCAAGTTCATCTTCTACTAGGTGCCAATGGCTATTTATGGTCTTCTTGATGGAATTACTCTTCATACAAAAGGTGGTCACGCACACTAGCCTGTCGGGGTCCTTAGAGTCCCGCTCTTTGGGTTCCAAAAGGGATTCTCTGTGGTTGAACCACGCATGTTTGCGTGCCTTATTTAAAAGTCTTAGGGGATAGCCCCTATCTGTCAGCCGGGACATGAGTTTGTCTGATTCCTTAAAGTAAGCATCCCTTTTCGAACAGTTCCTACGCAACCTTAGGAACTGACCAAACGGCAAATTGTCCCTAAGGTTGCGTGGATGATGGCTGGAGTAACGCAGCAAGGTTTTGCGTTCACTCGCTTTTCTATAGAGGCTGGTGTATAGTTTACCTTCTTCTGCTCTTCTGGTTAGATCTAAAAAGTGTGACAGATGATTCACTGTAGTCCAATGAGAATTTTATATCATCAGAGCAGCTGTTCAACCAAACATGAAATTCTTTAAGTTGGTCTTCACTGCCTTGCCAGATAAGTAGTACATCGTCAATGTACTGACGCCAAAGATCGATACACTGACTGTAGGGATTCTCTTCACTTAGGACATGAGTATGTTCATAGATGTCCATGAATATTATTGTAAGGTTGGGCGCGAAGCTTGCCCCCATGGCAACTCCCTTGGTTTGAAAATAGAAATCACCCTGGAAGCTAAAGAAATTTGTAGTCATCGCCACATCGAGAAGTTTAATGATGAACTCGGTGGGGACTCTATGTGGTCTGGGTCGTTTCTCTAGAACTTCTCTCATCACTCTCAAGGCTTCTCCCTGGGGTATGTTCGTATATAAGGATGTGATATCCATGGTAGCCAGCTACCATTCACATCATGTAGATGCTCGTCCACAAGCTGGATAGTTTGAATCGTATCCCTTAGATAGGTAGCAATTTTCTCAGCGATTGCCTTAAGAAATACATCTATGTATTTACATAGAGGCTCTAGAACAGAGACGCATCCAGAAATAATTCCAGGCGGGTTTTGCATCCTTTTATGATAGGTAATCAAATTCATGTTCACTAAGGTAGCCGGACTCCAAACCCTCAAGGGTGATATGTTTTATGACCTCCATTAGCTCTTTAGTGGGGTCTGATCTGAACTTTTCATAACTACCCTGTATCCTTAACTGGGATAGGATCTCTTTTTTGTAGTCATCAGTGTCTTGGATCACGATAGCCCCCCCTTGCCTGCGGGCTTGATTACTATATCACTATTGTTGCTAAGGGTTATAAGTGCCATATGCTCAGATCTGGTGACATTGTACTTGAAATATTGCCTACGTGAAAGTGTTTTACTAATGTACCTGTTCGTAAGCCAGAATCTTATTTGGGATTAAATGGTTAGGTGGAGTAAATTTCGCTGGGGTATGGAGGCCTATGCACGAGAAGGTAGGTTTGGAAGGCACTTTGTTAAAGTAATGTTTAAGACGTATTTAACTAAAAAAACTGGTGCAATTCCATTTTGAGGTTGAAATTGTTGGGTAGTGAGGTCGGTACAAAAGATAGACCCTTTGCCAGAATATTCTGTTCCTCTGGTTTAAAGTGGTATTTAGACAAATTCACAATGGGATTTCTAGGTGTAGTCAGTGTGTTTGCTGTGTTTGCTACCACCTGCAGTGTTGGCGACGAGTCTGCATGTTCCCGTGTGTTTCTTGCTGAAAATGAACATGTTTCTTTGCCCTCCCTCTGCCCGTGTTCCAGGTAGGTTCTCTCATTGCCCTGGGTCTCCCTCAGGGCTGGCCTCTCCCTTTGTATTCCCAACATGGTGTTTCCAACAAAAAAGGAGGTTGTTGTTGCTCCAAGAATCTCTGACCAGTGCTATTCACCCCTGTACTGGGGTTGCCCTTCTGCTTCGGTGTCTGACCCACTTGCTGCTGATGAATCCGAGAAAGTGGTGTATTTCCTAAATCTACCTCTATTTGAGAATCTCCCTTGTGAGCCCTTGAGGTAGTGTCCGTCCTGTAGGTAGGGGTATGTGTTATTTTTATCGCAGAATTTAAGGTCTTTGGCTAGTTTGTCAAGCTTAGTGGTTTGTGCATAATGGTCAAAGTCTTTGAGTGTTGTCTCTAGGCGTTCAAGGCTATTCTTAAGCTGATCGCTGAGAAAACTGTTACCTTTCTAAGGGATACGATGCAAACTATCCAACTTGTGGACGACCGTCCACATGATGTGAATGGTAGCCTTCTGGCTACCATGGATATCACATTCTTATATACAAACATCCCCCAGGGAGACACCTAGAGAGTGATGAGAGATGTTCTAGAGAAACGACCCAGACTACAGAGAGTCCCCACCGAGTTGATCATTAAACTTCTCAATGTGGCGATGACTAAAAATATCTTTTGCTTCCAGGGTGATTTCTGTTTTTAAACCAAGGGAGTTGCCGTGGGGGCAAGCTTCGCGCTCAACCTAGCAATAATATTCATGGACATCTATGAACATACTCATGTCCTAATTGAGCAGAATCCCTACAGTCAGTGTATCGATCTTTGGAGTTGGTACATTGACGATGTACTACTTATCTGGCAAGGCAGTGAAGACCAACTTAAAGAATTTCATGTTTGGTTGAACAGCTGCTCTGATGATATACAATTCTCATTGGACTACAGTGAATCATCTGTCAACTTTTTAGATCTAACCAGAAGAACAGAAGAAGGTAAACTATACACCAGCCTCTATAGAAAAGCAAGTGAACGCAACACCTTGCTGTGTTACTCCAGCCATCATCCACGCAACCTTAGGGACAATTTGCCGTTTGGTCAGTTCCTAAGGTTGCGTAGGAACTGTTCGAAAACAGGATGATTACTTTAAGGAATCAGAAGAACTCATGTCCCGGCTGACAGATAGGGGCTATCCCCAAAGACTTTTAAAAAAGGCATGTAAACGGGGATGGATCAACCACAGAGAATCCCTTTTGGAACCCAAAGAGCGGGACTCTAAGGACCCCGACAGGCTAGTGTGCGTGACCACCTTTTGTACGAAGAGTAATTCCATCAAGAAGACCATAAATAGCCATTGGCACCTAGTAGCAGATGAAGTTGGCGGCATACGACCACCCATGCATGCATTCCGTAAAGGTAAAAATTTGAGGGAACATGTTGTAAAATCCCTGTTACCCTGGAAAACAATAACCTCACAGAATAAATTATGGAATATTTCCCCAGTCAAAGGGCATTTCAAGTGTGGGCAATGTAGGGTGTGCCCTATGACTAATGAATTGAAAACATTCACACACAACAACTATATACATACACTTCAAGATCACACAAACGTTAACTCCTCGGGGGTAATCTATGCTATATCCTGCCCCTGTGGTTGTGTATATATTGGACAAACCATTCAAAAAGTCAAATGCCAGATCCTGCAACACTGCAGCTGCATACGCTGTCAAGTGCAAGGAGCACCCCTTGTTGAACATTTCAAAACTTTTGAACACACAACCGAGAGTCTTCGCTGTTGTGTACTAGAGAAGGTCCAAGCCAACCCAAGGGGAGGGGATATCTCTAGAATTCTAAGCTTTCATGAGTGTAGATGGATACTCCGCTTTGATACTGTAGCGAGAGGACTTACCGAATATGAAGAGATTAACAGACAGGTATCTACACTCAGCAATGGCTGAGGCTATGGGGCTCTGGGTGCACCACATATGCCTACGGTATAATGTTACTCTCAGAAAATATTGATGTGCTTGTTGGTTTTTAGAACCTTTTCCCTTGTATAACTGCTTTGTAAATACACTGGTTATTCATCTCACCATTATATGGGTATTGTGATCCCCCACACGGGATTCGTCAATGTATATATTGATGTAATGTCATCAAATGTATTCATATTATGTTTTTCACATGTGGTTTATAGTAATCTTGACATTAGAACCTGCACCTGGGTTATATGTTCCAACAGTTCATATTGTACCTTGTGCAATAATGGTTCAGTAATGTCATACAAGCAATGGGCCTTTGCCGGTATTGCAAAACTTTTGGCCCTCTGTAAATACATTGTTTGTCCTTTGTTGTATTTCATTATTTTAATTTATGCCCATTCGTTGGAATTCACTGAGACAACACCAGTGGCTGTAAATCAATGCCTCAGTAGGACAAGCTAGTCATTATTGGTCACACTCTGGGAATCAAGTCTTTCGCCCATTGCTCTATATGCGTTGTCTCCGCCCTCTTCTTAGTCACTGCCCACACCGCGGTGAACTAATTCTCCCACGGCAGCGATGCCTATCGGGTACCACTGCGTTGGAGTAAAGAAGTCAGAAGTTATACCCCATCACGACCAGGTAATTATTCTTGCAACCTGCTCGACCTAGGAGCACTACAATGGAGGGAGGGACGGATCGCTTACTACGATTCCTTTCTTTTCATGTAGATTGATTTAGCTGTGTCGGTTTGCCGTGATTAACTGTTGGATTGCCGAAGTTAACCATATGTCCCGAATTGCGGGCCATACGATACCACAGTGGTTGGATTGTACAAGCACCACCATCTTCAATCCCTAGAAGAGCTTGGGTTATCTTTCCGGGTAAGTTGGCATATCCGTTCCCAAATTCAGCACAGTTTTTATATACCCCCATAGAATTTTGGCAACAATTGTCATTATTGTATTTCAGGTACTGTTGTCACTATTACTGGACCCATTCAGTGTGGAATTATTTTACAAGGTGGGTTCCAATCCCATCCCTTGATGTGCAGACATTATGATTTTTGGTAACTACTCTAGGTACCTGTGCTAAGTTTTATTGTTTTTATTGTGTAGGGTCACTTCACCCCTTCCCTGTCCTGAGGAAGATCCGCATGGCCGAATCATTAATTTCCCTCTCTGGCCGATAGTCAGATCAAAACGTCGACGCTATCCCCTTCACGCACCTGGACCATCTTTCCCACTACCCTTGTCCCTGTCAAAGAACAATTATTTTGGTTTTCAAAAATATAATTTACAAATGACTGCTTTTTTATATGGCCAGGTTGCATTGAACTGTATATCGAATATCAGTTTCTGTACATTTATGTAAATACATGCTCCTCATCCTCTGTTTGACAAACTTCGAGTCCTCTTGACTCTATCTAATTTTTTGAGCACCCCTTTACACTCGTTCCTTCAATTCATCTTTCCTTTATGACCCTCGGAGGCTTGTTTAACCCCAGTCCTTAATTTTTCTAATAAATACATGGTATATGTTAGATCTGGGGGTCTCTAGTTGGCAGGGTAGGTTCCACTGTCCAAGTAGGGACCCTTGCTTCTAGTCAGGGAAAGGGGGATACACTGTTAAGATAACCCCTGCTCACCCTCTAGGTAGCTTGGCCTGAGCAGTCTAGGCTATCAAAGGCAATGTGTAAAGTATTTGTACCAACACTCACAGTAACCCAGTGAAAACACCACAGATTTACTCCACACCAGTTTTAGAAAAATAAGGTATCTTTACTAAAAACTTCACAAGACCAAATATTACAGACAAACCAACATATAATTCAAAAAGGTTACTTTAAGGATAGTTCAAGAGTTTGCAGAAAGTACTCCAGGATGTAAAAGTCAGTGTCCTGCACAATGCGACTCTCAATGCACAAAATGCGACACTTTCGTGCCCAACAGTACCTGTAGTTGCGATAAGGTTCCCAAAAGCTATAACAAGGAAGATGGCAAAGGCGATGCGATGCTCCTGAGATCCTGGGGAGGTTTTGCAGCAGCCCTGCTTCACGCAGCAGAGGTGGATGCGCCGGCTCCGATCTGTAGGGGGAGGATGCGATACCTTTGGCTTTCGTTGCGTAGGTTTCTTAGGGGGAAGCTTCACGCACAGGTTCGATGCGACACTCTTCGATGTGGTGCGATGCGTGGCGCAGCGTTGCCTTCCGGCGCCGCAACTCTCGATGCGCCACGGAACGGGCCTCTGCGTCGACGCACGCAGCGATTGGAGACTTTTCACGCACCGGCAGTGGTGCGGCCCGCAAACTGGTTCTGCGACGACCCTCGCAATGGCAGGAAGCTTCACGCTTCGGGACGATGCTCGACGCACTCGGCGATGCGGAGACCCTGCGTGTTGCGATGGTGCCGCGATGAAATTTTTCCACGCACTCTCGTCTTGCGACACGCAATCGGATGATGCGCTGGGTACCAGTTACTCTTGTTCACGCTTCTGCTTCCCAGCTCCCTCAACACAGCAAAACGACCTCCTGAAGCCCCAAGACTGGGCAAGCACTCCAAGGCAGGTCAGAACTCTCTCAGCAGAGTTCCAGGGGAGCTGGTGGTGAAGTCCTTTTGTTCCTGGGACTTCTTAACAGGGAGCCAGCTCTTCTCAGGCCCTTGGAGATCAGAATCAAAAGAAGGGGACACAGCAAAGTCCTTCCCCTCTCCTTGGCAGCAAAGCAAAACAGCAAGCAGGCAGTCTTCTCCTCTTCAGTTTCTTCCAGCTTCCTCCTTGGCAGAGGTTTCTTCTTAGTTCCAAAGTGATCTAAAGTTTTAGGTGTCTGGGGTCCTCTTCTTATACCCCTCCAAGTCTTTGTCTCTCTTTGTTCCAGTGGGGGGATTCCCCTGCTCCAACCGGTTCCTGGGTGTGCTCTGCTCTGGAGCAGCTGGTTCCTTTCAGAGTGAGGGGCAGGGTCGTTAGACGCTCAGCAGGAGGTGGAGCCTTCTTTGTGCCAGCAGAGGCAGAGTCCTCAGCCTGGCCAGCAGGGGGTGGAGCCAGCTTTGTGTTTGTCAGGGGCAGCCCTATTCAGACCCAGGGACTACTCCTCCCACCCATCTAAAGCAGATCTCCCTATTCACCCTGCTGCTGACTCATCCAGGCTCCTGGAGCCACCTAGCACATCACCTGACACCAGTCAGCCAACCAGCACACAGGCACATAGGAAGGTTAAACAGGAGAATAGCTACTTTCTAAAAAGTGCTATTCTCACACAGTGAATTTAAAAACCATCTTGCTAAAAAGATGTATAATTAAATTCTGAACACAGAGATACCAAACTTGGATTTTCTATCTTGCCCTTATGGGAAGATAGGCATGTAAACAGCCTTCCCCATTCTATCCTATGGGCAAGATAGCCTCTCAGCAGTGAAAAACGAAAATGGCTGTAATTCACTACCAGGGCATGTTACACACCTCAGTACATGCCCTACCTTTCAGATACACTGCACCCAGCCCAGGGGGGTACCTAGGGCCACCATAGGGATGCCTTACATGTACAGAAAGGGAAGGATAAGGCCTGGTCAGTGGGTGCACTGGCCAGGTCGACATGGCAGTCCTGGACTGCACATATGCCCTGCAAGTAGGCCTAAGACATCATTTTAGCGCTACTCCTGTGGGTGGCACAATCAGTGCTGCAGCCCACTAGTAGCATTTGAATCACCAGCCCTGGCACACGCAGTGCACTTTACTAGGGGCTAACAGGTGAAACAAATATGCCAATCATGGATAACCAATCAATATAACAATTTATACGGAGAGCATATGCACTTTAGCACTGATCAGCAGTGGTAAAGTGCCCAGAGTCCTATTGCCAACAACCACGGGTCAGAAAAAATAAAGGAGGAAGAAGCAAAAAGTTTGGGGATAACCCTGCAAAAAGGGCCGTTTCCAACACAACCCCCTTCCAGCCTAAAGCCAGGGTAGACCAAGCGATACCTCGATGGGATTCCCTGCTTAGGGCGATAGAACACGGAAACTGGCCCACACAGCAGAGCACTATTCCTGTTCTACGCCTTCCTGAACCCGGTTGGATCTCTCCATCCATACTCTCAGGGTCCACTACGCCAACCCATGTGGAACCCTTCTCTTCACCTGTGGACACCACCTGTGCAGCACCTAGCCTTAACTTGCTCACAGATGTGTCCCAACAGACAGACAGCAAGCCGCAGTGACCAGTGACAGTGGTCAGGGATGAGACCCAGGCCTTATGCCTCTCAGGGCCCTCAAACCCCTGTGGCATCAGAAGGTGGGGGGCAGTAGCCCCAGGTGCTGGGCACCCTTTGTCCACTTCCTTTCCTGTCAGGTCGGGTCTGACAACCTTGCACTGACCCACCAGCCCTGGGCCTGTATCCGGTGGCTGGACAGGAGGCTGGGGTGGACTGTTCCACACCCGGTCCTCCTCTCCCTTGGGGCTCTGTACCCTCCCACCTGGAGCAGTACCCCCTTCTAGAATAGTCAGGGCACCTGTGGCAAGTGTCCTGCACCATTCACCCACCAGTTCAGGGGTTCTATCCTGCAACTGGGATTCCAGGTCAGGGGGGACACCCCGGACCTGGCCCTCCCACCTAGGGTCTAAACCCTCCAGGTAAACCGGGGTCAGAGGCGAGGACTCCCTCCCTCTGCACCCTCTTCCAGAATTCTGCACCCTCCTACTCGGAGCGGTACACCTCAAAGACAAACTGGTAGAGACACTGCTTACAGATGTCCCTCCCTCCAGTTCAGGACCTCTCTCCAGCAACTGGTCTCCCAACCTAGCGTCTAAACCCTCAGGTTGCACCGGGGTCAGAGGTGAGGACTCTCTCCCTCTGCACCCCCTTCCAGAGAGCTGCACCCTCCCCACTGGAGGGGTACCCCTGGAAGCCAAACCGGTCAGGACACAGCTTACAGATGTCCTTCCCCCCAGGTCAGGCAGATCCTGAACCTGGCCTCCCAACCCAGGGACTAAACCCTGCGGTTGCACACCTGCCTGGCATGCCAGGACTTCTGGGGACTCACACAGTATCTCCCCGAGGGTGACACATGACTCATGTGTCTCGTGACAGTCTGCCTGGCGCAGATCTCCCGGCCCCTGTCCACCTGACAGTGCGCGAGGATCCCCCAGGACAGAAGTGGTGTCACCATGGTCACTCCTAGGGGACTCAGCCCTTCTGGCTGGTCCCTGACCCACTGGTTCTCCCACTGGGGAACACATCCCCCTCTCACCCCTCAGTCTGGACTTCTGCACCCTCCCAACTGGAGCGGTACCGCCAGACACCAGAACCACTGGAGCTCTGTTTACAGAGGCTCCAGGTTCTCCTGACACTAGGAGATCCTTTTCAAATGGCCTACTAGCACCGTCTAGGCCCCCAACCTGGTGTTCCCTTAAGGAACCCTCCAGGCCCTGAGACTGGGTTTCGGGCACCTTGGGACCCACAGTCCCACACTCACCCCTTCTCCACTGAGACAGGACGTGAGCCCCTACACACCTCCCACTACACTGGGACCTAACCGGGCTACACTGAACCTCTTCCACCTCACAGGTCTGGAAGATATCTGGGCCACTCCTTTTGGGATCACTCCCCAATGCCTCTCCAGACCTTCTGGCATCCAACCAAAGGTCTGCCTCCAACGCAAGCTCTCTGGAACCAGAGAACTCACACTCCACCGGGTGTTGGCATAGCTCTGGAAAACAGGGACTTAAAATATGCTCTCCAACAAATGAATCACACAGCCCCCCACAGTTGTTAACCAAGCTACCGTTTGCCTCACCCTCCAGTGCCTCACACAAGTACCCCACACCCCTCTCCTGAGATTGGCAAGACAGTACCTGACTGTCTCTGTCACACAACTCACACTCTTCTGGGCGGTCTCCACACTCACACACCAAGGTTTCTACCATGGGGGAACCCCTCTCCCTGTACCTCTCATCTAGGGTCAGTAGAGTGTCCCTCCCACCACTAGGAATATGGTCCCCTGTGTCAGTTCCCCAATCTACTTCAGGGACACGGCACTCCACTGGAACTACATCATAAACCTGAACCCCCTGGTGTATGTCAACCCCCTCCCTCAAGTTAGGCGCCACATCTCTGGGTGTTTGTACCTTTCTCTCAGCACTAGAACTTACAATCTTGCTGCCACCATCTGAGCTAGACTCCACCTCCAACTCAGCAAAGCTCACTTCTTGAGCTACCCATTTTTCTTCTTCAGCTGAGACACTCATGGCCTCAAGCCTCTCGAGCTCCAAATCAAGCTCCCTCATCCTCAACTCATGAGCCAGAAGCAATTTCTTCTCCTCCAAGGCACGGGCATTCTTGCTCTCCTCCGCCGCCTTTTCTACTTCTGATTGCTTCATTTTCATTTTCATAATTTCCAATTCATGGTTTCTCACCCTTTGATTCTCCTCCAACTCCTCTGGAGTGAGCCCCCTACTGGAATGGGAGCTGCCAGCCCTTGAGACTGGTCTGCCCACGGGCAGATCTTGGTGAACAAAACCATTCTCTTCATTTGCATCATCTTCCTCTTGGGCCTCCCAACAGGCCTTCAAGAATCTTTGTAGCACATCCTTTCTAGATCTGCTTTTCACAGGGCAACCAAGGTCTTTGCAGAATTGCTTGAGCTCCTCAACTTCGTACGAATACAGATCCTCAATGAAAAACTCCAATTCTGCCCTCTCACTTGTTGTCACCTGAGACATGATGCTCTTGAAGAGTTACTCAAAAATAGAAAAATACAGTATGTGGTTCTCTATTGGTCTGCACTCCTAGTGATGTACACCAATTACTGTGGGTCAAGTACAAATACAAGTTCAATCCCACCGCTGACCACCAATGTTAGATCTGGGGGTCTCTAGTTGGCAGGGTAGGTTCCACTGTCCAAGTAGGGACCCTTGCTTCTAGTCAGGGAAAGGGGGATACACTGTTAAGATAACCCCTGCTCACCCTCTAGGTAGCTTGGCCTGAGCAGTCTAGGCTATCAAAGGCAATGTGTAAAGTATTTGTACCAACACTCACAGTAACCCAGTGAAAACACCACAGATTTACTCCACACCAGTTTTAGAAAAATAAGGTATCTTTACTAAAAACTTCACAAGACCAAATATTACAGACAAACCAACATATAATTCAAAAAGGTTACTTTAAGGATAGTTCAAGAGTTTGCAGAAAGTACTCCAGGATGTAAAAGTCAGTGTCCTGCACAATGCGACTCTCAATGCACAAAATGCGACACTTTCGTGCCCAACAGTACCTGTAGTTGCGATAAGGTTCCCAAAAGCTATAACAAGGAAGATGGCAAAGGCGATGCGATGCTCCTGAGATCCTGGGGAGGCTTTGCAGCAGCCCTGCTTCACGCAGCAGAGGTGGATGCGCCGGCTCCGATCTGTAGGGGGAGGATGCGATACCTTTGGCTTTCGTTGCGTAGGTTTCTTAGGGGGAAGCTTCACGCACAGGTTCGATGCGACACTCTTCGATGTGGTGCGATGCGTGGCGCAGCGTTGCCTTCCGGCGCCGCAACTCTCGATGCGCCACGGAACGGGCCTCTGCGTCGACGCACGCAGCGATTGGAGACTTTTCACGCACCGGCAGTGGTGCGGCCCGCAAACTGGTTCTGCGACGACCCTCGCAATGGCAGGAAGCTTCACGCTTCGGGACGATGCTCGACGCACTCGGCGATGCGGAGACCCTGCGTGTTGCGATGGTGCCGCGATGAAATTTTTCCACGCACTCTCGTCTTGCGACACGCAATCGGATGATGCGCTGGGTACCAGTTACTCTTGTTCACGCTTCTGCTTCCCAGCTCCCTCAACACAGCAAAACGACCTCCTGAAGCCCCAAGACTGGGCAAGCACTCCAAGGCAGGTCAGAACTCTCTCAGCAGAGTTCCAGGGGAGCTGGTGGTGAAGTCCTTTTGTTCCTGGGACTTCTTAACAGGGAGCCAGCTCTTCTCAGGCCCTTGGAGATCAGAATCAAAAGAAGGGGACACAGCAAAGTCCTTCCCCTCTCCTTGGCAGCAAAGCAAAACAGCAAGCAGGCAGTCTTCTCCTCTTCAGTTTCTTCCAGCTTCCTCCTTGGCAGAGGTTTCTTCTTAGTTCCAAAGTGATCTAAAGTTTTAGGTGTCTGGGGTCCTCTTCTTATACCCCTCCAAGTCTTTGTCTCTCTTTGTTCCAGTGGGGGGATTCCCCTGCTCCAACCGGTTCCTGGGTGTGCTCTGCTCTGGAGCAGCTGGTTCCTTTCAGAGTGAGGGGCAGGGTCGTTAGACGCTCAGCAGGAGGTGGAGCCTTCTTTGTGCCAGCAGAGGCAGAGTCCTCAGCCTGGCCAGCAGGGGGTGGAGCCAGCTTTGTGTTTGTCAGGGGCAGCCCTATTCAGACCCAGGGACTACTCCTCCCACCCATCTAAAGCAGATCTCCCTATTCACCCTGCTGCTGACTCATCCAGGCTCCTGGAGCCACCTAGCACATCACCTGACACCAGTCAGCCAACCAGCACACAGGCACATAGGAAGGTTAAACAGGAGAATAGCTACTTTCTAAAAAGTGCTATTCTCACACAGTGAATTTAAAAACCATCTTGCTAAAAAGATGTATAATTAAATTCTGAACACAGAGATACCAAACTTGGATTTTCTATCTTGCCCTTATGGGAAGATAGGCATGTAAACAGCCTTCCCCATTCTATCCTATGGGCAAGATAGCCTCTCAGCAGTGAAAAACGAAAATGGCTGTAATTCACTACCAGGGCATGTTACACACCTCAGTACATGCCCTACCTTTCAGATACACTGCACCCAGCCCAGGGGGGTACCTAGGGCCACCATAGGGATGCCTTACATGTACAGAAAGGGAAGGATAAGGCCTGGTCAGTGGGTGCACTGGCCAGGTCGACATGGCAGTCCTGGACTGCACATATGCCCTGCAAGTAGGCCTAAGACATCATTTTAGCGCTACTCCTGTGGGTGGCACAATCAGTGCTGCAGCCCACTAGTAGCATTTGAATCACCAGCCCTGGCACACGCAGTGCACTTTACTAGGGGCTAACAGGTGAAACAAATATGCCAATCATGGATAACCAATCAATATAACAATTTATACGGAGAGCATATGCACTTTAGCACTGATCAGCAGTGGTAAAGTGCCCAGAGTCCTATTGCCAACAACCACGGGTCAGAAAAAATAAAGGAGGAAGAAGCAAAAAGTTTGGGGATAACCCTGCAAAAAGGGCCGTTTCCAACAGTATATAATAATTATTGTTGTGTAGCACTTCATGTTTCTGGTAAAGAAATTTAGGATTGATATACGTTTGTGAGCTGACAAGTTGCGAGCTCGTAATAGGTTTAATGATCATCACCATGACTTTACTCATTTCTAATTGATTGGACTAGGACCATTGTTTTTTGTAACAATTTACACCCAGGTCCGTGGACTATTTTGGGTTACCCCATTGGCATAATGATGTAGGACATTCAGGCATGAGGTGGAAAGTAAAGAGAGGGGAGTACATTATTGTCTTACACTGAGCTCATTCCTGGTTATGTGATGGCAGGCATGTTCAGAAACCAGAAAGTTTGGGACCCCTTCTCCAGCAACAAGAAGGACAATGGAAAGGATGATCAGGGCAATCTTTGCACTGCTAACGACTGTGTTCCCCAGTAGGCCTCCGGGTTGAGGGTTGCAGCCAGCTGGGAATAAGGAGGGGGAGGGGAAATGCCAGGCTGGGCCTCCCTACACTCCAAACTGTCTTCCTGCAAATACTCCACCAGGGCCCAGTCCAAAAAGTTACTCCACAGAGGTGGAATGAGAAATCAGCTCAGCCGAGGGCAACTCAAAGCAGTCAAAATAATTTCCTTGGGGCCAAATGAATAATGGCGGCAAACAGGAGTGGAACAGACAATCCCACCTCTTCAAGTGTTGTGGCTCCAATTCATCATGTTCTCATCAACAGTGCAGTCTGTGTATTCTCTGTAGCCAGATCTCTCTGCAGCACACTCAAAAACAGTCAGGGAAGTTCCTAGTAGCCAGGTGCTCGGTCAGGGCACCCAGCGCACACGCTCCTTCGGAAGACAACAACAACAAACTCAAATCACCGGGGGTGGGGGGGCAGTGCCCCGCTTGTATTGCCAGGTCTGGCCACTTCCAGGAGTGGATTCAGTGCGAAAAAGGCAGAGCATCCCCCGTGGCTCAGTTCGATAGAGTTCCACAATGGGACTCACCCAGTGCAAGTCTTTCGGGAAGGCATCGGCTGAAACTCAGCACCAGAAGGCCTGCCACTCACTCTCTCCCCCAAAGGCCAGTCTCACAGCTGTGTCTCTCAGTGCACTCCCAGCACTGCCCGTAGGTCCATGGCATTGGCAACATCCTGAGGTCGAGGATACAATCACAGGATCAGCCACAGAGTCTACTGGGGGTGCCCTCCTTTCGGCCATGTGCCATCGCGGCCACGCAGACCCCCTTTGCGTCACTCCTCCTGCAGGGCACGGGCCGGCATCCAAACCCACGACCACAGACTCACCATGCCAGTAGGCGATTCCCCTATCCCGTGAAGACACCAATGCGTGTCTTGATTAGCAGTCTGGAAGGTGGGGTCGGAGGCGACAGGGGAGTCCCCTGCAGACCAGGTACTCTGATCACCGGGCTACCTAAGCCGTCCTTCGGTGTAGTAGGGAATATCAATCATCTGTTACTGCCAGACTAAAGGACGGGCATCTGCCATTTTGCTGGATGGGATCCCAGTTCTCACTGGAA
Source organism: Triturus cristatus (assembly GCF_964204655.1). NCBI lineage: Eukaryota > Metazoa > Chordata > Amphibia > Caudata > Salamandridae > Triturus > Triturus cristatus. Next base: position 1,335,819,980 of record NC_140591.1, read on the forward strand.
TCGTTGTGCGGCAGGGGAATGCCATGATCTCCGGGGACGACCTCAAAGCTGCAGAAAGCAATCCCCCAACCACACTGGTCATGATAGGCTAGGTGCAGGGGCCAGTGGGGCCCAGGGCCACAGGATTATAGCAGGATTTGGTTATGCACAGCTGAAGCTCTGCGCAGGTACGTCTTACCCTTCATCTTGCTGGCCATGCCCTCAGGAGATGCCATTGCTGAGCACAATCAGAATATTATGCAGTACTCCTAGCATAACAGTGTGCGGGCTGCAGCACAATGTGAAGCTTGATTGTAAGTCATCCATGAGGTTGTGCTTAAAGATACGCTTTTCTTTAATATCCATTACCGTATTTACCTGTTTTTGAATTTCACACAAAGATTGCCATTAAATGGAATCTTTTTTGTGTCAAGGTTAAAAACATATGGGCCTGACAATCTATGGTAGCCAATTAATTATCAAAATGTTGTGGAAGGTGGTACTTATAGACAAGCATTGGTTTCCTAATCTTAACTTCACATCTAGTGGGCATATTTACAAGGGGATTGCACCTCCAGAACATCATTATTTTTTGACGTTCCAGTAGCGCAATGCCCTGTCCATATTTACAAAGTGGCATTAAGTCACTTTTTGTGGCTTAATGCCACTTCGTAAATATGGTTCCCTTTCATGCAGGTCCCTGTGTGAAAGGGTTGTGTAATGTGTGTCCTAAGGGCATATTTACAAGGAAATGACAGAGCATGGAGCTGTGGCAAATTTTGCAGTGCCAAGCTCCGCCATTTCCAAAAGGCAAGGATGCACCGTATTTACAATAATACGGTGCACCCCTGTGTCTTCCATAGCCCTGGTGCCAAAAATAGCTGTCTAGCGCTACCACGTTCACTGTTGCGCCATAGTGAAAGGGTGTCTGCGTTGCAGGGAATGATTGTTTATGTGCTGGAGGTGTCCCTTCCTGCACATAAACAATCATTAATGGTGATTTGCTACCTCTATGTGTGCTGCAGAATGCAGCACACAGAGAAAAAGCAAGAACGAGGAGAAATAAATGCAGCCGCGGCCGCTGCCACTGCACGTAAGAGCGGTGGGGCGGCCATGCCAGGTGAGGGGGGATTTCGAGAGACGACCACGAGGCAAAATTATATAAAGCAGCTGAATAAAAGTAATTTCTTTGTTGCGCCATTCTAATTCCTGCTATTACATGGAGTTTATTTTACACTGCCTCAGATTTACACCTCCTCTGGAGCAGCATCAAAAAGAAATGGGTGTTGCCGTGGAACGCCCACAGCAGCACTCATTGCTCGCCTCGGTCAGGCAGATACTATCGTGAAAGGGTACCATATTTGCAAAGTGTTTAACGCCACTTGGTAAATATGGTGCAGGGCATTGCATCACCGAACAGTTAAAAAAATTCCTTTTTGGGTGGCCCAATCCTCTTGTAAATATGCCCCTCAGTCTTTCATCTGAGTCTAATCTGAGAGATGAGTACAGTAAACCTATACTCAACTGATATTTTGGGAAATGTGTAGTGATAGGCCAATTGTTAAATGCTTTGTATTCAAATAGAAATATCTGACCCACGATGCATCTCGTTTTGTTAATTAGGTAAGTTAGAGCAAATAAGTCCTTGATAAAGCAGTTCCTGCTTTGAGCCAGACTAGACATGGCAGGAATTTCCACCTTCCCAAGCCAGACCCGGCTACTGTAAGAGAAGTTTCATTAACTAGAGAATGAACAGAAATGCGGAAATCTGAGTGCCACGCCAGCAAAGGTTGTTTTGCATGAATAAATCCTTTTCAGAGAAACGTTTAAGATTGATTGCACATGTGCTCGCTGGAGGTGTGCTTCCTTGCAATATCAACTAAGGTTAGACACCGCTATAATGGAACTGTCTATACGGGCTCCGCGCCCTTCATTCATGTTTGAGCCTCCGTTACAGGAAAACAAATGAGCACCAGGCGGGTGCGCTTAACGCCTTTAAACGTGATGTTTCCACACATTCACCCTTCAGTTTAAGACGAAGCTTCCACCTGCCTGAACAGATTTTCTTTAGTTTGGGTAAAGCCGGCTTTTAACCGGAGACATGTTCTTTTAGTGTGTTTTCATCTGCACTCCGTAGCGGATACATCAATCAGAGTTCACGCATGGCGCGTATGCCTTCACCGGGTCTTTTCGGCTGTGTGATTGATGGTGGAGAATTAAAGTGTATTGCGGAAGAAATGAGGGGACTGAAGTCAACCAGTTGAAGGAGCCATGCGTTTGATCAAATTGTAATGTGTCTCATCTTATGTTATGTTTAAGGAATTTCTGTATCGCACAACCCTCATGCTAATCAAACCCATATGGAACTGAAAGAAAATACTGTATCTTGAAAGCAGTTTTAAACACTTTGGGGCAGATTTACAAGCCCCTTGCGTCACTTTTGTGCTGTTGTTGCATCACTTGTGTGACGCATCGGCAGCGTAAAAGTTGCGGCCCATTTACAACGGGACGCATCTAGAGAGATGAGTCATGTTGTAAAGCCCTGCGTGACATTATACCTGCGTCAGGTATAATGTATGCAGGGTAGGCGTTCCCACGCAGGAAAGCCTAGTCTGCGTGACTTTTAGGACGCCACTGCGTCAAAACTTATGCCTGCTTGAGTGACGCAGTGTATTGGGAATAGGCCGCAACGCGCATTGCTGGAGTTGCGACGTGCTTGCGACACAACTCCAGCAATGCGTCACTTTTCCATCAACAGATGCGTCAGAATTTCTGATGCATCTGTCAATCTTTGCGCCATGGTGGGCCGTCTTGTAAATACGGCGCATCCATGATGACGCAAGGGTTTTTCATGGTGGCGCAGGGAAAGTGACGCATCTCTACAGATGCGTCACTTTCTTGGAAATCTGCCCCTAAACATTTAAAGTTTTTTAAACAAAACTAATTAAGACTGAGACTGGTGCTCCTTTGGAAGTGAATTCCATTCTTTGACTGCTGTATATTAAAAGGCTTTTTGCAATATGAAGCAGAGCTAACTTTGGGAACATGAAGCATAATCTCACCCCAAGAATGCAAATTGCAAAACAGGGAGTGGATGGTGAATTTATTTGGTAAATGTACAGGAGCACAACCATGAAAGACCCCGTGAGCAATAACAAGTGAATTACATCGAATTATCTGGACTGTCAGATGCCAATGAAGCTACTCCAAAATATAAATGTAAATATGTGGTCAGATGTACAACTGAATCGTAATTTGCGAATGTGACTGAATCACAATTTTGTGAATGTCGCACTAGCAGTGTGATGACATAAAAAACAGGAAATTCCAGCACATTGAAAAGAGCAGGAGCTGCTAGGAGTTACGTTCTGGACCTATTATCCACCTCAATCTTTAAAAATGGTAAGCCAAGAAGGTCAGCAAGAGGAGTCTGGACGCCAAAGTACGAATAAATTCCCTGGCCAAGAGAGTTCAATTCTGGAAGAAGAATGTGTGGCCAACAATGACCAGCTGTTTGGTAAAGTCAAAATAACGATGGATTAAACCCAGATCTGTGACTGGGGGTGAATGTTTTGCCAATGTGCAACATTCCGTCCATCATCTTGTGTGTTTTGCTGTTCGCCTTATGTGGGAAGGGTATGCCGAGACGTGGGTCCCGTGCTCACTACGCCACTGGAGTCAAGCTATCCTGGCTGAAGAGGGGTGAAACCCCGAAACCGGTCCTAGGATGCTTGATTCCAGTCCAGAGAAGACATGGCTTGGCAGTTCGGGCTGGACTGTTCCCATGAGGCACAGGGTCAAGATTGTTTTGCATATGGCCATGTCTGAACTAGGGTGGTGTGGTGAGCAAAATAACGTAGGATTAAACCCAGATCTGTGACTGGGGGTGAATGTTTTGCCAATGTGCAACATTCCGTCCATCATCTTGTGTGTTTAGCTGTTCGCCCTATGTGGGAAGGGTATGCAAAGACGTGGGTCCCGTTCTCACTACGCCGCTGGAGTCAAGCTGTCCTGGCTGAAGAGTGGTGAAACCCCGAAACCGGTCCTAGGATGCTTGATTCTGGTACAGGGAAGACATGGCTTGGCAGTTCGGGCTGGACTGTTCCCATGAGGCACAGGGTCAAGACTGATTTGCATATGGCCATGTCTGAACTGGGGTGGCGTGGTGAGCAAAATAACGATGGATTAAACCCAGATCTGTGACTGGGGGTGAATGTTTTGCCAATGTGCAACATTCCGTCCATCATCTTGTGTGTTTTGCTGTTCGCCCTATGTGGGAAGGGTATGCCCAGATGTGGGTCCCATGCTCACTATGCCACTAGAGTCAAGCTATCCTGGCTGAAGAGGGGTGAAACCCCGAAACCGGTCCTAGGATGCTTGATACAGGTCCAGGGAAGACATGGCTTTGCAGGTCGGGCTGGACTGTTCCCATGAGGCACAGGGTCAAGACTGATTTGCATATTGCCATGTCTGAACTGGGGTGTCGTGGTTAACAAAATAACGATGAATTAAACCCAGATCTGTGACTGGGGGTGAATGTTTTGCCAATGTGCAACATTCGGTCCATCATCTTGTGTGTTTTGCTGTTCGCCCTATGTGGGAAGGGGTATGCCCCGACGTGGGTCCCGTGCTCACTACACCACTGGAGCCAAGCTATCCTGGCTGAAGAGGGGTGAAACCCCGAAACCGGTCCTAGGATGCTTGATTCCAGTCCAGGGAAGACATGACTTGGCAGTTCGGGCTGGACTGTTCCCATGAGGCACAGGGTAAAGACTGATTTGCATATGGCCATGTCTGAACTGGGGTGTTGTGGTTAACAAAATAACGATGGATTAAACCCAGATCTGTGACTGGGGGTGAATGTTTTGCCAATTTGCAACATTCCGTCCATCATCTTGTGTGTTTTGCTGTTCTCCCTATGTGGGAAGGGTATGCCCAGACGTGGGTCCCGTGCTCACTACGCCACTGGAGTCAAGCTATCCTGGCTGAAGAGGGGTGAAACCCCGAAACCGGTCCTAGGAGGCTTGATTCCGGTCCAGGGAATACATGGCTTGGCAGTTCGGGCTGGACTGTTCCCATGAGGCACAGGGTCAAGGCTGATTTGCATATGGCCATGTCTGAACTGGGGTGGCGTGGTGAGCAAAATAACGATGGATTAAACCCAGATCTGTGACTGGGGGTGAATGTTTTGCCAATGTGCAACATTCCGTCCATCATCTTGTGTGTTTTGCTGTTCGCCCTATGTGGGAAGGGTATGCCCATACGTGGGTCCCGTGCTCACTATGCCACTGGAGTCAAGCTATCCTGGCTGAAGAGGGGTGAAACCCCGAAACCGGTCCTAGGATGCTTGATACAGGTCCAGGGAAGACATGGCTTGGCAGTTCGGGCTGGACTGTTCCCATGAGGCACAGGGTCAAGACTGATTTGCATATGGCCATGTCTGAACTGGGGTGGCGTGGTTAACAAAATAACGATGGATTAAACCCAGATCTGTGACTGGGGGTGAATGTTTTGACAATGTGCAACATTCCGTCCATCATCTTGTGTGTTTTGCTGTTCGTCCTATGTTGGAAGGGGTATGCCCAGACGTGGGTCCCGTGCTCACTACGCCACTGGAGTCAAGCTATCGTGGCTGAAGAGGGGTGAAACCCCGAAACCGGTCCTAGGATGCTTGATTCCAGTCCAGGGAAGACATGGCTTGGCAGTTCGGGCTGGCTTGTTCCCATGAGGCACAGGGTCAAAACTGATTTGCATATGGCCATGTCTGAACTGGGGTGGCGTGGTGAGCAAAATAACGAAGGATTAAACCCAGATCTGTGACTGGGGGTGAATGTTTTGCCAATGTGCAACATTCCGTCCATCATCTTGTGTGTTTTGCTGTTCTCCCTATGTGGGAAGGGTATGCCCCGACGTGGGTCCCGTGCTCACTACGCCACTGGAGTCAAGCTATTCTGGCTGAAGAGGGGTGAAACCCCGAAACCGGTCCTAGGATGCTTGATTCCGGTCCAGGGAAGACATGGCTTGGCAGTTCGGGCTGGACTGTTCCCATGAGGCACAGGGTGAAGACTGATTTGCATATGGCCATGTCTGAACTGGGGTGGCATGGTGAGCAAAATACCGATGGATTAAACCCAGATCTGTGACTGGGGGTGAATGTTTTGCCAATGTGCAACATTCCGTCCATCATCTTGTGTGTTTTGCTGTTCGCCCTATCTGGGAAGGGTATGCCCAGATGTGGGTCCCATGCTCACTACGCCACTGGAGTCAAGCTATCCTGGCTGAAGAGGGGTGAAACCCCAAAACCGGTCCTAGGATGCTTGATTCCGGTCCAGGGAAGACATGGTTTGGCCGTTCGGGCTGGACTGTTCCCATGAGGCAAAGGGTCAAGACTGATTTGCATATGGCCATGTCTGAACTGGGGTGGCGTGGTTAACAAAATAACGATGGATTAAACCCAGATCTGTGACTGGGGGTGAATGTTTTGCCAATGTGCAACATTCCGTCCATCATTTTGTGTGTTTTGCTGTTCGCCCTATGTGGGAAGGGGTATGCCCAGACGTGGGTCCCGTGCTCACTACGCCACTGGATTCAAGCTATCCTGGCTGAAGAGGGGTGAAACCCCGAAACCGGTCCTAGGATGCTTGATTCCAGTCCAGGGAAGACATGGCTTGGCAGTTCGGGCTGGACTGTTCTCATGAGGCACAGGGACAAGACTGATTTGCATATGGCCATGTCTGAACTGGGGTGGCGTGGTGAGCAAAATAACGATGGATTAAACCCAGATCTGTGACTGGGGGTGAATGTTTTGCCAATGTGCAACATTCCGTCCATCATCTTGTGTGTTTTGCTGTTCGCCCTATGTGGGAAGGGTATGCCCAGACGTGGGTACCGTGCTCACTACGCCACTGGAGTCAAGCTATCCTGGCTGAAGAGGGGTGAAACCCCGAAACCGGTCCTAGGATGCTTGATTCCGGTCCAGGGAAGACATGGCTTGGCAGTTCGGGATGGACTGTTCCCATGAGGCACAGGGTCAAGACTGATTTGCATATGGCCATGTCTGAACTGGGGTGGCGTGGTGAGCAAAATAACGATGGATTAAACCCAGATCTGTGACTGGGGGTGAATGTTTTGCCAATGTGCAACATTCCGTCCATCATCTTGTGTGTTTTGCTGTTCGCCCTATGTGGGAACGGTATGCCCAGATGTGGGTCCCATGCTCACTACACCGCTGGAGTCAAGCTATCCTGGCTGAAGAGGGGTGAAACCCCAAAACCGGTCCTAGGAGGCTTGATTCCGGTCCAGGGAAGACATGGCTTGGCAGTTCGGGCTAGACTGTTCCCATGAGGCAAAGGGTCAAGACTGATTTGCATATGGCCATGTCTGAACTGGGGTGGCGTGGTTAACAAAATAACGATGGATTAAACCACCATCTGTGACTGGGGGTGAATGTTTTGCCAATGTGCAACATTCCGTCCATCATCTTGTGTGTTTTGCTGTTCGCCCTATGTGGGAAGGGGTATGCCCAGACGTGGGTCCCGTGCTCACTACGCCACTGGATTCAAGCTATCCTGGCTGAAGAGGGGTGAAACCCCGAAACCGGTCCTAGGATGCTTGATTCCAGTCCAGGGAAGACATGGCTTGGCAGTTCGGGCTGGACTGTTCTCATGAGGCACAGGGTCAAGACTGATTTGCATATGGCCATGTCTGAACTGGGGTGGCGTGGTGAGCAAAATAACGATGGATTAAACCCAGATCTGTGACTGGGGGTGAATGTTTTGCCAATGTGCAACATTCCGTCCATCATCTTGTGTGTTTTGCTGTTCTCCCTATGTGGGAAGGGTATGCACAGACGTGTGTCCCGTGCTCACTACGCCACTGGATTTAAGCTATCCTGGCTGAAGAGGGGTGAAACCCCGAAACCGGTCCTAGGATGCTTGATTCCGGTGCAGGGAAGACATGGCTTGGCAGTTTGGGCTGGACTGTTCCCATGGAGCACAGGGTAAAGACTGATTTGCATATGGCCATGTCTGAACTGGGGTGGCGTGGTGAGCAAAATAACGATGGATTAAACCCAGATCTGTGACTGGGAGTGAATGTTTTGCCAATGTGCAACATTCCGTCCATCATCTTGTGTGTTTTGCTGTTCGCCCTATGTGGGAAGGGTATGCCCAGACGTGGGTCCCGTGCTCACGACGCCACTGGAGTCAAGCTATCCTGGCTTAAGAGAGGTGAAACCCCGAAACCGGTCCTAGGATGCTTGATTCCGGTCCAGGGAAGACATGGCTTGGCAGTTCGGGCTGGACTGTTCCCATGAGGCACAGGGTCAAGACTGATTTGCATATGGCCATGTCTGAACTGGGGTGGCGTGGTGAGCAAAATAACGATGGATTAAACCCAGATCTGTGGCTGGGGGTGAATGTTTTGCCAATGTGCAACATTCCGTCCATCATCTTGTGTGTTTTACTGTTCGCCCTATGTGGGAAGGGTATGCCCAGACGTGCGTCCCGTGCTCACTACACCACTGGAGTCAAGCTATCCTATCTGAAGAGGGGTGAAACCCCGAAACCGTCCTAGGATGCTTGATACAGGTCCAGGGAAGACATGGCTTGGCAGGTCGGGCTGGACTGTTCCCATGAGGTACAGGGTCAAGACTGATTTGCATATGGCCATGTCTGAACTGGGGTGTCGTGGTTAACAAAATACCGATGGATTAAACCCAGATCTGTGACTGGGGGTGAATGTTTTGCCAATGTGCAACATTCCGTCCATCATCTTGTGTGTTTTGCTGTTCGCCCTATGTGGGAAGGGGTATGCCCAGACGTGGGTCCCGTGCTCACTACGCCACTGGAGCCAAGCTATCCTGGCTGAAGAGGGGTGAAACCCCAAAACTGGTCCTAGGATGCTTGATTCCAGTCCAGGGAAGACATGGCTTGGCAGTTCGGGCTGGACTGTTCCCATGAGGCACAGGGTCAAGACTGATTTGCATATGGCCATGTCTGAACTGGGGTGGCGTGGTGAGCAAAATAACGATGGATTAAACCCAGATCTGTGACTGGGGGTGAATGTTTTGCCAATGTGCAACATTCCGTCCATCATCTTGTGTGTTTTGCTGTTCGCCCTATGTGGGAAGGGTATGCCCAGACGTGGGTACCGTGCTCACTACGCCACTGGAGTCAAGCTATCCTGGCTGAAGAGGGGTGAAACCCCGAAACAGGTCCTAGGATGCTTGATTCTGGTCCAGGGAAGACATGGCTTGGCAGTTCGGGCTGGACTGTTCCCATGAGGCACAGGGTCAAGACTGATTTGCATATGGCCATGTCTGAACTGGGGTGGCGTGGTGAGCAAAATAACGATGGATTAAACCCAGATCTGTGACTGGGGGTGAATGTTTTGCCAATGTGCAACATTCCGTCCATCATCTTGTGTGTTTTGCTGTTCGCCCTATGTGGGAAGGGTATGCCCAGATGTGGGTCCCATGCTCACTACGCCACTGGAGTCAAGCTATCCTGGCTGAAGAGGGGTGAAACCCCAAAACAGGTCCTAGGATGCTTGATTCCGGTCCAAGGAAGACATGGCTTGGCAGTTCGGGCTGGACTGTTCTCATGAGGCACAGGGTCAAGACTGATTTGCATATGGCCATGTCTGAACTGGGGTGGCGTGGTGAGCAGAATAACGATGGATTAAACCCAGATCTGTGACTGGGGGTGAATGTTTTGCCAATGTGCAACATTCCGTCCATCATCTTGTGTGTTTTGCTGTTCTCCCTATGTGGGAAGGGTATGCACAGACGTGTGTCCCGTGCTCACTACGCCACTGGAGTCAAGCTATCCTGGCTGAAGAGGGGTGAAACCCCGAAACCGGTCCTAGGATGCTTGATTCCGGTGCAGGGAAGACATGGCTTGGCAGTTCGGGCTGGACTGTTCCCATGAGGCACAGGGTCAAGACTGATTTGCATATGGCCATGTCTGAACTGGGGTGGCGTGGTGAGCAAAATAACGATGGATTAAACCCAGATCTGTGACTGGGAGTGAATGTTTTGCCAATGAGCAACATTCCGTCCATCATCTTGTGTGTTTTGCTGTTCGCCCTATGTGGGAAGGGTATGCCCAGACGTGGGTCCCGTGCTCACGACGCCACTGGAGTCAAGCTATCCTGGCTTAAGAGAGGTGAAACCCCGAAACCGGTCCTAGGATGCTTGATTCCGGTCCAGGAAAGACATGGCTTAGCAGTTCGGGCTGGACTGTTCCCATGAGGCACAGGGTCAAGACTGATTTGCATATGGCCATGTCTGAACTGGGGTGGCGTGGTGAGCAAAATAACGATGGATTAAACCCAGATCTGTGGCTGGGGGTGAATGTTTTGCCAATGTGCAACATTCCATCCATCATCTTGTGTGTTTTACTGTTCGCCCTATGTGGGAAGGGTATGCCCAGACGTGCGTCCCGTGCTCACTACGCCACTGGAGTCAAGCTATCCTGGCTGAAGAGGGGTGAAACCCCGAAACCGGTCCTAGGATGCTTGATACAGGTCCAGGGAAGACATGGCTTGGCAGGTCGGGCTGGACTGTTCCCATGAGGCACAGGGTCAAGACTGATTTGCATATGGCCATGTCTGAACTGGGGTGTCGTAGTTAACAAAATAACGATGGATTAAACCCAGATCTCTGACTGGGGGTGAATGTTTTGCCAATGTGCAACATTCCGTCCATCATCTTGTGTGTTTTGCTGTTCGCCCTATGTGGGAAGGGGTATGCCCAGACGTGGGTCCCGTGCTCACTACGCCACTGGAGCCAAGCTATCCTGGCTGAAGAGGGGTGAAACCCCAAAACCGGTCCTAGGATGCTTGATTCCAGTCCAGGGAAGACATGGCTTGGCAGTTCGGGCTGGACTGTTCCCATGAGGCACAGGGTCAAGACTGATTTGCATATGGCCATGTCTGAACTGGGGTGGCGTGGTGAGCAAAATAACGATGGATTAAACCCAGATCTGTGACTGGGGGTGAATGTTTTGCCAATGTGCAACATTCCGTCCATCATCTTGTGTGTTTTGCTGTTCGCCCTATGTGGGAAGGGTATGCCCAGACGTGGGTACCGTGCTCACTACGCCACTGGAGTCAAGCTATCCTGGCTGAAGAGGGGTGAAACCCCGAAACAGGTCCTAGGATGCTTGATTCCGGTCCAGGGAAGATATGGCTTGGCAGTTCGGGCTGGACTGTTCCCATGAGGCACAGGGTCAAGACTGATTTGCATATGGCCATGTCTGAACTGGGGTGGCGTGGTGAGCAAAATAACGATGGATTAAACCCAGATCTGTGACTGGGGGTGAATGTTTTGCCAATGTGCAACATTCCGTCCATCATCTTGTGTGTTTTGCTGTTCGCCCTATGTGGGAAGGGTATGCCCAGATGTGGGTCCCATGCTCACTACGCCACTGGAGTCAAGCTATCCTGGCTGAAGAGGTGTGAAACCCCAAAACAGGTCCTAGGATGCTTGATTCCGGTCCAGGGAAGACATGGCTTGGCAGTTCGGGCTGGACTGTTCTCATGAGGCACAGGGTCAAGACTGATTTGCATATGGCCATGTCTGAACTGGGGTGGCGTGGTGAGCAAAATAACGATGGATTAAACCCAGATCTGTGACTGGGGGTGAATGTTTTGCCAATGTGCAACATTCCGTCCATCATCTTGTGTGTTTTGCTGTTCTCCCTATGTGGGAAGGGTATGCACAGACGTGTGTCCCGTGCTCACTACGCCACTGGAGTCAAGCTATCCTGGCTGAAGAGGGGTGAAACCCCGAAACCGGTCCTAGGATGCTTGATTCCGGTGCAGGGAAGACATGGCTTGGCAGTTCGGGCTGGACTATTCCCATGAGGCACAGGGTCAAGACTGATTTGCATATGGCCATGTCTGAACTGGGGTGGCGTGGTGAGCAAAATAACGATGGATTAAACCCAGATCTGTGACTGGGAGTGAATGTTTTGCCAATGAGCAACATTCCGTCCATCATCTTGTGTGTTTTGCTGTTCGCCCTATGTGGGAAGGGTATGCCCAGACGTGGGTCCCGTGCTCACGACGCCACTGGAGTCAAGCTATCCTGGCTTAAGAGAGGTGAAACCCCGAAACCGGTCCTAGGATGCTTGATTCTGGTCCAGGGAAGACATGGCTTGGCAGTTCGGGCTGGACTGTTCCCATGAGGCACAGGGTCAAGACTGATTTGCATATGGCCATGTCTGAACTGGGGTGGCGTGGTGAGCAAAATAACGATGGATTAAACCCAGATCTGTGGCTGGGGTTGAATGTTTTGCCAATGTGCAACATTCCATCCATCATCTTGTGTGTTTTACTGTTCGCCCTATGTGGGAAGGGTATGCCCAGACGTGCGTCCCGTGCTCACTACGCCACTGGAGTCAAGCTATCCTCACTGAAGAGGGGTGAAACCCCGAAACCGGTCCTAGGATGCTTGATACAGGTCCAGGGAAGACATGGCTTGGCAGGTCGGGCTGGACTGTTCCCATGAGGCACAGGGTCAAGACTGATTTGCATATGGCCATGTCTGAACTGGGGTGTCGTGGTTAACAAAATAACGATGGATTAAACCCAGATCTGTGACTGGGGGTGAATGTTTTGCCAATGTGCAACATTCCGTCCATCATCTTGTGTGTTTTGCTGTTCGCCCTATGTGGGAAGGGGTATGCCCAGACGTGGGTCCCGTGCTCACTACGCCACTGGAGCCAAGCTATCCTGGCTGAAGAGGGGTGAAACCCCAAAACCGGTCCTAGGATGCTTGATTCCAGTCCAGGGAAGACATGGCTTGGCAGTTTGGGCTGGACTGTTCCCATGAGGCACAGGGTCAAGACTGATTTGCATATGGCCATGTCTGAACTGGGGTGGCGTGGTGAGCAAAATAACGATGGATTAAACCCAGATCTGTGACTGGGGGTGAATGTTTTGCCAATGTGCAACATTCCGTCCATCATCTTGTGTGTTTTGCTGTTCTCCCTATGTGGGAAGGGTATGCCCAGACGTGGGTCCCGTGCTCACTACGCCACTGGAGTCAAGCTATCCTGGCTGAAGAGGGGTGAAACACCGAAACCGGTCCTAGGATGCTTGATTCTAGTCCAGGGAAGACATTGCTTGGCAGTTTGGGCTGGACTGTTCCCATGAGGCACAGGGTCAACACTGATTTGCATATGGCCATGTCTGAACTGGGGTGGCGTGGTGAGCAAAATAACGATGGATTAAACCCAGATCTGTGACTGGGGGTGAATGTTTTGCCAATGTGCAACATTCCGTCCATCATCTTGTGTGTTTTGCTGTTCGCCCTATGTGGGAAGGGTATGCCCAGACGTGGGTCCCGTGCTCACTACACCACTGGAGTCAAGCTATCCTGGATGAAGAGGGGTGAAACCCCGAAACCGGTCCTAGGATGCTTGATTCCGGTCCAGGGAAGACATGGCTTGGCAGTTCGGGCTGGACTGTTCCCATGAGGCAAAGGGTCAAGACTGATTTGCATATGGCCACGTCTGAACTGGGGTGGCCTTGGTTAATAAAATAACGATGGATTAAACCCAGATCTGTGACTGGGGGTGAATGTTTTGCCAATGTGCAACATTCCGTCCATCATCTTGTGTGTTTTGCTGTTCTCCCTATGTGGGAAGGGTATGCCCCGACGTGGGTCCCGTGCTCACTACACCACTGGAGTCAAGCTATTCTGGCTGAAGAGGGGTGAAACCCCGAAACCGGTCCTGGGATGCTTGATTCCGGTCCAGGGAAGACATGGCTTGGCAGTTCGGGCTGGACTGTTCCCATGAGGCACAGGGTCAAGACTGATTTGCATATGGCCATGTCTGAACTGGGGTGGCGTGGTGAGCAAAATAACGATGGATTAAACCCAGATCTGTGACTGGGGGTGAATGTTTTGCCAATGTGCAACAGTCCATCCATCATCTTGTGTGTTTTGCTGTTCGCCCTATGTGGGAAGGGTATGCCCAGATGTGGGTCCCATGCTCACTACGCCACTGGAGTCAAGCTATCCTGGCTGAAGAGGGGTGAAACCCCAAAACCGGTTCTAGGATGCTTGATTCCGGTCCAGGGAAGACATGGCTTGGCAGTTCGGGCTGGACTGTTCCCATGAGGCAAAGGGTCAAGACTGATTTGCATATGGCCATGTCTGAACTGGGGTGGCGTGGTTAATAAAATACCAATGGATTAAACCCACATCTGTGACTGGGGGTGAATGTTTTGCCAATGTGCAACATTCCGTCCATCATCTTGTGTGTTTTGCTGTTCGCCCTATGTGGGAAGGGGTATGCCCAGACGTGGGTCCCGTCTCACTACGCCACTGGAGTCAAGCTATCCTGGCTGAAGAGGGGTGAAACCCCGAAACCGGTCCTAGGATGCTTGATTCCAGTCCAGGGAAGACATGGCTTGGCAGTTCGGGCTGGACTGTTCTCATGAGGCACAGGGTCAAGACTGATTTGCATATGGCCATGTCTGAACTGAGGTGGCGTGGTGAGCAAAATAACAATGGATTAAACCCAGATATGTGACTGGGGGTGAATGTTTTGCCAATGTGCAACATTCCGTCCATCATCTTGTGTGTTTTGCTGTTCTCCCTATGTGGGAAGGGTATGCACAGACGTGTGTCCCGTGCTCACTACGCCACTGGAGTCAAGCTATCCTGGCTGAAGAAGGGTGAAACCCCGAAACCGGTCCTAGGATGCTTGATTCTGGTGCAGGGAAGACATGGCTTGGCAGTTCGGGCTGGACTGTTCCCATGAGGCACAGGGTCAAGACTGATTTGCATATGGCCATGTCTGAACTGGGGTGGCGTGGTGAGCAAAATAACGATGGATTAAACCCAGATCTGTGACTGGGAGTGAATGTTTTGCCAATGTGCAACATTCCATCCATCATCTTGTGTGTTTTGCTGTTCGCCCTATGTGGGAAGGGTATGCCCAGACGTGGGTCCCGTGCTCACGACGCCACTGGAGTCAAGCTATCCTGGCTTAAGAGAGGTGAAACCCCGAAACCGGTCCTAGGATGCTTGATTCCGGTCCAGGGAAGACATGGCTTGGCAGTTCGGGCTTGACTGTTCCCATGAGGCACAGGGTCAAGACTGATTTGCATATGGCCATGTCTGAACTGGGGTGGCGTGGTGAGCAAAATAACGATGGATTAAACCCAGATCTGTGGCTGGGGGTGAATGTTTTGCCAATGTGCAACATTCCGTCCATCATCTTGTGTGTTTTACTGTTCGCCCTATGTGGGAAGGGTATGCCCAGACGTGCGTCCCGTGCTCACTACGCCACTGGAGTCAAGCTATCCTGGCTGAAGAGGGGTGAAACCCCGAAACCGGTCCTAGGATGCTTGATACAGGTCCAGGGAAGACATGGCTTGGCAGGTCGGGCTGGACTGTTCCCATGAGGCAGAGGGTCAAGACTGATTTGCATATGGCCATGTCTGAACTGGGGTGTCGTGGTTAACAAAATAACGATGGATTAAACCCAGATCTGTGACTGGGGGTGAATGTTTTGCCAATGTGCAACATTCCGTCCATCATCTTGTGTGTTTTGCTGTTCGCCCTATGTGGGAAGGGGTATGCCCAGACGTGGGTCCCGTGCTCACTACGCCACTGGAGCCAAGCTATCCTGGCTGAAGAGGGGTGAAACCCCAAAACCGGTCCTAGGATGCTTGATTCCAGTCCAGGGAAGACATGGCTTGGCAGTTCGGGCTGGACTGTTCTCATGAGGCACAGGGTCAAGACTGATTTGCATATGGCCATGTCTGAACTGAGGTGGCGTGGTGAGCAAAATAACGATGGATTAAACCCAGATCTGTGACTGGGGGTGAATGTTTTGCCAATGTGCAACATTCCGTCCATCATCTTGTGTGTTTTGCTGTTCGCCCTATGTGGGAAGGGTATGCCCAGACGTGGGTACCGTGCTCACTACGCCACTGGAGTCAAGCTATCCTGGCTGAAGAGGGGTGAAACCCCGAAACAGGTCCTAGGATGCTTGATTCCGGTCCAGGGAAGATATGGCTTGGCAGTTCGGGCTGGACTGTTCCCATGAGGCACAGGGTCAAGACTGATTTGCATATGGCCATGTCTGAACTGGGGTGGCGTGGTGAGCAAAATAACGATGGATTAAACCCAGATCTGTGACTGGGGGTGAATGTTTTGCCAATCTGCAACATTCCGTCCATCATCTTGTGTGTTTTGCTGTTCGCCCTATGTGGGAAGGGTATGCCCAGATGTGGGTCCCATGCTCACTACGCCACTGGAGTCAAGCTATCCTGGCTGAAGAGGGGTGAAACCCCAAAACAGGTCCTAGGATGCTTGATTCCGGTCCAGGGAAGACATGGCTTGGCAGTTCGGGCTGGACTGTTCTCATGAGGCACAGGGTCAAGACTGATTTGCATATGGCCATGTCTGAACTGGGGTGGCGTGGTGAGCAAAATAACGATGGATTAAACCCAGATCTGTGACTGGGGGTGAATGTTTTGCCAATGTGCAACATTCCGTCCATCATCTTGTGTGTTTTGCTGTTCTCCCTATGTGGGAAGGGTATGCACAGACGTGTGTCCCGTGCTCACTACGCCACTGGAGTCAAGCTATCCTGGTTGAAGAGGGGTGAAACCCCGAAACCGGTCCTAGGATGCTTGATTCCGGTGCAGGGAAGACATGGCTTGGCAGTTCGGGCTGGACTGTTCCCATGAGGCACAGGGTCAAGACTGATTTGCATATGGCCATGTCTGAACTGGGGTGGCGTGGTGAGCAAAATAACGATGGATTAAACCCAGATCTGTGACTGGGAGTGAATGTTTTGCCAATGAGCAACATTCCGTCCATCATCTTGTGTGTTTTGCTGTTCGCCCTATGTGGGAAGGGTATGCCCAGACGTGGGTCCCGTGCTCACGACGCCACTGGAGTCAAGCTATCCTGGCTTAAGAGAGGTGAAACCCCGAAACCGGTCCTAGGATGCTTGATTCCGGTCCAGGGAAGACATGGCTTGGCAGTTCGGGCTGGACTGTTCCCATGAGGCACAGGGTCAAGACTGATTTGCATATGGCCATGTCTGAACTGGGGTGGCGTGGTGAGCAAAATAACGATGGATTAAACCCAGATCTGTGGCTGGGGTTGAATGTTTTGCCAATGTGCAACATTCCATCCATCATCTTGTGTGTTTTACTGTTCGCCCTATGTGGGAAGGGTATGCCCAGACGTGCGTCCCGTGCTCACTACGCCACTGGAGTCAAGCTATCCTGGCTGAAGAGGGGTGAAACCCCGAAACCGGTCCTAGGATGCTTGATACAGGTCCAGGGAAGACATGGTTTGGCAGATCGGGCTGGACTGGTCCCATGAGGCACAGGGTCAAGACTGATTTGCATATGGCCATGTCTGAACTGGGGTGTCGTGGTTAACAAAATAACGATGGATTAAACCCAGATCTGTGACTGGGGGTGAATGTTTTGCCAATGTGCAACATTCCGTCCATCATCTTGTGTGTTTTTCTGTTCGCCCTATGTGGGAAGGGGTATGCCCAGACGTGGGTCCCGTGCTCACAACGCCACTGGAGCCAAGCTATCCTGGCTGAAGAGGGGTGAAACCCCAAAACCGGTCCTAGGATGCTTGATTCCAGTCCAGGGAAGACATGGCTTGGCAGTTTGGGCTGGACTGTTCCCATGAGGCACAGGGTCAAGACTGATTTGCATATGGCCATGTCTGAACTGGGGTGGCGTGGTGAGCAAAATAACGATGGATTAAACCCAGATCTGTGACTGGGGGTGAATGTTTTGCCAATGTGCAACATTCCGTCCATCATCTTGTGTGTTTTGCTGTTCTCCCTATGTGGGAAGGGTATGCCCAGACGTGGGTCCCGTGCTCACTACGCCACTGGAGTCAAGCTATCCTGGCTGAAGAGGGGTGAAACACCGAAACCGGTCCTAGGATGCTTGATTCTAGTCCAGGGAAGACATTGCTTGGCAGTTTGGGCTGGACTGTTCCCATGAGGCACAGGGTCAACACTGATTTGCATATGGCCATGTCTGAACTGGGGTGGCGTGGTGAGCAAAATAACGATGGATTAAACCCAGATCTGTGACTGGGGGTGAATGTTTTGCCAATGTGCAACATTCCGTCCATCATCTTGTGTGTTTTGCTGTTCGCCCTATGTGGGAAGGGTATGCCCAGACGTGGGTCCCGTGCTCACTACGCCACTGGAGTCAAGCTATCCTGGCTGAAGAGGGGTGAAACCCCGAAACCGGTCCTAGGATGCTTGATTCCGGTCCAGGGAAGACATGGCTTGGCAGTTCGGGCTGGACTGTTCCCATGAGGCAAAGGGTCAAGACTGATTTGCATATGGCCACGTCTGAACTGGGGTGGCGTGGTTAATAAAATAACGATGGATTAAACCCAGATCTGTGACTGGGGTGAATGTTTTGCCAATGTGCAACATTCCGTCCATCATCTTGTGTGTTTTGCTGTTCTCCCTATGTGGGAAGGGTATGCCCCGAAGTGGGTCCCATGCTCATTACACCACTGGAGTCAAGCTATTCTGGCTGAAGAGGGGTGAAACCCCGAAACCGGTCCTGGGATGCTTGATTCCGGTCCAGGGAAGACATGGCTTGGCAGTTCGGGCTGGACTGTTCCCATGAGGCACAGGGTCAAGACTGATTTGCATATGGCCATGTCTGAACTGGGGTGGCGTGGTGAGCAAAATAACGATGGATTAAACCCAGATCTGTGACTGGGGGTGAATGTTTTGCCAATGTGCAACATTCCGTCGATCATCTTGTGTGTTTTGCTGTTCGCCCTATGTGGGAAGGGTATGCCCAGACGTGGGTACCGTGCTCACTACGCCACTGGATTCAAGCTATCCTGGCTGAAGAGGGGTGAAACCCCGAAACCGGTCCTAGGATGCTTGATTCCAGTCCAGGGAAGACATGGCTTGGCAGTTCGGGCTGGACTGTTCTCATGAGGCACAGGGTCAAGACTGATTTGCATATGGCCATGTCTGAACTGGGGTGGCGTGGTGAGCAAAATAACGATGGATTAAACCCAGATCTGTGACTGGGAGTGAATGTTTTGCCAATGAGCAACATTCCGTCCATCATCTTGTGTGTTTTGCTGTTCGCCCTATGTGGGAAGGGTATGCCCAGACGTGGGTCCCGTGCTCACGACGCCACTGGAGTCAAGCTATCCTGGCTTAAGAGAGGTGAAACCCCGAAACCGGTCCTAGGATGCTTGATTCCGGTCCAGGGAAGACATGGCTTGGCAGTTCGGGCTGGACTGTTCCCATGAGGCACAGGGTCAAGACTGATTTGCATATGGCCATGTCTGAACTGGGGTGGCGTGGTGAGCAAAATAACGATGGATTAAACCCAGATCTGTGGCTGGGGTTGAATGTTTTGCCAATGTGCAACATTCCATCCATCATCTTGTGTGTTTTACTGTTCGCCCTATGTGGGAAGGGTATGCCCAGACGTGCGTCCCGTGCTCACTACGCCACTGGAGTCAAGCTATCCTCGCTGAAGAGGGGTGAAACCCCGAAACCGGTCCTAGGATGCTTGATACAGGTCCAGGGAAGACATGGCTTGGCAGGTCGGGCTGGACTGTTCCCATGAGGCACAGGGTCAAGACTGATTTGCATATGGCCATGTCTGAACTGGGGTGTCGTGGTTAACAAAATAACGATGGATTAAACGCAGATCTGTGACTGGGGTGAATGTTTTGCCAATGTGCAACATTCCGTCCATCATCTTGTGTGTTTTGCTGTTCGCCCTATGTGGGAAGGGGTATGCCCAGACGTGGGTCCCGTGCTCACTACGCCACTGGAGCCAAGCTATCCTGGCTGAAGAGGGGTGAAACCCCAAAACCGGTCCTAGGATGCTTGATTCCAGTCCAGGGAAGACATGGCTTGGCAGTTTGGGCTGGACTGTTCCCATGAGGCACAGGGTCAAGACTGATTTGCATATGGCCATGTCTGAACTGGGGTGGCGTGGTGAGCAAAATAACGATGGATTAAACCCAGATCTGTGACTGGGGGTGAATGTTTTGCCAATGTGCAACATTCCGTCCATCATCTTGTGTGTTTTGCTGTTCTCCCTATGTGGGAAGGGTATGCCCAGACGTGGGTCCCGTGCTCACTACGCCACTGGAGTCAAGCTATCCTGGCTGAAGAGGGGTGAAACACCGAAACCGGTCCTAGGATGCTTGATTCTAGTCCAGGGAAGACATTGCTTGGCAGTTTGGGCTGGACTGTTCCCATGAGGCACAGGGTCAACACTGATTTGCATATGGCCATGTCTGAACTGGGGTGGCGTGGTGAGCAAAATAACGATGGATTAAACCCAGATCTGTGACTGGGGGTGAATGTTTTGCCAATGTGCAACATTCCGTCCATCATCTTGTGTGTTTTGCTGTTCGCCCTATGTGGGAAGGGTATGCCCAGACGTGGGTCCCGTGCTCACTACACCACTGGAGTCAAGCTATCCTGGATGAAGAGGGGTGAAACCCCGAAACCGGTCCTAGGATGCTTGATTCCGGTCCAGGGAAGACATGGCTTGGCAGTTCGGGCTGGACTGTTCCCATGAGGCAAAGGGTCAAGACTGATTTGCATATGGCCACGTCTGAACTGGGGTGGCCTTGGTTAATAAAATAACGATGGATTAAACCCAGATCTGTGACTGGGGGTGAATGTTTTGCCAATGTGCAACATTCCGTCCATCATCTTGTGTGTTTTGCTGTTCTCCCTATGTGGGAAGGGTATGCCCCGACGTGGGTCCCGTGCTCACTACACCACTGGAGTCAAGGTATTCTGGCTGAAGAGGGGTGAAACCCCGAAACCGGTCCTGGGATGCTTGATTCCGGTCCAGGGAAGACATGGCTTGGCAGTTCGGGCTGGACTGTTCCCATGAGGCACAGGGTCAAGACTGATTTGCATATGGCCATGTCTGAACTGGGGTGGCGTGGTGAGCAAAATAACGATGGATTAAACCCAGATCTGTGACTGGGGGTGAATGTTTTGCCAATGTGCAACAGTCCATCCATCATCTTGTGTGTTTTGCTGTTCGCCCTATGTGGGAAGGGTATGCCCAGATGTGGGTCCCATGCTCACTACGCCACTGGAGTCAAGCTATCCTGGCTGAAGAGGGGTGAAACCCCAAAACCGGTCCTAGGATGCTTGATTCCGGTCCAGGGAAGACATGGCTTGGCAGTTCGGGCTGGACTGTTCCCATGAGGCAAAGGGTCAAGACTGATTTGCATATGGCCATGTCTGAACTGGGGTGGCGTGGTTAATAAAATACCAATGGATTAAACCCACATCTGTGACTGGGGGTGAATGTTTTGCCAATGTGCAACATTCCGTCCATCATCTTGTGTGTTTTGCTGTTCGCCCTATGTGGGAAGGGGTATGCCCAGACGTGGGTCCCGTCTCACTACGCCACTGGAGTCAAGCTATCCTGGCTGAAGAGGGGTGAAACCCCGAAACCGGTCCTAGGATGCTTGATTCCAGTCCAGGGAAGACATGGCTTGGCAGTTCGGGCTGGACTGTTCTCATGAGGCACAGGGTCAAGACTGATTTGCATATGGCCATGTCTGAACTGAGGTGGCGTGGTGAGCAAAATAACAATGGATTAAACCCAGATATGTGACTGGGGGTGAATGTTTTGCCAATGTGCAACATTCCGTCCATCATCTTGTGTGTTTTGCTGTTCTCCCTATGTGGGAAGGGTATGCACAGACGTGTGTCCCGTGCTCACTACGCCACTGGAGTCAAGCTATCCTGGCTGAAGAAGGGTGAAACCCCGAAACCGGTCCTAGGATGCTTGATTCTGGTGCAGGGAAGACATGGCTTGGCAGTTCGGGCTGGACTGTTCCCATGAGGCACAGGGTCAAGACTGATTTGCATATGGCCATGTCTGAACTGGGGTGGCGTGGTGAGCAAAATAACGATGGATTAAACCCAGATCTGTGACTGGGAGTGAATGTTTTGCCAATGTGCAATATTCCATCCATCATCTTGTGTGTTTTGCTGTTCGCCCTATGTGGGAAGGGTATGCCCAGACGTGGGTCCCGTGCTCACGACGCCACTGGAGTCAAGCTATCCTGGCTTAAGAGAGGTGAAACCCCGAAACCGGTCCTAGGATGCTTGATTCCGGTCCAGGGAAGACATGGCTTGGCAGTTCGGGCTTGACTGTTCCCATGAGGCACAGGGTCAAGACTGATTTGCATATGGCCATGTCTGAACTGGGGTGGCGTGGTGAGCAAAATAACGATGGATTAAACCCAGACCTGTGGCTGGGGGTGAATGTTTTGCCAATGTGCAACATTCCGTCCATCATCTTGTGTGTTTTACTGTTCGCCCTATGTGGGAAGGGTATGCCCAGACGTGCGTCCCGTGCTCACTACGCCACTGGAGTCAAGCTATCCTGGCTGAAGAGGGGTGAAACCCCGAAACCGGTCCTAGGATGCTTGATACAGGTCCAGGGAAGACATGGCTTGGCAGGTCGGGCTGGACTGTTCCCATGAGGCAGAGGGTCAAGACTGATTTGCATATGGCCATGTCTGAACTGGGGTGTCGTGGTTAACAAAATAACGATGGATTAAACCCAGATCTGTGACTGGGGGTGAATGTTTTGCCAATGTGCAACATTCCGTCCATCATCTTGTGTGTTTTGCTGTTCGCCCTATGTGGGAAGGGGTATGCCCAGACATGGGTCCCGTGCTCACTACGCCACTGGAGCCAAGCTATCCTGGCTGAAGAGGGGTGAAACCCCAAAACCGGTCCTAGGATGCTTGATTCCAGTCCAGGGAAGACATGGCTTGGCAGTTCGGGCTGGACTGTTCTCATGAGGCACAGGGTCAAGACTGATTTGCATATGGCCATGTCTGAACTGAGGTGGCGTGGTGAGCAAAATAACGATGGATTAAACCCAGATCTGTGACTGGGGGTGAATGTTTTGCCAATGTGCAACATTCCGTCCATCATCTTGTGTGTTTTGCTGTTCGCCCTATGTGGGAAGGGTATGCCCAGACGTGGGTACCGTGCTCACTACGCCACTGGAGTCAAGCTATCCTGGCTGAAGAGGGGTGAAACCCCGAAACAGGTCCTAGGATGCTTGATTCCGGTCCAGGGAAGATATGGCTTGGCAGTTCGGGCTGGACTGTTCCCATGAGGCACAGGGTCAAGACTGATTTGCATATGGCCATGTCTGAACTGGGGTGGCGTGGTGAGCAAAATAACGATGGATTAAACCCAGATCTGTGACTGGGGGTGAATGTTTTGCCAATCTGCAACATTCCGTCCATCATCTTGTGTGTTTTGCTGTTCGCCCTATGTGGGAAGGGTATGCCCAGATGTGGGTCCCATGCTCACTACGCCACTGGAGTCAAGCTATCCTGGCTGAAGAGGGGTGAAACCCCAAAACAGGTCCTAGGATGCTTGATTCCGGTCCAGGGAAGACATGGCTTGGCAGTTCGGGCTGGACTGTTCTCATGAGGCACAGGGTCAAGACTGATTTGCATATGGCCATGTCTGAACTGGGGTGGCGTGGTGAGCAAAATAACGATGGATTAAACCCAGATCTGTGACTGGGGGTGAATGTTTTGCCAATGTGCAACATTCCGTCCATCATCTTGTGTGTTTTGCTGTTCTCCCTATGTGGGAAGGGTATGCACAGACGTGTGTCCCGTGCTCACTACGCCACTGGAGTCAAGCTATCCTGGCTGAAGAGGGGTGAAACCCCGAAACCGGTCCTAGGATGCTTGATTCCGGTGCAGGGAAGACATGGCTTGGCAGTTCGGGCTGGACTGTTCCCATGAGGCACAGGGTCAAGACTGATTTGCATATGGCCATGTCTGAACTGGGGTGGCGTGGTGAGCAAAATAACGATGGATTAAACCCAGATCTGTGACTGGGAGTGAATGTTTTGCCAATGAGCAACATTCCGTCCATCATCTTGTGTGTTTTGCTGTTCGCCCTATGTGGGAAGGGTATGCCCAGACGTGGGTCCCGTGCTCACGACGCCACTGGAGTCAAGCTATCCTGGCTTAAGAGAGGTGAAACCCCGAAACCGGTCCTAGGATGCTTGATTCCGGTCCAGGGAAGACATGGCTTGGCAGTTCGGGATGGACTGTTCCCATGAGGCACAGGGTCAAGACTGATTTGCATATGGCCATGTCTGAACTGGGGTGGCGTGGTGAGCAAAATAACGATGGATTAAACCCAGATCTGTGGCTGGGGTTGAATGTTTTGCCAATGTGCAACATTCCATCCATCATCTTGTGTGTTTTACTGTTCGCCCTATGTGGGAAGGGTATGCCCAGACGTGCGTCCCGTGCTCACTACGCCACTGGAGTCAAGCTATCCTGGCTGAAGAGGGGTGAAACCCCGAAACCGGTCCTAGGATGCTTGATACAGGTCCAGGGAAGACATGGCTTGGCAGATCGGGCTGGACTGGTCCCATGAGGCACAGGGTCAAGACTGATTTGCATATGGCCATGTCTGAACTGGGGTGTCGTGGTTAACAAAATAACGATGGATTAAACCCAGATCTGTGACTGGGGGTGAATGTTTTGCCAATGTGCAACATTCCGTCCATCATCTTGTGTGTTTTTCTGTTCGCCCTATGTGGGAAGGGGTATGCCCAGACGTGGGTCCCGTGCTCACTACGCCACTGGAGCCAAGCTATCCTGGCTGAAGAGGGGTGAAACCCCAAAACCGGTCCTAGGATGCTTGATTCCAGTCCAGGGAAGACATGGCTTGGCAGTTTGGGCTGGACTGTTCCCATGAGGCACAGGGTCAAGACTGATTTGCATATGGCCATGTCTGAACTGGGGTGGCGTGGTGAGCAAAATAACGATGGATTAAACCCAGATCTGTGACTGGGGGTGAATGTTTTGCCAATGTGCAACATTCCGTCCATCATCTTGTGTGTTTTGCTGTTCTCCCTATGTGGGAAGGGTATGCCCAGACGTGGGTCCCGTGCTCACTACGCCACTGGAGTCAAGCTATCCTGGCTGAAGAGGGGTGAAACACCGAAACCGGTCCTAGGATGCTTGATTCTAGTCCAGGGAAGACATTGCTTGGCAGTTTGGGCTGGACTGTTCCCATGAGGCACAGGGTCAACACTGATTTGCATATGGCCATGTCTGAACTGGGGTGGCGTGGTGAGCAAAATAACGATGGATTAAACCCAGATCTGTGACTGGGGGTGAATGTTTTGCCAATGTGCAACATTCCGTCCATCATCTTGTGTGTTTTGCTGTTCACCCTATGTGGGAAGGGTATGCCCAGACGTGGGTCCCGTGCTCACTACGCCACTGTAGTCAAGCTATCCTGGCTGAAGAGGGGTGAAACCCCGAAACCGGTCCTAGGATGCTTGATTCCGGTCCAGGGAAGACATGGCTTGGCAGTTCGGGCTGGACTGTTCCCATGAGGCAAAGGGTCAAGACTGATTTGCATATGGCCACGTCTGAACTGGGGTGGCGTGGTTAATAAAATAACGATGGATTAAACCCAGATCTGTGACTGGGGTGAATGTTTTGCCAATGTGCAACATTCCGTCCATCATCTTGTGTGTTTTGCTGTTCTCCCTATGTGGGAAGGGTATGCCCCGAAGTGGGTCCCATGCTCATTACACCACTGGAGTCAAGCTATTCTGGCTGAAGAGGGGTGAAACCCCGAAACCGGTCCTGGGATGCTTGATTCCGGTCCAGGGAAGACATGGCTTGGCAGTTCGGGCTGGACTGTTCCCATGAGGCACAGGGTCAAGACTGATTTGCATATGGCCATGTCTGAACTGGGGTGGCGTGGTGAGCAAAATAACGATGGATTAAACCCAGATCTGTGACTGGGGGTGAATGTTTTGCCAATGTGCAACAGTCCATCCATCATCTTGTGTGTTTTGCTGTTCGCCCTATGTGGGAAGGGTATGCCCAGATGTGGGTCCCATGCTCACTACGCCACTGGAGTCAAGCTATCCTGGCTGAAGAGGGGTGAAACCCCAAAACCGGTCCTAGGATGCTTGATTCCGGTCCAGGGAAGACATGGCTTGGCAGTTCGGGCTGGACTGTTCCCATGAGGCAAAGGGTCAAGACTGATTTGCATATGGCCATGTCTGAACTGGGGTGGCGTGGTTAATAAAATACCAATGGATTAAACCCACATCTGTGACTGGGGGTGAATGTTTTGCCAATGTGCAACATTCCGTCCATCATCTTGTGTGTTTTGCTGTTCGCCCTATGTGGGAAGGGGTATGCCCAGACGTGGGTCCCGTCTCACTACGCCACTGGAGTCAAGCTATCCTGGCTGAAGAGGGGTGAAACCCCGAAACCGGTCCTAGGATGCTTGATTCCAGTCCAGGGAAGACATGGCTTGGCAGTTCGGGCTGGACTGTTCTCATGAGGCACAGGGTCAAGACTGATTTGCATATGGCCATGTCTGAACTGAGGTGGCGTGGTGAGCAAAATAACAATGGATTAAACCCAGATATGTGACTGGGGGTGAATGTTTTGCCAATGTGCAACATTCCGTCCATCATCTTGTGTGTTTTGCTGTTCTCCCTATGTGGGAAGGGTATGCACAGACGTGTGTCCCGTGCTCACTACGCCACTGGAGTCAAGCTATCCTGGCTGAAGAAGGGTGAAACCCCGAAACCGGTCCTAGGATGCTTGATTCTGGTGCAGGGAAGACATGGCTTGGCAGTTCGGGCTGGACTGTTCCCATGAGGCACAGGGTCAAGACTGATTTGCATATGGCCATGTCTGAACTGGGGTGGCGTGGTGAGCAAAATAACGATGGATTAAACCCAGATCTGTGACTGGGAGTGAATGTTTTGCCAATGTGCAACATTCCATCCATCATCTTGTGTGTTTTGCTGTTCGCCCTATGTGGGAAGGGTATGCCCAGACGTGGGTCCCGTGCTCACGACGCCACTGGAGTCAAGCTATCCTGGCTTAAGAGAGGTGAAACCCCGAAACCGGTCCTAGGATGCTTGATTCCGGTCCAGGGAAGACATGGCTTGGCAGTTCGGGCTTGACTGTTCCCATGAGGCACAGGGTCAAGACTGATTTGCATATGGCCATGTCTGAACTGGGGTGGCGTGGTGAGAAAAATAACGATGGATTAAACCCAGATCTGTGGCTGGGGGTGAATGTTTTGCCAATGTGCAACATTCCGTCCATCATCTTGTGTGTTTTACTGTTCGCCCTATGTGGGAAGGGTATGCCCAGACGTGCGTCCCGTGCTCACTACGCCACTGGAGTCAAGCTATCCTGGCTGAAGAGGGGTGAAACCCCGAAACCGGTCCTAGGATGCTTGATACAGGTCCAGGGAAGACATGGCTTGGCAGGTCGGGCTGGACTGTTCCCATGAGGCAGAGGGTCAAGACTGATTTGCATATGGCCATGTCTGAACTGGGGTGTCGTGGTTAACAAAATAACGATGGATTAAACCCAGATCTGTGACTGGGGGTGAATGTTTTGCCAATGTGCAACATTCCGTCCATCATCTTGTGTGTTTTGCTGTTCGCCCTATGTGGGAAGGGGTATGCCCAGACGTGGGTCCCGTGCTCACTACGCCACTGGAGCCAAGCTATCCTGGCTGAAGAGGGGTGAAACCCCAAAACCGGTCCTAGGATGCTTGATTCCAGTCCAGGGAAGACATGGCTTGGCAGTTCGGGCTGGACTGTTCTCATGAGGCACAGGGTCAAGACTGATTTGCATATGGCCATGTCTGAACTGAGGTGGCGTGGTGAGCAAAATAACGATGGATTAAACCCAGATCTGTGACTGGGGGTGAATGTTTTGCCAATGTGCAACATTCCGTCCATCATCTTGTGTGTTTTGCTGTTCGCCCTATGTGGGAAGGGTATGCCCAGACGTGGGTACCGTGCTCACTACGCCACTGGAGTCAAGCTATCCTGGCTGAAGAGGGGTGAAACCCCGAAACAGGTCCTAGGATGCTTGATTCCGGTCCAGGGAAGATATGGCTTGGCAGTTCGGGCTGGACTGTTCCCATGAGGCACAGGGTCAAGACTGATTTGCATATGGCCATGTCTGAACTGGGGTGGCGTGGTGAGCAAAATAACGATGGATTAAACCCAGATCTGTGACTGGGGGTGAATGTTTTGCCAATCTGCAACATTCCGTCCATCATCTTGTGTGTTTTGCTGTTCGCCCTATGTGGGAAGGGTATGCCCAGATGTGGGTCCCATGCTCACTACGCCACTGGAGTCAAGCTATCCTGGCTGAAGAGGGGTGAAACCCCAAAACAGGTCCTAGGATGCTTGATTCCGGTCCAGGGAAGACATGGCTTGGCAGTTCGGGCTGGACTGTTCTCATGAGGCACAGGGTCAAGACTGATTTGCATATGGCCATGTCTGAACTGGGGTGGCGTGGTGAGCAAAATAACGATGGATTAAACCCAGATCTGTGACTGGGGGTGAATGTTTTGCCAATGTGCAACATTCCGTCCATCATCTTGTGTGTTTTGCTGTTCTCCCTATGTGGGAAGGGTATGCACAGACGTGTGTCCCGTGCTCACTACGCCACTGGAGTCAAGCTATCCTGGCTGAAGAGGGGTGAAACCCCGAAACCGGTCCTAGGATGCTTGATTCCGGTGCAGGGAAGACATGGCTTGGCAGTTCGGGCTGGACTGTTCCCATGAGGCACAGGGTCAAGACTGATTTGCATATGGCCATGTCTGAACTGGGGTGGCGTGGTGAGCAAAATAACGATGGATTAAACCCAGATCTGTGACTGGGAGTGAATGTTTTGCCAATGAGCAACATTCCGTCCATCATCTTGTGTGTTTTGCTGTTCGCCCTATGTGGGAAGGGTATGCCCAGACGTGGGTCCCGTGCTCACGACGCCACTGGAGTCAAGCTATCCTGGCTTAAGAGAGGTGAAACCCCGAAACCGGTCCTAGGATGCTTGATTCCGGTCCAGGGAAGACATGGCTTGGCAGTTCGGGCTGGACTGTTCCCATGAGGCACAGGGTCAAGACTGATTTGCATATGGCCATGTCTGAACTGGGGTGGCGTGGTGAGCAAAATAACGATGGATTAAACCCAGATCTGTGGCTGGGGTTGAATGTTTTGCCAATGTGCAACATTCCATCCATCATCTTGTGTGTTTTACTGTTCGCCCTATGTGGGAAGGGTATGCCCAGACGTGCGTCCCGTGCTCACTACGCCACTGGAGTCAAGCTATCCTGGCTGAAGAGGGGTGAAACCCCGAAACCGGTCCTAGGATGCTTGATACAGGTCCAGGGAAGACATGGCTTGGCAGATCGGGCTGGACTGGTCCCATGAGGCACAGGGTCAAGACTGATTTGCATATGGCCATGTCTGAACTGGGGTGTCGTGGTTAACAAAATAACGATGGATTAAACCCAGATCTGTGACTGGGGGTGAATGTTTTGCCAATGTGCAACATTCCGTCCATCATCTTGTGTGTTTTTCTGTTCGCCCTATGTGGGAAGGGGTATGCCCAGACGTGGGTCCCGTGCTCACTACGCCACTGGAGCCAAGCTATCCTGGCTGAAGAGGGGTGAAACCCCAAAACCGGTCCTAGGATGCTTGATTCCAGTCCAGGGAAGACATGGCTTGGCAGTTTGGGCTGGACTGTTCCCATGAGGCACAGGGTCAAGACTGATTTGCATATGGCCATGTCTGAACTGGGGTGGCGTGGTGAGCAAAATAACGATGGATTAAACCCAGATCTGTGACTGGGGGTGAATGTTTTGCCAATGTGCAACATTCCGTCCATCATCTTGTGTGTTTTGCTGTTCTCCCTATGTGGGAAGGGTATGCCCAGACGTGGGTCCCGTGCTCACTACGCCACTGGAGTCAAGCTATCCTGGCTGAAGAGGGGTGAAACACCGAAACCGGTCCTAGGATGCTTGATTCTAGTCCAGGGAAGACATTGCTTGGCAGTTTGGGCTGGACTGTTCCCATGAGGCACAGGGTCAACACTGATTTGCATATGGCCATGTCTGAACTGGGGTGGCGTGGTGAGCAAAATAACGATGGATTAAACCCAGATCTGTGACTGGGGGTGAATGTTTTGCCAATGTGCAACATTCCGTCCATCATCTTGTGTGTTTTGCTGTTCACCCTATGTGGGAAGGGTATGCCCAGACGTGGGTCCCGTGCTCACTACGCCACTGTAGTCAAGCTATCCTGGCTGAAGAGGGGTGAAACCCCGAAACCGGTCCTAGGATGCTTGATTCCGGTCCAGGGAAGACATGGCTTGGCAGTTCGGGCTGGACTGTTCCCATGAGGCAAAGGGTCAAGACTGATTTGCATATGGCCACGTCTGAACTGGGGTGGCGTGGTTAATAAAATAACGATGGATTAAACCCAGATCTGTGACTGGGGTGAATGTTTTGCCAATGTGCAACATTCCGTCCATCATCTTGTGTGTTTTGCTGTTCTCCCTATGTGGGAAGGGTATGCCCCGAAGTGGGTCCCATGCTCATTACACCACTGGAGTCAAGCTATTCTGGCTGAAGAGGGGTGAAACCCCGAAACCGGTCCTGGGATGCTTGATTCCGGTCCAGGGAAGACATGGCTTGGCAGTTCGGGCTGGACTGTTCCCATGAGGCACAGGGTCAAGACTGATTTGCATATGGCCATGTCTGAACTGGGGTGGCGTGGTGAGCAAAATAACGATGGATTAAACCCAGATCTGTGACTGGGGGTGAATGTTTTGCCAATGTGCAACAGTCCATCCATCATCTTGTGTGTTTTGCTGTTCGCCCTATGTGGGAAGGGTATGCCCAGATGTGGGTCCCATGCTCACTACGCCACTGGAGTCAAGCTATCCTGGCTGAAGAGGGGTGAAACCCCAAAACCGGTCCTAGGATGCTTGATTCCGGTCCAGGGAAGACATGGCTTGGCAGTTCGGGCTGGACTGTTCCCATGAGGCAAAGGGTCAAGACTGATTTGCATATGGCCATGTCTGAACTGGGGTGGCGTGGTTAATAAAATACCAATGGATTAAACCCACATCTGTGACTGGGGGTGAATGTTTTGCCAATGTGCAACATTCCGTCCATCATCTTGTGTGTTTTGCTGTTCGCCCTATGTGGGAAGGGGTATGCCCAGACGTGGGTCCCGTCTCACTACGCCACTGGAGTCAAGCTATCCTGGCTGAAGAGGGGTGAAACCCCGAAACCGGTCCTAGGATGCTTGATTCCAGTCCAGGGAAGACATGGCTTGGCAGTTCGGGCTGGACTGTTCTCATGAGGCACAGGGTCAAGACTGATTTGCATATGGCCATGTCTGAACTGAGGTGGCGTGGTGAGCAAAATAACAATGGATTAAACCCAGATATGTGACTGGGGGTGAATGTTTTGCCAGTGTGCAACATTCCGTCCATCATCTTGTGTGTTTTGCTGTTCTCCCTATGTGGGAAGGGTATGCACAGACGTGTGTCCCGTGCTCACTACGCCACTGGAGTCAAGCTATCCTGGCTGAAGAAGGGTGAAACCCCGAAACCGGTCCTAGGATGCTTGATTCTGGTGCAGGGAAGACATGGCTTGGCAGTTCGGGCTGGACTGTTCCCATGAGGCACAGGGTCAAGACTGATTTGCATATGGCCATGTCTGAACTGGGGTGGCGTGGTGAGCAAAATAACGATGGATTAAACCCAGATCTGTGACTGGGAGTGAATGTTTTGCCAATGTGCAACATTCCATCCATCATCTTGTGTGTTTTGCTGTTCGCCCTATGTGGGAAGGGTATGCCCAGACGTGGGTCCCGTGCTCACGACGCCACTGGAGTCAAGCTATCCTGGCTTAAGAGAGGTGAAACCCCGAAACCGGTCCTAGGATGCTTGATTCCGGTCCAGGGAAGACATGGCTTGGCAGTTCGGGCTTGACTGTTCCCATGAGGCACAGGGTCAAGACTGATTTGCATATGGCCATGTCTGAACTGGGGTGGCGTGGTGAGAAAAATAACGATGGATTAAACCCAGATCTGTGGCTGGGGGTGAATGTTTTGCCAATGTGCAACATTCCGTCCATCATCTTGTGTGTTTTACTGTTCGCCCTATGTGGGAAGGGTATGCCCAGACGTGCGTCCCGTGCTCACTACGCCACTGGAGTCAAGCTATCCTGGCTGAAGAGGGGTGAAACCCCGAAACCGGTCCTAGGATGCTTGATACAGGTCCAGGGAAGACATGGCTTGGCAGGTCGGGCTGGACTGTTCCCATGAGGCAGAGGGTCAAGACTGATTTGCATATGGCCATGTCTGAACTGGGGTGTCGTGGTTAACAAAATAACGATGGATTAAACCCAGATCTGTGACTGGGGGTGAATGTTTTGCCAATGTGCAACATTCCGTCCATCATCTTGTGTGTTTTGCTGTTCGCCCTATGTGGGAAGGGGTATGCCCAGACGTGGGTCCCGTGCTCACTACGCCACTGGAGCCAAGCTATCCTGGCTGAAGAGGGGTGAAACCCCAAAACCGGTCCTAGGATGCTTGATTCCAGTCCAGGGAAGACATGGCTTGGCAGTTCGGGCTGGACTGTTCTCATGAGGCACAGGGTCAAGACTGATTTGCATATGGCCATGTCTGAACTGAGGTGGCGTGGTGAGCAAAATAACGATGGATTAAACCCAGATCTGTGACTGGGGGTGAATGTTTTGCCAATGTGCAACATTCCGTCCATCATCTTGTGTGTTTTGCTGTTCGCCCTATGTGGGAAGGGTATGCCCAGACGTGGGTACCGTGCTCACTACGCCACTGGAGTCAAGCTATCCTGGCTGAAGAGGGGTGAAACCCCGAAACAGGTCCTAGGATGCTTGATTCCGGTCCAGGGAAGATATGGCTTGGCAGTTCGGGCTGGACTGTTCCCATGAGGCACAGGGTCAAGACTGATTTGCATATGGCCATGTCTGAACTGGGGTGGCGTGGTGAGCAAAATAACGATGGATTAAACCCAGATCTGTGACTGGGGGTGAATGTTTTGCCAATCTGCAACATTCCGTCCATCATCTTGTGTGTTTTGCTGTTCGCCCTATGTGGGAAGGGTATGCCCAGATGTGGGTCCCATGCTCACTACGCCACTGGAGTCAAGCTATCCTGGCTGAAGAGGGGTGAAACCCCAAAACAGGTCCTAGGATGCTTGATTCCGGTCCAGGGAAGACATGGCTTGGCAGTTCGGGCTGGACTGTTCTCATGAGGCACAGGGTCAAGACTGATTTGCATATGGCCATGTCTGAACTGGGGTGGCGTGGTGAGCAAAATAACGATGGATTAAACCCAGATCTGTGACTGGGGGTGAATGTTTTGCCAATGTGCAACATTCCGTCCATCATCTTGTGTGTTTTGCTGTTCTCCCTATGTGGGAAGGGTATGCACAGACGTGTGTCCCGTGCTCACTACGCCACTGGAGTCAAGCTATCCTGGCTGAAGAGGGGTGAAACCCCGAAACCGGTCCTAGGATGCTTGATTCCGGTGCAGGGAAGACATGGCTTGGCAGTTCGGGCTGGACTGTTCCCATGAGGCACAGGGTCAAGACTGATTTGCATATGGCCATGTCTGAACTGGGGTGGCGTGGTGAGCAAAATAACGATGGATTAAACCCAGATCTGTGACTGGGAGTGAATGTTTTGCCAATGAGCAACATTCCGTCCATCATCTTGTGTGTTTTGCTGTTCGCCCTATGTGGGAAGGGTATGCCCAGACGTGGGTCCCGTGCTCACGACGCCACTGGAGTCAAGCTATCCTGGCTTAAGAGAGGTGAAACCCCGAAACCGGTCCTAGGATGCTTGATTCCGGTCCAGGGAAGACATGGCTTGGCAGTTCGGGCTGGACTGTTCCCATGAGGCACAGGGTCAAGACTGATTTGCATATGGCCATGTCTGAACTGGGGTGGCGTGGTGAGCAAAATAACGATGGATTAAACCCAGATCTGTGGCTGGGGTTGAATGTTTTGCCAATGTGCAACATTCCATCCATCATCTTGTGTGTTTTACTGTTCGCCCTATGTGGGAAGGGTATGCCCAGACGTGCGTCCCGTGCTCACTACGCCACTGGAGTCAAGCTATCCTGGCTGAAGAGGGGTGAAACCCCGAAACCGGTCCTAGGATGCTTGATACAGGTCCAGGGAAGACATGGCTTGGCAGATCGGGCTGGACTGGTCCCATGAGGCACAGGGTCAAGACTGATTTGCATATGGCCATGTCTGAACTGGGGTGTCGTGGTTAACAAAATAACGATGGATTAAACCCAGATCTGTGACTGGGGGTGAATGTTTTGCCAATGTGCAACATTCCGTCCATCATCTTGTGTGTTTTTCTGTTCGCCCTATGTGGGAAGGGGTATGCCCAGACGTGGGTCCCGTGCTCACTACGCCACTGGAGCCAAGCTATCCTGGCTGAAGAGGGGTGAAACCCCAAAACCGGTCCTAGGATGCTTGATTCCAGTCCAGGGAAGACATGGCTTGGCAGTTTGGGCTGGACTGTTCCCATGAGGCACAGGGTCAAGACTGATTTGCATATGGCCATGTCTGAACTGGGGTGGCGTGGTGAGCAAAATAACGATGGATTAAACCCAGATCTGTGACTGGGGGTGAATGTTTTGCCAATGTGCAACATTCCGTCCATCATCTTGTGTGTTTTGCTGTTCTCCCTATGTGGGAAGGGTATGCCCAGACGTGGGTCCCGTGCTCACTACGCCACTGGAGTCAAGCTATCCTGGCTGAAGAGGGGTGAAACACCGAAACCGGTCCTAGGATGCTTGATTCTAGTCCAGGGAAGACATTGCTTGGCAGTTTGGGCTGGACTGTTCCCATGAGGCACAGGGTCAACACTGATTTGCATATGGCCATGTCTGAACTGGGGTGGCGTGGTGAGCAAAATAACGATGGATTAAACCCAGATCTGTGACTGGGGGTGAATGTTTTGCCAATGTGCAACATTCCGTCCATCATCTTGTGTGTTTTGCTGTTCACCCTATGTGGGAAGGGTATGCCCAGACGTGGGTCCCGTGCTCACTACGCCACTGGAGTCAAGCTATCCTGGCTGAAGAGGGGTGAAACCCCGAAACCGGTCCTAGGATGCTTGATTCCGGTCCAGGGAAGACATGGCTTGGCAGTTCGGGCTGGACTGTTCCCATGAGGCAAAGGGTCAAGACTGATTTGCATATGGCCACGTCTGAACTGGGGTGGCGTGGTTAATAAAATAACGATGGATTAAACCCAGATCTGTGACTGGGGTGAATGTTTTGCCAATGTGCAACATTCCGTCCATCATCTTGTGTGTTTTGCTGTTCTCCCTATGTGGGAAGGGTATGCCCCGAAGTGGGTCCCATGCTCATTACACCACTGGAGTCAAGCTATTCTGGCTGAAGAGGGGTGAAACCCCGAAACCGGTCCTGGGATGCTTGATTCCGGTCCAGGGAAGACATGGCTTGGCAGTTCGGGCTGGACTGTTCCCATGAGGCACAGGGTCAAGACTGATTTGCATATGGCCATGTCTGAACTGGGGTGGCGTGGTGAGCAAAATAACGATGGATTAAACCCAGATCTGTGACTGGGGGTGAATGTTTTGCCAATGTGCAACATTCCGTCGATCATCTTGTGTGTTTTGCTGTTCGCCCTATGTGGGAAGGGTATGCCCAGACGTGGGTACCGTGCTCACTACGCCACTGGAGTCAAGCTATCCTGGCTGAAGAGGGGTGAAACCCCGAAACCGGTCCTAGGATGCTTGATTCCGGTCCAGGGAAGACATGGCTTGGCAGTTCGGGCTAGACTGTTCCCATGAGGCACAGGGTCAAGACTGATTTGCATATGGCCATGTCTGAACTGGGGTGGCGTGGTGAGCAAAATAACGATGGATTAAACCCAGATCTGTGACTGGGGGTGAATGTTTTGCCAATGTGCAACATTCCGTCCATCATCTTGTGTGTTTTTCTGTTCGCCCTATG
The DNA here is from genome assembly GCF_964204655.1 of Triturus cristatus. NCBI lineage: Eukaryota > Metazoa > Chordata > Amphibia > Caudata > Salamandridae > Triturus > Triturus cristatus. The sequence goes on from NC_140591.1 coordinate 1,335,855,899, forward strand.
TGGGAAGGGGTATGCCCAGACGTGGGTCCCGTGCTCACTACGCCACTGGAGCCAAGCTATCCTGGCTGAAGAGGGGTGAAACCCCAAAACCGGTCCTAGGATGCTTGATTCCAGTCCAGGGAAGACATGGCTTGGCAGTTTGGGCTGGACTGTTCCCATGAGGCACAGGGTCAAGACTGATTTGCATATGGCCATGTCTGAACTGGGGTGGCGTGGTGAGCAAAATAACGATGGATTAAACCCAGATCTGTGACTGGGGGTGAATGTTTTGCCAATGTGCAACATTCCGTCCATCATCTTGTGTGTTTTGCTGTTCTCCCTATGTGGGAAGGGTATGCCCAGACGTGGGTCCCGTGCTCACTACGCCACTGGAGTCAAGCTATCCTGGCTGAAGAGGGGTGAAACACCGAAACCGGTCCTAGGATGCTTGATTCTAGTCCAGGGAAGACATTGCTTGGCAGTTTGGGCTGGACTGTTCCCATGAGGCACAGGGTCAACACTGATTTGCATATGGCCATGTCTGAACTGGGGTGGCGTGGTGAGCAAAATAACGATGGATTAAACCCAGATCTGTGACTGGGGGTGAATGTTTTGCCAATGTGCAGCATTCCGTCCATCATCTTGTGTGTTTTGCTGTTCGCCCTATGTGGGAAGGGTATGCCCAGACGTGGGTCCCGTGCTCACTACGCCACTGGAGTCAAGCTATCCTGGCTGAAGAGGGGTGAAACCCCGAAACCGGTCCTAGGATGCTTGATTCCGGTCCAGGGAAGACATGGCTTGGCAGTTCGGGCTGGACTGTTCCCATGAGGCAAAGGGTCAAGACTGATTTGCATATGGCCACGTCTGAACTGGGGTGGCGTGGTTAATAAAATAACGATGGATTAAACCCAGATCTGTGACTGGGGTGAATGTTTTGCCAATGTGCAACATTCCGTCCATCATCTTGTGTGTTTTGCTGTTCTCCCTATGTGGGAAGGGTATGCCCCGAAGTGGGTCCCGTGCTCATTACACCACTGGAGTCAAGCTATTCTGGCTGAAGAGGGGTGAAACCCCGAAACCGGTCCTGGGATGCTTGATTCCGGTCCAGGGAAGACATGGCTTGGCAGTTCGGGCTGGACTGTTCCCATGAGGCACAGGGTCAAGACTGATTTGCATATGGCCATGTCTGAACTGGGGTGGCGTGGTGAGCAAAATAACGATGGATTAAACCCAGATCTGTGACTGGGGGTGAATGTTTTGCCAATGTGCAACATTCCGTCCATCATCTTGTGTGTTTTGCTGTTCGCCCTATGTGGGAAGGGTATGCCCAGACGTGGGTACCGTGCTCACTACGCCACTGGAGTCAAGCTATCCTGGCTGAAGAGGGGTGAAACCCCGAAACCGGTCCTAGGATGCTTGATTCCGGTCCAGGGAAGACATGGCTTGGCAGTTCGGGCTAGACTGTTCCCATGAGGCACAGGGTCAAGACTGATTTGCATATGGCCATGTCTGAACTGGGGTGGCGTGGTGAGCAAAATAACGATGGATTAAACCCAGATCTGTGACTGGGGGTGAATGTTTTGCCAATGTGCAACAGTCCATCCATCATCTTGTGTGTTTTGCTGTTCGCCCTATGTGGGAAGGGTATGCCCAGATGTGGGTCCCATGCTCACTACGCCACTGGAGTCAAGCTATCCTGGCTGAAGAGGGGTGAAACCCCAAAACCGGTCCTAGGATGCTTGATTCCGGTCCAGGGAAGACATGGCTTGGCAGTTCGGGCTGGACTGTTCCCATGAGGCAAAGGGTCAAGACTGATTTGCATATGGCCATGTCTGAACTGGGGTGGCGTGGTTAATAAAATAACAATGGATTAAACTAGGGGTGTGCGGAATTTGCGTAATTGCGTTACGCAAATCTCCGCGAAACGGTAAAAAATCTCCGCGAGCACGCAGAAATTCCGCGAACACGCGGAATTGCTTGTTCGCGATGCTTTTTTCCTGTTCGCAATTGCTGTTTGCGTGCTCGAGGAGCATTATCTCGCGAACATGCAATTTGAGAACGCGAACAAGCAAAAATTTCGCGAAATCGCGGAAAGCAGACTTTTGAGCAATTTCGCGTTCTCCGCGGAACGCGAAATTCCGCAAATTCCGCAAATTCCGCAAGCGGAACGGAATTTGCCGCCCAGGCCTAGATTAAACCCACATCTGTGACTGGGGGTGAATGTTTTGCCAATGTGCAACATTCCGTCCATCATCTTGTGTGTTTTGCTGTTCGCCCTATGTGGGAAGGGGTATGCCCAGACGTGGGTCCCGTGCTCACTACGCCACTGGAGTCAAGCTATCCTGGCTGAAGAGGGGTGAAACCCCGAAACTGGTCCTAGGATGCTTGATTCCAGTCCAGGGAAGACATGGCTTGGCAGTTCGGGCTGGACTGTTCTCATGAGGCACAGGGTCAAGACTGATTTGCATATGGCCATGTCTGAACTGAGGTGGCGTGGTGAGCAAAATAACGATGGATTAAACCCAGATATGTGACTGGGGGTGAATGTTTTGCCAATGTGCAACATTCCGTCCATCATCTTGTGTGTTTTGCTGTTCTCCCTATGTGGGAAGGGTATGCACAGACGTGTGTCCCGTGCTCATTACGCCACTGGAGTCAAGCTATCCTGGCTGAAGAAGGGTGAAACCCCGAAACCGGTCCTAGGATGCTTGATTCTGGTGCAGGGAAGACATGGCTTGGCAGTTCGGGCTGGACTGTTCCCATGAGGCACAGGGTCAAGACTGATTTGCATATGGCCATGTCTGAACTGGGGTGGCGTGGTGAGCAAAATAACGATGGATTAAACCCAGATCTGTGACTGGGAGTGAATGTTTTGCCAATGTGCAACATTCCATCCATCATCTTGTGTGTTTTGCTGTTCGCCCTATGTGGGAAGGGTATGCCCAGACGTGGGTCCCGTGCTCACGACGCCACTGGAGTCAAGCTATCCTGGCTTAAGAGAGGTGAAACCCCGAAACCGGTCCTAGGATGCTTGATTCCGGTCCAGGGAAGACATGGCTTGGCAGTTCGGGCTTGACTGTTCCCATGAGGCACAGGGTCAAGACTGATTTGCATATGGCCATGTCTGAACTGGGGTGGCGTGGTGAGCAAAATAACGATGGATTAAACCCAGATCTGTGGCTGGGGGTGAATGTTTTGCCAATGTGCAACATTCCGTCCATCATCTTGTGTGTTTTACTGTTTGCCCTATGTGGGAAGGGTATGCCCAGACGTGCGTCCCGTGCTCACTACGCCACTGGAGTCAAGCTATCCTGGCTGAAGAGGGGTGAAACCCCGAAACCGGTCCTAGGATGCTTGATACAGGTCCAGGGAAGACATGGCTTGGCAGGTCGGGCTGGACTGTTCCCATGAGGCAGAGGGTCAAGACTGATTTGCATATGGCCATGTCTGAACTGGGGTGTCGTGGTTAACAAAATAACGATGGATTAAACCCAGATCTGTGACTGGGGGTGAATGTTTTGCCAATGTGCAACATTCCGTCCATCATCTTGTGTGTTTTGCTGTTCGCCCTATGTGGGAAGGGGTATGCCCAGACGTGGGTCCCGTGCTCACTACGCCACTGGAGCCAAGCTATCCTGGCTGAAGAGGGGTGAAACCCCAAAACCGGTCCTAGGATGCTTGATTCCAGTCCAGGGAAGACATGGCTTGGCAGTTCGGGCTGGACTGTTCCCATGAGGCACAGGGTCAAGACTGATTTGCATATGGCCATGTCTGAACTGGGGTGGCGTGGTGAGCAAATTAACGATGGATTAAACCCAGATCTGTGACTGGGGGTGAATGTTTTGCCAATGTGCAACATTCCGTCCATCATCTTGTGTGTTTTGCTGTTCGCCCTATGTGGGAAGGGTATGCCCAGACGTGGGTTCCGAGCTCACTACGCCACTGGAGTCAAGCTATCCTGGCTGAAGAGGGGTGAAACCCCGAAACCGGTCCTAGGATGCTTGATTCCGGTCCAGGGAAGACATGGCTTGGCAGTTCGGGCTGGACTGTTCCCATGAGGCACAGGGTCAAGACTGATTTGCATATGGCCATGTCTGAACTGGGGTGGCGTGGTGAGCAAAATAACGATGGATTAAACCCAGGCCTGTGACTGGGGGTGAATGTTTTGCCAATGTGCAACATTCCGTCCATCATCTTGTGTGTTTTTCTGTTCGCCCTATGTGGGAAGGGGTATGCCCAGACGTGGGTCCCGTGCTCACTACGCCACTGGAGTCAAGCTATCCTGGCTGAAGAGGGGTGAAACCCCAAAACCGGTCCTAGGATGCTTGATTCCGGTCCAGGGAAGACATGGCTTGGCAGTTCGGGCTGGACTGTTCCCATGAGGCAAAGGGTCAAGACTGATTTGCATATGGCCATGTCTGAACTGGGGTGGCGTGGTTAATAAAATAACAATGGATTAAACCCACATCTGTGACTGGGGGTGAATGTTTTGCCAATGTGCAACATTCCGTCCATCATCTTGTGTGTTTTGCTGTTCGCCCTATGTGGGAAGGGGTATGCCCAGACGTGGGTCCCGTGCTCACTACGCCACTGGAGTCAAGCTATCCTGGCTGAAGAGGGGTGAAACCCCGAAACCGGTCCTAGGATGCTTGATTCCAGTCCAGGGAAGACATGGCTTGGCAGTTCGGGCTGGACTGTTCTCATGAGGCACAGGGTCAAGACTGATTTGCATATGGCCATGTCTGAACTGAGGTGGCGTGGTGAGCAAAATAACGATGGATTAAACCCAGATATGTGACTGGGGGTGAATGTTTTGCCAATGTGCAACATTCCGTCCATCATCTTGTGTGTTTTGCTGTTCTCCCTATGTGGGAAGGGTATGCACAGACGTGTGTCCCGTGCTCATTACGCCACTGGAGTCAAGCTATCCTGGCTGAAGAAGGGTGAAACCCCGAAACCGGTCCTAGGATGCTTGATTCTGGTGCAGGGAAGACATGGCTTGGCAGTTCGGGCTGGACTGTTCCCATGAGGCACAGGGTCAAGACTGATTTGCATATGGCCATGTCTGAACTGGGGTGGCGTGGTGAGCAAAATAACGATGGATTAAACCCAGATCTGTGACTGGGAGTGAATGTTTTGCCAATGTGCAACATTCCATCCATCATCTTGTGTGTTTTGCTGTTCGCCCTATGTGGGAAGGGTATGCCCAGACGTGGGTCCCGTGCTCACGACGCCACTGGAGTCAAGCTATCCTGGCTTAAGAGAGGTGAAACCCCGAAACCGGTCCTAGGATGCTTGATTCCGGTCCAGGGAAGACATGGCTTGGCAGTTCGGGCTTGACTGTTCCCATGAGGCACAGGGTCAAGACTGATTTGCATATGGCCATGTCTGAACTGGGGTGGCGTGGTGAGCAAAATAACGATGGATTAAACCCAGATCTGTGGCTGGGGGTGAATGTTTTGCCAATGTGCAACATTCCGTCCATCATCTTGTGTGTTTTACTGTTCGCCCTATGTGGGAAGGGTATGCCCAGACGTGCGTCCCGTGCTCACTACGCCACTGGAGTCAAGCTATCCTGGCTGAAGAGGGGTGAAACCCCGAAACCGGTCCTAGGATGCTTGATACAGGTCCAGGGAAGACATGGCTTGGCAGGTCGGGCTGGACTGTTCCCATGAGGCAGAGGGTCAAGACTGATTTGCATATGGCCATGTCTGAACTGGGGTGTCGTGGTTAACAAAATAACGATGGATTAAACCCAGATCTGTGACTGGGGGTGAATGTTTTGCCAATGTGCAACATTCCGTCCATCATCTTGTGTGTTTTGCTGTTCGCCCTATGTGGGAAGGGGTATGCCCAGACGTGGGTCCCGTGCTCACTACGCCACTGGAGCCAAGCTATCCTGGCTGAAGAGGGGTGAAACCCCAAAACCGGTCCTAGGATGCTTGATTCCAGTCCAGGGAAGACATGGCTTGGCAGTTCGGGCTGGACTGTTCCCATGAGGCACAGGGTCAAGACTGATTTGCATATGGCCATGTCTGAACTGGGGTGGCGTGGTGAGCAAAATAACGATGGATTAAACCCAGATCTGTGACTGGGGGTGAATGTTTTGCCAATGTGCAACATTCCGTCCATCATCTTGTGTGTTTTGCTGTTCGCCCTATGTGGGAAGGGGTATGCCCAGACGTGGGTCCCGTGCTCACTACGCCACTGGATTCAAGATATCCTGTATGAAGAGGGGTGAAACCCCGAAACCGGTCCTAGGATGCTTGATTCCAGTCCAGGGAAGACATGGCTTGGCAGTTTGGGCTGGACTGTTCTCATGAGGCACAGGGTCAAGACTGATTTGCATATGGCCATGTCTGAACTGGGGTGGCGTGGTGAGCAAAATAACGATGGATTAAACCCAGATCTGTGACTGGGGGTGAATGTTTTGCCAATGTGCAACATTCCGTCCATCATCTTGTGTGTTTTGCTGTTCTCCCTATGTGGGAAGGGTATGCACAGACGTGTGTCCCGTGCTCACTACGCCACTGGAGTCAAGCTATCCTGGCTGAAGAAGGGTGAAACCCCGAAACCGGTCCTAGGATGCTTGATTCCGGTGCAGGGAAGACATGGCTTGGCAGTTCGGGCTGGACTGTTCACATGAGGCACAGGGTCAAGACTGATTTGCATATGGCCATGTCTGAACTGGGGTGGCGTGGTGAGCAAAATAACGATGGATTAAACCCAGATCTGTGACTGGGAGTGAATGTTTTGCCAATGTGCAACATTCCATCCATCATCTTGTGTGTTTTGCTGTTCGCCCTATGTGGGAAGGGTATGCCCAGACGTGGGTCCCGTGCTCACTACGCCACTGGAGTCAAGCTATCCTGGCTGAAGAGGGGTGAAACCCCGAAACAGGTCCTAGGATGCTTGATTCCGGTCCAGGGAAGATATGGCTTGGCAGTTCGGGCTGGACTGTTCCCATGAGGCACAGGGTCAAGACTGATTTGCATATGGCCATGTCTGAACTGGGGTGGCGTGGTGAGCAAAATAACGATGGATTAAACCCAGATCTGTGACTGGGGGTGAATGTTTTGCCAATCTGCAACATTCCGTCCATCATCTTGTGTGTTTTGCTGTTCGCCCTATGTGGGAAGGGTATGCCCAGATGTGGGTCCCATGCTCACTACGCCACTGGAGTCAAGCTATCCTGGCTGAAGAGGGGTGAAACCCCAAAACAGGTCCTAGGATGCTTGATTCCGGTCCAGGGAAGACATGGCTTGGCAGTTCGGGCTGGACTGTTCTCATGAGGCACAGGGTCAAGACTGATTTGCATATGGCCATGTCTGAACTGGGTTGGCGTGGTGAGCAAAATAACGATGGATTAAACCCAGATCTGTGACTGGGGGTGAATGTTTTGCCAATGTGCAACATTCCGTCCATCATCTTGTGTGTTTTGCTGTTCTCCCTATGTGGGAAGGGTATGCACAGACGTGTGTCCCGTGCTCACTACGCCACTGGAGTCAAGCTATCCTGGCTGAAGAGGGGTGAAACCCCGAAACCGGTCCTAGGATGCTTGATTCCGGTGCAGGGAAGACATGGCTTGGCAGTTCGGGCTGGACTGTTCCCATGAGGCACAGGGTCAAGACTGATTTGCATATGGCCATGTCTGAACTGGGGTGGCGTGGTGAGCAAAATAACGATGGATTAAACCCAGATCTGTGACTGGGAGTGAATGTTTTGCCAATGAGCAACATTCCGTCCATCATCTTGTGTGTTTTGCTGTTCGCCCTATGTGGGAAGGGTATGCCCAGACGTGGGTCCCGTGCTCACGACGCCACTGGAGTCAAGCTATCCTGGCTTAAGAGAGGTGAAACCCCGAAACCGGTCCTAGGATGCTTGATTCCGGTCCAGGGAAGACATGGCTTGGCAGTTCGGGCTGGACTGTTCCCATGAGGCACAGGGTCAAGACTGATTTGCATATGGCCATGTCTGAACTGGGGTGGCGTGGTGAGCAAAATAACGATGGATTAAACCCAGATCTGTGGCTGGGGTTGAATGTTTTGCCAATGTGCAACATTCCATCCATCATCTTGTGTGTTTTACTGTTCGCCCTATGTGGGAAGGGTATGCCCAGACGTGCGTCCCGTGCTCACTACGCCACTGGAGTCAAGCTATCCTGGCTGAAGAGGGGTGAAACCCCGAAACCGGTCCTAGGATGCTTGATACAGGTCCAGGGAAGACATGGCTTGGCAGATCGGGCTGGACTGGTCCCATGAGGCACAGGGTCAAGACTGATTTGCATATGGCCATGTCTGAACTGGGGTGTCGTGGTTAACAAAATAACGATGGATTAAACCCAGATCTGTGACTGGGGGTGAATGTTTTGCCAATGTGCAACATTCCGTCCATCATCTTGTGTGTTTTTCTGTTCGCCCTATGTGGGAAGGGGTATGCCCAGACGTGGGTCCCGTGCTCACTACGCCACTGGAGCCAAGCTATCCTGGCTGAAGAGGGGTGAAACCCCAAAACCGGTCCTAGGATGCTTGATTCCAGTCCAGGGAAGACATGGCTTGGCAGTTTGGGCTGGACTGTTCCCATGAGGCACAGGGTCAAGACTGATTTGCATATGGCCATGTCTGAACTGGGGTGGCGTGGTGAGCAAAATAACGATGGATTAAACCCAGATCTGTGACTGGGGGTGAATGTTTTGCCAATGTGCAACATTCCGTCCATCATCTTGTGTGTTTTGCTGTTCTCCCTATGTGGGAAGGGTATGCCCAGACGTGGGTCCCGTGCTCACTACGCCACTGGAGTCAAGCTATCCTGGCTGAAGAGGGGTGAAACACCGAAACCGGTCCTAGGATGCTTGATTCTAGTCCAGGGAAGACATTGCTTGGCAGTTTGGGCTGGACTGTTCCCATGAGGCACAGGGTCAACACTGATTTGCATATGGCCATGTCTGAACTGGGGTGGCGTGGTTAATAAAATAACGATGGATTAAACCCAGATCTGTGACTGGGGTGAATGTTTTGCCAATGTGCAACATTCCGTCAATCATCTTGTGTGTTTTGCTGTTCTCCCTATGTGGGAAGGGTATGCCCCGAAGTGGGTCCCATGCTCATTACACCACTGGAGTCAAGCTATTCTGGCTGAAGAGGGGTGAAACCCCGAAACCGGTCCTGGGATGCTTGATTCCGGTCCAGGGAAGACATGGCTTGGCAGTTCGGGCTGGACTGTTCCCATGAGGCACAGGGTCAAGACTGATTTGCATATGGCCATGTCTGAACTGGGGTGGCGTGGTGAGCAAAATAACGATGGATTAAACCCAGATCTGTGACTGGGGGTGAATGTTTTGCCAATGTGCAACATTCCGTCGATCATCTTGTGTGTTTTGCTGTTCGCCCTATGTGGGAAGGGTATGCCCAGACGTGGGTACCGTGCTCACTACGCCACTGGAGTCAAGCTATCCTGGCTGAAGAGGGGTGAAACCCCGAAACCGGTCCTAGGATGCTTGATTCCGGTCCAGGGAAGACATGGCTTGGCAGTTCGGGCTAGACTGTTCCCATGAGGCACAGGGTCAAGACTGATTTGCATATGGCCATGTCTGAACTGGGGTGGCGTGGTGAGCAAAATAACGATGGATTAAACCCAGATCTGTGACTGGGGGTGAATGTTTTGCCAATGTGCAACATTCCGTCCATCATCTTGTGTGTTTTTCTGTTCGCCCTATGTGGGAAGGGGTATGCCCAGACGTGGGTCCCGTGCTCACTACGCCACTGGAGCCAAGCTATCCTGGCTGAAGAGGGGTGAAACCCCAAAACCGGTCCTAGGATGCTTGATTCCAGTCCAGGGAAGACATGGCTTGGCAGTTTGGGCTGGACTGTTCCCATGAGGCACAGGGTCAAGACTGATTTGCATATGGCCATGTCTGAACTGGGGTGGCGTGGTGAGCAAAATAACGATGGATTAAACCCAGATCTGTGACTGGGGATGAATGTTTTGCCAATGTGCAACATTCCGTCCATCATCTTGTGTGTTTTGCTGTTCTCCCTATGTGGGAAGGGTATGCCCAGACGTGGGTCCCGTGCTCACTACGCCACTGGAGTCAAGCTATCCTGGCTGAAGAGGGGTGAAACACCGAAACCGGTCCTAGGATGCTTGATTCTAGTCCAGGGAAGACATTGCTTGGCAGTTTGGGCTGGACTGTTCCCATGAGGCACAGGGTCAACACTGATTTGCATATGGCCATGTCTGAACTGGGGTGGCGTGGTGAGCAAAATAACGATGGATTAAACCCAGATCTGTGACTGGGGGTGAATGTTTTGCCAATGTGCAGCATTCCGTCCATCATCTTGTGTGTTTTGCTGTTCGCCCTATGTGGGAAGGGTATGCCCAGACGTGGGTCCCGTGCTCACTACGCCACTGGAGTCAAGCTATCCTGGCTGAAGAGGGGTGAAACCCCGAAACCGGTCCTAGGATGCTTGATTCCGGTCCAGGGAAGACATGGCTTGGCAGTTCGGGCTGGACTGTTCCCATGAGGCAAAGGGTCAAGACTGATTTGCATATGGCCACGTCTGAACTGGGGTGGCGTGGTTAATAAAATAACGATGGATTAAACCCAGATCTGTGACTGGGGTGAATGTTTTGCCAATGTGCAACATTCCGTCCATCATCTTGTGTGTTTTGCTGTTCTCCCTATGTGGGAAGGGTATGCCCCGAAGTGGGTCCCGTGCTCATTACACCACTGGAGTCAAGCTATTCTGGCTGAAGAGGGGTGAAACCCCGAAACCGGTCCTGGGATGCTTGATTCCGGTCCAGGGAAGACATGGCTTGGCAGTTCGGGCTGGACTGTTCCCATGAGGCACAGGGTCAAGACTGATTTGCATATGGCCATGTCTGAACTGGGGTGGCGTGGTGAGCAAAATAACGATGGATTAAACCCAGATCTGTGACTGGGGGTGAATGTTTTGCCAATGTGCAACATTCCGTCCATCATCTTGTGTGTTTTGCTGTTCGCCCTATGTGGGAAGGGTATGCCCAGACGTGGGTACCGTGCTCACTACGCCACTGGAGTCAAGCTATCCTGGCTGAAGAGGGGTGAAACCCCGAAACCGGTCCTAGGATGCTTGATTCCGGTCCAGGGAAGACAAGGCTTGGCAGTTCGGGCTAGACTGTTCCCATGAGGCACAGGGTCAAGACTGATTTGCATATGGCCATGTCTGAACTGGGGTGGCGTGGTGAGCAAAATAACGATGGATTAAACCCAGATCTGTGACTGGGGGTGAATGTTTTGCCAATGTGCAACAGTCCATCCATCATCTTGTGTGTTTTGCTGTTCGCCCTATGTGGGAAGGGTATGCCCAGATGTGGGTCCCATGCTCACTACGCCACTGGAGTCAAGCTATCCTGGCTGAAGAGGGGTGAAACCCCAAAACCGGTCCTAGGATGCTTGATTCCGGTCCAGGGAAGACATGGCTTGGCAGTTCGGGCTGGACTGTTCCCATGAGGCAAAGGGTCAAGACTGATTTGCATATGGCCATGTCTGAACTGGGGTGGCGTGGTTAATAAAATAACAATGGATTAAACCCACATCTGTGACTGGGGGTGAATGTTTTGCCAATGTGCAACATTCCGTCCATCATCTTGTGTGTTTTGCTGTTCGCCCTATGTGGGAAGGGGTATGCCCAGACGTGGGTCCCGTGCTCACTACGCCACTGGAGTCAAGCTATCCTGGCTGAAGAGGGGTGAAACCCCGAAACCGGTCCTAGGATGCTTGATTCCAGTCCAGGGAAGACATGGCTTGGCAGTTCGGGCTGGACTGTTCTCATGAGGCACAGGGTCAAGACTGATTTGCATATGGCCATGTCTGAACTGAGGTGGCGTGGTGAGCAAAATAACGATGGATTAAACCCAGATATGTGACTGGGGGTGAATGTTTTGCCAATGTGCAACATTCCGTCCATCATCTTGTGTGTTTTGCTGTTCTCCCTATGTGGGAAGGGTATGCACAGACGTGTGTCCCGTGCTCATTACGCCACTGGAGTCAAGCTATCCTGGCTGAAGAAGGGTGAAACCCCGAAACCGGTCCTAGGATGCTTGATTCTGGTGCAGGGAAGACATGGCTTGGCAGTTCGGGCTGGACTGTTCCCATGAGGCACAGGGTCAAGACTGATTTGCATATGGCCATGTCTGAACTGGGGTGGCGTGGTGAGCAAAATAACGATGGATTAAACCCAGATCTGTGACTGGGAGTGAATGTTTTGCCAATGTGCAACATTCCATCCATCATCTTGTGTGTTTTGCTGTTCGCCCTATGTGGGAAGGGTATGCCCAGACGTGGGTCCCGTGCTCACGACGCCACTGGAGTCAAGCTATCCTGGCTTAAGAGAGGTGAAACCCCGAAACCGGTCCTAGGATGCTTGATTCCGGTCCAGGGAAGACATGGCTTGGCAGTTCGGGCTTGACTGTTCCCATGAGGCACAGGGTCAAGACTGATTTGCATATGGCCATGTCTGAACTGGGGTGGCGTGGTGAGCAAAATAACGATGGATTAAACCCAGATCTGTGGCTGGGGGTGAATGTTTTGCCAATGTGCAACATTCCGTCCATCATCTTGTGTGTTTTACTGTTCGCCCTATGTGGGAAGGGTATGCCCAGACGTGCGTCCCGTGCTCACTACGCCACTGGAGTCAAGCTATCCTGGCTGAAGAGGGGTGAAACCCCGAAACCGGTCCTAGGATGCTTGATACAGGTCCAGGGAAGACATGGCTTGGCAGGTCGGGCTGGACTGTTCCCATGAGGCAGAGGGTCAAGACTGATTTGCATATGGCCATGTCTGAACTGGGGTGTCGTGGTTAACAAAATAACGATGGATTAAACCCAGATCTGTGACTGGGGGTGAATGTTTTGCCAATGTGCAACATTCCGTCCATCATCTTGTGTGTTTTGCTGTTCGCCCTATGTGGGAAGGGGTATGCCCAGACGTGGGTCCCGTGCTCACTACGCCACTGGAGCCAAGCTATCCTGGCTGAAGAGGGGTGAAACCCCAAAACCGGTCCTAGGATGCTTGATTCCAGTCCAGGGAAGACATGGCTTGGCAGTTCGGGCTGGACTGTTCCCATGAGGCACAGGGTCAAGACTGATTTGCATATGGCCATGTCTGAACTGGGGTGGCGTGGTGAGCAAATTAACGATGGATTAAACCCAGATCTGTGACTGGGGGTGAATGTTTTGCCAATGTGCAACATTCCGTCCATCATCTTGTGTGTTTTGCTGTTCGCCCTATGTGGGAAGGGTATGCCCAGACGTGGGTTCCGAGCTCACTACGCCACTGGAGTCAAGCTATCCTGGCTGAAGAGGGGTGAAACCCCGAAACCGGTCCTAGGATGCTTGATTCCGGTCCAGGGAAGACATGGCTTGGCAGTTCGGGCTGGACTGTTCCCATGAGGCACAGGGTCAAGACTGATTTGCATATGGCCATGTCTGAACTGGGGTGGCGTGGTGAGCAAAATAACGATGGATTAAACCCAGGCCTGTGACTGGGGGTGAATGTTTTGCCAATGTGCAACATTCCGTCCATCATCTTGTGTGTTTTTCTGTTCGCCCTATGTGGGAAGGGGTATGCCCAGACGTGGGTCCCGTGCTCACTACGCCACTGGAGTCAAGCTATCCTGGCTGAAGAGGGGTGAAACCCCAAAACCGGTCCTAGGATGCTTGATTCCGGTCCAGGGAAGACATGGCTTGGCAGTTCGGGCTGGACTGTTCCCATGAGGCAAAGGGGCAAGACTGAATTGCATATGGCCATGTCTGAACTGGGGTGGCGTGGTTAATAAAATAACAATGGATTAAACCCACATCTGTGACTGGGGGTGAATGTTTTGCCAATGTGCAACATTCCGTCCATCATCTTGTGTGTTTTGCTGTTCGCCCTATGTGGGAAGGGGTATGCCCAGACGTGGGTCCCGTGCTCACTACGCCACTGGAGTCAAGCTATCCTGGCTGAAGAGGGGTGAAACCCCGAAACCGGTCCTAGGATGCTTGATTCCAGTCCAGGGAAGACATGGCTTGGCAGTTCGGGCTGGACTGTTCTCATGAGGCACAGGGTCAAGACTGATTTGCATATGGCCATGTCTGAACTGAGGTGGCGTGGTGAGCAAAATAACGATGGATTAAACCCAGATATGTGACTGGGGGTGAATGTTTTGCCAATGTGCAACATTCCGTCCATCATCTTGTGTGTTTTGCTGTTCTCCCTATGTGGGAAGGGTATGCACAGACGTGTGTCCCGTGCTCATTACGCCACTGGAGTCAAGCTATCCTGGCTGAAGAAGGGTGAAACCCCGAAACCGGTCCTAGGATGCTTGATTCTGGTGCAGGGAAGACATGGCTTGGCAGTTCGGGCTGGACTGTTCCCATGAGGCACAGGGTCAAGACTGATTTGCATATGGCCATGTCTGAACTGGGGTGGCGTGGTGAGCAAAATAACGATGGATTAAACCCAGATCTGTGACTGGGAGTGAATGTTTTGCCAATGTGCAACATTCCATCCATCATCTTGTGTGTTTTGCTGTTCGCCCTATGTGGGAAGGGTATGCCCAGACGTGGGTCCCGTGCTCACGACGCCACTGGAGTCAAGCTATCCTGGCTTAAGAGAGGTGAAACCCCGAAACCGGTCCTAGGATGCTTGATTCCGGTCCAGGGAAGACATGGCTTGGCAGTTCGGGCTTGACTGTTCCCATGAGGCACAGGGTCAAGACTGATTTGCATATGGCCATGTCTGAACTGGGGTGGCGTGGTGAGCAAAATAACGATGGATTAAACCCAGATCTGTGGCTGGGGGTGAATGTTTTGCCAATGTGCAACATTCCGTCCATCATCTTGTGTGTTTTACTGTTCGCCCTATGTGGGAAGGGTATGCCCAGACGTGCGTCCCGTCCTCACTACGCCACTGGAGTCAAGCTATCCTGGCTGAAGAGGGGTGAAACCCCGAAACCGGTCCTAGGATGCTTGATACAGGTCCAGGGAAGACATGGCTTGGCAGGTCGGGCTGGACTGTTCCCATGAGGCAGAGGGTCAAGACTGATTTGCATATGGCCATGTCTGAACTGGGGTGTCGTGGTTAACAAAATAACGATGGATTAAACCCAGATCTGTGACTGGGGGTGAATGTTTTGCCAATGTGCAACATTCCGTCCATCATCTTGTGTGTTTTGCTGTTCGCCCTATGTGGGAAGGGGTATGCCCAGACGTGGGTCCCGTGCTCACTACGCCACTGGAGCCAAGCTATCCTGGCTGAAGAGGGGTGAAACCCCAAAACCGGTCCTAGGATGCTTGATTCCAGTCCAGGGAAGACATGGCTTGGCAGTTCGGGCTGGACTGTTCCCATGAGGCACAGGGTCAAGACTGATTTGCATATGGCCATGTCTGAACTGGGGTGGCGTGGTGAGCAAAATAACGATGGATTAAACCCAGATCTGTGACTGGGGGTGAATGTTTTGCCAATGTGCAACATTCCGTCCATCATCTTGTGTGTTTTGCTGTTCGCCCTATGTGGGAAGGGGTATGCCCAGACGTGGGTCCCGTGCTCACTACGCCACTGGATTCAAGATATCCTGTATGAAGAGGGGTGAAACCCCGAAACCGGTCCTAGGATGCTTGATTCCAGTCCAGGGAAGACATGGCTTGGCAGTTTGGGCTGGACTGTTCTCATGAGGCACAGGGTCAAGACTGATTTGCATATGGCCATGTCTGAACTGGGGTGGCGTGGTGAGCAAAATAACGATGGATTAAACCCAGATCTGTGACTGGGGGTGAATGTTTTGCCAATGTGCAACATTCCGTCCATCATCTTGTGTGTTTTGCTGTTCTCCCTATGTGGGAAGGGTATGCACAGACGTGTGTCCCGTGCTCACTACGCCACTGGAGTCAAGCTATCCTGGCTGAAGAAGGGTGAAACCCCGAAACCGGTCCTAGGATGCTTGATTCCGGTGCAGGGAAGACATGGCTTGGCAGTTCGGGCTGGACTGTTCACATGAGGCACAGGGTCAAGACTGATTTGCATATGGCCATGTCTGAACTGGGGTGGCGTGGTGAGCAAAATAACGATGGATTAAACCCAGATCTGTGACTGGGAGTGAATGTTTTGCCAATGTGCAACATTCCATCCATCATCTTGTGTGTTTTGCTGTTCGCCCTATGTGGGAAGGGTATGCCCAGACGTGGGTCTTGTGCTCACGACGCCACTGGAGTCAAGCTATCCTGGCTTAAGAGAGGTGAAACCCCGAAACCGGTCCTAGGATGCTTGATTCCGGTCCAGGGAAGACATGGCTTGGCAGTTCGGGCTGGACTGTTCCCATGAGGCACAGGGTCAAGACTGATTTGCATATGGCCATGTCTGAACTGGGGTGGCGTGGTGAGCAAAATAACGATGGATTAAACCCAGATCTGTGGCTGGGGTTGAATGTTTTGCCAATGTGCAACATTCCATCCATCATCTTGTGTGTTTTACTGTTCGCCCTATGTGGGAAGGGTATGCCCAGACGTGCGTCCCGTGCTCACTACGCCACTGGAGTCAAGCTATCCTGGCTGAAGAGGGGTGAAACCCCGAAACCGGTCCTAGGATGCTTGATACAGGTCCAGGGAAGACATGGCTTGGCAGATCGGGCTGGACTGGTCCCATGAGGCACAGGGTCAAGACTGATTTGCATATGGCCATGTCTGAACTGGGGTGTCGTGGTTAACAAAATAACGATGGATTAAACCCAGATCTGTGACTGGGGGTGAATGTTTTGCCAATGTGCAACATTCCGTCCATCATCTTGTGTGTTTTTCTGTTCGCCCTATGTGGGAAGGGGTATGCCCAGACGTGGGTCCCGTGCTCACTACGCCACTGGAGTCAAGCTATCCTGGCTGAAGAGGGGTGAAACCCCAAAACCGGTCCTAGGATGCTTGATTCCGGTCCAGGGAAGACATGGCTTAGCAGTTTGGGCTGGACTGTTCCCATGAGGCACAGGGTCAACACTGATTTGCATATGGCCATGTCTGAACTGGGGTGGCGTGGTGAGCAAAATAACGATGGATTAAACCCAGATCTGTGACTGGGGGTGAATGTTTTGCCAATGTGCAACATTCCGTCCATCATCTTGTGTGTTTTGCTGTTCGCCCTATGTGGGAAGGGTATGCCCAGACGTGGGTCCCGTGCTCACTACGCCACTGGAGTCAAGCTATCCTGGCTGAAGAGGGGTGAAACCCCGAAACCGGTCCTAGGATGCTTGATTCCGGTCCAGGGAAGACATGGCTTGGCAGTTCGGGCTGGACTGTTCCCATGAGGCAAAGGGTCAAGACTGATTTGCATATGGCCACGTCTGAACTGGGGTGGCGTGGTTAATAAAATAACGATGGATTAAACCCAGATCTGTGACTGGGGTGAATGTTTTGCCAATGTGCAACATTCCGTCCATCATCTTGTGTGTTTTGCTGTTCTCCCTATGTGGGAAGGGTATGCCCCGAAGTGGGTCCCGTGCTCATTACACCACTGGAGTCAAGCTATTCTGGCTGAAGAGGGGTGAAACCCCGAAACCGGTCCTGGGATGCTTGATTCCGGTCCAGGGAAGACATGGCTTGGCAGTTCGGGCTGGACTGTTCCCATGAGGCACAGGGTCAAGACTGATTTGCATATGGCCATGTCTGAACTGGGGTGGCGTGGTGAGCAAAATAACGATGGATTAAACCCAGATCTGTGACTGGGGGTGAATGTTTTGCCAATGTGCAACATTCCGTCCATCATCTTGTGTGTTTTGCTGTTCGCCCTATGTGGGAAGGGTATGCCCAGACGTGGGTACCGTGCTCACTACGCCACTGGAGTCAAGCTATCCTGGCTGAAGATGGGTGAAACCCCGAAACCGGTCCTAGGATGCTTGATTCCGGTCCAGGGAAGACATGGCTTGGCAGTTCGGGCTAGACTGTTCCCATGAGGCACAGGGTCAAGACTGATTTGCATATGGCCATGTCTGAACTGGGGTGGCGTGGTGAGCAAAATAACGATGGATTAAACCCAGATCTGTGACTGGGGGTGAATGTTTTGCCAATGTGCAACAGTCCATCCATCATCTTGTGTGTTTTGCTGTTCGCCCTATGTGGGAAGGGTATGCCCAGATGTGGGTCCCATGCTCACTACGCCACTGGAGTCAAGCTATCCTGGCTGAAGAGGGGTGAAACCCCAAAACCGGTCCTAGGATGCTTGATTCCGGTCCAGGGAAGACATGGCTTGGCAGTTCGGGCTGGACTGTTCCCATGAGGCAAAGGGTCAAGACTGATTTGCATATGGCCATGTCTGAACTGGGGTGGCGTGGTTAATAAAATAACAATGGATTAAACCCACATCTGTGACTGGGGGTGAATGTTTTGCCAATGTGCAACATTCCGTCCATCATCTTGTGTGTTTTGCTGTTCGCCCTATGTGGGAAGGGGTATGCCCAGACGTGGGTCCCGTGCTCACTACGCCACTGGAGTCAAGCTATCCTGGCTGAAGAGGGGTGAAACCCCGAAACCGGTCCTAGGATGCTTGATTCCAGTCCAGGGAAGACATGGCTTGGCAGTTCGGGCTGGACTGTTCTCATGAGGCACAGGGTCAAGACTGATTTGCATATGGCCATGTCTGAACTGAGGTGGCGTGGTGAGCAAAATAACGATGGATTAAACCCAGATATGTGACTGGGGGTGAATGTTTTGCCAATGTGCAACATTCCGACCATCATCTTGTGTGTTTTGCTGTTCTCCCTATGTGGGAAGGGTATGCACAGACGTGTGTCCCGTGCTCATTACGCCACTGGAGTCAAGCTATCCTGGCTGAAGAAGGGTGAAACCCCGAAACCGGTCCTAGGATGCTTGATTCTGGTGCAGGGAAGACATGGCTTGGCAGTTCGGGCTGGACTGTTCCCATGAGGCACAGGGTCAAGACTGATTTGCATATGGCCATGTCTGAACTGGGGTGGCGTGGTGAGCAAAATAACGATGGATTAAACCCAGATCTGTGACTGGGAGTGAATGTTTTGCCAATGTGCAACATTCCATCCATCATCTTGTGTGTTTTGCTGTTCGCCCTATGTGGGAAGGGTATGCCCAGACGTGGGTCCCGTGCTCACGACGCCACTGGAGTCAAGCTATCCTGGCTTAAGAGAGGTGAAACCCCGAAACCGGTCCTAGGATGCTTGATTCCGGTCCAGGGAAGACATGGCTTGGCAGTTCGGGCTTGACTGTTCCCATGAGGCACAGGGTCAAGACTGATTTGCATATGGCCATGTCTGAACTGGGGTGGCGTGGTGAGCAAAATAACGATGGATTAAACCCAGATCTGTGGCTGGGGGTGAATGTTTTGCCAATGTGCAACATTCCGTCCATCATCTTGTGTGTTTTACTGTTCGCCCTATGTGGGAAGGGTATGCCCAGACGTGCGTCCCGTGCTCACTACGCCACTGGAGTCAAGCTATCCTGGCTGAAGAGGGGTGAAACCCCGAAACCGGTCCTAGGATGCTTGATACAGGTCCAGGGAAGACATGGCTTGGCAGGTCGGGCTGGACTGTTCCCATGAGGCAGAGGGTCAAGACTGATTTGCATATGGCCATGTCTGAACTGGGGTGTCGTGGTTAACAAAATAACGATGGATTAAACCCAGATCTGTGACTGGGGGTGAATGTTTTGCCAATGTGCAACATTCCGTCCATCATCTTGTGTGTTTTGCTGTTCGCCCTATGTGGGAAGGGGTATGCCCAGACGTGGGTCCCGTGCTCACTACGCCACTGGAGCCAAGCTATCCTGGCTGAAGAGGGGTGAAACCCCAAAACCGGTCCTAGGATGCTTGATTCCAGTCCAGGGAAGACATGGCTTGGCAGTTCGGGCTGGACTGTTCCCATGAGGCACAGGGTCAAGACTGATTTGCAAATGGCCATGTCTGAACTGGGGTGGCGTGGTGAGCAAATTAAGGATGGATTAAACCCAGATGTGTGACTGGGGGTGAATGTTTTGCCAATGTGCAACATTCCGTCCATCATCTTGTGTGTTTTGCTGTTCGCCCTATGTGGGAAGGGTATGCCCAGACGTGGGTTCCGAGCTCACTACGCCACTGGAGTCAAGCTATCCTGGCTGAAGAGGGGTGAAACGCCGAAACCGGTCCTAGGATATTTGATTCCGGTCCAGGGAAGACATGGCTTGGCAGTTCGGGCTGGACTGTTCCCATGAGGCACAGGGTCAAGACTGATTTGCATATGGCCATGTCTGAACTGGGGTGGCGTGGTGAGCAAAATAACGATGGATTAAACCCAGGTTTGTGACTGGGGGTGAATGTTTTGCCAATGTGCAACATTCCGTCCATCATCTTGTGTGTTTTGCTGTTCGCCCTATGTGGGAAGGGTATGCCCAGATGTGGGTACCGTGCTCACTACGCCACTGGAGTCAAGCTATCCTGGCTGAAGAGGGGTGAAACCCCGAAACCGGTCCTAGGATGCTTGATTCCGGTCCAGGGAAGACATGGCTTAGCAGTTTGGGCTGGACTGTTCCCATGAGGCACAGGGTCAAGACTGATTTGCATAGGGCCATGTCTGAACTGGGGTGGCGTGGTGAGCAAAATAACGATGGATTAAACCCAGATCTGTGACTGGGAGTGAATGTTTTGCCAATGTGCAACATTCCATCCATCATCTTGTGTGTTTTGCTGTTTGCCCTATGTGGGAAAGGTATGCCCAGACGTGGGTCCCGTGCTCACGACGCCACTGGAGTCAAGCTATCCTGGCTTAAGAGAGGTGAAACCCCGAAACCGGTCCTAGGATGCTTGATTCCGGTCCAGGGAAGACATGGCTTGGCAGTTCGGGCTGGACTGTTCCCATGAGGCAGAGGGTCAAGACTGATTTGCATATGGCCATGTCTGAACTGGGGTGGCGTGGTGAGCAAAATAACGATGGATTAAACCCAGATCTGTGGCTGGGGGTGAATGTTTTGCCAATGTGCAACATTCCGTCCATCATCTTGTGTGTTTTACTGTTCGCCCTATGTGGGAAGGGTATGCCCAGATGAGCGTCCCGTGCTCACTACGCCACTGGAGTCAAGCTATCCTGACTGAAGAGGGGTGAAACCCCGAAACCGGTCCTAGGATGCTTGATTTCGGTCCAGGGAAGACATGGCTTGGCAGTTCGGGCTGGACTGTTCCCATGAGGCACAGGGTCAAGACTGATTTGCATATGGCCATGTCTGAACTGGGGTGGCGTGGTGAGCAAAATAACAATGGATTAAACCCAGATCTGTGACTGGGGGTGAATGTTTTGCCAATGTGCAACAGTCCGTCCATCATCTTGTGTGTTTTGCTGTTCGCCCTATGTGGGAAGGGTATGCCCAGATGTGGGTCCCATGCTCACTACGCCACTGGAGTCAAGCTATCCTGGCTGAAGAGGGGTGAAACCCCAAAACCGGTCCTAGGATGCTTGATTCCGGTCCAGGGAAGACATGGCTTGGCAGTTTGGGCTGGACTGTTCCCATGAGGCAAAGGGTCAAGACTGATTTGCATATGGCCATGTCTGAACTGGGGTGGCGTGGTGAGCAAAATAACGATGGATTAAACCCAGATCTGTGACTGGGGGTGAATGTTTTGCCAATGTGCAACATTCCGTCCATCATCTTGTGTGTTTTGCTGTTCGCCCTATGTGGGAAGGGGTATGCCCAGACGTGGGTCCCGTGCTCACTACGCCACTGGATTCAAGCTATCCTGGCTGAAGAGGGGTGAAACCCCGAAACCGGTCCTAGGATGCTTGATTCCAGTCCAGGGAAGACATGGCTTGGCAGTTTGGGCTGGACTGTTCTCATGAGGCACAGGGTCAAGACTGATTTGCATATGGCCATGTCTGAACTGGGGTGGCGTGGTGAGCAAAATAACGATGGATTAAACCCAGATCTGTGACCTGGAGTGAATGTTTTGCCAATGTGCAACATTCCATCCATCATCTTGTGTGTTTTGCTGTTCGCCCTATGTGGGAAGGGTATGCCCAGACGTGGGTCCCGTGCTCACGACGCCACTGGAGTCAAGCTATCCTGGCTTAAGAGAGGTGAAACCCCGAAACCGGTCCTAGGATGCTTGATTCCGGTCCAGGGAAGACATGGCTTGGCAGTTCGGGCTTGACTGTTCCCATGAGGCACAGGGTCAAGACTGATTTGCATATGGCCATGTCTGAACTGGGGTGGCGTGGTGAGCAAAATAACGATGGATTAAACCCAGATCTGTGGCTGGGGGTGAATGTTTTGCCAATGTGCAACATTCCGTCCATCATCTTGTGTGTTTTACTGTTCGCCCTATGTGGGAAGGGTATGCCCAGACGTGCGTCCCGTGCTCACTACGCCACTGGAGTCAAGCTATCCTGGCTGAAGAGGGGTGAAACCCCGAAACCGGTCCTAGGATGCTTGATACAGGTCCAGGGAAGACATGGCTTGGCAGGTCGGGCTGGACTGTTCCCATGAGGCAGAGGGTCAAGACTGATTTGCATATGGCCATGTCTGAACTGGGGTGTCGTGGTTAACAAAATAACGATGGATTAAACCCAGATCTGTGACTGGGGGTGAATGTTTTGCCAATGTGCAACATTCCGTCCATCATCTTGTGTGTTTTGCTGTTCGCCCTATGTGGGAAGGGGTATGCCCAGACGTGGGTCCCGTGCTCACTACGCCACTGGAGCCAAGCTATCCTGGCTGAAGAGGGGTGAAACCCCAAAACCGGTCCTAGGATGCTTGAATTCCAGTCCAGGGAAGACATGGCTTGGCAGTTCGGGCTGGACTGTTCCCATGAGGCACAGGGTCAAGACTGATTTGCATATGGCCATGTCTGAACTGGGGTGGCGTGGTGAGCAAAATAACGATGGATTAAACCCAGATCTGTGACTGGGGGTGAATGTTTTGCCAATGTGCAACATTCCGTCCATCATCTTGTGTGTTTTGCTGTTCGCCCTATGTGGGAAGGGGTATGCCCAGACGTGGGTCCCGTGCTCACTACGCCACTGGATTCAAGATATCCTGTATGAAGAGGGGTGAAACCCCGAAACCGGTCCTAGGATGCTTGATTCCAGTCCAGGGAAGACATGGCTTGGCAGTTTGGGCTGGACTGTTCTCATGAGGCACAGGGTCAAGACTGATTTGCATATGGCCATGTCTGAACTGGGGTGGCGTGGTGAGCAAAATAACGATGGATTAAACCCAGATCTGTGACTGGGGGTGAATGTTTTGCCAATGTGCAACATTCCGTCCATCATCTTGTGTGTTTTGCTGTTCTCCCTATGTGGGAAGGGTATGCACAGACGTGTGTCCCGTGCTCACTACGCCACTGGAGTCAAGCTATCCTGGCTGAAGAAGGGTGAAACCCCGAAACCGGTCCTAGGATGCTTGATTCCGGTGCAGGGAAGACATGGCTTGGCAGTTCGGGCTGGACTGTTCACATGAGGCACAGGGTCAAGACTGATTTGCATATGGCCATGTCTGAACTGGGGTGGCGTGGTGAGCAAAATAACGATGGATTAAACCCAGATCTGTGACTGGGAGTGAATGTTTTGCCAATGTGCAACATTCCATCCATCATCTTGTGTGTTTTGCTGTTCGCCCTATGTGGGAAGGGTATGCCCAGACGTGGGTCCCGTGCTCACGACGCCACTGGAGTCAAGCTATCCTGGCTTAAGAGAGGTGAAACCCCGAAACCGGTCCTAGGATGCTTGATTCCGGTCCAGGGAAGACATGGCTTGGCAGTTCGGGCTGGACTGTTCCCATGAGGCACAGGGTCAAGACTGATTTGCATATGGCCATGTCTGAACTGGGGTGGCGTGGTGAGCAAAATAACGATGGATTAAACCCAGATCTGTGGCTGGGGTTGAATGTTTTGCCAATGTGCAACATTCCATCCATCATCTTGTGTGTTTTACTGTTCGCCCTATGTGGGAAGGGTATGCCCAGACGTGCGTCCCGTGCTCACTACGCCACTGGAGTCAAGCTATCCTGGCTGAAGAGGGGTGAAACCCCGAAACCGGTCCTAGGATGCTTGATACAGGTCCAGGGAAGACATGGCTTGGCAGATCGGGCTGGACTGGTCCCATGAGGCACAGGGTCAAGACTGATTTGCATATGGCCATGTCTGAACTGGGGTGTCGTGGTTAACAAAATAACGATGGATTAAACCCAGATCTGTGACTGGGGGTGAATGTTTTGCCAATGTGCAACATTCCGTCCATCATCTTGTGTGTTTTTCTGTTCGCCCTATGTGGGAAGGGGTATGCCCAGACGTGGGTCCCGTGCTCACTACGCCACTGGAGCCAAGCTATCCTGGCTGAAGAGGGGTGAAACCCCAAAACCGGTCCTAGGATGCTTGATTCCAGTCCAGGGAAGACATGGCTTGGGAGTTTGGGCTGGACTGTTCCCATGAGGCACAGGGTCAAGACTGATTTGCATATGGCCATGTCTGAACTGGGGTGGCGTGGTGAGCAAAATAACGATGGATTAAACCCAGATCTGTGACTGGGGGTGAATGTTTTGCCAATGTGCAACATTCCGTCCATCATCTTGTGTGTTTTGCTGTTCTCCCTATGTGGGAAGGGTATGCCCAGACGTGGGTCCCGTGCTCACTACGCCACTGGAGTCAAGCTATCCTGGCTGAAGAGGGGTGAAACACCGAAACCGGTCCTAGGATGCTTGATTCTAGTCCAGGGAAGACATTGCTTGGCAGTTTGGGCTGGACTGTTCCCATGAGGCACAGGGTCAACACTGATTTGCATATGGCCATGTCTGAACTGGGGTGGCGTGGTGAGCAAAATAACGATGGATTAAACCCAGATCTGTGACTGGGGGTGAATGTTTTGCCAATGTGCAACATTCCGTCCATCATCTTGTGTGTTTTGCTGTTCGCCCTATGTGGGAAGGGTATGCCCAGACGTGGGTCCCGTGCTCACTACGCCACTGGAGTCAAGCTATCCTGGCTGAAGAGGGGTGAAACCCCGAAACCGGTCCTAGGATGCTTGATTCCGGTCCAGGGAAGACATGGCTTGGCAGTTCGGGCTGGACTGTTCCCATGAGGCAAAGGGTCAAGACTGATTTGCATATGGCCACGTCTGAACTGGGGTGGCGTGGTTAATAAAATAACGATGGATTAAACCCAGATCTGTGACTGGGGTGAATGTTTTGCCAATGTGCAACATTCCGTCCATCATCTTGTGTGTTTTGCTGTTCTCCCTATGTGGGAAGGGTATGCCCCGAAGTGGGTCCCGTGCTCATTACACCACTGGAGTCAAGCTATTCTGGCTGAAGAGGGGTGAAACCCCGAAACCGGTCCTGGGATGCTTGATTCCGGTCCAGGGAAGACATGGCTTGGCAGTTCGGGCTGGACTGTTCCCATGAGGCACAGGGTCAAGACTGATTTGCATATGGCCATGTCTGAACTGGGGTGGCGTGGTGAGCAAAATAACGATGGATTAAACCCAGATCTGTGACTGGGGGTGAATGTTTTGCCAATGTGCAACATTCCGTCCATCATCTTGTGTGTTTTGCTGTTCGCCCTATGTGGGAAGGGTATGCCCAGACGTGGGTACCGTGCTCACTACGCCACTGGAGTCAAGCTATCCTGGCTGAAGAGGGGTGAAACCCCGAAACCGGTCCTAGGATGCTTGATTCCGGTCCAGGGAAGACATGGCTTGGCAGTTCGGGCTAGACTGTTCCCATGAGGCACAGGGTCAAGACTGATTTGCATATGGCCATGTCTGAACTGGGGTGGCGTGGTGAGCAAAATAACGATGGATTAAACCCAGATCTGTGACTGGGGGTGAATGTTTTGCCAATGTGCAACAGTCCATCCATCATCTTGTGTGTTTTGCTGTTCGCCCTATGTGGGAAGGGTATGCCCAGATGTGGGTCCCATGCTCACTATGCCACTGGAGTCAAGCTATCCTGGCTGAAGAGGGGTGAAACCCCAAAACCGGTCCTAGGATGCTTGATTCCGGTCCAGGGAAGACATGGCTTGGCAGTTCGGGCTGGACTGTTCCCATGAGGCAAAGGGTCAAGACTGATTTGCATATGGCCATGTCTGAACTGGGGTGGCGTGGTTAATAAAATAACAATGGATTAAACCCACATCTGTGACTGGGGGTGAATGTTTTGCCAATGTGCAACATTCCGTCCATCATCTTGTGTGTTTTGCTGTTCGCCCTATGTGGGAAGGGGTATGCCCAGACGTGGGTCCCGTGCTCACTACGCCACTGGAGTCAAGCTATCCTGGCTGAAGAGGGGTGAAACCCCGAAACCGGTCCTAGGATGCTTGATTCCAGTCCAGGGAAGACATGGCTTGGCAGTTCGGGCTGGACTGTTCTCATGAGGCACAGGGTCAAGACTGATTTGCATATGGCCATGTCTGAACTGAGGTGGCGTGGTGAGCAAAATAACGATGGATTAAACCCAGATATGTGACTGGGGGTGAATGTTTTGCCAATGTGCAACATTCCGTCCATCATCTTGTGTGTTTTGCTGTTCTCCCTATGTGGGAAGGGTATGCACAGACGTGTGTCCCGTGCTCATTACGCCACTGGAGTCAAGCTATCCTGGCTGAAGAAGGGTGAAACCCCGAAACCGGTCCTAGGATGCTTGATTCTGGTGCAGGGAAGACATGGCTTGGCAGTTCGGGCTGGACTGTTCCCATGAGGCACAGGGTCAAGACTGATTTGCATATGGCCATGTCTGAACTGGGGTGGCGTGGTGAGCAAAATAACGATGGATTAAACCCAGATCTGTGACTGGGAGTGAATGTTTTGCCAATGTGCAACATTCCATCCATCATCTTGTGTGTTTTGCTGTTCGCCCTATGTGGGAAGGGTATGCCCAGACGTGGGTCCCGTGCTCACGACGCCACTGGAGTCAAGCTATCCTGGCTTAAGAGAGGTGAAACCCCGAAACCGGTCCTAGGATGCTTGATACAGGTCCAGGGAAGACATGGCTTGGCAGGTCGGGCTGGACTGTTCCCATGAGGCAGAGGGTCAAGACTGATTTGCATATGGCCATGTCTGAACTGGGGTGTCGTGGTTAACAAAATAACGATGGATTAAACCCAGATCTGTGACTGGGGGTGAATGTTTTGCCAATGTGCAACATTCCGTCCATCATCTTGTGTGTTTTGCTGTTCGCCCTATGTGGGAAGGGGTATGCCCAGACGTGGGTCCCGTGCTCACTACGCCACTGGAGCCAAGTTATCCTGGCTGAAGAGGGGTGAAACCCCAAAACCGGTCCTAGGATGCTTGATTCCAGTCCAGGGAAGACATGGCTTGGCAGTTCGGGCTGGACTGTTCCCATGAGGCACAGGGTCAAGACTGATTTGCATATGGCCATGTCTGAACTGGGGTGGCGTGGTGAGCAAATTAAGGATGGATTAAACCCAGATCTGTGACTGGGGGTGAATGTTTTGCCAATGTGCAACATTCCGTCCATCATCTTGTGTGTTTTGCTGTTCGCCCTATGTGGGAAGGGTATGCCCAGACGTGGGTTCCGAGCTCACTACGCCACTGGAGTCAAGCTATCCTGGCTGAAGAGGGGTGAAACCCCGAAACCGGTCCTAGGATGCTTGATTCCGGTCCAGGGAAGACATGGCTTGGCAGTTCGGGCTGGACTGTTCCCATGAGGCACAGGGTCAAGACTGATTTGCATATGGCCATGTCTGAACTGGGGTGGCGTGGTGAGCAAAATAACGATGGATTAAACCCAGGTCTGTGACTGGGGGTGAATGTTTTGCCAATGTGCAACATTCCGTCCATCATCTTGTGTGTTTTGCTGTTCGCCCTATGTGGGAAGGGTATGCCCAGATGTGGGTACCGTGCTCACTACGCCACTGGAGTCAAGCTATCCTGGCTGAAGAGGGGTGAAACCCCGAAACCGGTCCTAGGATGCTTGATTCCGGTCCAGGGAAGACATGGCTTAGCAGTTTGGGCTGGACTGTTCCCATGAGGCACAGGGTCAAGACTGATTTGCATAGGGCCATGTCTGAACTGGGGTGGCGTGGTGAGCAAAATAACGATGGATTAAACCCAGATCTGTGACTGGGAGTGAATGTTTTGCCAATGTGCAACATTCCATCCATCATCTTGTGTGTTTTGCTGTTTGCCCTATGTGGGAAAGGTATGCCCAGACGTGGGTCCCGTGCTCACGACGCCACTGGAGTCAAGCTATCCTGGCTTAAGAGAGGTGAAACCCCGAAACCGGTCCTAGGATGCTTGATTCCGGTCCAGGGAAGACATGGCTTGGCAGTTCGGGCTGGACTGTTCCCATGAGGCACAGGGTCAAGACTGATTTGCATATGGCCATGTCTGAACTGGGGTGGCGTGGTGAGCAAAATAACGATGGATTAAACCCAGATCTGTGGCTGGGGGTGAATGTTTTGCCAATGTGCAACATTCCGTCCATCATCTTGTGTGTTTTACTGTTCGCCCTATGTGGGAAGGGTATGCCCAGACGAGCGTCCCGTGCTCACTACGCCACTGGAGTCAAGCTATCCTGGCTGAAGAGGGGTGAAACCCCGAAACCGGTCCTAGGATGCTTGATTTCGGTCCAGGGAAGACATGGCTTGGCAGTTCGGGCTGGACTGTTCCCATGAGGCACAGGGTCAAGACTGATTTGCATATGGCCATGTCTGAACTGGGGTGGCGTGGTGAGCAAAATAACAATGGATTAAACCCAGATCTGTGACTGGGGGTGAATGTTTTGCCAATGTGCAACAGTCCGTCCATCATCTTGTGTGTTTTGCTGTTCGCCCTATGTGGGAAGGGTATGCCCAGATGTGGGTCCCATGCTCACTACGCCACTGGAGTCAAGCTATCCTGGCTGAAGAGGGGTGAAACCCCAAAACCGGTCCTAGGATGCTTGATTCCGGTCCAGGGAAGACATGGCTTGGCAGTTTGGGCTGGACTGTTCCCATGAGGCAAAGGGTCAAGACTGATTTGCATATGGCCATGTCTGAACTGGGGTGGCGTGGTGAGCAAAATAACGATGGATTAAACCCAGATCTGTGACTGGGGGTGAATGTTTTGCCAATGTGCAACATTCCGTCCATCATCTTGTGTGTTTTGCTGTTCGCCCTATGTGGGAAGGGGTATGCCCAGACGTGGGTCCCGTGCTCACTACGCCACTGGAGCCAAGTTATCCTGGCTGAAGAGGGGTGAAACCCCGAAACCGGTCCTAGGATGCTTGATTCCAGTCCAGGGAAGACATGGCTTGGCAGTTCGGGCTGGACTGTTCCCATGAGGCACAGGGTCAAGACTGATTTGCATATGGCCATGTCTGAACTGGGGTGGCGTGGTGAGCAAATTAAGGATGGATTAAACCCAGATCTGTGACTGGGGGTGAATGTTTTGCCAATGTGCAACATTCCGTCCATCATCTTGTGTGTTTTGCTGTTCGCCCTATGTGGGAAGGGTATGCCCAGACGTGGGTTCCGAGCTCACTACGCCACTGGAGTCAAGCTATCCTGGCTGAAGAGGGGTGAAACCCCGAAACCGGTCCTAGGATGCTTGATTCCGGTCCAGGGAAGACATGGCTTGGCAGTTCGGGCTGGACTGTTCCCATGAGGCACAGGGTCAAGACTGATTTGCATATGGCCATGTCTGAACTGGGGTGGCGTGGTGAGCAAAATAACGATGGATTAAACCCAGGTCTGTGACTGGGGGTGAATGTTTTGCCAATGTGCAACATTCCGTCCATCATCTTGTGTGTTTTGCTGTTCGCCCTATGTGGGAAGGGTATGCCCAGATGTGGGTACCGTGCTCACTACGCCACTGGAGTCAAGCTATCCTGGCTGAAGAGGGGTGAAACCCCGAAACCGGTCCTAGGATGCTTGATTCCGGTCCAGGGAAGACATGGCTTAGCAGTTTGGGCTGGACTGTTCCCATGAGGCACAGGGTCAAGACTGATTTGCATAGGGCCATGTCTGAACTGGGGTGGCGTGGTGAGCAAAATAACGATGGATTAAACCCAGATCTGTGACTGGGAGTGAATGTTTTGCCAATGTGCAACATTCCATCCATCATCTTGTGTGTTTTGCTGTTTGCCCTATGTGGGAAAGGTATGCCCAGACGTGGGTCCCGTGCTCACGACGCCACTGGAGTCAAGCTATCCTGGCTTAAGAGAGGTGAAACCCCGAAACCGGTCCTAGGATGCTTGATTCCGGTCCAGGGAAGACATGGCTTGGCAGTTCGGGCTGGACTGTTCCCATGAGGCACAGGGTCAAGACTGATTTGCATATGGCCATGTCTGAACTGGGGTGGCGTGGTGAGCAAAATAACGATGGATTAAACCCAGATCTGTGGCTGGGGGTGAATGTTTTGCCAATGTGCAACATTCCGTCCATCATCTTGTGTGTTTTACTGTTCGCCCTATGTGGGAAGGGTATGCCCAGACGAGCGTCCCGTGCTCACTACGCCACTGGAGTCAAGCTATCCTGGCTGAAGAGGGGTGAAACCCCGAAACCGGTCCTAGGATGCTTGATTTCGGTCCAGGGAAGACATGGCTTGGCAGTTCGGGCTGGACTGTTCCCATGAGGCACAGGGTCAAGACTGATTTGCATATGGCCATGTCTGAACTGGGGTGGCGTGGTGAGCAAAATAACAATGGATTAAACCCAGATCTGTGACTGGGGGTGAATGTTTTGCCAATGTGCAACAGTCCGTCCATCATCTTGTGTGTTTTGCTGTTCGCCCTATGTGGGAAGGGTATGCCCAGATGTGGGTCCCATGCTCACTACGCCACTGGAGTCAAGCTATCCTGGCTGAAGAGGGGTGAAACCCCAAAACCGGTCCTAGGATGCTTGATTCCGGTCCAGGGAAGACATGGCTTGGCAGTTTGGGCTGGACTGTTCCCATGAGGCAAAGGGTCAAGACTGATTTGCATATGGCCATGTCTGAACTGGGGTGGCGTGGTGAGCAAAATAACGATGGATTAAACCCAGATCTGTGACTGGGGGTGAATGTTTTGCCAATGTGCAACATTCCGTCCATCATCTTGTGTGTTTTGCTGTTCGCCCTATGTGGGAAGGGGTATGCCCAGACGTGGGTCCCGTGCTCACTACGCCACTGGATTCAAGCTATCCTGGCTGAAGAGGGGTGAAACCCCGAAACCGGTCCTAGGATGCTTGATTCCAGTCCAGGGAAGACATGGCTTGGCAGTTTGGGCTGGACTGTTCTCATGAGGCACAGGGTCAAGACTGATTTGCATATGGCCATGTCTGAACTGGGGTGGCGTGGTGAGCAAAATAACGATGGATTAAACCCAGATCTGTGACTGGGGGTGAATGTTTTGCCAATGTGCAACATTCCGTCCATCATCTTGTGTGTTTTGCTGTTCTCCCTATGTGGGAAGGGTATGCACAGACGTGTGTCCCGTGCTCACTACGCCACTGGAGTCAAGCTATCCTGGCTGAAGAAGGGTGAAACCCCGAAACCGGTCCTAGGATGCTTGATTCCGGTGCAGGGAAGACATGGCTTGGCAGTTCGGGCTGGACTGTTCACATGAGGCACAGGGTCAAGACTGATTTGCATATGGCCATGTCTGAACTGGGGTGGCGTGGTGAGCAAAATA
Organism: Triturus cristatus; assembly: GCF_964204655.1. NCBI lineage: Eukaryota > Metazoa > Chordata > Amphibia > Caudata > Salamandridae > Triturus > Triturus cristatus. The sequence goes on from NC_140591.1 coordinate 1,335,887,477, forward strand.
ACGATGGATTAAACCCAGATCTGTGACTGGGAGTGAATGTTTTGCCAATGTGCAACATTCCATCCATCATCTTGTGTGTTTTGCTGTTCGCCCTATGTGGGAAGGGTATGCCCAGACGTGGGTCCCGTGCTCACGACGCCACTGGAGTCAAGCTATCCTGGCTTAAGAGAGGTGAAACCCCGAAACCGGTCCTAGGATGCTTGATTCCGGTCCAGGGAAGACATGGCTTGGCAGTTCGGGCTGGACTGTTCCCATGAGGCACAGGGTCAAGACTGATTTGCATATGGCCATGTCTGAACTGGGGTGGCGTGGTGAGCAAAATAACGATGGATTAAATCCAGATCTGTGACTGGGGGTGAATGTTTTGCCAATGTGCAACAGTCCGTCCATCATCTTGTGTGTTTTGCTGTTCGCCCTATGTGGGAAGGGTATGCCCAGATGTGGGTCCCATGCTCACTACGCCACTGGAGTCAAGCTATCCTGGCTGAAGAGGGGTGAAACCCCAAAACCGGTCCTAGGATGCTTGATTCCGGTCCAGGGAAGACATGGCTTGGCAGTTTGGGCTGGACTGTTCCCATGAGGCAAAGGGTCAAGACTGATTTGCATATGGCCATGTCTGAACTGGGGTGGCGTGGTGAGCAAAATAACGATGGATTAAACCCAGATCTGTGACTGGGGGTGAATGTTTTGCCAATGTGCAACATTCCGTCCATCATCTTGTGTGTTTTGCTGTTCGCCCTATGTGGGAAGGGGTATGCCCAGACGTGGGTCCCGTGCTCACTACGCCACTGGATTCAAGCTATCCTGGCTTAAGAGGGGTGAAACCCCGAAACCGGTCCTAGGATGCTTGATTCCAGTCCAGGGAATACATGGCTTGGCAGTTTGGGCTGGACTGTTCTCATGAGGCACAGGGTCAAGACTGATTTGCATATGGCCATGTCTGAACTGGGGTGGCGTGGTGAGCCAAATAACGATGGATTAAACCCAGATCTGTGACTGGGGGTGAATGTTTTGCCAATGTGCAACATTCCGTCCATCATCTTGTGTGTTTTGCTGTTCTCCCTATGTGGGAAGGGTATGCACAGACGTGTGTCCCATGCTCACTACGCCACTGGAGTCAAGCTATCCTGGCTGAAGAGGGGTGAAACCCCGAAACCGGTCCTAGGATGCTTGATACAGGTCCAGGGAAGACATGGCTTGGCAGATCGGGCTGGACTGGTCCCATGAGGCACAGGGTCAAGACTGATTTGCATATGGCCATGTCTGAACTGGGGTGTCGTGGTTAACAAAATAACGATGGATTAAACCCAGATCTGTGACTGGGGGTGAATGTTTTGCCAATGTGCAACATTCCGTCCATCATCTTGTGTGTTTTTCTGTTCGCCCTATGTGGGAAGGGGTATGCCCAGACGTGGGTCCCGTGCTCACTACGCCACTGGAGCCAAGCTATCCTGGCTGAAGAGGGGTGAAACCCCAAAACCGGTCCTAGGATGCTTGATTCCAGTCCAGGGAAGACATGGCTTGGCAGTTTGGGCTGGACTGTTCCCATGAGGCACAGGGTCAAGACTGATTTGCATATGGCCATGTCTGAACTGGGGTGGCGTGGTGAGCAAAATAACGATGGATTAAACCCAGATCTGTGACTGGGGGTGAATGTTTTGCCAATGTGCAACATTCCGTCCATCATCTTGTGTGTTTTGCTGTTCTCCCTATGTGGGAAGGGTATGCCCAGACGTGGGTCCCGTGCTCACTACGCCACTGGAGTCAAGCTATCCTGGCTGAAGAGGGGTGAAACACCGAAACCGGTCCTAGGATGCTTGATTCTAGTCCAGGGAAGACATTGCTTGGCAGTTTGGGCTGGACTGTTCCCATGAGGCACAGGGTCAACACTGATTTGCATATGGCCATGTCTGAACTGGGATGGCGTGGTGAGCAAAATAACGATGGATTAAACCCAGATCTGTGACTGGGGGTGAATGTTTTGCCAATGTGCAACATTCCGTCCATCATCTTGTGTGTTTTGCTGTTCGCCCTATGTGGGAAGGGTATGCCCAGACGTGGGTCCCGTGCTCACTACGCCACTGGAGTCAAGCTATCCTGGCTGAAGAGGGGTGAAACCCCGAAACCGGTCCTAGGATGCTTGATTCCGGTCCAGGGAAGACATGGCTTGGCAGTTCGGGCTGGACTGTTCCCATGAGGCAAAGGGTCAAGACTGATTTGCATATGTCCACGTCTGAACTGGGGTGGCGTGGTTAATAAAATAACGATGGATTAAACCCAGATCTGTGACTGGGGTGAATGTTTTGCCAATGTGCAACATTCCGTCCATCATCTTGTGTGTTTTGCTGTTCTCCCTATGTGGGAAGGGTATGCCCCGAAGTGGGTCCCGTGCTCATTACACCACTGGAGTCAAGCTATTCTGGCTGAAGAGGGGTGAAACCCCGAAACCGGTCCTGGGATGCTTGATTCCGGTCCAGGGAAGACATGGCTTGGCAGTTCGGGCTGGACTGTTCCCATGAGGCACAGGGTCAAGACTGATTTGCATATGGCCATGTCTAAACTGGGGTGGCGTGGTGAGCAAAATAACGATGGATTAAACCCAGATCTGTGACTGGGGGTGAATGTTTTGCCAATGTGCAACATTCCGTCCATCATCTTGTGTGTTTTGCTGTTCGCCCTATGTGGGAAGGGTATGCCCAGACGTGGGTACCGTGCTCACTACGCCACTGGAGTCAAGCTATCCTGGCTGAAGAGGGGTGAAACCCCGAAACCGGTCCTAGGATGCTTGATTCCGGTCCAGGGAAGACATGGCTTGGCAGTTCGGGCTAGACTGTTCCCATGAGGCACAGGGTCAAAACTGATTTGCATATGGCCATGTCTGAACTGGGGTGGCGTGGTGAGCAAAATAACGATGGATTAAACCCAGATCTGTGACTGGGGGTGAATGTTTTGCCAATGTGCAACAGTCCATCCATCATCTTGTGTGTTTTGCTGTTCGCCCTATGTGGGAAGGGTATGCCCAGATGTGGGTCCCATGCTCACTACGCCACTGGAGTCAAGCTATCCTGGCTGAAGAGGGGTGAAACCCCAAAAACGGTCCTAGGATGCTTGATTCCGGTCCAGGGAAGACATGGCTTGGCAGTTCGGGCTGGACTGTTCCCATGAGGCAAAGGGTCAAGACTGATTTGCATATGGCCATGTCTGAACTGGGTCGGCGTGGTTAATAAAATAACAATGGATTAAACCCACATCTGTGACTGGGGGTGAATGTTTTGCCAATGTGCAACATTCCGTCCATCATCTTGTGTGTTTTGCTGTTCGCCCTATGTGGGAAGGGGTATGCCCAGACGTGGGTCCCGTACTCACTACGCCACTGGAGTCAAGCTATCCTGGCTGAAGAGGGGTGAAACCCCGAAACCGGTCCTAGGATGCTTGATTCCAGTCCAGGGAAGACATGGCTTGGCAGTTCGGGCTGGACTGTTCTCATGAGGCACAGGGTCAAGACTGATTTGCATATGGCCATGTCTGAACTGAGGTGGCGTGGTGAGCAAAATAACGATGGATTAAACCCAGATATGTGACTGGGGGTGAATGTTTTGCCAATGTGCAACATTCCGTCCATCATCTTGTGTGTTTTGCTGTTCTCCCTATGTGGGAAGGGTATGCACAGACGTGTGTCCCGTGCTCATTACGCCACTGGAGTCAAGCTATCCTGGCTGAAGAAGGGTGAAACCCCGAAACCGGTCCTAGGATGCTTGATTCTGGTGCAGGGAAGACATGGCTTGGCAGTTCGGGCTGGACTGTTCCCATGAGGCACAGGGTCAAGACTGATTTGCATATGGCCATGTCTGAACTGGGGTGGCGTGGTGAGCAAAATAACGATGGATTAAACCCAGATCTGTGACTGGGAGTGAATGTTTTGCCAATGTGCAACATTCCATCCATCATCTTGTGTGTTTTGCTGTTCGCCCTATGTGGGAAGGGTATGCCCAGACGTGGGTCCCGTGCTCACGACGCCACTGGAGTCAAGCTATCCTGGCTTAAGAGAGGTGAAACCCCGAAACCGGTCCTAGGATGCTTGATTCCGGTCCAGGGAAGACATGGCTTGGCAGTTCGGGCTTGACTGTTCCCATGAGGCACAGGGTCAAGACTGATTTGCATATGGCCATGTCTGAACTGGGGTGGCGTGGTGAGCAAAATAACGATGGATTAAACCCAGATCTGTGGCTGGGGGTGAATGTTTTGCCAATGTGCAACATTCCGTCCATCATCTTGTGTGTTTTACTGTTCGCCCTATGTGGGAAGGGTATGCCCAGACGTGCGTCCCGTGCTCACTACGCCACTGGAGTCAAGCTATCCTGGCTGAAGAGGGGTGAAACCCCGAAACCGGTCCTCGGATGCTTGATACAGGTCCAGGGAAGACATGGCTTGGCAGGTCGGGCTGGACTGTTCCCATGAGGCAGAGGGTCAAGACTGATTTGCATATGGCCATGTCTGAACTGGGGTGTCGTGGTTAACAAAATACCGATGGATTAAACCCAGATCTGTGACTGGGGGTGAATGTTTTGCCAATGTGCAACATTCCGTCCATCATCTTGTGTGTTTTGCTGTTCGCCCTATGTGGGAAGGGGTATGCCCAGACGTGGGTCCCGTGCTCACTACGCCACTGGAGCCAAGCTATCCTTGCTGAAGAGGGGTGAAACCCCAAAACCGGTCCTAGGATGCTTGATTCCAGTCCAGGGAAGACATGGCTTGGCAGTTCGGGCTGGACTGTTCCCATGAGGCACAGAGTCAAGACTGATTTGCATATGGACATGTCTGAACTGGGGTGGCGTGGTGAGCAAATTAAGGATGGATTAAACCCAGATCTGTGACTGGGGGTGAATGTTTTGCCAATGTGCAACATTCCGTCCATCATCTTGTGTGTTTTGCTGTTCGCCCTATGTGGGAAGGGTATGCCCAGACGTGGGTTCCGAGCTCACTACGCCACTGGAGTCAAGCTATCCTGGCTGAAGAGGGGTGAAACCCCGAAACCGGTCCTAGGATGCTTGATTCCGGTCCAGGGAAGACATGGCTTGGCAGTTCGGGCTGGACTGTTCCCATGAGGCACAGGGTCAAGACTGATTTGCATATGGCCATGTCTGAACTGGGGTGGCGTGGTGAGCAAAATAACGATGGATTAAACCCAGGTCTGTGGCTGGGGGTGAATGTTTTGCCAATGTGCAACATTCCGTCCATCATCTTGTGTGTTTTACTGTTCGCCCTATGTGGGAAGGGTATGCCCAGACGAGCGTCCCGTGCTCACTACGCCACTGGAGTCAAGCTATCCTGGCTGAAGAGGGGTGAAACCCCGAAACCGGTCCTAGGATGCTTGATTTCGGTCCAGGGAAGACATGGCTTGGCAGTTCGGGCTGGACTGTTCCCATGAGGCACAGGGTCAAGACTGATTTGCATATGGCCATGTCTGAACTGGGGTGGCGTGGTGAGCAAAATAACAATGGATTAAACCCAGATCTGTGACTGGGGGTGAATGTTTTGCCAATGTGCAACAGTCCGTCCATCCTCTTGTGTGTTTTGCTGTTCGCCCTATGTGGGAAGGGTATGCCCAGATGTGGGTCCCATGCTCACTACGCCACTGGAGTCAAGCTATCCTGGCTGAAGAGGGGTGAAACCCCAAAACCGGTCCTAGGATGCTTGATTCCGGTCCAGGGAAGACATGGCTTGGCAGTTTGGGCTGGACTGTTCCCATGAGGCAAAGGGTCAAGACTGATTTGCATATGGCCATGTCTGAACTGGGGTGGCGTGGTGAGCAAAATAACGATGGATTAAACCCAGATCTGTGACTGGGGGTGAATGTTTTGCCAATGTGCAACATTCCGTCCATCATCTTGTGTGTTTTGCTGTTCGCCCTATGTGGGAAGGGGTATGCCCAGACGTGGGTCCCGTGCTCACTACGCCACTGGATTCAAGCTATCCTGGCTGAAGAGGGGTGAAACCCCGAAACCGGTCCTAGGATGCTTGATTCCAGTCCAGGGAAGACATGGCTTGGCAGTTTGGGCTGGACTGTTCTCATGAGGCACAGGGTCAAGACTGATTTGCATATGGCCATGTCTGAACTGGGGTGGCGTGGTGAGCAAAATAACGATGGATTAAACCCAGATCTGTGACTGGGGGTGAATGTTTTGCCAATGTGCAACATTCCGTCCATCATCTTGTGTGTTTTGCTGTTCTCCCTATGTGGGAAGGGTATGCACAGACGTGTGTCCCGTGCTCACTACGCCATTGGAGTCAAGCTATCCTGGCTGAAGAAGGGTGAAACCCCGAAACCGGTCCTAGGATGCTTGATTCCGGTGCAGGGAAGACATGGCTTGGCAGTTCGGGCTGGACTGTTCACATGAGGCACAGGGTCAAGACTGATTTGCATATGGCCATGTCTGAACTGGGGTGGCGTGGTGAGCAAAATAACGATGGATTAAACCCAGATCTGTGACTGGGAGTGAATGTTTTGCCAATGTGCAACATTCCATCCATCATCTTGTGTGTTTTGCTGTTCGCCCTATGTGGGAAGGGTATGCCCAGACGTGGGTCCCGTGCTCACGACGCCACTGGAGTCAAGCTATCCTGGCTTAAGAGAGGTGAAACCCCGAAACCGGTCCTAGGATGCTTGATTCCGGTCCAGGGAAGACATGGCTTGGCAGTTCGGGCTGGACTGTTCCCATGAGGCACAGGGTCAAGACTGATTTGCATATGGCCATGTCTGAACTGGGGTGGCGTGGTGAGCAAAATAACGATGGATTAAATCCAGATCTGTGACTGGGGGTGAATGTTTTGGCAATGTGCAACAGTCCGTCCATCATCTTGTGTGTTTTGCTGTTCGCCCTATGTGGGAAGGGTATGCCCAGATGTGGGTCCCATGCTCACTACGCCACTGGAGTCAAGCTATCCTGGCTGAAGAGGGGTGAAACCCCAAAACCGGTCCTAGGATGCTTGATTCCGGTCCAGGGAAGACATGGCTTGGCAGTTTGGGCTGGACTGTTCCCATGAGGCAAAGGGTCAAGACTGATTTGCATATGGCCATGTCTGAACTGGGGTGGCGTGGTGAGCAAAATAACGATGGATTAAACCCAGATCTGTGACTGGGGGTGAATGTTTTGCCAATGTGCAACATTCCGTCCATCATCTTGTGTGTTTTGCTGTTCGCCCTATGTGGGAAGGGGTATGCCCAGACGTGGGTCCCGTGCTCACTACGCCACTGGATTCAAGCTATCCTGGCTTAAGAGGGGTGAAACCCCGAAACCGGTCCTAGGATGCTTGATTCCAGTCCAGGGAATACATGGCTTGGCAGTTTGGGCTGGACTGTTCTCATGAGGCATAGGGTCAAGACTGATTTGCATATGGCCATGTCTGAACTGGGGTGGCGTGGTGAGCCAAATAACGATGGATTAAACCCAGATCTGTGACTGGGGGTGAATGTTTTGCCAATGTGCAACATTCCGTCCATCATCTTGTGTGTTTTGCTGTTCTCCCTATGTGGGAAGGGTATGCACAGACGTGTGTCCCATGCTCACTACGCCACTGGAGTCAAGCTATCCTGGCTGAAGAAGGGTGAAACCCCGAAACCGGTCCTAGGATGCTTGATTCCGGTGCGGGGAAGACATGGCTAGGCAGTTCGGGCTGGACTGTTCCCATGAGGCACAGGGTCAAGACTGATTTGCATATGGCCATGTCTGAACTGGGGTGGCGTGGTGAGCAAAATATCGATGGATTAAACCCAGATCTGTGACTGGGAGTGAATGTTTTGCCAATGTGCAACATTCCATCCATCATCTTGTGTGTTTTGCTGTTCGCCCTATGTGGGAAGGGTATGCCCAGACGTGGGTCCCGTGCTCACGACGCCACTGGAGTCAAGCTATCCTGGCTTAAGAGAGGTGAAACCCCGAAACCGGTCCTAGGATGCTTGATTCCGGTCCAGGGAAGACATGGCTTGGCAGTTCGGGCTTGACTGTTCCCATGAGGCACAGGGTCAAGACTGATTTGCATATGGCCATGTCTCAACTGGGGTGGCGTGGTGAGCAAAATAACGATGGATTAAACCCAGATCTGTGGCTGCGGGTGAATGTTTTGCCAATGTGCAACATTCCGTCCATCATCTTGTGTGTTTTACTGTTCGCCCTATGTGGGAAGGGTATGCCCAGACGTGCATCCCGTGCTCACTACGCCACTGGAGTCAAGCTATCCTGGCTGAAGAGGGGTGAAACCCCGAAACCGGTCCTAGGATGCTTGATACAGGTCCAGGGAAGACATGGCTTGGCAGGTCGGGCTGGACTGTTCCCATGAGGCAGAGGGTCAAGACTGATTTGCATATGGCCATGTCTGAACTGGGGTGTCGTGGTTAACAAAATAACGATGGATTAAACCCAGATCTGTGACTGGGGGTGAATGTTCTGCCAATGTGCAACATTCCGTCCATCATCTTGTGTGTTTTGCTGTTCGCCCCATGTGGGAAGGGGTATGCCCAGACGTGGGTCCCGTGCTCACTACGCCACTGGAGCAAAGCTATCCTGGCTGAAGAGGGGTGAAACCCCAAAACCGGTCCTAGGATGCTTGATTCCAGTCCAGGGAAGACATGGCTTGGCAGTTCGGGCTGGACTGTTCCCATGAGGCACAGGGTCAAGACTGATTTGCATATGGCCATGTCTGAACTGGGGTGGCGTGGTGAGCAAAATAACGATGGATTAAACCCAGATCTGTGACTGGGGGTGAATGTTTTGCCAATGTGCAACATTCCGTCCATCATCTTGTGTGTTTTGCTGTTCGCCCTATGTGGGAAGGGTATGCCCAGACGTGGGTTCCGAGCTCACTACGCCACTGGAGTCAAGCTATCCTGGCTGAAGAGGGGTGGAACCCCGAAACCGGTCCTAGGATGCTTGATTCCGGTCCAGGGAAGACATGGCTTGGCAGTTCGGGCTGGACTGTTCCCATGAGGCACAGGGTCAAGACTGATTTGCATATGGCCATGTCTGAACTGGGGTGGCGTGGTGAGCAAAATAACGATGGATTAAACCCAGATCTGTGACTGGGGGTGAATGTTTTGCCAATGTGCAACATTCCGTCCATCATCTTGTGTGTTTTGCTGTTCGCCCTATGTGGGAAGGGTAAGCCCAGATGTGGGTACCGTGCTCACTACGCCACTGGAGTCAAGCTATCCTGGCTGAAGAGGGGTGAAACCCCGAAACTGGTCCTAGGATGCTTGATTCCGGTCCAGGGAAGACATGGCTTGGCAGTTTGGGCTGGACTGTTCCCATGAGGCACAGGGTCAAGACTGATTTGCATAGGGCCATGTCTGAACTGGGGTGGCGTGGTGAGCAAAATAACGATGGATTAAACCCAGATCTGTGACTGGGAGTGAATGTTTGGCCAATGTGCAACATTCCATCCATCATCTTGTGTGTTTTGCTGTTCGCCCTATGTGGGAAGGGTATGCCCAGACGTGGGTCCCGTGCTCACGACGCCACTGGAGTCAAGCTATCCTGGCTTAAGAGAGGTGAAACCCCGAAACCGGTCCTAGGATGCTTGATTCCGGTCCAGGGAAGACATGGCTTGGCAGTTCGGGCTGGACTGTTCCCATGAGGCACAGGGTCAAGACTGATTTGCATATGGCCATGTCTGAACTGGGGTGGCGTGGTGAGCAAAATAACGATGGATTAAACCCAGATCTGTGGCTGGGGTTGAATGTTTTGCCAATGTGCAACATTCCGTCCATCATCTTGTGTGTTTTACTGTTCGCCCTATGTGGGAAGGGTATGCCCAGACGAGCGTCCCGTGCTCACTACGCCACTGGAGTCAAGCTATCCTGGCTGAAGAGGGGTGAAACCCCTGAAACCGGTCCTAGGATGCTTGATACAGGTCCAGGGAAGACATGGCTTGGCAGGTCGGGCTGGACTGTTGCCATGAGGCAGAGGGTCAAGACTGATTTGCATATGGCCATGTCTGAACTGGGGTGTCTTGGTTAACAAAATAACGATGGATTAAACCCAGATCTGTGACTGGGGGGTGAATGTTTTGCCAATGTGCAACATTCCGTCCATCATCTTGTGTGTTTTGCTGTTCGCCCTATGTGGGAAGGGGTATGCCCAGACGTGGGTCCCGTGCTCACTACGCCACTGGAGCCAAGCTATCCTGGCTGAAGAGGGGTGAAACCCCAAAACCGGTTCTAGGATGCTTGATTCCAGTCCATGGAAGACATGGCTTGGCAGTTCGGGCTGGACTGTTCCCATGAGGCACAGGGTCAAAACTGATTTGCATATGGCCATGTCTGAACTGGGGTGGCGTGGTGAGCAAAATAACGATGGATTAAACCCAGATCTGTGACTGGGGGTGAATGTTTTGCCAATGTGCAACATTCCGTCCGTCATCTTGTGTGTTTTGCTGTTCGCCCTATGTGGGAAGGGTATGCCCAGACGTGGGTACCGTGCTCACTACGCCACTGGAGTCAAGCTATCCTGGCTGAAGAGGGGTGAAACCCTGAAACCGGTCCTAGGATGCTTGATTCCGGTCCAGGGAAGACATGGCTTGGCAGTTCGGGCTGGACTGTTCCCATGAGGCACAGGGTCAAGACTGATTTGCATATGGCCATGTCTGAACTGGGGTGGCGTGGTGAGCAAAATAACGATGGATTAAACCCAGATCTGTGACTGGGGGTGAATGTTTTGTCAATGTGCAACATTCCGTCCATCATCTTGTGTGTTTTACTGTTCGCCCTATGTGGGAAGGTTATGCCCAGACGTGCGTCCCGTGCTCACTACGCCACAGGAGTCAAGCTATCCTGGCTGAAGAGGGGTGAAACCCCGAAACCGGTCCTAGGATGCTTGATACAGGTCCAGGGAAGACATGGCTTGGCAGGTCGGGCTGGACTGTTCCCATGAGGCAGAGGGTCAAGACTGATTTGCATATGGCCATGTCTGAACTGAGGTGTCGTGGTTAACAAAATAACGATGGATTAAACCCAGATCTGTGACTGGGGTTGAATGTTTTGCCAATGTGCAACATTCCGTCCATCATCTTGTGTGTTTTGCTGTTCGCCCTATGTGGGAAGGGGTATGCCCAGACGTGGGTCCCGTTCTCACTACGCCACTGGAGCCAAGCTATCCTGGCTGAAGAGGGGTGAAACCCCAAAACCGGTCCTAGGATGCTTGATTCCAGTCCAGGGAAGACATGGCTTGGCAGTTCGGGCTGGACTGTTCCCATGAGGCACAGGGTCAAGACTGATTTGCATATGGCCATGTCTGAACTGGGGTGGCGTGGTGAGCAAAATAACGATGGATTAAACCCAGATCTGTGACTGGGGGTGAATGTTTTGCCAATGTGCAACATTCCGTCCATCATCTTGTGTGTTTTGCTGTTCGCCCTATGTGGGAAGGGTATGCCCAGACGTGGGTTCCGAGCTCACTACGCCACTGGAGTCAAGCTATCCTGGCTGAAGAGGGGTGAAACCCCGAAACCGGTCCTAGGATGCTTTATTCCGGTCCAGGGAAGACATGGCTTGGCAGTTCGGGCTGGACTGTTCCCATGAGGCACAGGGTCAAGACTGATTTGCATATGGCCATGTCTGAACTGGGGTGGCGTGGTGAGCAAAATAACGATGGATTAAACCCAGATCTGTGACTGGGGGTGAATGTTTTGCCAATGTGCAACATTCCGTCCATCATCTTGTGTGTTTTGCTGTTCGCCCTATGTGGGAAGGGTATGCCCAGACGTGGGTCCCGTGCTCACGACGCCACTGGAGTCAAGCTATCCTGGCTTAAGAGAGGTGAAACCCCGAAACCGGTCCTAGGATGCTTGATTCTGGTCCAGGGAAGACATGGCTTGGCAGTTTGGGCTGGACTGTTCCCATGAGGCACAGGGTCAAGACTGATTTGCATATGGCCATGTCTGAACTGGGGTGGCGTGGTGAGCAAAATAACGATGGATTAAACCCAGATCTGTGGCTGGGGGTGAATGTTTTGCCAATGTGCAACATTCCGTCCATCATCTTGTGTGTTTTACTGTTCGCCCTATGTGGGAAGGGTATGCCCAGACGAGCGTCCCGTGCTCACTACGCCACTGGAGTCAAGCTATCCTGGCTGAAGAGGGGTGAAACCCCAAAACCGGTTCTAGGATGCTTGATTCCAGTCCATGGAAGACATGGCTTGGCAGTTCGGGCTGGACTGTTCCCATGAGGCACAGGGTCAAAACTGATTTGCATATGGCCATGTCTGAACTGGGGTGGCGTGGTGAGCAAAATAACGATGGATTAAACCCAGATCTGTGACTGGGGGTGAATGTTTTGCCAATGTGCAACATTCCGTCCGTCATCTTGTGTGTTTTGCTGTTCGCCCTATGTGGGAAGGGTATGCCCAGACGTGGGTACCGTGCTCACTACGCCACTGGAGTCAAGCTATCCTGGCTGAAGAGGGGTGAAACCCTGAAACCGGTCCTAGGATGCTTGATTCCGGTCCAGGGAAGACATGGCTTGGCAGTTCGGGCTGGACTGTTCCCATGAGGCACAGGGTCAAGACTGATTTGCATATGGCCATGTCTGAACTGGGGTGGCGTGGTGAGCAAAATAACGATGGATTAAACCCAGATCTGTGACTGGGGGTGAATGTTTTGTCAATGTGCAACATTCCGTCCATCATCTTGTGTGTTTTACTGTTCGCCCTATGTGGGAAGGTTATGCCCAGACGTGCGTCCCGTGCTCACTACGCCACTGGAGTCAAGCTATCCTGGCTGAAGAGGGGTGAAACCCCGAAACCGGTCCTAGGATGCTTGATACAGGTCCAGGGAAGACATGGCTTGGCAGGTCGGGCTGGACTGTTCCCATGAGGCAGAGGGTCAAGACTGATTTGCATATGGCCATGTCTGAACTGAGGTGTCGTGGTTAACAAAATAACGATGGATTAAACCCAGATCTGTGACTGGGGTTGAATGTTTTGCCAATGTGCAACATTCCGTCCATCATCTTGTGTGTTTTGCTGTTCGCCCTATGTGGGAAGGGGTATGCCCAGACGTGGGTCCCGTTCTCACTACGCCACTGGAGCCAAGCTATCCTGGCTGAAGAGGGGTGAAACCCCAAAACCGGTCCTAGGATGCTTGATTCCAGTCCAGGGAAGACATGGCTTGGCAGTTCGGGCTGGACTGTTCCCATGAGGCACAGGGTCAAGACTGATTTGCATATGGCCATGTCTGAACTGGGGTGGCGTGGTGAGCAAAATAACGATGGATTAAACCCAGATCTGTGACTGGGGGTGAATGTTTTGCCAATGTGCAACATTCCGTCCATCATCTTGTGTGTTTTGCTGTTCGCCCTATGTGGGAAGGGTATGCCCAGACGTGGGTTCCGAGCTCACTACGCCACTGGAGTCAAGCTATCCTGGCTGAAGAGGGGTGAAACCCCGAAACCGGTCCTAGGATGCTTTATTCCGGTCCAGGGAAGACATGGCTTGGCAGTTCGGGCTGGACTGTTCCCATGAGGCACAGGGTCAAGACTGATTTGCATATGGCCATGTCTGAACTGGGGTGGCGTGGTGAGCAAAATAACGATGGATTAAACCCAGATCTGTGACTGGGGGTGAATGTTTTGCCAATGTGCAACATTCCGTCCATCATCTTGTGTGTTTTGCTGTTCGCCCTATGTGGGAAGGGTATGCCCAGACGTGGGTCCCGTGCTCACGACGCCACTGGAGTCAAGCTATCCTGGCTTAAGAGAGGTGAAACCCCGAAACCGGTCCTAGGATGCTTGATTCTGGTCCAGGGAAGACATGGCTTGGCAGTTTGGGCTGGACTGTTCCCATGAGGCACAGGGTCAAGACTGATTTGCATATGGCCATGTCTGAACTGGGGTGGCGTGGTGAGCAAAATAACGATGGATTAAACCCAGATCTGTGGCTGGGGGTGAATGTTTTGCCAATGTGCAACATTCCGTCCATCATCTTGTGTGTTTTACTGTTCGCCCTGTGTGGGAAGGGTATGCCCAGACGAGCGTCCCGTGCTCACTACGCCACTGGAGTCAAGCTATCCTGGCTGAAGAGGGGTGAAACCCCGAAACCGGTCCTAGGATGCTTGATTCCGGTCCAGGGAAGACATGGCTTGGCAGTTCGGGCTGGACTGTTCCCATGAGGCACAGGGTCAAGACTGATTTGCATATGGCCATGTCTGAACTGGGGTGGCGTGGTGAGAAAAATAACGATGGATTAAACCCAGATCTGTGACTGGGGGTGAATGTTTTGCCAATGTGCAACAGTCCGTCCATCATCTTGTGTGTTTTGCTGTTCGCCCCATGTGGGAAGGGTATGCCCAGATGTGGGTCCCATGCTCACTACGCCACTGGAGTCAAGCTATCCTGGCTGAAGAGGGGTGAAACCCCAAAACCGGTCCTAGGATGCTTGATTCCGGTCCAGGGAAGACATGGCTTGGCAGTTCGGGCTGGACTGTTCCCATGAGGCAAAGGGTCAAGACTGATTTGCATATGGCCATGTCTGAACTGGGGTGGCGTGGTTAACAAAATAACGATGGATTAAACCCACATCTGTGACTGGGGGTGAATGTTTTGCCAATGTGCAACATTCCGTCCATCATCTTGTGTGTTTTGCTGTTCGCCCTATGTGGGAAGGGGTATGCCCAGACGTGGGTCCCGTGCTCACTACGCCACTGGATTCAAGCTATCCTGGCTGAAGAGGGGTGAAACCCCGAAACCGGTCCTAGGATGCTTGATTCCAGTCCAGGGAAGACATGGCTTGGCAGTTTGGGCTGGACTGTTCTCATGAGGCACAGGGTCAAGACTGATTTGCATATGGCCATGTCTGAACTGGGGTGGCGTGGTGAGCAAAATAACGATGGATTAAACCCAGATCTGTGACTGGGGGTGAATGTTTTGCCAATGTGCAACATTCCGTCCATCATCTTGTGTGTTTTGCTGTTCTCCCTATGTGGGAAGGGTATGCACAGACGTGTGTCCCGTGCTCACTACGCCACTGGAGTCAAGCTATCCTGGCTGAAGAAGGGTGAAACCCCGAAACCGGTCCTAGGATGCTTGATTCCGAAGCAGGGAAGACATGGCTTGGCAGTTCGGGCTGGACTGTTCCCATGAGGCACAGGGTCAAGACTGATTTGCATATGGCCATGTCTGAACTGGGGTGGCGTGGTGAGCAAAATAACGATGGATTAAACCCAGATCTGTGACTGGGAGTGAATGTTTTGCCAATGTGCAACATTCCATCCATCATCTTGTGTGTTTTGCTGTTCGCCCTATGTGGGAAGGGTATGCCCAGACGTGGGTCCCGTGCTCACGACGCCACTGGAGTCAAGCTATCCTGGCTTAAGAGAGGTGAAACCCCGAAACCGGTCCTAGGATGCTTGATTCCGGTCCAGGGAAGACATGGCTTGGCAGTTCGGGCTTGACTGTTCCCATGAGGCACAGGGTCAAGACTGATTTGCATATGGCCATGTCTGAACTGGGGTGGTGTGGTGAGCAAAATAACGATGGATTAAACCCAGATCTGTGGCTGGGGGTGAATGTTTTGCCAATGTGCAACATTCCGTCCATCATCTTGTGTGTTTTACTGTTCGCCCTATGTGGGAAGGGTATGCCCAGACGTGCGTCCCGTGCTCACTACGCCACTGGAGTCAAGCTATCCTGGCTGAAGAGGGGTGAAACCCCGAAACCGGTCCTAGAATGCTTGATACAGGTCCAGGGAGGGAAGACATGGCTTGGCAGGTCGGGCTGGACTGTTCCCATGAGGCAGAGGGTCAAGACTGATTTGCATATGGCCATGTCTGAACTGGGGTGGCGTGGTGAGCAAAATAACGATGGATTAAACCCAGATCTGTGACTGGGGGTGAATGTTTTGCCAATGTGCAACATTCCGTCCATCATCTTGTGTGTTTTGCTGTTCGCCCTATGTGGGAAGGGTATGCCCAGACGTGGGTTCCGAGCTCACTACGCCACTGGAGTCAAGCTATCCTGGCTGAAGAGGGGTGAAACCCCGAAACCGGTCCTAGGATGCTTGATTCCGGTCCAGGGAAGACATGGCTTGGCAGTTCGGGCTGGACTGTTCCCATGAGGTACAGGGTCAAGACTGATTTGCATATGGCCATGTCTGAACTGGGGTGGCGTGGTGAGCAAAATAACGATGGATTAAACCCAGATCTGTGACTGGGGGTGAATGTTTTGCCAATGTGCAACATTCCGACCATCATCTTGTGTGTTTTGCTGTTCGCCCTATGTGGAAAGGGTATGCCCAGATGTGGGTACCGTGCTCACTACGCCACTGGAGTCAAGCTATCCTGGCTGAAGAGGGGTGAAACCCCGAAACCGGTCCTAGGATGCTTGATTCCGGTCCAGGGAAGACATGGCTTGGCAGTTTGGGCTGGACTGTTCCCATGAGGCACAGGGTCAAGACTGATTTGCATAGGGCCATGTCTGAACTGGGGTGGCGTGGTGAGCAAAATAACGATGGATTAAACCCAGATCTGTGACTGGGAGTGAATGTTTTGCCAATGTGCAACATTCCATCCATCATCTTGTGTGTTTTGCTGTTCGCCCTATGTGGGAAGGGTATGCCCAGACGTGGGTCCCGTGCTCACGACGCCACTGGAGTCAAGCTATCCTGGCTTAAGAGAGGTGAAACCCCGAAACCGGTCCTAGGATGCTTGATTCCGGTCCAGGGAAGACATGGCTTGGCAGTTCGGGCTGGACTGTTCCCATGAGGCACAGGGTCAAGACTGATTTGCATATGGCCATGTCTGAACTGGGGTGGCGTGGTGAGCAAAATAACGATGGATTAAACCCAGATCTGTGACTGGGGGTGAATGTTTTGCCAATGTGCAACATTCCGTCCGTCATCTTGTGTGTTTTGCTGTTCGCCCTATGTGGGAAGGGTATGCCCAGACGTGGGTACCGTGCTCACTACGCCACTGGAGTCAAGCTATCCTGGCTGAAGAGGGGTGAAACCCCGAAACCGGTCCTAGGATGCTTGATTCTGGTCCAGAGAAGACATGGCTTGGCAGTTCGGGCTGGCTTGTTCCCATGAGGCACAGGGTCAAGACTGATTTGCATATGGCCATGTCTGAACTGGGGTGGCGTGGTGAGCAAAATAACGATGGATTAAACCCAGATCTGTGACTGGGGGTGAATGTTTTGTCAATGTGCAACATTCCGTCCATCATCTTGTGTGTTTTGCTGTTCGCCCTATGTGGGAAGGGTATGCCCAGATGTGGGTCCCATGCTGACTACGCCACTGGAGTCAAGCTATCCTGGCTGAAGAGGGGTGAAACCCCAAAACCGGTCCTAGGATGCTTGATTCCGGTCCAGGGAAGACATGGCTTGGCAGTTCGGGCTGGACTGTTCCCATGAGGCACATGGTCAAGACTGATTTGCATATGGCCATGTCTGAACTGGGGTGGCGTGGTGAGCAAAATACCGATGGATTAAACCCAGATCTGTGGCTGGGGGTGAATGTTTTGCCAATGTGCAACATTCCGTCCATCATCTTGTGTGTTTTGCTGTTTGCCCTATGTGGGAAGGGTATGCCAGACGTGCGTCCCGTGCTCACTACGCCACTAGAGTCAAGCTATCCTGGCTGAAGAGGGGTGAAACCCTGAAACCGGTCCTAGGATGCTTGATACAGGTCCAGGGAAGACATGGCTTGGCAGGTCGGGCTGGACTGTTCCCATAAGGCACAGGGTCAAGACTGATTTGCATATTGCCATGTCTGAACTGGGGTGTCGTGGTTAACAAAATAACAATGGATTAAATCCAGATCTGTGACTGGGGGTGAATGTTTTGCCAATGTGCAACATTCCGTCCATCATCTTGTGTGTTTTGCTGTCCGCCCTATGTGGGAAGGGGTATGCCCAGACGTGGGTCCCGTGCTCACTACGCCACTGGAGCCAAGCTATCCTGGCTGAAGAGGGGTGAAACCCCGAAACCGGTCCTAGGATGCTTGATTCCAGTCCAGGGAAGACATGGCTTGGCAGTTCGGGCTGGACTGTTCCCATGAGGCACAGGGTCAAGACTGATTTGCATATGGCCATGTCTGAACTGGGGTGTCGTGGTTAACAAAATAACGATGGATTAAACCCAGATCTGTGACTGGGGGTGAATGTTTTGCCAATGTGCAACATTCCGTCCATCATCTTGTGTGTTTTGCTGTTCTCCCTATGTGGGAAGGGTATGCCCAGACGTGGGTCCCGTGCTCACTACGCCACTGGAGTCAAGCTATCCTGGCTGAAGAGGGGTGAAACCCCGAAACCGGTCCTAGGATGCTTGATACAGGTCCAGGGAAGACATGGCTTGGCAGTTCGGGCTGGACTGTTCCCATGAGGCACAGGGTCAAGACTGATTTGCATATGGCCATGTCTGAACTGGGGTGGCGTGGTTAACAAAATAACGATGGATTAAACCCAGATCTGTGACTGGGGGTGAATGTTTTGCCAATGTGCAACATTCCGTCCATCATCTTGTGTGTTTTGCTGTTCGTCCTATGTGGGAAGGGGTATGCCCAGACGTGGGTCCCGTGCTCACTACGCCACTGGAGTCAAGCTATCGTGGCTGAAGAGGGGTGAAACCCCGAAACCGGTCCTAGGATGCTTGATTCCAGTCCAGGGAAGACATGGCTTGGCAGTTCGGGCTGGCTTGTTCCCATGAGGCACAGGGTCAAAACTGATTTGCATATGGCCATGTCTGAACTGGGGTGGCGTGGTGAGCAAAATAACGAAGGATTAAACCCAGATCTGTGACTGGGGGTGAATGTTTTGCCAATGTGCAACATTCCGTCCATCATCTTGTGTGTTTTGCTGTTCTCCCTATGTGGGAAGGGTATGCCCCGACGTGGGTCCCGTGCTCACTACGCCACTGGAGTCAAGCTATTCTGGCTGAAGAGGGGTGAAACCCCGAAACCGGTCCTAGGATGCTTGATTCCGGTCCAGGGAAGACATGGCTTGGCAGTTCGGGCTGGACTGTTCCCATGAGGCACAGGGTCAAGACTGATTTGCATATGGCCATGTCTGAACTGGGGTGGCGTGGTGAGCAAAATAACGATGGATTAAACCCAGATCTGTGACTGGGGGTGAATGTTTTGCCAATGTGCAACATTCCGTCCATCATCTTGTGTGTTTTGCTGTTCGCCCTATGTGGGAAGGGTATGCCCAGATGTGGGTCCCATGCTCACTACGCCACTGGAGTCAAGCTATCCTGGCTGAAGAGGGGTGAAACCCCAAAACCGGTCCTAGGATGCTTGATTCCGGTCCAGGGAAGACATGGTTTGGCAGTTCGGGCTGGACTGTTCCCATGAGGCAAAGGGTCAAGACTGATTTGCATATGGCCATGTCTGAACT
Organism: Triturus cristatus; assembly: GCF_964204655.1. Lineage (NCBI taxonomy): Eukaryota > Metazoa > Chordata > Amphibia > Caudata > Salamandridae > Triturus > Triturus cristatus. Next base: position 1,335,906,851 of record NC_140591.1, read on the forward strand.
GGGGTGGCGTGGTTAACAAAATAACGATGGATTAAACCCAGATCTGTGACTGGGGGTGAATGTTTTGCCAATGTGCAACATTCCGTCCATCATCTTGTGTGTTTTGCTGTTCGCCCTATGTGGGAAGGGGTATGCCCAGACGTGGGTCCCGTGCTCACTACGCCACTGGATTCAAGCTATCCTGGCTGAAGAGGGGTGAAACCCCGAAACGGGTCCTAGGATGCTTGATTCCAGTCCAGGGAAGACATGGCTTGCCAGTTCGGGCTGGACTGTTCTCATGAGGCACAGGGTCAAGACTGATTTGCATATGGCCATGTCTGAACTGGGGTGGCGTGGTGAGCAAAATAACGATGGATTAAACCCAGATCTGTGACTGGGGGTGAATGTTTTGCCAATGTGCAACATTCCGTCCATCATCTTGTGTGTTTTGCTGTTCGCCCTATGTGGGAAGGGTATGCCCAGACGTGGGTCCCGTGCTCACTACGCCACTGGAGTCAAGCTATCCTGGCTGAAGAGGGGTGAAACCCCGAAACCGGTCCTAGGATGCTTGATTCCGGTCCAGGGAAGACATGGCTTGGCAGTTCGGGCTGGACTGTTCCCATGAGGCACAGGGTCAAGACTGATTTGCATATGGCCATGTCTGAACTAGGGTGGCGTGGTGAGCAAAATAACGATGGATTAAACCCAGATCTGTGACTGGGGGTGAATATTTTGCCAATGTGCAACATTCCGTCCATCATCTTGTGTGTTTTGCTGTTCGCCCTATGTGGGAACGGTATGCCCAGATGTGGGTCCCATGCTCACTACACCACTGGAGTCAAGCTATCCTGGCTGAAGAGGGGTGAAACCCCAAAACCGGTCCTAGGATGCTTGATTCCGGTCCAGGGAAGACATGGCTTGGCAGTTCGGGCTAGACTGTTCCCATGAGGCAAAGGGTCAAGACTGATTTGCATATGGCCATGTCTGAACTGGGGTGGCGTGGTTAACAAAATAACGATGGATTAAACCCACATCTGTGACTGGGGGTGAATGTATTGCCAATCTGCAACATTCCGTCCATCATCTTGTGTGTTTTGCTGTTCGCCCTATGTGGGAAGGGGTATGCCCAGACGTGGGTCCCGTGCTCACTACGCCACTGGATTCAAGCTATCCTGGCTGAAGAGGGGTGAAACCCCGAAACCGGTCCTAGGATGCTTGATTCCAGTCCAGGGAAGACATGGCTTGGCAGTTCGGGCTGGACTGTTCTCATGAGGCACAGGGTCAAGACTGATTTGCATATGGCCATGTCTGAACTGGGGTGGCGTGGTTAACAAAATAACGATGGATTAAACCCACATCTGTGACTGGGGGTGAATGTTTTGCCAATGTGCAACATTCCGTCCATCATCTTGTGTGTTTTGCTGTTCGCCCTATGTGGGAAGGGGTATGCCCAGACGTGGGTCCCGTGCTCACTACGCCACTGGATTCAAGCTATCCTGGCTGAAGAGGGGTGAAACCCCGAAACCGGTCCTAGGATGCTTGATTCCAGTCCAGGGAAGACATGGCTTGGCAGTTCGGGCTGGACTGTTCTCATGAGGCACAGGGTCAAGACTGATTTGCATATGGCCATGTCTGAACTGGGGTGGCGTGGTGAGCAAAATAACGATGGATTAAACTAGGGGTGGGCGGAATTTGCGGAATTAACCTTCGCAAATTATCGCGAGAATGTTTAAAATTATCGCAAACAAGCAGAAATATCGCGAAGATGCGGAAGTTTTTTTCCGGCATGTTCGCGAGATTTTCTGCATGGTTGCGGGTCGCCAACTTACCCATGTGGTTGCTTGCGGGCGCGGCCATCTTGTTTTGAGTTGTTCTCGCGGTGCATGATCGCGAGAAGAAAGACGTGATCGCGCGACGCATGACGTCACTGCGGGCGCGAACTGTCGCGAGACAGCGCAAATGGCTAAAAACAATACAACATCTCATGGAGAACGCGACCGGATCAAGAAAACTTGTCGGCGAACGCAGGGATTCAGGTAAGGCGATCGCGCGCGCGCGAGAATGTATTATTTTACAGCGCGAGCAAGAAACAAATTATCGCCAAGCTGCGGAAACCGGAATTTTTGACATTTTCGCGCTCTCCGCGGAACGCAAAAATGTCAAATTATCGCAATTTCCACGAACGGAACGAAATTTTTGCCCAGGCCTAGATTAAACCCAGATCTGTGACTGGGGGTGAATGTTTTGCCAATGTGCAACATTCCGTCCATCATCTTGTGTGTTTTGCTGTTCTCCCTATGTGGGAAGGGTATGCACAGACGTGTGTCCCGTGCTCACTACGCCACTGGAGTCAAGCTATCCTGGCTGAAGAGGGGTGAAACCCCGAAACCGGTCCTAGGATGCTTGATTCCGGTGCAGGGAAGACATGGCTTGGCAGTTCGGGCTGGAGTGTTCCCATGAGGCACAGTGTAAAGACTGATTTGCATATGGCCATGTCTGAACTGGGGTGGCGTGGTGAGCAAAATAACGATGGATTAAACCCAGATCTGTGACTGGGAGTGAATGTTTTGCCAATGTGCAACATTCCGTCCATCATCTTGTGTGTTTTGCTGTTCGCCCTATGTGGGAAGGGTATGCCCAGACGTGGGTCCCATGCTCACGACGCCACTGGAGTCAAGCTATCCTGGCTTAAGAGAGGTGAAACCCCGAAACCGGTCCTAGGATGCTTGATTCTGGTCCAGGGAAGACATGGCTTGGCAGTTCGGGCTGGACTGTTCCCATGAGGCACAGGGTCAAGACTGATTTCCATATGGCCATGTCTGAACTGGGGTGGCGTGGTGAGCAAAATAACGATGGATTAAACCCAGATCTGTGGCTGGGGGTGAATGTTTTGCCAATGTGCAACATTCCGTCCATCATCTTGTGTGTTTTACTGTTCGCCCTATGTGGGAAGGGGTATGCCCAGACGTGGGTCCCGTGCTCACTACGCCACTGGAGCCAAGCTATCCTGGCTGAAGAGGGGTGAAACCCCAAAACCGGTCCTAGGATGCTTGATTCCAGTCCAGGGAAGACATGGCTTGGCAGTTCGGGCTGGACTGTTCCCATGAGGCACAGGGTCAAGACTGATTTGCATATGGCCATGTCTGAACTGGGGTGGCGTGGTGAGCAAAATAACGATGGATTAAACCCAGATCTGTGACTGGGGGTGAATGTTTTGCCAATGTGCAACATTCCGTCCATCATCTTGTGTGTTTTGCTGTTCGCCCTATGTGGGAAGGGTATGCCCAGACGTGGGTACCGTGCTCACTACGCCACTGGAGTCAAGCTATCCTGGCTGAAGAGGGGTGAAACCCCGCAACAGGTCCTAGGATGCTTGATTCCGGTCCAGGGAAGACATGGCTTGGCAGTTCGGGCTGGACTGTTCCCATGAGGCAAAGGGTCAAGACTGATTTGCATATGGCCATGTCTGAACTGGGGTGGCGTGGTTAACAAAATAACGATGGATTAAACCCACATCTGTGACTGGGGGTGAATGTTTTGCCAATGTGCAACATTCCGTCCATCATCTTGTGTGTTTTGCTGTTCTCCCTATGTGGGAAGGGTATGCACAGACGTGTGTCCCGTGCTCACTACGCCACTGGAGTCAAGCTATCCTGGCTAAAGAGGGGTGAAACCCCGAAACCGTTCCTAGGATGCTTGATTCCGGTGCAGGGAAGACATGGCTTGGCAGTTCGGGCTGGACTGTTCCCATGAGGCACAGGGTCAAGACTGATTTGCATATGGCCATGTCTGAACTGGGGTGGCGTGGTGAGCAAAATAACGATGGATTAAACCCAGATCTGTGACTGGGAGTGAATGTTTTGCCAATGTGCAACATTCCGTCCATCATCTTGTGTGTTTTGCTGTTCGCCCTATGTGGGAAGGGTATGCCCAGACATGGGTCCCGTGTTCACGACGCTACTGGAGTTAAGCTATCCTGGCTTAAGAGAGGTGAAACCCCGAAACCGGTCCTAGGATGCTTGATTCCGGTCCAAGGAAGACATGGCTTGGCAGTTCGGGCTGGACTGTTCCCATGAGGCACAGGGTCAAGACGATTTGCATATGGCCATGTCTGAACTGGGGTGGCGTGGTGAGCAAAATAACGATGGATTAAACCCAGATCTGTGGCTGGGGGTGAATGTTTTGCCAATGTGCAACATTCCGTCCATCATCTTGTGTGTTTTGCTGTTCGCACTATGTGGGAAGGGTATGCCAGACGTGCGTCCCGTGCTCACTACGCCACTAGAGTCAAGCTATCCTGGCTGAAGAGGGGTGAAACCCTGAAACCGGTCCTAGGATGCTTGATACAGGTCCAGGGAAGACATGGCTTGGCAGGTCGGGCTGGACTGTTCCCATGAGGCACAGGGTCAAGACTGATTTGCATATTGCCATGTCTGAACTGGGGTGTCGTGGTTAACAAAATAACGATGGATTAAACCCAGATCTGTGACTGGGGGTGAATGTTTTGCCAATGTGCAACATTCCGTCCATCATCTTGTGTGTTTTGCTGTTCGCCCTATGTGGGAAGGGGTATGCCCAGACGTGGGTCCCGTGCTCACTACGCCACTGGAGCCAAGCTATCCTGGCTGAAGAGGGGTGAAACCCCGAAACCGGTCCTAGGATGCTTGATTCCAGTCCAGGGAAGACATGGCTTGGCAGTTCGGGCTGGACTGTTCCCATGAGGCACAGGGTCAAGACTGATTTGCATATGGCCATGTCTGAACTGGGGTGTCGTGGTTAACAAAATAACGATGGATTAAACCCAGATCTGTGACTGGGGGTGAATGTTTTGCCAATGTGCAACATTCCGTCCATCATCTTGTGTGTTTTGCTGTTCTCCCTATGTGGGAAGGGTATGCCCAGACGTGGGTCCCGTGCTCACTACGCCACTGGAGTCAAGCTATCCTGGCTGAAGAGGGGTGAAACCCCGAAACTGGTCCTAGGAGGCTTGATTCCGGTCCAGGGAATACATGGCTTGGCAGTTCGGGCTGGACTGTTCCCATGAGGCACAGGGTCAAGACTGATTTGCATATGGCCATGTCTGAACTGGGGTGGCGTGGTGAGCAAAATAACGATGGATTAAACCCAGATCTGTGACTGGGGGTGAATGTTTTGCCAATGTGCAACATTCCGTCCATCATCTTGTGTGTTTTGCTGTTCGCCTTATGTGGGAAGGGGTATGCCCAGACGTGGGTCCCGTGCTCACTACGCCACTGGAGTCAAGCTATCGTGGCTGAAGAGGGGTGAAACCCCGAAACCGGTCCTAGGATGCTTGATTCCAGTCCAGGGAAGACATGGCTTGGCAGTTCGGGCTGGCTTGTTCCCATGAGGCACAGGGTCAAAACTGATTTGCATATGGCCATGTCTGAACTGGGGTGGCGTGGTGAGCAAAATAACGAAGGATTAAACCCAGATCTGTGACTGGGGGTGAATGTTTTGCCAATGTGCAACATTCCGTCCATCATCTTGTGTGTTTTACTGTTCTCCCTATGTGGGAAGGGTATGCCCCGACGTGGGTCCCGTGCTCACTACGCCACTGGAGTCAAGCTATTCTGGCTGAAGAGGGGTGAAACCCCGAAACCGGTTCTAGGATGCTTGATTCCGGTCCAGGGAAGACATGGCTTGGCAGTTCGGGCTGGACTGTTCCCATGAGGCACAGGGTCAAGACTGATTTGCATATGGCCATGTCTGAACTGGGGTGGCGTGGTGAGCAAAATAACGATGGATTAAACCCAGATCTGTGACTGGGGGTGAATGTTTTGCCAATGTGCAACATTCCGTCCATCATCTTGTGTGTTTTGCTGTTCGCCCTATGTGGGAAGGGTATGCCCAGATGTGGGTCCCATGCTCACTACGCCACTGGAGTCAAGCTATCCTGGCTGAAGAGGGGTGAAACCCCAAAACCGGTCCTAGGATGCTTGATTCCGGTCCAGGGAAGACATGGTTTGGCAGTTCGGGCTGGACTGTTCCCATGAGGCAAAGGGTCAAGACTGATTTGCATATGGCCATGTCTGAACTGGGGTGGCGTGGTTAACAAAATAACGATGGATTAAACCCAGATCTGTGACTGGGGGTGAATGTTTTGCCAATGTGCAACATTCCGTCCATCATCTTGTGTGTTTTGCTGTTCGCCCTATGTGGGAAGGGGTATGCCCAGACGTGGGTCCCGTGCTCACTACGCCACTGGATTCAAGCTATCCTGGCTGAAGAGGGGTGAAACCCCGAAACGGGTCCTAGGATGCTTGATTCCAGTCCAGGGAAGACATGGCTTGCCAGTTCGGGCTGGACTGTTCTCATGAGGCACAGGGTCAAGACTGATTTGCATATGGCCATGTCTGAACTGGGGTGGCGTGGTGAGCAAAATAACGATGGATTAAACCCAGATCTGTGACTGGGGGTGAATGTTTTGCCAATGTGCAACATTCCGTCCATCATCTTGTGTGTTTTGCTGTTCGCCCTATGTGGGAAGGGTATGCCCAGACGTGGGTACCGTGCTCACTACGCCACTGGAGTCAAGCTATCCTGGCTGAAGAGGGGTGAAACCCCGAAACCGGTCCTAGGATGCTTGATTCCGGTCCAGGGAAGACATGGCTTGGCAGTTCGGGCTGGACTGTTCCCATGAGGCACAGGGTCAAGACTGATTTGCATATGGCCATGTCTGAACTAGGGTGGCGTGGTGAGCAAAATAACGATGGATTAAACCCAGATCTGTGACTGGGGGTGAATATTTTGCCAATGTGCAACATTCCGTCCATCATCTTGTGTGTTTTGCTGTTCGCCCTATGTGGGAACGGTATGCCCAGATGTGGGTCCCATGCTCACTACACCACTGGAGTCAAGCTATCCTGGCTGAAGAGGGGTGAAACCCCAAAACCGGTCCTAGGATGCTTGATTCCGGTCCAGGGAAGACATGGCTTGGCAGTTCGGGCTAGACTGTTCCCATGAGGCAAAGGGTCAAGACTGATTTGCATATGGCCATGTCTGAACTGGGGTGGCGTGGTTAACAAAATAACGATGGATTAAACCCACATCTGTGACTGGGGGTGAATGTTTTGCCAATGTGCAACATTCCGTCCATCATCTTGTGTGTTTTGCTGTTCGCCCTATGTGGGAAGGGGTATGCCCAGACGTGGGTCCCGTGCTCACTACGCCACTGGATTCAAGCTATCCTGGCTGAAGAGGGGTGAAACCCCGAAACCGGTCCTAGGATGCTTGATTCCAGTCCAGGGAAGACATGGCTTGGCAGTTCGGGCTGGACTGTTCTCATGAGGCACAGGGTCAAGACTGATTTGCATATGGCCATGTCTGAACTGGGGTGGCGTGGTTAACAAAATAACGATGGATTAAACCCACATCTGTGACTGGGGGTGAATGTTTTGCCAATGTGCAACATTCCGTCCATCATCTTGTGTGTTTTGCTGTTCGCCCTATGTGGGAAGGGGTATGCCCAGACGTGGGTCCCGTGCTCACTACGCCACTGGATTCAAGCTATCCTGGCTGAAGAGGGGTGAAACCCCGAAACCGGTCCTAGGATGCTTGATTCCAGTCCAGGGAAGACATGGCTTGGCAGTTCGGGCTGGACTGTTCTCATGAGGCACAGGGTCAAGACTGATTTGCATATGGCCATGTCTGAACTGGGGTGGCGTGGTTAACAAAATAACGATGGATTAAACCCACATCTGTGACTGGGGGTGAATGTTTTGCCAATGTGCAACATTCCGTCCATCATCTTGTGTGTTTTGCTGTTCGCCCTATGTGGGAAGGGGTATGCCCAGACGTGGGTCCCGTGCTCACTACGCCACTGGATTCAAGCTATCCTGGCTGAAGAGGGGTGAAACCCCGAAACCGGTCCTAGGATGCTTGATTCCAGTCCAGGGAAGACATGGCTTGGCAGTTCGGGCTGGACTGTTCTCATGAGGCACAGGGTCAAGACTGATTTGCATATGGCCATGTCTGAACTGGGGTGGCGTGGTGAGCAAAATAACGATGGATTAAACTAGGGGTGGGCGGAATTTGCGGAATTAACCTTCGCAAATTATCGCGAGAATGTTTAAAATTATCGCAAACAAGCAGAAATATCGCGAAGATGCGGAAGTTTTTTTCCGGCATGTTCGCGAGATTTTCTGCATGGTTGCGGGTCGCCAACTTACCCATGTGGTTGCTTGCGGGCGCGGCCATCTTGTTTTGAGTTGTTCTCGCGGTGCATGATCGCGAAAAGAAAGACGTGATCGCGCGACGCATGACGTCACTGCGGGCGCGAACTGTCGCGAGACAGCGCAAATGGCTAAAAACAATACAACATCTCATGGAGAACGCGACCGGATCAAGAAAACTTGTCGGCGAACGCAGGGATTCAGGTAAGGCGATCGCGCGCGCGCGAGAATGTATTATTTTACAGCGCGAGCAAGAAACAAATTATCGCCAAGCTGCGGAAACCGGAATTTTTGACATTTTCGCGCTCTCCGCGGAACGCAAAAATGTCAAATTATCGCAATTTCCACGAACGGAACGAAATTTTTGCCCAGGCCTAGATTAAACCCAGATCTGTGACTGGGGGTGAATGTTTTGCCAATGTGCAACATTCCGTCCATCATCTTGTGTGTTTTGCTGTTCTCCCTATGTGGGAAGGGTATGCACAGACGTGTGTCCCGTGCTCACTACGCCACTGGAGTCAAGCTATCCTGGCTGAAGAGGGGTGAAACCCCGAAACCGGTCCTAGGATGCTTGATTCCGGTGCAGGGAAGACATGGCTTGGCAGTTCGGGCTGGAGTGTTCCCATGAGGCACAGTGTAAAGACTGATTTGCATATGGCCATGTCTGAACTGGGGTGGCGTGGTGAGCAAAATAACGATGGATTAAACCCAGATCTGTGACTGGGAGTGAATGTTTTGCCAATGTGCAACATTCCGTCCATCATCTTGTGTGTTTTGCTGTTCGCCCTATGTGGGAAGGGTATGCCCAGACGTGGGTCCCATGCTCACGACGCCACTGGAGTCAAGCTATCCTGGCTTAAGAGAGGTGAAACCCCGAAACCGGTCCTAGGATGCTTGATTCTGGTCCAGGGAAGACATGGCTTGGCAGTTCGGGCTGGACTGTTCCCATGAGGCACAGGGTCAAGACTGATTTCCATATGGCCATGTCTGAACTGGGGTGGCGTGGTGAGCAAAATAACGATGGATTAAACCCAGATCTGTGGCTGGGGGTGAATGTTTTGCCAATGTGCAACATTCCGTCCATCATCTTGTGTGTTTTACTGTTCGCCCTATGTGGGAAGGGGTATGCCCAGACGTGGGTCCCGTGCTCACTACGCCACTGGAGCCAAGCTATCCTGGCTGAAGAGGGGTGAAACCCCAAAACCGGTCCTAGGATGCTTGATTCCAGTCCAGGGAAGACATGGCTTGGCAGTTCGGGCTGGACTGTTCCCATGAGGCACAGGGTCAAGACTGATTTGCATATGGCCATGTCTGAACTGGGGTGGCGTGGTGAGCAAAATAACGATGGATTAAACCCAGATCTGTGACTGGGGGTGAATGTTTTGCCAATGTGCAACATTCCGTCCATCATCTTGTGTGTTTTGCTGTTCGCCCTATGTGGGAAGGGTATGCCCAGACGTGGGTACCGTGCTCACTACGCCACTGGAGTCAAGCTATCCTGGCTGAAGAGGGGTGAAACCCCGAAACAGGTCCTAGGATGCTTGATTCCGGTCCAGGGAAGACATGGCTTGGCAGTTCGGGCTGGACTGTTCCCATGAGGCAAAGGGTCAAGACTGATTTGCATATGGCCATGTCTGAACTGGGGTGGCGTGGTTAACAAAATAACGATGGATTAAACCCACATCTGTGACTGGGGGTGAATGTTTTGCCAATGTGCAACATTCCGTCCATCATCTTGTGTGTTTTGCTGTTCTCCCTATGTGGGAAGGGTATGCACAGACGTGTGTCCCGTGCTCACTACGCCACTGGAGTCAAGCTATCCTGGCTAAAGAGGGGTGAAACCCCGAAACCGTTCCTAGGATGCTTGATTCCGGTGCAGGGAAGACATGGCTTGGCAGTTCGGGCTGGACTGTTCCCATGAGGCACAGGGTCAAGACTGATTTGCATATGGCCATGTCTGAACTGGGGTGGCGTGGTGAGCAAAATAACGATGGATTAAACCCAGATCTGTGACTGGGAGTGAATGTTTTGCCAATGTGCAACATTCCGTCCATCATCTTGTGTGTTTTGCTGTTCGCCCTATGTGGGAAGGGTATGCCCAGACATGGGTCCCGTGTTCACGACGCCACTGGAGTTAAGCTATCCTGGCTTAAGAGAGGTGAAACCCCGAAACCGGTCCTAGGATGCTTGATTCCGGTCCAAGGAAGACATGGCTTGGCAGTTCGGGCTGGACTGTTCCCATGAGGCACAGGGTCAAGACGATTTGCATATGGCCATGTCTGAACTGGGGTGGCGTGGTGAGCAAAATAACGATGGATTAAACCCAGATCTGTGGCTGGGGGTGAATGTTTTGCCAATGTGCAACATTCCGTCCATCATCTTGTGTGTTTTGCTGTTCGCCCTATGTGGGAAGGGTATGCCAGACGTGCGTCCCGTGCTCACTACGCCACTAGAGTCAAGCTATCCTGGCTGAAGAGGGGTGAAACCCTGAAACCGGTCCTAGGATGCTTGATACAGGTCCAGGGAAGACATGGCTTGGCAGGTCGGGCTGGACTGTTCCCATGAGGCACAGGGTCAAGACTGATTTGCATATTGCCATGTCTGAACTGGGGTGTCGTGGTTAACAAAATAACGATGGATTAAACCCAGATCTGTGACTGGGGGTGAATGTTTTGCCAATGTGCAACATTCCGTCCATCATCTTGTGTGTTTTGCTGTTCGCCCTATGTGGGAAGGGGTATGCCCAGACGTGGGTCCCGTGCTCACTACGCCACTGGAGCCAAGCTATCCTGGCTGAAGAGGGGTGAAACCCCGAAACCGGTCCTAGGATGCTTGATTCCAGTCCAGGGAAGACATGGCTTGGCAGTTCGGGCTGGACTGTTCCCATGAGGCACAGGGTCAAGACTGATTTGCATATGGCCATGTCTGAACTGGGGTGTCGTGGTTAACAAAATAACGATGGATTAAACCCAGATCTGTGACTGGGGGTGAATGTTTTGCCAATGTGCAACATTCCGTCCATCATCTTGTGTGTTTTGCTGTTCTCCCTATGTGGGAAGGGTATGCCCAGACGTGGGTCCCGTGCTCACTACGCCACTGGAGTCAAGCTATCCTGGCTGAAGAGGGGTGAAACCCCGAAACTGGTCCTAGGAGGCTTGATTCCGGTCCAGGGAATACATGGCTTGGCAGTTCGGGCTGGACTGTTCCCATGAGGCACAGGGTCAAGACTGATTTGCATATGGCCATGTCTGAACTGGGGTGGCGTGGTGAGCAAAATAACGATGGATTAAACCCAGATCTGTGACTGGGGGTGAATGTTTTGCCAATGTGCAACATTCCGTCCATCATCTTGTGTGTTTTGCTGTTCGCCTTATGTGGGAAGGGTATGCCCATACGTGGGTCCCGTGCTCACTACGCCACTGGAGTCAAGCTATCCTGGCTGAAGAGGGGTGAAACCCTGAAACCGGTCCTAGGATGCTTGATACAGGTCCAGGGAAGACATGGCTTGGCAGTTCGGGCTGGACTGTTCCCATGAGGCACAGGGTCAAGACTGATTTGCATATGGCCATGTCTGAACTGGGGTGGCGTGGTTAACAAAATAACGATGAATTAAACCCAGATCTGTGACTGGGGGTGAATGTTTTGCCAATGTGCAACATTCCGTCCATCATCTTGTGTGTTTTGCTGTTCGTCCTATGTGGGAAGGGGTATGCCCAGACGTGGGTCCCGTGCTCACTACGCCACTGGCGTCAAGCTATCGTGGCTGAAGAGGGGTGAAACCCCGAAACCGGTCCTAGGATGCTTGATTCCAGTCCAGGGAAGACATGGCTTGGCAGTTCGGGCTGGCTTGTTCCCATGAGGCACAGGGTCAAAACTGATTTGCATATGGCCATGTCTGAACTGGGGTGGCGTGGTGAGCAAAATAACGAAGGATTAAACCCAGATCTGTGACTGGGGGTGAATGTTTTACCAATGTGCAACATTCCGTCCATCATCTTGTGTGTTTTGCTGTTCTCCCTATGTGGGAAGGGTATGCCCCGACGTGGGTCCCGTGCTCACTACGCCACTGGAGTCAAGCTATTCTGGCTGAAGAGGGGTGAAACCCCGAAACCGGTCCTAGGATGCTTGATTCCAGTCCAGGGAACACATGGCTTGGCAGTTCGGGCTGGACTGTTCCCATGAGGCACAGGGTCAAGACTGATTTGCATATGGCCATGTCTGAACTGGGGTGGCGTGGTGAGCAAAATAACGATGGATTAAACCCAGATCTGTGACTGGGGGTGACTGTTTTGCCAATGTGCAACATTCCGTCCATCATCTTGTGTGTTTTGCTGTTCGCCCTATGTGGGAAGGGTATGCCCAGATGTGGGTCCCATGCTCACTACGCCACTGGAGTCAAGCTATCCTGGCTGAAGAGGGGTGAAACCCCAAAACCGGTCCTAGGATGCTTGATTCCGGTCCAGGGAAGACATGGTTTGGCAGTTCGGGCTGGACTGTTCCCATGAGGCAAAGGGTCAAGACTGATTTGCATATGGCCATGTCTGAACTGGGGTGGCGTGGTTAACAAAATAACGATGGATTAAACCCAGATCTGTGACTGGGGATGAATGTTTTGCCAATGTGCAACATTCCGTCCATCATCTTGTGTGTTTTGCTGTTCGCCCTATGTGGGAAGGGGTATGCCCAGACGTGGGTCCTGTGCTCACTACGCCACTGGATTCAGGCTATCCTGGCTGAAGAGGGGTGAAACCCCGAAACCGGTCCTAGGATGCTTGATTCCAGTCCAGGGAAGACATGGCTTGCCAGTTCGGGCTGGACTGTTCTCATGAGGCACAGGGTCAAGACTGATTTGCATATGGCCATGTCTGAACTGGGGTGGCGTGGTGAGCAAAATAACGATGGATTAAACCAAGATCTGTGACTGGGGGTGAATGTTTTGCCAATGTGCAACATTCCGTCCATCATCTTGTGTGTTTTGCTGTTCGCCCTATGTGGGAAGGGTATGCCCAGACGTGGGTACCGTGCTCACTACGCCACTGGAGTCAAGCTATCCTGGCTGAAGAGGGGTGAAACCCCGAAACCGGTCCTAGGATGCTTGATTCCGGTCCAGGGAAGACATGGCTTGGCAGTTCGGGCTGGACTGTTCCCATGAGGCACAGGGTCAAGACTGATTTGCATATGGCCATGTCTGAACTAGGGTGGCGTGGTGAGCAAAATAACGATGGATTAAACCCAGATCTGTGACTGGGGGTGAATGTTTTGCCAATGTGCAACATTCCGTCCATCATCTTGTGTGTTTTGCTGTTCGCCCTATGTGGAAACGGTATGCCCAGATGTGGGTCCCATGCTCACTACACCACTGGAGTCAAGCTATCCTGGCTGAAGAGGGGTGAAACCCCAAAACCGGTCCTAGGATGCTTGATTCCGGTCCAGGGAAGAGATGGCTTGGCAGTTCGGGCTAGACTGTTCCCATGAGGCAAAGGGTCAAGACTGATTTGCATATGGCCATGTCTGAACTGGGGTGGCGTGGTTAACAAAATAACGATGGATTAAACCCACATCTGTGACTGGGGGTGAATGTTTTGCTAATGTGCAACATTCCGTCCATCATCTTGTGTGTTTTGCTGTTCGCCCTATGTGGGAAGGGGTATGCCCAGACGTGGGTCCCGTGCTCACTACGCCACTGGATTCAAGCTATCCTGGCTGAAGAGGGGTGAAACCCCGAAACCGGTCCTAGGATGCTTGATTCCAGTCCAGGGAAGACATGGCTTGGCATTTCGGGCTGGACTGTTCCCATGAGGCACAGTGTAAAGACTGATTTGCATATGGCCATGTCTGAACTGGGGTGGCGTGGTGAGCAAAATAACGATGGATTAAACCCAGATCTGTGACTGGGGGTGAATGTTTTGCCAATGTGCAACATTCCGTCCATCATCTTGTGTGTTTTGCTGTTCTCCCTATGTGGGAAGGGTATGCACAGACGTGTGTCCCGTGCTCACTACGCCACTGGAGTCAAGCTATCCTGGCTGAAGAGGGGTGAAACCCCGAAACCGGTCCTAGGATGCTTGATTCCGGTGCAGGGAAGACATGGCTTGGCAGTTCGGGCTGGACTGTTCCCATGAGGCACAGGGTCAAGACTGATTTGCATATGGCCATGTCTGAACTGGGGTGGCGTGGTGAGCAAAATAACGATGGATTAAACCCAGATCTGTGACTGGGAGTGAATGTTTTGCCAATGTGCAACATTCCGTCCATCATCTTGTGTGTTTTGCTGTTCGCCCTATGTGGGAAGGGTATGCCCAGACATGGGTCCCGTGTTCACGACGCCACTGGAGTTAAGCTATCCTGGCTTAAGAGAGGTGAAACCCCGAAACCGGTCCTAGGATGCTTGATTCCGGTCCAAGGAAGACATGGCTTGGCAGTTCGGGCTGGACTGTTCCCATGAGGCACAGGGTCAAGACGATTTGCATATGGCCATGTCTGAACTGGGGTGGCGTGGTGAGCAAAATAACGATGGATTAAACCCAGATCTGTGGCTGGGGGTGAATGTTTTGCCAATGTGCAACATTCCGTCCATCATCTTGTGTGTTTTGCTGTTCGCCCTATGTGGGAAGGGTATGCCAGACGTGCGTCCCGTGCTCACTACGCCACTAGAGTCAAGCTATCCTGGCTGAAGAGGGGTGAAACCCTGAAACCGGTGCTAGGATGCTTGATACAGGTCCAGGGAAGACATGGCTTGGCAGGTCGGGCTGGACTGTTCCCATGAGGCACAGGGTCAAGACTGATTTGCATATTGCCATGTCTGAACTGGGGTGTCGTGGTTAACAAAATAACGATGGATTAAACCCAGATCTGTGACTGGGGGTGAATGTTTTGCCAATGTGCAACATTCCGTCCATCATCTTGTGTGTTTTGCTGTTCGCCCTATGTGGGAAGGGGTATGCCCAGACGTGGGTCCCGTGCTCACTACGCCACTGGAGCCAAGCTATCCTGGCTGAAGAGGGGTGAAACCCCGAAACCGGTCCTAGGATGCTTGATTCCAGTCCAGGGAAGACATGGCTTGGCAGTTCGGGCTGGACTGTTCCCATGAGGCACAGGGTCAAGACTGATTTGCATATGGCCATGTCTGAACTGGGGTGTCGTGGTTAACAAAATAACGATGGATTAAACCCAGATCTGTGACTGGGGGTGAATGTTTTGCCAATGTGCAACATTCCGTCCATCATCTTGTGTGTTTTGCTGTTCTCCCTATGTGGGAAGGGTATGCCCAGACGTGGGTCCCGTGCTCACTACGCCACTGGAGTCAAGCTATCCTGGCTGAAGAGGGGTGAAACCCCGAAACTGGTCCTAGGAGGCTTGATTCCGGTCCAGGGAATACATGGCTTGGCAGTTCGGGCTGGACTGTTCCCATGAGGCACAGGGTCAAGACTGATTTGCATATGGCCATGTCTGAACTGGGGTGGCGTGGTGAGCAAAATAACGATGGATTAAACCCAGATCTGTGACTGGGGGTGAATGTTTTGCCAATGTGCAACATTCCGTCCATCATCTTGTGTGTTTTGCTGTTCGCCTTATGTGGGAAGGGTATGCCCATACGTGGGTCCCGTGCTCACTACGCCACTGGAGTCAAGCTATCCTGGCTGAAGAGGGGTGAAACCCTGAAACCGGTCCTAGGATGCTTGATACAGGTCCAGGGAAGACATGGCTTGGCAGTTCGGGCTGGACTGTTCCCATGAGGCACAGGGTCAAGACTGATTTGCATATGGCCATGTCTGAACTGGGGTGGCGTGGTTAACAAAATAACGATGGATTAAACCCAGATCTGTGACTGGGGGTGAATGTTTTGCCAATGTGCAACATTCCGTCCATCATCTTGTGTGTTTTGCTGTTCGTCCTATGTGGGAAGGGGTATGCCCAGACGTGGGTCCCGTGCTCACTACGCCACTGGCGTCAAGCTATCGTGGCTGAAGAGGGGTGAAACCCCGAAACCGGTCCTAGGATGCTTGATTCCAGTCCAGGGAAGACATGGCTTGGCAGTTCGGGCTGGCTTGTTCCCATGAGGCACAGGGTCAAAACTGATTTGCATATGGCCATGTCTGAACTGGGGTGGCGTGGTGAGCAAAATAACGAAGGATTAAACCCAGATCTGTGACTGGGGGTGAATGTTTTACCAATGTGCAACATTCCGTCCATCATCTTGTGTGTTTTGCTGTTCTCCCTATGTGGGAAGGGTATGCCCCGACGTGGGTCCCGTGCTCACTACGCCACTGGAGTCAAGCTATTCTGGCTGAAGAGGGGTGAAACCCCGAAACCGGTCCTAGGATGCTTGATTCCGGTCCAGGGAACACATGGCTTGGCAGTTCGGGCTGGACTGTTCCCATGAGGCACAGGGTCAAGACTGATTTGCATATGGCCATGTCTGAACTGGGGTGGCGTGGTGAGCAAAATAACGATGGATTAAACCCAGATCTGTGACTGGGGGTGACTGTTTTGCCAATGTGCAACATTCCGTCCATCATCTTGTGTGTTTTGCTGTTCGCCCTATGTGGGAAGGGTATGCCCAGATGCGGGTCCCATGCTCACTACGCCACTGGAGTCAAGCTATCCTGGCTGAAGAGGGGTGAAACCCCAAAACCGGTCCTAGGATGCTTGATTCCGGTCCAGGGAAGACATGGTTTGGCAGTTCGGGCTGGACTGTTCCCATGAGGCAAAGGGTCAAGACTGATTTGCATATGGCCATGTCTGAACTGGGGTGGCGTGGTTAACAAAATAACGATGGATTAAACCCAGATCTGTGACTGGGGGTGAATGTTTTGCCAATGTGCAACATTCCGTCCATCATCTTGTGTGTTTTGCTGTTCGCCCTATGTGGGAAGGGGTATGCCCAGACGTGGGTCCTGTGCTCACTACGCCACTGGATTCAGGCTATCCTGGCTGAAGAGGGGTGAAACCCCGAAACCGGTCCTAGGATGCTTGATTCCAGTCCAGGGAAGACATGGCTTGCCAGTTCGGGCTGGACTGTTCTCATGAGGCACAGGGTCAAGACTGATTTGCATATGGCCATGTCTGAACTGGGGTGGCGTGGTGAGCAAAATAACGATGGATTAAACCAAGATCTGTGACTGGGGGTGAATGTTTTGCCAATGTGCAACATTCCGTCCATCATCTTGTGTGTTTTGCTGTTCGCCCTATGTGGGAAGGGTATGCCCAGACGTGGGTACCGTGCTCACTACGCCACTGGAGTCAAGCTATCCTGGCTGAAGAGGGGTGAAACCCCGAAACCGGTCCTAGGATGCTTGATTCCGGTCCAGGGAAGACATGGCTTGGCAGTTCGGGCTGGACTGTTCCCATGAGGCACAGGGTCAAGACTGATTTGCATATGGCCATGTCTGAACTAGGGTGGCGTGGTGAGCAAAATAACGATGGATTAAACCCAGATCTGTGACTGGGGGTGAATGTTTTGCCAATGTGCAACATTCCGTCCATCATCTTGTGTGTTTTGCTGTTCGCCCTATGTGGAAACGGTATGCCCAGATGTGGGTCCCATGCTCACTACACCACTGGAGTCAAGCTATCCTGGCTGAAGAGGGGTGAAACCCCAAAACCGGTCCTAGGATGCTTGATTCCGGTCCAGGGAAGAGATGGCTTGGCAGTTCGGGCTAGACTGTTCCCATGAGGCAAAGGGTCAAGACTGATTTGCATATGGCCATGTCTGAACTGGGGTGGCGTGGTTAACAAAATAACGATGGATTAAACCCACATCTGTGACTGGGGGTGAATGTTTTGCTAATGTGCAACATTCCGTCCATCATCTTGTGTGTTTTGCTGTTCGCCCTATGTGGGAAGGGGTATGCCCAGACGTGGGTCCCGTGCTCACTACGCCACTGGATTCAAGCTATCCTGGCTGAAGAGGGGTGAAACCCCGAAACCGGTCCTAGGATGCTTGATTCCAGTCCAGGGAAGACATGGCTTGGCATTTCGGGCTGGACTGTTCCCATGAGGCACAGTGTAAAGACTGATTTGCATATGGCCATGTCTGAACTGGGGTGGCGTGGTGAGCAAAATAACGATGGATTAAACCCAGATCTGTGACTGGGGGTGAATGTTTTGCCAATGTGCAACATTCCGTCCATCATCTTGTGTTTTTTGCTGTTCTCCCTATGTGGGAAGGGTATGCACAGACGTGTGTCCCGTGCTCACTACGCCACTGGAGTCAAGCTATCCTGGCTGAAGAGGGGTGAAACCCCGAAACCGGTCCTAGGATGCTTGATTCCGGTGCAGGGAAGACATGGCTTGGCAGTTCGGGCTGGACTGTTCCCATGAGGCACAGTGTAAAGACTGATTTGCATATGGCCATGTCTGAACTGGGGTGGCGTGGTGAGCAAAATAACGATGGATTAAACCCAGATCTGTGACTGGGAGTGAATGTTTTGCCAATGTGCAACATTCCGTCCATCATCTTGTGTGTTTTGCTGTTTGCCCTATGTGGGAAGGGTATGCCCAGACGTGGGTCCCGTGCTCACGACGCCACTGGAGTCAAGCTATCCTGGCTTAAGAGAGGTGAAACCCCGAAACCGGTCCTAGGATGCTTGATTCCGGTCCAGGGAAGACATGGCTTGGCAGTTCGGGCTGGACTGTTCCCATGAGGCATAGGGTCAAGACTGATTTGCATATGGCCATGTCTGAACTGGGGTGGCGTGGTGAGCAAAATAACAATGGATTAAACCCAGATCTGTGGCTGGGGGTGAATGTTTTGCCAATGTGCAACATTCCGTCCATCATCTTGTGTGTTTTACTGTTCGCCCTATGTGGGAAGGGGTATGCCCAGACGTGGGTCCCGTGCTCACTACGCCACTGGAGCCAAGCTATCCTGGCTGAAGAGGGGTGAAACCCCAAAACCGGTCCTAGGATGCTTGATTCCAGTCCAGGGAAGACATGGCTTGGCAGTTCGGGCTGGACTGTTCCCATGAGGCACAGGGTCAAGACTGATTTGCATATGGCCATGTCTGAACTGGGGTGGCGTGGTGAGCAAAATAACGATGGATTAAACCAAGATCTGTGACTGGGGGTGAATGTTTTGCCAATGTGCAACATTCCGTCCATCATCTTGTGTGTTTTGCTGTTCGCCCTATGTGGGAAGGGTATGCCCAGACGTGGGTACCGTGCTCACTATGCCACTGGAGTCAAGCTATCCTGGCTGAAGAGGGGTGAAACCCCGAAACAGGTCCTAGGATGCTTGATTCCGGTCCAGGGAAGACATGGCTTGGCAGTTCGGGCTGGACTGTTCCCATGAGGCACAGGGTCAAGACTGATTTGCATATGGCCATGTCTGAACTGGGGTGGCGTGGTGAGCAAAATAACGATGGATTAAACCCAGATCTGTGACTGGGGGTGAATGTTGTGCCAATGTGCAACATTCCGTCCATCATCTTGTGTGTTTTGCTGTTCGCCCTATGTGGGAAGGGTATGCCCAGATGTGGGTCCCATGCTCACTACGCCACTGGAGTCAAGCTATCCTGGCTGAAGAGGGGTGAAACCCCAAAACCGGTCCTAGGATGCTTGATTCCGGTCCAGGGAAGACATGGCTTGGCAGTTCGGGCTGGACTGTTCCCATGAGGCAAAGGGTCAAGACTGATTTGCATATGGCCATGTCTGAACTGGGGTGGCGTGGTTAACAAAATAACGATGGATTAAACCCACATCTGTGACTGGGGGTGAATGTTTTGCCAATGTGCAACATTCCGTCCATCATCTTGTGTGTTTTGCTGTTCTCCCTATGTGGGAAGGGTATGCACAGACGTGTGTCCCGTGCTCACTACGCCACTGGAGTCAAGCTATCCTGGGTGAAGAGGGGTGAAACCCCGAAACCGTTCCTAGGATGCTTGATTCCGGTGCAGGGAAGACATGGCTTGGCAGTTCGGGCTGGACTGTTCCCATGAGGCATAGGGTCAAGACTGATTTGCATATGGCCATGTCTGAACTGGGGTGGCGTGGTGAGCAAAATAACAATGGATTAAACCCAGATCTGTGGCTGGGGGTGAATGTTTTGCCAATGTGCAACATTCCGTCCATCATCTTGTGTGTTTTACTGTTCGCCCTATGTGGGAAGGGGTATGCCCAGACGTGGGTCCCGTGCTCACTACGCCACTGGAGCCAAGCTATCCTGGCTGAAGAGGGGTGAAACCCCAAAACCGGTCCTAGGATGCTTGATTCCAGTCCAGGGAAGACATGGCTTGGCAGTTCGGGCTGGACTGTTCCCATGAGGCACAGGGTCAAGACTGATTTGCATATGGCCATGTCTGAACTGGGGTGGCGTGGTGAGCAAAATAACGATGGATTAAACCAAGATCTGTGACTGGGGGTGAATGTTTTGCCAATGTGCAACATTCCGTCCATCATCTTGTGTGTTTTGCTGTTCGCCCTATGTGGGAAGGGTATGCCCAGACGTGGGTACCGTGCTCACTATGCCACTGGAGTCAAGCTATCCTGGCTGAAGAGGGGTGAAACCCCGAAACAGGTCCTAGGATGCTTGATTCCGGTCCAGGGAAGACATGGCTTGGCAGTTCGGGCTGGACTGTTCCCATGAGGCACAGGGTCAAGACTGATTTGCATATGGCCATGTCTGAACTGGGGTGGCGTGGTGAGCAAAATAACGATGGATTAAACCCAGATCTGTGACTGGGGGTGAATGTTGTGCCAATGTGCAACATTCCGTCCATCATCTTGTGTGTTTTGCTGTTCGCCCTATGTGGGAAGGGTATGCCCAGATGTGGGTCCCATGCTCACTACGCCACTGGAGTCAAGCTATCCTGGCTGAAGAGGGGTGAAACCCCAAAACCGGTCCTAGGATGCTTGATTCCGGTCCAGGGAAGACATGGCTTGGCAGTTCGGGCTGGACTGTTCCCATGAGGCAAAGGGTCAAGACTGATTTGCATATGGCCATGTCTGAACTGGGGTGGCGTGGTTAACAAAATAACGATGGATTAAACCCACATCTGTGACTGGGGGTGAATGTTTTGCCAATGTGCAACATTCCGTCCATCATCTTGTGTGTTTTGCTGTTCTCCCTATGTGGGAAGGGTATGCACAGACGTGTGTCCCGTGCTCACTACGCCACTGGAGTCAAGCTATCCTGGGTGAAGAGGGGTGAAACCCCGAAACCGTTCCTAGGATGCTTGATTCCGGTGCAGGGAAGACATGGCTTGGCAGTTCGGGCTGGACTGTTCCCATGAGGCACAGGGTCAAGACTGATTTGCATATGGCCATGTCTGAACTGGGGTGGCGTGGTGAGCAAAATAACGATGGATTAAACCCAGATCTGTGACTGGGAGTCAATGTTTTGCCAATGTGCAACATTCCGTCCATCATCTTGTGTGTTTTGCTGTTCGCCCTATGTGGGAAGGGTATGCCCAGACGTGGGTCCCGTGCTCACGACGCCACTGGAGTCAAGCTATCCTGGCTTAAGAGAGGTGAAACCCCGAAACCGGTCCTAGGATGCTTGATTCCGGTCCAAGGAAGACATGGCTTGGCAGTTCGGGCTGGACTGTTCCCATGAGGCACAGGGTCAAGACTGATTTCATATGGCCATGTCTGAACTGGGGTGTCGTGGTTAACAAAATAACGATGGATTAAACCCAGATCTGTGACTGGGGGTGAATGTTTTGCCAATGTGCAACATTCCGTCCATCATCTTGTGTGTTTTGCTGTTCGCCCTATGTGGGAAGGGGTATGCCCAGACGTGGGTCCCGTGCTCACTACGCCACTGGAGCCAAGCTATCCTGGCTGAAGAGGGGTGAAACCCCGAAACCGGTCCTAGGATGCTTGATTCCAGTCCAGGGAAGACATGGCTTGGCAGTTCGGGCTGGACTGTTCCCATGAGGCACAGGGTCAAGACTGATTTGCATATGGCCATGTCTGAACTGGGGTGTCGTGGTTAACAAAATAACGATGGATTAAACCCAGATCTGTGACTGGGGGTGAATGTTTTGCCAATGTGCAACATTCCGTCCATCATCTTGTGTGTTTTGCTGTTCTCCCTATGTGGGAAGGGTATGCCCAGACGTGGGTCCCGTGCTCACTACGCCACTGGAGTCAAGCTATCCTGGCTGAAGAGGGGTGAAACCCCGAAACTGGTCCTAGGAGGCTTGATTCCGGTCCAGGGAATACATGGCTTGGCAGTTCGGGCTGGACTGTTCCCATGAGGCACAGGGTCAAGACTGATTTGCATATGGCCATGTCTGAACTGGGGTGGCGTGGTGAGCAAAATAACGATGGATTAAACCCAGATCTGTGACTGGGGGTGAATGTTTTGCCAATGTGCAACATTCCGTCCATCATCTTGTGTGTTTTGCTGTTCGCCTTATGTGGGAAGGGGTATGCCCAGACGTGGGTCCCGTGCTCACTACGCCACTGGAGTCAAGCTATCGTGGCTGAAGAGGGGTGAAACCCCGAAACCGGTCCTAGGATGCTTGATTCCAGTCCAGGGAAGACATGGCTTGGCAGTTCGGGCTGGCTTGTTCCCATGAGGCACAGGGTCAAAACTGATTTGCATATGGCCATGTCTGAACTGGGGTGGCGTGGTGAGCAAAATAACGAAGGATTAAACCCAGATCTGTGACTGGGGGTGAATGTTTTGCCAATGTGCAACATTCCGTCCATCATCTTGTGTGTTTTGCTGTTCGCCCTATGTGGGAAGGGTATGCCCAGATGTGGGTCCCATGCTCACTACGCCACTGGAGTCAAGCTATCCTGGCTGAAGAGGGGTGAAACCCCAAAACCGGTCCTAGGATGCTTGATTCCGGTCCAGGGAAGACATGGTTTGGCAGTTCGGGCTGGACTGTTCCCATGAGGCAAAGGGTCAAGACTGATTTGCATATGGCCATGTCTGAACTGGGGTGGCGTGGTTAACAAAATAACGATGGATTAAACCCAGATCTGTGACTGGGGGTGAATGTTTTGCCAATGTGCAACATTCCGTCCATCATCTTGTGTGTTTTGCTGTTCGCCCTATGTGGGAAGGGGTATGCCCAGACGTGGGTCCCGTGCTCACTACGCCACTGGATTCAAGCTATCCTGGCTGAAGAGGGGTGAAACCCCGAAACGGGTCCTAGGATGCTTGATTCCAGTCCAGGGAAGACATGGCTTGCCAGTTCGGGCTGGACTGTTCTCATGAGGCACAGGGTCAAGACTGATTTGCATATGGCCATGTCTGAACTGGGGTGGCGTGGTGAGCAAAATAACGATGGATTAAACCCAGATCTGTGACTGGGGGTGAATGTTTTGCCAATGTGCAACATTCCGTCCATCATCTTGTGTGTTTTGCTGTTCGCCCTATGTGGGAAGGGTATGCCCAGACGTGGGTACCGTGCTCACTACGCCACTGGAGTCAAGCTATCCTGGCTGAAGAGGGGTGAAACCCGAAACCGGTCCTAGGATGCTTGATTCCGGTCCAGGGAAGACATGGCTTGGCAGTTCGGGCTGGACTGTTCCCATGAGGCACAGGGTCAAGACTGATTTGCATATGGCCATGTCTGAACTAGGGTGGCGTGGTGAGCAAAATAACGATGGATTAAACCCAGATCTGTGACTGGGGGTGAATATTTTGCCAATGTGCAACATTCCGTCCATCATCTTGTGTGTTTTGCTGTTCGCCCTATGTGGGAACGGTATGCCCAGATGTGGGTCCCATGCTCACTACACCACTGGAGTCAAGCTATCCTGGCTGAAGAGGGGTGAAACCCCAAAACCGGTCCTAGGATGCTTGATTCCGGTCCAGGGAAGACATGGCTTGGCAGTTCGGGCTAGACTGTTCCCATGAGGCAAAGGGTCAAGACTGATTTGCATATGGCCATGTCTGAACTGGGGTGGCGTGGTTAACAAAATAACGATGGATTAAACCCACATCTGTGACTGGGGGTGAATGTTTTGCCAATGTGCAACATTCCGTCCATCATCTTGTGTGTTTTGCTGTTCGCCCTATGTGGGAAGGGGTATGCCCAGACGTGGGTCCCGTGCTCACTACGCCACTGGATTCAAGCTATCCTGGCTGAAGAGGGGTGAAACCCCGAAACCGGTCCTAGGATGCTTGATTCCAGTCCAGGGAAGACATGGCTTGGCAGTTCGGGCTGGACTGTTCTCATGAGGCACAGGGTCAAGACTGATTTGCATATGGCCATGTCTGAACTGGGGTGGCGTGGTTAACAAAATAACGATGGATTAAACCCACATCTGTGACTGGGGGTGAATGTTTTGCCAATGTGCAACATTCCGTCCATCATCTTGTGTGTTTTGCTGTTCGCCCTATGTGGGAAGGGGTATGCCCAGACGTGGGTCCCGTGCTCACTACGCCACTGGATTCAAGCTATCCTGGCTGAAGAGGGGTGAAACCCCGAAACCGGTCCTAGGATGCTTGATTCCAGTCCAGGGAAGACATGGCTTGGCAGTTCGGGCTGGACTGTTCTCATGAGGCACAGGGTCAAGACTGATTTGCATATGGCCATGTCTGAACTGGGGTGGCGTGGTTAACAAAATAACGATGGATTAAACCCACATCTGTGACTGGGGGTGAATGTTTTGCCAATGTGCAACATTCCGTCCATCATCTTGTGTGTTTTGCTGTTCGCCCTATGTGGGAAGGGGTATGCCCAGACGTGGGTCCCGTGCTCACTACGCCACTGGATTCAAGCTATCCTGGCTGAAGAGGGGTGAAACCCCGAAACCGGTCCTAGGATGCTTGATTCCAGTCCAGGGAAGACATGGCTTGGCAGTTCGGGCTGGACTGTTCTCATGAGGCACAGGGTCAAGACTGATTTGCATATGGCCATGTCTGAACTGGGGTGGCGTGGTGAGCAAAATAACGATGGATTAAACTAGGGGTGGGCGGAATTTGCGGAATTAACCTTCGCAAATTATCGCGAGAATGTTTAAAATTATCGCAAACAAGCAGAAATATCGCGAAGATGCGGAAGTTTTTTTCCGGCATGTTCGCGAGATTTTCTGCATGGTTGCGGGTCGCCAACTTACCCATGTGGTTGCTTGCGGGCGCGGCCATCTTGTTTTGAGTTGTTCTCGCGGTGCATGATCGCGAAAAGAAAGACGTGATCGCGCGACGCATGACGTCACTGCGGGCGCGAACTGTCGCGAGACAGCGCAAATGGCTAAAAACAATACAACATCTCATGGAGAACGCGACCGGATCAAGAAAACTTGTCGGCGAACGCAGGGATTCAGGTAAGGCGATTGCGCGCGCGCGAGAATGTATTATTTTACAGCGCGAGCAAGAAACAAATTATCGCCAAGCTGCGGAAACCGGAATTTTTGACATTTTCGCGCTCTCCGCGGAACGCAAAAATGTCAAATTATCGCAATTTCCACGAACGGAACGAAATTTTTGCCCAGGCCTAGATTAAACCCAGATCTGTGACTGGGGGTGAATGTTTTGCCAATGTGCAACATTCCGTCCATCATCTTGTGTGTTTTGCTGTTCTCCCTATGTGGGAAGGGTATGCACAGACGTGTGTCCCGTGCTCACTACGCCACTGGAGTCAAGCTATCCTGGCTGAAGAGGGGTGAAACCCCGAAACCGGTCCTAGGATGCTTGATTCCGGTGCAGGGAAGACATGGCTTGGCAGTTCGGGCTGGAGTGTTCCCATGAGGCACAGTGTAAAGACTGATTTGCATATGGCCATGTCTGAACTGGGGTGGCGTGGTGAGCAAAATAACGATGGATTAAACCCAGATCTGTGACTGGGAGTGAATGTTTTGCCAATGTGCAACATTCCGTCCATCATCTTGTGTGTTTTGCTGTTCGCCCTATGTGGGAAGGGTATGCCCAGACGTGGGTCCCATGCTCACGACGCCACTGGAGTCAAGCTATCCTGGCTTAAGAGAGGTGAAACCCCGAAACCGGTCCTAGGATGCTTGATTCTGGTCCAGGGAAGACATGGCTTGGCAGTTCGGGCTGGACTGTTCCCATGAGGCACAGGGTCAAGACTGATTTCCATATGGCCATGTCTGAACTGGGGTGGCGTGGTGAGCAAAATAACGATGGATTAAACCCAGATCTGTGGCTGGGGGTGAATGTTTTGCCTATGTGCAACATTCCGCCCATCATCTTGTGTGTTTTACTGTTCGCCCTATGTGGGAAGGGGTATGCCCAGACGTGGGTCCCGTGCTCACTACGCCACTGGAGCCAAGCTATCCTGGCTGAAGAGGGGTGAAACCCCAAAACCGGTCCTAGGATGCTTGATTCCAGTCCAGGGAAGACATGGCTTGGCAGTTCGGGCTGGACTGTTCCCATGAGGCACAGGGTCAAGACTGATTTGCATATGGCCATGTCTGAACTGGGGTGGCGTGGTGAGCAAAATAACGATGGATTAAACCCAGATCTGTGACTGGGGGTGAATGTTTTGCCAATGTGCAACATTCCGTCCATCATCTTGTGTGTTTTGCTGTTCGCCCTATGTGGGAAGGGTATGCCCAGACGTGGGTACCGTGCTCACTACGCCACTGGAGTCAAGCTATCCTGGCTGAAGAGGGGTGAAACCCCGAAACAGGTCCTAGGATGCTTGATTCCGGTCCAGGGAAGACATGGCTTGGCAGTTCGGGCTGGACTGTTCCCATGAGGCAAAGGGTCAAGACTGATTTGCATATGGCCATGTCTGAACTGGGGTGGCGTGGTTAACAAAATAACGATGGATTAAACCCACATCTGTGACTGGGGGTGAATGTTTTGCCAATGTGCAACATTCCGTCCATCATCTTGTGTGTTTTGCTGTTCTCCCTATGTGGGAAGGGTATGCACAGACGTGTGTCCCGTGCTCACTACGCCACTGGAGTCAAGCTATCCTGGCTAAAGAGGGGTGAAACCCCGAAACCGTTCCTAGGATGCTTGATTCCGGTGCAGGGAAGACATGGCTTGGCAGTTCGGGCTGGACTGTTCCCATGAGGCACAGGGTCAAGACTGATTTGCATATGGTCATGTCTGAACTGGGGTGGCGTGGTGAGCAAAATAACGATGGATTAAACCCAGATCTGAGACTGGGAGTGAATGTTTTGCCAATGTGCAACATTCCGTCCATCATCTTGTGTGTTTTGCTGTTCGCCCTATGTGGGAAGGGTATGCCCAGACATGGGTCCCGTGTTCACGACGCCACTGGAGTTAAGCTATCCTGGCTTAAGAGAGGTGAAACCCCGAAACCGGTCCTAGGATGCTTGATTCCGGTCCAAGGAAGACATGGCTTGGCAGTTCGGGCTGGACTGTTCCCATGAGGCACAGGGTCAAGACGATTTGCATATGGCCATGTCTGAACTGGGGTGGCGTGGTGAGCAAAATAACGATGGATTAAACCCAGATCTGTGGCTGGGGGTGAATGTTTTGCCAATGTGCAACATTCCGTCCATCATCTTGTGTGTTTTGCTGTTCGCCCTATGTGGGAAGGGTATGCCAGACGTGCGTCCCGTGCTCACTACGCCACTAGAGTCAAGCTATCCTGGCTGAAGAGGGGTGAAACCCTGAAACCGGTCCTAGGATGCTTGATACAGGTCCAGGGAAGACATGGCTTGGCAGGTCGGGCTGGACTGTTCCCATGAGGCACAGGGTCAAGACTGATTTGCATATTGCCATGTCTGAACTGGGGTGTCGTGGTTAACAAAATAACGATGGATTAAACCCAGATCTGTGACTGGGGGTGAATGTTTTGCCAATGTGCAACATTCCGTCCATCATCTTGTGTGTTTTGCTGTTCGCCCTATGTGGGAAGGGGTATGCCCAGACGTGGGTCCCGTGCTCACTACGCCACTGGAGCCAAGCTATCCTGGCTGAAGAGGGGTGAAACCCCGAAACCGGTCCTAGGATGCTTGATTCCAGTCCAGGGAAGACATGGCTTGGCAGTTCGGGCTGGACTGTTCCCATGAGGCACAGGGTCAAGACTGATTTGCATATGGCCATGTCTGAACTGGGGTGTCGTGGTTAACAAAATAACGATGGATTAAACCCAGATCTGTGACTGGGGGTGAATGTTTTGCCAATGTGCAACATTCCGTCCATCATCTTGTGTGTTTTGCTGTTCTCCCTATGTGGGAAGGGTATGCCCAGACGTGGGTCCCGTGCTCACTACGCCACTGGAGTCAAGCTATCCTGGCTGAAGAGGGGTGAAACCCCGAAACTGGTCCTAGGAGGCTTGATTCCGGTCCAGGGAATACATGGCTTGGCAGTTCGGGCTGGACTGTTCCCATGAGGCACAGGGTCAAGACTGATTTGCATATGGCCATGTCTGAACTGGGGTGGCGTGGTGAGCAAAATAACGATGGATTAAACCCAGATCTGTGACTGGGGGTGAATGTTTTGCCAATGTGCAACATTCCGTCCATCATCTTGTGTGTTTTGCTGTTCGCCTTATGTGGGAAGGGTATGCCCATACGTGGGTCCCGTGCTCACTACGCCACTGGAGTCAAGCTATCCTGGCTGAAGAGGGGTGAAACCCTGAAACCGGTCCTAGGATGCTTGATACAGGTCCAGGGAAGACATGGCTTGGCAGTTTGGGCTGGACTGTTCCCATGAGGCACAGGGTCAAGACTGATTTGCATATGGCCATGTCTGAACTGGGGTGGCGTGGTTAACAAAATAACGATGGATTAAACCCAGATCTGTGACTGGGGGTGAATGTTTTGCCAATGTGCAACATTCCGTCCATCATCTTGTGTGTTTTGCTGTTCGTCCTATGTGGGAAGGGGTATGCCCAGACGTGGGTCCCGTGCTCACTACGCCACTGGCGTCAAGCTATCGTGGCTGAAGAGGGGTGAAACCCCGAAACCGGTCCTAGGATGCTTGATTCCAGTCCAGGGAAGACATGGCTTGGCAGTTCGGGCTGGCTTGTTCCCATGAGGCACAGGGTCAAAACTGATTTGCATATGGCCATGTCTGAACTGGGGTGGCGTGGTGAGCAAAATAACGAAGGATTAAACCCAGATCTGTGACTGGGGGTGAATGTTTTACCAATGTGCAACATTCCGTCCATCATCTTGTGTGTTTTGCTGTTCTCCCTATGTGGGAAGGGTATGCCCCGACGTGGGTCCCGTGCTCACTACGCCACTGGAGTCAAGCTATTCTGGCTGAAGAGGGGTGAAACCCCGAAACCGGTCCTAGGATGCTTGATTCCGGTCCAGGGAACACATGGCTTGGCAGTTCGGGCTGGACTGTTCCCATGAGGCACAGGGTCAAGACTGATTTGCATATGGCCATGTCTGAACTAGGGTGGCGTGGTGAGAAAAATAACGATGGATTAAACCCAGATCTGTGACTGGGGGTGACTGTTTTGCCAATGTGCAACATTCCGTCCATCATCTTGTGTGTTTTGCTGTTCGCCCTATGTGGGAAGGGTATGCCCAGATGTGGGTCCCATGCTCACTACGCCACTGGAGTCAAGCTATCCTGGCTGAAGAGGGGTGAAACCCCAAAATCGGTCCTAGGATGCTTGATTCCGGTCCAGGGAAGACATGGTTTGGCAGTTCGGGCTGGACTGTTCCCATGAGGCAAAGGGTCAAGACTGATTTGCATATGGCCATGTCTGAACTGGGGTGGCGTGGTTAACAAAATAACGATGGATTAAACCCAGATCTGTGACTGGGGGTGAATGTTTTGCCAATGTGCAACATTCCGTCCATCATCTTGTGTGTTTTGCTGTTCGCCCTATGTGGGAAGGGGTATGCCCAGACGTGGGTCCTGTGCTCACTACGCCACTGGATTCAGGCTATCCTGGCTGAAGAGGGGTGAAACCCCGAAACCGGTCCTAGGATGCTTGATTCCAGTCCAGGGAAGACATGGCTTGCCAGTTCGGGCTGGACTGTTCTCATGAGGCACAGGGTCAAGACTGATTTGCATATGGCCATGTCTGAACTGGGGTGGCGTGGTGAGCAAAATAACGATGGATAAAACCAAGATCTGTGACTGGGGGTGAATGTTTTGCCAATGTGCAACATTCCGTCCATCATCTTGTGTGTTTTGCTGTTCGCCCTATGTGGGAAGGGTATGCCCAGACGTGGGTACCGTGCTCACTACGCCACTGGAGTCAAGCTATCCTGGCTGAAGAGGGGTGAAACCCCGAAACCGGTCCTAGGATGCTTGATTCCGGTCCAGGGAAGACATGGCTTGGCAGTTCGGGCTGGACTGTTCCCATGAGGCACAGGGTCAAGACTGATTTGCATATGGCCATGTCTGAACTAGGGTGGCGTGGTGAGCAAAATAACGATGGATTAAACCCAGATCTGTGACTGGGGGTGAATGTTTTGCCAATGTGCAACATTCCGTCCATCATCTTGTGTGTTTTGCTGTTCGCCCTATGTGGAAACGGTATGCCCAGATGTGGGTCCCATGCTCACTACACCACTGGAGTCAAGCTATCCTGGCTGAAGAGGGGTGAAACCCCAAAACCGGTCCTAGGATGCTTGATTCCGGTCCAGGGAAGAGATGGCTTGGCAGTTCGGGCTAGACTGTTCCCATGAGGCAAAGGGTCAAGACTGATTTGCATATGGCCATGTCTGAACTGGGGTGGCGTGGTTAACAAAATAACGATGGATTAAACCCACATCTGTGACTGGGGGTGAATGTTTTGCTAATGTGCAACATTCCGTCCATCATCTTGTGTGTTTTGCTGTTCGCCCTATGTGGGAAGGGGTATGCCCAGACGTGGGTCCCGTGCTCACTACGCCACTGGATTCAAGCTATCCTGGCTGAAGAGGGGTGAAACCCCGAAACCGGTCCTAGGATGCTTGATTCCAGTCCAGGGAAGACATGGCTTGGCAGTTCGGGCTGGACTGTTCCCATGAGGCACAGTGTAAAGACTGATTTGCATATGGCCATGTCTGAACTGGGGTGGCGTGGTGAGCAAAATAACGATGGATTAAACCCAGATCTGTGACTGGGGGTGAATGTTTTGCCAATGTGCAACATTCCGTCCATCATCTTGTGTGTTTTGCTGTTCTCCCTATGTGGGAAGGGTATGCACAGACGTGTGTCCCGTGCTCACTACGCCACTGGAGTCAAGCTATCCTGGCTGAAGAGGGGTGAAACCCCGAAACCGGTCCTAGGATGCTTGATTCCGGTGCAGGGAAGACATGGCTTGGCAGTTCGGGCTGGACTGTTCCCATGAGGCACAGTGTAAAGACTGATTTGCATATGGCCATGTCTGAACTGGGGTGGCGTGGTGAGCAAAATAACGATGGATTAAACCCAGATCTGTGACTGGGAGTGAATGTTTTGCCAATGTGCAACATTCCGTCCATCATCTTGTGTGTTTTGCTGTTTGCCCTATGTGGGAAGGGTATGCCCAGACGTGGGTCCCGTGCTCACGACGCCACTGGAGTCAAGCTATCCTGGCTTAAGAGAGGTGAAACCCCGAAACCGGTCCTAGGATGCTTGATTCCGGTCCAGGGAAGACATGGCTTGGCAGTTCGGGCTGGACTGTTCCCATGAGGCATAGGGTCAAGACTGATTTGCATATGGCCATGTCTGAACTGGGGTGGCGTGGTGAGCAAAATAACAATGGATTAAACCCAGATCTGTGGCTGGGGGTGAATGTTTTGCCAATGTGCAACATTCCGTCCATCATCTTGTGTGTTTTACTGTTCGCCCTATGTGGGAAGGGGTATGCCCAGACGTGGGTCCCGTGCTCACTACGCCACTGGAGCCAAGCTATCCTGGCTGAAGAGGGGTGAAACCCCAAAACCGGTCCTAGGATGCTTGATTCCAGTCCAGGGAAGACATGGCTTGGCAGTTCGGGCTGGACTGTTCCCATGAGGCACAGGGTCAAGACTGATTTGCATATGGCCATGTCTGAACTGGGGTGGCGTGGTGAGCAAAATAACGATGGATTAAACCAAGATCTGTGACTGGGGGTGAATGTTTTGCCAATGTGCAACATTCCGTCCATCATCTTGTGTGTTTTGCTGTTCGCCCTATGTGGGAAGGGTATGCCCAGACGTGGGTACCGTGCTCACTATGCCACTGGAGTCAAGCTATCCTGGCTGAAGAGGGGTGAAACCCCGAAACCGGTCCTAGGATGCTTGATTCCAGTCCAGGGAAGACATGGCTTGCCAGTTCGGGCTGGACTGTTCTCATGAGGCACAGGGTCAAGACTGATTTGCATATGGCCATGTCTGAACTGGGGTGGCATGGTGAGCAAAATAACGATGGATTAAACCAAGATCTGTGACTGGGGGTGAATGTTTTGCCAATGTGCAACATTCCGTCCATCATCTTGTGTGTTTTGCTGTTCGCCCTATGTGGGAAGGGTATGCCCAGACGTGGGTACCGTGCTCACTACGCCACTGGAGTCAAGCTATCCTGGCTGAAGAGGGGTGAAACCCCAAAACCGGTCCTAGGATGCTTGATTCCGGTCCAGGGAAGACATGGCTTGGCAGTTCGGGCTGGACTGTTCCCATGAGGCACAGGGTCAAGACTGATTTGCATATGGCCATGTCTGAACTAGGGTGGCGTGGTGAGCAAAATAACGATGGATTAAACCCAGATCTGTGACTGGGGGTGAATGTTTTGCCAATGTGCAACATTCCGTCCATCATCTTGTGTGTTTTGCTGTTCGCCCTATGTGGAAACGGTATGCCCAGATGTGGGTCCCATGCTCACTACACCACTGGAGTCAAGCTATCCTGGCTGAAGAGGGGTGAAACCCCAAAACCGGTCCTAGGATGCTTGATTCCGGTCCAGGGAAGAGATGGCTTGGCAGTTCGGGCTAGACTGTTCCCATGAGGCAAAGGGTCAAGACTGATTTGCATATGGCCATGTCTGAACTGGGGTGGCGTGGTTAACAAAATAACGATGGATTAAACCCACATCTGTGACTGGGGGTGAATGTTTTGCTAATGTGCAACATTCCGTCCATCATCTTGTGTGTTTTGCTGTTCGCCCTATGTGGGAAGGGGTATGCCCAGACGTGGGTCCCGTGCTCACTACGCCACTGGATTCAAGCTATCCTGGCTGAAGAGGGGTGAAACCCCGAAACCGGTCCTAGGATGCTTGATTCCAGTCCAGGGAAGACATGGCTTGGCATTTCGGGCTGGACTGTTCCCATGAGGCACAGTGTAAAGACTGATTTGCATATGGCCATGTCTGAACTGGGGTGGCGTGGTGAGCAAAATAACGATGGATTAAACCCAGATCTGTGACTGGGGGTGAATGTTTTGCCAATGTGCAACATTCCGTCCATCATCTTGTGTGTTTTGCTGTTCTCCCTATGTGGGAAGGGTATGCACAGACGTGTGTCCCGTGCTCACTACGCCACTGGAGTCAAGCTATCCTGGCTGAAGAGGGGTGAAACCCCGAAACCGGTCCTAGGATGCTTGATTCCGGTGCAGGGAAGACATGGCTTGGCAGTTCGGGCTGGACTGTTCCCATGAGGCACAGTGTAAAGACTTATTTGCATATGGCCATGTCTGAACTGGGGAGGCGTGGTGAGCAAAATAACGATGGATTAAACCCAGATCTGTGACTGGGAGTGAATGTTTTGCCAATGTGCAACATTCCGTCCATCATCTTGTGTGTTTTGCTGTTTGCCCTATGTGGGAAGGGTATGCCCAGACGTGGGTCCCGTGCTCACGACGCCACTGGAGTCAAGCTATCCTGGCTTAAGAGAGGTGAAACCCCGAAACCGGTCCTAGGATGCTTGATTCCGGTCCAGGGAAGACATGGCTTGGCAGTTCGGGCTGGACTGTTCCCATGAGGCATAGGGTCAAGACTGATTTGCATATGGCCATGTCTGAACTGGGGTGGCGTGGTGAGCAAAATAACAATGGATTAAACCCAGATCTGTGGCTGGGGGTGAATGTTTTGCCAATGTGCAACATTCCGTCCATCATCTTGTGTGTTTTACTGTTCGCCCTATGTGGGAAGGGGTATGCCCAGACGTGGGTCCCGTGCTCACTACGCCACTGGAGCCAAGCTATCCTGGCTGAAGAGGGGTGAAACCCCAAAACCGGTCCTAGGATGCTTGATTCCAGTCCAGGGAAGACATGGCTTGGCAGTTCGGGCTGGACTGTTCCCATGAGGCACAGGGTCAAGACTGATTTGCATATGGCCATGTCTGAACTGGGGTGGCGTGGTGAGCAAAATAACGATGGAATAAACCAAGATCTGTGACTGGGGGTGAATGTTTTGCCAATGTGCAACATTCCGTCCATCATCTTGTGTGTTTTGCTGTTCGCCCTATGTGGGAAGGGTATGCCCAGACGTGGGTACCGTGCTCACTATGCCACTGGAGTCAAGCTATCCTGGCTGAAGAGGGGTGAAACCCCGAAACAGGTCCTAGGATGCTTGATTCCGGTCCAGGGAAGACATGGCTTGGCAGTTCGGGCTGGACTGTTCCCATGAGGCACAGGGTCAAGACTGATTTGCATATGGCCATGTCTGAACTGGGGTGGCGTGGTGAGCAAAATAACGATGGATTAAACCCAGATCTGTGACTGGGGGTGAATGTTGTGCCAATGTGCAACATTCCGTCCATCATCTTGTGTGTTTTGCTGTTCGCCCTATGTGGGAAGGGTATGCCCAGATGTGGGTCCCATGCTCACTACGCCACTGGAGTCAAGCTATCCTGGCTGAAGAGGGGTGAAACCCCAAAACCGGTCCTAGGATGCTTGATTCCGGTCCAGGGAAGACATGGCTTGGCAGTTCGGGCTGGACTGTTCCCATGAGGCAAAGGGTCAAGACTGATTTGCATATGGCCATGTCTGAACTGGGGTGGCGTGGTTAACAAAATAACGATGGATTAAACCCACATCTGTGACTGGGGGTGAATGTTTTGCCAATGTGCAACATTCCGTCCATCATCTTGTGTGTTTTGCTGTTCTCCCTATGTGGGAAGGGTATGCACAGACGTGTGTCCCGTGCTCACTACGCCACTGGAGTCAAGCTATCCTGGGTGAAGAGGGGTGAAACCCCGAAACCGTTCCTAGGATGCTTGATTCCGGTGCAGGGAAGACATGGCTTGGCAGTTCGGGCTGGACTGTTCCCATGAGGCACAGGGTCAAGACTGATTTGCATATGGCCATGTCTGAACTGGGGTGGCGTGGTGAGCAAAATAACGATGGATTAAACCCAGATCTGTGACTGGGGGTGAATGTTTTGCCAATGTGCAACATTCCGTCCATCATCTTGTGTGTTTTGCTGTTCGCCTTATGTGGGAAGGGTATGCCCATACGTGGGTCCCGTGCTCACTACGCCACTGGAGTCAAGCTATCCTGGCTGAAGAGGGGTGAAACCCTGAAACCGGTCCTAGGATGCTTGATACAGGTCCAGGGAAGACATGGCTTGGCAGTTCGGGCTGGACTGTTCCCATGAGGCACAGGGTCAAGACTGATTTGCATATGGCCATGTCTGAACTGGGGTGGCGTGGTTAACAAAATAACGATGGATTAAACCCAGATCTGTGACTGGGGGTGAATGTTTTGCCAATGTGCAACTTTCCGTCCATCATCTTGTGTGTTTTGCTGTTCGTCCTATGTGGGAAGGGGTATGCCCAGACGTGGGTCCCGTGCTCACTACGCCACTGGCGTCAAGCTATCGTGGCTGAAGAGGGGTGAAACCCCGAAACCGGTCCTAGGATGCTTGATTCCAGTCCAGGGAAGACATGGCTTGGCAGTTCGGGCTGGCTTGTTCCCATGAGGCACAGGGTCAAAACTGATTTGCATATGGCCATGTCTGAACTGGGGTGGCGTGGTGAGCAAAATAACGAAGGATTAAACCCAGATCTGTGACTGGGGGTGAATGTTTTACCAATGTGCAACATTCCGTCCATCATCTTGTGTGTTTTGCTGTTCTCCCTATGTTGGAAGGGTATGCCCCGACGTGGGTCCCGTGCTCACTACGCCACTGGAGTCAAGCTATTCTGGCTGAAGAGGGGTGAAACCCCGAAACCGGTTCTAGGATGCTTGATTCCGGTCCAGGGAACACATGGCTTGGCAGTTCGGGCTGGACTGTTCCCATGAGGCACAGGGTCAAGACTGATTTGCATATGGCCATGTCTGAACTGGGGTGGCGTGGTGAGCAAAATAACGATGGATTAAACCCAGATCTGTGACTGGGGGTGACTGTTTTGCCAATGTGCAACATTCCGTCCATCATCTTGTGTGTTTTGCTGTTCGCCCTATGTGGGAAGGGTATGCCCAGATGTGGGTCCCATGCTCACTACGCCACTGGAGTCAAGCTATCCTGGCTGAAGAGGGGTGAAACCCCAAAACCGGTCCTAGGATGCTTGATTCCGGTCCAGGGAAGACATGGTTTGGCAGTTCGGGCTGGACTGTTCCCATGAGGCAAAGGGTCAAGACTGATTTGCATATGGCCATGTCTGAACTGGGGTGGCGTGGTTAACAAAATAACGATGGATTAAACCCAGATCTGTGACTGGGGGTGAATGTTTTGCCAATGTGCAACATTCCGTCCATCATCTTGTGTGTTTTGCTGTTCGCCCTATGTGGGAAGGGGTATGCCCAGACGTGGGTCCTGTGCTCACTACGCCACTGGATTCAGGCTATCCTGGCTGAAGAGGGGTGAAACCCCGAAACCGGTCCTAGGATGCTTGATTCCAGTCCAGGGAAGACATGGCTTGCCAGTTCGGGCTGGACTGTTCTCATGAGGCACAGGGTCAAGACTGATTTGCATATGGCCATGTCTGAACTGGGGTGGCGTGGTGAGCAAAATAACGATGGATTAAACCAAGATCTGTGACTGGGGGTGAATGTTTTGCCAATGTGCAACATTCCGTCCATCATCTTGTGTGTTTTGCTGTTCGCCCTATGTGGGAAGGGTATGCCCAGACGTGGGTACCGTGCTCACTACGCCACTGGAGTCAAGCTATCCTGGCTGAAGAGGGGTGAAACCCCGAAACCGGTCCTAGGATGCTTGATTCCGGTCCAGGGAAGACATGGCTTGGCAGTTCGGGCTGGACTGTTCCCATGAGGCACAGGGTCAAGACTGATTTGCATATGGCCATGTCTGAACTAGGGTGGCGTGGTGAGCAAAATAACGATGGATTAAACCCAGATCTGTGACTGGGGGTGAATGTTTTGCCAATGTGCAACATTCCGTCCATCATCTTGTGTGTTTTGCTGTTCGCCCTATGTGGAAACGGTATGCCCAGATGTGGGTCCCATGCTCACTACACCACTGGAGTCAAGCTATCCTGGCTGAAGAGGGGTGAAACCCCAAAACCGGTCCTAGGATGCTTGATTCCGGTCCAGGGAAGAGATGGCTTGGCAGTTCGGGCTAGACTGTTCCCATGAGGCAAAGGGTCAAGACTGATTTGCATATGGCCATGTCTGAACTGGGGTGGCGTGGTTAACAAAATAACGATGGATTAAACCCACATCTGTGACTGGGGGTGAATGTTTTGCTAATGTGCAACATTCCGTCCATCATCTTGTGTGTTTTGCTGTTCGCCCTATGTGGGAAGGGGTATGCCCAGACGTGGGTCCCGTGCTCACTACGCCACTGGATTCAAGCTATCCTGGCTGAAGAGGGGTGAAACCCCGAAACCGGTCCTAGGATGCTTGATTCCAGTCCAGGGAAGACATGGCTTGGCATTTCGGGCTGGACTGTTCCCATGAGGCACAGTGTAAAGACTGATTTGCATATGGCCATGTCTGAACTGGGGTGGCGTGGTGAGCAAAATAACGATGGATTAAACCCAGATCTGTGACTGGGGGTGAATGTTTTGCCAATGTGCAACATTCCGTCCATCATCTTGTGTGTTTTGCTGTTCTCCCTATGTGGGAAGGGTATGCACAGACGTGTGTCCCGTGCTCACTACGCCACTGGAGTCAAGCTATCCTGGCTGAAGAGGGGTGAAACCCCGAAACCGGTCCTAGGATGCTTGATTCCGGTGCAGGGAAGACATGGCTTGGCAGTTCGGGCTGGACTGTTCCCATGAGGCACAGTGTAAAGACTGATTTGCATATGGCCATGTCTGAACTGGGGTGGCGTGGTGAGCAAAATAACGATGGATTAAACCCAGATCTGTGACTGGGAGTGAATGTTTTGCCAATGTGCAACATTCCGTCCATCATCTTGTGTGTTTTGCTGTTTGCCCTATGTGGGAAGGGTATGCCCAGACGTGGGTCCCGTGCTCACGACGCCACTGGAGTCAAGCTATCCTGGCTTAAGAGAGGTGAAACCCCGAAACCGGTCCTAGGATGCTTGATTCCGGTCCAGGGAAGACATGGCTTGGCAGTTCGGGCTGGACTGTTCCCATGAGGCATAGGGTCAAGACTGATTTGCATATGGCCATGTCTGAACTGGGGTGGCGTGGTGAGCAAAATAACAATGGATTAAACCCAGATCTGTGGCTGGGGGTGAATGTTTTGCCAATGTGCAACATTCCGTCCATCATCTTGTGTGTTTTACTGTTCGCCCTATGTGGGAAGGGGTATGCCCAGACGTGGGTCCCGTGCTCACTACGCCACTGGAGCCAAGCTATCCTGGCTGAAGAGGGGTGAAACCCCAAAACCGGTCCTAGGATGCTTGATTCCAGTCCAGGGAAGACATGGCTTGGCAGTTCGGGCTGGACTGTTCCCATGAGGCACAGGGTCAAGACTGATTTGCATATGGCCATGTCTGAACTGGGGTGGCGTGGTGAGCAAAATAACGATGGATTAAACCAAGATCTGTGACTGGGGGTGAATGTTTTGCCAATGTGCAACATTCCGTCCATCATCTTGTGTGTTTTGCTGTTCGCCCTATGTGGGAAGGGTATGCCCAGACGTGGGTACCGTGCTCACTATGCCACTGGAGTCAAGCTATCCTGGCTGAAGAGGGGTGAAACCCCGAAACAGGTCCTAGGATGCTTGATTCCGGTCCAGGGAAGACATGGCTTGGCAGTTCGGGCTGGACTGTTCCCATGAGGCACAGGGTCAAGACTGATTTGCATATGGCCATGTCTGAACTGGGGTGGCGTGGTGAGCAAAATAACGATGGATTAAACCCAGATCTGTGACTGGGGGTGAATGTTGTGCCAATGTGCAACATTCCGTCCATTATCTTGTGTGTTTTGCTGTTCGCCCTATGTGGGAAGGGTATGCCCAGATGTGGGTCCCATGCTCACTACGCCACTGGAGTCAAGCTATCCTGGCTGAAGAGGGGTGAAACCCCAAAACCGGTCCTAGGATGCTTGATTCCGGTCCAGGGAAGACATGGCTTGGCAGTTCGGGCTGGACTGTTCCCATGAGGCAAAGGGTCAAGACTGATTTGCATATGGCCATGTCTGAACTGGGGTGGCGTGGTTAACAAAATAACGATGGATTAAACCCACATCTGTGACTGGGGGTGAATGTTTTGCCAATGTGCAACATTCCGTCCATCATCTTGTGTGTTTTGCTGTTCTCCCTATGTGGGAAGGGTATGCACAGACGTGTGTCCCGTGCTCACTACGCCACTGGAGTCAAGCTATCCTGGGTGAAGAGGGGTGAAACCCCGAAACCGTTCCTAGGATGCTTGATTCCGGTGCAGGGAAGACATGGCTTGGCAGTTCGGGCTGGACTGTTCCCATGAGGCACAGGGTCAAGACTGATTTGCATATGGCCATGTCTGAACTGGGGTGGCGTGGTGAGCAAAATAACGATGGATTAAACCCAGATCTGTGACTAGGAGTCAATGTTTTGCCAATGTGCAACATTCCGTCCATCATCTTGTGTGTTTTGCTGTTCGCCCTATGTGGGAAGGGTATGCCCAGACGTGGGTCCCGTGCTCACGACGCCACTGGAGTCAAGCTATCCTGGCTTAAGAGAGGTGAAACCCCGAAACCGGTCCTAGGATGCTTGATTCCGGTCCAAGGAAGACATGGCTTGGCAGTTCGGGCTGGACTGTTCCCATGAGGCACAGGGTCAAGACTGATTTCATATGGCCATGTCTGAACTGGGGTGGCGTGGTGAGCAAAATAACGATGGATTAAACCCAGATCTGTGACTGGGGGTGAATGTTTTGCCAATGTGCAACATTCCGTCCATCATCTTGTGTGTTTTGCTGTTCGCCCTATGTGGGAAGGGTATGCCCAGACGTGCGTCCCGTGCTCACTACGCCACTGGAGCCAAGCTATCCTGGCTGAAGAGGGGTGAAACCCCAAAACCGGTATTAGGATGCTTGATTCCAGTCCAGGGAAGACATGGCTTGGCAGTTCGGGCTGGACTGTTCCCATGAGGCACAGGGTCAAGACTGATTTGCATATGGCCATGTCTGAACTGGGGTGGCGTGGTGAGCAAAATAACGATGGATTAAACCCAGATCTGTGACTGGGGGTGAATGTTTTGCCAATGTGCAACATTCCGTCCATCATCTTGTGTGTTTTGCTGTTCTCCCTATGTGGGAAGGGTATGCCCAGACGTGGGTCCCGTGCTCACTACGCCACTGGAGTCAAGCTATCCTGGCTGAAGAGGGGTGAAACCCCGAAACCGGTCCTAGGATGCTTGATTCCGGTCCAGGGAAGACATGGCTTGGCAGTTCGGGCTGGACTGTTCCCATGAGGCAAAGGGTCAAGACTGATTTGCATATGGCCACGTCTGAACTGGGGTGGCGTGGTTGATAAAATAACAATGGATTAAACCCAGATCTGTGACTGGGGGTGAATGTTTTGCCAATGTGCAACATTCCGTCCATCATCGTGTGTGTTTTGCTGTTCTCCCTATGTGGGAAGGGTATGCCCCGACGTGGGTCCCGTGCTCACTACGCCACTGGAGTCAAGCTATTCTGGCTGAAGAGGGGTGAAACCCCGAATCCGGTCCTGGGATGCTTGATTCCGGTCCAGGGAAGACATGGCTTGGCAGTTCGGGCTGGACTGTTCCCATGAGGCACAGGGTCAAGACTGATTTGCATATGGCCATGTCTGAACTGGGTTGGCGTGGTGAGCAAAATAACGATGGATTAAACCCAGATCTGTGACTGGGGGTGAATGTTTTGCCAATGTGCAACATTCCATCCATCATCTTGTGTGTTTTGCTGTTCGCCCTATGTGGGAAGGGTATGCCCAGATGTGGGTCCCATGCTCACTACGCCACTGGAGTCAAGCTATCCTGGCTGAAGAGGGGTGAAACCCCAAAACGGGTCCTAGGATGCTTGATTCCGGTCCAGGGAAGACATGGTTTGGCAGTTCGGGCTGGACTGTTCCCATGAGGCAAAGGGTCAAGACTGATTTGCATATGGCCATGTCTGAACTGGGGTGGCGTGGTTAACAAAATAACGATGGATTAAACCCAGATCTGTGACTGGGGGTGAATGTTTTGCCAATGTGCAACATTCCGTCCATCATCTTGTGTGTTTTGCTGTTCGCCCTATGTGGGAAGGGGTATGCCCGGACGTGGGTCCTGTGCTCACTACGCCACTGGATTCAGGCTATCCTGGCTGAAGAGGGGTGAAACCCCGAAACCGGTCCTAGGATGCTTGATTCCAGTCCAGGGAAGACATGGCTTGCCAGTTCGGGCTGGACTGTTCTCATGAGGCACAGGGTCAAGACTGATTTGCATACGGCCATGTCTGAACTGGGGTGGCGTGGTGAGCAAAATAACGATGGATTAAACCAAGATCTGTGACTGGGGGTGAATGTTTTGCCAATGTGCAACATTCCGTCCATCATCTTGTGTGTTTTGCTGTTCGCCCTATGTGGGAAGGGTATGCCCAGACGTGGGTACCGTGCTCACTACGCCACTGGAGTCAAGCTATCCTGGCTGAAGAGGGGTGAAACCCCGAAACCGGTCCTAGGATGCTTGATTCCGGTCCAGGGAAGACATGGCTTGGCAGTTCGGGCTGGACTGTTCCCATGAGGCACAGGGTCAAGACTGATTTGCATATGGCCATGTCTGAACTAGGGTGGCGTGGTGAGCAAAATAACGATGGATTAAACCCAGATCTGTGACTGGGGGTGAATGTTTTGCCAATGTGCAACATTCCGTCCATCATCTTGTGTGTTTTGCTGTTCGCCCTATGTGGAAACGGTATGCCCA
Organism: Triturus cristatus; assembly: GCF_964204655.1. NCBI lineage: Eukaryota > Metazoa > Chordata > Amphibia > Caudata > Salamandridae > Triturus > Triturus cristatus. The sequence continues at coordinate 1,335,949,015 of NC_140591.1, forward strand.
GATGTGGGTCCCATGCTCACTACACCACTGGAGTCAAGCTATCCTGGCTGAAGAGGGGTGAAACCCCAAAACCGGTCCTAGGATGCTTGATTCCGGTCCAGGGAAGAGATGGCTTGGCAGTTCGGGCTAGACTATTCCCATGAGGCAAAGGGTCAAGACTGATTTGCATATGGCCATGTCTGAACTGGGGTGGCGTGGTTAACAAAATAACGATGGATTAAACCCACATCTGTGACTGGGGGTGAATGTTTTGCTAATGTGCAACATTCCGTCCATCATCTTGTGTGTTTTGCTGTTCGCCCTATGTGGGAAGGGGTATGCCCAGACGTGGGTCCCGTGCTCACTACGCCACTGGATTCAAGCTATCCTGGCTGAAGAGGGGTGAAACCCCGAAACCGGTCCTAGGATGCTTGATTCCAGTCCAGGGAAGACATGGCTTGGCATTTCGGGCTGGAATGTTCCCATGAGGCACAGTGTAAAGACTGATTTGCATATGGCCATGTCTGAACTGGGGTGGCGTGGTGAGCAAAATAACGATGGATTAGACCCAGATCTGTGACTGGGGGTGAATGTTTTGCCAATGTGCAACATTCCGTCCATCATCTTGTGTGTTTTGCTGTTCTCCCTATGTGGGAAGGGTATGCACAGACGTGTGTCCCGTGCTCACTACGCCACTGGAGTCAAGCTATCCTGGCTGAAGAGGGGTGAAACCCCAAAACCGGTCCTAGGATGCTTGATTCCGGTGCAGGGAAGACATGGCTTGGCAGTTCGGGCTGGACTGTTCCCATGAGGCACAGTGTAAAGACTGATTTGCATATGGCCATGTCTGAACTGGGGTGGCGTGGTGAGCAAAATAACGATGGATTAAACCCAGATCTGTGACTGGGAGTGAATGTTTTGCCAATGTGCAACATTCAGTCCATCATCTTGTGTGTTTTGCTGTTTGCCCTATGTGGGAAGGGTATGCCCAGACGTGGGTCCCGTGCTCACGACGCCACTGGAGTCAAGCTATCCTGGCTTAAGAGAGGTGAAACCCCGAAACCGGTCCTAGGATGCTTGATTCCGGTCCAGGGAAGACATGGCTTGGCAGTTCGGGCTGGACTGTTCCCATGAGGCATAGGGTCAAGACTGATTTGCATATGGCCATGTCTGAACTGGGGTGGCGTGGTGAGCAAAATAACAATGGATTAAACCCAGATCTGTGGCTGGGGGTGAATGTTTTGCCAATGTGCAACATTCCGTCCATCATCTTGTGTGTTTTACTGTTCGCCCTATGTGGGAAGGGGTATGCCCAGACGTGGGTCCCGTGCTCACTACGCCACTGGAGCCAAGCTATCCTGGCTGAAGAGGGGTGAAACCCCAAAACCGGTCCTAGGATGCTTGATTCCAGTCCAGGGAAGACATGGCTTGGCAGTTCGGGCTGGACTGTTCCCATGAGGCACAGGGTCAAGACTGATTTGCATATGGCCATGTCTGAACTGGGGTGGCGTGGTGAGCAAAATAACGATGGATTAAACCCAGATCTGTGACTGGGGGTGAATGTTTTGCCAATGTGCAACATTCCGTCCATCATCTTGTGTGTTTTGCTGTTCGCCCTATGTGGGAAGGGTATGCCCAGACGTGGGTACCGTGCTCACTATGCCACTGGAGTCAAGCTATCCTGGCTGAAGAGGGGTGAAACCCCGAAACAGGTCCTAGGATGCTTGATTCCGGTCCAGGGAAGACATGGCTTGGCAGTTCGGGCTGGACTGTTCCCATGAGGCACAGGGTCAAGACTGATTTGCATATGGCCATGTCTGAACTGGGGTGGCGTGGTGAGCAAAATAACGATGGATTAAACCCAGATCTGTGACTGGGGGTGAATGTTGTGCCAATGTGCAACATTCCGTCCATCATCTTGTGTGTTTTGCTGTTCGCCCTATGTGGGAAGGGTATGCCCAGATGTGGGTCCCATGCTCACTACGCCACTGGAGTCAAGCTATCCTGGCTGAAGAGGGGTGAAACCCCAAAACCGGTCCTAGGATGCTTGATTCCGGTCCAGGGAAGACATGGCTTGGCAGTTCGGGCTGGACTGTTCCCATGAGGCAAAGGGTCAAGACTGATTTGCATATGGCCATGTCTGAACTGGGGTGGCGTGGTTAACAAAATAACGATGGATTAAACCCATATCTGTGACTGGGGGTGAATGTTTTGCCAATGTGCAACATTCCGTCCATCATCTTGTGTGTTTTGCTGTTCTCCCTATGTGGGAAGGGTATGCACAGACGTGTGTCCCGTGCTCACTACGCCACTGGAGTCAAGCTATCCTGGGTGAAGAGGGGTGAAACCCCGAAACCGTTCCTAGGATGCTTGATTCCGGTGCAGGGAAGACATGGCTTGGCAGTTCGGGCTGGACTGTTCCCATGAGGCACAGGGTCAAGACTGATTTGCATATGGCCATGTCTGAACTGGGGTGGCGTGGTGAGCAAAATAACGATGGATTAAACCCAGATCTGTGACTGGGAGTCAATGTTTTGCCAATGTGCAACATTCCGTCCATCATCTTGTGTGTTTTGCTGTTCGCCCTATGTGGGAAGGGTATGCCCAGACGTGGGTCCCGTGCTCACGACGCCACTGGAGTCAAGCTATCCTGGCTTAAGAGAGGTGAAACCCCGAAACCGGTCCTAGGATGCTTGATTCCGGTCCAAGGAAGACATGGCTTGGCAGTTCGGGCTGGACTGTTCCCATGAGGCACAGGGTCAAGACTGATTTCATATGGCCATGTCTGAACTGGGGTGGCGTGGTGAGCAAAATAACGATGGATTAAACCCAGATCTGTGACTGGGGGTGAATGTTTTGCCAATGTGCAACATTCCGTCCATCATCTTGTGTGTTTTGCTGTTCGCCCTATGTGGGAAGGGTATGCCCAGACGTGCGTCCCGTGCTCACTACGCCACTGGAGCCAAGCTATCCTGGCTGAAGAGGGGTGAAACCCCAAAACCGGTATTAGGATGCTTGATTCCAGTCCAGGGAAGACATGGCTTGGCAGTTCGGGCTGGACTGTTCCCATGAGGCACAGGGTCAAGACTGATTTGCATATGGCCATGTCTGAACTGGGGTGGCGTGGTGAGCAAAATAACGATGGATTAAACCCAGATCTGTGACTGGGGGTGAATGTTTTGCCAATGTGCAACATTCCGTCCATCATCTTGTGTGTTTTGCTGTTCTCCCTATGTGGGAAGGGTATGCCCAGACGTGGGTCCCGTGCTCACTACGCCACTGGAGTCAAGCTATCCTGGCTGAAGAGGGGTGAAACCCCGAAACCGGTCCTAGGATGCTTGATTCTGGTCCAGGGAAGACATGGCTTGGCAGTTCGGGCTGGACTGTTCCCATGAGGCAAAGGGTCAAGACTGATTTGCATATGGCCACGTCTGAACTGGGGTGGCGTGGTTGATAAAATAACGATGGATTAAACCCAGATCTGTGACTGGGGGTGAAAGTTTTGCCAATGTGCAACATTCCGTCCATCATCTTGTGTGTTTTGCTGTTCTCCCTATGTGGGAAGGGTATGCCCCGACGTGGGTCCCGTGCTCACTACGCCACTGGAGTCAAGCTATTCTGGCTGAAGAGGGGTGAAACCCCGAATCCGGTCCTGGGATGCTTGATTCCGGTCCAGGGAAGACATGGCTTGGCAGTTCGGGCTGGACTGTTCCCATGAGGCACAGGGTCAAGACTGATTTGCATATGGCCATGTCTGAACTGGGTTGGCGTGGTGAGCAAAATAACGATGGATTAAACCCAGATCTGTGACTGGGGGTGAATGTTTTGCCAATGTGCAACATTCCGTCCATCATCTTGTGTGTTTTGCTGTTCGCCCTATGTGGGAAGTGTATGCCCAGACGTGGGTCCCGTGCTCACTACGCCACTGGAGTCAAGCTATCCTGGCTGAAGAGGGGTGAAACCCCGAAACCGGTCCTAGGATGCTTGATTCCGGTCCAGGGAAGACATGGCTTGGCAGTTCGGGCTGGACTGTTCCCATGAGGCACAGGGTCAAGACTGATTTGCATATGGCCATGTCTGAACTGGGGTGGCGTGGTGAGCAAAATAACGATGGATTAAACCCAGATCTGTGACTGGGGGTGAATGTTTTGCCAATGTGCAACATTCCGTCCATCATCTTGTGTGTTTTGCTGTTCGCCCTATGTGGGAAGGGTATGCCCAGATGTGGGTACCGTGCACACTACGCCACTGGAGTCAAGCTATCCTGGCTGAAGAGGGGTGAAACCCCGAAACCGGTCCTAGGATGCTTGATTCCGGTCCAGGGAAGACATGGCTTGGCAGTTCGGGCTGGACTGTTCTCATGAGGCACAGGGTCAAGACTGATTTGCATATGGCCATGTCTGAACTGGGGTGGCGTGGTGAGCAAAATAACGATGGATTAAACCCAGATCTGTGACTGGGGGTGAATGTTTTGCCAATGTGCAACATTCCGTCCATCATCTTGTGTGTTTTGCTGTTCGCCCTATGTGGGAAGGGTATGCCCAGATGTGGGTCCCATGCTCACTACGCCACTGGAGTCAAGCTATCCTGGCTGAAGAGGGGTGAAACCCCAAAACCGGTCCTAGGATGCTTGATTCCGGTCCAGGGAAGACATGGTTTGGCAGTTCGGGCTGGACTGTTCCCATGAGGCAAAGGGTCAAGACTGATTTGCATATGGCCATGTCTGAACTGGGGTGGCGTGGTTAACAAAATAACGATGGATTAAACCCAGATCTGTGACTGGGGGTGAATGTTTTGCCAATGTGCAACATTCCGTCCATCATCTTGTGTGTTTTGCTGTTCGCCCTATGTGGGAAGGGGTATGCCCAGACGTGGGTCCCGTGCTCACTACGCCACTGGATTCAAGCTATCCTGGCTGAAGAGGGGTGAAACCCCGAAACCGGTCCTAGGATGCTTGATTCCAGTCCAGGGAAGACATGGCTTGGCAGTTCGGGCTGGACTGTTCTCATGAGGCACAGGGTCAAGACTGATTTACATATGGCCATGTCTGAACTGGGGTGGCGTGGTGAGCAAACTAACGATGGATTAAACCCAGATCTGTGACTGGGGGTGAATGTTTTGCCAATGTGCAACATTCCGTCCATCATCTTGTGTGTTTTGCTGTTCGCCCTATGTGGGAAGGGTATGCCCAGACGTGGGTACCGTGCTCACTACGCCACTGGAGTCAAGCTATCCTGGCTGAAGAGAGGTGAAACCCCGAAACCGGTCCTAGGATGCTTGATTCCGGTCCAGGGAAGACATGGCTTGGCAGTTCAGGCTGGACTGTTCCCATGAGGCACAGGGTCAAGACTGATTTGCATATGGCCATGTCTGAACTGGGGTGGCGTGGTGAGCAAAATAACGATGGATTAAACCCAGATCTGTGACTGGGGGTGAATATTTTGCCAATGTGCAACAGTCCGTCCATCATCTTGTGTGTTTTGCTGTTCGCCCTATGTGGGAACGGTATGCCCAGATGTGGGTCCCATGCTCACTATGCCACTGGAGTCAAGCTATCCTGGCTGAAGAGGGGTGAAACCCCAAAACCGGTCCTAGGATGCTTGATTCCGGTCCAGGGAAGACATGGCTTGGCAGTTCGGGCTGGACTGTTCCCATGAGGCAAAGGGTCAAGACTGATTTGCATATGGCCATGTCTGAACTGGGGTGGCGTGGTTAACAAAATAACGATGGATTAAACCCACATCTGTGACTGGGGGTGAATGTTTTTCCAATGTGCAACATTCCGTCCATCATCTTGTGTGTTTTGCTGTTCGCCCTATGTGGGAAGGAGTATGCCCAGACGTGGGTCCCGTGCTCACTACGCCACTGGATTCAAGCTATCCTGGCTGAAGAGGGGTGAAACCCCGAAACCGGTCCTAGGATGCTTGATTCCAGTCCAGGGAAGACATGGCTTGGCAGTTCGGGCTGGACTGTTCTCATGAGGCACAGGGTCAAGACTGATTTGCATATGGCCATGTCTGAACTGGGGTGGCGTGGTGAGCAAAATAACGATGGATTAAACCCAGATCTGTGACTGGGGGTGAATGTTTTGCCAATGTGCAACATTCCGTCCATCATCTTGTGTGTTTTTCTGTTCTCCCTATGTGGGAAGGGTATGCACAGACGTGTGTCCCGTGCTCACTACGCCACTGGAGTCAAGCTATCCTGGCTGAAGAGGGGTGAAACCCCGAAACCGGTCCTAGGATGCTTGATTCCGGTGCAGGGAAGACATGGCTTGGCAGTTCGGGCTGGACTGTTCCCATGAGGCACAGGGTCAAGACTGATTTGCATATGGCCATGTCTGAACTGGGGTGGTGTGGTGAGCAAAATAACGATGGATTAAACCCAGATCTGTGACTGGGAGTGAATGTTTTGCCAATGTGCAACATTCCATCCATCATCTTGTGTGTTTTGCTGTTCGCCCTATGTGGGAAGGGTATGCCCAGACGTGGGTCCCGTGCTCACGACGCCACTGGAGTCAAGCTATCCTGGCTTAAGAGAGGTGAAACCCCGAAACCGGTCCTAGGATGCTTGATTCCGGTCCAGGGAAGACATGGCTTGGCAGTTCGGGCTGGACTGTTCCCATGAGGCACAGGGTCAAGACTGATTTGCATATGGCCATGTCTGAACTGGGTTGGCGTGGTGAGCAAAATAACGATGGATTAAACCCAGATCTGTGGCTGGGGGTGAATGTTTTGCCAATGTGCAACATTCCGTCCATCATCTTGTGTGTTTTACTGTTCGCCCTATGAGGGAAGGGTATGCCCAGAGGTGCGTCCCGTGCTCACTACGCCACTGGAGTGAAGCTATCCTGGCTGAAGAGGGGTGAAACCCCGAAACCGGTCCTAGGATGCTTGATACAGGTCCAGGGAAGACATGGCTTGGCAGGTCGGGCTGGACTGTTCCCATGAGGCAGAGGGTCAAGACTGATTTGCATATGGCCATGTCTGAACTGGGGTGGCGTGGTTAACAAAATAACGATGGATTAAACCCACATCTGTGACTGGGGGTGAATGTTTTGCCAATGTGCAACATTCCGTCCATCATCTTGTGTGTTTTGCTGTTCGCCCTATGTGGGAAGGGGTATGCCCAGACGTGGGTCCCGTGCTCACTACGCCACTGGAGCCAAGCTATCCTGGCTGAAGAGGGGTGAAACCCCAAAACCGGTCCTAGGATGCTTGATTCCAGTCCAGGGAAGACATGGCTTGGCAGTTCGGGCTGGACTGTTCCCATGAGGCACAGGGTCAAGACTGATTTGCATATGGCCATGTCTGAACTGGGGTGGCGTGGTGAGCAAAATAACGATGGATTAAACCCAGATCTGTGACTGGGGGTGAATGTTTTGCCAATGTGCAACATTCCGTCCATCATCTTGTGTGTTTTGCTGTTCGCCCTATGTGGGAAGGGTATGCCCAGACGTGGGTACCGTGCTCACTACGCCACTGGAGTCAAGCTATCCTGGCTGAAGAGGGGTGAAACCCCGAAACCGGTCCTAGGATGCTTGATTCCGGTCCAGGGAAGACATGGCTTGGCAGTTCGGGCTGGACTGTTCCCATGAGGCACAGGGTCAAGACTGATTTGCATATGGCCATGTCTGAACTGGGGTGGCGTGGTGAGCAAAATAACGATGGATTAAACCCAGATCTGTGACTGGGGGTGAATGTTTTGCCAATGTGCAACATTCCGTCCATCATCTTGTGTGTTTTGCTGTTCGCCCTATGTGGGAAGGGTATGCCCAGATGTGGGTCCCATGCTGACTACGCCACTGGAGTCAAGCTATCCTCGCTGAAGAGGGGTGAAACCCCAAAACCGTTCCTAGGATGCTTGATTCCGGTCCAGCGAAGACATGGCTTGGCAGTTCGGGCTGGACTGTTCCCATGAGGCAAAGGGTCAAGACTGATTTGCATATGGCCATGTCTGAACTGGGGTGGCGTGGTGAGCAAAATAACGATGGATTAAACCCAGATCTGTGACTGGGGGTGAATGTTTTGCCAATGTGCAATATTCCGTCCATCATCTTGTGTGTTTTGCTGTTCGCCCTATGTGGGAAGGGTATGCCCAGACGTGGGTACCGTGCTCACTGCGCCACTGGAGTCAAGCTATCCTGGCTGAAGAGGGGTGAAACCCCAAAACCGGTCCTAGGATGCTTGATTCCGGTCCAGGGAAGACATGGCTTGGCAGTTCGGGCTGGACTGTTCCCATGAGGCACAGGGTCAAGACTGATTTGCATATGGCCATGTCTGAACTGGGGTGGCGTGGTGAGCAAAATAAAGATGGATTAAACCCAGATCTGTGACTGGGAGTGAATGTTTTGCCAATGTGCAACATTCCATCCATCATCTTGTGTGTTTTGCTGTTCGCCCTATGTGGGAAGGGTATGCCCAGACGTGGGTCCCGTGCTCACGACGCCACTGGAGTCAAGATATCCTGGCTTAAGAGAGGTGAAACCCCGAAACCGGTCCTAGGATGCTTGATTCCGGTCCAGGGAAGACATGGCTTGGCAGTTCGGGCTGGACTGTTCCCATGAGGCACAGGGTCAAGACTGATTTGCATATGGCCATGTCTGAACTGGGGTGGCGTGGTGAGCAAAATAACGATGGTTTAAACCCAGATCTGTGGCTGGGGGTGAATGTTTTGCCAATGTACAACATTCCGTCCATCATCTTGTGTGTTTTGCTGTTCGCCCTATGTGGGAAGGGGTATGCCCAGACGTGGGTCCCGTGCTCACTACGCCACTGGATTCAAGCTATCCTGGCTGAAGAGGGGTGAAACCCCGAAACTGGTCCTAGGATGCTTGATTCCAGTCCAGGGAAGACATGGCTTGGCAGTTCGGGCTGGACTGTTCTCATGAGGCACAGGGTCAAGACTGATTTACATATGGCCATGTCTGAACTGGGGTGGCGTGGTGAGCAAACTAACGATGGATTAAACCCAGATCTGTGACTGGGGGTGAATGTTTTGCCAATGTGCAACATTCCGTCCATCATCTTGTGTGTTTTGCTGTTCGCCCTATGTGGGAAGGGTATGCCCAGACGTGGGTACCGTGCTCACTACGCCACTGGAGTCAAGCTATCCTGGCTGAAGAGAGGTGAAACCCCGAAACCGGTCCTAGGATGCTTGATTCCGGTCCAGGGAAGACATGGCTTGGCAGTTCAGGCTGGACTGTTCCCATGAGGCACAGGGTCAAGACTGATTTGCATATGGCCATGTCTGAACTGGGGTGGCGTGGTGAGCAAAATAACGATGGATTAAACCCAGATCTGTGACTGGGGGTGAATATTTTGCCAATGTGCAACAGTCCGTCCATCATCTTGTGTGTTTTGCTGTTCGCCCTATGTGGGAACGGTATGCCCAGATGTGGGTCCCATGCTCACTATGCCACTGGAGTCAAGCTATCCTGGCTGAAGAGGGGTGAAACCCCAAAACCGGTCCTAGGATGCTTGATTCCGGTCCAGGGAAGACATGGCTTGGCAGTTCGGGCTGGACTGTTCCCATGAGGCAAAGGGTCAAGACTGATTTGCATATGGCCATGTCTGAACTGGGGTGGCGTGGTTAACAAAATAACGATGGATTAAACCCACATCTGTGACTGGGGGTGAATGTTTTGCCAATGTGCAACATTCCATCCATCATCTTGTGTGTTTTGCTGTTCGCCCTATGTGGGAAGGAGTATGCCCAGACGTGGGTCCCGTGCTCACTACGCCACTGGATTCAAGCTATCCTGGCTGAAGAGGGGTGAAACCCCGAAACCGGTCCTAGGATGCTTGATTCCAGTCCAGGGAAGACATGGCTTGGCAGTTCGGGCTGGACTGTTCTCATGAGGCACACTGTCAAGACTGATTTGCATATGGCCATGTCTGAACTGGGGTGGCGTGGTGAGCAAAATAACGATGGATTAAACCCAGATCTGTGACTGGGGGTGAATGTTTTGCCAATGTGCAACATTCCGTCCATCATCTTGTGTGTTTTTCTGTTCTCCCTATGTGGGAAGGGTATGCACAGACGTGTGTCCCGTGCTCACTACGCCACTGGAGTCAAGCTATCCTGGCTGAAGAGGGGTGAAACCCCGAAACCGGTCCTAGGATGCTTGATTCCGGTGCAGGGAAGACATGGCTTGGCAGTTCGGGCTGGACTGTTCCCATGAGGCACAGGGTCAAGACTGATTTGCATATGGCCATGTCTGAACTGGGGTGGTGTGGTGAGCAAAATAACGATGGATTAAACCCAGATCTGTGACTGGGAGTGAATGTTTTGCCAATGTGCAACATTCCATCCATCATCTTGTGTGTTTTGCTGTTCGCCCTATGTGGGAAGGGTATGCCCAGACGTGGGTCCCGTGCTCACGACGCCACTGGAGTCAAGCTATCCTGGCTTAAGAGAGGTGAAACCCCGAAACCGGTCCTAGGATGCTTGATTCCGGTCCAGGGAAGACATGGCTTGGCAGTTCGGGCTGGACTGTTCCCATGAGGCACAGGGTCAAGACTGATTTGCATATGGCCATGTCTGAACTGGGGTGGCGTGGTGAGCAAAATAACGATGGATTAAACCCAGATCTGTGGCTGGGGGTGAATGTTTTGCCAATGTGCAACATTCCGTCCATCATCTTGTGTGTTTTACTGTTCGCCCTATGAGGGAAGGGTATGCCCAGACGTGCGTCCCGTGCTCACTACGCCACTGGAGTGAAGCTATCCTGGCTGAAGAGGGGTGAAACCCCGAAACCGGTCCTAGGATGCTTGATACAGGTCCAGGGAAGACATGGCTTGGCATGTCGGGCTGGACTGTTCTCATGAGGCAGAGGGTCAAGACTGATTTGCATATGGCCATGTCTGAACTGGGGTGTCGTGGTTAACAAAATAACGATGGATTAAACCCAGATCTGTGACTGGGGGTGAATGTTTTGCCAATGTGCAACATTCCGTCCATCATCTTGTGTGTTTTGCTGTTCGCCCTATGTGGGAAGGGGTATGCCCAGACGTGGGTCCCGTGCTCACTACGCCACTGGAGCCAAGCTATCCTGGCTGAAGAGGGGTGAAACCCCAAAACCGGTCCTAGGATGCTTGATTCCAGTCCAGGGAAGACATGGCTTGGCAGTTCGGGCTGGACTGTTCCCATGAGGCACAGGGTCAAGACTGATTTGCATATGGCCATGTCTGAACTGGGGTGGCGTGGTGAGCAAAATAACGATGGATTAAACCCAGATCTGTGACTGGGGGTGAATGTTTTGCCAATGTGCAACATTCCGTCCATCATCTTGTGTGTTTTGCTGTTCGCCCTATGTGGGAAGGGTATGCCCAGACGTGGGTACCGTGCTCACTACGCCACTGGAGTCAAGCTATCCTGGCTGAAGAGGGGTGAAACCCCGAAACCGGTCCTAGGATGCTTGATTCCGGTCCAGGGAAGACATGGCTTGGCAGTTCGGGCTGGACTGTTCCCATGAGGCACAGGGTCAAGACTGATTTGCATATGGCCATGTCTGAACTGGGGTGGCGTGGTGAGCAAAATAACGATGGATTAAACCCAGATCTGTGACTGGGGGTGAATGTTTTGCCAATGTGCAACATTCCGTCCATCATCTTGTGTGTTTTGCTGTTCGCCCTATGTGGGAAGGGTATGCCCAGATGTGGGTCCCATGCTGACTACGCCACTGGAGTCAAGCTATCCTCGCTGAAGAGGGGTGAAACCCCAAAACCGTTCCTAGGATGCTTGATTCCGGTCCAGGGAAGACATGGCTTGGCAGTTCGGGCTGGACTGTTCCCATGAGGCAAAGGGTCAAGACTGATTTGCATATGGCCATGTCTGAACTGGGGTGGCGTGGTGAGCAAAATAACGATGGATTAAACCCAGATCTGTGACTGGGGGTGAATGTTTTGCCAATGTGCAATATTCCGTCCATCATCTTGTGTGTTTTGCTGTTCGCCCTATGTGGGAAGGGTATGCCCAGACGTGGGTACCGTGCTCACTGCGCCACTGGAGTCAAGCTATCCTGGCTGAAGAGGGGTGAAACCCCGAAACCGGTCCTAGGATGCTTGATTCCGGTCCAGGGAAGACATGGCTTGGCAGTTCGGGCTGGACTGTTCCCATGAGGCACAGGGTCAAGACTGATTTGCATATGGCCATGTCTGAACTGGGGTGGCGTGGTGAGCAAAATAAAGATGGATTAAACCCAGATCTGTGACTGGGAGTGAATGTTTTGCCAATGTGCAACATTCCATCCATCATCTTGTGTGTTTTGCTGTTCGCCCTATGTGGGAAGGGTATGCCCAGACGTGGGTCCCGTGCTCACGACGCCACTGGAGTCAAGATATCCTGGCTTAAGAGAGGTGAAACCCCGAAACCGGTCCTAGGATGCTTGATTCCGGTCCAGGGAAGACATGGCTTGGCAGTTCGGGCTGGACTGTTCCCATGAGGCACAGGGTCAAGACTGATTTGCATATGGCCATGTCTGAACTGGGGTGGCGTGGTGAGCAAAATAACGATGGTTTAAACCCAGATCTGTGGCTGGGGGTGAATGTTTTGCCAATGTACAACATTCCGTCCATCATCTTGTGTGTTTTACTGTTCGCCCTATGTGGGAAGGGTATGCCCAGACGAGCGTCCCGTGCTCACTACGCCACTGGAGTCAAGCTATCCTGGCTGAAGAGGGGTGAAACCCCCGAAACCGGTCCTAGGATGCTTGATACAGGTCCAGTGAAGACATGGCTTGGCAGGTCGGGCTGGACTGTTCCCATGAGGCAGAGGGTCAAGACTGATTTGCATATGGCCATGTCTGAACTGGGGTGTCGTGGTTAACAAAATAACGATGGATTAAACCCAGATCTGTGACTGGGGGTGAATGTTTTGCCAATGTGCAACATTCCGTCCATCATCTTGTGTGTTTTGCTGTTCGCCCTATGTGGGAAGGGGCATGCTCAGACGTGGGTCCCGTGCTCACTACGCCACTGGAGCCAAGCTATCCTGGCTGAAGAGGGGTGAAACCCCAAAACCGGTTCTAGGATGCTTGATTCCAGTCCATGGAAGACATGGCTTGGCAGTTCGGGCTGGACTGTTCCCATGAGGCATAGGGTCAAAACTGATTTGCATATGGCCATGTCTGAACTGGGGTGGCGTGGTGAGCAAAATAACGATGGATTAAACCCAGATCTGTGACTGGGGGTGAATGTTTTGCCAATGTGCAACATTCCGTCCATCATCTTGTGGGTTTTGCTGTTCGCCCTATGTGGGAAGGGTATGCCCAGACGTGGGTACCGTGCTCACTACGCCACTGGAGTCAAGCTATCCTGGCTGAAGAGGGGTGAAACCCCGAAACCGGTCCTAGGATGCTTGATTCCGGTCCAGGGAAGACATGGCTTGGCAGTTCGGGCTGGACTGTTCCCATGAGGCACAGGGTCAAGACTGATTTGCATATGGCCATGTCTGAACTGGGGTGGCGTGGTGAGCAAAATAACGATGGATTAAACCCAGATCTGTGACTGGGGGTGAATGTTTTGCCAATGTGCAACATTCCGTCCATCATCTTGTGTGTTTTGCTGTTCGCCCTATGTGGGAAGGGTATGCCCAGATGTGGGTCCCATGCTGACTACGCCACTGGAGTCAAGCTATCCTGGCTGAAGAGGGGTGAAACCTCAAAACCGGTCCTAGGATGCTTGATTCCGGTCCAGGGAAGACATGGCTTGGCAGTTCGGGCTGGACTGTTCCCATGAGGCAAAGGGTCAAGACTGATTTGCATATGGCCATGTCTGAACTGGGGTGGCGTGGTGAGCAAAATAACGATGGATTAAACCCAGATCTGTGACTGGGGGTGAATGTTTTGCCAATGTGCAACATTCCGTCCATCATCTTGTGTGTTTGCTGTTCTCCCTATGTGGGAAGGGTATGCACAGACGTGTGTCCCGTGCTCACTATGCCACTGGAGTCAAGCTAACCTGGCTGAAGAGGGGTGAAACCCCGAAACCGGTCCTAGGATGCTTGATTCCGGTGCAGGGAAGACATGGCTTGGCAGTTCGGGCTGGACTGTTCCCATGAGGCACAGGGTCAAGACTGATTTGCATATGGCCATGTCTGAACTGGGGTGGCGTGGTGAGCAAAATAACGATGGATTAAACCCAGATCTGTGACTGGGAGTGAATGTTTTGCCAATGTGCAACATTCCGTCCATCATCTTGTGTGTATTGCTGTTCGCCCTATGTGGGAAGGGTATGCCCAGACGTGGGTCCCGTGCTCACGACGCCACTGGAGTCAAGCTATCCTGGCTTAAGAGAGGTGAAACCCCGAAACCGGTCCTAGGATGCTTGATTCTGGTCCAGGGAAGACATGGCTTGGCAGTTCGGGCTGGACTGTTCCCATAAGGCACAGGGTCAAGACTGATTTGCATATGGCCATGTCTGAACTGGGGTGGCGTGGTGAGCAAAATAACGATGGATTAAACCCAGATCTGTGGCTGGGGGTGAATGTTTTGCCAATGTGCAACATTCCGTCCATCATCTTGTGTGTTTTACTGTTCGCCCTATATGGGAAGGGTATGCCCAGACGTGCGTCCCGTGCTCACTACGCCACTGGAGTCAAGCTATCCTGGCTGAAGAGGGGTGAAACCCCGAAACCGGTCCTAGGATGCTTGATACAGGTCCAGGGAAGACATGGCTTGGCAGGTCAGGCTGGACTGTTCCCATGAGGCACACGGTCACAACTGATTTGCATATGGCCATGTCTGAACTGGGGTGTCGTGGTTAACAAAATAACGATGGATTAAACCCAGATCTGTGACTGGGGGTGAATGTTTTGCCAATGTGCAACATTCCGTCCATCATCTTGTGTGTTTTGCTGTTCGCCCTCTGTGGGAAGGGGTATGCCCAGACGTGGGTCCCGTGCTCACTACGCCACTGGAGCCAAGCTATCCTGGCTGAAGAGGGGTGAAACCCCAAAACCGGTCCTAGGATGCTTGATTCCAGTCCAGGGAAGACATGGCTTGGCAGTTCGGGCTGGACTGTTCCCATGAGGCACAGGGTCAAGACTGATTTGCATATGGCCATGTCTGAACTGGGGTGGCGTGGTTAATAAAATAACGATGGATTAAACCCAGATCTGTGACTGGGGGTGAATGTTTTGCCAATGTGCAATATTCCGTCCATCATCTTGTGTGTTTTGCTGTTCTCCCTATGTGGGAAGGGTATGCCCCGACGTGGGTCCCGTGCTCACTACGCCACTGGAGTCAAACTATTCTGGCTGAAGAGGGGTGAAACCCCGAAACCGGTCCTAGGATGCTTGATTCCGGTCCAGGGAAGACATGGCTTGGCAGTTCGGCTGGACTGCTCACATGAGGCACAGGGTCAAGACTGATTTGCATATGGCCATGTCTGAACTGGGGTGGCGTGGTGAGCAAAATAACGATGGATTAAACCCAGATCTGTGACTGGGGGTGAATGTTTTGCCAATGTGCAACATTCCGTCCATCATCTTGTGTGTTTTGCTGTTCGCCCTATGTGGGAAGGGTATGCCCAGACGTGGGTCCCGTGCTCACTACGCCACTGGAGTCAAGCTATCCTGGCTGAAGAGGGGTGAAACCCCGAAACCGGTCCTAGGATGCTTGATTCCGGTCCAGGGAAGACATGGCTTGGCAGTTCGGGCTGGACTGTTCCCATGAGGCACAGGGTCAAGACTGATTTGCATATGGCCATGTCTGAACTGGGGTGGCGTGGTGAGCAAAATAACAATGGATTATACCCAGATTTGTGACTGGGGGTGAATGTTTTGCCAATGTGCAACATTCAGTCCATCATCTTGTGTGTTTTGCTGTTCGCCCTATGTGGGAAGGGTATGCCCAGACGTGGGTACCGTGCACACTACGCCACTGGAGTCAAGCTATCCTGGCTGAAGAGGGGTGAAACCCCGAAACCGGTCCTAGGATGCTTGATTCCGGTCCAGGGAAGACATGGCTTGGCAGTTCGGGCTGGACTGTTCCCATGAGGCACAGGGACAAGACTGATTTGCATATGGCCATGTCTGAACTGGGGTGTCGTGGTTAACAAAATAACGATGGATTAAACCCAGATCTGTGACTGGGGGTGAATGTTTTGCCAATGTGCAACATTCCGTCCATCATCTTGTGTGTTTTGCTGTTCGCCCTATGTGGGAAGGGGTATGCCCAGACGTGGGTCCCGTGCTCACTACGCCACTGGAGCCAAGCGATCCTGGCTGAAGAGGGGTGAAACCCCAAAACCGGTCCTAGGATGCTTGATTCCAGTCCAGGGAAGACATGGCTTGGCAGTTCGGGCTGGACTGTTCCCATGAGGCACAGGGTCAAGACTGATTTGCATATGGCCATGTCTGAACTGGGGTGGCGTGGTTAATAAAATAACGATGGATTAAACCCACATCTGTGACTGGGGGTGAATGTTTTGCCAATGTGCAACATTCCGTCCATCATCTTGTGTGTTTTGCTGTTCTCCCTATGTGGGAAGGGTATGCCCCGACGTGGGTCCCGTGCTCACTACGCCACTGGAGTCAAGCTATTCTGGCTGAAGAGGGGTGAAACCCCGAAACCGGTCCTAGGATGCTTGATTCCGGTCCAGGGAAGACATGGCTTGGCAGTTCGGCTGGACTGCTCCCATGAGGCACAGGGTCAAGACTGATTTGCATATGGCCATGTCTGAACTGGGGTGGCGTGGTGAGCAAAATAACGATGGATTAAACCCAGATCTGTGACTGGGGGTGAATGTTTTGCCAATGTGCAACATTCCGTCCATCATCTTGTGTGTTTTGCTGTTCGCCCTATGTGGGAAGGGTATGCCCAGACGTGGGTACCGTGCACACTACGCCACTGGAGTCAAGCTATCCTGGCTGAAGAGGGGTGAAACCCCGAAACCGGTCCTAGGATGCTTGATTCCGGTCCAGGGAAGACATGGCTTGGCAGTTCGGGCTGGACTGTTCCCATGAGGCACAGGGTCAAGACTGATTTGCATATGGCCATGTCTGAACTGGGGTGGCGTGGTGAGCAAAATAACGATGGATTAAACCCAGATCTGTGACTGGGGGTGAATGTTTTGCCAATGTGCAACATTCCGTCCATCATCTTGTGTGTTTTGCTGTTCGCCCTATGTGGGAAGGGTATGCCCAGATGTGGGTCCCATGCTCACTACACCACTGGAGTCAAGCTATCCTGGCTGAAGAGGGGTGAAACCCCAAAACCGGTCCTAGGATGCTTGATTCCGGTCCAGGGAAGACATGGTTTGGCAGTTCGGGCTGGACTGTTCCCATGAGGCAAAGGGTCAAGACTGATTTGCATATGGCCATGTCTGAACTGGGGTGGCGTGGTTTACAAAATAACGATGGATTAAACCCAGATCCGTGACTGGGGGTGAATGTTTTGCCAATGTGCAACATTCCGTCCATCATCTTGTGTGTTTTGCTGTTCGCCCTATGTGGGAAGGGGTATGCCCAGACGTGGGTCCCGTGCTCACTACGCCACTGGATTCAAGCTATCCTGGCTGAAGAGGGGTGAAACCCTGAAACCGGTCCTAGGATGCTTGATTCCAGTCCAGGGAAGACATGGCTTGGCAGTTCGGGCTGGACTGTTCTCATGAGGCACAGGGTCAAGACTGATTTGCATATGGCCATGTCTGAACTGGGGTGGCGTGGTGAGCAAAATAACGATGGATTAAACCCAGATCTGTGACTGGGGGTGAATGTTTTGCCAATGTGCAACATTCCGTCCATCATCTTGTGTGTTTTGCTGTTCGCCCTATGTGGGAAGGGTATGCCCAGACGTGGGTACCATGCTCACTACGCCACTGGAGTCAAGCTATCCTGGCTGAAGAGGGGTGATACCCCGAAACCGGTCCTAGGATGCTTGATTCCGGTCCAGGGAAGACATGGCTTGGCAGTTCGGGCTGGACTGTTCCCATGAGGCACAGGGTCAAGACTGATTTGCATATGGCCATGTCTGAACTGGGGTGGCGTGGTTAACAAAATAACGATGGATTAAACCCACATCTGTGACTGGGGGTGAATGTTTTGCCAATGTGCAACATTCCGTCCATCATCTTGTGTGTTTTGCTGTTCGCCCTATGTGGGAAGGGGTATGCCCAGACGTGGGTCCCGTGCTCACTACGCCACTGGATTCAAGCTATCCTGGCTGAAGAGGGGTGAAACCCCGAAACCGGTCCTAGGATGCTTGATTCCAGTCCAGGGAAGACATGGCTTGGCAGTTCGGGCTGGACTGTTCTCATGAGGCACAGGGTCAAGACTGATTTGCATATGGCCATGTCTGAACTGGGGTGGCGTGGTGAGCAAAATAACGATGAATTAAACCCAGATCTGTGACTGGGGGTGAATGTTTTGCCAATGTGCAACATTCCGTCCATCATCTTTTGTGTTTTGCTGTTCATCCTATGTGGGAAGGGTATGCCCAGACGTGGGTACCGTGCACACTACGCCACTGGAGTCAAGCAATCCTGGCTGAAGAGGGGTGAAACCCCGAAACCGGTCCTAGGATGCTTGATTCCGGTCCAGGGAAGACATGGCTTGGCAGTTCGGGCTGGACTGTTCCCATGAGGCACAGCGTCAAGACTGATTTGCATATGGCCATGTCTGAACTGGGGTGGCGTGGTGAGCAAAATAACGATGGATTAAACCCAGATCTGTGACTGGGGGTGAATGTTTTGCCAATGTGCAACATTCCGTCCATCATCTTGTGTGTTTTGCTGTTCGCCCTATGTGGGAAGGGTATGCCCAGATGTGGGTCCCATGCTCACTACGCCACTGGAGTCAAGCTATCCTGGCTGAAGAGGGGTGAAACCCCAAAACCGGTCCTAGGATGCTTGATTCCGGTCCAGGGAAGACATGGTTTGGCAGTTCGGGCTGGACTGTTCCCATGAGGCAAAGGGTCAAGACTGATTTGCATATGGCCATGTCTGAACTAGGGTGGCGTGGGTAACAAAATAACGATGGATTAAACCCAGATCTGTGACTGGGGGTGAATGTTTTGCCAATGTGCAACATTCCGTCCATCATCTTGTGTGTTTTGCTGTTCGCCCTATGTGGGAAGGGGTATGCCCAGACGTGGGTCCCGTGCTCACTACGCCACTGGATTCAAGCTATCCTGGCTGAAGAGGGGTGAAACCCCAAAACCGGTCCTAGGATGCTTGATTCCAGTCCAGGGAAGACATGGCTTGGCAGTTCGGGCTGGACTGTTCTCATGAGGCACAGGGTCAAGACTGATTTGCATATGGCCATGTCTGAACTGGGGTGGCGTGGTGAGCAAAATAACGATGGATTAAACCCAGATCTGTGACTGGGGGTGAATGTTTTGCCAATGTGCAACATTCCGTCCATCATCTTGTGTGTTTTGCTGTTCGCCCTATGTGGGAAGGGTATGCCCAGACGTGGGTACCGTGCACACTACGCCACTGGAGTCAAGCTATCCTGGCTGAAGAGGGGTGAAACCCCAAAACCGGTCCTAGGATGCTTGATTCCGGTCCAGGGAAGACATGGCTTGGCAGTTCGGGCTGGATTGTTCCCATGAGGCACAGGGTCAAGACTTATTTGCATATGGCCATGTCTGAACTGGGGTGGCGTGGTGAGCAAAATAACGATGCATTAAACCCAGATCTGTGACTGGGGGTGAATGTTTTGCCAATGTGCACCATTCCGTCCATCATCTTGTGTGTTTTGCTGTTCGCCCTATGTGGGAAGGGTATGCCCAGATGTGGGTCCCATGCTCACTACGCCACTGGAGTCAAGCTATCCTGGCTGAAGAGGGGTGAAACCCCAAAACCAGTCCTAGGATGCTTGATTCCGGTCCAGGGAAGACATGGCTTGGCAGTTCGGGCTGGACTGTTCCCATGAGGCAAAGGGTCAAGACTGATTTGCATATGGCCATGTCTGAACTGGGGTGGCGTGGTTAACAAAATAACGATGGATTAAACCCACATCTGTGACTGGGGGTGAATGTTTTGCCAATGTGCAACATTCCGTCCATCATCTTGTGTGTTTTGCTGTTCGCCCTATGTGGGAAGGGGTATGCCCAGACGTGGGTCCCGTGCTCACTACGCCACTGGATTCAAGCTATCCTGGCTGAAGAGGGGTGAAACCCCGAAACCGGTCCTAGGATGCTTGATTCCAGTCCAGGGAAGACATGGCTTGGCAGTTCGGGCTGGACTGTTCTCATGAGGCACAGGGTCAAGACTGATTTGCATATGGCCATGTCTGAACTGGGGTGGCGTGGTGAGCAAAATAACAATGGATTAAACCCAGATCTATGACTGGGGGTGAATGTTTTTCCAAGGTGCAACATTCCGTCCATCATCTTGTGTGTTTTGCTGTTCGCCCTATGTGGGAAGGGTATGCCCAGACGTGGGTACCGTGCACACTACGCCACTGGAGTCAAGCTATCCTGGCTGAAGAGGGGTGAAACCCTGAAGCCGGTCCTAGGATGCTTGATTCCGGTCCAGGGAAGACATGGCTTGGCAGTTCGGGCTGGACTGTTCCCATGAGGCACAGGGTCAAGACTGATTTGCATATGGCCATGTCTGAACTGGGGTGGCGTGGTGAGCAAAATAACGATGCATTAAACCCAGATCTGTGACTGGGGGTGAATGTTTTGCCAATGTGCACCATTCCGTCCATCATCTTGTGTGTTTTGCTGTTCGCCCTATGTGGGAAGGGTATGCCCAGATGTGGGTCCCATGCTCACTACGCCACTGGAGTCAAGCTATCCTGGCTGAAGAGGGGTGAAACCCCAAAACCGGTCCTAGGATGCTTGATTCCGGTCCAGGGAAGACATGGCTTGGCAGTTCGGGCTGGACTGTTCCCATGAGGCAAAGGGTCAAGACTGATTTGCATATGGCCATGTCTGAACTGGGGTGGCGTGGTTAACAAAATAACGATGGATTAAACCCACATCTGTGACTGGGGGTGAATGTTTTGCCAATGTGCAACATTCCGTCCATCATCTTGTGTGTTTTGCTGTTCGCCCTATGTGGGAAGGGGTATGCCCAGACGTGGGTCCCGTGCTCACTACGCCACTGGAGTCAAGCTATTCTGGCTGAAGAGGGGTGAAACCCCGAAACCGGTCCTAGGATGCTTGATTCCGGTGCAGGGAAGACATGGCTTGGCAGTTCGGGCTGGACTGTTCCCATGAGGCACAGGGTCAAGACTGATTTGCATATGGCCATGTCTGAACTGGGGTGGCGTGGTGAGCAAAATAACGATGGATTAAACCCAGATCTGTGACTGGGAGTGAATGTTTTGCCAATGTGCAACATTCCGTCCATCATCTTGTGTGTTTTGCTGTTCGCCCTATGTGGGAAGGGTATGCCCAGACGTGGGTCCCGTGCTCACGACGCCACTGGAGTCAAGCTATCCTGGCTTAAGAGAGGTGAAACCCCGAAACCGGTCCTAGGATGCTTGATTCCGGTCCAGGGAAGACATGGCTTGGCAGTTCGGGCTGGACTGTTCCCATGAGGCACAGGGTCAAGACTGATTTGCATATGGCCATGTCTGAACTGGGGTGGCGTGGTGAGCAGAATAACAATGGATTAAACCCAGATCTGTGGCTGGGGGTGAATGTTTTGCCAATGTGCAACATTCCGTCCATCATCTTGTGTGTTTTGCTGTTCTCCCTATGTGGGAAGGGTATGCACAGACGTTGTTCCCGTGCTCACTACGCCACTGGAGTAAAGCTATTCTGGCTGAAGAGGGGTGAAACCCCGAAACCGGTCCTAGGATGCTTGATTCCGGTGCAGGGAAGACATGGCTTGGCAGTTCGGGCTGGACTGTTCCCATGAGGCACAGGGTCAAGACTGATTTGCATATGGCCATGTCTGAACTGGGGTGGCGTGGTGAGCAAAATAACGATGGATTAAACCCAGATCTGTGACTGGGAGTGAATGTTTTGCCAATGTGCAACATTCCGTCCATCATCTTGTGTGTTTTGCTGTTCGCCCTATGTGGGAAGGGTATGCCCAGACGTGGGTCCCGTGCTCACGACGCCACTGGAGTCAAGCTATCCTGGCTTAAGAGAGGTGAAACCCCGAAACCGGTCCTAGGATGCTTGATTCCGGTCCAGGGAAGACATGGCTTGGCAGTTCGGGCTGGACTGTTCCCATGAGGCACATGGTCAAGACTGATTTGCATATGGCCATGTCTGAACTGGGGTGGCGTGGTGAGCAGAATAATGATGGATTAAACCCAGATCTGTGGCTGGGGGTGAATGTTTTGCCAATGTGCAACATTCCGTCCATCATCTTGTGTGTTTTACTGTTCGCCCTATGTGGGAAGGGTATGCCCAGACGTGCGTCCCGTGCTCACTACGCCACTGGAGTCAAGCTATCCTGGCTGAAGAGGGGTGAAACCCCGAAACCGGTCCTAGGATGCTTGATACAGGTCCAGGGAAGACATGGCTTGGCAGGTCGGGCTGGACTGTTCCCATGAGGCACAGGGTCAAGACTGATTTGCATATGGCCATGTCTGAACTGGGGTGTCGTGGTTAACAAAATAACGATGGATTAAACCCAGATCTGTGACTGGGGGTGAATGTTTTGCCAATGTGCAACATTCCGTCCATCATCTTGTGTGTTTTGCTGTTCGCCCTATGTGGGAAGGGGTATGCCCAGACGTGGGTCCCGTGCTCACTACGCCACTGGAGCCAAGCTATCCTGGCTGAAGAGGGGTGAAACCCCAAAACCGGTCCTAGGATGCTTGATTCCAGTCCAGGGAAGACATGGCTTGGCAGTTCGGGCTGGACTGTTCCCATGAGGCACAGGGTCAAGACTGATTTGCATATGGCCATGTCTGAACTGGGGTGGCGTGGTGAGCAAAATAACGATGGATTAAACCCAGATCTGTGACTGGGGGTGAATGTTTTGCCAATGTGCAACATTCCGTCCATCATCTTGTGTGTTTTGTTGTTCTCCCTATGTGGGAAGGGTATGCCCAGACGTGGGTCCCGTGCTCACTACGCCACTGGAGTCAAGCTATCCTGGCTGAAGAGGGGTGAAACCCCGTAACCGGTCCTAGGATGCTTGATTCCAGTCCAGGGAAGACATTGCTTGGCAGTTCGGGCTGGACTGTTCCCATGAGGCACAGGGTCAAGACTGATTTGCATATGGCCATGTCTGAACTGGGGTGGCGTGGTGAGCAAAATAACGATGGATTAAACCCAGATCTGTGACTGGGGGTGAATGTTTTGCCAATGTGCAACATTCCGTCCATCATCTTGTGTGTTTTGCTGTTCGCCCTATGTGGGAAGGGTATGCCCAGACGTGGGTCCCGTGCTCACTACGCCACTGGAGTCAAGCTATCCTGGCTGAAGAGGGGTGAAACCCCGAAACCGGTCCTAGGATGCTTGATACAGGTCCAGGGAAGACATGGCTTGGCAGTTCGGGCTGGACTGTTCCCATGAGGCACAGGGTCAAGACTGATTTGCATATGGCCATGTCTGAACTGGGGTGATGTGGTTAACAAAATAACAATGGATTAAACCCAGATCTGTGACTGGGGGTGAATGTTTTGACATTGTGCAACATTCCGTCCATCATCTTGTGTGTTTTGCTGTTCGCCCTATGTGGGAAGGGGTATGCCCAGATGTGGGTCCCGTGCTCACTACGCCACTGGAGTCAAGCTATCGTGGCTGAAGAGGGGTGAAACCCCGAAACCGGTCCTAGGATGCTTGATTCCAGTCCAGGGAAGACATGGCTTGGCAGTTCGGGCTGGACTGTTCCCATGAGGCACAGGGTCAAAACTGATTTGCATATGGCCATGTCTGAATTGGGGTGGCGTGGTGAGCAAAATAACGAAGGATTAAACCCAGATCTGTGACTGGGGGTGAATGTTTTGCCAATGTGCAATATTCCGTCCATCATCTTGTGTGTTTTGCTGTTCTCCCTATGTGGGAAGGGTATGCCCCGACGTGGGTCCTGTGCTCACTACGCCACTGGAGTCAAGCTATTCTGGCTGAAGAGGGGTGAAACCCCGAAACCGGTCCTAGGATGCTTGATTCCGGTCCAGGGAAGACATGGCTTGGCAGTTCGGGCTGGACTTTTCCCATGAGGCACAGGGTCAAGACTATTTTGCATATGGCCATGTCTGAACTGGGGTGGCGTGGTTAACAAAATAACGATGGATTAAACCCAGATCTGTGACTGGGGGTGAATGTTTTGCCAATGTGCAACATTCCGTCCATCATCTTGTGTGTTTTGCTGTTCGCCCTATGTGGGAAGGGTATGCCCAGATGTGGGTCCCATGCTCTTTACGCCACTGGAGTCAAGCTATCCTGGCTGAAGAGGGACGAAACCCCGAAACCGGTCCTAGGATGCTTGATACAGGTCCAGGGAAGACATGGCTTGGCAGGTCGGGTTGGACTGTTCCCATGAGGCACAGGGTCAAGACTGATTTGCATATGGCCATGTCTGAACTGGGGTGTCGTGGTTAACAAAATAACGATGGATTAAACCCAGATCTGTGACTGGGGGTGAATGTTTTGCCAATGTGCAACATTCCGTCCATCATCTTGTGTGTTTTGCTGTTCACCCTATGTGGGAAGGGGTATGCCCAGACGTGGGTCCCATGCTCACTACGCCACTGGAGCCAAGCTATCCTGGCTGAAGAGGGGTGAAACCCCGAAACCGGTCCTAGAATGCTTGATTCCAGTCTAGGGAAGACATGGCTTGGCAGTTCGGGCTGGACTGTTCCCATGAGGCACAGGGTCAAGACTGATTTGCATGTGGCCATGTCTGAACTGGGGTGTCGTGGTTAACAAAATAACGATGGATTAAACCCAGATCTATGACTGGGGGTGAATGTTTTGCCAATGTGCAACATTCCGTCCATCATCTTGTGTGTTTTGCTGTTCTCCCTATGTGGGAAGGGTATGCCCAGACGTGGGTCCCGTGCTCACTACGCCACTGGAGTCAAGCTATCCTGGCTGAAGAGGGGTGAAACCCCGAAACCGGTCCTAGGATGTTTGATTCCAGTCCAAGGAAGACATGGCTTGGCAGTTCGGGCTGGACTGTTCCCATGAGGCACAGGGTCAAAACTGATTTGCATATGGCCATGTCTGAACTGGGGTGGCGTGGTGAGCAAAATAACAAAGGATTAAACCCAGATCTGTGACTGGGGGTGAATGTTTTGCCAATGTGCAACATTCCGTCCATCATCTTGTGTGTTTTGCTGTTCTCCCTATGTGGGAAGGGTATGCCCCGACGTGGGTCCCGTGCTCACTACTCCACTAGAGTCAAGCTATTCTGGCTGAAGAGGGGTGAATCCCCGAAACCGGTCCTAGGATGCTTGATTCCGGTCCAGGGAAGACATGGCTTGGCAGTTCGGGCTGGACTGTTCCCATGAGGCACAGGGTCAAGACTGATTTGCATATGGCCATGTCTGAACTGGGGTGGCGTGGTGAGCAAAATAATGATGGATTAAACCCTGATCTGTGACTGGGGGTGAATGTTTTGCCAATGTGCAACATTCCGTCCATCATCTTGTGTGTTTTGCTGTTCGCCCTATGTGGGAAGGGTATGCCCAGACGTGGGTCCCGTGCTCACTACGCCACTGGAGTCAAGCTATCCTGGCTGAAGAGGGGTGAAACCCGAAACCGGTCCTAGGATGCTTGATACAGGTCCAGGGAAGACATGGCTTGGCAGTTCGGGCTGGACTGTTCCCATGAGGCACAGGGTCAAGACTGATTTGCAGATAGCCATGTCTGAACTGGGGTGATGTGGTTAACAAAAAAACGATGGATTAAACCCAGATCTGTGACTGGGGGTGAATGTTTTGCCAATGTGCAACATTCCGTCCATCATCTTGTGTGTTTTGCTGTTCGCCCTATGTGGGAAGGGGTATGCCCAGACGTGGGTCCCGTGCTCACTACGCCACTGGAGTCAAGCTATCGTGGCTGAAAAGGGGTGAAACCCCGAAACCGGTCCTAGGATGCTTGATTCCAGTCCAGGGAAGACATGGCTTGGCAGTTCGGGCTGGACTGTTCCCATGAGGCACAGGGTCAAAACTGATTTGCATATGGCCATGTCTGAATTGGGGTGGCGTGGTGAGCAAAATAACGAAGGATTAAACCCAGATCTGTGACTGGGGGTGAATGTTTTGCCAATGTGCAACATTCCGTCCATCATCTTGTGTGTTTTGCTGTTCTCCCTATGTGGGAAGGGTATGCCCCGACGTGGGTCCCGTGCTCACTACGCCACTAGAGTCAAGCTATCCTGGCTGAAGAGGGATGAAACCCCGAAACCGGTCCTAGGATGCTTGATACAGGTCCAGGGAAGACATGGCTTGGCAGGTCGGGCTGGACTGTTCCCATGAGGCACAGGGTCAAGACTGATTTGCATATGGCCATGTCTGAACTGGGGTGTCGTGGTTAACAAAATAACGATGGATGAAACCCAGATCTGTGACTGGGGGTGAATGTTTTGCCAATGTGCAACATTCCGTCCATCATCTTGTGTGTTTTGCTGTTCTCCCTATGTGGGAAGGGTATGCCCCGATGTGGGTCCCGTGCTCACTACGCCACTGGAGTCAAGCTATTCTGGCTGAAGAGGGGTGAAACCCCGAAACCGGTCCTAGGATGCTTGATTCCGGTCCAGGGAAGACATGGCTTGGCAGTTCGGGCTGGACTGTTCCCATGAGGCACAGGGTCAAGACTGATTTGCATATGGCCATGTCTGAACTGGGGTGGCGTGGTGAGCAAAATAACGATGGATTAAACCCAGATCTGTGACTGGGGGTGAATGTTTTGCCAATGTGCAACATTCCGTCCATCATCTTGTGTGTTTTGCTGTTCGCCCCATGTGGGAAGGGTATGCCCAGACGTGGGTCCCGTGCTCACTACGCCACTGGAGTCAAGCTTTCCTGGCTGAAGAGGGGTGAAACCCCGAAACCGGTCCTAGGATGCTTGATTCCGGTCCAGGGAAGACATGGCTTGGCAGTTCGGGCTGGACTGTTCCCATGAGGCACAGGGTCAAGACTTATTTGCATATGGCCATGTCTGAACTGGGGTGGCGTGTTGAGCAAAATAACGATTGATTAAACCCAGATCTGTGACTGGGGGTGAATGTTTTGCCAATGTGCAACATTCCGTCCATCATCTTGTGTGTTTTGCTGTTCGCCCTATGTGGGAAGGGTATGCCCAGACGTGGGTACCGTGCACACTACGCCACTGGAGTCAAGCTATTCTGGCTGAAGAGGGGTGAAACCCCGAAACCGGTCCTAGGATGCTTGATTCCGGTCCAGGGAAGACATGGCTTGGCAGTTCGGGCTGGACTGTTCCCATGAGGCACAGGGTCAAGACTGATTTGCATATGGCCATGTCTGAACTGGGGTGGCGTGGTGAGCAAAATAACGATGGATTAAACCCAGATCTGTGACTGGGGGTGAATGTTTTGCCAATGTGCAACATTCCGTCCATCATCTTGTGTGTTTTGCTGTTCGCCCTATGTGGGAAGGGTATGCCCAGACGTGGGTACCGTGCACACTACGACACTGGAGTCAAGCTATCCTGGCTGAAGAGGGGTGAAACCCCGAAACCGGTCCTAGGATGCTTGATTCCGGTCCAGGGAAGACATGGCTTGGCAGTTCGGGCTGGACTGTTCCCATGAGGCACAGGGTCAAGACTGATTTGCATATGGCCATGTCTGAACTGGGGTGGCGTGGTGAGCAAAATAACGATGGATTAAACCCAGATCTGTGACTGGGGGTGAATGTTTTGCCAATGTGCAACATTCCGTCCATCATCTTGTGTGTTTTGCTGTTCGCCCTATGTGGGAAGGGTATGCCCAGATGTGGGTCCCATGCTCACTACGCCACTGGAGTCAAGCTATCCTGGCTGAAGAGGGGTGAAACCCCAAAACCGGTCCTAGGATGCTTGATTCCGGTCCAGGGAAGATATGGTTTGGCAGTTCGGGCTGGACTGTTCCCATGAGGCAAAGGGTCAAGACTGATTTGCATATGGCCATGTCTGAACTGGGGTGGCGTGGTTTACAAAATAACGATGGATTAAACCCAGATCTGTGACTGGGGGTGAATGTTTTGCCAATGTGCAACATTCCGTCCATCATCTTGTGTGTTTTGCTGTTCGCCCTATGTGGGAAGGGGTATGCCCAGACGTGGGTCCCGTGCTCACTACGCCACCAGATTCAAGCTATCCTGGCTGAAGAGGGGTGAAACCCTGAAACCGGTCCTAGGATGCTTGATTCCAGTCCAGGGAAGACATGGCTTGGCAGTTCGGGCTGGACTGTTCTCATGAGGCACAGGGTCAAGACTGATTTGCATATGGCCATGTCTGATCTGGGGTGGCGTGGTGAGCAAAATAACGATGGATTAAACCCAGATCTGTGACTGGGGGTGAATGTTTTGCCAATGTGCAACATTCCGTCCATCATCTTGTGTGTTTTGCTGTTCGCCCTATGTGGGAAGGGTATGCCCAGACGTGGGTACCATGCTCACTACGCCACTGGAGTCAAGCTATCCTGGCTGAAGAGGGGTGAAACCCCGAAACCGGTCCTAGGATGCTTGATTCCGGTCCAGGGAAGACATGGCTTGGCAGTTCGGGCTGGACTGTTCCCATGAGGCACAGGGTCAAGACTGATTTGCATATGGCCATGTCTGAACTGGGGTGGCGTGGTGAGCAAAACAACGATGGATTAAACCCAGATCTGTGACTGGGGGTGAATGTTTTGCCAATGTGCAACATTCCGTCCATCATCTTGTGTGTTTTGCAGTTCGCCCTATGTGGGAAGGGTATGCCCAGATGTGGGTCCCATGCTCACTACGCCACTGGAGTCAAGCTATCCTGGCTGAAGAGGGGTGAAACCCCAAAACCGGTCCTAGGATGCTTGATTCCGGTCCAGGGAAGACATGGCTTGGCAGTTCGGGCTGGACTGTTCCCATGAGGCAAAGGGTCAAGACTGATTTGCATATGGCCATGTCTGAACTGGGGTGGCGTGGTTAAAAAAATAACGATGGATTAAACCCACATCTGTGACTGGGGGTGAATGTTTTGCCAATGTGCAACATTCCGTCCATCATCTTGTGTGTTTTGCGGTTCGCCCTATGTGGGAAGGGGTATTCCCAGACGTGGGTCCCGTGCTCACTACGCCACTGGATTCAAGCTATCCTGGCTGAAGAGGGGTGAAACCCCGAAACCGGTCCTAGGATGCTTGATTCCAGTCCAGGGAAGACATGGCTTGGCAGTTCGGGCTGGACTGTTCTCATGAGGCACAGGGTCAAGACTGATTTGCATAAGGCCATGTCTGAACTGGGGTGGCGTGGTTAACAAAATAACGATGGATTAAACCCAGATCTGTGACTGGGGGTGAATGTTTTGCCAATGTGCAACATTCCGTCCATCATCTTGTGTGTTTTGCTGTTCGCCCTATGTGGGAAGGGGTATGCCCAGACGTGGGTCCCGTGCTCATTACGCCACTGGATTCAAGCTATCCTGGCTGAAGAGGGGTGAAACCCCGAAACCGGTCCTAGGATGCTTGATTCCAGTCCAGGGAAGACATGGCTTGGCAGTTCGGGCTGGACTGTTCTCATGAGGCACAGGGTCAAGACTGATTTGCATATGGCCATGTCTGAACTGGGGTGGCGTGGTGAGCAAAATAACGATGGATTAAACCCAGATCTGTGACTGGGGGTGAATGTTTTACCAATGTGCAACATTCCGTCCATCATCTTGTGTGTTTTGCTGTTCGCCCTATGTGGGAAGGGTATGTCCAGACGTGGGTACCGTGCTCGCTACGCCACTGGAGTCAAGCTATCCTGGCTGAAGAGAGGTGAAACCCCGAAACCAGTCCTAGGATGCTTGATTCCGGTCCAGGGAAGACATGGCTTGGCAGTTCGGGCTGGACTGTTCCCATGAGGCACAGGGTCAAGACTGATTTGCATATGGCCATGTCTGAAATGGGGTGGCGTGGTGAGCAAAATAACGATGCATTAAACCCAGATCTGTGACTGGGGGTGAATGTTTTGCCAATGTGCACCATTCCGTCCATCATCTTGTGTGTTTTGCTGTTCGCCCTATGTGGGAAGGGTATGCCCAGATGTGGGTCCCATGCTCACTACGCCACTGGAGTCAAGCTATCCTGGCTGAAGAGGGGTGAAACCCCAAAACCGGTCCTAGGATGCTTGATTCCGGTCCAGGGAAGACATGGCTTGGCAGTTCGGGCTGGACTGTTCCCATGAGGCAAAGGGTCAAGACTGATTTGCATATGGCCATGTCTCAACTGGGGTGGCGTGGTTAACAAAATAACGATGGATTAAACCCACATCTGTGACTGGGGGTGAATGTTTTGCCAATGTGCAACATTCCGTCCATCATCTTGTGTGTTTTGCTGTTCGCCGTATGTGGGAAGGGTATGCCGAGACGTGGGTCCTGTGCTCACGACGCCACTGGAGTCAAGCTATCCTGGCTTAAGAGAGGTGAAACCCCGAAACCGGTCCTAGGATGCTTGATTCCGGTCCAGGGAAGACATGGCTTGGCAGTTCGGGCTGGACTCTTCCCATGAGGCACATGGTCAAGACTGATTTGCATATGGCCATGTCTGAACTGGGGTGGCGTGGTGAGCAGAATAACGATGGATTAAACCCAGATCTGTGGCTGGGGGTGAATGTTTTGCCAATGTGCAACATTCCGTCCATCATCTTGTGTGTTTTACTGTTCGCCCTATGTGGGAAGGGTATGCCCAGACGTGCATCCCGTGCTCACTACGCCACTAGAGTCAAGCTATCCTGGCTGAAGAGGGGTGAAACCCTGAAACCGGTCCTAGGATGCTTGATACAGGTCCAGGGAAGACATGGCTTGGCAGGTCGGGCTGGACTGTTCCCATGAGGCACAGGGTCAAGACTGATTTGCATATTGCCATGTCTGAACTGGGGTGTCGTGGTTAACAAAATAACAATGGATTAAATCCAGATCTGTGACTGGGGGTGAATGTTTTGCCAATGTGCAACATTCCGTCCATCATCTTGTGTGTTTTGCTGTTCGCCCTATGTGGGAAGGGGTATGCTCAGACGTGGGTCCCGTGCTCACTACGCCACTGGAGCCAAGCTATCCTGGCTGAAGAGGGGTGAAACCCCGAAACCGGTCCTAGGATGCTTGATTCCAGTCCAGGGAAGACATGGCTTGGCAGTTCGGGCTGGACTGTTCCCATGAGGCACAGGGTCAAGACTGATTTGCATATGGCCATGTCTGAACTGGGGTGTCGTGGTTAACAAAATAACGATGGATTAAACCCAGATCTGTGACTGGGGGTGAATGTTTTGCCAATGTGCAACATTCCGTCCATCATCTTGTGTGTTTTGCTGTTCTCCCTATGTGGGAAGGGTATGCCCAGACGTGGGTCCCGTGCTCACTACGCCACTGGAGTCAAGCTATCCTGGCTGAAGAGGGGTGAAACCCCGAAACCGGTCCTAGGATGCTAGATACAGGTCCAGGGAAGACATGGCTTGGCAGTTCGGGCTGGACTGTTCCCATGAGGCACAGGGTCAAGACTGATTTGCATATGGCCATGTCTGAACTGGGGTGGCGTGGTTTACAAAATAACGATGGATTAAACCCAGATCTGTGACTGGGGGTGAATGTTTTGTCAATGTGCAACATTCCGTCCATCATCTTGTGTGTTTTGCTGTTCGTCCTATGTGGGAAGGGGTATGCCCAGACGTGGGTCCCGTGCTCACTACGCCACTGGAGTCAAGCTATCGTGGCTGAAGAGGGGTGAAACCCCGAAACCGGTCCTAGGATGCTTGATTCCAGTCCAGGGAAGACATGGCTTGGCAGTTCGGGCTGGCTTGTTCCCATGAGGCACAGGGTCAAAACTGATTTACATATGGCCATGTCTGAACTGGGGTGGCGTGGTGAGCAAAATAACGAAGGATTAAACCCAGATCTGTGACTGGGGGTGAATGTTTTGCCAATGTGCAACATTCCGTCCATCATCTTGTGTGTTTTGCTGTTCTCCCTATGTGGGAAGGGTATGCCCCGACGTGGGTCCCGTGCTCACTACGCCACTGGAGTCAAGCTATTCTGGCTGAAGAGGGGTGAAACCCCGAAACCGGTCCTAGGATGCTTGATTCCGGTCCAGGGAAGACATGGCTTGGCAGTTCGGGCTGGACTGTTCCCATGAGGCACAGGGTCAAGACTGATTTGCATATGGCCATGTCTGAACTGGGGTGGCGTGGTGAGCAAAATAACGATGGATTAAACCCAGATCTGTGACTGGGGGTGAATGTTTTGCCAATGTGCAACATTCCGTCCATCATCTTGTGTGTTTTGCTGTTCGCCCTATGTGGGAAGGGTATGCCCAGATGTGGGTCCCATGCTCACTACGCCACTGGAGTCAAGCTATCCTGGCTGAAGAGGGGTGAAACCCCAAAACCGGTCCTAGGATGCTTGATTCCGGTCCAGGGAAGACATGGCTTGCCAGTTCGGGCTGGACTGTTCTCATGAGGCACAGGGTCAAGACTGATTTGCATATGGCCATGTCTGAACTGGGGTGGCGTGGTGAGCAAAATAACGATGGATTAAACCCAGATCTGTGACTGGGGGTGAATGTTTTGCCAATGTGCAACATTCCGTCCATCATCTTGTGTGTTTTGCTGTTCGCCCTATGTGGGAAGGGTATGCCCAGACGTGGGTACCGTGCTCACTACGCCACTGGAGTCAAGCATTCCTGGCTGAAGAGGGGTGAAACCCCGGCACAGGGTCAAGACTGATTTGCATATGGCCATGTCTGAACTAGGGTGGCGTGGTGAGCAAAATAACGATGGATTAAACCCAGATCTGTGACTGGGGGTGAATATTTTGCCAATGTGCAACATTCCGTCCATCATCTTGTGTGTTTTGCTGTTCGCCCTATGTGGGAACGGTATGCCCAGATATGGGTCCCATGCTCACTACACCACTGGAGTCAAGCTATCCTGGCTGAAGAGGGGTGAAACCCCAAAACCGGTCCTAGGATGCTTGATTCCGGTCCAGGGAAGACATGGCTTGGCAGTTCGGGCTAGACTGTTCCCATGAGGCAAAGGGTCAAGACTGATTTGCATATGGCCATGTCTGAACTGGGGTGGCGTGGTTAACAAAATAACGATGGATTAAACCCACATCTGTGACTGGGGGTGAATGTTTTGCCAATGTGCAACATTCCGTCCATCATCTTGTGTGTTTTGCTGTTCGCCCTATGTGGGAAGGGGTATGCCCAGACGTGGGTCCCGTGCTCACTACGCCACTGGATTCAAGCTATCCTGGCTGAAGAGGGGTGAAACCCCGAAACCGGTCCTAGGATGCTTGATTCCAGTCCAGGGAAGACATGGCTTGGCAGTTCGGGCTGGACTGTTCCCATGAGGCAAAGGGTCAAGACTGATTTGCATATGGCCATGTCTGAACTGGGGTGGCGTGGTGAGCAAAATAACGATGCATTAAACCCAGATCTGTGACTGGGGGTGAATGTTTTGCCAATGTGCACCATTCCGTCCATCATCTTTTGTGTTTTGCTGTTCGCCCTATGTGGGAAGGGTATGCCCAGATGTGGGTCCCATGCTCACTACGCCACTGGAGTCAAGCTATCCTGGCTGAAGAGGGGTGAAACCCCAAAACCGGTCCTAGGATGCTTGATTCCGGTCCAGGGAAGACATGGCTTGGCAGTTCGGGCTGGACTGTTCCCATGAGGCAAAGGGTCAAGACTGATTTGCATATGGCCATGTCTGAACTGGGGTGGCGTGGTTAACAAAATAACGATGGATTAAACCCACATCTGTGACTGGGGGTGAATGTTTTGCCAATGTGCAACATTCCGTCCATCATCTTGTGTGTTTTGCTGTTCGCCCTATGTGGGAAGGGGTATGCCCAGACGTGGGTCCCGTGCTCACTATGCCACTGGATTCAAGCTATCCTGGCTGAAGAGGGGTGAAACCCCGAAACCGGTCCTAGGATGCTTGATTCCAGTCCAGGGAAGACATGGCTTGGCAGTTCGGGCTGGACTGTTCTCATGAGGCACAGGGTCAAGACTGATTTGCACATGGCCATGTCTGAACTGGGGTGGCGTGGTGAGCAAAATAACGATGGATTAAACCCAGATCTGTGACTGGGGGTGAATGTTTTGCCAATGTGCAACATTCCGTCCATCATCTTGTGTGTTTTGCTGTTCTCCCTATGTGGGAAGGGTATGCACAGACGTTGTTCCCGTGCTCACTACGCCACTGGAGTCAAGCTATTCTGGCTGAAGAGGGGTGAAACCCCGAAACCGGTCCTAGGATGCTTGATTCCGGTGCAGGGAAGACATGGCTTGGCAGTTCGGGCTGGACTGTTCCCATGAGGCAGAGGGTCAAGACTGATTTGCATATGGCCATGTCTGAACTGGGGTGGCGTGGTGAGCAAAATAACGATGGATTAAACCCAGATCTGTGACTGGGAGTGAATGTTTTGCCAATGTGCAACATTCCGTCCATCATCTTGTGTGTTTTGCTGTTCGCCCTATGTGGGAAGGGTATGCCCAGATGTGGGTCCCGTGCTCACGACGCCACTGGAGTCAAGCTATCCTGGCTTAAGAGAGGTGAAACCCCGAAACCGGTCCTAGGATGCTTGATTCCGGTCCAGGGAAGACATGGCTTGGCAGTTCGGGCTGGACTGTTCCCATGAGGCACATGGTCAAGACTGATTTGCATATGGACATGTCTGAACTGGGGTGGCGTGGTGAGCAGAATAACGATGGATTAAACCCAGATCTGTGGCTGGGGGTGAATGTTTTGCCAATGTGCAACATTCCGTCCATCATCTTGTGTGTTTTACTGTTCGCCCTATGTGGGAAGGGTATGCCCAGACGTGCATCCCGTGCTCACTACGCCACTAGAGTCAAGCTATCCTGGCTGAAGAGGGGTGAAACCCTGAAACCGGTCCTAGGATGCTTGATACAGGTCCAGGGAAGACATGGCTTGGCAGGTCGGGCTGGACTGTTCCCATGAGGCACAGGGTCAAGACTGATTTGCATATTGCCATGTCTGAACTGGGGTGTCGTGGTTAACAAAATAACAATGGATTAAATCCAGATCTGTGACTGGGGGTGAATGTTTTGCCAATGTGCAACATTCCGTCCATCATCTTGTGTGTTTTGCTGTTCGCCCTATGTGGGAAGGGGTATGCCCAGACGTGGGTCCCGTGCTCACTACGCCACTGGAGCCAAGCTATCCTGGCTGAAGAGGGGTGAAACCCCGAAAACGGTCCTAGGATGCTTGATTCCAGTCCAGGGAAGACATGGCTTGGCAGTTCGGGCTGGACTGTTCCCATGAGGCACAGGGTCAAGACTGATTTGCATATGGCCATGTCTGAACTGGGGTGTCGTGGTTAACAAAATAACGATGGATTAAACCCAGATCTGTGACTGGGGGTGAATGTTTTGCCAATGTGCAACATTCCGTCCATCATCTTGTGTGTTTTGCTGTTCGCCCTATATGGGAAGGGTATGCCCAGATGTGGGTCCCATGCTCACTACGCCACTGGAGTCAAGCTATCCTGGCTGAAGAGGGGTGAAACCCCAAAACCGGTCCTAGGATGCTTGATTCCGGTCCAGGGAAGACATGGCTTGCCAGTTCGGGCTGGACTGTTCTCATGAGGCACAGGGTCAAGACTGATTTGCATATGGCCATGTCTGAACTGGGGTGGCGTGGTGAGCAAAATAACGATGGATTAAACCCAGATCTGTGACTGGGGGTGAATGTTTTGCCAATGTGCAACATTCCGTCCATCATCTTGTGTGTTTTGCTGTTCGCCCTATGTGGGAAGGGTATGCCCAGACGTGGGTACCGTGCTCACTACGCCACTGGAGTCAAGCTATCATGGCTGAAGAGGGGTGAAACCCCGAAACCGGTCCTAGGATGCTTGATTCCGGTCCAGGGATGACATGGCTTGGCAGTTCGGGCTGGACTGTTCCCATGAGGCACAGGGTCAAGACTGATTTGCATATGGCCATGTCTGAACTAGGGTGGCGTGGTGAGCAAAATAACGATGGATTAAACCCAGATCTGTGACTGGGGGTGAATATTTTGCCAATGTGCAACATTCCGTCCATCATCTTGTGTGTTTTGCTGTTCGCCCTATGTGGGAACGGTATGCCCAGATGTGGGTCCCATGCTCACTACACCACTGGAGTCAAGCTATCCTGGCTGAAGAGGGGTGAAACCCCAAAACCGGTCCTAGGATGCTTGATTCCGGTCCAGGGAAGACATGGCTTGGCAGTTCGGGCTAGACTGTTCCCATGAGGCAAAGGGTCAAGACTGATTTGCATATGGCCATGTCTGAACTGGGGTGGCGTGGTTAACAAAATAACGATGGATT
Organism: Triturus cristatus; assembly: GCF_964204655.1. NCBI lineage: Eukaryota > Metazoa > Chordata > Amphibia > Caudata > Salamandridae > Triturus > Triturus cristatus. Next base: position 1,335,985,358 of record NC_140591.1, read on the forward strand.
AAACCCACATCTGTGACTGGGGGTGAATGTTTTGCCAATGTGCAACATTCCGTCCATCATCTTGTGTGTTTTGCTGTTCGCCCTATGTGGGAAGGGGTATGCCCAGACGTGGGTCCCGTGCTCACTACGCCACTGGATTCAAGCTATCCTGGCTGAAGAGGGGTGAAACCCCGAAACCGGTCCTAGGATGCTTGATTCCAGTCCAGGGAAGACATGGCTTGGCAGTTCGGGCTGGACTGTTCTCATGAGGCACAGGGTCAAGACTGATTTGCATATGGCCATGTCTGAACTGGGGTGGCGTGGTTAACAAAATAACGATGGATTAAACCCACATCTGTGACTGGGGGTGAATGTTTTGCCAATGTGCAACATTCCGTCCATCATCTTGTGTGTTTTGCTGTTCGCCCTATGTGGGAAGGGGTATGCCCAGACGTGGGTCCCGTGCTCACTACGCCACTGGATTCAAGCTATCCTGGATGAAGAGGGGTGAAACCCCGAAACCGGTCCTAGGATGCTTGATTCCAGTCCAGGGAAGACATGGCTTGGCAGTTCGGGCTGGACTGTTCTCATGAGGCACAGGGTCAAGACTGATTTGCATATGGCCATGTCTGAACTGGGGTGGCGTGGTGAGCAAAATAACGATGGATTAAACTAGGGGTGGGCGGAATTTGCGGAATTAACCTTCGCAAATTATCGCGAGAATGTTTAAAATTATCGCAAACAAGCAGAAATATCGCGAAGATGCGGAAGTTTTTTTCCGGCATGTTCGCGAGATTTTCTGCATGGTTGCGGGTCGTCAACTTACCCATGTGGTTGCTTGCGGGCGCGGCCATCTTGTTTTGAGTTGTTCTCGCGGTGCATGATCGCGAGAAGAAAGACGTGATCGCGCGACGCATGACGTCACTGCGGGCGCGAACTGTCGCGAGACAGCGCAAATGGCTAAAAACAATACAACATCTCATGGAGAACGCGACCGGATCAAGAAAACTTGTCGGCGAACGCAGGGATTCAGGTAAGGTGATCGCGCGCGCGCGAGAATGTATTATTTTACAGCGCGAGCAAGAAACAAATTATCGCCAAGCTGCGGAAACCGGAATTTTTGACATTTTCGCGCTCTCCGCGGAACGCAAAAATGTCAAATTATCGCAATTTCCACGAACGGAACGAAATTTTTGCCCAGGCCTAGATTAAACCCAGATCTGTGACTGGGGGTGAATGTTTTGCCAATGTGCAACATTCCGTCCATCATCTTGTGTGTTTTGCTGTTCTCCCTATGTGGGAAGGGTATGCACAGACGTGTGTCCTGTGCTCACTACGCCACTGGAGTCAAGCTATCCTGGCTGAAGAGGGGTGAAACCCCGAAACCGGTCCTAGGATGCTTGATTCCGGTGCAGGGAAGACATGGCTTGGCAGTTCGGGCTGGAGTGTTCCCATGAGGCACAGTGTAAAGACTGATTTGCATATGGCCATGTCTGAACTGGGGTGGCGTGGTGAGCAAAATAACGATGGATTAAACCCAGATCTGTGACTGGGAGTGAATGTTTTGCCAATGTGCAACATTCCGTCCATCATCTTGTGTGTTTTGCTGTTCGCCCTATGTGGGAAGGGTATGCCCAGACCTGGGTCCCGTGCTCACGACGCCACTGGAGTCAAGCTATCCTGGCTTAAGAGAGGTGAAACCCCGAAACCGGTCCTAGGATGCTTGATTCCGGTCCAGGGAAGACATGGCTTGGCAGTTCGGGCTGGACTGTTCCCATGAGGCAGAGGGTCAAGACTGATTTGCATATGGCCATGTCTGAACTGGGGTGGCGTGGTGAGCAAAATAACGATGGATTAAACCCAGATCTGTGACTGGGGGTGAATGTTTTGCCAATGTGCAACATTCCGTCCATCATCTTGTGTGTTTTGCTGTTCGCCCTATGTGGAAACGGTATGCCCAGATGTGGGTCCCATGCTCACTACACCACTGGAGTCAAGCTATCCTGGCTGAAGAGGGGTGAAACCCCAAAACCGGTCCTAGGATGCTTGATTCCGGTCCAGGGAAGAGATGGCTTGGCAGTTCGGGCTAGACTGTTCCCATGAGGCAAAGGGTCAAGACTGATTTGCATATGGCCATGTCTGAACTGGGGTGGCGTGGTTAACAAAATAACGATGGATTAAACCCACATCTGTGGCTGGGGGTGAATGTTTTGCCAATGTGCAACATTCCGTCCATCATCTTGTGTGTTTTACTGTTCGCCCTATGTGGGAAGGGGTATGCCCAGACGTGGGTCCCGTGCTCACTACGCCACTGGAGCCAAGCTATCCTGGCTGAAGAGGGGTGAAACCCCAAAACCGGTCCTAGGATGCTTGATTCCAGTCCAGGGAAGACATGGCTTGGCAGTTCGGGCTGGACTGTTCCCATGAGGCACAGGGTCAAGACTGATTTGCATATGGCCATGTCTGAACTGGGGTGGCGTGGTGAGCAAAATAACGATGGATTAAACCCAGATCTGTGACTGGGGGTGAATGTTTTGCCAATGTGCAACATTCCGTCCATCATCTTGTGTGTTTTGCTGTTCGCCCTATGTGGGAAGGGTATGCCCAGACGTGGGTACCGTGCTCACTACGCCACTGGAGTCAAGCTATCCTGGCTGAAGAGGGGTGAATCCCCGAAACAGGTCCTAGGATGCTTGATTCCGGTCCAGGGAAGACATGGCTTGGCAGTTCGGGCTGGACTGTTCCCATGAGGCAAAGGGTCAAGACTGATTTGCATATGGCCATGTCTGAACTGGGGTGGCGTGGTTAACAAAATAACGATGGATTAAACCCACATCTGTGACTGGGGGTGAATGTTTTGCCAATGTGCAACATTCCGTCCATCATCTTGTGTGTTTTGCTGTTCTCCCTATGTGGGAAGGGTATGCACAGACGTGTGTCCCGTGCTCACTACGCCACTGGAGTCAAGCTATCCTGGCTAAAGAGGGGTGAAACCCCGAAACCGTTCCTAGGATGCTTGATTCCGGTGCAGGGAAGACATGGCTTGGCAGTTCGGGCTGGACTGTTCCCATGAGGCACAGGGTCAAGACTGATTTGCATATGGCCATGTCTGAACTGGGGTGGCGTGGTGAGCAAAATAACGATGGATTAAACCCAGATCTGTGACTGGGAGTGAATGTTTTGCCAATGTGCAACATTCCGTCCATCATCTTGTGTGTTTTGCTGTTCGCCCTATGTGGGAAGGGTATGCCCAGACATGGGTCCCGTGCTCACGACGCCACTGGAGTCAAGCTATCCTGGCTTAAGAGAGGTGAAACCCCGAAACCGGTCCTAGGATGCTTGATTCCGGTCCAAGGAAGACATGGCTTGGCAGTTCGGGCTGGACTGTTCCCATGAGGCACAGGGTCAAGACGATTTGCATATGGCCATGTCTGAACTGGGGTGGCGTGGTGAGCAAAATAACGATGGATTAAACCCAGATCTGTGGCTGGGGGTGAATGTTTTGCCAATGTGCAACATTCCGTCCATCATCTTGTGTGTTTTGCTGTTCGCCCTATGTGGGAAGGGTATGCCAGACGTGCGTCCCGTGCTCACTACGCCACTAGAGTCAAGCTATCCTGGCTGAAGAGGGGTGAAACCCTGAAACCGGTCCTAGGATGCTTGATACAGGTCCAGGGAAGACATGGCTTGGCAGGTCGGGCTGGACTGTTCCCATGAGGCACAGGGTCAAGACTGATTTGCATATTGCCATGTCTGAACTGGGGTGTCGTGGTTAACAAAATAACGATGGATTAAACCCAGATCTGTGACTGGGGGTGAATGTTTTGCCAATGTGCAACATTCCGTCCATCATCTTGTGTGTTTTGCTGTTCGCCCTATGTGGGAAGGGGTATGCCCAGACGTGGGTCCCGTGCTCACTACGCCACTGGAGCCAAGCTATCCTGGCTGAAGAGGGGTGAAACCCCGAAACCGGTCCTAGGATGCTTGATTCCAGTCCAGGGAAGACATGGCTTGGCAGTTCGGGCTGGACTGTTCCCATGAGGCACAGGGTCAAGACTGATTTGCATATGGCCATGTCTGAACTGGGGTGTCGTGGTTAACAAAATAACGATGGATTAAACCCAGATCTGTGACTGGGGGTGAATGTTTTGCCAATGTGCAACATTCCGTCCATCATCTTGTGTGTTTTGCTGTTCTCCCTATGTGGGAAGGGTATGCCCAGACGTGGGTCCCGTGCTCACTACGCCACTGGAGTCAAGCTATCCTGGCTGAAGAGGGGTGAAACCCCGAAACTGGTCCTAGGAGGCTTGATTCCGGTCCAGGGAATACATGGCTTGGCAGTTCGGGCTGGACTGTTCCCATGAGGCACAGGGTCAAGACTGATTTGCATATGGCCATGTCTGAACTGGGGTGGCGTGGTGAGCAAAATAACGATGGATTAAACCCAGATCTGTGACTGGGGGTGAATGTTTTGCCAATGTGCAACGTTCCGTCCATCATCTTGTGTGTTTTGCTGTTCGCCCTATGTGGGAAGGGTATGCCCATACGTGGGTCCCGTGCTCACTACGCCACTGGAGTCAAGCTATCCTGGCTGAAGAGGGGTGAAACCCTGAAACCGGTCCTAGGATGCTTGATACAGGTCCAGGGAAGACATGGCTTGGCAGTTCGGGCTGGACTGTTCCCATGAGGCACAGGGTCAAGACTGATTTGCATATGGCCATTTCTGAACTGGGGTGGCGTGGTTAACAAAATAACGATGGATTAAACCCAGATCTGTGACTGGGGGTGAATGTTTTGCCAATGTGCAACATTCCGTCCATCATCTTGTGTGTTTTGCTGTTCTCCCTATGTGGGAAGGGTATGCCCCGACGTGGGTCCCGTGCTCACTACGCCACTGGAGTCAAGCTATTCTGGCTGAAGAGGGGTGAAACCCCGAAACCGGTCCTAGGATGCTTGATTCCGGTCCAGGGAACACATGGCTTGGCAGTTCGGGCTGGACTGTTCCCATGAGGCACAGGGTCAAGACTGATTTGCATATGGCCATGTCTGAACTGGGGTGGCGTGGTGATCAAAATAACGATGGATTAAACCCAGATCTGTGACTGGGGGTGACTGTTTTGCCAATGTGCAACATTCCGTCCATCATCTTGTGTGTTTTGCTGTTCGCCCTATGTGGGAAGGGTATGCCCAGATGTGGGTCCCATGCTCACTACGCCACTGGAGTCAAGCTATCCTGGCTGAAGAGGGGTGAAACCCCAAAACCGGTCCTAGGATGCTTGATTCCGGTCCAGGGAAGACATGGTTTGGCAGTTCGGGCTGGACTGTTCCCATGAGGCAAAGGGTCAAGACTGATTTGCATATGGCCATGTCTGAACTGGGGTGGCGTGGTTAACAAAATAACGATGGATTAAACCCAGATCTGTGACTGGGGGTGAATGTTTTGCCAATGTGCAACATTCCGTCCATCATCTTGTGTGTTTTGCTGTTCGCCCTATGTGGGAAGGGGTATGCCCAGACGTGGGTCCTGTGCTCACTACGCCACTGGATTCAGGCTATCCTGGCTGAAGAGGGGTGAAACCCCGAAACCGGTCCTAGGATGCTTGATTCCAGTCCAGGGAAGACATGGCTTGCCAGTTCGGGCTGGACTGTTCCCATGAGGCACAGGGTCAAGACTGATTTGCATATGGCCATGTCTGAACTGGGGTGGCGTGGTGAGCAAAATAACGATGGATTAAACCCAGATCTGTGACTGGGGGTGAATGTTTTGCCAATGTGCAACGTTCCGTCCATCATCTTGTGTGTTTTGCTGTTCGCCCTATGTGGGAAGGGTATGCCCATACGTGGGTCCCGTGCTCACTACGCCACTGGAGTCAAGCTATCCTGGCTGAAGAGGGGTGAAACCCTGAAACCGGTCCTAGGATGCTTGATACAGGTCCAGGGAAGACATGGCTTGGCAGTTCGGGCTGGACTGTTCCCATGAGGCACAGGGTCAAGACTGATTTGCATATGGCCATTTCTGAACTGGGGTGGCGTGGTTAACAAAATAACGATGGATTAAACCCAGATCTGTGACTGGGGGTGAATGTTTTGCCAATGTGCAACATTCCGTCCATCATCTTGTGTGTTTTGCTGTTCTCCCTATGTGGGAAGGGTATGCCCCGACGTGGGTCCCGTGCTCACTACGCCACTGGAGTCAAGCTATTCTGGCTGAAGAGGGGTGAAACCCCGAAACCGGTCCTAGGATGCTTGATTCCGGTCCAGGGAACACATGGCTTGGCAGTTCGGGCTGGACTGTTCCCATGAGGCACAGGGTCAAGACTGATTTGCATATGGCCATGTCTGAACTGGGGTGGCGTGGTGATCAAAATAACGATGGATTAAACCCAGATCTGTGACTGGGGGTGACTGTTTTGCCAATGTGCAACATTCCGTCCATCATCTTGTGTGTTTTGCTGTTCGCCCTATGTGGGAAGGGTATGCCCAGATGTGGGTCCCATGCTCACTACGCCACTGGAGTCAAGCTATCCTGGCTGAAGAGGGGTGAAACCCCAAAACCGGTCCTAGGATGCTTGATTCCGGTCCAGGGAAGACATGGTTTGGCAGTTCGGGCTGGACTGTTCCCATGAGGCAAAGGGTCAAGACTGATTTGCATATGGCCATGTCTGAACTGGGGTGGCGTGGTTAACAAAATAACGATGGATTAAACCCAGATCTGTGACTGGGGGTGAATGTTTTGCCAATGTGCAACATTCCGTCCATCATCTTGTGTGTTTTGCTGTTCGCCCTATGTGGGAAGGGGTATGCCCAGACGTGGGTCCTGTGCTCACTACGCCACTGGATTCAGGCTATCCTGGCTGAAGAGGGGTGAAACCCCGAAACCGGTCCTAGGATGCTTGATTCCAGTCCAGGGAAGACATGGCTTGCCAGTTCGGGCTGGACTGTTCTCATGAGGCACAGGGTCAAGACTGATATGCATATGGCCATGTCTGAACTGGGGTGGCGTGGTGAGCAAAATAACGATGGATTAAACCCAGATCTGTGACTGGGGGTGAATGTTTTGCCAATGTGCAACGTTCCGTCCATCATCTTGTGTGTTTTGCTGTTCGCCCTATGTGGGAAGGGTATGCCCATACGTGGGTCCCGTGCTCACTACGCCACTGGAGTCAAGCTATCCTGGCTGAAGAGGGGTGAAACCCTGAAACCGGTCCTAGGATGCTTGATACAGGTCCAGGGAAGACATGGCTTGGCAGTTCGGGCTGGACTGTTCCCATGAGGCACAGGGTCAAGACTGATTTGCATATGGCCATTTCTGAACTGGGGTGGCGTGGTTAACAAAATAACGATGGATTAAACCCAGATCTGTGACTGGGGGTGAATGTTTTGCCAATGTGCAACATTCCGTCCATCATCTTGTGTGTTTTGCTGTTCTCCCTATGTGGGAAGGGTATGCCCCGACGTGGGTCCCGTGCTCACTACGCCACTGGAGTCAAGCTATTCTGGCTGAAGAGGGGTGAAACCCCGAAACCGGTCCTAGGATGCTTGATTCCGGTCCAGGGAACACATGGCTTGGCAGTTCGGGCTGGACTGTTCCCATGAGGCACAGGGTCAAGACTGATTTGCATATGGCCATGTCTGAACTGGGGTGGCGTGGTGATCAAAATAACGATGGATTAAACCCAGATCTGTGACTGGGGGTGACTGTTTTGCCAATGTGCAACATTCCGTCCATCATCTTGTGTGTTTTGCTGTTCGCCCTATGTGGGAAGGGTATGCCCAGATGTGGGTCCCATGCTCACTACGCCACTGGAGTCAAGCTATCCTGGCTGAAGAGGGGTGAAACCCCAAAACCGGTCCTAGGATGCTTGATTCCGGTCCAGGGAAGACATGGTTTGGCAGTTCGGGCTGGACTGTTCCCATGAGGCAAAGGGTCAAGACTGATTTGCATATGGCCATGTCTGAACTGGGGTGGCGTGGTTAACAAAATAACGATGGATTAAACCCAGATCTGTGACTGGGGGTGAATGTTTTGCCAATGTGCAACATTCCGTCCATCATCTTGTGTGTTTTGCTGTTCGCCCTATGTGGGAAGGGGTATGCCCAGACGTGGGTCCTGTGCTCACTACGCCACTGGATTCAGGCTATCCTGGCTGAAGAGGGGTGAAACCCCGAAACCGGTCCTAGGATGCTTGATTCCAGTCCAGGGAAGACATGGCTTGCCAGTTCGGGCTGGACTGTTCTCATGAGGCACAGGGTCAAGACTGATATGCATATGGCCATGTCTGAACTGGGGTGGCGTGGTGAGCAAAATAACGATGGATTAAACCAAGATCTGTGACTGGGGGTGAATGTTTTGCCAATGTGCAACATTCCGTCCATCATCTTGTGTGTTTTGCTGTTCGCCCTATGTGGGAAGGGTATGCCCAGACGTGGGTACCGTGCTCACTACGCCACTGGAGTCAAGCTATCCTGGCTGAAGAGGGGTGAAACCCCGAAACCGGTCCTAGGATGCTTGATTCCGGTCCAGGGAAGACATGGCTTGGCAGTTCGGGCTGGACTGTTCCCATGAGGCACAGGGTCAAGACTGATTTGCATATGGCCATGTCTGAACTAGGGTGGCGTGGTGAGCAAAATAACGATGGATTAAACCCAGATCTGTGACTGGGGGTGAATGTTTTGCCAATGTGCAACATTCCGTCCATCATCTTGTGTGTTTTGCTGTTCGCCCTATGTGGAAACGGTATGCCCAGATGTGGGTCCCATGCTCACTACACCACTGGAGTCAAGCTATCCTGGCTGAAGAGGGGTGAAACCCCAAAACCGGTCCTAGGATGCTTGATTCCGGTCCAGGGAAGAGATGGCTTGGCAGTTCGGGCTAGACTGTTCCCATGAGGCAAAGGGTCAAGACTGATTTGCATATGGCCATGTCTGAACTGGGGTGGCGTGGTTAACAAAATAACGATGGATTAAACCCACATCTGTGACTGGGGGTGAATGTTTTGCTAATGTGTAACATTCCGTCCATCATCTTGTGTGTTTTGCTGTTCGCCCTATGTGGGAAGGGGTATGCCCAGACGTGGGTCCCGTGCTCACTACGCCACTGGATTCAAGCTATCCTGGCTGAAGAGGGGTGAAACCCCGAAACCGGTCCTAGGATGCTTGATTCCAGTCCAGGGAAGACATGGCTTGGCAGTTCGGGCTGGACTGTTCTCATGAGGCACAGGGTCAAGACTGATTTGCATATGGCCATGTCTGAACTGGGGTGGCGTGGTGAGCAAAATAACGATGGATTAAACCCAGATCTGTGACTGGGGGTGAATGTTTTGCCAATGTGCAACATTCCGTCCATCATCTTGTGTGTTTTGCTGTTCTCCCTATGTGGGAAGGGTATGCCCAGACGTGTGTCCCGTGCTCACTACGCCACTGGAGTCAAGCTATCCTGGCTGAAGAGGGGTGAAACCCCGAAACCGGTCCTAGGATGCTTGATTCCGGTGCAGGGAAGACATGGCTTGGCAGTTCGGGATGGACTGTTCCCATGAGGCACAGTGTAAAGACTGATTTGCATATGGCCATGTCTGAACTGGGGTGGCGTGGTGAGCAAAATAACGATGGATTAAACCCAGATCTGTGACTGGGAGTGAATGTTTTGCCAATGTGCAACATTCCGTCCATCATCTTGTGTGTTTTGCTGTTTGCCCTATGTGGGAAGGGTATGCCCAGACGTGGGTCCCGTGCTCACGACGCCACTGGAGTCAAGCTATCCTGGCTTAAGAGAGGTGAAACCCCGAAACCGGTCCTAGGATGCTTGATTCCGGTCCAGGGAAGACGTGGCTTGGCAGTTCGGGCTGGACTGTTCCCATGAGGCATAGGGTCAAGACTGATTTGCATATGGCCATGTCTGAACTGGGGTGGCGTGGTGAGCAAAATAACAATGGATTAAACCCAGATCTGTGGCTGGGGGTGAATGTTTTGCCAATGTGCAACATTCCGTCCATCATCTTGTGTGTTTTACTGTTCGCCCTATGTGGGAAGGGGTATGCCCAGACGTGGGTCCCGTGCTCACTACGCCACTGGAGCCAAGCTATCCTGGCTGAAGAGGGGTGAAACCCCAAAACCGGTCCTAGGATGCTTGATTCCAGTCCAGGGAAGACATGGCTTGGCAGTTCGGGCTGGACTGTTCCCATGAGGCACAGGGTCAAGACTGATTTGCATATGGCCATGTCTGAACTGGGGTGGCGTGGTGAGCAAAATAACGATGGATTAAACCCAGATCTGTGACTGGGGGTGAATGTTTTGCCAATGTGCAACATTCCGTCCATCATCTTGTGTGTTTTGCTGTTCGCCCTATGTGGGAAGGGTATGCCCAGACGTGGGTACCGTGCTCACTACGCCACTGGAGTCAAGCTATCCTGGCTGAAGAGGGGTGAAACCCTGAAACAGGTCCTAGGATGCTTGATTCCGGTCCAGGGAAGACATGGCTTGGCAGTTCGGGCTGGACTGTTCCCATGAGGCACAGGGTCAAGACTGATTTGCATATGGCCATGTCTGAACTGGGGTGGCGTGGTGAGCAAAATAACGATGGATTAAGCCCAGATCTGTGACTGGGGGTGAATGTTGTGCCAATGTGCAACATTCCGTCCATCATCTTGTGTGTTTTGCTGTTCGCCCTATGTGGGAAGGGTATGCCCAGATGTGGGTCCCATGCTCACTACGCCACTGGAGTCAAGCTATCCTGGCTGAAGAGGGGTGAAACCCCCAAACCGGTCCTAGGATGCTTGATTCCGGTCCAGGGAAGACATGGCTTGGCAGTTCGGGCTGGACTGTTCCCATGAGGCAAAGGGTCAAGACTGATTTGCATATGGCCATGTCTGAACTGGGGTGGCGTGGTTAACAAAATAACGATGGATTAAACCCACATCTGTGACTGGGGGTGAATGTTTTGCCAATGTGCAACATTCCGTCCATCATCTTGTGTGTTTTGCTGTTCTCCCTATGTGGGAAGGGTATGCACAGACGTGTGTCCCGTGCTCACTACGCCACTGGAGTCAAGCTATCCTGGGTGAAGAGGGGTGAAACCCCGAAACCGTTCCTAGGATGCTTGATTCCGGTGCAGGGAAGACATGGCTTGGCAGTTCGGGCTGGACTGTTCCCATGAGGCACAGGGTCAAGACTGATTTGCATATGGCCATGTCTGAACTGGGGTGGCGTGGTGAGCAAAATAACGATGGATTAAACCCAGATCTGTGACTGGGAGTCAATGTTTTGCCAATGTGCAACATTCCGTCCATCATCTTGTGTGTTTTGCTGTTCGCCCTATGTGGGAAGGGTATGCCCAGACGTGGGTCCCGTGCTCACGACGCCACTGGAGTCAAGCTATCCTGGCTTAAGAGAGGTGAAACCCCGAAACCGGTCCTAGGATGCTTGATTCCGGTCCAGGGAAGACATGGCTTGGCAGTTCGGGCTGGACTGTTCCCATGAGGCACAGGGTCAAGACTGATTTGCATATGGCCATGTCTGAACTAGGGTGGCGTGGTGAGCAAAATAACGATGGATTAAACCCAGATCTGTGACTGGGGGTGAATGTTTTGCCAATGTGCAACATTCCGTCCATCATCTTGTGTGTTTTGCTGTTCGCCCTATGTGGAAACGGTATGCCCAGATGTGGGTCCCATGCTCACTACACCACTGGAGTCAAGCTATCCTGGCTGAAGAGGGGTGAAACCCCAAAACCGGTCCTAGGATGCTTGATACAGGTCCAGGGAAGACATGGCTTGGCAGTTCGGGCTGGACTGTTCCCATGAGGCACAGGGTCAAGACTGATTTGCATATGGCCATGTCTGAACTGGGGTGGCGTGGTTAACAAAATAACGATGGATTAAACCCAGATCTGTGACTGGGGTGAATGTTTTGCCAATGTGCAACATTCCGTCCATCATCTTGTGTGTTTTGCTGTTCGTCCTATGTGGGAAGGGGTATGCCCAGACGTGGGTCCCGTGCTCACTACGCCACTGGAGTCAAGCTATCGTGGCTGAAGAGGGGTGAAACCCCGAAACCGGTCCTAGGGTGCTTGATTCCGGTCCAGGGAAGACATGGCTTGGCAGTTCGGGCTGGACTGTTCCCATGAGGCAAAGGGTCAAGACTGATTTGCATATGGCCATGTCTGAACTGGGGTGGCGTGGTTAACAAAATAACGATGGATTAAACCCACATCTGTGACTGGGGGTGAATGTTTTGCCAATGTGCAACATTCCTTCCATCATCTTGTGTGTTTTGCTGTTCTCCCTATGTGGGAAGGGTATGCACAGACGTGTGTCCCGTGCTCACTACGCCACTGGAGTCAAGCTATCCTGGGTGAAGAGGGGTGAAACCCCGAAACCGTTCCTAGGATGCTTGATTCCGGTGCAGGGAAGACATGGCTTGGCAGTTCGGGCTGGACTGTTCCCATGAGGCACAGGGTCAAGACTGATTTGCATATGGCCATGTCTGAACTGGGGTGGCGTGGTGAGCAAAATAACGATGGATTAAACCCAGATCTGTGACTGGGAGTCAATGTTTTGCCAATGTGCAACATTCCGTCCATCATCTTGTGTGTTTTGCTGTTCGCCCTATGTGGGAAGGGTATGCCCAGACGTGGGTCCCGTGCTCACGACGCCACTGGAGTCAAGCTATCCTGGCTTAAGAGAGGTGAAACCCCGAAACCGGTCCTAGGATGCTTGATTCCGGTCCAGGGAAGACATGGCTTGGCAGTTCGGGCTGGACTGTTCCCATGAGGCACAGGGTCAAGACTGATTTGCATATGGCCATGTCTGAACTAGGGTGGCGTGGTGAGCAAAATAACGATGGATTAAACCCAGATCTGTGACTGGGGGTGAATGTTTTGCCAATGTGCAACATTCCGTCCATCATCTTGTGTGTTTTGCTGTTCGCCCTATGTGGAAACGGTATGCCCAGATGTGGGTCCCATGCTCACTACACCACTGGAGTCAAGCTATCCTGGCTGAAGAGGGGTGAAACCCCAAAACCGGTCCTAGGATGCTTGATTCCGGTCCAGGGAAGAGATGGCTTGGCAGTTCGGGCTAGACTGTTCCCATGAGGCAAAGGGTCAAGACTGATTTGCATATGGCCATGTCTGAACTGGGGTGGCGTGGTTAACAAAATAACGATGGATTAAACCCACATCTGTGACTGGGGGTGAATGTTTTGCTAATGTGCAACATTCCGTCCATCATCTTGTGTGTTTTGCTGTTCGCCCTATGTGGGAAGGGGTATGCCCAGACGTGGGTCCCGTGCTCACTACGCCACTGGATTCAAGCTATCCTGGCTGAAGAGGGGTGAAACCCCGAAACCGGTCCTAGGATGCTTGATTCCAGTCCAGGGAAGACATGGCTTGGCAGTTCGGGCTGGACTGTTCTCATGAGGCACAGGGTCAAGACTGATTTGCATATGGCCATGTCTGAACTGGGGTGGCGTGGTGAGCAAAATAACGATGGATTAAACCCAGATCTGTGACTGGGGGTGAATGTTTTGCCAATGTGCAACATTCCGTCCATCATCTTGTGTGTTTTGCTGTTCTCCCTATGTGGGAAGGGTATGCACAGACGTGTGTCCCGGGCTCACTACGCCACTGGAGTCAAGCTATCCTGGCTGAAGAGGGGTGAAACCCCGAAACCGGTCCTAGGATGCTTGATTCCGGTGCAGGGAAGACATGGCTTGGCAGTTCGGGCTGGACTGTTCCCATGAGGCACAGTGTAAAGACTGATTTGCATATGGCCATGTCTGAACTGGGGTGGCGTGGTGAGCAAAATAACGATGGATTAAACCCAGATCTGTGACTGGGAGTGAATGTTTTGCCAATGTGCAACATTCCGTCCATCATCTTGTGTGTTTTGCTGTTTGCCCTATGTGGGAAGGGTATGCCCAGACGTGGGTCCCGTGCTCACGACGCCACTGGAGTCAAGCTATCCTGGCTTAAGAGAGGTGAAACCCCGAAACCGGTCCTAGGATGCTTGATTCCGGTCCAGGGAAGACATGGCTTGGCAGTTCGGGCTGGACTGTTCCCATGAGGCATAGGGTCAAGACTGATTTGCATATGGCCATGTCTGAACTGGGGTGGCGTGGTGAGCAAAATAACAATGGATTAAACCCAGATCTGTGGCTGGGGGCGAATGTTTTGCCAATGTGCAACATTCCGTCCATCATCTTGTGTGTTTTACTGTTCGCCCTATGTGGGAAGGGGTATGCCCAGACGTGGGTCCCGTGCTCACTACGCCACTGGAGCCAAGCTATCCTGGCTGAAGAGGGGTGAAACCCCAAAACCGGTCCTAGGATGCTTGATTCCAGTCCAGGGAAGACATGGCTTGGCAGTTCGGGCTGGACTGTTCTCATGAGGCACAGGGTCAAGACTGATTTGCATATGGCCATGTCTGAACTGGGGTGGCGTGGTGAGCAAAATAACGATGGATTAAACCCAGATCTGTGACTGGGGGTGAATGTTTTGCCAATGTGCAACATTCCGTCCATCATCTTGTGTGTTTTGCTGTTCGCCCTATGTGGGAAGGGTATGCCCAGACGTGGGTACCGTGCTCACTACGCCACTGGAGTCAAGCTATCCTGGCTGAAGAGGGGTGAAACCCTGAAACAGGTCCTAGGATGCTTGATTCCGGTCCAGGGAAGACATGGCTTGGCAGTTCGGGCTGGACTGTTCCCATGAGGCACAGGGTCAAGACTGATTTGCATATGGCCATGTCTGAACTGGGGTGGCGTGGTGAGCAAAATAACGATGGATTAAGCCCAGATCTGTGACTGGGGGTGAATGTTGTGCCAATGTGCAACATTCCGTCCATCATCTTGTGTGTTTTGCTGTTCACCCTATGTGGGAAGGGTATGCCCAGATGTGGGTCCCATGCTCACTACGCCACTGGAGTCAAGCTATCCTGGCTGAAGAGGGGTGAAACCCCAAAACCGGTCCTAGGATGCTTGATTCCGGTCCAGGGAAGACATGGCTTGGCAGTTCGGGCTGGACTGTTCCCATGAAGCAAAGGGTCAAGACTGATTTGCATATGGCCATGTCTGAACTGGGGTGGCGTGGTTAACAAAATAACGATGGATTAAACCCACATCTGTGACTGGGGGTGAATGTTTTGCCAATGTGCAACATTCCGTCCATCATCTTGTGTGTTTTGCTGTTCTCCCTATGTGGGAAGGGTATGCACAGACGTGTGTCCCGTGCTCACTACGCCACTGGAGTCAAGCTATCCTGGGTGAAGAGGGGTGAAACCCCGAAACCGTTCCTAGGATAATTGATTCCGGTGCAGGGAAGACATGGCTTGGCAGTTCGGGCTGGACTGTTCCCATGAGGCACAGGGTCAAGACTGATTTGCATATGGCCATGTCTGAACTGGGGTGGCGTGGTGAGCAAAATAACGATGGATTAAACCCAGATCTGTGACTGGGAGTCAATGTTTTGCCAATGTGCAACATTCCGTCCATCATCTTGTGTGTTTTGCTGTTCGCCCTATGTGGGAAGGGTATGCCCAGACGTGGGTCCCGTGCTCACGACGCCACTGGAGTCAAGCTATCCTGGCTTAAGAGAGGTGAAACCCCGAAACCGGTCCTAGGATGCTTGATTCCGGTCCAAGGAAGACATGGCTTGGCAGTTCGGGCTGGACTGTTCCCATGAGGCACAGGGTCAAGACTGATTTCATATGGCCATGTCTGAACTGGGGTGGCGTGGTGAGCAAAATAACGATGGATTAAACCCAGATCTGTGACTGGGGGTGAATGTTTTGCCAATGTGCAACATTCCGTCCATCATCTTGTGTGTTTTGCTGTTCGCCCTATGTGGGAAGGGTATGCCCAGACGTGCGTCCCGTGCTCACTACGCCACTGGAGCCAAGCTATCCTGGCTGAAGAGGGGTGAAACCCCAAAACCGGTATTAGGATGCTTGATTCCAGTCCAGGGAAGACATGGCTTGGCAGTTCGGGCTGGACTGTTCCCATGAGGCACAGGGTCAAGACTGATTTGCATATGGCCATGTCTGAACTGGGGTGGCGTGGTGAGCAAAATAACGATGGATTAAACCCAGATCTGTGACTGGGGGTGAATGTTTTGCCAATGTGCAACATTCCGTCCATCATCTTGTGTGTTTTGCTGTTCTCCCTATGTGGGAAGGGTATGCCCAGACGTGGGTCCCGTGCTCACTACGCCACTGGAGTCAAGCTATCCTGGCTGAAGAGGGGTGAAACCCCGAAACCGGTCCTAGGATGCTTGATTCCGGTCCAGGGAAGACATGGCTTGGCAGTTCGGGCTGGACTGTTCCCATGAGGCAAAGGGTCAAGACTGATTTGCATATGGCAACGTCTGAACTGGGGTGGCGTGGTTGATAAAATAACGATGGATTAAACCCAGATCTGTGACTGGGGGTGAATGTTTTGCCAATGTGCAACATTCCGTCCATCATCTTGTGTGTTTTGCTGTTCGCCCTATGTGGGAAGGGTATGCCCAGATGTGGGTACCGTGCACACTACGCCACTGGAGTCAAGCTATCCTGGCTGAAGAGGGGTGAAACCCCGAAACCGGTCCTAGGATGCTTGATTCCGGTCCAGGGAAGACATGGCTTGGCAGTTCGGGCTGGACTGTTCTCATGAGGCACAGGGTCAAGACTGATTTGCATATGGCCATGTCTGAACTGGGGTGGCGTGGTGAGCAAAATAACGATGGATTAAACCCAGATCTGTGACTGGGGGTGAATGTTTTGCCAATGTGCAACATTCCGTCCATCATCTTGTGTGTTTTGCTGTTCGCCCTATGTGGGAAGGGTATGCCCAGATGTGGGTCCCATGCTCACTACGCCACTGGAGTCAAGCTATCATGGCTGAAGAGGGGTGAAACCCCAAAACCGGTCCTAGGATGCTTGATTCCGGTCCAGGGAAGACATGGTTTGGCAGTTCGGGCTGGACTGTTCCCATGAGGCAAAGGGTCAAGACTGATTTGCATATGGCCATGTCTGAACTGGGGTGGCGTGGTTAACAAAATAACGATGGATTAAACCCAGATCTGTGACTAGGGGTGAATGTTTTGCCAATGTGCAACATTCCGTCCATCATCTTGTGTGTTTTGCTGTTCGCCCTATGTGGGAAGGGGTATGCCCAGACGTGGGTCCCGTGCTCACTACGCCACTGGATTCAAGCTATCCTGGCTGAAGAGGGGTGAAACCCCGAAACCGGTCCTAGGATGCTTGATTCCAGTCCAGGGAAGACATGGCTTGGCAGTTCGGGCTGGACTGTTCTCATGAGGCACAGGGTCAAGACTGATTTACATATGGCCATGTCTGAACTGGGGTGGCGTGGTGAGCAAACTAACGATGGATTAAACCCAGATCTGTGACTGGGGGTGAATGTTTTGCCAATGTGCAACATTCCGTCCATCATCTTGTGTGTTTTGCTGTTCGCCCTATGTGGGAAGGGTATGCCCAGACGTGGGTACCGTGCTCACTACGCCACTGGAGTCAAGCTATCCTGGCTGAAGAGAGGTGAAACCCCGAAACCGGTCCTAGGATGCTTGATTCCGGTCCAGGGAAGACATGGCTTGGCAGTTCGGGCTGGACTGTTCCCATGAGGCACAGGGTCAAGACTGATTTGCATATGGCCATGTCTGAACTGGGGTGGCGTGGTGAGCAAAATAACGATGGATTAAACCCAGATCTGTGACTGGGGGTGAATATTTTGCCAATGTACAACAGTCCGTCCATCATCTTGTGTGTTTTGCTGTTCGCCCTATGTGGGAACGGTATGCCCAGATGTGGGTCCCATGCTCACTATGCCACTGGAGTCAAGCTATCCTGGCTGAAGAGGGGTGAAACCCCAAAACCGGTCCTAGGATGCTTGATTCCGGTCCAGGGAAGACATGGCTTGGCAGTTCGGGCTGGACTGTTCCCATGAGGCAAAGGGTCAAGACTGATTTGCATATGGCCATGTCTGAACTGGGGTGGCGTGGTTAACAAAATAACGATGGATTAAACCCACATCTGTGACTGGGGGTGAATGTTTTGCCAATGTGCAACATTCCGTCCATCATCTTGTGTGTTTTGCTGTTCGCCCTATGTGGGAAGGAGTATGCCCAGACGTGGGTCCCGTGCTCACTACGCCACTGGATTCAAGCTATCCTGGCTGAAGAGGGGTGAAACCCCGAAACCGGTCCTAGGATGCTTGATTCCAGTCCAGGGAAGACATGGCTTGGCAGTTCGGGCTGGACTGTTCTCATGAGGCACAGGGTCAAGACTGATTTGCATATGGCCATGTCTGAACTGGGGTGGCGTGGTGAGCAAAATAACGATGGATTAAACCCAGATCTGTGACTGGGGGTGAATGTTTTGCCAATGTGCAACATTCCATCCATCATCTTGTGTGTTTTTCTGTTCTCCCTATGTGGGAAGGGTATGCACAGACGTGTGTCCCGTGCTCACTACGCCACTGGAGTCAAGCTATCCTGGCTGAAGAGGGGTGAAACCCCGAAACCGGTCCTAGGATGCTTGATTCCGGTGCAGGGAAGACATGGCTTGGCAGTTCGGGCTGGACTGTTCCCATGAGGCACAGGGTCAAGACTGATTTGCATATGGCCATGTCTGAACTGGGGTGGCGTGGTGAGCAAAATAACGATGGATTAAACCCAGATCTGTGACTGGGAGTGAATGTTTTGCCAATGTGCAACATTCCATCCATCATCTTGTGTGTTTTGCTGTTCGCCCTATGTGGGAAGGGTATGCCCAGACGTGGGTCCCGTGCTCACGACGCCACTGGAGTCAAGCTATCCTGGCTTAAGAGAGGTGAAACCCCGAAACCGGTCCTAGGATGCTTGATTCCGGTCCAGGGAAGACATGGATTGGCAGTTCGGGCTGGACTGTTCCCATGAGGCACAGGGTCAAGACTGATTTGCATATGGCCATGTCTGAACTGGGGTGGCGTGGTGAGCAAAATAACGATGGATTAAACCCAGATCTGTGGCTGGGGGTGAATGTTTTGCCAATGTGCAACATTCCGTCCATCATCTTGTGTGTTTTACTGTTCGCCCTATGAGGGGAGGGTATGCCCAGACGTGCGTCCCGTGCTCACTACGCCACTGGAGTGAAGCTATCCTGGCTGAAGAGGGGTGAAACCCCGAAACCGGTCCTAGGATGCTTGATACAGGTCCAGGGAAGACATGGCTTGGCAGGTCGGGCTGGACTGTTCCCATGAGGCAGAGGGTCAAGACTGATTTGCATATGGCCATGTCTGAACTGGGGTGTCGTGGTTAACAAAATAACGATGGATTAAACCCAGATCTGTGACTGGGGGTGAATGTTTTGCCAATGTGCAACATTCCGTCAATCATCTTGTGTGTTTTGCTGTTCGCCCTATGTGGGAAGGGGTATGCCCAGACGTGGGTCCCGTGCTCACTACGCCACTGGAGCCAAGCTATCCTGGCTGAAGAGGGGTGAAACCCCAAAACCGGTCCTAGGATGCTTGATTCCAGTCCAGGGAAGACATGGCTTGGCAGTTCGGGCTGGACTGTTCCCATGAGGCACAGGGTCAAGACTGATTTGCATATGGCCATGTCTGAACTGGGGTGGCGTGGTGAGCAAAATAACGATGGATTAAACCCAGATCTGTGACTGGGGGTGAATGTTTTGCCAATGTGCAACATTCCGTCCATCATCTTGTGTGTTTTGCTGTTCGCCCTATGTGGGAAGGGTATGCCCAGATGTGGGTCCCATGCTGACTACGCCACTGGAGTCAAGCTATCCTCGCTGAAGAGGGGTGAAACCCCAAAACCGGTCCTAGGATGCTTGATTCCGGTCCAGGGAAGACATGGCTTGGCAGTTCGGGCTGGACTGTTCCCATGAGGCAAAGGGTCAAGACTGATTTGCATATGGCCATGTCTGAACTGGGGTGGCGTGGTGAGCAAAATAACGATGGATTAAACCCAGATCTGTGACTGGGGGTGAATGTTTTGCCAATGTGCAATATTCCGTCCATCATCTTGTGTGTTTTGCTGTTCGCCCTAGGTGGGAAGGGTATGCCCAGACGTGGGTACCGTGCTCACTACGCCACTGGAGTCAAGCTATCCTGGCTGAAGAGGGGTGAAACCCCGAAACCGGTCCTAGGATGCTTGATTCCGGTCCAGGGAAGACATGGCTTGGCAGTTCGGGCTGGACTGTTCCCATGAGGCACAGGGTCAAGACTGATTTGCATATGGCCATGTCTGAACTGGGGTGGCGTGGTGAGCAAAATAAAGATGGATTAAACCCAGATCTGTGACTGGGAGTGAATGTTTTGCCAATGTGCAACATTCCATCCATCATCTTGTGTGTTTTGCTGTTCGCCCTATGTGGGAAGGGTATGCCCAGACGTGGGTCCCGTGCTCACGACGCCACTGGAGTCAAGATATCCTGGCTTAAGAGAGGTGAAACCCCGAAACCGGTCCTAGGATGCTTGATTCCGGTCCAGGGAAGACATGGCTTGGCAGTTCGGGCTGGACTGTTCCCATGAGGCACAGGGTCAAGACTGATTTGCATATGGCCATGTCTGAACTGGGGTGGCGTGGTGAGCAAAATAACGATGGTTTAAACCCAGATCTGTGGCTGGGGGTGAATGTTTTGCCAATGTACAACATTCCGTCCATCATCTTGTGTGTTTTACTGTTCGCCCTATGTGGGAAGGGTATGCCCAGACGAGCGTCCCGTGCTCACTAAGCCACTGGAGTCAAGCTATCCTGGCTGAAGAGGGGTGAAACCCCCGAAACCGGTCCTAGGATGCTTGATACAGGTCCAGTGAAGACATGGCTTGGCAGGTCGGGCTGGACTGTTCCCATGAGGCAGAGGGTCAAGACTGATTTGCATATGGCCATGTCTGAACTGGGGTGTCGTGGTTAACAAAATAACGATGGATTAAACCCAGATCTGTGACTGGGGGTGAATGTTTTGCCAATGTGCAACATTCCGTCCATCATCTTGTGTGTTTTGCTGTTCGCCCTATGTGGGAAGGGGCATGCCCAGACGTGGGTCCCGTGCTCACTACGCCACTGGAGCCAAGCTATCCTGGCTGAAGAGGGGTGAAACCCCAAAACCGGTTCTAGGATGCTTGATTCCAGTCCATGGAAGACATGGCTTGGCAGTTCGGGCTGGACTGTTCCCATGAGGCATAGGGTCAAAACTGATTTGCATATGGCCATGTCTGAACTGGGGTGGCGTGGTGAGCAAAATAACGATGGATTAAACCCAGATCTGTGACTGGGGGTGAATGTTTTGCCAATGTGCAACATTCCGTCCATCATCTTGTGTGTTTTGCTGTTCGCCCTCTGTGGGAAGGGTATGCCCAGACGTGGGTACCGTGCTCACTACGCCACTGGAGTCAAGCTATCCTGGCTGAAGAGGGGTGAAACCCCGAAACCGGTCCTAGGATGCTTGATTCCGGTCCAGGGAAGACATGGCTTGGCAGTTCGGTCTGGACTGTTCCCATGAGGCACAGGGTCAAGACTGATTTGCATATGGCCATGTCTGAACTGGGGTGGCGTGGTGAGCAAAATAACGATGGATTAAACCCAGATCTGTGACTGGGGGTGAATGTTTTGCCAATGTGCAACATTCCGTCCATCATCTTGTGTGTTTTGCTGTTCGCCCTATGTGGGAAGGGTATGCCCAGATGTGGGTCCCATGCTGACTACGCCACTGGAGTCAAGCTATCCTGGCTGAAGAGGGGTGAAACCTCAAAACCGGTCCTAGGATGCTTGATTCCGGTCCAGGGAAGACATGGCTTGGCAGTTCGGGCTGGACTGTTCCCATGAGGCAAAGGGTCAAGACTGATTTGCATATGGCCATGTCTGAACTGGGGTGGCGTGGTGAGCAAAATAACGATGGATTAAACCCAGATCTGTGACTGGGGGTGAATGTTTTGCCAATGTGCAACATTCCGTCCATCATCTTGTGTGTTTGCTGTTCTCCCTATGTGGGAAGGGTATGCACAGACGTGTGTCCCGTGCTCACTATGCCACTGGAGTCAAGCTAACCTGGCTGAAGAGGGGTGAAACCCCGAAACCGGTCCTAGGATGCTTGATTCCAGTGCAGGGAAGACATGGCTTGGCAGTTCGGGCTGGACTGTTCCCATGAGGCACAGGGTCAAGACTTATTTGCATATGGCCATGTCTGAACTGGGGTGGCGTGGTGAGCAAAATAACGATGGATTAAACCCAGATCTGTGACTGGGAGTGAATGTTTTGCCAATGTGCAACATTCCGTCCATTATCTTGTGTGTATTGCTGTTCGCCCTATGTGGGAAGGGTTTGCCCAGACGTGGGTCCCGTGCTCACAACGCCACTGGAGTCAAGCTATCCTGGCTTAAGAGAGGTGAAACCCCGAAACCGGTCCTAGGATGCTTGATTCTGGTCCAGGGAAGACATGGCTTGGCAGTTCGGGCTGGACTGTTCCCATAAGGCACAGGGTCAAGACTGATTTGCATATGGCCATGTCTGAACTGGGGTGGCGTGGTGAGCAAAATAACGATGGATTAAACCCAGATCTGTGGCTGGGGGTGAATGTTTTGCCAATGTGCAACATTCCGTCCATCATCTTGTGTGTTTTACTGTTCGCCCTATATGGGAAGGGTATGCCCAGACGTGCGTCCCGTGCTCACTACGCCACTGGAGTCAAGCTATCCTGGCTGAAGAGGCGTGAAACCCCGAAACCGGTCCTAGGATGCTTGATACAGGTCCAGGGAAGACATGGCTTGGCAGGTCAGGCTGGACTGTTCCCATGAGGCACACGGTCAAGACTGATTTGCATATGGCCATGTCTGAACTGGGGTGTCGTGGTTAACAAAATAACGATGGATTAAACCCAGATCTGTGACTGGGGGTGAATGTTTTGCCAATGTGCAACATTCCGTCCATCATCTTGTGTGTTTTGCTGTTCGCCCTCTGTGGGAAGGGGTATGCCCAGACGTGGGTCCCGTGCTCACTACGCCACTGGAGCCAAGCTATCCTGGCTGAAGAGGGGTGAAACCCCAAAACCGGTCCTAGGATGCTTGATTCCAGTCCAGGGAAGACATGGCTTGGCAGTTCGGGCTGGACTGTTCCCATGAGGCACAGGGTCAAGACTGATTTGCATAT
Organism: Triturus cristatus; assembly: GCF_964204655.1. Taxonomy (NCBI): domain Eukaryota; kingdom Metazoa; phylum Chordata; class Amphibia; order Caudata; family Salamandridae; genus Triturus; species Triturus cristatus. The sequence goes on from NC_140591.1 coordinate 1,336,008,474, forward strand.
GGCCTTGTCTGAACTGGGGAGGCGTGGTTAATAAAATAACGATGGATTAAACCCAGATCTGTGACTGGGGGTGAATGTTTTGCCAATGTGCAATATTCCGTCCATCATCTTGTGTGTTTTGCTGTTCTCCCTATGTGGGAAGGGTATGCCCCGACGTGGGTCCCGTGCTCACTACGCCACTGGAGTCAAGCTATTCTGGCTGAAGAGGGGTGAAACCCCGAAACCGGTCCTAGGATGCTTGATTCCGGTCCAGGGAAGACATGGCTTGGCAGTTCGGCTGGACTGCTCCCATGAGGCACAGGGTCAAGACTGATTTGCATATGGCCATGTCTGAACTGGGGTGGCGTGGTGAGCAAAATAACGATGGATTAAACCCAGATCTGTGACTGGGGGTGAATGTTTTGCCAATGTGCAACATTCCGTCCATCATCTTGTGTGTTTTGCTGTTCGCCCTATGTGGGAAGGGTATGCCCAGACGTGGGTCCCGTGCTCACTACGCCACTGGAGTCAAGCTATCCTGGCTGAAGAGGGGTGAAACCCCGAAACCGGTCCTAGGATGCTTGATTCCGGTCCAGGGAAGACATGGCTTGGCAGTTCGGGCTGGACTGTTCCCATGAGGCACAGGGTCAAGACTGATTTGCATATGGCCATGTCTGAACTGGGGTGGCGTGGTGAGCAAAATAACAATGGATTAAACCCAGATCTGTGACTGGGGGTGAATGTTTTGCCAATGTGCAACATTCCGTCCATCATCTTGTGTGTTTTGCTGTTCGCCCTATGTGGGAAGGGTATGCCCAGACGTGGGTACCGTGCACACTACGCCACTGGAGTCAAGCTATCCTGGCTGAAGAGGGGTGAAACCCCGAAACCGGTCCTAGGATGCTTGATTCCGGTCCAGGGAAGACATGGCTTGGCAGTTCGGGCTGGACTGTCCCCATGAGGCACAGGGTCAAGACTGATTTGCATATGGCCATGTCTGAACTGGGGTGTCGTGGTTAACAAAATAACGATGGATTAAACCCAGATCTGTGACTGGGGGTGAATGTTTTGCCAATGTGCAACATTCCGTCCATCATCTTGTGTGTTTTGCTGTTCGCACTATGTGGGAAGGGGTATGCCCAGACATGGGTCCCGTGCTCACTACGCCACTGGAGCCAAGCTATCCTGGCTGAAAAGGGGTGAAACCCCAAAACCGGTCCTAGGATGCTTGATTCCAGTCCAGGGAAGACATGGCTTGGCAGTTCGGGCTGGACTGTTCCCATGAGGCACAGGGTCAAGACTGATTTGCATATGGCCATGTCTGAACTGGGGTGGCGTGGTTAATAAAATAACGATGGATTAAACCCAGATCTGTGACTGGGGGTGAATGTTTTGCCAATGTGCAACATTCCGTCCATCATCTTGTGTGTTTTGCTGTTCTCCCTATGTGGGAAGGGTATGCCCCGACGTGGGTCCCGTGCTCACTACGCCACTGGAGTCAAGCTATTCTGGCTGAAGAGGGGTGAAACCCCGAAACCGGTCCTAGGATGCTTGATTCCGGTCCAGGGAAGACATGGCTTGGCAGTTCGGCTGGACTGCTCCCATGAGGCACAGGGTCAAGACTGATTTGCATATGGCCATGTCTGAACTGGGGTGGCGTGGTGAGCAAAATAACAATGGATTATACCCAGATCTGTGACTGGGGGTGAATGTTTTGCCAATGTGCAACATTCCGTCCATCATCTTGTGTGTTTTGCTGTTCGCCCTATGTGGGAAGGGTATGCCCAGACGTGGGTACCGTGCACACTACGCCACTGGAGTCAAGCTATCCTGGCTGAAGAGGGGTGAACCCCGAAACCGGTCCTAGGATGCTTGATTCCGGTCCAGGGAAGACATGGCTTGGCAGTTCGGGCTGGACTGTTCCCATGAGGCACAGGGTCAAGACTGATTTGCATATGGCCATGTCTGAACTGGGGTGGCGTGGTGAGCAAAATAACGATGGATTAAACCCAGATCTGTGACTGGGGGTGAATGTTTTGCCAATGTGCAACATTCCGTCCATCATCTTGTGTGTTTTGCTGTTCGCCCTATGTGGGAAGGGTATGCCCAGATGTGGGTCCCATGCTCACTACACCACTGGAGTCAAGCTATCCTGGCTGAAGAGGGGTGAAACCCCAAAACCGGTCCTAGGATGCTTGATTCCGGTCCAGGGAAGACATGGTTTGGCAGTTCGGGCTGGACTGTTCCCATGAGGCAAAGGGTCAAGACTGATTTGCATATGGCCATGTCTGAACTGGGGTGGCGTGGTTTACAAAATAACGATGGATTAAACCCAGATCTGTGACTGGGGGTGAATGTTTTGCCAATGTGCAACATTCCGTCCATCATCTTGTGTGTTTTGCTGTTCGCCCTATGTGGGAAGGGGTATGCCCAGACGTGGGTCCCGTGCTCACTACGCCACTGGATTCAAGCTATCCTGGCTGAAGAGGGGTGAAACCCTGAAACCGGTCCTAGGATGCTTGATTCCAGTCCAGGGAAGACATGGCTTGGCAGTTCGGGCTGGACTGTTCTCATGAGGCACAGGGTCAAGACTGATTTGCATATGGCCATGTCTGAACTGGGGTGGCGTGGTGAGCAAAATAACGATGGATTAAACCCAGATCTGTGACTGGGGGTGAATGTTTTGCCAATGTGCAACATTCCGTCCATCATCTTGTGTGTTTTGCTGTTCGCCCTATGTGGGAAGGGTATGCCCAGACGTGGGTACCATGCTCACTACGCCACTGGAGTCAAGCTATCCTGGCTGAAGAGGGGTGAAACCCCGAAACCGGTCCTAGGATGCTTGATTCTGGTCCAGGGAAGACATGGCTTGGCAGTTCGGGCTGGACTGTTCCCATGAGGCACAGCGTCAAGACTGATTTGCATATGGCCATGTCTGAACTGGGGTGGCGTGGTGAGCAAAATAACGATGGATTAAACCCAGATCTGTGACTGGGGGTGAATGTTTTGCCAATGTGCAACATTCCGTCCATCATCTTGTGTGTTTTGCTGTTCGCCCTATGTGGGAAGGGTATGCCCAGATGTGGGTCCCATGCTCACTACGCCACTGGAGTCAAGCTATCCTGGCTGAAGAGGGGTGAAACCCCAAAACCGGTCCTAGGATGCTTGATTCCGGTCCAGGGAAGATATGGTTTGACAGTTCGGGCTGGACTGTTCCCATGAGGCAAAGGGTCAAGACTGATTTGCATATGGCCATGTCTGAACTGGGGTGGCGTGGGTAACAAAATAACGATGGATTAAACCCAGATCTGTGACTGGGGGTGAATGTTTTGCCAATGTGCAACATTCCGTCCATCATCTTGTGTGTTTTGCTGTTCGCCCTATGTGGGAAGGGGTATGCCCAGACGTGGGTCCCGTGCTCACTACGCCACTGGATTCAAGCTATCCTGGCTGAAGAGGGGTGAAACCCCAAAACCGGTCCTAGGATGCTTGATTCCAGTCCAGGGAAGACATGGCTTGGCAGTTCGGGCTGGACTGTTCTCATGAGGCACAGGGTCAAGACTGATTTGCATATGGCCATGTCTGAACTGGGGTGGCGTGGTGAGCAAAATAACGATGGATTAAACCCAGATCTGTGACTGGGGGTGAATGTTTTGCCAATGTGCAACATTCCGTCCATCATCTTGTGTGTTTTGCTGTTCGCCCTATGTGGGAAGGGTATGCCCAGACGTGGGTACCGTGCACACTACGCCACTGGAGTCAAGCTATCCTGGCTGAAGAGGGGTGAAACCCCGAAACCGGTCCTAGGATGCTTGATTCCGGTCCAGGGAAGACATGGCTTGGCAGTTCGGGCTGGATTGTTCCCATGAGGCACAGGGTCATGACTTATTTGCATATGGCCATGTCTGAACTGGGGTGGCGTGGTGAGCAAAATAACGATGCATTAAACCCAGATCTGTGACTGGGGGTGATTGTTTTGCCAATGTGCACCATTCCGTCCATCATCTTGTGTGTTTTGCTGTTCGCCCTATGTGGGAAGGGTATGCCCAGATGTGGGTCCCATGCTCACTACGCCACTGGAGTCAAGCTATCCTGGCTGAAGAGGGGTGAAACCCCAAAACCGGTCCTAGGATGCTTGATTCCGGTCCAGGGAAGACATGGCTTGGCAGTTCGGGCTGGACTGTTCCTATGAGGCAAAGGGTCAAGACTGATTTGCATATGGCCATGTCTGAACTGGGGTGGCGTGGTTAACAAAATAACGATGGATTAAACCCACATCTGTGACTGGGGGTGAATGTTTTGCCAATGTGCAACATTCCGTCCATCATCTTGTGTGTTTTGCTGTTCGCCCTATGTGGGAAGGGATATGCCCAGACGTGGGTCCCGTGCTCACTACGCCACTGGATTCAAGCTATCCTGGCTGAAGAGGGGTGAAACCCCGAAACCGGTCCTAGGATGCTTGATTCCAGTCCAGGGAAGACATGGCTTCGCAGTTCGGGCTGGACTGTTCTCATGAGGCACAGGGTCAAGACTGATTTGCATATGGCCATGTCTGAACTGGGGTGGCGTGGTGAGCAAAATAACAATGGATTAAACCCAGATCTATGACTGGGGGTGAATGTTTTTCCAATGTGCAACATTCCGTCCATCATCTTGTGTGTTTTGCTGTTCGCCCTATGTGGGAAGGGTATGCCCAGACGTGGGTACCGTGCACACTACGCCACTGGAGTCAAGCTATCCTGGCTGAAGAGGGGTGAAACCCCGAAGCCGGTCCTAGGATGCTTGATTCCGGTCCAGGGAAGACATGGCTTGGCAGTTCGGGCTGGACTGTTCCCATGAGGCACAGGGTCAAGACTGATTTGCATATGGCCATGTCTGAACTGGGGTGGCGTGGTGAGCAAAATAACGATGCATTAAACCCAGATCTGTGACTGGGGGTGAATGTTTTGCCAATGTGCACCATTCCGTCCATCATCTTGTGTGTTTTGCTGTTCGCCCTATGTGGGAAGGGTATGCCCAGATGTGGGTCCCATGCTCACTACGCCACTGGAGTCAAGCTATCCTGGCTGAAGAGGGCTGAAACCCCAAAACCGGTCCTAGGATGCTTGATTCCGGTCCAGGGAAGACATGGCTTGGCAGTTCGGGCTGGACTGTTCCCATGAGGCAAAGGGTCAAGACTGATTTGCATATGGCCATGTCTGAACTGGGGTGGCGTGGTTAACAAAATAACGATGGATTAAACCCACATCTGTGACTGGGGGTGAATGTTTTGCCAATGTGCAACATTCCGTCCATCATCTTGTGTGTTTTGCTGTTCGCCCTATGTGGGAAGGGGTATGCCCAGACGTGGGTCCCGTGCTCACTACGCCACTGGATTCAAGCTATCCTGGCTGAAGAGGGGTGAAACCCCGAAACCGGTCCTAGGATGCTTGATTCCAGTCCAGGGAAGACATGGCTTGGCAGTTCGGGCTGGACTGTTCTCATGAGGCACAGGGTCAAGACTGATTTGCATATGGCCATGTCTGAACTGGGGTGGCGTGGTGAGCAAAATAACGATGGATTAAACCCAGATCTGTGACTGGGGGTGAATGTTTTGCCAATGTGCAACATTCCATCCATCATCTTGTGTGTTTTGCTGTTCTCCCTATGTGGGAAGGGTATGCACAGACGTTGTTCCCGTGCTCACTACGCCACTGGAGTCAAGCTATTCTGGCTGAAGAGGGGTGAAACCCCGAAACCGGTCCTAGGATGCTTGATTCCGGTGCAGGGAAGACATGGCTTGGCAGTTCGGGCTGGACTGTTCCCATGAGGCACAGGGTCAAGACTGATTTGCATATGGCCATGTCTGAACTGGGGTGGCGTGGTGAGCAAAATAACGATGGATTAAACCCAGATCTGTGACTGGGAGTGAATGTTTTGCCAATGTGCAACATTCCGTCCATCATCTTGTGTGTTTTGCTGTTCGCCCTATGTGGGAAGGGTATGCCCAGACGTGGGTCCCGTGCTCACGACGCCACTGGAGTCAAGCTATCCTGGCTTAAGAGAGGTGAAACCCCGAAACCGGTCCTAGGATGCTTGATTCCGGTCCAGGGAAGACATGGCTTGGCAGTTCGGGCTGGACTGTTCCCATGAGGCACATGGTCAAGACTGATTTGCATATGGCCATGTCTGAACTGGGGTGGCGTGGTGAGCAGAATAACAATGGATTAAACCCAGATCTGTGGCTGGGGGTGAATGTTTTGCCAATGTGCAACATTCCGTCCATCATCTTGTGTGTTTTGCTGTTCTCCCTATGTGGGAAGGGTATGCACAGACGTTGTTCCCGTGCTCACTACGCCACTGGAGTCAAGCTATTCTGGCTGAAGAGGGGTGAAACCCCGAAACCGGTCCTAGGATGCTTGATTCCGGTGCAGGGAAGACATGGCTTGGCAGTTCGGGCTGGACTGTTCCCATGAGGCACAGGGTCAAGACTGATTTGCATATGGCCATGTCTGAACTGGGGTGGCGTGGTGAGCAAAATAACGATGGATTAAACCCAGATCTGTGACTGGGAGTGAATGTTTTGCCAATGTGCAACATTCCGTCCATCATCTTGTGTGTTTTGCTGTTCGCCCTATGTGGGAAGGGTATGCCCAGACGTGGGTCCCGTGCTCACGACGCCACTGGAGTCGAGCTATCCTGGCTTAAGAGAGGTGAAACCCCGAAACCGGTCCTAGGATGCTTGATTCCGGTCCAGGGAAGACATGGCTTGGCAGTTCGGGCTGGACTGTTCCCATGAGGCACATGGTCAAGACTGATTTGCATATGGCCATGTCTGAACTGGGGTGGCGTGGTGAGCAGAATAATGATGGATTAAACCCAGATCTGTGGCTGGGGGTGAATGTTTTGCCAATGTGCAACATTCCGTCCATCATCTTGTGTGTTTTACTGTTCGCCCTATGTGGGAAGGGTATGCCCAGACGTGCGTCCCGTGCTCACTACGCCACTGGAGTCAAGCTATCCTGGCTGAAGAGGGGTGAAACCCCGAAACCGGTCCTAGGATGCTTGATACAGGTCCAGGGAAGACATGGCTTGGCAGGTCGGGCTGGACTGTTCCCATGAGGCACAGGGTCAAGACTGATTTGCATATGGCCATGTCTGAACTGGGGTGTCGTGGTTAACAAAATAACGATGGATTAAACCCAGATCTGTGACTGGGGGTGAATGTTTTGCCAATGTGCAACATTCCGTCCATCATCTTGTGTGTTTTGCTGTTCGCCCTATGTGGGAAGGGGTATGCCCAGACGTGGGTCCCGTGCTCACTACGCCACTGGAGCCAAGCTATCCTGGCTGAAGAGGGGTGAAACCCCAAAAGCGGTCCTAGGATGCTTGATTCCAGTCCAGGGAAGACATGGCTTGGCAGTTCGGGCTGGACTGTTCCCATGAGGCACAGGGTCAAGACTGATTTGCATATGGCCATGTCTGAACTGGGGTGGCGTGGTGAGCAAAATAAAAATGGATTAAACCCAGATCTGTGACTGGGGGTGAATGTTTTGCCAATGTGCAACATTCCGTCCATCATCTTGTGTGTTTTGTTGTTCTCCCTATGTGGGAAGGGTATGCCCAGACGTGGGTCCCGTGCTCACTACGCCACTGGAGTCAAGCTATCCTGGCTGAAGAGGGGTGAAACCCCGTAACCGGTCCTAGGATGCTTGATTCCAGTCCAGGGAAGACATTGCTTGGCAGTTCGGGCTGGACTGTTCCCATGAGGCACAGGGTCAAGACTGATTTGCATATGGCCATGTCTGAACTGGGGTGATGTGGTTAACAAAATAACAATGGATTAAACCCAGATCTGTGACTGGGGGTGAATGTTTTGCCAATGTGCAACATTCCGTCCATCATCTTGTGTGTTTTGCTGTTCGCCCTATGTGGGAAGGGGTATGCCCAGATGTGGGTCCCGTGCTCACTACGCCACTGGAGTCAAGCTATCGTGGCTGAAGAGGGGTGAAACCCCGAAACCGGTCCTAGGATGCTTGATTCCAGTCCAGGGAAGACATGGCTTGGCAGTTCGGGCTGGACTGTTCCCATGAGGCACAGGGTCAAAACTGATTTGCATATGGCCATGTCTGAATTGGGGTGGCGTGGTGAGCAAAATAACGAAGGATTAAACCCAGATCTGTGACTGGGGGTGAATGTTTTGCCAATGTGCAATATTCCGTCCATCATCTTGTGTGTTTTGCTGTTCTCCCTATGTGGGAAGGGTATGCCCCGACGTGGGTCCTGTGCTCACTACGCCACTGGAGTCAAGCTATTCTGGCTGAAGAGGGGTGAAACCCCGAAACCGGTCCTAGGATGCTTGATTCCGGTCCAGGGAAGACATGGCTTGGCAGTTCGGGCTGGACTTTTCCCATGAGGCACAGGGTCAAGACTATTTTGCATATGGCCATGTCTGAACTGGGGTGGCGTGGTTAACAAAATAACGATGGATTAAACCCAGATCTGTGACTGGGGGTGAATGTTTTGCCAATGTGCAACATTCCGTCCATCATCTTGTGTGTTTTGCTGTTCGCCCTATGTGGGAAGGGTATGCCCAGATGTGGGTCCCATGCTCTTTACGCCACTGGAGTCAAGCTATCCTGGCTGAAGAGGGACGAAACCCCGAAACCGGTCCTAGGATGCTTGATACAGGTCCAGGGAAGACATGGCTTGGCAGGTCGGGTTGGACTGTTCCCATGAGGCACAGGGTCAAGACTGATTTGCATATGGCCATGTCTGAACTGGGGTGTCGTGGTTAACAAAATAACGATGGATTAAACCCAGATCTGTGACTGGGGGTGAATGTTTTGCCAATGTGCAACATTCCGTCCATCATCTTGTGTGTTTTGCTGTTCACCCTATGTGGGAAGGGGTATGCCCAGACGTGGGTCCCGTGCTCACTACACCACTGGAGCCAAGCTATCCTGGCTGAAGAGGGGTGAAACCCCGAAACCGGTCCTAGAATGCTTGATTCCAGTCCAGGGAAGACATGGCTTGGCAGTTCGGGCTGGACTGTTCCCATGAGGCACAGGGTCAAGACTGATTTGCATGTGGCCATGTCTGAACTGGGGTGTCGTGGTTAACAAAATAACGATGGATTAAACCCAGATCTATGACTGGGGGTGAATGTTTTGCCAATGTGCAACATTCCGTCCATCATCTTGTGTGTTTTGCTGTTCTCCCTATGTGGGAAGGGTATGCCCAGACGTGGGTCCCGTGCTCACTACGCCACTGGAGTCAAGCTATCCTGGCTGAAGAGGGGTGAAACCCCGAAACCGGTCCTAGGATGTTTGATTCCAGTCCAGGGAAGACATGGCTTGGCAGTTCGGGCTGGACTGTTCCCATGAGGCACAGGGTCAAAACTGATTTGCATATGGCCATGTCTGAACTGGGGTGGCGTGGTGAGCAAAATAACAAAGGATTAAACCCATATCTGTGACTGGGGGTGAATGTTTTGCCAATGTGCAACATTCCGTCCATCATCTTGTGTGTTTTGCTGTTCTCCCTATGTGGGAAGGGTATGCCCCGACGTGGGTCCCGTGCTCACTACTCCACTGGAGTCAAGCTATTCTGGCTGAAGAGGGGTGAAACCCCGAAACCGGTCCTAGGATGCTTGATTCCGGTCCAGGGAAGACATGGCTTGGCAGTTCGGGCTGGACTGTTCCCATGAGGCACAGGGTCAAGACTGATTTGCATATGGCCATGTCTGAACTGGGGTGGCGTGGTGAGCAAAATAATGATGGATTAAACCCTGATCTGTGACTGGGGGTGAATGTTTTGCCAATGTGCAACATTCCGTCCATCATCTTGTGTGTTTTGCTGTTCGCCCTATGTGGGAAGGGTATGCCCAGACGTGGGTCCCGTGCTCACTACGCCACTGGAGTCAAGCTATCCTGGCTGAAGAGGGGTGAAACCCCGAAACCGGTCCTAGGATGCTTGATACAGGTCCAGGGAAGACATGGCTTGGCAGTTCGGGCTGGACTGTTCCCATGAGGCACAGGGTCAAGACTGATTTGCAGATAGCCATGTCTGAACTGGGGTGATGTGGTTAACAAAAAAACGATGGATTAAACCCAGATCTGTGACTGGGGGTGAATGTTTTGCCAATGTGCAACATTCCGTCCATCATCTTGTGTGTTTTGCTGTTCGCCCTATGTGGGAAGGGGTATGCCCAGACGTGGGTCCCGTGCTCACTACGCCACTGGAGTCAAGCTATCGTGGCTGAAAAGGGGTGAAACCCCGAAACCGGTCCTAGGATGCTTGATTCCAGTCCAGGGAAGACATGGCTTGGCAGTTCGGGCTGGACTGTTCCCATGAGGCACAGGGTCAAAACTGATTTGCATATGGCCATGTCTGAATTGGGGTGGCGTGGTGAGCAAAATAACGAAGGATTAAACCCAGATCTGTGACTGGGGGTGAATGTTTTGCCAATGTGCAACATTCCGTCCATCATCTTGTGTGTTTTGCTGTTCTCCCTATGTGGGAAGGGTATGCCCCGACGTGGGTCCCGTGCTCACTACGCCACTGGAGTCAAGCTATCCTGGCTGAAGAGGGGTGAAACCCCGAAACCGGTCCTAGGATGTTTGATTCCAGTCCAGGGAAGACATGGCTTGGCAGTTCGGGCTGGACTGTTCCCATGAGGCACAGGGTCAAAACTGATTTGCATATGGCCATGTCTGAACTGGGGTGGCGTGGTGAGCAAAATAACAAAGGATTAAACCCATATCTGTGACTGGGGGTGAATGTTTTGCCAATGTGCAACATTCCGTCCATCATCTTGTGTGTTTTGCTGTTCTCCCTATGTGGGAAGGGTATGCCCCGACGTGGGTCCCGTGCTCACTACTCCACTGGAGTCAAGCTATTCTGGCTGAAGAGGGGTGAAACCCCGAAACCGGTCCTAGGATGCTTGATTCCGGTCCAGGGAAGACATGGCTTGGCAGTTCGGGCTGGACTGTTCCCATGAGGCACAGGGTCAAGACTGATTTGCATATGGCCATGTCTGAACTGGGGTGGCGTGGTGAGCAAAATAATGATGGATTAAACCCTGATCTGTGACTGGGGGTGAATGTTTTGCCAATGTGCAACATTCCGTCCATCATCTTGTGTGTTTTGCTGTTCGCCCTATGTGGGAAGGGTATGCCCAGACGTGGGTCCCGTGCTCACTACGCCACTGGAGTCAAGCTATCCTGGCTGAAGAGGGGTGAAACCCCGAAACCGGTCCTAGGATGCTTGATACAGGTCCAGGGAAGACATGGCTTGGCAGTTCGGGCTGGACTGTTCCCATGAGGCACAGGGTCAAGACTGATTTGCAGATAGCCATGTCTGAACTGGGGTGATGTGGTTAACAAAAAAACGATGGATTAAACCCAGATCTGTGACTGGGGGTGAATGTTTTGCCAATGTGCAACATTCCGTCCATCATCTTGTGTGTTTTGCTGTTCGCCCTATGTGGGAAGGGGTATGCCCAGACGTGGGTCCCGTGCTCACTACGCCACTGGAGTCAAGCTATCGTGGCTGAAAAGGGGTGAAACCCCGAAACCGGTCCTAGGATGCTTGATTCCAGTCCAGGGAAGACATGGCTTGGCAGTTCGGGCTGGACTGTTCCCATGAGGCACAGGGTCAAAACTGATTTGCATATGGCCATGTCTGAATTGGGGTGGCGTGGTGAGCAAAATAACGAAGGATTAAACCCAGATCTGTGACTGGGGGTGAATGTTTTGCCAATGTGCAACATTCCGTCCATCATCTTGTGTGTTTTGCTGTTCTCCCTATGTGGGAAGGGTATGCCCCGACGTGGGTCCCGTGCTCACTACGCCACTAGAGTCAAGCTATCCTGGCTGAAGAGGGATGAAACCCCGAAACCGGTCCTAGGATGCTTGATACAGGTCCAGGGAAGACATGGCTTGGCAGGTCGGGCTGGACTGTTCCCATGAGGCACAGGGTCAAGACTGATTTGCATATGGCCATGTCTGAACTGGGGTGTCGTGGTTAACAAAATAACGATGGATGAAACCCAGATCTGTGACTGGGGGTGAATGTTTTGCCAATGTGCAACATTCCGTCCATCATCTTGTGTGTTTTGCTGTTCGCCCTATGTGGGAAGGGGTATGCCCAGACGTGGGTCCCGTGCTCACTACGCCACTGGAGCCAAGCTATCCTGGCTGAAGAGGGGTGAAACCCCGAAACCGGTCCTAGAATGCTTGATTCCAGTCCAGGGAAGACATGGCTTGGCAGTTCGGGCTGGACTGTTCCCATGAGGCACAGGGTCAAGTCTGATTTGCATATGGCCATGTCTGAACTGGGGTGTCGTGGTTAACAAAATAACGATGGATTAAACCCAGATCTGTGACTGGGGGTGAATGTTTTGCTAATGTGCAACATTCCGTCCATCATCTTGTGTGTTTTGCTGTTCTCCCTATGTGGGAAGGGTATGCCCAGACGTGGGTCCCGTGCTCACTACGCCACTGGAGTCAAGCTATCCTGGCTGAAGAGGGGTGAAACCCCGAAACCGGTCCTAGGATGTTTGATTCCAGTCCAGGGAAGACATGGCTTGGCAGTTCGGGCTGGACTGTTCCCATGAGACACAGGGTCAAAACTGATTTGCATATGGCCTTGTCTGAACTGGGGTGGCGTGGTGAGCAAAATAACAAAGGATTAAACCCAGATCTGTGACTGGGGGTGAATGTTTTGCCAATGTGCAACATTCCGTCCATCATCTTGTGTGTTTTGCTGTTCTCCCTATGTGGGAAGGGTATGCCCCGACGTGGGTCCCGTGCTCACTACGCCACTGGAGTCAAGCTATTCTGGCTGAAGAGGGGTGAAACCCCGAAACCGGTCCTAGGATGCTTGATTCCGGTCCAGGGAAGACATGGCTTGGCAGTTCGGGCTGGACTGTTCCCATGAGGCACAGGGTCAAGACTGATTTGCATATGGCCATGTCTGAACTGGGGTGGCGTGGTGAGCAAAATAACGATGGATTAAACCCAGATCTGTGACTGGGGGTGAATGTTTTGCCAATGTTCAACATTCCGTCCATCATCTTGTGTGTTTTGCTGTTCGCCCCATGTGGGAAGGGTATGCCCAGACGTGGGTTCCGTGCTCACTACGCCACTGGAGTCAAGCTATCCTGGCTGAAGAGGGGTGAAACCCCGAAACCGGTCCTAGGATGCTTGATTCCGGTCCAGGGAAGACATGGCTTGGCAGTTCGGGCTGGACTGTTCCCATGAGGCACAGGGTCAAGACTGATTTGCATATGGCCATGTCTGAACTGGGGTGGCGTGTTGAGCAAAATGACGATGGATTAAACCCAGATCTGTGACTGGGGGTGAATGTTTTGCCAATGTGCAACATTCCGTCCATCATCTTGTGTGTTTTGCTGTTCGCCCTATGTGGGAAGGGTATGCCCAGACGTGGGTACCGTGCACACTACGCCACTGGAGTCAAGCTATTCTGGCTGAAGAGGGGTGAAACCCCGAAACCGGTCCTAGGATGCTTGATTCCGGTCCAGGGAAGACATGGCTTGGCAGTTCGGGCTGGACTGTTCCCATGAGGCACAGGGTCAAGACTGATTTGCATATGGCCATGTCTGAACTGGGGTGGCGTGGTGAGCAAAATAACGATGGATTAAACCCAGATCTGTGACTGGGGGTGAATGTTTTGCCAATGTGCAACATTCCGTCCATCATCTTGTGTGTTTTGCTGTTCGCCCTATGTGGGAAGGGTATGCCCAGACGTGGGTACCGTGCACACTACGACACTGGAGTCAAGCTATCCTGGCTGAAGAGGGGTGAAACCCCGAAACCGGTCCTAGGATGCTTGATTCCGGTCCAGGGAAGACATGGCTTGGCAGTTCGGGCTGGACTGTTCCCATGAGGCACAGGGTCAAGACTGATTTGCATATGGCCATGTCTGAACTGGGGTGGCGTGGTGAGCAAAATAACGATGGATTAAACCCAGATCTGTGACTGGGGGTGAATGTTTTGCCAATGTGCAACATTCCGTCCATCATCTTGTGTGTTTTGCTGTTCTTCCTATGTGGGAAGGGGTATGCCCAGACGTGGGTCCCGTGCTCACTACGCCACCAGATTCAAGCTATCCTGGCTGAAGAGGGGTGAAACCCTGAAACCGGTCCTAGGATGCTTGATTCCAGTCCAGGGAAGACATGGCTTGGCAGTTCGGGCTGGACTGTTCTCATGAGGCACAGGGTCAAGACTGATTTGCATATGGCCATGTCTGAACTGGGGTGGCGTGGTGAGCAAAATAACGATGGATTAAACCCAGATCTGTGACTGGGGGTGAATGTTTTGCCAATGTGCAACATTCCGTCCATCATCTTGTGTGTTTTGCTGTTCGCCCTATGTGGGAAGGGTATGCCCAGACGTGGGTACCATGCTCACTACGCCACTGGAGTCAAGCTATCCTGGCTGAAGAGGGGTGAAACCCCGAAACCGGTCCTAGGATGCTTGATTCCGGTCCAGGGAAGACATGGCTTGGCAGTTCGGGCTGGACTGTTCCCATGAGGCACAGGGTCAAGACTGATTTGCATATGGCCATGTCTGAACTGGGGTGGCGTGGTGAGCAAAACAACGATGGATTAAACCCAGATCTGTGACTGGGGGTGAATGTTTTGCCAATGTGCAACATTCCGTCCATCATCTTGTGTGTTTTGCTGTTCGCCCTATGTGGGAAGGGTATGCCCAGATGTGGGTCCCATGCTCACTACGCCACTGGAGTCAAGCTATCCTGGCTGAAGAGGGGTGAAACCCCAAAACCGGTCCTAGGATGCTTGATTCCGGTCCAGGGAAGACATGGCTTGGCAGTTCGGGCTGGACTGTTCCCATGAGGCAAAGGGTCAAGACTGATTTGCATATGGCCATGTCTGAACTGGGGTGGCGTGGTTAACAAAATAACGATGGATTAAACCCACATCTGTGACTGGGGGTGAATGTTTTGCCAATGTGCAACATTCCGTCCATCATCTTGTGTGTTTTGCTGTTCGCCGTATGTGGGAAGGGGTATGCCCAGACGTGGGTCCCGTGCTCACTACGCCACTGGATTCAAGCTATCCTGGCTGAAGAGGGGTGAAACCCCGAAACCGGTCCTAGGATGCTTGATTCCAGTCCAGGGAAGACATGGCTTGGCAGTTCGGGCTGGACTGTTCTCATGAGGCACAGGGTCAAGACTGATTTGCATATGGCCATGTCTGAACTGGGGTGGCGTGGTGAGCAAAATAACGATGGATTAAACCCAGATCTGTGACTGGGGGTGAATGTTTTGCCAATGTGCAACATTCCGTCCATCATCTTGTGTGTTTTGCTGTTCTCCCTATGTGGGAAGGGTATGCACAGACGTGTGTCCCATGCTCACTACGCCACTGGAGTCAAGCTATCCTGGCTGAAGAGGGGTGAAACCCCGAAACCGGTCCTAGGATGCTTGATTCCGGTCCAGGGAAGACATGGCTTGGCAGTTCGGGCTGGACTGTTCCCATGAGGCACAGGGTCAAGACTGATTTGCATATGGCCATGTCTGAACTGGGGTGGCGTGGTGAGCAAAATAACGATGGATTAAACCCAGATCTGTGACTGGGAGTGAATGTTTTGCCAATGTGCAACATTCTGTCCATCATCTTGTGTGTTTTGCTGTTCGCCCTATGTGGGAAGGGTATGCCGAGACGTGGGTCCCGTGCTCACGACGCCACTGGAGTCAAGCTATCCTGGCTTAAGAGAGGTGAAACCCCGAAACCGGTCCTAGGATGCTTGATTCCGGTCCAGGGAAGACATGGCTTGGCAGTTCGGGCTGGACTCTTCCCATGAGGCACATGGTCAAGACTGATTTGCATATGGCCATGTCTGAACTGGGGTGGCGTGGTGAGCAGAATAACGATGGATTAAACCCAGATCTGTGGCTGGGGGTGAATGTTTTGCCAATGTGCAACATTCCGTCCATCATCTTGTGTGTTTTACTGTTCGCCCTATGTGGGAAGGGTATGCCCAAACGTGCGTCCCGTGCTCACTACGCCACTGGAGTCAAGCTATCCTGGCTGAAGAGGGGTGAAACCCCGAAACCGGTCCAAGGATGCTTGATACAGGTCCAGGGAAGACATGGCTTGGCAGGTCGGGCTGGACTGTTCCCATGAGGCACAGTGTCAAGACTGATTTGCATATGGCCATGTCTGAACTTTGGTGTCGTGGTTAACAAAATAACGATGGATTAAACCCAGATCTGTGACTGGGGGTGAATGTTTTGCCAATGTGCAACATTCCGTCCATCTTGTGTGTTTTGCTGTTCGCCCTATGTGGGAAGGGGTATGCCCAGACGTGGGTCCCGTGCTCACTACGCCACTGGAGCCAAGCTATCATGGCTGAAGAGGGGTGAAACCCCAAAACCGGTCCTAGGATGCTTGATTCCAGTCCAGGGAAGACATGGCTTGGCAGTTCGGGCTGGACTGTTCCCATGAGGCACAGGGTCAACACTGATTTGCATATGGCCATGTCTGAACTGGGGTGGCGTGGTGAGCAAAATAACGATGGATTAAACCCAGATCTGTGACTGGGGGTGAATGTTTTGCCAATGTGCAACATTCCGTCCATCATCTTGTGTGTTTTGTTGTTCTGCCTATGTGCGAAGGGTATGCCCAGACGTGGGTCCCGTGCTCACTACGCCACTGTAGTCAAGCTATCCTGGCTGAAGAGGGGTGAAACCCCGAAACCGGTCCTAGGATGCTTGATACAGGTCCAGGGAAGACATGGCTTGGCAGTTCGGGCTGGACTGTTCCCATGAGGCACAGGGTCAAGACTGATTTGCATATGGCCATGTCTGAACTGGGGTGATGTGGTTAACAATAACGATGGATTAAACCCAGATCTGTGACTGGGGGTGAATGTTTTGCCATTGTGCAACATTCCATCCATCATCTTGTGTGTTTTGCTGTTCGCCCTATGTGGGAAGGGGTATGCCCAGATGTGGGTCCCGTGCTCACTACGCCACTGGAGTCAAGCTATCGTGGCTGAAGAGGGGTGAAACCCCGAAACCGGTCCTAGGATGCTTAATTCCAGTCCAGGGAAGACATGGCTTGGCAGTTCGGGCTGGACTGTTCCCATGAGGCACAGGGTCAAAACTGATTTGCATATGGCCATGTCTGAATTAGGGTGGCGTGGTGAGCAAAATAACGAAGGATTAAACCCAGATCTGTGACTGGGGGTGAATGTTTTGCCAATGTGCAACATTCCGTCCATCATCTTGTGTGTTTTGCTGTTCTCCCTATGTGGGAAGGGTATGCCCCGACGTGGGTCCCGTGCTCACTACGCCAATGGAGTCAAGCTATTCTGGCTGAAGAGGGGTGAAACCCCGAAACCGGTCCTAGGATGCTTGATTCCGGTCCAGGGAAGACATGGCTTGGCAGTTCGGGCTGGACTGTTCCCATGAGGCACAGGGTCAAGACTATTTTGCATATGGCCATGTCTGAACTGGGGTGGCGTGGTTAACAAAATAACGATGGATTAAACCCAGATCTGTGACTGGGGGTGAATGTTTTGCCAATGTGCAACATTCCGTCCATCATCTTGTGTATTTTGCTGTTCGCCCTATGTGGGAAGGGTATGCCCAGATGTGGGTCCCATGCTCACTACGCCACTGGAGTCAAGCTATCCTGGCTGAAGAGGGATGAAACCCCGAAACCGGTCCTAGGATGCTTGATACAGGTCCAGGGAAGACATGGCTTGGCAGGTCGGGCTGGACTGTTCCCATGAGGCACAGGGTCAAGACTGATTTGCATATGGCCATGTCTGAACTGGGGTGTCGTGGTTAACAAAATAACGATGGATTAAACCCAGATCTGTGACTGGGGGTGAATGTTTTGCCAATGTGCATCATTCCGTCCATCATCTTGTGTGTTTTGCTGTTCGCCCTATGTGGGAAGGGGTATGCCCAGACGTGGGTCCCGTGCTCACTACACCACTGGAGCCAAGCTATCCTGGCTGAAGAGGGGTGAAACCCCGAAACCGGTCCTAGAATGCTTGATTCCAGTCCAGGGAAGACATGACTTGGCAGTTCGGGCTGGACTGTTCCCATGAGGCACAGGGTCAAGACTGATTTGCATGTGGCCATGTCTGAACTGGGGTGTCGTGGTTAACAAAATAACGATGGATTAAACCCAGATCTGTGACTGGGGGTGAATGTTTTGCCAATGTGCAACATTCCGTCCATCATCTTGTGTGTTTTGCTGTTCTCCCTATGTGGGAAGGGTATGCCCAGACGTGGGTCCCGTGCTCACTACGCCACTGGAGTCAAGCTATCCTGGCTGAAGAGGGGTGAAACCCCGAAACCGGTCCTAGGATGCTTGATACAGGTCCAGGGAAGACATGGCTTGGCAGTTCGGGCTGGACTGTTCCCATGAGGCACAGGGTCAAGACTGATTTGCATATGGCCATGTCTGAACTGGGGTGATGTGGTTAACAAAAAAACGATGGATTAAACCCAGATCTGTGACTGGGGGTGAATGTTTTGCCAATGTGCAACATTCCGTCCATCATCTTGTGTGTTTTGCTGTTCGCCCTATGTGGGAAGGGGTATGCCCAGACGTGGGTCCCGTGCTCAAAACGCCACTGGAGTCAAGCTATCGTGGCTGAAGAGGGGTGAAACCCCGAAACCGGTCCTAGGATGCTTGATTCCAGTCCAGGGAAGACATGGCTTGGCAGTTCGGGCTGGACTGTTCCCATGAGGCACAGGGTCAAAACTGATTTGCATATGGCCATGTCTGAATTGGGGTGGCGTTTTGAGCAAAATAACGAAGGATTAAACCCAGATCTGTGACTGGGGTTGAATGTTTTGCCAATGTGCAACATTCCGTCCATCATCTTGTGTGTTTTGCTGTTCTCCCTATGTGGGAAGGGTATGCCCCGACGTGGGTCCCGTGCTCACTACGCCACTGGAGTCAAGCTATTCTGGCTGAAGAGGGGTGAAACCCTGAAACCGGTCCTAGGATGCTTGATTCCGGTCCAGGGAAGACATGGCTTGGCAGTTCGGGCTGGACTGTTCCCATGAGGCACAGGGTCAAGACTATTTTGCATATGGCCATGTCTGAACTGGGGTGGCGTGGTTAACAAAATAACGATGGATTAAACCCAGATCTGTGAGTGGGGGTGAATGTTTAGCCAATGTGCAACATTCCGTCCATCATCTTGTGTGTTTTGCTGTTCGCCCTATGTGGGAAGGGTATGCCCAGATGTGGGTCCCATGCTCACTACGCCACTGGAGTCAAGCTATCCTGGCTGAAAAGGGGTAAAACCCTGAAACTGGTCCTAGGATGCTTGATTCCGGTCCAGGGAAGACATGGCTTGGCAGGTCGGGCTGGACTGTTCCCATGAGGCACAGGGTCAAGACTGATTTGCATATGGCCATGTCTGAACTGGGGTGGCGTGGTGAGCAAAATAACAATGGATTAAACCCAGATCTGTGGCTGGGGGTGATTGTTTTGCCAATGTGCAACATTCCGTCCATCATCTTGTCTGTTTTGCTGTTCGCCCTATGTGGGAAGGGTATGCCCAGACGTGCGTCCCGTGCTCACTACGCCACTAGAGTCAAGCTATCCTGGCTGAAGAGGGATGAAACCCCAAAACCGGTCCTAGGATGCTTGATACAGGTCCAGGGAAGACATGGCTTTGCAGGTCGGGCTGGACTGTTCCCATGAGGCACAGGGTCAAAACTGATTTGCATATGGCCATGTCTGAACTGGGGTGGCGTGGTGAGCAAAATAACAAAGGATTAAACCCAGATCTGTGACTGGGGGTGAATGTTTTGCCAATGTGCAACATTCCGTCCATCATCTTGTGTGTTTTGCTGTTCTCCCTATGTGGGAAGGGTATGCCCCGACGTGGGTCCCGTGCTCACTACGCCACTGGAGTCAAGCTATTCTGGCTGAAGAGGGGTGAAACCCCGAAACCGGTCCTAGGATGCTTGATTCCGGTCCAGGGAAGACATGGCTTGGCAGTTCGGGCTGGACTGTTCCCATGAGGCACAGGGTCAAGACTGATTTGCATATGGCCATGTCTGAACTGGGGTGGCGTGGTGAGCAAAATAACGATGGATTAAACCCAGATCTGTGACTGGGGGTGAATGTTTTGCCAATGTGCAACATTCCGTCCATCATCTTGTGTGTTTTGCTGTTCGCCCTATGTGGGAAGGGTATGCCCAGACATGGGTCCCGTGCTCACCACGCCACTGGAGTCAAGCTATCCTGGCTGAAGAGGGGTGAAACCCCGAAACCGGTCCTAGGATGCTTGATACAGGTCCAGGGAAGACATGGCTTGGCAGTTCGGGCTGGACTGTTCCCATGAGGCACAGGGTCAAGACTGATTTGCATATGGTCATGTCTGAACTGGGGTGATGTGGTTAACAAAAAAACGATGGATTAAACCCAGATCTGTGACTGGGGGTGAATGTTTTGCCAATGTGCAACATTCCGTCCATCATCTTGTGTGTTTTGCTGTTCGCCCTATGTGGGAAGGGGTATGCCCAGATGTGGGTCCCGTGCTCACTACGCCACTGGAGTCAAGCTATCGTGGCTGAAGAGGGGTGAAACCCCGAAACCGGTCCTAGGATGCTTGATTCCAGTCCAGGGAAGACATGGCTTGGCAGTTCGGGCTGGACTGTTCCCATGAGGCACAGGGTCAAAACTGATTTGCATATGGCCATGTCTGAATTGGGGTGGCGTGGTGAGCAAAATAACGAAGGATTAAACCCAGATCTGTGACTGGGGGTGAATGTTTTGCCAATGTGCAACATTCCGTCCATCATCTTGTGTGTTTTGCTGTTCTCCCTATGTGGGAAGGGTATGCCCCGACGTGGGTCCCGTGCTCACTACGCCACTGGAGTCAAGCTATTCTGGCTGAAGAGGGGTGAAACCCTGAAACCGGTCCTAGGATGCTTGATTCCGGTCCAGGAAAGACATGGCTTGGCAGTTCGGGCTGGACTGTTCCCATGAGGCACAGGGTCAAGACTATTTTGCATATGGCCATGTCTGAACTGGGGTGATGTGGTTAACAAAAAAACGATGGATTAAACCCAGATCTGTGACTGGGGGTGAATGTTTTGCCAATGTGCAACATTCCGTCCATCATCTTGTGTGTTTTGCTGTTCGCCCTATGTGGGAAGGGGTATGCCCAGACGTGGGTCCCGTGCTCACTACGCCACTGGAGTCAAGCTATCGTGGCTGAAGAGGGGTGAAACCCCGAAACCGGTCCTAGGATGCTTGATTCCAGTCCAGGGAAGACATGGCTTGGCAGTTCGGGCTGGACTGTTCCCATGAGGCACAGGGTCAAAACTGATTTGCATATGGCCATGTCTGAATTGGGGTGGCGTGGTGAGCAAAATAACGAAGGATTAAACCCAGATCTGTGACTGGGGGTGAATGTTTTGCCAATGTGCAACATTCCGTCCATCATCTTGTGTGTTTTGCTGTTCTCCCTATGTGGGAAGGGTATGCCCCGACGTGGGTCCCGTGCTCACTACGCCACTGGAGTCAAGCTATTCTGGCTGAAGAGGGGTGAAACCCTGAAACCGGTCCTAGGATGCTGGATTCCGGTCCAGGGAAGACATGGCTTGGCAGTTCGGGCTGGACTGTTCCCATGAGGCACAGGGTCAAGACTATTTTGCATATGGCCATGTCTGAACTGGGGTGGCGTGGTTAACAAAATAACGATGGATTAAACCCAGATCTGTGACTGGGGGTGAATGTTGAGCCAATGTGCAACATTCCGTCCATCATCTTGTGTGTTTTGCTGTTCGCCCTATGTGGGAAGGGTATGCCCAGATGTGGGTCCCATGCTCACTATGCCACTGGAGTCAAGCTATCCTGGCTGAAGAGGGGTAAAACCCTGAAACTGGTCCTAGGATGCTTGATTCCGGTCCAGGGAAGACATGGCTTGGCAGTTCGGGCTGGACTGTTCCCATGAGGCACAGGGTCAAGACTGATTTGCATATGGCCATGTCTGAACTGGGGTGGCGTGGTGAGCAAAATAACAATGGATTAAACCCAGATCTGTGGCTGGGGGTGATTGTTTTGCCAATGTGCAACATTCCGTCCATCATCTTGTCTGTTTTGCTGTTCGCCCTATGTGGGAAGGGTATGCCCAGACGTGCGTCCCGTGCTCACTACGCCACTAGAGTCAAGCTATCCTGGCTGAAGAGGGATGAAACCCCAAAACCGGTCCTAGGATGCTTGATACAGGTCCAGGGAAGACATGGCTTGGCAGGTCGGGCTGGACTGTTCCCATGAGGCACAGGGTCAAAACTGATTTGCATATGGCCATGTCTGAACTGGGGTGGCGTGGTGAGCAAAATAACAAAGGATTAAACCCAGATCTGTGACTGGGGGTGAATGTTTTGCCAATGTGCAACATTCCGTCCATCATCTTGTGTGTTTTGCTGTTCTCCCTATGTGGGAAGGGTATGCCCCGACGTGGGTCCCGTGCTCACTACGCCACTGGAGTCAAGCTATTCTGGCTGAAGAGGGGTGAAACCCCGAAACCGGTCCTAGGATGCTTGATTCCGGTCCAGGGAAGACATGGCTTGGCAGTTCGGGCTGGACTGTTCCCATGAGGCACAGGGTCAAGACTGATTTGCATATGGCCATGTCTGAACTGGGGTGGCGTGGTGAGCAAAATAACGATGGATTAAACCCAGATCTGTGACTGGGGGTGAATGTTTTGCCAATGTGCAACATTCCGTCCATCATCTTGTGTGTTTTGCTGTTCGCCCTATGTGGGAAGGGTATGCCCAGACATGGGTCCCGTGCTCACCACGCCACTGGAGTCAAGCTATCCTGGCTGAAGAGGGGTGAAACCCCAAAACCGGTCCTAGGATGCTTGATACAGGTCCAGGGAAGACATGGCTTGGCAGTTCGGGCTGGACTGTTCCCATGAGGCACAGGGTCAAGACTGATTTGCATATGGTCATGTCTGAACTGGGGTGATGTGGTTAACAAAAAAACGATGGATTAAACCCAGATCTGTGACTGGGGGTGAATGTTTTGCCAATGTGCAACATTCCGTCCATCATCTTGTGTGTTTTGCTGTTCGCCCTATGTGGGAAGGGGTATGCCCAGATGTGGGTCCCGTGCTCACTACGCCACTGGAGTCAAGCTATCGTGGCTGAAGAGGGGTGAAACCCCGAAACCGGTCCTAGGATGCTTGATTCCAGTCCAGGGAAGACATGGCTTGGCAGTTCGGGCTGGACTGTTCCCATGAGGCACAGGGTCAAGACTGATTTGCATATGGCCATGTCTGAACTGGGGTGGCGTGGTGAGCAAAATAACAATGGATTAAACCCAGATCTGTGGCTGGGGGTGATTGTTTTGCCAATGTGCAACATTCCGTCCATCATCTTGTCTGTTTTGCTGTTCGCCCTATGTGGGAAGGGTATGCCCAGACGTGCGTCCCGTGCTCACTACGCCACTAGAGTCAAGCTATCCTGGCTGAAGAGGGATGAAACCCCAAAACCGGACCTAGGATGCTTGATACAGGTCCAGGGAAGACATGGCTTGGCAGGTCGGGCTGGACTGTTCCCATGAGGCACAGGGTCAAAACTGATTTGCATATGGCCATGTCTGAACTGGGGTGGCGTGGTGAGCAAAATAACAAAGGATTAAACCCAGATCTGTGACTGGGGGTGAATGTTTTGCCAATGTGCAACATTCCGTCCATCATCTTGTGTGTTTTGCTGTTCTCCCTATGTGGGAAGGGTATGCCCCGACGTGGGTCCCGTGCTCACTACGCCACTGGAGTCAAGCTATTCTGGCTGAAGAGGGGTGAAACCCCGAAACCGGTCCTAGGATGCTTGATTCCGGTCCAGGGAAGACATGGCTTGGCAGTTCGGGCTGGACTGTTCCCATGAGGCACAGGGTCAAGACTGATTTGCATATGGCCATGTCTGAACTGGGGTGGCGTGGTGAGCAAAATAACGATGGATTAAACCCAGATCTGTGACTGGGGGTGAATGTTTTGCCAATGTGCAACATTCCGTCCATCATCTTGTGTGTTTTGCTGTTCGCCCTATGTGGGAAGGGTATGCCCAGACATGGGTCCCGTGCTCACCACGCCACTGGAGTCAAGCTATCCTGGCTGAAG
This sequence comes from Triturus cristatus, assembly GCF_964204655.1. NCBI lineage: Eukaryota > Metazoa > Chordata > Amphibia > Caudata > Salamandridae > Triturus > Triturus cristatus. Next base: position 1,336,032,593 of record NC_140591.1, read on the forward strand.
AGGGGTGAAACCCCGAAACCGGTCCTAGGATGCTTGATACAGGTCCAGGGAAGACATGGCTTGGCAGTTCGGGCTGGACTGTTCCCATGAGGCACAGGGTCAAGACTGATTTGCATATGGTCATGTCTGAACTGGGGTGATGTGGTTAACAAAAAAACGATGGATTAAACCCAGATCTGTGACTGGGGGTGAATGTTTTGCCAATGTGCAACATTCCGTCCATCATCTTGTGTGTTTTGCTGTTCGCCCTATGTGGGAAGGGGTATGCCCAGATGTGGGTCCCGTGCTCACTACGCCACTGGAGTCAAGCTATCGTGGCTGAAGAGGGGTGAAACCCCGAAACCGGTCCTAGGATGCTTGATTCCAGTCCAGGGAAGACATGGCTTGGCAGTTCGGGCTGGACTGTTCCCATGAGGCACAGGGTCAAAACTGATTTGCATATGGCCATGTCTGAATTGGGGTGGCGTGGTGAGCAAAATAACGAAGGATTAAACCCAGATCTGTGACTGGGGGTGAATGTTTTGCCAATGTGCAACATTCCGTCCATCATCTTGTGTGTTTTGCTGTTCTCCCTATGTGGGAAGGGTATGCCCCGACGTGGGTCCCGTGCTCACTACGCCACTGGAGTCAAGCTATTCTGGCTGAAGAGGGGTGAAACCCTGAAACCGGTCCTAGGATGCTTGATTCCGGTCCAGGAAAGACATGGCTTGGCAGTTCGAGCTGGACTGTTCCCATGAGGCACAGGGTCAAGACTATTTTGCATATGGCCATGTGTGAACTGGGGTGGCGTGGTTAACAAAATAACGATGGATTAAACCCAGATCTGTGACTGGGGGTGAATGTTTAGCCAATGTGCAACATTCCGTCCATCATCTTGTGTGTTTTGCTGTTCGCCCTATGTGGGAAGGGTATGCCCAGATGTGGGTCCCATGCTCACTACGCCACTGGAGTCAAGCTATCCTGGCTGAAGAGGGGTAAAACCCCGAAACTGGTCCTAGGATGCTTGATTCCGGTCCAGGGAAGACATGGCTTGGCAGTTCGGGTTGGACTGTTCCCATGAGGCACAGGGTCAAGACTGATTTGCATATGGCCATGTCTGAACTGGGGTGGCGTGGTGAGCAAAATAACGATGGATTAAACCCAGATCTGTGGCTGGGGGTGATTGTTTTGCCAATGTGCAACATTCCGTCCATCATCTTGTGTGTTTTGCTGTTCGCCCTATGTGGGAAGGGTATGCCCAGACGTGCGTCCCGTGCTCACTACGCCACTAGAGTCAAGCTATCCTGGCTGAAGAGGGATGAAACCCCGAAACCGGTCCTAGGATGCTTGATACAGGTCCAGGGAAGACATGGCTTGGCAGGTCGGGCTGGACTGTTCCCATGAGGCACAGGGTCAAGACTGATTTGCATATGGCCATGTCTGAACTGGGGTGTCGTGGTTAACAAAATAACGATGGATTAAACCCAGATCTGTGACTGGGGGTGAATGTTTTGCCAATGTGCAACATTCCGTCCATCATCTTGTGTGTTTTGCTGTTCGCCCTATGTGGGAAGGGGTATGCCCAGACGTGGGTCCCGTGCTCACTACGCCACTGGAGCCAAGCTATCCTGGCTGAAGAGGGGTGAAACCCCGAAACCGGTCCTAGAATGCTTGATTCCAGTCCAGGGAAGACATGGCTTGGCAGTTCGGGCTGGACTGTTCCCATGAGGCACAGGGTCAAGACTGATTTGCATATGGCCATGTCTGAACTGGGGTGTCGTGGTTAACAAAATAACGATGGATTAAACCCAGATCTGTGACTGGGGGTGAATGTTTTGCCAATGTGCAACATTCCGTCCATCATCTTGTGTGTTTTGCTGTTCTCCCTATGTGGGAAGTGTATGCCCAGACGTGGGTCCCGTGCTCACTACGCCACTGGAGTCAAGCTATCCTGGCTGAAGAGGGGTGAATCCCCGAAACCGGTCCTAGGATGTTTGATTCCAGTCCAGGGAAGACATGGCTTGGCAGTTCGGGCTGGACTGTTCCCATGAGGCACAGGGTCAAAACTGATTTGCATATGGCCATGTCTGAACTGGGTTGGCGTGGTGAGCAAAATAACAAAGGATTAAACCCAGATCTGTGACTGGGGGTGAATGTTTTGCCAATGTGCAACATTCCGTCCATCATCTTGTGTGTTTTGCTGTTCGCCCTATGTGGGAAGGGGTATGCCCAGACGTGGGTCCCGTGCTCACTACGCCACTGGAGCCAAGCTATCCTGGCTGAAGAGGGGTGAAACCCCGAAACCGGTCCTAGAATGCTTGATTCCAGTCCAGGGAAGACATGGCTTGGCAGTTCGGGCTGGACTGTTCCCATGAGGCACAGGGTCAAGACTGATTTGCATATGGCCATGTCTGAACTGGGGTGTCGTGGTTAACAAAATAACGATGGATTAAACCCAGATCTGTGACTGGGGGTGAATGTTTTGCCAATGTGCAACATTCCGTCCATCATCTTGTGTGTTTTGCTGTTCTCCCTATGTGGGAAGTGTATGCCCAGACGTGGGTCCCGTGCTCACTACGCCACTGGAGTCAAGCTATCCTGGCTGAAGAGGGGTGAATCCCCGAAACCGGTCCTAGGATGTTTGATTCCAGTCCAGGGAAGACATGGCTTGGCAGTTCGGGCTGGACTGTTCCCATGAGGCACAGGGTCAAGACTGATTTGCATATGGCCATGTCTGAACTGGGGTGGCGTGGTGAGCAAAATAACGATGGATTAAACCCAGATCTGTGACTGGGGGGAATGTTTTGCCAATGTGCAACATTCCGTCCATCATCTTGTGTGTTTTGCTGTTCGTCCTATGTGGGAAGGGTATGCCCAGACGTGGGTCCCGTGCTCACTACGCCACTGGAGTCAAGCTATCCTGGCTGAAGAGGGGTGAAACCCCGAAACCGGTCCTAGGATGCTTGATTCCGGTCCAGGGAAGACATGGCTTGGCAGTTCGGGCTGGACTGTTCCCATGAGGCACAGGGTCAAGACTGATTTGCATATGGCCATGTCTGAACTGGGGTGGCGTGGTGAGCAAAATAACGATGGATTAAAACTAGATCTGTGACTGGGGGTGAATGTTTTGCCAATGTGCAACATTCCATCCATCATCTTGTGTGTTTTGCTGTTCGCCCTATGTGGCAAGGGTATGCCCAGACGTGGGTACCGTGCTCACTACGCCACTGGAGTCAAGCTATCCTGGCTGAAGAGGGGTGAAACCCCGAAACCGGTCCTAGGATGCTTGATTCCGGTCCAGGGAAGACATGGCTTGGCAGTTCGGGCTGGACTGTTCCCATGAGGCACAGGGTCAAGACTGATTTGCATATGGCCATGTCTGAACTGGGGTGGCGTGGTGAGCAAAATAACAATGGATTAAACCCAGATCTGTGACTGGGGGTGAATGTTTTGCCAATGTGCAACATTCCGTCCATCATCTTGTGTGTTTTGCTGTTCGCCCTATGTGGGAAGGGTATGCCCAGATGTGGGTCCCATGCTCACTATGCCGCTGGAGTCAAGCTATCCTGGCTGAAGAGGGGTGAAACCCCAAAACCGGTCCTAGGATGCTTGATTCCGGTCCAGGGAAGACATGGCTTGGCAGTTCGGGCTGGACTGTTCCCATGAGGCAAAGGGTCAAGACTGATTTGCATATGGCCATGTCTGAACTGGGGTGGCGTGGTTAACAAAATAACAATGGATTAAACCCAGATCTGTGACTGGGGGTGAATGTTTTGCCAATGTGCAACATTCCGTCCATCATCTTGTGTGTTTTGCTGTTCGCCCTATGTGGGAAGGGGTATGCCCAGACGTGGGTCCCGTGCTCACTACGCCACTGGAGTCAAGCTATCCTGGCTGAAGAGGGGTGAAACCCCGAAACCGGTCCTAAGATGCTTGATTCCGGTCCAGGGAAGACAGGGCTTGGCAGTTCGGGCTGGACTGTTCCCATGAGGCACAGGGTCAAGACTGATTTGCATATGGCCATGTCTGAACTGGGGTGGCGTGGTGAGCAAAATAACAATGGATTAAACCCAGATCTGTGACTGGGGGTGAATGTTTTGCCAATGTGCAACATTCCGTCCATCATCTTGTGTGTTTTGCTGTTCGCCCTATGTGGGAAGGGTATGCCCAGATGTGGGTCTCATGCTCACTACGCCACTGGAGTCAAGCTATCCTGGCTGAAGAGGGGTGAAACCCCAAAACCGGTCCTAGGATGCTTGATTCCGGTCCAGGGAAGACATGGCTTGGCAGTTCGGGCTGGACTGTTCCCATGAGGCAAAGGGTCAAGACTGATTTGCATATGGCCATGTCTGAACTGGGGTGGCGTGGTTAACAAAATAACAATGGATTAAACCCAGATCTGTGACTGGGGGTGAATGTTTTGCCAATGTGCAACATTCCGTCCATCATCTTGTGTGTTTTGCTGTTCGCCCTATGTGGGAAGTGGTATGCCCAGACGTGGGTCCCGTGCTCACTACGCCACTGGATTCAAGCTATCCTGGCTGAAGAGGGGTGAAACCCCGAAACCGGTCCTAGGATGCTTGATTCCAGTCCAGGGAAGACATGGCTTGGCAGTTCGGGCTGGACTGTTCTCATGAGGCACAGGGTCAAGACTGATTTGCATATGGCCATGTCTGAACTGGGGTGGCGTGGTGAGCAAAATAACGATGGATTAAACCCAGATCTGTGACTGGGGGTGAATGTTTTGCCAATGTGCAACATTCCGTCCATCATCTTGTGTGTTTTGCTGTTCTCCCTATGTGGGAAGAGTATGCACAGACGTGTGTCCCGTGCTCACTACGCCACTGGAGTCAAGCTATCCTGGCTGAAGAGGGGTGAAACCCCGAAACCGGTCCTAGGATGCTTGATTCCGGTGCAGGGAAGACATGGCTTGGCAGTTCGGGCTGGACTGTTCCCATGAGGCACAGGGTCAAGACTGATTTGCATATGGCCATGTTTGAACTGGGGTGGCGTGGTGAGCAAAATAACGATGGATTAAACCCAGATCTGTGACTGGGAGTGAATGTTTTGCCAATGTGCAACATTCCGTCCATCATCTTGTGTGTTTTACTGTTTGCCCTATGTGGGAAGGGTATGCCCAGACGTGGGTCCCGTGCTCACGACGCCACTGGAGTCAAGCTATCCTGGCTTAAGAGGGGTGAAACCCCGAAACGGGTCTAAGATGCTTGATTCCGGTCCAGGGAAGACATGGCTTGGCAGTTCGGGCTGGACTGTTCCCATGAGGCACAGGGTCAAGACTGATTTGCATATGGCCATGTCTGAACTGGGGTGGCGTGGTGAGCAAAATAACGATGGATTAAACCCAGATCTGTGGCTGGGGGTGAATGTTTTGCCAATGTGCGACATTCCGTCCATCATCTTGTGTGTTTTGCTGTTCGCCCTATGTGGGAAGGGTATGCCCAGACGTGGGTACCGTGCTCACTACGCCACTGGAGTCAAGCTATCCTGGCTGAAGAGGGGTGAAACACCAAAACCGGTCCTAGGATGCTTGATTCCGGTCCAGGGAATACATGGCTTGCCAGTTCCGACTGGACTGTTCCCATGAGGCAAAGGGTCAAGACTGATTTGCATATGGCCATGTCTGAACTGAGGTGGCGTGGTTAACAAAATAACGATGGATTAAACCCAGATCTGTGACTGGGGGTGAATGTTTTGCCAATGTGCAACATTCCGTCCATCATCTTGTGTGTTTTGCTGTTCTCCCTATGTGGGAAGGGTATGCCCAGACGTGGGTCCCGTGCTCACTATGCCACTGGAGTCAAGCTATCCTGGCTGAAGAGGGGTGAAACCCCGAAACCGGTCCTAGGATGCTTGATTCCGGTGCAGGGAAGACATGGCTTGGCAGTTCGGGCTGGACTGTTCCCATGAGGCACAGGGTCAAGACTGATTTGCATATAGCCATGTCTGAACTGGGGTGGCGTGGTGAGCAAAATAACGATGGATTAAACCCAGATCTGTGACTGGAGGTGAATGTTTTGCCAATGTGCAACATTCCGTCCATCATCTTGTGTGTTTTACTGTTCGCCCTATGTGGGAAGGGTATGCCCAGACGTGGGTCCCGTGCTCACTACGCCACTGGAGTCAAGCTATCCTGGCTGAAGAGGGGTGAAACCCCGAAACCGGTCCTAGGATGCTTGATTCCGGTCCAGGGAAGACATGGCTTGGCAGGTCGGGCTGGACTGTTCCCATGAGGCACAGGGTCAAGACTGATTTGCATATTGCCATGTCTGAACTGGGGTGCAATGGTGAGCAAAATAACGATGGATTAAACCCAGATCTGTGACTGGGGGTGAATGTTTTGCCAATGTGCAACATTCCGTCCATCCTCTTGTGTGTTTTGCTGTTCGCCCTTTGTGGGAAGGGTATGCCCAGACGTGGGTCCCGTGCTCACTACGCCACTGGAGTCAAGCTATCCTGGCTGAAGAGGGGCGAAACCCCGAAACCGGCCCTAGGATGCTTGATTCCGGTCCAGGGAAGACATGGCTTGGCAGTTCGGGCTGGACTGCTCCCATGAGGCACAGGGTCAAGACTGATTTGCATATGGCCATGTCTGAACTGGGGTGGCGTGGTGAGCAAAATAACGATGGATTAAACCCAGATCTGTGACTGGGAGTGAATGTTTTGCAAATGTGCAACATTCCGTCCATCATCTTGTGTGTTTTGCTGTTCGCCCTATGTGGGAAGGGTATGCCCAGACGTGGGTCCCGTGCTCACGACGCCACTGGAGTCAAGCTATCCTGGCTTAAGAGGGGTGAAACCCCGAAACCGTTCCTAGGATGCTTGATTCCGGTCCAGGGAAGACATGGCTTGGCAGGTCGGGCTGGACTGTTCCCATGAGGCACAGGGTCAAGACTGATTTGTATATTGCCATGTCTGAACTGGGGTGGCATGGTGAGCAAAATAACGATGGATTAAACCCAGATCTGTGACTGGGGGTGAATGTTTTGCCAATGTGCAACATTCCGTCCATCCTCTTGTGTGTTTTGCTGTTCGCCCTATGTGGGAAGGGTGTGCCCAGACATGGGTCCCGTGCTCACTACGCCACTGGAGTCAAGCTATCCTGGCTGAAGAGTGGTGAAACCCTGAAACCAGTCCTAGGCTGCTTGATTCCGGTCCAGGAAAGACATTGCTTGGCAGTTCGGGCTGGACTGTTCCCATGAGGCACTGGGTCAAGACTGATTAGCATATGGCCATGTCTGAACTGGGGTGGCGTGGTGAGCAAAATAACGATGGATTAAACCCAGATCTGTGACTGGGGGTCAATGTTTTGCCAATGTGCAACATTCCGTCCATCATCTTGTGTATTTTGCTGTTCTCCCTATGTGGGAAGGGTATGCCCAGACGTGGGTCCCGTGCTCACTATGCCACTGGAGTCAAGCTATCCTGGCTGAAGAGGGGTGAAACCCCGAAACCGGTCCTAGGATGCTTGATTCCGGTGCAGGGAAGACATGGCTTGGCAGTTCGGGCTGGACTGTTCCCATGAGGCACAGGGTCAAGACTGATTTGCATATAGCCATGTCTGAACTGGGGTGGCGTGGTGAGCAAAATAACGATGGATTAAACCCAGATCTGTGACTGGGGGTGAATGTTTTGCCAATGTGCAACATTCCGTCCATCATCTTGTGTGTTTTACTGTTCGCCCTATGTGGGAAGGGTATGCCCAGATGTGGGTCCCGTGCTCACTACGCCACTGGAGTCAAGCTATCCTGGCTGAATAGGGGTGAAACCCCGAAACCGGTCCTAGGATGCTTGATTCCGGTCCAGGGAAGACATGGCTTGGCAGGTCGGGCTGGACTGTTCCCATGAGGCACAGGGTCTAGACTGATTTGCATATTGCCATGTCTGAACTGGGGTGCAATGGTGAGCAAAATAACGATGGATTAAACCCAGATCTGTGACTGGGGGTGAATGTTTTGCCAATGTGCAACATTCCATCCATCCTCTTGTGTGTTTTGCTGTTCGCCCTATGTGGGAAGGGTATGCCCAGACGTGGTTCCCGTGCTCACAACGCCACTGGAGTCAAGCTATCCTGGCTTAAGAGGGGTGAAACCCCGAAACCGTTCCTAGGATGCTTGATTCCGGTCCAGGGAAGACATGGCTTGGCAGGTCGGGCTGGACTGTTCCCATGAGGCACAGGGTCAAGACTGATTTGTATATTGCCATGTCTGAACTGGGGTGGCATGGTGAGCAAAATAACGATGGATTAAACCCAGATCTGTGACTGGGGGTGAATGTTTTGCCAATGTGCAACATTCCGTCCATCCTCTTGTGTGTTTTGCTGTTCGCCCTATGTGGGAAGGGTATGCCCAGACATGGGTCCCGTGCTCACTACGCCACTGGAGTCAAGCTATCCTGGCTGAAGAGTGGTGAAACCCCGAAACCAGTCCTAGGATGCTTGATTCCGGTCCAGGGAAGACATGGCTTGGCAGTTCGGGCTGGACTGTTCCCATGAGGCACTGGGTCAAGACTGATTTGCATATGGCCATGTCTGAACTGGGGTGGCGTGGTGAGCAAAATAACGATGGATTAAACCCAGATCTGTGACTGGGGGTGAATGTTTTGCCAATGTGCAACATTCCATCGATCATCTTGTGTGTTTTGCTGTTCGTCCTATGTGGGAAGGGTATGCCCAGACGTGGGTCCCATGCTCACTACGTCACTGGAGTCAAGTTATCCTGGCTGAAGAGGGGTGAAACCCCGAAACCGGTCCTAGGATGCTTGATTCCGGCCCAGAGAAGACATGGCTTGGCAGTTCGGGCTGGACTGTTCCCATGAGGCACAGGGTCAAGACTGATTTGCATATGGCCATGTCTGAACTGGGGTGTCGTGGTTAACAAAATAACGATGGATTAAACCCAGATCTGTGACTGGGGGTGAATGTTTTGCCAATGTGCAACATTCCGTCCATCATCTTGTGTGTTTTGCTGTTAGCCCTATGTGGGAAGGGGTATGCCCAGACGTGGGTCCCGTGCTCACTACGCCACTGGAGCCAAGCTATCCTGGCTGAAGAGGGGTAAAACCCCAAAACCGGTCCTAGGATGCTTGATTCCAGTCCAGGGAAGACATGGCTTGGCAGTTCGGGCTGGACTGTTCCCATGTGGCACAGGGTCAAGACTGATTTGCATATGGCCATGTCTGAACTGGGGTGGCGTGGTGAGCAAAATAACGATGGATTAAACCCAGATCTGTGAATGGGGGTGAATGTTTTGCCAATGTGCAACATTCCGTCCATCATCTTGTGTGTTTTGCTGTTCGCCCTATGTGGGAAGGGTATGCCCAGACGTGGGTCCCGTGCTCACTACGACACTGGAGTCAAGCTATCCTGGCTGAAGAGGGGTGAAACCCCGAAACCGGTCCTAGGATGCTTGATACAGGTCCAGGGAAGACATGGCTTGGCAGTTCGGGCTGGACTGTTCCCATGAGGCACAGGGTCAAGAGTGATTTGCATATGGCCATGTCTGAACTGGGGTGATGTGGTTAACAAAATAACGATGGATTAAACCCAGATCTGTGACTGGGGGTGAATGTTTTGCCAATGTGCAACATTCCGTCCATCATCTTGTGTGTTTTGCTGTTCGCCCTATGTGGGAAGGGGTATGCCCAGACATGGGTCCCGTGCTCACTACGCCACTGGAGCCAAGCTATCCTGGCTGAAGAGGGGTGAAACCCCAAAACCGGTCCTAGGATGCTTGATTCCAGTCCAGGGAAGACATGGCTTTGCAGTTCGGGCTGGACTGTTCCCATGAGGCACAGGGTCAAGACTGATTTGCATATGGCCATGTCTGAACTGGGGTGGCATGGTGAGCAAAATAACGATGGATTAAACCCAGATCTGTGACTGGGGGTGAATGTTTTGCCAATGTGCAACATTCCGTCCATCATCTTGTGTGTTTTGCTGTTCGCCCTATGTGGGAAGGGTATGCCCAGACGTGGGTCCCGTGCTCACTACGCCACTGGAGTCAAGCTATCCTGGCTTAAGAGGGGTGAAACCTCGAAACCGGTCCTAGGATGCTTGATACAGGTCCAGGGAAGACATGGCTTGGCAGTTCGGGCTGGACTGTTCCCATGAGGCACAGGGTCAAGACTGATTTGCAAATGGCCATGTCTGAACTGGGGTGATGTGGTTAACAAAATAACGATGGATTAAACCCAGATCTGTGACTGGGGGTGAATGTTTTGCCAATGTGCAACATTCCGTCCATCATCTTGTGTGTTTTGCTGTTCGCCCTATGTGGGAAGGGGTATGCCCAGACGTGGGTCCCGTGCTCACTACGCCACTGGAGTCAAGCTATCATGGCTGAAGAGGGGTGAAACCCCGAAACTGGTCCTAGGATGCTTGATTCCAGTCCAGGGAAGACATGGCTTGGCAGTTCGGGCTGGACTGTTCCCATGAGGCACAGGGTCAAAACTGATTTGCATATGGCCATGTCTGAACTGGGGTGGCGTGGTGAGCAAAATAACGAAGGATTAAACCCAGATCTGTGACTGGGGGTGAATGTTTTGCCAATGTGCAACATTCCGTCCATCATCTTGTGTGTTTTGCTGTTCTCCCTATGTGGGAAGGGTATGCCCAGGCGTGGGTCCCGTGCTCACTATGCCACTGGAGTCAAGCTATCCTGGCTGAAGAGGGGTGAAACCCCGAAACCGGTCCTAGGATGCTTGATTCCGGTGCAGGGAAGACATGGCTTGGCAGTTCGGGCTGGACTGTTCCCATGAGGCACAGGGTCAAGACTGATTTGCATATAGCCATGTCTGAACTGGGGTGGCGTGGTGAGCAAAATAACGATGGATTAAACCCAGATCTGTGACTGGGGGTGAATGTTTTGCCAATGTGCAACATTCCGTCCATCATCTTGTGTGTTTTACTGTTCGCCCTATGTGGGAAGGGTATGCCCAGACGTGGGTCCCGTGCTCACTACGCCACTGGAGTCAAGCTATCCTGGCTGAAGAGGGGTGAAACCCCGAAACCGGTCCTAGGATGCTTGATTCCGGTCCAGGGAAGACATGGCTTGGCAGGTCGGGCTGGACTGTTCCCATGAGGCACAGGGTCAAGACTGATTTGCATATTGCCATGTCTGAACTGGGGTGCAATGGTGAGCAAAATAACGATGGATTAAACCCAGATCTGTGACTGGGGGTGAATGTTTTGCCAATGTGCAACATTCTGTCCATCCTCTTGTGTGTTTTGCTGTTTGCCCTATGTGGGAAGGGTATGCCCAGACGTGGGTCCCGTGCTCAATACGCCACTGGAGTCAAGCTATCCTGGCTGAAGAGGGGCGAAACCCCGAAACCGGCCCTAGGATGCTTGATTCCGGTCCAGGGAAGACATGGCTTGGCAGTTCGGGCTGGACTGCTCCCATGAGGCACAGGGTCAAGACTGATTTACATATGGCCATGTCTGAACTGGGGTGGCGTGGTGAGCAAAATAACGATGGATTAAACCCAGATCTGTGACTGGGAGTGAATGTTTTGCAAATGTGCAACATTCCGTCCATCATCTTGTGTGTTTTGCTGTTCGCCCTATGTGGGAAGGGTATGCCCAGACGTGGGTCCCGTGCTCACTATGCCACTGGAGTCAAGCTATCCTGGCTGAAGAGGGGTGAAACCCCGAAACCGGTCCTAGGATGCTTGATTCCGGTGCAGGGAAGACATGGCTTGGCAGTTCAGGCTGGACTGTTCCCATGAGGCACAGGGTCAAGACTGATTTGCATATAGCCATGTCTGAACTGGGGTGGCGTGGTGAGCAAAATAACGATGGATTAAACCCAGATCTGTGACTGGGGGTGAATGTTTTGCCAATGTGCAACATTCCGTCCATCATCTTGTGTGTTTTACTGTTCGCCCTATGTGGGAAGGGTATGCCCAGATGTGGGTCCCGTGCTCACTACGCCACTGGAGTCAAGCTATCCTGGCTGAAGAGGGGTGAAACCCCGAAACCGGTCCTAGGATGCTTGATTCCGGTCCAGGGAAGACATGGCTTGGCAGGTCGGGCTGGACTGTTCCCATGAGGCACAGGGTCTAGACTGATTTGCATATTGCCATGTCTGAACTGGGGTGCAATGGTGAGCAAAATAACGATGGATTAAACCCAGATCTGTGACTGGGGGTGAATGTTTTGCCAATGTGCAACATTCCGTCCATCCTCTTGTGTGTTTTGCTGTTCGCCCTATGTGGTAAGGGTATGCCCAGACGTGGGTCCCGTGCTCACAACGCCACTGGAGTCAAGCTATCCTGGCTTAAGAGGGGTGAAACCCCGAAACCGTTCCTAGGATGCTTGATTCCGGTCCAGGGAAGACATGGCTTGGCAGGTCGGGCTGGACTGTTCCCATGAGGCACAGGGTCAAGACTGATTTGTATATTGCCATGTCTGAACTGGGGTGGCATGGTGAGCAAAATAACGATGGATTAAACCCAGATCTGTGACTGGGAGTGAATGTTTTGCCAATGTGCAACATTCCGTCCATCCTCTTGTGTGTTTTGCTGTTCGCCCTATGTGGGAAGGGTATGCCCAGACATGGGTCCCGTGCTCACTACGCCACTGGAGTCAAGCTATCCTGGCTGAAGAGTGGTGAAACCCCGAAACCAGTCCTAGGATGCTTGATTCCGGTCCAGGGAAGACATGGCTTGGCAGTTCGGGCTGGACTGTTCCCATGAGGCACTGGGTCAAGACTGATTTGCATATGGCCATGTCTGAACTGGGGTGGCGTGGTGAGCAAAATAACGATGGATTAAACCCAGATCTGTGACTGGGGGTGAATGTTTTGCCAATGTGCAACATTCCGTCCATCATCTTGTGTGTTTTGCTGTTCTTCCTATGTGGGAAGGGTATGCCCAGACGTGGATCCCGTGCTCACTACATCACTGGAGTCAAGCTATCCTGGCTGAAGAGGGGTGAAACCCCGAAACGAGTCCTAGGATGCTTGATTCCGGTCCAGGGAAGACATGGCTTGGCAGTTCGGGCTGGACTGTTCCCATGAGGCACAGGGTCAAGACTGATTTGTATATGGCAATGTCTGAACTGGGGTGGCGTGGTGAGCAAAATAACGATGGATTAAACCCAGATCTGTGACTGGGGGTGAATGTTTTGCCAATGTGCAACATTCCATCGATCATCCTCTGTGTTTTGCTGTTCGTCCTATGTGGGAAGGGTATGCCCAGACGTGGGTCCCATGCTCACTACGTCACTGGAGTCAAGTTATCCTGGCTGAAGAGGGGTGAAACCCCGAAACCGGTCCTAGGATGCTTGATTCCGGCCCAGAGAAGACATGGCTTGGCAGTTCGGGCTGGACTGTTCCCATGAGGCACAGGGTCAAGACTGATTTGCATATGGCCATGTCTGAACTGGGGTGTCGTGGTTAACAAAATAACGATGGATTAAACCCAGATCTGTGACTGGGGGTGAATGTTTTGCCAATGTGCAACATTCCGTCCATCATCTTGTGTGTTTTGCTGTTAGCCCTATGTGGGAAGGGGTATGCCCAGACGTGGGTCCCGTGCTCACTACGCCACTGGAGCCAAGCTATCCTGGCTGAAGAGGGGTGAAACCCCAAAACCGGTCCTAGGATGCTTGATTCCAGTCCAGGGAAGACATGGCTAGGCAGTTCGGGCTGGACTGTTCCCATGTGGCACAGGGTCAAGACTGATTTGCATATGGCCATGTCTGAACTGGGGTGGCGTGGTGAGCAAAATAACGATGGATTAAACCCAGATCTGTGACTGGGGGTGAATGTTTTGCCAATGTGCAACATTCCGTCCATCATCTTGTGTGTTTTGCTGTTCGCCCTATGTGGGAAGGGTATGCCCAGACGTGGGTCCCGTGCTCACTACGACACTGGAGTCAAGCTATCCTGGCTGAAGAGGGGTGAAACCCCGAAACCGGTCCTAGGATGCTTGATACAGGTCCAGGGAAGACATGGCTTGGCAGTTCGGGCTGGACTGTTCCCATGAGGCACAGGGTCAAGACTGATTTGCATATGGCCATGTCTGAACTGGGGTGATGTGGTTAACAAAATAACGATGGACTAAACCCAGATCTGTGACTGGGGGTGAATGTTTTGCCAATGTGCAACATTCCGTCCATCATCTTGTGTGTTTTGCTGTTCGCCCTATGTAGGAAGGGGTATGCCCAGACATGGGTCCCGTGCTCACTACGCCACTGGAGCCAAGCTATCCTGGCTGAAGAGGGGTGAAACCCCAAAACCGGTCCTAGGATGCTTGATTCCAGTCCAGGGAAGACATGGCTTTGCAGTTCGGGCTGGACTGTTCCCATGAGGCACAGGATCAAGACTGATTTGCATATGGCCATGTCTGAACTGGGGTGGCGTGGTGAGCAAAATAACGATGGATTAAACCCAGATCTGTGACTGGGGGTGAATGTTTTGCCAATGTGCAACATTCCGTCCATCATCTTGTGTGTTTTGCTGTTCGCCCTATGTGGGAAGGGTATGCCCAGACGTGGGTCCCGTGCTCACTACGCCACTGGAGTCAAGCTATCCTGGCTGAAGAGGGGTGAATCCTCGAAACCGGTCCTAGGATGCTTGATACAGGTCCAGGGAAGACATGGCTTGGCAGTTCGGGCTGGACTGTTCCCATGAGGCACAGGGTCAAGACTGATTTGCATATGGCCATGTCTGAACTGGGGTGATGTGGTTAACAAAATAACGATGGATTAAACCCAGATCTGTGACTGGGGGTGAATGTTTTGCCAATGTGCAACATTCCATCCATCATCTTGTGTGTTTTGCTGTTCGCCCTATGTGGGAAGGGGTATGCCCAGACGTGGGTCCCGTGCTCACTACGCCACTGGAGTCAAGCTATCGTGGCTGAAGAGGGGTGAAACCCCGAAACCGGTCCTAGGATGCTTGATTCCAGTCCAGGGAAGACATGGCTTGGCAGTTCGGGCTGGACTGTTCCCATGAGGCACAGGGTCAAAACTGATTTGCATATGGCCATGTCTGAACTGGGGTGGCGTGGTGAGCAAAATAACGAAGGATTAAACCCAGATCTGTGACTGGGGGTGAATGTTTTGCCAATGTGCAACATTCCGTCCATCATCTTGTGTGTTTTGCTGTTCTCCCTATGTGGGAAGGGTATGCCCCGACGTGGGTCCCGTGCTCACTACGCCACTGGAGTCAAGCTATTCTGGCTGAAGAGGGGTGAAACCCCGAAACCGGTCCTAGGATGCTTGATTCCGGTCCAGGGAAGACATGGCTTGGCAGTTCGGGCTGGACTGTTCCCATGAGGCACAGGTTCAAGACTGATTTGCATATGGCCATGTCTTAACTGGGGTGGCGTGGTGAGCAAACTACCGATGGATTAAACCCAGATCTGTGACTGGGGGTGAATGTTTTGCCAATGTGCAACATTCCGTCCATCATCTTGTGTGTTTTGCTGTTCGCCCTATGTGGGAAGGGTATGCCCAGATGTGGGTCCCATGCTCACTACGCCACTGGAGTCAAGCTATCCTGGCTGAAGAGGAGTGAAACCCCAAAACCGGTCCTAGGATGCTTGATTCCGGTCCAGGGAAGACATGGCTTGGCAGTTCCGACTGGACTGTTCCCATGAGGCAAAGGGTCAATACTGATTTGCATATGGCCATGTCTGAACTGAGGTGGCGTGGTTAGCAAAATAACGATGGATTAAACCCAGATCTGTGACTGGGGGTGAATGTTTTGCCAATGTGCAACATTCCGTCCATCATCTTGTGTGTTTTGCTGTTCTCCCTATGTGGGAAGGGTATGCCCAGACGTGGGTCCCGTGCTCACTACGCCACTGGAGTCAAGCTATCCTGGCTGAAGAGGGGTGAAACCCTGAAACCGGTCCTAGGATGCTTGATTCCGGTGCAGGGAAGACATGGCTTGGCAGTTCGGGCTGGACTGTTCCCATGAGGCACAGGGTCAAGACTGATTTGCATATAGCCATGTCTGAACTGGGGTGGCGTGGTGAGCAAAATAACGATGGATTAAACCCAGATCTGTGAGTGGGGGTGAATGTTTTGCCAATGTGCAACATTCCGTCCATCCTCTTGTGTGTTTTGCTGTTCGCCCTATGTGGGAAGGGTATGCCCAGACGTGGGTCCCGTGCTCACTACGCCACTGGAGTCAAGCTATCCTGGCTGAAGAGGGGTGAAACCCCGAAACCGGCCCTAGGATGCTTGATTCCGGTCCAGGGAAGACATGGCTTGGCAGTTCGGGCTGGACTGCTCCCATGAGGCACAGGGTCAAGACTGATTTGCATATGGCCATGTCTGAACTGGGGTGGCGTGGTGAGCCAAATAACGATGGATTAAACCCAGATCTGTGACTGGGAGTGAATGTTTTGCAAATGTGCAACATTCCGTCCATCATCTTGTGTGTTTTGCTGTTTGCCCTATGTAGGAAGGGTATGCCCAGACGTGGGTCCCGTGCTCACGACGCCACTGGAGTCAAGCTATCCTGGCTTAAGAGGGGTGAAACCCCGAAACCGTTCCTAGGATGCTTGATTCCGGTCCAGGGAAGACATGGCTCGGCAGGTCGGGCTGGACTGTTCCCATGAGGCACAGGGTCAAGACTGATTTGTATATTGCCATGTCTGAACTGGGGTGGCATGGTGAGCAAAATAACGATGGATTAAACCCAGATCTGTGACTGGGGGTGAATGTTTTGCCAATGTGCAACATTCCGTCCATCCTCTTGTGTGTTTTGCTGTTCGCCCTATGTGGGAAGGGTATGCCCAGACATGGGTCCCGTGCTCACTATGCCACTGGAGTCAAGCTATCCTGACTGAAGAGTGGTGAAACCCCGAAACCAGTCCTAGGATGCTTGATTCCGGTCCAGGGAAGACATGGCTTGGCAGTTCGGGCGGGACTGTTCCCATGAGGCACTGGGTCAAGACTGATTTGCATATGGCCATGTCTGAACTGGGGTGGCGTGGTGAGCAAAATAACGATGGATTAAACCCAGATCTGTGACTGGGGGTGAATGTTTTGCCAATGTGCAACATTCCGTCCATCATCTTGTGTGTTTTGCTGTTCGCCCTATGTGGGAAGGGTATGCCCAGACGTGGGTCCCGTGCTCACTACATCACTGGAGTCAAGCTATCCTGGCTGAAGAGGGGTGAAACCCCAAAACCAGTGCTAGGATGCTTGATTCCGGTCCAGGGAAGACATGGCTTGGCAGTTCGGGCTGGACTGTTCCCATGAGGCACAGGGTCAAGACTGATTTGTATATGGCAATGTCTGAACTGGGGTGGCGTGGTGAGCAAAATAACGATGGATTAAACCCAGATCTGTGACTGGGGGTGAATGTTTTGCCAATGTGCAACATTCCATCGATCATCTTGTGTGTTTTGCTGTTCGTCCTATGTGGGAAGGGTATGCCCAGACGTGGGTCCCATGCTCACTACGTCACTGGAGTCAAGCTATCCTGGCTGAAGAGGGGTGAAACCCCGAAACCGGTCCTAGGATGCTTGATTCCGGCCCAGAGAAGACATGGCTTGGCAGTTCGGGCTGGACTGTTCCCATGAGGCACAGGGTCAAGACTGATTTGCATATGGCCATGTCTGAACTGGGGTGTCGTGGTTAACAAAATAACGATGGATTAAACCCAGATCTGTGACTGGGGGTGAATGTTTTGCCAATGTGCAACATTCCGTCCATCATCTTGTGTGTTTTGCTGTTAGCCCTATGTGGGAAGGGGTATGCCCAGACGTGGGTCCCGTGCTCACTACGCCACTGGAGCCAAGCTATCCTGGCTGAAGAGGGGTGAAACCCCAAAACCGGTCCTAGGATGCTTGATTCCAGTCCAGGGAAGACATGGCTTGGCAGTTCGGGCTGGACTGTTCCCATGTGGCACAGGGTCAAGACTGATTTGCATATGGCCATGTCTGAACTGGGGTGGCATGGTGAGCAAAATAACGATGGATTAAACCCAGATCTGTGACTGGGGGTGAATGTTTTGCCAATGTGCAACATTCCGTCCATCATCTTGTGTGTTTTGCTGTTCGCCCTATGTGGGAAGGGTATGCCCAGACGTGGGTCCCGTGCTCACTACGACACTGGAGTCAAGCTATCCTGGCTGAAGAGGGGTGAAACCCCGAAACCGGTCCTAGGATGCTTGATACAGGTCCAGGGAAGACATGGCTTGGCAGTTCGGGCTGGACTGTTCCCATGAGGCACAGGGTCAAGACTGATTTGCATATGGCCATGTCTGAACTGGGGTGATGTGGTTAACAAAATAACGATGGATTAAACCCAGATCTGTGACTGGGGGTGAATGTTTTGCCAATGTGCAACATTCCGTCCATCATCTTGTGTGTTTTTCTGTTCTCCCTATGTGGGAAGGGTATGCCCAGACGTGGGTCTCGTGCTCACTACGCCACTGGAGTCAAGCTATCCTGGCTGAAGAGGGGTGAAACCTCGAAACCGGTCCTAGGATGCTTGATACAGGTCCAGGGAAGACATGCCTTGGCAGTTCGGGCTGGACTGTTCCCATGAGGCACAGGGTCAAGACTGATTTGCATATGGCCATGTCTGAACTGGGGTGATGTGGTTAACAAAATAACGATGGATTAAACCCAGATCTGTGACTGGGGGTGAATGTTTTGCCAATGTGCAACATTCCGTCCATCATCTTGTGTGTTTTGCTGTTCGCCCTATGTGGGAAGGGGTATGCCCAGACATGGGTCCCGTGCTCACTACGCCACTGGAGCCAAGCTATCCTGGCTGAAGAGGGGTGAAACCCCAAAACCGGTCCTAGGATGCTTGATTCCAGTCCAGGGAAGACATGGCTTTGCAGTTCGGGCTGGACTGTTCCCATGAGGCACAGGGTCAAGACTGATTTGCATATGGCCATGTCTGAACTGGGGTGGCGTGGTGAGCAAAATAACGATGGATTAAACCCAGATCTGTGACTGGGGGTGAATGTTTTGCCAATGTGCAACATTCCGTCCATCATCTTGTGTGTTTTGCTGTTCACCCTATGTGGGAAGGGTATGCCCAGACGTGGGTCCCGTGCTCACTACGCCACTGGAGTCAAGCTATCCTGGCTGAAGAGGGGTGAAACCTCGAAACCGGTCCTAGGATGCTTGATACAGGTCCAGGGAAGACATGGCTTGGCAGTTCGGGCTGGACTGTTCCCATGAGGCACAGGGTCAAGACTGATTTGCATATGGCCATGTCTGAACTGGGGTGATGTGGTTAACAAAATAACGATGGATTAAACCCAGATCTGTGACTGGGGGTGAATGTTTTGCCAATGTGCAACATTCCGTCCATCATCTTGTGTGTTTTGCTGTTCGCCCTATGTGGGAAGGGGTATGCCCAGACGTGGGTCCCGTGCTCACTACGCCACTGGAGTCAAGCTATCGTGGCTGAAGAGGGGTGAAACCCCGAAACTGGTCCTAGGATGCTTGATTCCAGTCCAGGGAAGACATGGCTTGGCAGTTCGGGCTGGACTGTTCCCATGAGGCACAGGGTCAAAACTGATTTGCATATGGCCATGTCTGAACTGGGGTGGCGTGGTGAGCAAAATAACGAAGGATTAAACCCAGATCTGTGACTGGGGGTGAATGTTTTGCCAATGTGCAACATTCCGTCCATCATCTTGTGTGTTTTGCTGTTCTCCCTATGTGGGAAGGGTATGCCCAGACGTGGGTCCCGTGCTCACTACGCCACTGGAGTCAAGCTATCCTGGCTGAAGAGGGGTGAAACCCTGAAACCGGTCCTAGGATGCTTGATTCCGGTGCAGGGAAGACATGGCTTGGCAGTTCGGGCTGGACTGTTCCCATGAGGCACAGGGTCAAGACTGATTTGCATATAGCCATGTCTGAACTGGGGTGGCGTGGTGAGCAAAATAACGATGGATTAAACCCAGATCTGTGACTGGGGGTGAATGTTTTGCCAATGTGCAACATTCCGTCCATCCTCTTGTGTGTTTTGCTGTTCGCCCTATGTGGGAAGGGTATGCCCAGACGTGGGTCCCGTGCTCACTACGCCACTGGAGTCAAGCTATCCTGGCTGAAGAGGGGTGAAACCCCGAAACCGGCCCTAGGATGCTTGATTCCGGTCCAGGGAAGACATGGCTTGGCAGATCGGGCTGGACTGCTCCCATGAGGCACAGGGTCAAGACTGATTTGCATATGGCCATGTCTGAACTGGGGTGGCGTGGTGAGCCAAATAACGATGGATTAAACCCAGATCTGTGACTGGGAGTGAATGTTTTGCAAATGTGCAACATTCCGTCCATCATCTTGTGTGTTTTGCTGTTTGCCCTATGTAGGAAGGGTATGCCCAGACGTGGGTCCCGTGCTCACGACGCCACTGGAGTCAAGCTATCCTGGCTTAAGAGGGGTGAAACCCCGAAACCGTTCCTAGGATGCTTGATTCCGGTCCAGGGAAGACATGGCTCGGCAGGTCGGGCTGGACTGTTCCCATGAGGCACAGGGTCAAGACTGATTTGTATATTGCCATGTCTGAACTGGGGTGGCATGGTGAGCAAAATAACGATGGAATAAACCCAGATCTGTGACTGGGGGTGAATGTTTTGCCAATGTGCAACATTCCGTCCATCCTCTTGTGTGTTTTGCTGTTCGCCCTATGTGGGAAGGGTATGCCCAGACATGGGTCCCGTGCTCACTATGCCACTGGAGTCAAGCTATCCTGACTGAAGAGTGGTGAAACCCCGAAACCAGTCCTAGGATGCTTGATTCCGGTCCAGGGAAGACATGGCTTGGCAGTTCGGGCGGGACTGTTCCCATGAGGCACTGGGTCAAGACTGATTTGCATATGGCCATGTCTGAACTGGGGTGGCGTGGTGAGCAAAATAACGATGGATTAAACCCAGATCTGTGACTGGGGGTGAATGTTTTGCCAATGTGCAACATTCCGTCCATCATCTTGTGTGTTTTGCTGTTCGCCCTATGTGGGAAGGGTATGCCCAGACGTGGGTCCCGTGCTCACTACATCACTGGAGTCAAGCTATCCTGGCTGAAGAGGGGTGAAACCCCAAAACCAGTGCTAGGATGCTTGATTCCGGTCCAGGGAAGACATGGCTTGGCAGTTCGGGCTGGACTGTTCCCATGAGGCACAGGGTCAAGACTGATTTGTATATGGCAATGTCTGAACTGGGGTGGCGTGGTGAGCAAAATAACGATGGATTAAACCCAGATCTGTGACTGGGGGTGAATGTTTTGCCAATGTGCAACATTCCATCGATCATCTTGTGTGTTTTGCTGTTCGTCCTATGTGGGAAGGGTATGCCCAGACGTGGGTCCCATGCTCACTACGTCACTGGAGTCAAGCTATCCTGGCTGAAGAGGGGTGAAACCCCGAAACCGGTCCTAGGATGCTTGATTCCGGCCCAGAGAAGACATGGCTTGGCAGTTCGGGCTGGACTGTTCCCATGAGGCACAGGGTCAAGACTGATTTGCATATGGCCATGTCTGAACTGGGGTGTCGTGGTTAACAAAATAACGATGGATTAAACCCAGATCTGTGACTGGGGGTGAATGTTTTGCCAATGTGCAACATTCCGTCCATCATCTTGTGTGTTTTGCTGTTAGCCCTATGTGGGAAGGGGTATGCCCAGACGTGGGTCCCGTGCTCACTACGCCACTGGAGCCAAGCTATCCTGGCTGAAGAGGGGTGAAACCCCAAAACCGGTCCTAGGATGCTTGATTCCAGTCCAGGGAAGACATGGCTTGGCAGTTCGGGCTGGACTGTTCCCATGTGGCACAGGGTCAAGACTGATTTGCATATGGCCATGTCTGAACTGGGGTGGCGTGGTGAGCAAAATAACGATGGATTAAACCCAGATCTGTGACTGGGGGTGAATGTTTTGCCAATGTGCAACATTCCGTCCATCATCTTGTGTGTTTTACTGTTCGCCCTATGTGGGAAGGGTATGCCCAGATGTGGGTCCCGTGCTCACTACGCCACTGGAGTCAAGCTATCCTGGCTGAATAGGGGTGAAACCCCGAAACCGGTCCTAGGATGCTTGATTCCGGTCCAGGGAAGACATGGCTTGGCAGGTCGGGCTGGACTGTTCCCATGAGGCACAGGGTCAAGACTGATTTGTATATTGCCATGTCTGAACTGGGGTGGCATGGTGAGCAAAATAACGATGGATTAAACCCAGATCTGTGACTGGGGGTGAATGTTTTGCCAATGTGCAACATTCCGTCCATCCTCTTGTGTGTTTTGCTGTTCGCCCTATGTGGGAAGGGTATGCCCAGACATGGGTCCCGTGCTCACTACGCCACTGGAGTCAAGCTATCCTGGCTGAAGAGTGGTGAAACCCCGAAACCAGTCCTAGGATGCTTGATTCCGGTCCAGGGAAGACATGGCTTGGCAGTTCGGGCTGGACTGTTCCCATGAGGCACTGGGTCAAGACTGATTTGCATATGGCCATGTCTGAACTGGGGTGGCGTGGTGAGCAAAATAACGATGGATTAAACCCAGATCTGTGACTGGGGGTGAATGTTTTGCCAATGTGCAACATTCCATCGATCATCTTGTGTGTTTTGCTGTTCGTCCTATGTGGGAAGGGTATGCCCAGACGTGGGTCCCATGCTCACTACGTCACTGGAGTCAAGTTATCCTGGCTGAAGAGGTGTGAAACCCCGAAACCGGTCCTAGGATGCTTGATTCCGGCCCAGAGAAGACATGGCTTGGCAGTTCGGGCTGGACTGTTCCCATGAGGCACAGGGTCAAGACTGATTTGCATATGGCCATGTCTGAACTGGGGTGTCGTGGTTAACAAAATAACGATGGATTAAACCCAGATCTGTGACTGGGGGTGAATGTTTTGCCAATGTGCAACATTCCGTCCATCATCTTGTGTGTTTTGCTGTTAGCCCTATGTGGGAAGGGGTATGCCCAGACGTGGGTCCCGTGCTCACTACGCCACTGGAGCCAAGCTATCCTGGCTGAAGAGGGGTAAAACCCCAAAACCGGTCCTAGGATGCTTGATTCCAGTCCAGGGAAGACATGGCTTGGCAGTTCGGGCTGGACTGTTCCCATGTGGCACAGGGTCAAGACTGATTTGCATATGGCCATGTCTGAACTGGGGTGGCGTGGTGAGCAAAATAACGATGGATTAAACCCAGATCTGTGAATGGGGGTGAATGTTTTGCCAATGTGCAACATTCCGTCCATCATCTTGTGTGTTTTGCTGTTCGCCCTATGTGGGAAGGGTATGCCCAGACGTGGGTCCCGTGCTCACTACGACACTGGAGTCAAGCTATCCTGGCTGAAGAGGGGTGAAACCCCGAAACCGGTCCTAGGATGCTTGATACAGGTCCAGGGAAGACATGGCTTGGCAGTTCGGGCTGGACTGTTCCCATGAGGCACAGGGTCAAGAGTGATTTGCATATGGCCATGTCTGAACTGGGGTGATGTGGTTAACAAAATAACGATGGATTAAACCCAGATCTGTGACTGGGGGTGAATGTTTTGCCAATGTGCAACATTCCGTCCATCATCTTGTGTGTTTTGCTGTTCGCCCTATGTGGGAAGGGGTATGCCCAGACATGGGTCCCGTGCTCACTACGCCACTGGAGCCAAGCTATCCTGGCTGAAGAGGGGTGAAACCCCAAAACCGGTCCTAGGATGCTTGATTCCAGTCCAGGGAAGACATGGCTTTGCAGTTCGGGCTGGACTGTTCCCATGAGGCACAGGGTCAAGACTGATTTGCATATGGCCATGTCTGAACTGGGGTGGCATGGTGAGCAAAATAACGATGGATTAAACCCAGATCTGTGACTGGGGGTGAATGTTTTGCCAATGTGCAACATTCCGTCCATCATCTTGTGTGTTTTGCTGTTCGCCCTATGTGGGAAGGGTATGCCCAGACGTGGGTCCCGTGCTCACTACGCCACTGGAGTCAAGCTATCCTGGCTGAAGAGGGGTGAAACCTCGAAACCGGTCCTAGGATGCTTGATACAGGTCCAGGGAAGACATGGCTTGGCAGTTCGGGCTGGACTGTTCCCATGAGGCACAGGGTCAAGACTGATTTGCAAATGGCCATGTCTGAACTGGGGTGATGTGGTTAACAAAATAACGATGGATTAAACCCAGATCTGTGACTGGGGGTGAATGTTTTGCCAATGTGCAACATTCCGTCCATCATCTTGTGTGTTTTGCTGTTCGCCCTATGTGGGAAGGGGTATGCCCAGACGTGGGTCCCGTGCTCACTACGCCACTGGAGTCAAGCTATCATGGCTGAAGAGGGGTGAAACCCCGAAACTGGTCCTAGGATGCTTGATTCCAGTCCAGGGAAGACATGGCTTGGCAGTTCGGGCTGGACTGTTCCCATGAGGCACAGGGTCAAAACTGATTTGCATATGGCCATGTCTGAACTGGGGTGGCGTGGTGAGCAAAATAACGAAGGATTAAACCCAGATCTGTGACTGGGGGTGAATGTTTTGCCAATGTGCAACATTCCGTCCATCATCTTGTGTGTTTTGCTGTTCTCCCTATGTGGGAAGGGTATGCCCAGGCGTGGGTCCCGTGCTCACTATGCCACTGGAGTCAAGCTATCCTGGCTGAAGAGGGGTGAAACCCCGAAACCGGTCCTAGGATGCTTGATTCCGGTGCAGGGAAGACATGGCTTGGCAGTTCGGGCTGGACTGTTCCCATGAGGCACAGGGTCAAGACTGATTTGCATATAGCCATGTCTGAACTGGGGTGGCGTGGTGAGCAAAATAACGATGGATTAAACCCAGATCTGTGACTGGGGGTGAATGTTTTGCTAATGTGCAACATTCCGTCCATCATCTTGTGTGTTTTACTGTTCGCCCTATGTGGGAAGGGTATGCCCAGACGTGGGTCCCGTGCTCACTACGCCACTGGAGTCAAGCTATCCTGGTTGAAGAGGGGTGAAACCCCGAAACCGGTCCTAGGATGCTTGATTCCGGTCCAGGGAAGACATGGCTTGGCAGGTCGGGCTGGACTGTTCCCATGAGGCACAGGGTCAAGACTGATTTGCATATTGCCATGTCTGAACTGGGGTGCAATGGTGAGCAAAATAACGATGGATTAAACCCAGATCTGTGACTGGGGGTGAATGTTTTGCCAATGTGCAACATTCTGTCCATCCTCTTGTGTGTTTTGCTGTTTGCCCTATGTGGGAAGGGTATGCCCAGACGTGGGTCCCGTGCTCAATACGCCACTGGAGTCAAGCTATCCTGGCTGAAGAGGGGCGAAACCCCGAAACCGGCCCTAGGATGCTTGATTCCGGTCCAGGGAAGACATGGCTTGGCAGTTCGGGCTGGACTGCTCCCATGAGGCACAGGGTCAAGACTGATTTACATATGGCCATGTCTGAACTGGGGTGGCGTGGTGAGCAAAATAACGATGGATTAAACCCAGATCTGTGACTGGGAGTGAATGTTTTGCAAATGTGCAACATTCCGTCCATCATCTTGTGTGTTTTGCTGTTCGCCCTATGTGGGAAGGGTATGCCCAGACGTGGGTCCCGTGCTCACTATGCCACTGGAGTCAAGCTATCCTGGCTGAAGAGGGGTGAAACCCCGAAACCGGTCCTAGGATGCTTGATTCCGGTGCAGGGAAGACATGGCTTGGCAGTTCAGGCTGGACTGTTCCCATGAGGCACAGGGTCAAGACTGATTTGCATATAGCCATGTCTGAACTGGGGTGGCGTGGTGAGCAAAATAACGATGGATTAAACCCAGATCTGTGACTGGGGGTGAATGTTTTGCCAATGTGCAACATTCCGTCCATCATCTTGTGTGTTTTACTGTTCGCCCTATGTGGGAAGGGTATGCCCAGATGTGGGTCCCGTGCTCACTACGCCACTGGAGTCAAGCTATCCTGGCTGAAGAGGGGTGAAACCCCGAAACCGGTCCTAGGATGCTTGATTCCGGTCCAGGGAAGACATGGCTTGGCAGGTCGGGCTGGACTGTTCCCATGAGGCACAGGGTCTAGACTGATTTGCATATTGCCATGTCTGAACTGGGGTGCAATGGTGAGCAAAATAACGATGGATTAAACCCAGATCTGTGACTGGGGGTGAATGTTTTGCCAATGTGCAACATTCCGTCCATCCTCTTGTGTGTTTTGCTGTTCGCCCTATGTGGTAAGGGTATGCCCAGACGTGGGTCCCGTGCTCACAACGCCACTGGAGTCAAGCTATCCTGGCTTAAGAGGGGTGAAACCCCGAAACCGTTCCTAGGATGCTTGATTCCGGTCCAGGGAAGACATGGCTTGGCAGGTCGGGCTGGACTGTTCCCATGAGGCACAGGGTCAAGACTGATTTGTATATTGCCATGTCTGAACTGGGGTGGCATGGTGAGCAAAATAACGATGGATTAAACCCAGATCTGTGACTGGGAGTGAATGTTTTGCCAATGTGCAACATTCCGTCCATCCTCTTGTGTGTTTTGCTGTTCGCCCTATGTGGGAAGGGTATGCTTAGACATGGGTCCCGTGCTCACTACGCCACTGGAGTCAAGCTATCCTGGCTGAAGGGTGGTGAAACCCCGAAACCAGTCCTAGGATGCTTGATTCCGGTCCAGGGAAGACATGGCTTGGCAGTTCGGGCTGGACTGTTCCCATGAGGCACTGGGTCAAGACTGATTTGCATATGGCCATGTCTGAACTGGGGTGGCGTGGTGAGCAAAATAACGATGGATTAAACCCAGATCTGTGACTGGGGGTGAATGTTTTGCCAATGTGCAACATTCCGTCCATCATCTTGTGTGTTTTGCTGTTCTTCCTATGTGGGAAGGGTATGCCCAGACGTGGATCCCGTGCTCACTACATCACTGGAGTCAAGCTATCCTGGCTGAAGAGGGGTGAAACCCCGAAACGAGTCCTAGGATGCTTGATTCCGGTCCAGGGAAGACATGGCTTGGCAGTTCGGGCTGGACTGTTCCCATGAGGCACAGGGTCAAGACTGATTTGTATATGGCAATGTCTGAACTGGGGTGGCGTGGTGAGCAAAATAACGATGGATTAAACCCAGATCTGTGACTGGGGGTGAATGTTTTGCCAATGTGCAACATTCCATCGATCATCCTCTGTGTTTTGCTGTTCGTCCTATGTGGGAAGGGTATGCCCAGACGTGGGTCCCATGCTCACTACGTCACTGGAGTCAAGTTATCCTGGCTGAAGAGGGGTGAAACCCCGAAACCGGTCCTAGGATGCTTGATTCCGGCCCAGAGAAGACATGGCTTGGCAGTTCGGGCTGGACTGTTCCCATGAGGCACAGGGTCAAGACTGATTTGCATATGGCCATGTCTGAACTGGGGTGTCGTGGTTAACAAAATAACGATGGATTAAACCCAGATCTGTGACTGGGGGTGAATGTTTTGCCAATGTGCAACATTCCGTCCATCATCTTGTGTGTTTTGCTGTTAGCCCTATGTGGGAAGGGGTATGCCCAGACGTGGGTCCCGTGCTCACTACGCCACTGGAGCCAAGCTATCCTGGCTGAAGAGGGGTGAAACCCCAAAACCGGTCCTAGGATGCTTGATTCCAGTCCAGGGAAGACATGGCTAGGCAGTTCGGGCTGGACTGTTCCCATGTGGCACAGGGTCAAGACTGATTTGCATATGGCCATGTCTGAACTGGGGTGGCGTGGTGAGCAAAATAACGATGGATTAAACCCAGATCTGTGACTGGGGGTGAATGTTTTGCCAATGTGCAACATTCCGTCCATCATCTTGTGTGTTTTGCTGTTCGCCCTATGTGGGAAGGGTATGCCCAGACGTGGGTCCCGTGCTCACTACGACACTGGAGTCAAGCTATCCTGGCTGAAGAGGGGTGAAACCCCGAAACCGGTCCTAGGATGCTTGATACAGGTCCAGGGAAGACATGGCTTGGCAGTTCGGGCTGGACTGTTCCCATGAGGCACAGGGTCAAGACTGATTTGCATATGGCCATGTCTGAACTGGGGTGATGTGGTTAACAAAATAACGATGGACTAAACCCAGATCTGTGATTGGGGGTGAATGTTTTGCCAATGTGCAACATTCCGTCCATCATCTTGTGTGTTTTGCTGTTCGCCCTATGTAGGAAGGGGTATGCCCAGACATGGGTCCCGTGCTCACTACGCCACTGGAGCCAAGCTATCCTGGCTGAAGAGGGGTGAAACCCCAAAACCGGTCCTAGGATGCTTGATTCCAGTCCAGGGAAGACATGGCTTTGCAGTTCGGGCTGGACTGTTCCCATGAGGCACAGGATCAAGACTGATTTGCATATGGCCATGTCTGAACTGGGGTGGCGTGGTGAGCAAAATAACGATGGATTAAACCCAGATCTGTGACTGGGGGTGAATGTTTTGCCAATGTGCAACATTCCGTCCATCATCTTGTGTGTTTTGCTGTTCGCCCTATGTGGGAAGGGTATGCCCAGACGTGGGTCCCGTGCTCACTACGCCACTGGAGTCAAGCTATCCTGGCTGAAGAGGGGTGAATCCTCGAAACCGGTCCTAGGATGCTTGATACAGGTCCAGGGAAGACATGGCTTGGCAGTTCGGGCTGGACTGTTCCCATGAGGCACAGGGTCAAGACTGATTTGCATATGGCCATGTCTGAACTGGGGTGATGTGGTTAACAAAATAACGATGGATTAAACCCAGATCTGTGACTGGGGGTGAATGTTTTGCCAATGTGCAACATTCCATCCATCATCTTGTGTGTTTTGCTGTTCGCCCTATGTGGGAAGGGGTATGCCCAGACGTGGGTCCCGTGCTCACTACGCCACTGGAGTCAAGCTATCGTGGCTGAAGAGGGGTGAAACCCCGAAACCGGTCCTAGGATGCTTGATTCCAGTCCAGGGAAGACATGGCTTGGCAGTTCGGGCTGGACTGTTCCCATGAGGCACAGGGTCAAAACTGATTTGCATATGGCCATGTCTGAACTGGGGTGGCGTGGTGAGCAAAATAACGAAGGATTAAACCCAGATCTGTGACTGGGGGTGAATGTTTTGCCAATGTGCAACATTCCGTCCATCATCTTGTGTGTTTTGCTGTTCTCCCTATGTGGGAAGGGTATGCCCCGACGTGGGTCCCGTGCTCACTACGCCACTGGAGTCAAGCTATTCTGGCTGAAGAGGGGTGAAACCCCGAAACCGGTCCTAGGATGCTTGATTCCGGTCCAGGGAAGACATGGCTTGGCAGTTCGGGCTGGACTGTTCCCATGAGGCACAGGGTCAAGACTGATTTGCATATGGCCATGTCTTAACTGGGGTGGCGTGGTGAGCAAACTACCGATGGATTAAACCCAGATCTGTGACTGGGGGTGAATGTTTTGCCAATGTGCAACATTCCGTCCATCATCTTGTGTGTTTTGCTGTTCGCCCTATGTGGGAAGGGTATGCCCAGATGTGGGTCCCATGCTCACTACGCCACTGGAGTCAAGCTATCCTGGCTGAAGAGGAGTGAAACCCCAAAACCGGTCCTAGGATGCTTGATTCCGGTCCAGGGAAGACATGGCTTGGCAGTTCCGACTGGACTGTTCCCATGAGGCAAAGGGTCAATACTGATTTGCATATGGCCATGTCTGAACTGAGGTGGCGTGGTTAACAAAATAACGATGGATTAAACCCAGATCTGTGACTGGGGGTGAATGTTTTGCCAATGTGCAACATTCCGTCCATCATCTTGTGTGTTTTGCTGTTCTCCCTATGTGGGAAGGGTATGCCCAGACGTGGGTCCCGTGCTCACTACGCCACTGGAGTCAAGCTATCCTGGCTGAAGAGGGGTGAAACCCTGAAACCGGTCCTAGGATGCTTGATTCCGGTGCAGGGAAGACATGGCTTGGCAGTTCGGGCTGGACTGTTCCCATGAGGCACAGGGTCAAGACTGATTTGCATATAGCCATGTCTGAACTGGGGTGGCGTGGTGAGCAAAATAACGATGGATTAAACCCAGATCTGTGACTGGGAGTGAATGTTTTGCAAATGTGCAACATTCCATCCATCATCTTGTGTGTTTTGCTGTTTGCCCTATGTAGGAAGGGTATGCCCACACGTGGGTCCCGTGCTCACGACGCCACTGGAGTCAAGCTATCCTGGCTTAAGAGGGGTGAAACCCCGAAACCGTTCCTAGGATGCTTGATTCCGGTCCAGGGAAGACATGGCTCGGCAGGTCGGGCTGGACTGTTCCCATGAGGCACAGGGTCAAGACTGATTTGTATATTGCCATGTCTGAACTGGGGTGGCATGGTGAGCAAAATAACGATGGATTAAACCCAGATCTGTGACTGGGGGTGAATGTTTTGCCAATGTGCAACATTCCGTCCATCCTCTTGTGTGTTTTGCTGTTCGCCCTATGTGGGAAGGGTATGCCCAGACATGGGTCCCGTGCTCACTATGCCACTGGAGTCAAGCTATCCTGACTGAAGAGTGGTGAAACCCCGAAACCAGTCCTAGGATGCTTGATTCCGGTCCAGGGAAGACATGGCTTGGCAGTTCGGGCGGGACTGTTCCCATGAGGCACTGGGTCAAGACTGATTTGCATATGGCCATGTCTGAACTGGGGTGGCGTGGTGAGCAAAATAACGATGGATTAAACCCAGATCTGTGACTGGGGGTGAATGTTTTGCCAATGTGCAACATTCCGTCCATCATCTTGTGTGTTTTGCTGTTCGCCCTATGTGGGAAGGGTATGCCCAGACGTGGGTCCCGTGCTCACTACATCACTGGAGTCAAGCTATCCTGGCTGAAGAGGGGTGAAACCCCAAAACCAGTGCTAGGATGCTTGATTCCGGTCCAGGGAAGACATGGCTTGGCAGTTCGGGCTGGACTGTTCCCATGAGGCACAGGGTCAAGACTGATTTGTATATGGCAATGTCTGAACTGGGGTGGCGTGGTGAGCAAAATAACGATGGATTAAACCCAGATCTGTGACTGGGGGTGAATGTTTTGCCAATGTGCAACATTCCATCGATCATCTTGTGTGTTTTGCTGTTCGTCCTATGTGGGAAGGGTATGCCCAGACGTGGGTCCCATGCTCACTACGTCACTGGAGTCAAGCTATCCTGGCTGAAGAGGGGTGAAACCCCGAAACCGGTCCTAGGATGCTTGATTCCGGCCCAGAGAAGACATGGCTTGGCAGTTCGGGCTGGACTGTTCCCATGAGGCACAGGGTCAAGACTGATTTGCATATGGCCATGTCTGAACTGGGGTGTCGTGGTTAACAAAATAACGATGGATTAAACCCAGATCTGTGACTGGGGGTGAATGTTTTGCCAATGTGCAACATTCCGTCCATCATCTTGTGTGTTTTTCTGTTCTCCCTATGTGGGAAGGGTATGCCCAGACGTGGGTCTCGTGCTCACTACGCCACTGGAGTCAAGCTATCCTGGCTGAAGAGGGGTGAAACCTCGAAACCGGTCCTAGGATGCTTGATACAGGTCCAGGGAAGACATGCCTTGGCAGTTCGGGCTGGACTGTTCCCATGAGGCACAGGGTCAAGACTGATTTGCATATGGCCATGTCTGAACTGGGGTGATGTGGTTAACAAAATAACGATGGATTAAACCCAGATCTGTGACTGGGGGTGAATGTTTTGCCAATGTGCAACATTCCGTCCATCATCTTGTGTGTTTTGCTGTTCGCCCTATGTGGGAAGGGGTATGCCCAGACATGGGTTCCGTGCTCACTACGCCACTGGAGCCAAGCTATCCTGGCTGAAGAGGGGTGAAACCCCAAAACCGGTCCTAGGATGCTTGATTCCAGTCCAGGGAAGACATGGCTTTGCAGTTCGGGCTGGACTGTTCCCATGAGGCACAGGGTCAAGACTGATTTGCATATGGCCATGTCTGAACTGGGGTGGCGTGGTGAGCAAAATAACGATGGATTAAACCCAGATCTGTGACTGGGGGTGAATGTTTTGCCAATGTGCAACATTCCGTCCATCATCTTGTGTGTTTTGCTGTTCACCCTATGTGGGAAGGGTATGCCCAGACGTGGGTCCCGTGCTCACTACGCCACTGGAGTCAAGCTATCCTGGCTGAAGAGGGGTGAAACCTCGAAACCGGTCCTAGGATGCTTGATACAGGTCCAGGGAAGACATGGCTTGGCAGTTCGGGCTGGACTGTTCCCATGAGGCACAGGGTCAAGACTGATTTGCATATGGCCATGTCTGAACTGGGGTGATATGGTTAACAAAATAACGATGGATTAAACCCAGATCTGTGACTGGGGGTGAATGTTTTGCCAATGTGCAACATTCCGTCCATCATCTTGTGTGTTTTGCTGTTCGCCCTATGTGGGAAGGGGTATGCCCAGACGTGGGTCCCGTGCTCACTACGCCACTGGAGTCAAGCTATCGTGGCTGAAGAGGGGTGAAACCCCGAAACTGGTCCTAGGATGCTTGATTCCAGTCCAGGGAAGACATGGCTTGGCAGTTCGGGCTGGACTGTTCCCATGAGGCACAGGGTCAAAACTGATTTGCATATGGCCATGTCTGAACTGGGGTGGCGTGGTGAGCAAAATAACGAAGGATTAAACCCAGATCTGTGACTGGGGGTGAATGTTTTGCCAATGTGCAACATTCCGTCCATCATCTTGTGTGTTTTGCTGTTCTCCCTATGTGGGAAGGGTATGCCCAGACGTGGGTCCCGTGCTCACTACGCCACTGGAGTCAAGCTATCCTGGCTGAAGAGGGGTGAAACCCTGAAACCGGTCCTAGGATGCTTGATTCCGGTGCAGGGAAGACATGGCTTGGCAGTTCGGGCTGGACTGTTCCCATGAGGCACAGGGTCAAGACTGATTTGCATATAGCCATGTCTGAACTGGGGTGGCGTGGTGAGCAAAATAACGATGGATTAAACCCAGATCTGTGACTGGGGGTGAATGTTTTGCCAATGTGCAACATTCCGTCCATCCTCTTGTGTGTTTTGCTGTTCGCCCTATGTGGGAAGGGTATGCCCAGACGTGGGTCCCGTGCTCACTACGCCACTGGAGTCAAGCTATCCTGGCTGAAGAGGGGTGAAACCCCGAAACCGGCCCTAGGATGCTTGATTCCGGTCCAGGGAAGACATGGCTTGGCAGATCGGGCTGGACTGCTCCCATGAGGCACAGGGTCAAGACTGATTTGCATATGGCCATGTCTGAACTGGGGTGGCGTGGTGAGCCAAATAACGATGGATTAAACCCAGATCTGTGACTGGGAGTGAATGTTTTGCAAATGTGCAACATTCCGTCCATCATCTTGTGTGTTTTGCTGTTTGCCCTAAGTAGGAAGGGTATGCCCAGACGTGGGTCCCGTGCTCACGACGCCACTGGAGTCAAGCTATCCTGGCTTAAGAGGGGTGAAACCCCGAAACCGTTCCTAGGATGCTTGATTCCGGTCCAGGGAAGACATGGCTCGGCAGGTCGGGCTGGACTGTTCCCATGAGGCACAGGGTCAAGACTGATTTGTATATTGCCATGTCTGAACTGGGGTGGCATGGTGAGCAAAATAACGATGGATTAAACCCAGATCTGTGACTGGGGGTGAATGTTTTGCCAATGTGCAACATTCCGTCCATCCTCTTGTGTGTTTTGCTGTTCGCCCTATGTGGGAAGGGTATGCCCAGACATGGGTCCCGTGCTCACTATGCCACTGGAGTCAAGCTATCCTGACTGAAGAGTGGTGAAACCCCGAAACCAGTCCTAGGATGCTTGATTCCGGTCCAGGGAAGACATGGCTTGGCAGTTCGGGCGGGACTGTTCCCATGAGGCACTGGGTCAAGACTGATTTGCATATGGCCATGTCTGAACTGGGGTGGCGTGGTGAGCAAAATAACGATGGATTAAACCCAGATCTGTGACTGGGGGTGAATGTTTTGCCAATGTGCAACATTCCGTCCATCATCTTGTGTGTTTTGCTGTTCGCCCTATGTGGGAAGGGTATGCCCAGACGTGGGTCCCGTGCTCACTACATCACTGGAGTCAAGCTATCCTGGCTGAAGAGGGGTGAAACCCCAAAACCAGTGCTAGGATGCTTGATTCCGGTCCAGGGAAGACATGGCTTGGCAGTTCGGGCTGGACTGTTCCCATGAGGCACAGGGTCAAGACTGATTTGTATATGGCAATGTCTGAACTGGGGTGGCGTGGTGAGCAAAATAACGATGGATTAAACCCAGATCTGTGACTGGGGGTGAATGTTTTGCCAATGTGCAACATTCCATCGATCATCTTGTGTGTTTTGCTGTTCGTCCTATGTGGGAAGGGTATGCCCAGACGTGGGTCCCATGCTCACTACGTCACTGGAGTCAAGCTATCCTGGCTGAAGAGGGGTGAAACCCCGAAACCGGTCCTAGGATGCTTGATTCCGGCCCAGAGAAGACATGGCTTGGCAGTTCGGGCTGGACTGTTCCCATGAGGCACAGGGTCAAGACTGATTTGCATATGGCCATGTCTGAACTGGGGTGTCGTGGTTAACAAAATAACGATGGATTAAACCCAGATCTGTGACTGGGGGTGAATGTTTTGCCAATGTGCAACATTCCGTCCATCATCTTGTGTGTTTTGCTGTTAGCCCTATGTGGGAAGGGGTATGCCCAGACGTGGGTCCCGTGCTCACTACGCCACTGGAGCCAAGCTATCCTGGCTGAAGAGGGGTGAAACCCCAAAACCGGTCCTAGGATGCTTGATTCCAGTCCAGGGAAGACATGGCTTGGCAGTTCGGGCTGGACTGTTCCCATGTGGCACAGGGTCAAGACTGATTTGCATATGGCCATGTCTGAACTGGGGTGGCGTGGTGAGCAAAATAACGATGGATTAAACCCAGATCTGTGACTGGGGGTGAATGTTTTGCCAATGTGCAACATTCCGTCCATCATCTTGTGTGTTTTGCTGTTCGCCCTATGTGGGAAGGGTATGCCCAGACGTGGGTCCCGTGCTCACTACGACACTGGAGTCAAGCTATCCTGGCTGAAGAGGGGTGAAACCCCGAAACCGGTCCTAGGATGCTTGATACAGGTCCAGGGAAGACATGGCTTGGCAGTTCGGGCTGGACTGTTCCCATGAGGCACAGGGTCAAGACTGATTTGCATATGGCCATGTCTGAACTGGGGTGATGTGGTTAACAAAATAACGATGGATTAAACCCAGATCTGTGACTGGGGGTGAATGTTTTGCCAATGTGCAACATTCCGTCCATCATCTTGTGTGTTTTTCTGTTCTCCCTATGTGGGAAGGGTATGCCCAGACGTGGGTCTCGTGCTCACTACGCCACTGGAGTCAAGCTATCCTGGCTGAAGAGGGGTGAAACCTCGAAACCGGTCCTAGGATGCTTGATACAGGTCCAGGGAAGACATGCCTTGGCAGTTCGGGCTGGACTGTTCCCATGAGGCACAGGGTCAAGACTGATTTGCATATGGCCATGTCTGAACTGGGGTGATGTGGTTAACAAAATAACGATGGATTAAACCCAGATCTGTGACTGGGGGTGAATGTTTTGCCAATGTGCAACATTCCGTCAATCATCTTGTGTGTTTTGCTGTTCGCCCTATGTGGGAAGGGGTATGCCCAGACATGGGTCCCGTGCTCACTACGCCACTGGAGCCAAGCTATCCTGGCTGAAGAGGGGTGAAACCCCAAAACCGGTCCTAGGATGCTTGATTCCAGTCCAGGGAAGACATGGCTTTGCAGTTCGGGCTGGACTGTTCCCATGAGGCACAGGGTCAAGACTGATTTGCATATGGCCATGTCTGAACTGGGGTGGCGTGGTGAGCAAAATAACGATGGATTAAACCCAGATCTGTGACTGGGGGTGAATGTTTTGCCAATGTGCAACATTCCGTCCATCATCTTGTGTGTTTTGCTGTTCGCCCTATGTGGGAAGGGTATGCCCAGACGTGGGTCCCGTGCTCACTACGCCACTGGAGTCAAGCTATCCTGGCTGAAGAGGGGTGAAACCTCGAAACCGGTCCTAGGATGCTTGATACAGGTCCAGGGAAGACATGGCTTGGCAGTTCGGGCTGGACTGTTCCCATGAGGCACAGGGTCAAGACTGATTTGCATATGGCCATGTCTGAACTGGGGTGATGTGGTTAACAAAATAACGATGGATTAAACCCAGATCTGTGACTGGGGGTGAATGTTTTGCCAATGTGCAACATTCCGTCCATCATCTTGTGTGTTTTGCTGTTCGCCCTATGTGGGAAGGGGTATGCCCAGACGTGGGTCCCGTGCTCACTACGCCACTGGAGTCAAGCTATCGTGGCTGAAGAGGGGTGAAACCCCGAAACTGGTCCTAGGATGCTTGATTCCAGTCCAGGGAAGACATGGCTTGGCAGTTCGGGCTGGACTGTTCCCATGAGGCACAGGGTCAAAACTGATTTGCATATGGCCATGTCTGAACTGGGGTGGCGTGGTGAGCAAAATAACGAAGGATTAAACCCAGATCTGTGACTGGGGGTGAATGTTTTGCCAATGTGCAACATTCCGTCCATCATCTTGTGTGTTTTGCTGTTCTCCCTATGTGGGAAGGGTATGCCCAGGCGTGGGTCCCGTGCTCACTATGCCACTGGAGTCAAGCTATCCTGGCTGAAGAGGGGTGAAACCCCGAAACCGGTCCTAGGATGCTTGATTCCGGTGCAGGGAAGACATGGCTTGGCAGTTCGGGCTGGACTGTTCCCATGAGGCACAGGGTCAAGACTGATTTGCATATAGCCATGTCTGAACTGGGGTGGCGTGGTGAGCAAAATAACGATGGATTAAACCCAGATCTGTGACTGGGGGTGAATGTTTTGCCAATGTGCAACATTCCGTCCATCATCTTGTGTGTTTTACTGTTCGCCCTATGTGGGAAGGGTATGCCCAGACGTGGGTCCCGTGCTCACTACGCCACTGGAGTCAAGCTATCCTGGCTGAAGAGGGGTGAAACCCCGAAACCGGTCGTAGGATGCTTGATTCCGGTCCAGGGAAGACATGGCTTGGCAGGTCGGGCTGGACTGTTCCCATGAGGCACAGGGTCAAGACTGATTTGCATATTGCCATGTCTGAACTGGGGTGGCGTGGTGAGCCAAATAACGATGGATTAAACCCAGATCTGTGACTGGGAGTGAATGTTTTGCAAATGTGCAACATTCCGTCCATCATCTTGTGTGTTTTGCTGTTTGCCCTATGTAGGAAGGGTATGCCCAGACGTGGGTCCCGTGCTCACGACGCCACTGGAGTCAAGCTATCCTGGCTTAAGAGGGGTGAAACCCCGAAACCGTTCCTAGGATGCTTGATTCCGGTCCAGGGAAGACATGGCTCGGCAGGTCGGGCTGGACTGTTCCCATGAGGCACAGGGTCAAGACTGATTTGTATATTGCCATGTCTGAACTGGGGTGGCATGGTGAGCAAAATAACGATGGATTAAACCCAGATCTGTGACTGGGGGTGAATGTTTTGCCAATGTGCAACATTCCGTCCATCCTCTTGTGTGTTTTGCTGTTCGCCCTATGTGGGAAGGGTATGCCCAGACATGGGTCCCGTGCTCACTATGCCACTGGAGTCAAGCTATCCTGACTGAAGAGTGGTGAAACCCCGAAACCAGTCCTAGGATGCTTGATTCCGGTCCAGGGAAGACATGGCTTGGCAGTTCGGGCGGGACTGTTCCCATGAGGCACTGGGTCAAGACTGATTTGCATATGGCCATGTCTGAACTGGGGTGGCGTGGTGAGCAAAATAACGATGGATTAAACCCAGATCTGTGACTGGGGGTGAATGTTTTGCCAATGTGCAACATTCCGTCCATCATCTTGTGTGTTTTGCTGTTCGCCCTATGTGGGAAGGGTATGCCCAGACGTGGGTCCCGTGCTCACTACATCACTGGAGTCAAGCTATCCTGGCTGAAGAGGGGTGAAACCCCAAAACCAGTGCTAGGATGCTTGATTCCGGTCCAGGGAAGACATGGCTTGGCAGTTCGGGCTGGACTGTTCCCATGAGGCACAGGGTCAAGACTGATTTGTATATGGCAATGTCTGAACTGGGGTGGCGTGGTGAGCAAAATAACGATGGATTAAACCCAGACTGTGACTGGGGGTGAATGTTTTGCCAATGTGCAACATTCCATCGATCATCTTGTGTGTTTTGCTGTTCGTCCTATGTGGGAAGGGTATGCCCAGACGTGGGTCCCATGCTCACTACGTCACTGGAGTCAAGCTATCCTGGCTGAAGAGGGGTGAAACCCCGAAACCGGTCCTAGGATGTTTGATTCCGGCCCAGAGAAGACATGGCTTGGCAGTTCGGGCTGGACTGTTCCCATGAGGCACAGGGTCAAGACTGATTTGCATATGGCCATGTCTGAACTGGGGTGTCGTGGTTAACAAAATAACGATGGATTAAACCCAGATCTGTGACTGGGGGTGAATGTTTTGCCAATGTGCAACATTCCGTCCATCATCTTGTGTGTTTTGCTGTTAGCCCTATGTGGGAAGGGGTATGCCCAGACGTGGGTCCCGTGCTCACTACGCCACTGGAGCCAAGCTATCCTGGCTGAAGAGGGGTGAAACCCCAAAACCGGTCCTAGGATGCTTGATTCCAGTCCAGGGAAGACATGGCTTGGCAGTTCGGGCTGGACTGTTCCCATGTGGCACAGGGTCAAGACTGATTTGCATATGGCCATGTCTGAACTGGGGTGGCGTGGTGAGCAAAATAACGATGGATTAAACCCAGATCTGTGACTGGGGGTGAATGTTTTGCCAATGTGCAACATTCCGTCCATCATCTTGTGTGTTTTGCTGTTCGCCCTATGTGGGAAGGGTATGCCCAGACGTGGGTCCCGTGCTCACTACGACACTGGAGTCAAGCTATCCTGGCTGAAGAGGGGTGAAACCCCGAAACCGGTCCTAGGATGCTTGATACAGGTCCAGGGAAGACATGGCTTGGCAGTTCGGGCTGGACTGTTCCCATGAGGCACAGGGTCAAGACTGATTTGCATATGGCCATGTCTGAACTGGGGTGATGTGGTTAACAAAATAACGATGGATTAAACCCAGATCTGTGACTGGGGGTGAATGTTTTGCCAATGTGCAACATTCCGTCCATCATCTTGTGTGTTTTTCTGTTCTCCCTATGTGGGAAGGGTATGCCCAGACGTGGGTCTCGTGCTCACTACGCCACTGGAGTCAAGCTATCCTGGCTGAAGAGGGGTGAAACCTCGAAACCGGTCCTAGGATGCTTGATACAGGTCCAGGGAAGACATGCCTTGGCAGTTCGGGCTGGACTGTTCCCATGAGGCACAGGGTCAAGACTGATTTGCATATGGCCATGTCTGAACTGGGGTGATGTGGTTAACAAAATAACGATGGATTAAACCCAGATCTGTGACTGGGGGTGAATGTTTTGCCAATGTGCAACATTCCGTCAATCATCTTGTGTGTTTTGCTGTTCGCCCTATGTGGGAAGGGGTATGCCCAGACATGGGTCCCGTGCTCACTACGCCACTGGAGCCAAGCTATCCTGGCTGAAGAGGGGTGAAACCCCAAAACCGGTCCTAGGATGCTTGATTCCAGTCCAGGGAAGACATGGCTTTGCAGTTCGGGCTGGACTGTTCCCATGAGGCACAGGGTCAAGACTGATTTGCATATGGCCATGTCTGAACTGGGGTGGCGTGGTGAGCAAAATAACGATGGATTAAACCCAGATCTGTGACTGGGGGTGAATGTTTTGCCAATGTGCAACATTCCGTCCATCATCTTGTGTGTTTTGCTGTTCGCCCTATGTGGGAAGGGTATGCCCAGACGTGGGTCCCGTGCTCACTACGCCACTGGAGTCAAGCTATCCTGGCTGAAGAGGGGTGAAACCTCGAAACCGGTCCTAGGATGCTTGATACAGGTCCAGGGAAGACATGGCTTGGCAGTTCGGGCTGGACTGTTCCCATGAGGCACAGGGTCAAGACTGATTTGCATATGGCCATGTCTGAACTGGGGTGATGTGGTTAACAAAATAACGATGGATTAAACCCAGATCTGTGACTGGGGGTGAATGTTTTGCCAATGTGCAACATTCCGTCCATCATCTTGTGTGTTTTGCTGTTCGCCCTATGTGGGAAGGGGTATGCCCAGACGTGGGTCCCGTGCTCACTACGCCACTGGAGTCAAGCTATCGTGGCTGAAGAGGGGTGAAACCCCGAAACTGGTCCTAGGATGCTTGATTCCAGTCCAGGGAAGACATGGCTTGGCAGTTCGGGCTGGACTGTTCCCATGAGGCACAGGGTCAAAACTGATTTGCATATGGCCATGTCTGAACTGGGGTGGCGTGGTGAGCAAAATAACGAAGGATTAAACCCAGATCTGTGACTGGGGGTGAATGTTTTGCCAATGTGCAACATTCCGTCCATCATCTTGTGTGTTTTGCTGTTCTC
Source organism: Triturus cristatus (assembly GCF_964204655.1). NCBI lineage: Eukaryota > Metazoa > Chordata > Amphibia > Caudata > Salamandridae > Triturus > Triturus cristatus. Next base: position 1,336,072,918 of record NC_140591.1, read on the forward strand.
CCTATGTGGGAAGGGTATGCCCAGGCGTGGGTCCCGTGCTCACTATGCCACTGGAGTCAAGCTATCCTGGCTGAAGAGGGGTGAAACCCCGAAACCGGTCCTAGGATGCTTGATTCCGGTGCAGGGAAGACATGGCTTGGCAGTTCGGGCTGGACTGTTCCCATGAGGCACAGGGTCAAGACTGATTTGCATATAGCCATGTCTGAACTGGGGTGGCGTGGTGAGCAAAATAACGATGGATTAAACCCAGATCTGTGACTGGGGGTGAATGTTTTGCCAATGTGCAACATTCCGTCCATCATCTTGTGTGTTTTACTGTTCGCCCTATGTGGGAAGGGTATGCCCAGACGTGGGTCCCGTGCTCACTACGCCACTGGAGTCAAGCTATCCTGGCTGAAGAGGGGTGAAACCCCGAAACCGGTCGTAGGATGCTTGATTCCGGTCCAGGGAAGACATGGCTTGGCAGGTCGGGCTGGACTGTTCCCATGAGGCACAGGGTCAAGACTGATTTGCATATTGCCATGTCTGAACTGGGGTGCAATGGTGAGCAAAATAACGATGGATTAAACCCAGATCTGTGACTGGGGGTGAATGTTTTGCCAATGTGCAACATTCTGTCCATCCTCTTGTGTGTTTTGCTGTTTGCCCTATGTGGGAAGGGTATGCCCAGACGTGGGTCCCGTGCTCAATACGCCACTGGAGTCAAGCTATCCTGGCTGAAGAGGGGCGAAACCCCGAAACCGGCCCTAGGATGCTTGATTCCGGTCCAGGGAAGACATGGCTTGGCAGTTCGGGCTGGACTGCTCCCATGAGGCACAGGGTCAAGACTGATTTGCATATGGCCATGTCTGAACTGGGGTGGCGTGGTGAGCAAAATAACGATGGATTAAACCCAGATCTGTGACTGGGAGTGAATGTTTTGCAAATGTGCAACATTCCGTACATCATCTTGTGTGTTTTGCTGTTCGCCCTATGTGGGAAGGGTATGCCCAGACGTGGGTCCCGTGCTCACTATGCCACTGGAGTCAAGCTATCCTGGCTGAAGAGGGGTGAAACCCCGAAACCGGTCCTAGGATGCTTGATTCCGGTGCAGGGAAGACATGGCTTGGCAGTTCAGGCTGGACTGTTCCCATGAGGCACAGGGTCAAGACTGATTTGCATATAGCCATGTCTGAACTGGGGTGGCGTGGTGAGCAAAATAACGATGGATTAAACCCAGATCTGTGACTGGGGGTGAATGTTTTGCCAATGTGCAACATTCCGTCCATCATCTTGTGTGTTTTACTGTTCGCCCTATGTGGGAAGGGTATGCCCAGATGTGGGTCCCGTGCTCACTACGCCACTGGAGTCAAGCTATCCTGGCTGAAGAGGGGTGAAACCCCGAAACCGGTCCTAGGATGCTTGATTCCGGTCCAGGGAAGACATGGCTTGGCAGGTCGGGCTGGACTGTTCCCATGAGGCACAGGGTCTAGACTGATTTGCATATTGCCATGTCTGAACTGGGGTGCAATGGTGAGCAAAATAACGATGGATTAAACCCAGATCTGTGACTGGGGGTGAATGTTTTGCCAATGTGCAACATTCCGTCCATCCTCTTGTGTGTTTTGCTGTTCGCCCTATGTGGTAAGGGTATGCCCAGACGTGGGTCCCGTGCTCACAACGCCACTGGAGTCAAGCTATCCTGGCTTAAGAGGGGTGAAACCCCGAAACCGTTCCTAGGATGCTTGATTCCGGTCCAGGGAAGACATGGCTTGGCAGGTCGGGCTGGACTGTTCCCATGAGGCACAGGGTCAAGACTGATTTGTATATTGCCATGTCTGAACTAGGGTGGCATGGTGAGCAAAATAACGATGCATTAAACCCAGATCTGTGACTGGGAGTGAATGTTTTGCCAATGTGCAACATTCCGTCCATCCTCTTGTGTGTTTTGCTGTTCGCCCTATGTGGGAAGGGTATGCCCAGACATGGGTCCCGTGCTCACTACGCCACTGGAGTCAAGCTATCCTGGCTGAAGAGTGGTGAAACCCCGAAACCAGTCCTAGGATGCTTGATTCCGGTCCAGGGAAGACATGGCTTGGCAGTTCGGGCTGGACTGTTCCCATGAGGCACTGGGTCAAGACTGATTTGCATATGGCAATGTCTGAACTGGGGTGGCGTGGTGAGCAAAATAACGATGGATTAAACCCAGATCTGTGACTGGGGGTGAATGTTTTGCCAATGTGCAACATTCCGTCCATCATCTTGTGTGTTTTGCTGTTCTTCCTATGTGGGAAGGGTATGCCCAGACGTGGATCCCGTGCTCACTACATCACTGGAGTCAAGCTATCCTGGCTGAAGTGGGGTGAAACCCCGAAACGAGTCCTAGGATGCTTGATTCCGGTCCAGGGAAGACATGGCTTGGCAGTTCGGGCTGGACTGTTCCCATGAGGCACAGGGTCAAGACTGATTTGTATATGGCAATGTCTGAACTGGGGTGGCGTGGTGAGCAAAATAACGATGGATTAAACCCAGATCTGTGACTGGGGGTGAATGTTTTGCCAATGTGCAACATTCCATCGATCATCCTCTGTGTTTTGCTGTTCGTCCTATGTGGGAAGGGTATGCCCAGACGTGGGTCCCATGCTCACTACGTCACTGGAGTCAAGTTATCCTGGCTGAAGAGGGGTGAAACCCCAAAACCGGTCCTAGGATGCTTGATTCCGGCCCAGAGAAGACATGGCTTGGCAGTTCGGGCTGGACTGTTCCCATGAGGCACAGGGTCAAGACTGATTTGCATATGGCCATGTCTGAACTGGGGTGTCGTGGTTAACAAAATAACGATGGATTAAACCCAGATCTGTGACTGGGGGTGAATGTTTTGCCAATGTGCAACATTCCGTCCATCATCTTGTGTGTTTTGCTGTTAGCCCTATGTGGGAAGGGGTATGCCCAGACGTGGGTCCCGTGCTCACTACGCCACTGGAGCCAAGCTATCCTGGCTGAAGAGGGGTGAAACCCCAAAACCGGTCCTAGGATGCTTGATTCCAGTCCAGGGAAGACATGGCTAGGCAGTTCGGGCTGGACTGTTCCCATGTGGCACAGGGTCAAGACTGATTTGCATATGGCCATGTCTGAACTGGGGTGGCGTGGTGAGCAAAATAACGATGGATTAAACCCAGATCTGTGACTGGGGGTGAATGTTTTGCCAATGTGCAACATTCCGTCCATCATCTTGTGTGTTTTGCTGTTCGCCCTATGTGGGAAGGGTATGCCCAGACGTGGGTCCCGTGCTCACTACGACACTGGAGTCAAGCTATCCTGGCTGAAGAGGGGTGAAACCCCAAAACCGGTCCTAGGATGCTTGATACAGGTCCAGGGAAGACATGGCTTGGCAGTTCGGGCTGGACTGTTCCCATGAGGCACAGGGTCAAGACTGATTTGCATATGGCCATGTCTGAACTGGGGTGATGTGGTTAACAAAATAACGATGGATTAAACCCAGATCTGTGACTGGGGGTGAATGTTTTGCCAATGTGCAACATTCCGTCCATCATCTTGTGTGTTTTGCTGTTCGCCCTATGTAGGAAGGGGTATGCCCAGACATGGGTCCCGTGCTCACTACGCCACTGGAGCCAAGCTATCCTGGCTGAAGAGGGGTGAAACCCCAAAACCGGTCCTAGGATGCTTGATTCCAGTCCAGGGAAGATATGGCTTTGCAGTTCGGGCTGGACTGTTCCCATGAGGCACAGGATCAAGACTGATTTGCATATGGCCATGTCTGAACTGGGGTGGCGTGGTGAGCAAAATAACGATGGATTAAACCCAGATCTGTGACTGGGGGTGAATGTTTTGCCAATGTGCAACATTCCGTCCATCATCTTGTGTGTTTTGCTGTTCGCCCTATGTGGGAAGGGTATGCCCAGACGTGGGTCCCGTGCTCACTACGCCACTGGAGTCAAGCTATCCTGGCTGAAGAGGGGTGAAACCTCGAAACCGGTCCTAGGATGCTTGATACAGGTCCAGGGAAGACATGGCTTGGCAGTTTGGGCTGGACTGTTCCCATGAGGCACAGGGTCAAGACTGATTTGCATATGGCCATGTCTGAACTGGGGTGATGTGGTTAACAAAATAACGATGGATTAAACCCAGATCTGTGACTGGGGGTGAATGTTTTGCCAATGTGCAACATTCCATCCATCATCTTGTGTGTTTTGCTGTTCGCCCTATGTGGGAAGGGGTATGCCCAGACGTGGGTCCCGTGCTCACTACGCCACTGGAGTCAAGCTATCGTGGCTGAAGAAAGGGTGAAACCCCGAAACCGGTCCTAGGATGCTTGATTCCAGTCCAGGGAAGACATGGCTTGGCAGTTCGGGCTGGACTGTTCCCATGAGGCACAGGGTCAAAACTGATTTGCATATGGCCATGTCTGAACTGGGGTGGCGTGGTGAGCAAAATAACGAAGGATTAAACCCAGATCTGTGACTGGGGGTGAATGTTTTGCCAATGTGCAACATTCCGTCCATCATCTTGTGTGTTTTGCTGTTCTCCCTATGTGGGAAGGGTATGCCCCGACGTGGGTCCCGTGCTCACTACGCCACTGGAGTCAAGCTATTCTGGCTGAAGAGGGGTGAAACCCCGAAACCGGTCCTAGGATGCTTGATTCCGGTCCAGGGAAGACATGGCTTGGCAGTTCGGGCTGGACTGTTCCCATGAGGCACAGGGTCAAGACTGATTTGCATATGGCCATGTCTTAACTGGGGTGGCGTGGTGAGCAAACTACCGATGGATTAAACCCAGATCTGTGACTGGGGGTGAATGTTTTGCCAATGTGCAACATTCCGTCCATCATCTTGTGTGTTTTGCTGTTCGCCCTATGTGGGAAGGGTATGCCCAGATGTGGGTCCCATGCTCACTACGCCACTGGAGTCAAGCTATCCTGGCTGAAGAGGAGTGAAACCCCAAAACCGGTCCTAGGATGCTTGATTCCGGTCCAGGGAAGACATGGCTTGGCAGTTCCGACTGGACTGTTCCCATGAGGCAAAGGGTCAATACTGATTTGCATATGGCCATGTCTGAACTGAGGTGGCGTGGTTAACAAAATAACGATGGATTAAACCCAGATCTGTGACTGGGGGTGAATGTTTTGCCAATGTGCAACATTCCGTCCATCATCTTGTGTGTTTTGCTGTTCTCCCTATGTGGGAAGGGTATGCCCAGACGTGGGTCCCGTGCTCACTACGCCACTGGAGTCAAGCTATCCTGGCTGAAGAGGGGTGAAACCCTGAAACCGGTCCTAGGATGCTTGATTCCGGTGCAGGGAAGACATGGCTTGGCAGTTCGGGCTGGACTGTTCCCATGAGGCACAGGGTCAAGACTGATTTGCATATAGCCATGTCTGAACTGGGGTGGCGTGGTGAGCAAAATAACGATGGATTAAACCCAGATCTGTGACTGGGGGTGAATGTTTTGCCAATGTGCAACATTCCGTCCATCATCTTGTGTGTTTTACTGTTCGCCCTATGTGGGAAGGGTATGCCCAGACGTGGGTCCCGTGCTCACTACGCCACTGGAGTCAAGCTATCCTGGCTGAAGAGGGGTGAAACCCCGAAACCGGTCCTAGAATGCTTGATTCCGGTCCATGGAAGACATGGCTTGGCAGGTCGGGCTGGACTGTTCCCATGAGGCACAGGGTCAAGACTGATTTGCATATTGCCATGTCTGAACTGGGGTGCAATGGTGAGCAAAATAACGATGGATTAAACCCAGATCTGTGACTGGGGGTGAATGTTTTGCCAATGTGCAACATTCCGTCCATCCTCTTGTGTGTTTTGCTGCTCGCCCTATGTGGGAAGGGTATGCCCAGACGTGGGTCCCGTGCTCACTACGCCACTGGAGTCAAGCTATCCTGGCTGAAGAGGGGTGAAACCCCGAAACCGGCCCTAGGATGCTTGATTCCGGTCCAGGGAAGACATGGCTTGGCAGTTCGGGCTGGACTGCTCCCATGAGGCACAGGGTCAAGACTGATTTGCATATGGCCATGTCTGAACTGGGGTGGCGTGGTGAGCCAAATAACGATGGATTAAACCCAGATCTGTGACTGGGAGTGAATGTTTTGCAAATGTGCAACATTCCGTCCATCATCTTGTGTGTTTTGCTGTTTGCCCTATGTAGGAAGGGTATGCCCAGACGTGGGTCCCGTGCTCACGACGCCACTGGAGTCAAGCTATCCTGGCTTAAGAGGGGTGAAACCCCGAAACCGTTCCTAGGATGCTTGATTCCGGTCCAGGGAAGACATGGCTCGGCAGGTCGGGCTGGACTGTTCCCATGAGGCACAGGGTCAAGACTGATTTGTATATTGCCATGTCTGAACTGGGGTGGCATGGTGAGCAAAATAACGATGGATTAAACCCAGATCTGTGACTGGGGGTGAATGTTTTGCCAATGTGCAACATTCCGTCCATCCTCTTGTGTGTTTTGCTGTTCGCCCTATGTGGGAAGGGTATGCCCAGACATGGGTCCCGTGCTCACTATGCCACTGGAGTCAAGCTATCCTGGCTGAAGAGTGGTGAAACCCCGAAACCAGTCCTAGGATGCTTGATTCCGGTCCAGGGAAGACATGGCTTGGCAGTTCGGGCGGGACTGTTCCCATGAGGCACTGGGTCAAGACTGATTTGCATATGGCCATGTCTGAACTGGGGTGGCGTGGTGAGCAAAATAACGATGGATTAAACCCAGATCTGTGACTGGGGGTGAATGTTTTGCCAATGTGCAACATTCCGTCCATCATCTTGTGTGTTTTGCTGTTCGCCCTATGTGGGAAGGGTATGCCCAGACGTGGGTCCCGTGCTCACTACATCACTGGAGTCAAGCTATCCTGGCTGAAGAGGGGTGAAACCCCAAAACCAGTGCTAGGATGCTTGATTCCGGTCCAGGGAAGACATGGCTTGGCAGTTCGGGCTGGACTGTTCCCATGAGGCACAGGGTCAAGACTGATTTGTATATGGCAATGTCTGAACTGGGGTGGCGTGGTGAGCAAAATAACGATGGATTAAACCCAGATCTGTGACTGGGGGTGAATGTTTTGCCAATGTGCAACATTCCATCGATCATCTTGTGTGTTTTGCTGTTCGTCCTATGTGGGAAGGGTATGCCCAGACGTGGGTCCCATGCTCACTACGTCACTGGAGTCAAGCTATCCTGGCTGAAGAGGGGTGAAACCCCGAAACCGGTCCTAGGATGCTTGATTCCGGCCCAGAGAAGACATGGCTTGGCAGTTCGGGCTGGACTGTTCCCATGAGGCACAGGGTCAAGACTGATTTGCATATGGCCATGTCTGAACTGGGGTGTCGTGGTTAACAAAATAACGATGGATTAAACCCAGATCTGTGACTGGGGGTGAATGTTTTGCCAATGTGCAACATTCCGTCCATCATCTTGTGTGTTTTGCTGTTAGCCCTATGTGGGAAGGGGTATGCCCAGACGTGGGTCCCGTGCTCACTACGCCACTGGAGCCAAGCTATCCTGGCTGAAGAGGGGTGAAACCCCAAAACCGGTCCTAGGATGCTTGATTCCAGTCCAGGGAAGACATGGCTTGGCAGTTCGGGCTGGACTGTTCCCATGTGGCACAGGGTCAAGACTGATTTGCATATGGCCATGTCTGAACTGGGGTGGCGTGGTGAGCAAAATAACGATGGATTAAACCCAGATCTGTGACTGGGGGTGAATGTTTTGCCAATGTGCAACATTCCGTCCATCATCTTGTGTGTTTTGCTGTTCGCCCTATGTGGGAAGGGTATGCCCAGACGTGGGTCCCGTGCTCACTACGACACTGGAGTCAAGCTATCCTGGCTGAAGAGGGGTGAAACCCCGAAACCGGTCCTAGGATGCTTGATACAGGTCCAGGGAAGACATGGCTTGGCAGTTCGGGCTGGACTGTTCCCATGAGGCACAGGGTCAAGACTGATTTGCATATGGCCATGTCTGAACTGGGGTGATGTGGTTAACAAAATAACGATGGATTAAACCCAGATCTGTGACTGGGGGTGAATGTTTTGCCAATGTGCAACATTCCGTCCATCATCTTGTGTGTTTTGCTGTTCGCCCTATGTGGGAAGGGTATGCCCAGATGTGGGTCCCATGCTCACTACGCCACTGGAGTCAAGCTATCCTGGCTGAAGAGGGGTGAAACCCTGAAACCGGTCCTAGAATGCTTGATTCCGGTCCATGGAAGACATGGCTTGGCAGGTCGGGCTGGACTTTTCCCATGAGGCACAGGGTCAAGACTGATTTGCATATTGCCATGTCTGAACTGGGGTGCAATGGTGAGCAAAATAACGATGGATTAAACCCAGATCTGTGACTGGGGGTGAATGTTTTGCCAATGTGCAACATTCCGTCCATCCTCTTGTGTGTTTTGCTGTTAGCCCTATGTGGGAAGGGGTATGCCCAGACGTGGGTCCCGTGCTCACTACGCCACTGGAGCCAAGCTATCCTGGCTGAAGAGGGGTGAAACCCCAAAACCGGTCCTAGGATGCTTGATTCCAGTCCAGGGAAGACATGGCTAGGCAGTTCGGGCTGGACTGTTCCCATGTGGCACAGGGTCAAGACTGATTTGCATATGGCCATGTCTGAACTGGGGTGGCGTGGTGAGCAAAATAACGATGGATTAAACCCAGATCTGTGACTGGGGGTGAATGTTTTGCCAATGTGCAACATTCCGTCCATCATCTTGTGTGTTTTGCTGTTCGCCCTATGTGGGAAGGGTATGCCCAGACGTGGGTCCCGTGCTCACTACGACACTGGAGTCAAGCTATCCTGGCTGAAGAGGGGTGAAACCCCGAAACCGGTCCTAGGATGCTTGATACAGGTCCAGGGAAGACATGGCTTGGCAGTTCGGGCTGGACTGTTCCCATGAGGCACAGGGTCAAGACTGATTTGCATATGGCCATGTCTGAACTGGGGTGATGTGGTTAACAAAATAACGATGGATTAAACCCAGATCTGTGACTGGGGGTGAATGTTTTGCCAATGTGCAACATTCCGTCCATCATCTTGTGTGTTTTGCTGTTCGCCCTATGTAGGAAGGGGTATGCCCAGACATGGGTCCCGTGCTCACTACGCCACTGGAGCCAAGCTATCCTGGCTGAAGAGGGGTGAAACCCCAAAACCGGTCCTAGGATGCTTGATTCCAGTCCAGGGAAGACATGGCTTTGCAGTTCGGGCTGGACTGTTCCCATGAGGCACAGGATCAAGACTGATTTGCATATGGCCATGTCTGAACTGGGGTGGCGTGGTGAGCAAAATAACGATGGATTAAACCCAGATCTGTGACTGGGGGTGAATGTTTTGCCAATGTGCAACATTCCGTCCATCATCTTGTGTGTTTTGCTGTTCGCCCTATGTGGGAAGGGTATGCCCAGACGTGGGTCCCGTGCTCACTACGCCACTGGAGTCAAGCTATCCTGGCTGAAGAGGGGTGAAACCTCGAAACCGGTCCTAGGATGCTTGATACAGGTCCAGGGAAGACATGGCTTGGCAGTTTGGGCTGGACTGTTCCCATGAGGCACAGGGTCAAGACTGATTTGCATATGGCCATGTCTGAACTGGGGTGATGTGGTTAACAAAATAACGATGGAATAAACCCAGATCTGTGACTGGGGGTGAATGTTTTGCCAATGTGCAACATTCCATCCATCATCTTGTGTGTTTTGCTGTTCGCCCTATGTGGGAAGGGGTATGCCCAGACGTGGGTCCCGTGCTCACTACGCCACTGGAGTCAAGCTATCGTGGCTGAAGAGGGGTGAAACCCCGAAACCGGTCCTAGGATGCTTGATTCCAGTCCAGGGAAGACATGGCTTGGCAGTTCGGGCTGGACTGTTCCCATGAGGCACAGGGTCAAAACTGATTTGCATATGGCCATGTCTGAACTGGGGTGGCGTGGTGAGCAAAATAACGAAGGATTAAACCCAGATCTGTGACTGGGGGTGAATGTTTTGCCAATGTGCAACATTCCGTCCATCATCTTGTGTGTTTTGCTGTTCTCCCTATGTGGGAAGGGTATGCCCCGACGTGGGTCCCGTGCTCACTACGCCACTGGAGTCAAGCTATTCTGGCTGAAGAGGGGTGAAACCCCGAAACCGGTCCTAGGATGCTTGATTCCGGTCCAGGGAAGACATGGCTTGGCAGTTCGGGCTGGACTGTTCCCATGAGGCACAGGGTCAAGACTGATTTGCATATGGCCATGTCTTAACTGGGGTGGCGTGGTGAGCAAACTACCGATGGATTAAACCCAGATCTGTGACTGGGGGTGAATGTTTTGCCAATGTGCAACATTCCGTCCATCATCTTGTGTGTTTTGCTGTTCGCCCTATGTGGGAAGGGTATGCCCAGATGTGGGTCCCATGCTCACTACGCCACTGGAGTCAAGCTATCCTGGCTGAAGAGGAGTGAAACCCCAAAACTGGTCCTAGGATGCTTGATTCCGGTCCAGGGAAGACATGGCTTGGCAGTTCCGACTGGACTGTTCCCATGAGGCAAAGGGTCAATACTGATTTGCATATGGCCATGTCTGAACTGAGGTGGCGTGGTTAACAAAATAACGATGGATTAAACCCAGATCTGTGACTGGGGGTGAATGTTTTGCCAATGTGCAACATTCCGTCCATCATCTTGTGTGTTTTGCTGTTCTCCCTATGTGGGAAGGGTATGCCCAGACGTGGGTCCCGTGCTCACTACGCCACTGGAGTCAAGCTATCCTGGCTGAAGAGGGGTGAAACCCTGAAACCGGTCCTAGGATGCTTGATTCCGGTGCAGGGAAGACATGGCTTGGCAGTTCGGGCTGGACTGTTCCCATGAGGCACAGGGTCAAGACTGATTTGCATATAGCCATGTCTGAACTGGGGTGGCGTGGTGAGCAAAATAACGATGGATTAAACCCAGATCTGTGACTGGGGGTGAATGTTTTGCCAATGTGCAACATTCCGTCCATCATCTTGTGTGTTTTACTGTTCGCCCTATGTGGGAAGGGTATGCCCAGACGTGGGTCCCGTGCTCACTACGCCACTGGAGTCAAGCTATCCTGGCTGAAGAGGGGTGAAACCCCGAAACCGGTCCTAGAATGCTTGATTCCGGTCCATGGAAGACATGGCTTGGCAGGTCGGGCTGGACTGTTCCCATGAGGCACAGGGTCAAGACTGATTTGCATATTGCCATGTCTGAACTGGGGTGCAATGGTGAGCAAAATAACGATGGATTAAACCCAGATCTGTGACTGGGGGTGAATGTTTTGCCAATGTGCAACATTCCGTCCATCCTCTTGTGTGTTTTGCTGTTCGCCCTATGTGGGAAGGGTATGCCCAGACGTGGGTCCCGTGCTCACTACGCCACTGGAGTCAAGCTATCCTGGCTGAAGAGGGGTGAAACCCCGAAACCGGCCCTAGGATGCTTGATTCCGGTCCAGGGAAGACATGGCTTGGCAGTTCGGGCTGGACTGCTCCCATGAGGCACAGGGTCAAGACTGATTTGCATATGGCCATGTCTGAACTGGGGTGGCGTGGTGAGCCAAATAACGATGGATTAAACCCAGATCTGTGACTGGGAGTGAATGTTTTGCAAATGTGCAACATTCCGTCCATCATCTTGTGTGTTTTGCTGTTTGCCCTATGTAGGAAGGGTATGCCCAGACGTGGGTCCCGTGCTCACGACGCCACTGGAGTCAAGCTATCCTGGCTTAAGAGGGGTGAAACCCCGAAACCGTTCCTAGGATGCTTGATTCCGGTCCAGGGAAGACATGGCTCGGCAGGTCGGGCTGGACTGTTCCCATGAGGCACAGGGTCAAGACTGATTTGTATATTGCCATGTCTGAACTGGGGTGGCATGGTGAGCAAAATAACGATGGATTAAACCCAGATCTGTGACTGGGGGTGAATGTTTTGCCAATGTGCAACATTCCGTCCATCCTCTTGTGTGTTTTGCTGTTCGCCCTATGTGGGAAGGGTATGCCCAGACATGGGTCCCGTGCTCACTATGCCACTGGAGTCAAGCTATCCTGGCTGAAGAGTGGTGAAACCCCGAAACCAGTCCTAGGATGCTTGATTCCGGTCCAGGGAAGACATGGCTTGGCAGTTCGGGCGGGACTGTTCCCATGAGGCACTGGGTCAAGACTGATTTGCATATGGCCATGTCTGAACTGGGGTGGCGTGGTGAGCAAAATAACGATGGATTAAACCCAGATCTGTGACTGGGGGTGAAGGTTTTGCCAATGTGCAACATTCCGTCCATCATCTTGTGTGTTTTGCTGTTCGCCCTATGTGGGAAGGGTATGCCCAGACGTGGGTCCCGTGCTCACTACATCACTGGAGTCAAGCTATCCTGGCTGAAGAGGGGTGAAACCCCAAAACCAGTGCTAGGATGCTTGATTCCGGTCCAGGGAAGACATGGCTTGGCAGTTCGGGCTGGACTGTTCCCATGAGGCACAGGGTCAAGACTGATTTGTATATGGCAATGTCTGAACTGGGGTGGCGTGGTGAGCAAAATAACGATGGATTAAACCCAGATCTGTGACTGGGGGTGAATGTTTTGCCAATGTGCAACATTCCATCGATCATCTTGTGTGTTTTGCTGTTCGTCCTATGTGGGAAGGGTATGCCCAGACGTGGGTCCCATGCTCACTACGTCACTGGAGTCAAGCTATCCTGGCTGAAGAGGGGTGAAACCCCGAAACCGGTCCTAGGATGCTTGATTCCGGCCCAGAGAAGACATGGCTTGGCAGTTCGGGCTGGACTGTTCCCATGAGGCACAGGGTCAAGACTGATTTGCATATGGCCATGTCTGAACTGGGGTGTCGTGGTTAACAAAATAACGATGGATTAAACCCAGATCTGTGACTGGGGGTGAATGTTTTGCCAATGTGCAACATTCCGTCCATCATCTTGTGTGTTTTGCTGTTAGCCCTATGTGGGAAGGGGTATGCCCAGACGTGGGTCCCGTGCTCACTACGCCACTGGAGCCAAGCTATCCTGGCTGAAGAGGGGTGAAACCCCAAAACCGGTCCTAGGATGCTTGATTCCAGTCCAGGGAAGACATGGCTTGGCAGTTCGGGCTGGACTGTTCCCATGTGGCACAGGGTCAAGACTGATTTGCATATGGCCATGTCTGAACTGGGGTGGCGTGGTGAGCAAAATAACGATGGATTAAACCCAGATCTGTGACTGGGGGTGAATGTTTTGCCAATGTGCAACATTCCGTCCATCATCTTGTGTGTTTTGCTGTTCGCCCTATGTGGGAAGGGTATGCCCAGACGTGGGTCCCGTGCTCACTACGACACTGGAGTCAAGCTATCCTGGCTGAAGAGGGGTGAAACCCCGAAACCGGTCCTAGGATGCTTGATACAGGTCCAGGGAAGACATGGCTTGGCAGTTCGGGCTGGACTGTTCCCATGAGGCACAGGGTCAAGACTGATTTGCATATGGCCATGTCTGAACTGGGGTGATGTGGTTAACAAAATAACGATGGATTAAACCCAGATCTGTGACTGGGGGTGAATGTTTTGCCAATGTGCAACATTCCGTCCATCATCTTGTGTGTTTTGCTGTTCGCCCTATGTGGGAAGGGTATGCCCAGATGTGGGTCCCATGCTCACTACGCCACTGGAGTCAAGCTATCCTGGCTGAAGAGGGGTGAAACCCTGAAACCGGTCCTAGAATGCTTGATTCCAGTCCATGGAAGACATGGCTTGGCAGGTCGGGCTGGACTTTTCCCATGAGGCACAGGGTCAAGACTGATTTGCATATTGCCATGTCTGAACTGGGGTGCAATGGTGAGCAAAATAACGATGGATTAAACCCAGATCTGTGACTTGGGGTGAATGTTTTGCCAATGTGCAACATTCCGTCCATCCTCTTGTGTGTTTTGCTGTTCGCCCTATGTGGGAAGGGTATGCCCAGACGTGGGTCCCGTGCTCACTACGCCACTGGAGTCAAGCTATCCTGGCTGAAGAGGGGTGAAACCCCGAAACTGGCCCTAGGATGCTTGATTCCGGTCCAGGGAAGACATGGCTTGGCAGTTCGGGCTGGACTGCTCCCATGAGGCACAGGGTCAAGACTGATTTGCATATGGCCATGTCTGAACTGGGGTGGCGTGGTGAGCCAAATAACGATGGATTAAACCCAGATCTGTGACTGGGAGTGAATGTTTTGCAAATGTGCAACATTCCGTCCATCATCTTGTGTGTTTTGCTGTTTGCCCTATGTGGGAAGGGTATGCCCAGACGTGGGTCCCGTGCTCACGACGCCACTGGAGTCAAGCTATCCTGGCTTAAGAGGGGTGAAACCCCGAAACCGTTCCTAGGATGCTTGATTCCGGTCCAGGGAAGACATGGCTCGGCAGGTCGGGCTGGACTGTTCCCATGAGGCACAGGGTCAAGACTGATTTGTATATTGCCATGTCTGAACTGGGGTGGCATGGTGAGCAAAATAACGATGGATTAAACCCAGATCTGTGACTGGGGGTGAATGTTTTGCCAATGTGCAACATTCCGTCCATCCTCTTGTGTGTTTTGCTGTTCGCCCTATGTGGGAAGGGTATGCCCAGACATGGGTCCCGTGCTCACTACGCCACTGGAGTCAAGCTATCCTGGCTGAAGAGTGGTGAAACCCCGAAACCAGTCCTAGGATGCTTGATTCCGGTCCAGGGAAGACATGGCTTGGCAGTTCGGGCGGGAGTGTTCCCATGAGGCACTGGGTCAAGACTGATTTGCATATGGCCATGTCTGAACTGGGGTGGCGTGGTGAGCAAAATAACGATGGATTAAACCCAGATCTGTGACTGGGGGTGAATGTTTTGCCAATGTGCAACATTCCGTCCATCATCTTGTGTGTTTTGCTGTTCGCCCTATGTGGGAAGGGTATGCCCAGACGTGGGTCCCGTGCTCACTACATCACTGGAGTCAAGCTATCCTGGCTGAAGAGGGGTGAAACCCCGAAACCAGTGCTAGGATGCTTGATTCCGGTCCAGGGAAGACATGGCTTGGCAGTTCGGGCTGGACTGTTCCCATGAGGCACAGGGTCAAGACTGATTTGTATATGGCAATGTCTGAACTGGGGTGGCGTGGTGAGCAAAATAACGATGGATTAAACCCAGATCTGTGACTGGGGGTGAATGTTTTGCCAATGTGCAACATTCCATCGATCATCTTGTGTGTTTTGCTGTTCGTCCTATGTGGGAAGGGTATGCCCAGACGTGGGTCCCATGCTCACTACGTCACTGGAGTCAAGCTATCCTGGCTGAAGAGGGGTGAAACCCCGAAACCGGTCCTAGGATGCTTGATTCCGGCCCAGAGAAGACATGGCTTGGCAGTTCGGGCTGGACTGTTCCCATGAGGCACAGGGTCAAGACTGATTTGCATATGGCCATGTCTGAACTGGGGTGGCGTGGTGAGCAAAATAACAATGGATTAAACCCAGATATGTGACTGGGGGTGAATGTTTTGCCAATGTGCAACATTCCGTCCATCATCTTGTGGGTTTAGCTGTTCGCACTATGTGGGAAGGGTATGCCCAGACGTGGGTCCCGTGCTCACTACGCCACTGGAGTCAAGCTATCCTGGCTGAAGAGGGGTGAAACCCCGAAACCGGTCCTAGGATGCTTGATTCCGGTCCATGGAAGACATGGCTTGGCAGTTCGGGCTGGACTGTTCCCATGAGGCACTGGGTCAAGACTGATTTGCATATGGCCATGTCTGAACTGGGGTGGCGTGGTGAGCAAAATAACGATGGATTAAACCCAGATCTGTGACTGTGGGTAAATGTTTTGCCAATGTGCAACATTCCGTCCATCATCTTGTGTGTTTTGCTGTTCTCCCTATGTGGGAAGGGTATGCCCCGACGTGGGTCCCGTACGCACTACGCCACTGGAGTCAAGCTATTCTGGCTGAAGAGTAGTGAAACCCCAAAACCGGTCCTAGGATGCTTGATTCCGGTCCAGGGAAAACATGGCTTGGCAGTTCGGGCTGGACTGTTCCCATGAGGCACAGGGTCAAGACTGATTTGCATATGGCCATGTCTGAACTGGGGTGGCGTGGTGAGCAAAATAACAATGGATTAAACCCAGATCTGTGACTTGGTGTGAATGTTTTGCCAATGTGCAACATTCCGTCCATCATCTTGTGTGTTTTGCTGTTCTCCCTATGTAGGAATGGTATGCCCAGACGTGGGTCCCGTGCTCACTACGCTACTGGAGTCAAGCTATCCTGGCTGAAGAGGGGTGAAACCCCGATACCGGTCCTAGGATGCTTGATTCCGGTGCAGGGAAGACATGGCTTGGCAGTTCGGGCTGGACTGTTCCCATGAGGCACAGGGTCAAGACTGATTTGCATATGGCCATGTCTGAACTGGGGTGGCTTGGTGAGCAAAATAACGATGGATTAAACCCAGATCTGTGACTGGGGGTGAATAATTTGCCAATGTGCAACATTCCGTCCATCATCTTGTGTGTTTTGCTGTTCGCCCTATGTGGGAAGGGTATGCCCAGACGTAGGTCCCATGCTCACGACGCCACTGGAGTCAAGCTATCCTGGCTTAAGAGGGATGAAACCCCGAAACCGGTCCTAGGATGCTGGATTCCGGTCCAGGGAAGACATGTCTTGGCAGTTCGGGCTGGACTGTTCCCATGAGGCACAGGGTCAAGACTGATTTGTATATGGCAATGTCTGAACTGGGGTGGCGTGGTGAGCAAAACAATGATGGATTAAACCCAGATCTGTGACTGGGGGTGAATGTTTTGCCAATGTGCAACATTTCGTTGATCATCTTGTGTGTTTTGCTGTTCGCCCTATGTGGGAAGGGTATGCCCAGACGTGGGTCCCGTGCTCACTACGTCACTGGAGTCAAGCTATCCCGGCTGAAGAGGGGTGAAACCCCAAAACCGGTCCTAGGATGCTTGATTCCGGTCCAGGGAAGACATGGCTTGGCAGTTCGGGCTGGACTGTTCCCATGAGGCAAAGGGTCAAGACTGATTTGCATATGGCCATGTCTGAACTGGGGTGGCGTGGTTAACAAAATAACAATGGATTAAACCCAGATCTGTGACTGGGGGTGAATGTTTTGCCAATGTGCAACATTCCGTCCATCATCTTGTGTGTTTTGCTGTTCGCCCTATGTGGGAAGGGGTATGCTCAGACGTGGGTCCCGTGCTCACTACGCCACTGGAGTCAATTTATCCTGGCTGAAGAGGAGTGAAACCCCGAAACCGGTCCTAGGATGCTTGATTCCAGTCCAGGGAAGACATGGCTTGGCAGTTCGGGCTGGACTGTTCTCATGAGGCACAGGGTCAAGACTGATTTGCATATGGCCATGTCTGAACTGGGGTGGCGTGGTGAGCAAAATAACGATGGATTAAACCCAGATCTGTGACTGGGGGTGAATGTTTTGCCAATGTGCAACATTCCGTCCATTATCTTGTGTGTTTTGCTGTTCTCCCTATGTGGGAAGGGTATGCCCAGACGTGGGTCCCGTGCTCACTACGCCACTGGAGTCAAGCTATCCTGGCTGAAGAGGGGTGAAACCTCGAAACCGGTCCTAGGATGCTTGATTCCGGTGCAGGGAAGACATGGCTTGGCAGTTCGGGCTGGACTGCTCCCATGAGGCACAGGGTCAAGACTGATTTGCATATGGCCATGTCTGAACTGGGGTGGCGTGGTGAGCAAAATAACGATGGATTAAACCCAGATCTGTGACTGGGGGTGAATGTTTTGCCAATGTGCAACATTCCGTCCATCATCTTGTGTGTTTTGCTGTTCGCCCTATGTGGGAAGGGTATGCCCAGACGTGGGTCCCGTGCTCACGACGCCACTGGAGTCAAGCTATCCTGGCTGAAGAGGGGTGAAACCCCGAAACTGGTCCTAGGATGCTTGATTCCGGTCCAGGGAAGACATGGCTTGGCAGTTCGGGCTGGACTGTTCCCATGAGGCACAGGGTCAAGACTGATTTGTATATGGCAATGTCTGAACTGGGGTGGCGTGGTGAGCAAAATAACGATGGATTAAACCCATATCTGTGACTGGGGGTGAATGTTTTGCCAATGTGCAACATTCCGTCGATCATCTTGTGTGTTTTGCTGTTCGTCCTATGTGGGAAGGGTATGCCCAGACATGGGTCCCGTGCTCACTACGCCACTGGAGTCAAGCTATCCTGGCTGAAGAGGGGTGAAACCCCGAAACCGGTCCTTGGATGCTTGATTCCGGTCCAGGGAAGACATGGCTTGGCAGGTCGGGCTGGACTGTTCCCATGAGGCACAGGGTCAAGACTGATTTGCATATTGCCATGTCTGAACTGGGGTGGCATGGTGAGCAAAATAACGATGGATTAAACCCAGATCTGTGACTGGGGGTGAATGTTTTGCCAATGTGCAACATTCCGTCCATCCTCTTGTGTGTTTTGCTGTTCGCCCTATGTGGGAAGGGTATACCCAGACGTGGGTCCCGTGCTCACTACGCCACTGGAGTCAAGCTATCCTGGCTGAAGAGGGGTGAAACCCCGAAACCGGTCCTAGGATGCTTGATTCCGGTCCAGGGAAGACATGGTTTGGCAGTTCGGGCTGGACTGTTCCCATGAGGCAAAGGGTCAAGACTGATTTGCATATTGCCATGTCTGAACTGGGGTGGCATGGTGAGCAAAATAACGATGGATTAAACCCAGATCTGTGACTGTGGGTGAATGTTTTGCCAATGTGCAACATTCCGTCCATCATCTTGTGTGTTTTGCTGTTCGCCCTATGTGGGAAGGGTATTCCCAGACGTGGGTCCCAAGCTCACTACGCCACTGGAGTCAAGCTATCCTGGCTGAAGAGGGGTGAAACCCCGAAACCGGTCCTAGGATGCTTGATTCCGGTCCAGGGAAGACATGGCTTGGCAGTTCGGGCTGGACTGTTCCCATGAGGCACAGGGTCAAGACTGATTTGCATATGGCCATGTCTCAACTGGGGTGGCTTGGTGAGCAAAATAACGATGGATTAAACCCAGATCTGTGACTGGGAGTGAATGTTTTGCCAATGTGCAACATTCCGTCCATCATCTTGTGTGTTTTGCTGTTCGCCCTATGTGGGAAGGGTATGCCCAGACGTAGGTCCCGTGCTCACGACGCCACTGGAGTCAAGCTATCCTGGCTTAAGAGGGATGAAACCCCGAAACCGGTCCTAGGATGCTTGATTCCGGTCCAGGGAAGACATGGCTTGGCAGTTCGGGCTGGACTGTTCCCATGAGGCACAGGGTCAAGACTGATTTGTATATGGCAATGTCTGAACTGGGGTGGCGTGGTGAGCAAAACAATGATGGATTAAACCCAGATCTGTGACTGGGGGTGAATGTTTTGCCAATGTGCAACATTCCGTTGATCATCTTGTGTGTTTTGCTGTTCGCCCTATGTGGGAAGGGTATGCCCAGACGTGGGTCCCGTGCTCACTACGTCACTGGAGTCAAGCTATCCCGGCTGAAGAGGGGTGAAACCCCAAAACCGGTCCTAGGATGCTTGATTCCGGTCCAGGGAAGACATGGCTTGGCAGTTCGGGCTGGACTGTTCCCATGAGGCAAAGGGTCAAGACTGATTTGCATATGGCCATGTCTGAACTGGGGTGGCGTGGTTAACAAAATAACAATGGATTAAACCCAGATCTGTGACTGGGGGTGAATGTTTTGCCAATGTGCAACATTCCGTCCATCATCTTGTGTGTTTTGCTGTTCGCCCTATGTGGGAAGGGGTATGCTCAGACGTGGGTCCCGTGCTCACTACGCCACTGGAGTCAATTTATCCTGGCTGAAGAGGAGTGAAACCCCGAAACCGGTCCTAGGATGCTTGATTCCAGTCCAGGGAAGACATGGCTTGGCAGTTCGGGCTGGACTGTTCTCATGAGGCACAGGGTCAAGACTGATTTGCATATGGCCATGTCTGAACTGGGGTGGCGTGGTGAGCAAAATAACAATGGATTAAACCCAGATCTGTGACTGGGGGTGAATGTTTTGCCAATGTGCAACATTCCGTCCATTATCTTGTGTGTTTTGCTGTTCTCCCTATGTGGGAAGGGTATGCCCAGACGTGGGTCCCGTGCTCACTACGCCACTGGAGTCAAGCTATCCTGGCTGAAGAGGGGTGAAACCTCGAAACCGGTCCTAGGATGCTTGATTCCGGTGCAGGGAAGACATGGCTTGGCAGTTCGGGCTGGACTGCTCCCATGAGGCACAGGGTCAAGACTGATTTGCATATGGCCATGTCTGAACTGGGGTGGCGTGGTGAGCAAAATAACGATGGATTAAACCCAGATCTGTGACTGGGGGTGAATGTTTTGCCAATGTGCAACATTCCGTCCATCATCTTGTGTGTTTTGCTGTTCGCCCTATGTGGGAAGGGTATGCCCAGACGTGGGTCCCGTGCTCACGACGCCACTGGAGTCAAGCTATCCTGGCTGAAGAGGGGTGAAACCCCGAAACCGGTCCTAGGATGCTTGATTCCGGTCCAGGGAAGACATGGCTTGGCAGTTCGGGCTGGACTGTTCCCATGAGGCACAGGGTCAAGACTGATTTGTATATGGCAATGTCTGAACTGGGGTGGCGTGGTGAGCAAAACAATGATGGGTTAAACCCAGATCTGTGACTGGGGGTGAATGTTTTGCCAATGTGCAACATTCCGTTGATCATCTTGTGTGTTTTGCTGTTCGCCCTATGTGGGAAGGGTATGCCCAGACGTGGGTCCCGTGCTCACTACGTCACTGGAGTCAAGCTATCCCGGCTGAAGAGGGGTGAAACCCCAAAACCGGTCCTAGGATGCTTGATTCCGGTCCAGGGAAGACATGGCTTGGCAGTTCGGGCTGGACTGTTCCCATGAGGCAAAGGGTCAAGACTGATTTGCATATGGCCATGTCTGAACTGGGGTGGCGTGGTTAACAAAATAACAATGGATTAAACCCAGATCTGTGACTGGGGGTGAATGTTTTGCCAATGTGCAACATTCCGTCCATCATCTTGTGTGTTTTGCTGTTCGCCCTATGTGGGAAGGGGTATGCTCAGACGTGGGTCCCGTGCTCACTACGCCACTGGAGTCAATTTATCCTGGCTGAAGAGGAGTGAAACCCCGAAACCGGTCCTAGGATGCTTGATTCCAGTCCAGGGAAGACATGGCTTGGCAGTTCGGGCTGGACTGTTCTCATGAGGCACAGGGTCAAGACTGATTTGCATATGGCCATGTCTGAACTGGGGTGGCGTGGTGAGCAAAATAACAATGGATTAAACCCAGATCTGTGACTGGGGGTGAATGTTTTGCCAATGTGCAACATTCCGTCCATTATCTTGTGTGTTTTGCTGTTCTCCCTATGTGGGAAGGGTATGCCCAGACGTGGGTCCCGTGCTCACTACGCCACTGGAGTCAAGCTATCCTGGCTGAAGAGGGGTGAAACCTCGAAACCGGTCCTAGGATGCTTGATTCCGGTGCAGGGAAGACATGGCTTGGCAGTTCGGGCTGGACTGCTCCCATGAGGCACAGGGTCAAGACTGATTTGCATATGGCCATGTCTGAACTGGGGTGGCGTGGTGAGAAAAATAACGATGGATTAAACCCAGATCTGTGACTGGGGGTGAATGTTTTGCCAATGTGCAACATTCCGTCCATCATCTTGTGTGTTTTGCTGTTCGCCCTATGTGGGAAGGGAATGCCCAGACGTGGGTCCCATGCTCACTACGCCACTGGAGTCAAGCTATCCTGGCTGAAGAGGGGTGAAACCCCGAAACCGGTCCTAGGATGCTTGATTCCGGTCCAGGGAAGACATGGCTTGGCAGTTCGGGCTGGACTGTTCCCATGAGGCACAGGGTCAAGACTGATTTGCATGTGGCCATGTCTCAACTGGGGTGGCGTGGTGAGCAAAATAACGATGGATTAAACCCAGATCTGTGACTGGGGGTGAATGTTTTGCCAATGTGCAACATTCCGTCGATCATCTTGTGTGTTTTGCTGTTCGCCCTATGTGGGAAGGGTATGCCCAGACGTGGGTCCCGTGCTCACGACGCCACTGGAGACAAGCTATCCTGGCTGAAGAAGGGTGAAAGCCAGAAACCGGTCCTAGGATGCTTGATTCCGGTCCAGGGAAGACATGGCTTGGCAGTTCGGGCTGGACTGTTCCCATGAGGCACAGGGTCAAGACTGATTTGTATATGGCAATGTCTGAACTGGGGTGGCATGGTGAGCAAAATAACGATGGATTAAACCCAGATCTGTGACTGGGGGTGAATGTTTTGCCAATGTGCAACATTCCGTCGATCATCTTGTGTGTTTTTCTGTTCGTCCTATGTGGGAAGGGTATGCCCAGATTTGGGTCCCGTGCTCACTACGCCATTGGAGTCAAGCTATCCTACCTGAAGAGGGGTGAAACCCCGAAACCGGTCCTAGGATGCTTGATTCCGGTCCAGGGAAGACATGGCTTGGCAGGTTGGGCTGGACTGTTCCCATGAGGCACAGGGTGAAGACTGATTTGTATATTGCCATGTCTGAACTGGGGTGGCATGGTGAGCAAAATAAGGATGGATTAAACCCAGATCTGTGACTGGGGGTGAATGTTTTGCCAATGTGCAACATTCCGTCCATCCTCTTGTGTGTTTTGCTGTTCGCCCTATGTGGGAAGGGTATGCCCAGACATGGGTCCCGTGCTCACTACGCCACTGGAGTCAAGCTATCCTGGCTGAAGAGTGGTGAAACCCCGAAACCAGTCCTAGGATGCTTGATTCCGGTCCAGGGAAGACATGGCTTGGCACTTCGGGCTGGACTGTTCCCATGAGGCACTGGGTCAAGACTGATTTGCATATGGCCATGTCTGAACTGGGGTGGCGTGGTGAGCAAAATAACGATGGATTAAACCCAGATCTGTGACTGGGGGTGAATGTTTTGCCAATGTGCAACATTCCGTCCATCATCTTGTGTGTTTTGCTGTTCGCCCTATGTGGGAAGGGTATGCCCAGACTTGGGTCCCGTGCTCACTACATCACTGGAGTCAAGCTATCCTGGCTGAAGAGGGGTGAAACCCCGAAACCAGTCCTAGGATGCTTGATTCCGGTCCAGGGAAGACATGGCTTGGCAGTTCGGGCTGGACTGTTCCCATGAGGCACAGGGTCAAGACTGATTTGTATATGGCAATGTCTGAACTGGGGTGGCGTGGTGAGCAAAATAACGATGGATTAAACCCAGATCTGTGACTGGGGGTGAATGTTTTGCCAATGTGCAACATTCCATCGATCATCTTGTGTGTTTTGCTGTTCGTCCTATGTGGAAAGGGTATGCCCAGACGTGGGTCCCGTGCTCACTACATCACTGGAGTCAAGCTATCCTGGCTGAAGAGGGGTGAAACCCCGAAACCAGTCCTAGGATGCTTGATTCCGGCCCAGAGAAGACATGGCTTGGCAGTTCGGGCTGGACTGTTCCCATGAGGCACAGGGTCAAGACTGATTTGCATATGGCCATGTCTGAACTGGGGTGGCGTGGTGAGCAAAATAACGATGGATTAAACCCAGATATGTGACTGGGGGTGAATGTTTTGCCAATGTGCAACATTCCGTCCATCATCTTGTGTGTTTAGCTGTTCGCCCTATGTGGGAAGGGTATGCCCAGACGTGGGTCCCGTGCTCACTACGCCACTGGAGTCAAGCTATCCTGGCTGAAGAGGGGTGAAACCCTGAAACTGGTCCTAGGATGCCTGATTCCGGTCCAGGGAAGACATGGCTTGGCAGTTCGGTCTGGACTGTTCCCATGAGGCACAGGGTCAAGACTGATTTGCATATGGCCATGTCTGAACTGGGGTGGCGCGGTGAGCAAAATAACGATAGATTAAACCCAGATCTGTGACTGGGGGTGAATGTTTTGCCAATGTGCAACATTCCGTCCATCATCTTGTGTGTTTTGCTGTTCGCCCTATGTGGGAAGGGTATGCCCAGACGTGGGTCCCGTGCTCACTTCGCCACTGGAGTCAAGCTATCCTGGCTGAAGAGGGGTTAAACCCCGAAACCGGTCCTAGGATGCTTGATTCTGGTCCAGGGAATACATGGCTTGGCAGTTCGGGCTGGACTGTTCCCATGAGGCACAGGGTCAAGACTGATTTGCATATGGCCATGTCTGAACTGGGGTGGCGTGGTGAGCAAAATAACGATGGATTAAACCCAGATCTGTGACTGGGGGTGAATGTTTTGCCAATGTGCAACATTCCGTCCATCATCTTGTGTGTTTTGGTAAAGTCTTAATGTCATTTCTGGAAACCACAAAATAAGGATCTCGACCAGAATATTTTAGGAGTGAATTAAAGTAGTAGGTGTTAGAAGAAGTACAGCAGAAATTCTGAAAAGCTGTTATGACCTTCACTCCAGAACAAAGAAGTAAGTTGGAATATGAATCAAGGAAGCTGCCAGAAGTAAATGGGGGCATCCATTCAGCCACCACACTCAACTTTGGATGAGGCTATTGATAATATCTTGGTACCAGAGACTGTCAGGAATAACAGCCATTGATACTTAGAACCTGTGGAGCCCCTCAGGTTAGTTGTTTTACATTTCTTAAATTAACTAGGTTATGATAACACCTTTTGAGATATAGGTTTTGATAAATTCATGTTTATGTGTTTTTAACATGTTAACATATCTTTCGAAATAGTTAAAGTCAAAGTCAATAGTTGAAGTCAACTTGTGTATGTTATGTCTTTCCTGCTTGGTGAAATGCATTACAGGATTTGTAGTCATTTAGTAGGCATAATTTCAGGAATTTTGTGTCACAAGCACATTGTGGCTTTCCCAGAATTACAACAATTACACAGCATAATTAAAATTAAGTCCAAGCCTCATATATAATTCAAATAGGGGATTCCTAAAATCATAAATGAGCATAATACCAAATTGGGAGGGTGAAATTGGCATCAACCAATTGGTATATTTATCTTTCCGGTAAGGCCATTTAATGTTGGTGCAAAAAAAGGCACAAGTGGCACTGTAGTAGAATTATACATGTTATATATAACGGTTCAGGAGTGGGTAGTGGTAACAGGTGGTAAGGAACATTTTTAGGGCTTAAAGGTGGGTAGTGGTAAATGGAGGTTACGATGATTTTAGAGTTTGGGTGTGGGCAGTGGTAAAAGGAGATAAGGGGAAATGTATAGATTAGGTTTGGGTTGTGCTCAAGGGAGCTATGGGTCATTTTAGGATTTAGGGGTGGATAGTAGTAAAGGAAAATTAGAACTAAATGAAACTATTATCCATTCACAACATTTGCGAATGTGAATTTGTTTCTTTACACTGTACTAAATCCATTTTGTGAGTCAGAAATACATACCGAATTTGAATTAGAAAGGGGTGATCCTTTCCAATTGTGATTTGGTATGCTATGTATCAATTGTAATAGCAAATGCCCTAAGACACCAGCACCAAAAGATCCAAACAACCAAACAGCAGAAGCAGAGAAATGTTCACCTTTGTGATGGATTTCACCTTACTAGAACCCACCTCCAACTCAATCACCACCTCCCAGGATCTCTGCAACAATCCCTCTGAATTCTTCAGGAACAAAACCACTGTCTTTACTGCAACTTCAACCCACAACTGATTGCCTCCTGGTATTAGCCTAAGAACCAATACTAACTATAAGGTCGATCATCCCTCTAGAAATAACCATCACAACTATGAAGTCGATCCACTCAAAGGTCCAATTGGAACCCTGACTACACAATGTCTATTCCAGAGGACTGTAAGCCATCAATACTATGCTCACACCTACCTCAACACCTCCACCTCTGCCCGCCCTTCTCAGATGCTTGGAAACACGAAACTGTACTCTCACTGCTGAAGAACCCATTTGCATACCCTTGAACGCTCACCAAATACAAACCAATTCCCCCTCTACTATTTGCAGTCAGGGTCTTAGAAAAAATCATGAACAAACGCCTTACTGAATACCTCAATGACCACCAGCTCCTCAACACCACTCAATCTGGTACAGAACCAACCACAGAATGGAAACTGCCATTATTACTGACATGGATGACAACTGCATGACTCTGAACAGAGGAGACACAGTGGTGCTCGCCCTCCTGGACTTCTCTGCAATGTTGAACACACTGTCCATCTTCATCCAATATCTACACAACACAAAATCCAAGACTCCGATGGATCTGCTACTTCCTGACTAAAAGGACCCAGTCAGTCAACCAGGCACCATACACCTCAGATGTCCGTGATCCCATCTCTTTTGCAAGCATCATCCGTGAGACTGACTCTCTTCAGTGCATACAGGGGCCCTCTAGCCAGCATGATCCATTCTCACAACATGAACACCCCTCCAATGCCTCCAGGTCTTTCTCTCCCTCATGGACAAGACCAGTACCCGGATAAAGTTCAATACCTGCATGACTGAAATCGCCGACTAGATGAATATCAACTATCTGAAGCTGAACACCAACAAGACTGAAATCTGGATTTTCAGGATGAGCACTCCATTGAAGGACTCCACTTAGTAGCCAACAGAGCCAGGACTGACAGCCCCTCCATCCCCCCACCACCCATGCCATGAACCTCGGTATCATCAATGACAGCAAACTCAACATAACTACCCAAGTCAATGTCATCACTGCCTTCCATGTCCTGAAGATACTGAGAAAGATTCTCCAATAGTTCCCAATTAGCACCCAGAAAACCATAACACACACCCTAGTCACAAGGAAGCTGGACTATGGGGAAACCCTCTATTCCATAATCAACAAAAAACTCACAGGAAGTCTTCGGACCATTGAGAACGTAGCAGCTAGAATCACTCTCAACCTCCCATGCCATACTCATATCTCACCACAACTGAAGGAGCTCCACTGACTCACCATACACAAACAAGCACAATTCAAACACCTCACCTACACTTTCAAGGCACTACATTAATTTGTCCCAGCATACGTCAACAGTTGCATCTGTTTTCAAAAACCTTCCAGATACCTTCACTCATCCTCCTATAGGGAAAACAAAATCCGGTCACCTAGCCATCTTCTACATTGCTCCTAAAGTGTGGAACAACCTGCCACTCCTCCTTGCTTCTTGAATTCTACAAGAAGCTGAATACCTGGCTTTTCAAGTAGTCACACCAGGTCCTAGGTTTGGATAGACTCACACCTGCTGAGAGTCAGGACACCCTCCCAGGTGATAGTTTTCTCTACAAATCTGCAATGAAGAACATAACTTATCTTGTGGCAGTGGCATGGAACAGGCAAAGAGATCTTTTCTGACTAGCTGCTGCAACCTAATCCTCAGCTGAAGTTGCAGCACTAACAGAGCATTAAAAGCTGCACTGCAATACACCTTAGGGCAGAGGTCTTCAATCTGTGGGGCATGACCCCCAGGGAGGCCCTGGAGCCCTGGGAAGGGGGTCGTGTATTTCCATGCCAAATTTCTGCCTGGAATACAAAATGTGCTTTTCCTTTTAGACAAACACAACTGAGATGTTAAAATGCTTCAGCTGAAGTTAATTGAGTGTAATGTGCTGTAAAACGAAGAGGCACAGCAGACAGGTAAAGCAATCCTTCAATTAAGCCTTCATGCCAGGGTGGCTGCTTGCCTGAATGAAATGCAAATGTACCCTAGGAGTTAATCTGCAAATGTAAAGGATGCTTGGGAGTGGTTCTGGCTTTAATTGCTGGATTCACTTAAAGCATTGTGATGGCAAATACGTGTTTTTTGTGTGGTGGTTAGCAAATAGGCTGTGAAGCATGTGCTATTAATGATAACAGTATTTACACATCGCTTAGTACCCCTGAAAAGGTGCTGAAGGGAAAGATATGGAAGAAAATGCATTACTTATGGTCTGATATTACACAAATCTACATTTTGAAAGCTCCATTTTATCCTAAAACTCTTTGCACATTTTGTAGCAGTCTATCTTATACTGTGTGGATTGCAAGTATAAAATAATGACTTCCACTTCCACAGTGCTTTCTGTCACAGGCTGTGACCTCATAGCACTAAAAATACACAAAACACTATTTTCCACTGCACCAACCAAATTTAATTCTGTGGCTCTCTGGTTACACCCAGACCTATGCAGTGCATTAAATAATAGAGTTTTTTTTAATGTACTATATAGTGCATTTCCCACTGAGTAACAACTTTTTAAATGTAAAAAAGAACAAAATATTTTAGGGCCGATTTATGAGAGGCTTGCACCACTGAAGCGTCAGTGTTTTTTTAAGCTTCGGCGGCACAAGCATCTCAATCATATCTATGAGGCAAAGCAAAGTCAACCTGCGTGGCTTTGCATGGCTTCATAGATATGGAGTAAGACAAAACAGTGCAAGTCGCTGCATTGCCTTGCTCTATGTCAAGTAGGTGTTCCATGGGCATTGCGGTGGGTGTTCCCACACAACACCCATGGATTTTGATGCTGCCCCAGATTTACAAAACCATGTAAACCTGGGGCAGTGCCAAACCTTACGCCTCCCCATAGCAGGCGTAACGGAGAGAAATGTTTTAATTTATCCTCGTTTTTTCCTCTTTCCATGTGTGCTAAGAGGAAAACCCCTCTCAGGATTGTTTTTGTGCAGGTAGGTGCCCCTTTCTGCACAAAAACCATCCGGCCTATGTTGGTACTAGGCAGCAATTTGTGTACCAGCATAGGGGGAAATTTGATAAATAAGGTGCATTCCTCCCTTTTCACATTGGTGTAGGGCAGCTCAGCAAGAAGACATGCGACGCTGCCCTGCGCCAATGCCTCTGAAATGAGGCTCTTTGTTTTTAGCCACCTGCCACTGCCTGCTTGCCTAGTCGTGGGACTTCTGACACCAGAATCCTTTACTCCCTGGAGGGAGGAGCCATAGCTGCACATGCGCTGAAAAGCACCAGAGACCACCGCAGCGCAGGACGCGCTACCTGCCACTGCCTGCTTGCCTAGTCGTGGGACTTCTGACACCAGAATCCTTTACTCCCTGGAGGGAGGAGCCATCGCTGCACACGCGCTGAAAAGCACCAGAAACCACCGCAGCGCAGGACGCGCTACCTGCCACTGCCTGCTTGCGTAGTCGTGGGACTTCTGACACCAGAATCTTTTACTCCCTGGAGGGAGGAGCAATCGCTGCACACGCGCTGAAAAGCGCCAGAGACCACCGCAGCGCGGGAAGCGCGCAGGCAGCGCCCAGGCGAAGCCTGGGCCAAGGGCGGGCCCGTCCTTGCCCGTCAGTGCCTGGAGGAGACTGGATTGGGCCACTACTCTCCCATCTGGACACTTCTGAGGTTGCTCTACAGGTGAGCAAAGGTCATTGTTATCTAATCACATCATCTGCGTTGTTTTCACAGTATTATTATAGTAACCATGGGGAGGCGCACGATACTGCCGGCTGCTAAATCGGCCACAACGAGCATTGAAAGTATGCTGGAGAGGGCCGTCAGTATTGTGAGCAATGAAATCGAGCTCACTGAAAGGCGTCTCTCCCTCGGTTTAGGGCAATCTGTGCAATCTCTAGGACCGATTGTTGAAACCACTGATCTAATTACATGTGATCCTGATGTTCCCGCTCTGGCTTGTGAAGAGACCTGTGATGTAATCATACCAGATTTACCTGAGTTAAACTCTGTAACAGCTAACGCCCCCCTTTTAGGGGCAAAACGTAAAAGGAAATCAGGAAAGACAGTGAGTGTGAAAAGAAAACAACCAATTCGCCCATGCTCTATCCGCACAACTTTAAATAATTCGTGGATTCGTTCATCCTCTAATCAAACATCTGTTGAGGCCCACGTGCATGCCCCATCGATTGAATTGCTTCATCATTCGATTGGAACCCAGACTGAGAACGATCTTCAGTTTTCTATTATTGGCAATGATAATTGTAATAGGGCAATCGATATGAACCATTTAATTAACATTATTACTGATTGTGTTAAGCCTGTTCTTGATAATTTCCTTTCTGCGCTGAAAGACTGTATTTCTGTTGTCCAGCCTGTTCAGTATGCACAGCCTGCACCCCAAACTACGAATACTGTCTCCCAAGTTGATGCCAAGGTACCTGACTCTACCAACGCTAGAAAGCAAGCACAAAATGTACCCCTCATTAATAATTCCACTTCTCATCAAAATACTAATGCTCCATCTAATTTAAATTTGGGAGCTAATGATTGTGTGACATGTAACAGAATTTGTACGTGTCTCGAAACGAGGGGTAATATGGGGGCAAAAAGGCTTACGGAATATACTACCAGAATTAATGATGGTAACTTGACAAACAATACGACAACTGTCACCAATGTTCCCATCTTTCTACATAATAGTAATGGTACGGACAATACACAACAAGAAGGCGACGATGACCCAATCTCTATGATTGATACTGAGGGTAACAGTGCGGTGTTAAATCTACCTCCGGAGGCTTGCCCATATGTTGTGGTTTTAGCAGGCGTTCCCCCTCTAAGGAAAGATCAGATAGAATCTTGGGAGCAACTACGCTGTACGTGCGTTGATTGGCTCTCCAAACATAGGAGATTTAGGCCATCCCTAATTGAGAACATTATTATGGTACGACCAGTGGGTTGGCTGGGCACATCCCCCAAATCTATTAAGG
This sequence comes from Triturus cristatus, assembly GCF_964204655.1. Lineage (NCBI taxonomy): Eukaryota > Metazoa > Chordata > Amphibia > Caudata > Salamandridae > Triturus > Triturus cristatus. The sequence continues at coordinate 1,336,103,488 of NC_140591.1, forward strand.
GGGACTGCATAGTTATCAACTTTCGTAGGCAATCAGTGGCAAAAACTATACTATCATCACAGATGGAACAGACAGATCCTAGTACCAGCATATGGGCGCTACCCTTAGGCTACTTCTATAAACCCACATTTGAGGCATCTTGTTCCAACTCGTATAATTCTATTTTAACATCTAATAGATTTACACCTTTATCAGGCTTGGATTGTCAAGATTGACTGCCCACCCCATTAACAAATGAAGCATTAACTGATGTACCAGTATTAGCACTGACTCAAAAATGTCTTCAGTCTAGTAAACCTGATATATCAACTATAAGGAATGGTGATCTGACACTTAAAATACTGAGTTGGAATGTTGCCGGTCTGGCATCTAAGTTAAATTTACCAGACTGGAAGGGGTTAATAAGTAGTCAGGACATTGTAATGTTTCAAGAAACATGGGCGCCCCAGGAGTTGTTTATGGAGGGCTTTGAATGTTTTAACATCCTGTCCCCCATCCCCAAATTAGGAAGGCCTGTTAGCGGCATTTCTACTTCGATAAATATTAAGGCAGGCGGTCGTGCTAGAATTTTGCACACAAATAGTGATAAATTTTAAGTAACCCTCTATACTCGGGGGGTTTCAATCTACCTGATTAATTTTTATAATGATGATTTTAAAACCGTTCCCAATATGAACTTTTCTGAGTTGTTTAATTTTATTTTAAAATTACAAGTTGACAATTGTGGTGCCCTAATTAAGGGCATATATTTAGGCGGTGATTTTAATGTTAAAATCCCAAGGGATATCTATTTGGCAGTTCGGCCTACCACCAGTGGTTTATTGAGTAAAAGAGGAGAGCAGTTAGTGAACCTCCTAAGCTCGTACAATTTTCTTAACGTTATGGAGATTGCAGCCACGCCTCTTAGCGACGGATGTACAGTACCAACTTATAGAAGTCGAGGTTCAACTTCCACCATTGATTATATCTTTATACCCGCTTCCCTTGAAAGCTATGTGCTAAGGGCTGAAGTAATTCCAACAATACAAGGAGACCATAATCCTATTAGCACTATCCTAAATTTCACACGCCGTCCATCGTATGATTACACGCACGGGGCAAGTGATTTAACGACAACAACTGATAATCTCAGACTTGTGTGGCGCGGCATTGATAACAATGTTTTATTTGAAAGGATGATAAAATTTTACCCGAATCTGGTCAACACTTTTCTGACATTTAGTGTACGCAATATAGAGGTAGTTGGGGCCTTTTCAGAGCTCTGTTCTGGTATTAAAAACATACTGTCCAAGCCAAATAGGAACACTAACTCTGACCCAGGCTGGTTTAACGCAGATTGCTCTGCGGCTAACAGAGCACTAAGAAAGGCACTTGTAAGCAAACCTAGAGTTAGCTCTCTTGTGTCGTCACTTAGGAGAGGTTATAAAAAAGCTATTATATGTAGGAAGGAGGAGCTCATCAATGACCATTGGGCTTACCTTGTGCGGGCAAATGTATTGAAAAATGGTAAGAATTTTTGGAAGGCTGTTAAAGACATGAAATCCGTGGGAAATACAGCCTCACCGATTAGTTGCAACATTTCTAGTGAGTCTTGGGAGGCCCATTTCAGCAAGATCTACGCCGCCCCGGACCTTTGTGAACCCAAAAAGGAGTATACATATACCACCGAGATTCAGATTGAATTATCTGAAGTCGAAGAGGCTATTACTCAAAGTCTGGGGGGAAAAGCTCCTGGGCTGGACGGTCTCCCGATTAACTTCATCAAAAGCTATCCCGACTTTTGGGCACCACTACTTGTAAATGTTTTTAACAATTTGACGAACTCATCCATTCCCGAAACATGGTCCTATAGTACCATAGTCCCAATTTTTAAGAAGGGGGACCGGTCAAACCCGAGCTGCTACAGGCCAATATCATTGATTGACAACACTCTGAAAATTTTGGGGAGGGTGTTGTTAAATAGGATTAAGTCATGGGCTGAGGACTGCCAGGTTTTTCACCCATGTCAGCTGGGGTTCAGGAGTAAGGTTGGCACTGTGGAACAGTGCCTCAACCTTAACCTGATTATTAGTAAATATAATATAGCCAAGAAAACACCTGTGTACCTGGCATTCATGGATCTTACGTCGGCCTTTGACATTGTAAATAGATCTCGGCTGTGGTTAACTCTTTTAAATCTTGGCCTGGACGATTCATTAGTCTCCTTCGTGGCATATTTGCACAGAGACCTAAAAGCCAGGGTGCGTATTAGTAGGGACGGTGAGATCTCTAAAGCTATTGAAATTGGTAGGGGGGTCAGACAGGGCTGTGTCTTGGCCCCCCTCTTATTTATTCTGTATATTAACGATTTAACCAAATCCTTGCTGATCTCAACTAGAGACGTCCCGACTATTAGTGGAAATAAAATCCCTGCATTGTTATATGCTGACGATGCAGTTTTAATGGGGCGTACCCCTAAAGCTTTACGCACCCTGGTTCAGGGCTTCGTGAAGTTTATGGCAACTCTGGATTTATGTACTAATTTTAAAAAATCGTTTTTAATGTCATGTGGGTCTAAGAAATACTCTAATCTTTCAATTGTTACAAACTCTAATCAATTATTAAGCACTTGCAATTTCCCGCATCTTGGGTTGGTATTTGCATCTAACGGATTATGGAATGATCATGTAGCTCATTGCAAAAGGAAGTTTATTAACTCTATTAATACCATACTTAGGCTACCTAAGCCAAGAAACATAGAGGTAGTGCCTTCCATTGTTAAAATCTATAGATTGCAATGCATACCAACTGCCACATATGGGGCGGAAGTTTGGGGAAATACGATTAGCACCTCCATCCAGCGCGAAGAGAACAGATTTTGTCGCAAAGTCTTGGGCGCGCCATTTTTCTCCTCTACGTATGCTGGTCACAGTGAACTCCATCTACCGTACATAGAGGATTTTATTAAGGCTCGCCCGACTCTGTTCTGGCTGAGAATTTGGAAGAACCCGGCTGCACAATTGACAAGGGAGATAATCTTAGATTGTCTAAAATGTGACAAAGGGATGGACATACCGTGGTTGGCAGGAGTCCACAAAAGTCTAAGTAGCTTGAATATGGAATATCTATTTTTAAACCCTTTAGATCATAGCTCCATCAGTATTAAAACTCTAGAAAAAACTCTCTATGCCTGATACAAAGAAACAAGATTAGCAACTGAGTGTAAAAAAACTTCAGTTGCCAGATACATGCAAATCGAGAATGTGATCCCAGCTATGCCTAGATATCTTTCAAAACCTATTGGCTGCTGGGAAAGGGGCTTACTTTTTAGGCTAAGGACAGACACAATGAAATATTTGTTGTCATTTCCTATTGGTTTTACTGCCAACTTTGACCTTTTATATTGCCCTTGCGATAACACACACAAGCAATCAATGTTACACTTCCTATTCTTTTGCTCCTATTACTTATCTTACACTAAAAAATTCCTGATCCCATATTTTAAAACTCGACGTATAACTGATTATAAGGCCGCCTATAGGATGGTGCTAGCTATAAGTGATGATGAATTATGCTTTAGGGTGGGATCCTTTTTAAAAACGGTGGTGCGCACCCGCAATTCTATGCACCCCGGTTAATTCAAATGTGTTAAATGTCTGAAATTTTTTATTTAAAAGCTTTGTATAATTATGACTCATTTATTAATTTTGAATGATATTTTAATTGTACTTTTATGGATATGTTGTTTTTATCCGAATAAAGTTCATATTGATTGATTGATTGATTGATTGATTGATTGATTGATTTAGCCACACCTTTGACCACGCCCCCAACCACTGACCTTTGGTTTGTTAAACACTGTTTAATTTATTTCCCCAATGTATAAATGAATTGCTGTGGGAATTTTGGGCGTTTATGGTTGTCGATAGTTGGCAATGATGATGAGGCTCAAGTTCTAGAATTTTTTGTCAGGAGCGGGTCCTTATGCCTAAAATCTTTTGACCGGGGGGGTCTCGGCATCAAAAGGTTTGAAGACCTCTGCCTTAGGGCATGATCCTGCTGGCTGAAGGTCTCAGTATTTGAGAGTCATACATAAGGGATAAAGTACTCCCTGCTGTACATTATAAGGATAATGCAAGTCATCGAGAATTTCTAAAAGCATAAAGAGGAACGAAGCCAAAGGCCATGTTCCTTTATAAGGTTATGGAATTCCGAGGTGACTTGCAATATTCTTATCATGTACACCGGTGGGTACTTTAACCCCATATAATACATGGTCACACCATCACCTTTCCCACTAACCACTTAAAATGTTGGTGCATAGCTCTTTCACATGAAAGAGCGAGCATGTTTGCATACATGAAGAATGAAAATTAAACATCTGGTGCAAAATCTAAACACATCAAAAGCCTGCTAGATATTTCTTGCAAACAGATATTAGAAATAGTTCAATACAAGTCAGTTTAAAAAAAGAAAAATCTGCACCAGCTCGAATGTGTATAAACATGCAGAAACATTCTAGCATTTCTCTAAGGAGTGCAAAAAATAAGCACATTCTCCCTGCTTGTCATTGTAAGCTAAAAAAAAATGTAAAGCAGAACAAAGAAAAGCGGCATTACTTTTTCTTGCTTTCAAACAGCTGCTTCAATTCTGCTCTGTGATCTGACCAGCCTTCCACCTCCCCTGGTGGCTCTTGCAGCAGGCATTGTGACGTCCAAACTCGACTGTAAAAATGTATAATAGTCGAGTTCTGACGTCTTTTCATCGACTGGGTGTGTCACAAGTCATCGATTATCAAGAAATGATAGACTGACCTTTATACAGGGCCTACAAAATACCATGTATTATATCCCAGTTCCCTAGGGTAGTGCCAGAACATTAATCAGACATTTTTCCCCCATGATAAGAAGGAACGATAGAAAACAATTGGCAGCACCTGCCAGACTCCCTCTCTGGGCTCTGTACCTCCATATTCTCACGATTCAGCCCAACACCAATTTTAAGCTGTGATGTCCAAAACAGGTTGATGTTCGATGCCTTTTGCCCACAGACCAGGAGAGGCCTACAAGTGATATCACTACTGACATTCTATGAGAAGTGAGGTGCAAGAGACTGACACCGCCTCCTCTAAGAGCATGTTTTGTCTGTGGGAAACATGGGGGCATATTAACAAGCCAGGAGATAAAATTATCGCCGTTTTAGCGGCAGAAAACTGCCGCTAAAACGGCGATAATGGGCTTGGTAATCTGCTCTATGGAATTCCAATTGAAGCCCATGTTAAATGTGAAGGACGTCTAACATGGGCTTCAATTGGAGTACCATAGAGCATATTATCAAGCCCATTATTGCCGCTTTAGCGGCAGTTTTCTGCGCGATAATTTTATCGTCTGGCTTGTTAATATGCCCCATGGAGCTCAAGAAAAGAAGCCAGCAGAATCCTGCAGGAGGAGCCTTTGAAGCCCTTTCATAAAACCGCCAGTGCTAGCTGACGCTATATTTGTTCATTTGATATGCTAAGTATAATTTATTTTTATTTCTTCAATGGCTTCGGCTGCTGCTGGTGCACAATGAAAACCATCAGTATAAATGCACATCGCAGCATTTTAAACAGCTACATTAGCATGCACTGGAGAAAACCGTCACGCTCTGGTGCAGGAATACAAACAAGAACGACCGAAATTGCCTACATTATCTGAACACACAGAGGAATTATTTTACTTAATTTTTTTGCTATTAATTAGGTCCGGAGCTTTCACCATTAAGTTAAACAAAATAAAAAGGAGAGGCAGTCCCAAACAAGAGGGCCTCACAAGGGCCTAGGCAGCCATTAGGCCTGCTGTGCAATTATTTTGCCTGCTGTATAAACTGAACAGTAACAGTAGTTACGTTTTGCCTGCTGCCCTCTCGGCAATCAGATAAATACATCATTACCAGTTTTAATTCCGTGTTCAGCAGTCCTGATGAATTGTTTGGATGGTGAATTGAGCGTTTGTATAAAGCATGATCAGGGAAAGCGAAAATGTGAACTCTGTGTCTCTGGTTTCCATACTGGCATGGGACTTGAATCACTAGTTTTAAATATCGTTGGACTACAAAAATCTGGCTAAAAATCACAAAGGTAAATATATCGTTGTTTGGGGCATATCAACAACAACCGGCGATAATTATCGCTGAGCGCACTTAGCGCTCGGATAATTATCGCCGGCTAGCGTCCGATTTTTATCGCTGAGGTAGCGTGCTATTAGCAACACTTATCTCATCAGCGATAAAAATCCTAGCACTAACTGGCTAACGTGAGATTATCGCTGGAAACCCAGAAATAATCTCTCGTTAGCTAGTTGATAGGGACTCACAAACTTAGCCATGATATCCACCTTCCATAGGATATCATGGCTAAATCAGTCCTGAAGCAGGTGTTAGGAAAGTAGCGGTAACAGGTGTTATCGCCACTTTTCCTGACGCTATGCTTCATAGCGTGGGGCTTGATGATAGGAGAAATGTCGCTTAGCGACATTTCTCCTATCATGTCATGTCAGGAACGCCCACTTTGCATCTCATTAGAGATGCAAAGCTGGGCGTTAGAAATCTCCATGCTAAAGCAAGGTTTCACGCGTTAGCGTGACCTTGCTAATATAGCGATAAAAGTATCGCCGCTTTTCGGCCGAAAACGGCGATAGTTTTTTATCGCCTCGTTGTTAATATGCCCCATAGTGTTTGGCTATTATATCGCTGCTAGAATTATTATCGTTGTTTGGGGCATATCAACAACAACCGGCGATAATTATCGCTGAGCGCACTTAGCGCTCGGATAATTATCGCCGGCTAGCGTCCGATTTTTATCGCTGAGGTAGCGTGCTATTAGCAACACTTATCTCATCAGCGATAAAAATCCTAGCACTAACTGGCTAACGTGAGATTATCGCTGGAAACCCAGAAATAATCTCTCGTTAGCTAGTTGATAGGGACTCACAAACTTAGCCATGATATCCACCTTCCATAGGATATCATGGCTAAATCAGTCCTGAAGCAGGTGTTAGGAAAGTAGCGGTAACAGGTGTTATCGCCACTTTTCCTGACGCTATGCTTCATAGCGTGGGGCTTGATGATAGGAGAAATGTCGCTTAGCGACATTTCTCCTATCATGTCATGTCAGGAACGCCCACTTTGCATCTCATTAGAGATGCAAAGCTGGGCGTTAGAAATCTCCATGCTAAAGCAAGGTTTCACGCGTTAGCGTGACCTTGCTAATATAGCGATAAAAGTATCGCCGCTTTTCGGCCGAAAACGGCGATAGTTTTTTATCGCCTCGTTGTTAATATGCCCCATAGTGTTTGGCTATTATATCGCTGCTAGAATTATTATTTACTGACATTTCTGGGTATTTGATGTACTTAGTATTCATTTCGCAATCTGGACGCTTGTTACAGGCTATGGGTAATATTGGGTGTTTGGGTGGCTAGTGTTACATTTTATAATGATGCAACATCCTGTAAAGTACATGTAATTTTGATACGAGATATTTTATAAATATTGGGGTTCATGCAGTTTGGGGTTTATAATTCTTATATTTAATAATTGGGGTTTGGGAGCCTAGAGAGGGTCTGGGTGGTGTAGAAAGTTACCATGTTTATGTGATTGCCCCCAATTTTTTCCCTATTTTAATTTGCTAGAAAAGGAACTCTGTTCATTTTACCTCTATTACAAGGTGTGCACTCCCTTCACACGTGTCGAAATCGGCTTACAACTAATAGGCATATTTAATTTTCTCAAAAGGCGATAGTTTTTGGTTCAGAAATACCTACACAACATGGAAAGAGTAATGTGACTTGTGGACTGCAACATTAATTGCATCATCCTCTACAGTCGCAAAGAAATCTTGGCTTCAAGCCTACCCTGTGTAGCATGATTTCAGCAGCTTGAAATCTGCTGTACAGACCTGTCAAAATTAGGGCTGGGCGGAGCTCGTGGATTTTCACTCTGCGGCATTCCGCGACTGACCGAAATACACAACCAAATTCCACTGAGTTTCGAGTGCAGGCAGGGCAAGTGTGTGTGTGGTGCTGGAGCTCGCCTCTCACTGGAAAGGGACCGTTTTTGTAAACAATGAAGACACTTTGGGAATCCGATCAGCTGTTAATGGAGATTAGCTGTATAAAAAACGCCTTCCCACACCCTGGCTCCTGTCCTACCATACACTGAATTTTTCACCTCACCATCCTGGCCATCTCCCGCTTCCTTCATTCCAGTACCTTTCCATCCTCTGGTGGGTCCAAGTCCTCTCTCCCTGTGTGCCTGCTGCTCAGCTCCAGGGCTTCGGTGTAACAGCCCATTCTCTTACTCCTCTCCCCAGCAGGATTCCTCTGCCACTGACTAGTGCAGGGAGGGCATGAGGCCTGGGCAGGTGTGGGAAGTAGTGAGCTGCCGTAGCAGAGGAGGCTGCTCTGCGAGTGGGGGCAGGGGCAAGGGCTCAGAAAATCTGATGCCCGTGCAGCACTGACTGAGGTAAGAACATGTCTTCTCCCACCACCGAAGTAGGGAAGGTCCCCCACTGCAGTCTGGAAACTCCCACTATTACAAATTGGAAGTGAGGAAAGGAGGGGATAGAAAGGGGTCTGGAAATATGTGCTACCAGGTGCTGAGCTTGCAAACTGGGTTTCAGACTGCCGAACCCTACGAACACACCATGGTCAATATGTCTGCCACAACCCCGCCATTTTTTGTAAGGCACGCTGTGACTCTCACTCTACTCGCAAGAACATAGGCACAGAGAAAAGTGAAGAGTGATTTTCATACCAGTATGTAAAATATGCATACATTAACAGTGGTGCTCAAACATGCATTTCTTTAGGGTATTTTATTATGAGCACTCACCCTTGCATCCCAAAGACCCAAGCCAGTGCTTCCTCTAATATTGGCATAGTGTGCACTCCATGACCTCTCTTGTTGGTGGGAACTACATGATGCTATCTCAGGATTCCTCTATGACAACTGGTAGGTAGGTTTGTGCTCCCACTTTTACCTAAAATAGTTTCCAATAGTTCAAAAGTACTAAAGTCAATCAGATGACTTAAATTATCCATATTTAATGCTTCTTATGAGAGTCCATAGGTTCAGTACACTGACTTTATGCTGTCCTTGAGATGAGTAGACATTGTCCTTTCTTTACCTTTTAGTGCAGCGTGCATGGCCATAGTGTCTTTCTTTACTTGCAGCGATACAGTAATGTTGGATGCGTAGATGTAGGCGTCGAAGAACTTCTTACCTGGAGCTAGAGTTGGGGAACATGGAAGAACAGGTAATAGTTATCTCTGCTTAATCCAGTATGCCAATCTGAGACTCATGGCCTGGGCCCGGTATTTATGTACCACACAACAAGATGGCTGCCAAATCTCGCAAGTGCTTGAGACCTCGAGCCTCACTCTGATGTTATTTGGGCAGCAAAGGTGAGGCTGTAAGGAGACCTAAAGCTCTGTGAGTGTTTTTTAGAGCATGTGTTGATTCATGGGGAGTAGATCGAACAATGAACGCACAATCGGTGCTGAGGTGGGCGTGGCCTAGAGGAGCATCATACCTACATGAGGGAATACAGGGTTCTTCAATAGTGCACTTGGTAGGGAAGAAAGGTATCATTGTCAACTAGATTTTTAGGGCATGTAGGGAATACCACAAATGCAGACTCATTCCTAACGCCTGATATTTATAAGTGAAACATGTGGCAAATTAGAAAAGGCACACTCCTCCAGGGACTAGGCCCCAAAAGCTATTTTAACTTGCAATGTGGTAGCTGTAATCTAGAAAATGCCAAAGTACAGATTATAAACTTTAATATTAAGATTTTGACAGGGAACTGATGCAAAAGTAATTAAAGACTATTAGTAATATTTACTGAAAATTGAACTCAATGGTAAAGTTGGATTTTTTATAACTATGTAGGAAACATAACTTTTAGTAAGTTACCTCTTCTTTGCCTGAATCTGCAGTAAGCCAATTAGCATCTCTCTACTGACAGCTGGTCTGCCAGAGCCTGGACCTAATGAGATGTATAAATTGCTCCCAGAGCAGTATTAATGCACTAGGTGTGGGTAGGTATATTTCTTCCACCTAGAAGCAGGAACATCTTTAGCATGTAAAGGGGCCAAAAATACTTTACAAATTGCCCTGTGCTAATCCTAGCTAATCTGTGCAATAGATACCTGGAGATTAATCTGAGGTGTATTTAATGACTTTGGGGTTCACTCTGACAAGTTAGTGTTACTATTCCTTGAGGTTGGAAACTACCACCTCAAATAAAAACTTTCTTTCAGGTGTGTAGTGTTTCAATGTCTAGTTAATATTGGGAATTGTGAGGTGAATCCATTGTAATTATTATTATTATTTTTTTTTAATTGGGGTACATTTAGGGGATTTTTTGTTGAGTTGTGTCAGGAGTTGTCTAGGAGTCGAGTGTGTTGTTCCTTAGGAGTAGTTTCTTCAAAAAGCCGGCCTTCTGGTAGCTGTGATTCTGTGATTTATATACACCAGAATTTCAGAGTGACCAGATGAGGGGAAGGGTGATTAGGGAGTGTACTGTGTGAAGGAAACTTGTGAGGGAGGAAACCAATGCGTAAACCAATAAGTAAGGCAGTATTCAAGGGCACAACCCTGGCCCAGTGGAAACTGTGAAAACAAGAGACTAGCAGCCTCAGTGATTTACTGAACTAACGGAGTGACCCTAGGAAAGAATATAGGACACCGTTGACATTAACCACTGCGACTAAAGAGAGCCTAAGATTTACATGCAAAATCAAAGAGGATACAGTTCCCACAACACTCAATCTGGGTGTTAACCCTTCATGATGGCACAGGAAGGTCCATGCTTCAAACTTCTTAATTTTTCAAGAGTGACTGCATGAGGTCCAATTACAGGAATACATCATATGTGTTGCGCTAAAAGATTATTACATAACCATCCCTGGCACCTCTGAAGAAGAAGGCTGGGTTTAGGAGTTTGTTTCTCAATGAATGGTTTTTAAACATAGCTGTCAGTGAATTTTTGAGGGAGAATGTGTATTTTTTGCTTTTGTCCCAAACAAGGTGGCAATACATCTTCATATATTTCACTGAAACCTGTCGCCATGCACTTTAGCTGCAGGATCCGCCTGATATTATGATATGGTAGATGATTTCCTCTGTGCAGCACTACGTACTACTCTGAATGACTGTAGCAGACCAGCACCAATTGAATTGACATGTGTAATGTCTTGTATTTTCTTCCTCTCGTTTTCTTTTTCATTTACTTGGATTGTGATATTTTAAGTACTGTGCTGTATTGTGGGGAGGGGTTTAATATATGTATATCTGAGATCTAGTAATGTTAAGCCTCTTCTGTAAGCAAATTCTGTTTTTTAATAGGTATCAGAACGAAGTGTGGTATCATCACTGTATAATAGTGCGCACAATTATTTTTAATAACTGATCCCTGTGTGACAACTAATGCATGGTTGAAACTTTGTACAAACCTAATATTGACTTGGTACGAATTTATGAGTGCAGATCTTTGCAGCATGATAGAAGGTATTTGATTAGATATCTGAAGTCCTCTAGGTGATTTATTTGTTTCCCGAAGGAGACAATTTCTTTTACTGCATTCAAGGGCTCCACAATACCACTTGAGAGTGGTGCATCTAAAGGCAAAACAGATAAGTCCACTTGTGGCTTCTTCTTGAAAACCAAGGTTAATCAGGGTAGTTTTCATTATTTAAGCACACATATAAGCATTACACAAAACCAGTTATACGGTGCCTTATTCTTATTACTAGTCATAACAAATTAGGCTTATTTATTACAAGGTTAACACTAGGAAAGCTTTGAATGTTCAACTCAGTAGTCGCTAGATAGCGTTTTTTGAAAGGCAGGCAAGCCTAACTCTCAGAAGGTCAAGGTGAACCTCAGTGGTTCGTAAGGATTTCTCTCAGTTAGTAGCAATCAGAAAGGTGGTAATGAAACTTTCCTTCAAGAGGAAGAAAGTTGAGGGCTCTCCTCTTAACTTTCCCCAGAGGAAGCCCGGAGTACCAAAGAGACCATTTGTGACTCTACCCAATCACAGCTGAAAGCCAACGTCACGGCTGCAGTTTCTGACCTGACAAGAAAAGGGCCAGAAAGTCTCAGGGAGGAACATGGCGGCGGGCTGACGCCGGCTGCAGGAGCGCTGTCCCGGACCGCGTGAGGCGTAATGATGTGGTGAGAGTACGGAGCTTTCCACATTAAAAAATTAAGCAGAATTATGTGCTTACTTTGGTTTCTTTTTTCCTTTCTCCGGAAAACTTCCGCGACACTTCTGGCTTTTCCCTCGCTGTTTCGCCGGTGAGCTTGGAGCCTGGAGACCGGAGACCGGAGATCAGAGGATCAAGGAGGAGTTGTCAATGGGCGTTGAGATCCGGCCGTCGCCAGCGAGAGAGGACTGGCCTGGAGCAAGCCTGGGAGCCGGTGTCTGTAGCAGGCGAGGGGCAAGGCTCTGGGGTAGAGCTCGCGCAGCTGTGAGAAGGTTTGATTTTCGGTTTCGGTGCGGCGCTGTGGGCTGTTTCAAACCTGGTGCTGGTTTGGAGCCGAGATTGCTGACAACAGAATCAAGGTTGGTGTGGAGGGGGGAGGAGATAGCCGTTTTCGGAGAGGGGAGAGGAGACTGCCGAGGAGGTAACATTTTTGGGTCTGATGTGTCTAATAGGCCCAGGAGGAGGGCTGGAGGGGTGAGAGAGAGAAATCAGGGAGGTAGAGGAATGGACTTGTTGACAGTTCAGCCCCAATTGATCTCCCCCAAAGAGCAATTCGTGGAGCATACATCATACTTGGGAGAGACAGCGGATGAGGTTGGGGAAGGAGCCTGCATAGGCAATACACAGAAGCAGCCACCTTTCCCCCGAGTAGCTCCATTGGAAGCAAGAAATAGATACTCACTTCGTTCTCAACCTGAGAAGGACTTGTTAAACCCCCATTCGGGGGGACCTATCCTTATCCCTATTATTCCTCATCAGAAAAAGAGTCAAAAGAGTGAAAAGAGCAAGGCTGGCGAGGTAAAGAGATCGAAAGTCCGTCCTAATACAGTTAAGCCCACACCGTCGCTTAAATCGTATTTCAGGATAATGGAAAAAATGACGACTCTGAAGACCCCTGTAAACACCAAACCCAATACCAATACCAATCCCAACACTGCTGCTTGCAGAAGTAAGATGGCTAAGACAGGCAACCAGACTCTCCCTCCCATAACTCAGCCCCTAACTCAGCCCCCGGGTATTCAGGTCACCAACCAAAATAGATATTCCCCACTGCTCTCGGACCCAGAGACAGACCTCGGTGCAACAGAAATAGAGTCTCCGTCTGTAGCAGTAGAGGATTCAAGTATATCGCTAGGGGCCAGCCTAGCCCCGGATATCCCATCATTATCCGTCCGAGAGACCCATGGTGCGGAAGAAGGAACCAGTAAATCCCAGCTCGAGCTGCTCCTTCAGTCCTTACGGGAAGATCTTCTCTCAAAACTGTTGCCCAGATTTGAAATCTCGGAGGCTAATCAGAGAGAGATCAATGAGAAATGTTCCAACTTGGAGAGTAAATTAGATGATATCTGCTCGCGTACAGAGGTCTTGGAGGGGGAGGTTGCTGTTCTTACCCAAGCTTCCCAGGATCAAGAAAGGGACATATCGGAGTTGAGAGCTCAGAACAGGTCTCTACAGATGGATATGGAAAGATTGGAGATTCATGCCAGGCGGAACAACTTAAGATTTTTAAAAATTCCTGAGGGAGCGGAAAACGGCGATGTAAAGTCTCTAATATGTAGACTATTGAGAGAGGGAGTATTGAAAGATATGCCTGAGTTAGATATTGAGAAAGAAATACAGCGAGCACATAGAGACCCGTTTAGACAGCACCCAGATAGGAAAGCGCCTAGAAGGATATTGGTGAACTTTCAGACTTATGCAGTGAAGGAGCTGATATTGAGTAGGGCACTTACAGATACATCCTTGCAGATAGAGTCCACCAAGTACCTTATACGCTCCGATGTAGGCAGAGTCACATCGCAGAGACAGTGGGAACTGGGATCACGAATGGCCGATATAAGAAGTTTAGGAGGACAGGTAGCAATGAAATTTCCAGCGGCACTGAGGGTGGTTTGGAGGAATAAAACGTATAACTTCACTTCACCTCAGGAGGTAGATATTTTTTTGGCTGGTATGAAGAAGTCCCAGTGATAGCCTCTTTTTGGATGAATGTTGTAATGAATGGTGTGACTTCATTTGGGAAGAGAAAGGTAGGAAGGAGGAGAAGGGAAAGGAGGAAAAAAAAAAATAATAAAAAAAAATAAATAAATAAAGAAAATAATATAATAAATAAATAAATAAATAAATAAAAAAGAGCACATATACACGTGGGGGTTACAGAAAGCTGACGGAAAGCTTAATTATCGTTTAGTTATCTATCTCCCACTCTCACTTAGAATGTTTAGAGGTAGAGCACGCGTATGGGACTTGGGCTCCTAAACGGCGATATGATCGCCAAGGTTCACAAGGGAGGGTTCCTCAAGGGTGGGGGGAGGGGGCAAGGGGGGGGGGGGGGGAAAAAAAAAATAAATAAAAAACATTCCTCATATAACCTCGCCTTACGGGAACAACTCCTCGGTAGTAAAAAGTTATGGGCCGTATATGACCCTTTTACCCAAGAATCCTATCCGACATGACGGATTTGGCTAGGAAAATATTAAAAATAGTAAATTTGAATGTAAATGGATTAAGGGAAAGGAGGAAACTATTTAGGATCTGTGAATTCTTAAATAAATCAAAGGCAGACATATGCCTTCTAGAAGAAACCCATCTGGACCAACAGGAATGTAGGATAGCATTTAGGGGACAAAGATGGATACAGGAACTTCTTTGTTCCAACCAGAGCGGAAATACTAGGGGAGTGGCAATCTTAGTACGAGCAAATAGTGGGATTAGGGTGGAGAAGTCTGAAACTGATTGCTCAGGTAGATGGCTGACCGCATCCTTTGCAGTAGATAGGTCACGATTCACCTGCGCAGTATATTACGGTCCCAATTCTGATTCTCCAGGGGCTCTATCTAGCTTAAAAATGAGTCTTTTAAATTACGAAACACCTGTTATCTTAGGAGGGGATTTTAACCTGATCCTCAATGAGGATCTGGATCGTACCTCAAGAGTTAAATTTACCCCCCCACGTAAAACACAAACAGAGCTTAAAAATATTATGAAGGATTTGAATTTACATGATATTTGGAGGGTCAGAAACGGCAGCAGTAGGGAGTACTCGTTCTATAGTCATAGATATAGACATCACTCTAGAATAGATTTCTTTTTGTTAGATCAAACATTAATATCGGGGGTCGTCACCGCATCCTATATTCCTGCCATACTTTCAGACCATTCCATGGTTGAGCTAAAGGTTAAGCTTGGACAGGAAGACCAAGTGAGGAGGTGGACCTTAGACAGGTCAATACTTCTAAAAGAGGAAATGAGAATAGAGTTGGTGGTCGAAGTCGCTGAATTTTTTAAGGCAAATAGTGGTACTGCAACAGATCAATTGGTCTGGGAAACCTTTAAGGCGTGGTTGAGAGGGTATTTAACCTCCTTTATGATTAGGAGAAATAAGCTACGAAGAAGAGAGGAAGAAGATCACCTCACAAAAATTAAACTAAAAGAACAACAGCTGCAGAAGGCTTCACTAGATCTCCAGCCTAATATAGCCACTATACAGAATGAATTTGATGCTCTGAAAGCCGAATATCAGGCTAGGATAGACAAAATAGTTAAAGACAGATGGGACGCTAGCAACCTACAAAACTTTTCGTATGGGGAGAAATGTGGCCGATTACTCGCCTGGAAGGCTAGATCAGACCGCGCTAGGAATGTGATTAAGGGATTAACCATAGGTGACACTGGGGCCATCTCCCATGACAATGATATAATCTCCGGGGAGGCAAAACGGTTTATGCAGGACCTATATACTGAAGAGAGCGGCTCCCCAGTACACGATGCCGAGCATTGGTTGAATCAGCTCGAACTACCACAACTATCAGAGGCTGACAGAAGATTTCTGAGCTCTGAAATACAAGAGGGCGAAGTCTGTACTCAGATTAAAAAAATGAAAAAAGGGAAAGCAGCAGGTCCGGATGGACTCCCTGTAGAGATTTACCATCTGGGATTGGATAAGGTTGCACCGATCCTCACTACACTGTTTAATAAGATACTGATATCGGGTGAGGCAATTCCACAAACCTGGTCAGAGGCAACAGTTACGCTGATCTTAAAACCTGATAAGGACCCTGCAAGGGTTGAGTCATATAGGCCAATCTCATTACTGAACGTAGACTATAAGATTTTTGCAGGGGTCCTGGCGGCTAGAATGGCTAAATTTATAAAATCTATAGTACATGGAGACCAGAGAGGTTTTATCCCCGGTAGGCAGCTAAATGAACTAACATTCCAGGCTATCGCTGCTATAGATGTAGCTACAGATGAAAAATCTCCTCTGACTATTGTGGCAATTGATGCTGCCAAGGCCTTTGACCAAGTGAATTGGTCATACTTATGGTTGGCTCTGTCCAGGTTCGGAATCCCGGAAAATTATGTAACAGCAGTCAGATCACTTTATCTTTCTCCCAGGGCAAAAATTCTGATAAATGGGTCACTTACGGATTGGGTCTATATTTTACGTGGAACAAGACAGGGGTGCCCCCTCTCTCCCCTGTTGTTCAATCTCTACATTGAGCCTTTTGCTTGTCAGCTGAGAGGCGACCAGGCAATTAAACCTTTCAATATATCAGACTTTACGTTAAAATTGGCCTTATATGCTGATGATCTTTTATTGTTCACATCTAATCCGGCAGAAGCCATTCCTAGGCTATTCGCTCAGGCAGAGTCTTTTGGGAAGATCTCGGGATATAAGATCAATAGGGAAAAGACCGAGATCATGCAATGGAATCAGGTGGTGGCAGCTCCTGATGTAAAACTCCGCATGAGATATCTTGGTATTCATTTAGCTCAAGATATTATGGAGATATCGAAAGTAAATCTTAGTAGAGTCCATAAGGAGGTGTGTAACCTTCTATCACGGTGGTCAGGCCTCCAGCTGAACATATTTGGGAGAGTAAATCTAATTAAAATGATTATACTACCCAAAATCACTTTCCTATTCAATTCCATTCCACTAATGTTTAACTCATCAGATCTAGCCAAACTTCAGGGGAAAATAGGCTCCTTCATTTGGAATACGAAGACCTCAAGAATTTCTTGGAAGAAAATGAGGAGAACCCTGAAAATGGGTGGGTTAGCTTTACCAGATTTACTTATATATTGCCACTCCTTTCATTTTAAAAACTTCAGACTCCTGGCTGATAAGATAGATGCCTCCTCTTTGGGCCTTCTGTTTCGGGCACTTCTCCATGGTATCCCACAGGGACAGGAATATTTTCTGTTTAAATTTGGAGATTCAAAATACTACAAGAGGGTGAGACTAAAAATTCTAAATACGGCTTTAAAAAATTGGATGTTCATTAGGAAAAGATTGGGCATCCCCTATTATGCCCCTAATGCCCCGATATGGGACTCACCAGGGACTCCGGACTGTCTTAAAGACACCCTTTCATCCCCACTTAAAACAGCAGGATTAGTATTCTGGAGGGATTTACAGAGAGATTCGGAGCTCCTGGATTGGAATTCTCTGTCGAGCTTGACCGGGGGAACACTTACCAGATTTAAATATTATCAGCTTTCGGGGTGGTGGGCTACCATCCCATGGAATATTAACATCCCAAACCCAAAGTTTGATCTGGTTAATAAAAAGGGCAGATGGCCAAAAGAACTTTCTTACTGGTATTGGGCCTTGATAGAGGTGGAGGATGTAACCGAGCCTGAACTCCAAAAGCTGTGGGGTAATGTTATTGGTACAGGCGTTAATCTGCGAGATCTATGGGTGGACTCTTTTGCAATGCTTTATACAGTGGTTAAGCCTGCCCCCTTAAAAATAAATCACCTTTTTACAGTGTATAGAGTATACATCTCACCTAAAAAAATAGTCAAAATAACTAGTTTAGATTACTATTGCCCGAGATGTAAACTGTTAGCTGCAGACGATTTGCACATGTTTGTAGAGTGCCCAATGTTAACAAACTACTGGCTTAAAGTACAAGGGTTCTTGGCTGAGGTTCTAGGCAGACAATTAGAAGTGACTACTAGGATGATCATGTTTGGAGTAACATCGCACGCTGAACAGAATGATCTGGCTTCTAAATTTATCTTTTATGTTATCATCCTAGCACGACGAGAAATATGTAAAGCATGGAAGAGTGAAAATGCCCCAAACTTTGCAGACTGTCTGAAGTACCTTATATATATAAGTGAATTTGATATGGCCTGTGATAGTACCAGCCAAGATAAGATCTGGGCGGCCCTTGTGGCATGGCGGAACAGATGAGCATATTCCAATGATTTTCACCTGGGCACTGTTGGTTCTTTGCCTTCAAAACATTGGGTCAAATGGCCTGAATGGAATGGAGTGGAATAAGAAAACAGTTGCTACTAGAGGGGTATTTCCTTCCCATCTCTCCTCAGACCCCTAAACATCGAGATTGGAATAACGCGGGAAGAGGAGAGGTGGCGGGCTTCCCCATCTGGAATGCCCACCTTGGTATATGAGGAATAAAAAAAAAAAATAAAAAAAAAAAAAGAAAGCCAACGTCACAGCTTCGTAGACAGAATAACAAGCAGCGCTGCTCAAGCCTGCCCGGCTTATATAGGAGTCTGTGTCCATCCAAGATATTAGCCTGGAATGACAAAGTCTCATGAGAAGATGCGAGTAGGAGGAAAAAACAATAGAGCACTCACTGCTCTTCACCTAGTGGCCAAGGTGTGGATACAAAAAACTGTTAATGCTGAATTTGAACCAAGGGTTACCTGATGTGCTGCACCCAAGCATGGGACAGAAGTACCAGTGCCAGGGAACAACAGAGAAGGGACCCCGGGAAGGAACCAGGCAGATTGGAGTCAGTCATGGCCAGCAGCAAGGGACAAGCAATGCAAAACCCAGTAGGTGGCATGTGTCAAAGCTAATCAAAAGCAGAACTGGGTGGGACCATGAGCAGACCTGTAGGTGGTGTTCGTCCCTATAAGGAAATGCTGAAAGCCACAGATCCTAGAGCATGGAGGCATGGGCAAGCTGGGCCTTTCCCACTAGACATAAATAGCCCAGCCCATTCCTGACAAGTGGGAATTGTTTTGGTTATAAATTATAAATTCAAAACATTTTACATCTTTTTTTATTTTGAACGATTCTTTATGTTTAATTTACAATTATTACAATTAGAATATGTGATGTTTTAGAAAATTGGAGTGCATATATTTTGAGGTGTATAATTCAAAATTAATGTTTCAATCTTAAGATATGGAGTTTATTGGGGGACTGGGTGGGTAGTATTTTAATCTTAGGTTCATTTTAGTTTTTGATTTGGAGTTTACAATGTATTTACTCTGTTTGATATGTATAAGTTATAATATGTAATTTTTTATATCTCGTATATGCTCTGTCATTTCTAATTAATGATGTTGTTAGACCTGTCAATCTTAGGGCTGTCTTCCCCTAACTTTTTGCCTGCATACCTCCACTTTTTGCTGTATCTTTTGTTGGCAATAAGAATCTGAGCACTGTACCACTGCTGATCCATTCTTAAGTGCATGTGCTTCTCCCCTAAAACATTGTGACATTGATATGTACCTGATTGTCATATTTAGTTTACCAGTAAGTCCCTTGTAAAGTGGCATACTATATTCCCAGGGCCTGTAATCTAGATGCTAATAGTGGGCCGGCAGCACTGATTATGCCACCAACAGAAGTAGCCTTCAAACCTGTCTCACGCCTGCCATTGCAAAGCCTGTGTGTGCAGTTTACTGCCACTTCGACTTGGTATTTAAACCACTTGCCAAACCTTAAACTCCCCTTTTATGACACATAGGTCACCTTGAGGTAGACCCTAAGTAGACCTATTGTTAGGGTGCTGTGTAACTAAAAGCTAGGACAGGTACTTTTTAGTTTTACATGTGCTAAGTTAATTTTTAACAACTGTGAGGCCTACTCCTCCCACTGGCTTGCATTGGGAATACCTTAAAACACTTTTATGTTGTAATTCCGATTAGAAAGGAGTAACTAAATCATGTTTCATATCTTTGAAATGGCAATCATAAATCCTGTTTAGTTGTAAAGTTGATTTGACATTACTATTTTAGAAATGCCACATTGAGAAAGTGATTACAAACAACAGGGACAACCCTAGGTCCTGAACCAGGGGGTAAATAACAATATAGTCCAAGCAATGGTTCAGGTACTCTACTCTGCGTTAGTTCCTGAAACTACAGTTCTTCTTTTTTTGATAAATATTAAAATCTATCTGTGAAACATTGAAAATATTCTCTGTACATGGGTATTGTGTGTTTCAGAAACCCAATATTTGGGTAGTGTGTTTTCTCTCCTTCTTTCTTGATTTTTTAGATTTTTAGGTTTTCCCTTTTTTCTTTTCTAAACCAAGTTTGTGTTTTTCTAAGTGGAGTACCTGAACCATTGTTTGGACTATATTACATTTAGAAAGTGGACATTTCTCTGCTCCTTGCTCTTTGTGCCTGCAAGTTGTCTCAAATACAGATCTGGCATGTGTGACAGCTACACTTTGTGCATTCCTTCCAGGCAGCCACATACACAGGAAGCTGAGGGTCATCTGCATTCTGAGAACTCATCTACATTCATCTGCATTCTGATGGGTCTTCTTGAGCAGGGAGGCATGGTAGGGGCTGAAATGTGCACTTCAATTGGTATTGGTTTGTCTACACACAAAGCACTGATTCACCCCACACAGTTAGTCTAAGTCTGGGAGACAGGACTGTGTTGAAAAGGATCTTTGTGCACTCCAGAAAACTCATTTGAAGTCACCCCCTATAGCAAAGCCACTTTTGGATACAAGGATTGAGGCACTGCCCCTACCAAATCAGGATACTACTGGACCTGGGAAGAATTCTGCTGGATAGACTACTGTGCTGTAAGGATTGCCACTTGCTCCAGTGAAGGTATTTCTTCCGCAGGACCTGTCTAGGTCCTGTAGCCAGTCTGCCCTCCATCACGGCCGGCCTGAGCTTTGGATTTGTTCTGGTTCCTCCTGATCTCAAGTAACCTTTTGACCTCTAGTGACTTTTAAGCACTGTTTTTGGATTACTCTTTAAAATGTATATCTCAACTCTACTGATTGGAATTTTGTCATTTTGATCTTGTTTTACTCAGATAAATAGCCTCTATTTTTCTGAACATGTGTGGAGGCTTTTTTTGGTGTTTTAAATGTGTTACTGTGTGTGTGTTGCACACATACTTTACACATTGCCTCTTTAGATTAACCTGACTGCTCAGTGCCATGCTACCAGAGGGGGAGCACAGGTTATCTTTTAGTGTGTACGTAGCTTACCCTGACCTAAATTGTGGTTCCTACTTGGACAGGGTGCAAACCTCTGCCAACTAGAGACCCACTTTCTAACATTGGTGGCAGCGCTGGAATGGGACTTGTGTTTGTGCAGTACCATATAGTAATTCAGTGTTCACTACAACTGATATGGGAATGGTTACACCCACTCATGACCGTCTTTCCCAGCAGTAAGTGGGCATAATATCCAGAGCATCAAAAGAATTGTGGGTGCACAAATAACAAGAAACACTGAAAACATTGTACAAGGTTGAATAGCCTTGGGTATTATATTAGGTTCCAAATATACAATGTTGTAATCATATCATAGGAAATATTGTACAAATGATTAAAACCAGAAATCCATGTGCAGAAATCATGACAAAAATCATTATTGTTATTCAAGGTTCATTAATAATTCCCCTGCACAAGTTAATGACCCGAAACAATGTGTAAAGCACGAGTATGATAATGAATCAGCTCACCGGCAGCCTCTTGCACATGTAAACAGTCATACTTGTGGGATATGAGTATGTTAATGAATACGCATGCTGCGAGGTATTTGAACTGCCCCCGCGTTCTATCACTGCTTAGCCTCATTCCTCCTCAACACTTACCTGTCTCCCCTTTGGCTGGCAGTGTCCAGCTTCCTTGCTCCAGACTCTGGTTGCTTTGGCTGGCTCCTCGTCCCTCAGTCCTTCTCCGGCATCAAGGATTTCCTCTTTCCGGCCTTCGGATCTGCATTAAACCAAACCCTAAAAAGAAAAGACAGGTGAAAAAGATTAAACAGATGAGAAACTCCAAAGACCAAGGTAAACCGAGTCATCTGTTCATAATCGGTGAATGGATAATTTCGTATTTCATAAAGAGTGCGTACAAGGCATTGTCTTGTGACTGAACAAAACGCTTTTTATAAATTTAACGTTTGGGTTCATTGAAGACGTTTGCAGTGCTTCAAGAACCTTAATGATTGTAAAATCGGACACATGAATATTTGGTCATTCAACCTCCGTTTTCTTCACGAAAGAAGACAAGACACAGTGACAGTAGCCCAATTTATCAGTTTATTCGTTTTGTTTTCTCTTTTTATATTATTATTTTTTTAATTGATGTGGGCTGCACAGATAAGGTGAAGCAACTTGCTAAAAAGCCCAGGTACTTTGTAAAACTTTAAAAAGACAACAGAATTTGTACATTAGGAAAGGTTATTAATACTGATAGTGTATTTATCCATATTAGTTGTGTTTCTAGGAAGTCGTAACACAAAAGAAGTTTTTGGTTCCGAAACTTAACATGCAGAGATTCTCCTTCATTTAAATATTACCTCTTCCGCATAACTAGATGTGTTATGTTAAGAGTTCAGAACATATGTTTATACTCTCAGATGTAATTAGTCTTGAATTGGTATTTCTCTTTTTGTCGCTTTCATGCTAGTACACCAAAAAGACCAGTTCTTATTACCAGATTCCCCTCTACCACGCCATTTGGTACTCCGAGTCCCAAGACCAATCCAGACAGTCCTAGAGGTGCCCTTCCAGAGTTTGTCAAAGACATTGGTATCTTCGCCTGTCTTGTCTTTTCTCTCTCTCTTGTCCCAAATCCCTTTTCCCCTGAGTCCTTCCAGAGACAGCAGTGTGCTATTGTCAATTACTGCCTTTCTGTCAGTTCCTGGAGGATTTGGACACACTGGTCATCAAGGAAGAGCAATCAGGTGTTCAGGTGAGTGGCTTGACATAACAGAAGGCTAAGCCACACACTTTCCCTTGCTCTCATTGACGACATCTAAGCATGGAGTTCTCTGAAGATACCGTGCATTTATAACAAAGGTAATTCAGAACCTACACTTAGAAATGCAACACTTAAAACAGGGAAATCATACCCTGAGAGAGGAGCTAGCAAAAGGCAGATCTGATTTCACTCAGTGGAGAGAAACAAAGCCACCTGAAACTCGTCCTGTTGTAGCACCACCCAAATTTGGTCCAACCGCCTTTGCTTTTCACACAACACCTACCCAAAGCTCTGATCAAAACCTACAAGTAACAGTTGTCACTCTAACTCCAGTTCCGCTAGCTAATCCAGAACGTTTTTTTGGGGCCAGCTCTCATTTTGCCTCATTTATGAGTCAATGTCAACTGAATTTTCTTTGTAAACCCCAAATATTTAATACTGATTCAGCAAAAACTGTCTTTGCTTATTCTTATTTGAGGGGTGCAGCTGCTGATTAGTCCATACCCCTCATTCAAAATGATGACCATCTTTTGCATAATTTTAATGCCTTTAAAGATGCTGTGACACGACTGTGCGCACGTCATGTTTTCATTCAGTAAAGTGACAATGAGCTCCTAAATTTAATCCAGGGGACCAAGGATCTCCTTACTTATATAACCACTTTTAATCGTCTTCTGTCTGAGACACACTTGCCTGAAGAAAAGCACACTTCTTTGTTTCATAGAGGGCTTAGAGATGATATAAAAGATTCATTAGCCCATAAAGTGAAAACCATGTGTAAAGACCAGAGTGATTATGATAAAATCAGAAAAGAAAGAAAGAGATGACAAACAGAACGGTTCAGAACCTATGCAGATCAGTGGAACAAAAGGTCCCCTATCTTTTGAAGAGAAAGAACGGCGTCATAAAGAAAACCTCTGTTTGAATTGTGGCAAAGCAGGGCACTTTTGCTAGAGAATGTAAAGTGAAACCAAAAAAGAAAAATTAGTAGCCAACATAACCACAGACCAATCGTGAAACTAAGGTTCTCGAAGGGTGTCGAGATCGTCCCTTTGAGAAAAAGAGAGTCAGAGGTCTCACAATATGTCACAAACATTATAAATCACATACCACGACATATAACTATTAGAATTACTGTTATCATTTCTACTCAACAAAGACATAGCCTTTCAATTTTAGTTGGCTCAGGTGCCACAGGAAATTTCTTCGATTTAAGCTTAGCCCAGAAATTGGGAATTCTGTGAGTAACCACAGCAGAACCTGAACCTAAGAGCTGTGGATGGCTCTGCTCTTTCCTCTGGACTCATTCGTTTTCACACTGCACCTTTAACCCTGGTGTGTGAAAAGGGTCAAACTGAACAGACTGAATAGACTGTTTTTGTTCTCATTGATACTTCAACCTTTGGAGTAATACTAGGTATGTCCTGGTTGAGATTACACAACCCAAAGATTCATTGGCTCAAAAGGACTGTTAGTTTAGATTCTGCAATTTTTAGAATGCATTGTTATCAAAAAGTACATGATCCTATTTTTCCTTTGCAGTGTGCAAGCACACACTTGACCCTCCTTTCCCCGTTACCAAAAGAATACCTTGACTTTGCTGATGTTTTTGATCCAGTGAAAGCCACGCAGTTACCACCTCATAGGGTGTATGATTGTAGAGTTTACTTAATTCCAGGAGTTGCATTACCATGTAGTAGAATTTACACACTCACTGAACCAGAGACACAGTATTAAACAAATATTTAGACAAGTTATTAGAGATCGACTTCATAAGACCTCCAACATCCCCTATCTCTTCTCCTCTTTTCTTTGTAACAAAAACATCTGCTGATCTCAGGGCTTGCATAGATTATCGCACATTCAATAAATCTACAATTAAGAATCCCTCTCTGCTACCACCGATCCCACTCCTTTTAGATCAAGTGAAGTGGTCCACCATATACACCAAATTGTACCTTAGGGGAGCATATCACTTAATACGTGTAAAAGAAAGAGATGAGTGGAAGACCAAGTTCGGACTTTTTGAATATACCGTCATGCCATTCGGATCATGTAATGCTCCGGCGGCATTCCAGTGTTTCATAAACGTGTTTCTTCATGATTTCTTGGATATCTACTTGATAGTCTACATAGATGATATACTAATCTTTTCAAAATCAGAACAAGAACACACCCATCATGTACAATCCATTCTACAGAGACTCAGAGAACATTCGCAATATGTGAAAATGGAGAAATGTGTTTTCCATGCTAGATCAGTAGAGTTTCTAAGATATTTCCTATCCCCTGAAGGCCTCAAGATGGATCTGAAAAAGGTAGAATTAATCCTTAATTGGCCATCCCTGACGTCTGTGAAATAAGTTCGGTGAGTCCTTGTATTCGCTAACTTTTATAGGCAGTTCATTGCAAATGTTTCCAAAATTGTTTCACCCATCATGCGATTATTTAAAAAGGGGCAATCATTCCAACGGACAGAGAATGCTGAAAAAGCTTCTCAGGAACTAAAAAGTGCCTTTACCACTGTCCCTATCCTCTCTCATCCATATCCAGATCAACCATTTCTTGTGGAGGCAGATGCTTCTCAAACAGCGCTAGGAGGAGTTCTATTACAAGAAATGCCTAACACAGGACACCTGCACCCATTAGCTTACTACTCGAGTAAACGGCTTCAAGCAGAACAAAATTACACAGTGGCAGAATGCGAACTCCTTGCCATAAAAGCTGTATTCACTGAATGGAGACATCACCTCCTAGTAGCTAAACAAACTATAACGATATTCACGGATCAAAAAATCCTTCAGATTTTTACATCAGTGAAAGCACTCACTCCCCACCAAATGAGATGGTTGCACTTTGTCAGTGAATTTGACTTTATCATAACATACCATCCTGGGCCGAAACAAATACTTTCTGACACCTTGGCTCGGCTAACTGATGGAGAAAATAAAGACAGATGTGTTCCCTCACAAAGTATGATACCCTCTAACAAGGTCATAGCTCTGACACAAACCAATGCCTTTTTGACAGACATTAAAATGACATCTCAAACTATTGACAGCACAAAATGGCTACAAAAACCACAGAATTCGGTGAAAGGTGAATATATTTTTCATAATAACAAATTATTCACCCCACTGAATTCACAAAGACAACAAATCCTAGCTTGGCACCATGATTCAGCTATAGCCGGACATCCAGGTATACAAAAAACCCTAGAGTTATGCTTACAAAATTTCTGGTGGGACAGCATACAAAAAGATGTACTAGACATGTCCTACCTGCACTCTCAATAAATCACAACACATTGCCCCAGCAGGACTATTACACCCTTTACCGGTCCCAACAACACCATGGCATAACATTAGTGTCGATTACAGTATTGATTTACCAAAGTCATATAATTTTACCACCATTTTAATAGTCGTGGACTTGCTCTCCAAAATGAGTCATTTCATCCCTTTAAAGAAATTACCCACTGCAACGGACGTTAGTGACATTTTTCTCCATCACATAGTTAAATGACCTGGCCTCCAGAGTAAAATCATTTCTGATCGAGATCCCCAGTTCACCTTTAAATTTTGGAAAACTTTATGTTCACAATTAGGAATAGAGGTAGCATTATCCTCTGCTTTCCATCCACAATCTGATGGGCAAACTGAAAAAGTTAATCTGTAATTGGAACTGAGTCTACGCTGTTAAACGTCTACCATGAATTCCCAATGGGATCAGGCGCGTCCCATAACTGAATTCATACACAACAACAGTACCCATGCTGCCTTGAAATGCTCCCTTTTTATTTTGTTACCGGTTTCCATCCGCATTCTACTACAATACTACCTCCATTAGGTACTAATCCGATGCCTTCCGTTTCAGAAAAACAAAATCACTTACAAAGCATTCAGGAAAAGGCACGAAATAGTCTAGCAAAACATAAGATTGCTGCAAAAATACAAGCTGATAAACACAGATCTCCCAAACGCACTTATAAGATAGTTGATTTGGTTTGGCTATCCACCAGAAATGTCCATTTAAACGGCCCCAAAAACCACAATACATTGACCCATTTCCCATTAAACAAATCCTGAATCCAGTCTCTATACTATTACAATTACCAGATGAGTACGTTACACATCTTGTTTTCCATGTGTCCCTTATAAAACCATGTCATACTCTAACCCGTAAAGACAATGCCCCTCCTCCAGTCATAGTGAATGATCATCCTGAGTATGAAATGCAATGTATTCGAGATGCTAAAAGAATGCAAGGTAAATTATATTATCTACTTGATTGGAAGGGTTATGATGCTTCCGAATGATCCTGAGAACCTGACTCTAATTTGAATGCCCCACAGTTGGTTTGCCATATTCATGTTCTCCATCCTGACAATCCCCGTCCAGTAAAACTACCTTTGGGGGAGAGAACTGTTATGGGTATGTTTACACCCACTCATTTCAGTCTTTCCAAGCAGTAAGTGGGCAGGATATTCCAGAGCCTCAAAAGAATTGTGGGTTTGCAAATAACAAGAAACACTGAAAACACTGTACAAGGTTGAATAGCCCTGGGTATTATATGAGGTTCCAAATATACAATGTTGTTATCATATCATAGGAAATGTTGTACAAATATACAATATTGTTATCAGATCATAGGAAATGTTGTAGAAATTATTAAAACCAGAAAGCCATGTGCAGAAATCAGGACAAACATCATTATGGTAATTCACGGTTCTTTAATAATTCTCCTGCACATGTTAATGACCCAGAAATGTGTAAAGCACGAGTATGGTAATGAATCAGCTCACTGTAAACAATCAAATGTGTGGGACCTGAGTATGCTAATGAATATGCGTGCAGTGACGGTATTTAAACCGCTCCCGCGTTGTATCACTGCTTAGCCTCGTTGCTCCTCAACACTTACCTGTCTCCCGTTCGGCTGGCAGTGTCCTGCTTCCTCGCTCCAAACTGTGGCTGCTTCGGCTGGCTACTCATCCCTCAGTCCTTCTCCGGCATCAAGGATTTCCTCTTTCCGGCCTTCGGATCGCCATTACAGCGAACCCTTGAAAGAAAGCACAGGAGAAAAAGATCAAACAGATGAGACACCCAAAAACCAAGGTAAACTGAGTCATCCCTGCATAATCGGTGAGTCGAACATTTAGTATTTCATTAAGAGTGGATACAAGGCGCTATTTTGTGACTGAACAAAATGCTTTTTGGAATTGTAACATTTGGGCTCATTTTAGATGTTTGCAGTGCTTCAAGAACCGTAATGACTGTAAAATCGGACACATGAAAATCTGGGGGCATATGTATCAAACGATTATTTAATCGCAAACGCTGCGATTCGCAAAATGACAGCGTTTGCGATTAAAAAATCGGTAATCGGGATGTATGAGCCACATCCCATCGCAAAATTAAGGAATTGCTAATTTAGCGATTTGT
Organism: Triturus cristatus; assembly: GCF_964204655.1. NCBI lineage: Eukaryota > Metazoa > Chordata > Amphibia > Caudata > Salamandridae > Triturus > Triturus cristatus. The sequence continues at coordinate 1,336,132,114 of NC_140591.1, forward strand.
TAATTTTGCGTAAGCATTTAAGAAATCGCAAATTGCGATTTCTTAAATGATATGCAAAAAGCACCCAAGTTGTGCGAATTATCCTTAAGAAATCGCAAATTACCACCAACTTCCAGTTGGTGGTAATTTGCGATTTCCTTTCAAAAAGCACTTTTTTGAAATTTACCAAGTGCCACGTGGCGCTCATACATGCCCTTAGGGCATGTATGTGCACCATATGCGCACACATGCTCATTTCAGGGGTGCATCAGGGTGTCATCATGACACCCTTGCACCTTTGAAATTATTCTCAAATTGCGATTAGCAAATTGCGAATCGCTATTTGAGAATTACTTCCCATTCATTCCTATGGGTCTCCTGGCCCATAGAAATGAATGGGCAGGTATTCCTTAATTGCGATTTCGCAATTTGCTAATCACAATTAAGGAATTTTAAGAAATCGCAAAAAGTTTGCAATTTTTTTAATACATCCCGTTTTGCAATTCTCAAATAGCGATTCTTTAAAAATCGCTATTTGAGAATCGCAAATGGTGATGTTGATACATATGCCCCCTGGTCTTTTAACCTCCCTTTTCTTTAAGAAAGAAGACACGGTGACTGTTGCCCAATGTATTAGTTTATTTGTTTCTTTTCTCTTTTGATATTATTTGTTTGTTTGATGTGTGCTACACAGATAAGGTGAAGCAGCTTGCTGAAAAGCCCAGGGACATTGTTAAACTTTGAAAGGACAACAGAATTTGTACATTTAAGAAAGGTTATTAATACTGATTGTGTATTTATCTATACTAATTGTGTTTCTAGGAAGTCGTAACTCAAAATGAGTTTGTGGTTCCAAAACTTAACATGCAGAGGTTCTCCCTCATTTGAATATTAGCTCTTTCGCATAATTAGGTATGTTATAAGTTCAGAACATATGTATATACTTGCAGATTCAATTAGTCTTGAATTTGTATTTCGCTTTTTGTCACTTTCATGCTAATACGCCAAGAAGACTAGTTCTTATACCAGGTTCCCCTCTACCCTGCCATTTGGTACTCCGAGTCCAAAGACCAATCCAGACACTCCTAGAGGTGCCTTTCCAGAATTTGTCAATGACGTTGGTATCTTCACCTGCCTTGTCTTTTCTCTCTCTCTCGTACTAAATCCCTATCCCCCCAGGGTGCTTATAATTTGGAGGCCCATTGGAGGGTAATTTTAAAATGCATATTCAGTGTTGCAGCGCAGAGTCTACAAGAGATAGAGCACTGTCTGAAAGGGACTACATATCTCAACATGAACACCAGTTAACTCACCTGTGAAATCTACTAAAGGCCTATTGAAATGTGCTGAGAAGTTGTGCCTTTCAGTATGTCTGCATGAACCCTGGCAGCCAGTGATCAAGGAGCTGTGCTCCGAATCACGTAAGGCACACATAGAACTCTGAATAAAAAAAAAATGCCTTTTGCATTTACTAGATCTACTGTGGAGTGCCTCTTTGAAGTGGGGACACATTGATGAATATATATATATATTACCTACTGGCGGTCGCCAGTAGGTGGTTATAGTTAGGACCTATTATCCCTAGGAAATTTTTAACATTCTTTTACCAATAACTTTGGCGCCGGATGACGAATCTTTGCGAAATTTTCAAAACTGGTGGGGTGCTCCGGTCAACTTCTATCCTGAAAGTTTGGGGGTGAATCGTCAAGCGGGGGCCGAGAAAAAAGGGGGGTCCCAAAACGTGTTTTCTCCATAGGAAATTTTGGAACAGGCTACAGCCCGAACTGCTGAATGGAATTACACCAAATTTGGCAAAAGGGTAGCCCTTGGCTCAGAAAGAGACCTTTTTCTTAAATGGTGTAAATCCATTCAGTAGTTCCTGAGAATTTTAAAAAATAGTGGGCAAAAAATCAATTTCCCATAGGAAACTTTAGACACGGTTATAGCAAAAACTGCTTAACGGAATTACACCAAATTTGGCAAAAAGGTACTGCTTGGCTCAGAAAGCGACCTTTTTAAAAATGATGTAAATCCGTTCTGTAGTTTTTGAGAAATTAAGAAATAAAGATAGTGATATATATGGCCTCGGTGGATCTGCGCACCCTCCCGATCACGAGCTTCATGCTAATTGGCTGTCAACACTCCAAACCAGGAAGTGTAGGCAGCCACAAGGACCCCCAGGGCCCAAAAAAACGTTTTTTTTTTTTAAATCGGCAAAATTTGCGCACCCAGCGAAAATTTTGGCCAAAAATAAAAAAAAAGGGAGCGGGCTCCCGCGCTTCCTTATTATTTATCCCCCGGGTGGGCCAAGTCCCGGGGGCATGTTAAATTGAAATCGCGGGGGCCCAGGCAGGCCCCCATAGTCCCGGGGACCGCCACTCCCCGGGGCTTTTATTAATTATTTTGCGGGGGGCTCACAGCCCCCGATGCTGCCCCGGGGGCCACCACCCCCGGGGCTTTTAAAAAAAGACATATACCTGTGTAGGGGACTCAAGCACCCCCACACGCCCCGGGGACAGCCACCTCAGGGCACTAATTATGTAAGACCCCTGAGCCCCAGGGACCACCACCTCCCTGGGGCTTTGCCAATGTAAGGGGAGGGGGGCCGTGTGGCCCCCCTCGTGGAGCCTGTGATGGCCCTGGGGACCGCCACCTCCCTGGGCCAGCTCCTGCAGTGTCCCGAGGTGCCCACCCCTGGGACACTGCAGTTAGCTATGGCAGGGCGGGAGACTCGTGGCTCCCGCCCTGCCATAGCAAACTGTGGTATGGCTTTTGGAAGAGAGAGCAGGAAACCTGCTCTCTCTTCCAAAATCCAAACCGCATTGCTTTTCCACACGGGGAGCTGCATGTCAGCAGCTCCCCATGTGGAAAAGCAATGCCGGCTCCTGCAGGACGTGGGGAGCCGGCAGGGACCGTGGGGGAATTGGGGCTCCCCCCACAGTCCCCAACGAGGTGGCCAGGCCCCAGGAGATGGGGTTCCCGGGGCCGGAAGTGGCCAGGGAGGGGGGCCATGTAGCCCCCGCCCCGATAATCATTTTTAAGAAAAAATAAAAAAAATAAAGCAAAGGCCGGCCCCGGGGGATGGGGTCCCCGGGGCCATAATTGGCCAGAGGAGGGGGGCCACGCAGCCCCCCTCCATAGTATTAAAAAACATGGCCATGCCCCAGGGGATGGGGTCCCCGGGGTCCGGAATTGGCCATGGGAGGGGAGCCCACGCGGCCCCCTTCCAGTTAATAAATTTTCTTTTTTTTTTAAATTGGGGTCAGACCCTGGGGGATGGGGTCCCCAGGTCCTCAAAAAAGTTAAAATAAGGGGGGCCACACCCCCCTTACAAAAAAAACACGATTGTGCATAGGTGTCACCCCTCTAAGCAACACTCTGCAAACAAGCCCAGTGGCGCATTTTAAGTTGGGGAATTAATTCCCCATCAATACTGGGGGTCCCTGGTGGCCAACTAACCCACCGGGTACTTCCAGTAAGCGCCACAGGGCAGCGTTGCAGAGAGGTGGTTCAGGCCACGCCACTTTTTACACCTCTCTGCAACGCAGCTCGGTGACCCTTACTGGAGGTACCTGGTGGCTTAGTTGGACCCCAGGGACACTGCGTATTCAAGGGGACTTTATCCCCCAACTTAAAACCGCGCCACAGGGCGCGTTTGCACAGTAGTGAATGGAGGGGGTGGCCCCCAGGGATCCTCATGATTGAAGGGGAATTAATTCCCCAACTTAAAACGCCCACAGGGCGTGTTTGCACACATGTCACCTCAGGCCCGCCCCCTTCCTTTACCACTGTGCAAAAGCGCCCCCTGGCGAGTTGCAAGTTGGGGAGTTAAATCCCCTTCAATACTGAGGGTCCCTGGGGGCCAACTAGCCCACCAGGTACCTCCAATATGCGCCAGGGAAATGCGTTGCAGAGAGGTGTTCAGAGGCCACGCCCCTTTTTACATCTCTCTGCAACGCAGCTCTGTGGTGCTTACTGGAGATACCTAGTGGGCTAGTTGGACCCTAGGGTGCATGAACATTCAAGGGGACTTAATCTCTCAATTTAAAACGGCCACAGGGTGTGTTTACACAATGGTGAAGGGAGGGGACGGGGCCTGAGGTGACGTCTGCAAACACGAACTGTGGCGTGTTTCAAGTTGGGGAAATAATTCCCCTTCAATCCTGAGGGCCCCTGGGGGCCAAATAGCCCACCAATTGCTTCCAGTAAGCGCCACTGTGCTGCGTTGCAGAGAGGTGGTCCAGGCAGTGCCCCTTTTTACACCTCTCTGCAACACAGCTCTGTGGCGCTTACTGGAGGTACCTAGTGGGCTAGTTGGACCCTAGGGACCCTCGGGATTCAAGGGGACTTAATCTCCCAACTTAAAACAGACACAGGGCATGTTTACACAGTGGTGAAGGGAGGAGACGGGGCCTGAGGTGACATGTGCCAACACGCCCTGTGGCGCCTTTTAAGTTGGGAAAATAATTCCCCTTCAATCCTGAGGTCCCCTGGGGGCTAACTAGCCCACCAGGTGGTTCCAGTAAGCACCACTGCGCTGCATTGCAGAGAGGTGGTCCAGGCCATGCCCCTTTTACCTCTCTGCAACGCAGCTCTGTGGCGCTTACTGGAGATACCTGGTGGGCTAGTTGGACCCAAGGGATACTCAGTATTCAAGGGGACTTTCTCCCCCAAATTAAAATCGCCACAGGGCGTGTTGGCACACATGTTACCTCAGGCCCCCCCTTCCTTCACCAGTGTGCAAACGCGCCCTGTGGCGCTTTTTAAGAGGTAGTTTTAATCCCCCTGCTCTATTATGTACTAGGGTCTCACATAGGAAGTCATGAAAATCGCAGGGGTACCCCACTGCATAGTGTTCCCTAGTGTATGTGGATGTTTTCACTGTATTTTAAGTGTCTTTTAGCATAGCACTGGCTCTAGGCCTGGTTAGTCAGATTCAGTTACCACCAGTACCCGTCTGAAAAAGTTGTGGGCACAGGAGGACGTCCTGCTCCTCTGTTGGTTCTTTCTGTACATCTCTTCCTCTTCCTGCACTTTTCTTCATCTTAATGGACTTCTGTTGCTTCTTTCTGCATTTCTTTTTTTTCTTTCTGTGCGTTGTTTCTTCCTTCATCACATGTCCTACCTCTGTGGGCATAGTTAGAAACTAGCATTTAAAAAACCTTTGAAATTCACTGAAAAAAATATAGGTTTCAGGCAAGTTACAGTTAGAAATTAGCATTTAAAAACCCTTTGAAATTCACTGAAAAAACCATAGGTTTCAGGCAAGTTTTAGAGTTAGAATTTAGCATTTAAAAAACCTTAAAAATTCACTGAAAATCCATAGGTTTCAAGGGCATTAGAGTTAGTTTGACATTTCACTCGTACGAAACCTTTTCAGTGAATTTCAAAGGTTTTTTAAATGCTAATTCCTATCTATAACTTATCTCTAAAGATATCATGTTTAATGATTTTCATTGGATTTCTATATTTTTCAAATTCAGTGTGTCAATTTCATTAATTATGTTTTTTTGAAATTCTTTTTTATCACCATTTTTAAAATTTATTTTTTTAATTAATTCTTTTAAAAATTTAAAAATATTGTTTGTTTTTATTGGGTTTTTCAATTATATTTTATCATATTTTTAAAAATATTTCTTTAACTATATGTTCAAAACTTTATTTTATATATGTTTTCCATGTTTTTAGGATCCGCGCAACCTATGCGCACCATTCTCGATCCCTACGCGATAGCATCCGCGCATGGTATGCGTTGTGTACGTGTTTAGTGCGCGATCGCAATGCGACCGGTACACGACTCCCAACCTATACGCGACATGTTCGATGTACGTAACACGACGTTTACGCGCTTCCGTGATGCGTCATCTGCGTCTATGACGCGGTAGGTGTGCGGATCCCGTGAAATATTTAACATTTAAAAAAACATAAATATATGTATTTCATGTGAATATTAATTGAACACAAACTCTAAACTAGTCTTAAAACTAATATATTTTTACATCTAATCCTATAATTTTTTTTAATTCAATTTCGCGGATGCGCGCTGGGTGCGTGCTGCGTAAGCGCAGGGTGCGCGGATCCCATGTGACCTGCAAAAAAAGAGATTTGATTGGTTCATTACACTTCCTGTTCTAACTATTGAAAGATCCAACCTAATTGAATCATTCTTCTTTGACCTTCTTTGGAGGAGAATCTCTTTACAAAGAAGAAGATTTTTTAGACTAAGTTTACACTTAGCTCTAACTTTTCTTCAACTAAAAATGGCTTCAGGGCAGCAGGCATCACCTGCATCTCCTCATACATCTGAGGATGAATTTTTGGAGGAGGCACCACGCAAAGAACGTTTTTCTTCAGTGGTGTGGACATTTTTTACTTTTCCCGAGGGGCAGAATAAGACCAATGCCACCTTGGCCACATGCAAGATTTGCAAAAGAGTGCTGTCGCGAGGGGATCCTAACAAAAAATACTTGTGCGGCACGGCTAGTATAATGAAGCACCTAAAGACCCTTCATCCAAACAATCTTGCACGAGAAGAGTGCAAACGGATGAGAAACACTCCTGCTCCTGCGCCTTCCACCTCATCGCAGACGAGCACTTCAAGAGTGCATCCATCAGCCCATAACTTGGACATCCGTCCTCAATTTCAATTTTTAAAAGTGCTCTGCGACTTTGTGCTACGGTGAGCAGTCGATCGATCTGATCTGCCGCCGGCAAGGAAGTCACATTTGTTATTTTTTTTTATTTCTATTTTTTTTTGTTCCCTGAAGTTCATTGTTTGGTTGTTTTTTGTTTTTTGTTTTTCCAGAAAAACCAAAAAAATCACAAAATTGTTAGAACCCCCCCCAAAAAAAATATAAAAGAAGAAAGAAGAAAAAAAAAAGTACTTCTAAGAACTAACTTTCCTGGTTTAAAAAAAGAGCTAAATTTCTTTGTTGGTGTGTGAAAGTTTAGATGAATGTATGTGTAGTACATAATTGACTGAATTAATGCATTAGTAGCGTATGGTGAATGTATAAGTGCAGAACTATGAGGATGTGCTGCAGCATCACACAGTAACCTCTTTAACTGCAGTGTGCTGTATTACTTCCGAAGTACAGGGATGCAACATATGTACATAAATATGTTGCAAATCTATATTTCTCTCTGCACGGCTGCTTAAACTGCAGCCATGTGGTGACACAGGCATCCTTGCACCATAGTGCAAGGATATCTGTGTCATGTGCTGTTTGTTTTTCTACAGGAAGACACACCTTCCTGCACAAAACCAATGAGAAAATGCATTTTTCTCCTTTAATGTATGCTGAACATTTCAGCATGCATTGAAGATATAAAAATGTGGAAAAATGAAAACAATTCTCCTTGTTGTGCTTTCCTACACCAATTTTAGAATGGTGCAGCATTCACACACATATCGAGATTTATGATTTATGATAAATCTAGACATGTGTCTTGTTCTATGAGTATTCAGTGCAATCATGCACAACAACACTTATAGAACACCCTTTCAACGCAAAGTGGTGTGCATAATGAGGTTGTATTTACATGGAGTATAATAAGTGTACAGAGTGCCTTTTCCTCTCTTTGTAAATATGAAAGAGTGTCTTGCGCAAAACTATGTTACAAAAAGTGACATATTTCCGGTTTTAAAATTCCTTGCGAATAATAGAAGGTAAGCACAGAGTTTTGTCTGCAAAGATGTTCAAAGAAGAATGATTGAAATGATTGCGGTCCTTCAATAGGTACAATGGGAAATATTATGAACCCCTCAAATCTCTTTTTTTGCAGGTCACATGATATCTGATTATGGCCAGATTTCAAAACTACATAGGTATAAACAAAGTGTTTTTAGAAACGTGTTTCAACTTTGTAGCTTCTTGCAGACCTCCTCATTCTGCATATTAAGACTTAGTTAAACTTACCTTCACAGTAATAGGAATAAAAACTGGTATACATTTTTTTCTGATTTTCATTGCAATCTAAATTCATATAAATTGCTTATTTTAAAATTTGGATCCGTGAAAGAAAAGGAAAAAAAAATTATAACATGTAATAATACATTTTTTACAACACAGTAATTTGTTTGCCTTTTTTGCTGTTCTCAGAATATATTGAATTTCACTAGAAATAGTGATTTCAATCGTACTCATCACTTAACAGCGGGCAAAAAAAAAACAATCAGAAAGATTGTTAAAAAAAACCAACATGCTATTCTCAGTAAAATACCACAAGATACAAATCACACATATATAAAATGCTTATGGCTAACACAATATAAGTTTAACTTACAAAAACTGTAAATGTTGCCGCTTTAAAATATTCACCGAATCTGAGGATGAATATTTGGAGAAGGCACCATGCTCACGGCGTTTTTCTTCAGTGGTGTGGACATAGTTTACTTTTCACGAGGGGCAAACAAAGACCAATACCACCTTGGTCACGTGCAAGATTTGCAAAAGAGTGCTGTCGCGAGGGGATCCTAACAAGAAATACTCGTACGGCACGGCAAGTATGATGAAACACCCATGGACCCTTCATCCGAACAATCTTGCATGAGAAGAGTGCAAACGGATGAGAAACACTCCTGCTCCTGCGCCTTTTTCTGGCATGATCTCTCTATTTTAACGTTGAAAAACAGTATCTGTAAAAAAGAATAACAAATAAATGTATATTAATAACTTTCAAATTTTATACTATTCCATTACTGTACAAACACATTTTATATAAAAACTGACTAATAAACTATAGCCCTGAACCACAAGTGTGACGATGGTTAAAACACTACATGCATAGTGCTTACTACTTTGAAGCAGTTCATGCCCTAAAGCCTATCTCATTAAAAGACTACATGCTAACTGACTGAATGATTACAATACTATAAGGAGACACACTGGGTGAGTGACAGGGTGTTTGCTAGAATTGTATGAATACTGATTGGGGAATTAAAGGTGTGAAAGACAACTGTGTAGGTGATTAGAGGACTGCATCCATAGTGAATAGGCATTTGAAGCAGTCTATGTGCTGAGGCCTGGCTCACTGCATGAATACTTGGGTACTGACTGAATGATTATCGTACATCAAGGAGAGTGCCTGGGTGAATTTATAAGTGGTTGGCTTTTGACACAGTGAATGGATTAGTACTTGGTACTGAATGGGTCACTAGAGGAGTGCAAAGGGAGTGACAGGATGTTTGCTGGACTGTATGGATACTGACTAGGGAATTGAAGGTGTGAAAGACAAGTGTATAGTATGTTAGAAGACTGCATGCATACTGCATAGACATTTGAAGCAGTCTATGTGGTAATGTATGGTTCACAACATGAGTACTTGGAAACTGACTAAGTCATCAGACTACTGCTAGGACAGTGCCTGTGTAAAACTTTTAAATTTTCAGTTCTGGTACATGGTACTGCACTTTAGTATCAAACCCTGACTCATTTTATCAATGCATAAGCAAAGACTAGCTTCTAAAGCTTCTAAAACTTGACAACATGACCGGTTTTAAAACAGTTATCTGTCAGCAAATACACAATGTTACCAAATGCTTCTCTCACAATCCTTACCCAAATGCACACAGACTCACAGTGTGATTTTAGACAAGCAACACTATCCTAGGAGTTTACCAAAACTCATTCACTAGTCTAGAAGAGGTAAGGGTACTGCACACAATCTACATATTTAAGTACAGCACATTAGTGTAAAAGCATGACTCATTTTATCAATGCATAAGCAAAGACTGGCTTCTAATGCTGCTAAAACTTACCAACATGACAGGTTTTGAAACAGTTATCTGTCAGCAAATACACGATGTTACCAAATGCTTCTCTCACAGTGATTCCCAAATGCACACAGACTCACAGTGTGATTCTAGACAACAACCACTATACGTAGGAGTTTATCAAAACTCATTCACTACTGTGGAAGTGGTAAGGGAACTGCACACAATCTACATATTTCAGGACTGCACTTTTGTGTCAAAGCCTAACTCATTTAATCAACGCATAAGCAAAGATTGGCTTCTAATGCTACTAAAACTTGACAACAAGACAGGTTTTAAAACAGTTATCTGTCAGCAAATACACAATGTTAGCAAATGCTTCTCTCACAGTGGTTCCCAAATGCCCACAGACTCACAGTGTGATTCTAGACAAGCAACACTATCCCTAGCAGCTTACAAAAACTCATTCACTACTGTGCAAGAGGTAAGGAGACTACACACAATCTACATATTAAAGTACAGTACATTAGTGTAAAAGCATGACTCATTTTATCAATGCATAAGCAAAGACTGGCTTCTAATGCTGCTAAAACTTACCAACATGAAAGGTTTTGAAACAGTTATCTGTCAGCAAATACACGATGTTACCAAATGCTTCTCTCACAGTGATTCCCAAATGCACACAGACTCACAGTGTGATTCTAGACAACAACTACTATACGTAGGAGTTTATCAAAACTCATTCACTACTGTGGAAGTGGTAAGGGAACTGCACACAATCTACATATTTCAGGTCTACACTTTTGTGTCACAGCCTGACTCATTTAATCAAAGCATAAGCAAAAACTACCTTCTAATGCTACTAAAACTTGACAACAAGACAGGTTTTAAAACAGTTATCTGTCAGCAAATACACAATGTTACCAAATGCTTCTCTCACAGTGGTTCCCAAATGCACACAGACTCACAGTGTGATTCTAGACAAGAAACACTATCCCTAGCAGCTTACAAAAACTCATTCACTACTGTGCAAGGGGTAAGGAGACTACACACAATCTACATATTAAAGTACAGCACATTAGTGTCAAAGCATGACTCATTTTATCAATGCATAATCAAAGACTGGCTTCAGTGATGTCGTGAGTGATGTCAGTGACCCTGTCATGAGTGATGTAATATGTGACGTTATCAGCAGTGCATTGCGGGCGCACAAGTTATAGTTAGCTGAACTAACTGTAACGGGGGAATTTCAATGGTTTTGTACGAGTGAAAAGTCCAGCTAACTATAATGCCCCTGAAACCTATGTTTTTTTCAGTGAATTTCTAAGGTTTTTTAAATGCTAATTCCTAACTATAACGTGCCTGAAACCTATGGTTTTTTCAGTGAATTTCAAAGGTTTTTTAAATGCTAATTTTTAACTATGCCTACAGAGATAGGACATGGGAAGAAAGAAGAAAAAACGCACAGAAAGAAAAAAAAGAAATGCAGAAAGAAGCAACAGAAGTCCTCAAAGACGAAGAAAAGTGCAGGAAGAAGGATAACTTGCAGAAAGAACAAACAGAAGAGCAGAAAGAAGCCTTTTTGCAAAATCATCCTGTACCCTCAACTTTTTCAGACGGATACTGGTGGTAACTGAGTCTGTCTAACCAGTCCTAGAGCCAGTGCTATGTTAAAAGACACTCAGAATACAGTGAAAACACCTACAGACACTAGAGAAGACTATGCGTTGGGGTCCCCCCGTGATCAGCATGACCTCCTGTGTAAGCCACTATTATATATTAAGGGAAGGGGATTAAAACTACCTCTTAAAACGCGCCATAGGGCGTGTTTGCACACGTCACCTCAGGCCCCGTCCCCTCACTTCCCCACTGTGTAAACACACCCTGTGGCCGTTTTAAGTTGGGAGATTAAGTCCCCTTGAATCCTGAGGGGCCCTATGTTATGTTATGTTAAATTTATTTATAAAGCGCACGTACACCCAGCGGTTTCATGGCGCTACAGCAATGACGTACTAAATCAGGAGGTTATTGGTAAGCTTGCGTGAATAAAAGGGTTTTCAGGAGGGATCTGAAGTGTGGCAAAGATGTTTCAAGTCTAAGTTCCAATGGAAGGGAATTCCACATTTGAGGTGCCAAAAAGGAAAAACTGAGTCCGCCATGTTTTTTCCGGTTAAAGCGAGAGGTGGTGAGAAAGTTGGCATGAGACGAGCGAAGAGCACGAGTCGGGGTATAACGAGAGGTTAAGGAGGAGATGAAAGCAGGCCCCCGACCTGCTAGGGCTTTAGAAATAGTACAGCCCAATTTAAACAAGCAGCATTTGGCTACTGGAAGCCAATGGAGATGTTTCAGCAAGGGGCGGACGTGTTGAGTGCGTGGTTGATGAAAAATGAGTTGCGCAGCCTGATTCTGGACCAGTTGAAGGCGATGGAGTTGATAGACAGGAATGCCAACATAGAGGGAGTTGGCATAATCTATCCGAGAAATGACTAAGGCCATGAGAACCACAGTGAGGGCCTCGATGGTGAGAAATCTTGAGATCTTGCGAATTCTGCGGAGATGGAAAAAGCATGAAGATGTAACTGCACCGATCTGAGGCTTCATGGACAAGTCATTACTGATTATTACTCCAAGGCTTTTAACTGACTTGGTAGGTAAAGGAGGATTTCCTAACGTGGGGGGACAGAAATTATTGTTCCAGGGATTGGCCGCTCAAAACCAGCTCGGTCTTATCTGGATTGAGCTTGAGTTGGCTGGCGTTCATCCAGTCCCTGATGAAACATAGAGTGGCCTGAAAGCTAGAAACAGACGTGTGGGAGGAGTTAATGTTGAACACAAGTTGAAGGTCGTCCGCATAATTGAAGCAGACTACCTCAAAGTTGCGGAGAGAGTGAATTAAAGGAACCATGTACAGGTTGAACAGAAGAGGGGAAAGAGAAGAGCCCTGTGGTACACCGCAGGTTAGAGTGGTCCTTTTGGCGGAAAAAGCATCAAGGCGAGCGGCCTGCGAACGGCCCCCCAGAAAAGAGGAGATCCATTTTAAGGCCGTGCCCTGAATGCCCGCATCCCCGACACGGTCGATCAAAAGTTTATGATCGACCGTGTCAAAGGCGGCAGAGAGATCCAAAAGGACGAGGGCTTGGGAGAGATTGTTATCGGCCCCCCTACGGAGCTCATTCATAACAGCAAGTATGACCAGCTGAGTAGAATGTGCAGGCCTAAAACCAGCCTGTTGGGGGTCAAGAAAAGACGAGAGTTCGATAAAGGAGCTAAGGCATTGCGTAACATGGGCTTCCAAGATCTTGCTCAAGTAAGGAAGGAGGGAAATGGGGCGATAATTAGTGTGGTTGGTGGGATCAGCATGAGGTTTCTTCAAAATGGGAATGACCTCTGCTACTTTAAAGGAATCAGGGACCACACCTGTTTTTAGTGAGTTGTTGAGGAGTGCAAGTGGGGGATCGGGGCAGGAGAGAAAGGCTTCTTGGAGAAAGAGGGGAGGGCAGGGATTTGAAGGGGAACCAGAGCTAACCTTTTTTAGAAGTATGAAAAAGTCTTCTTTGGAGATCAGAGGTATTTTGTCTAATAGTTGCGTGTTTTTGGGCGAAGTCCCCAAGACAGAGGGAGTGGGGATCGGAGGAATACTCTTTTTGATAATGAAAATTTTCTGGATGAAAAAGCCGTTAAGGGCGTCACAAAGGTGCTTGGTGGGTGCGGGTTTGACAGTTACTCTATCAGGTAGAGATAATTCATTTACGATAGAGAAGATGTCTTTGGTTTTGGTGGTCGAACTCATAATTTTTGATGAAAAATATGAGGATTTAGCCGCGATAATGGCTTTTTTATATTCAGTTAGGAGCTTAGTGAAGATGTCTTTTGTGTCTGTAGAATAATTTTGTCTCCAGCTTCGTTCCGCTTGTCTAAGGAGAAGTTTTTTTTGTCTGAGGTCCTCTGTAAACCACCGCTGGGCGTCATGGGGCCGCCTGATTATGGGAAATTTACAGGGGGCAACAATATTACTGGCTGCACATAGCCAGTTATTGATGGCAATTGCTTGAGCATTAAGACAGTCAGCTTCCATGGGCAGAGAGGTGAAGAGAAAGGAGCAGAACTCGTCTTTGTTGGCCCGGTTCCAGTTCCTGGTTAAAAATGTTCCCGGTATTAAGGGTTTAGCTGGCCGGGGCAGGTCCAGAGAGAATTGGATAGAATAGTGATCGGACCAAGAACATGGGGGAATGGATAAGGGAGAGATGGACAGATTGGCTGTCCAGAGCTGGTCCAGAAGATGCCCTTTGGTGTGAGTGGCAGTGCGGACATGCTGAATACAGTTGAAACCCGAGAGAAGATCTGTAAATTCTCGGGAATTGGGTGTTTCATTAGGGTCAGAGGGCCAATAATTGAAATCACCAATTATCATTAATTTGGAGTGGTTTATAATTAGTTGGGAGATTAGATCCCCCACTAACTGAGGAAAGGAGGGCATGAAATGGGGAGGCCGATAGAACAGGGCGCAGATAAGAGGGGCATGAGAGAACTCAAGTTTAATAACAAGACTCTCAACAGAGGGAATACTGGTGACAGTTAGAGCAGTAAACTGTAACTGGTGATGGATAATAGGAGTCACAGCATCTCCAGATTGCCCAGAGAGTCTATTGGTCTGTAATATATAATACCCCGTAGGGATAGCGGCCAGGATATCCAGTCGAGAATCATCCATGAGCCAGGTTTCAGAGAGAAGAAGAACATCGGGTTTTTCAGAATCAAGATGATAGAAGATTTCTCATTGATGTTTTGGTAAAGACCGCGTATTCAGATAATAAAACTTCAGTGCCAGTTTGGTGGGGTGGGAGGGGTTAAAATTGGCTGGCGGGAGGACAGGAAGGCCCTCTCTATGCAGTGGACGGGGGAGTGAAGGCAGAGTATGACAAGAGGATAGAATTCCACAGGAGGAGAGCTTTTGTTTTAAGCGTGGAGTAGTGGGCCCGTTATGATGGAGAGCACGTAACTCATCAGAGGAATATGAGAAGAAAGGGGCAGAATGGCTGGGCCCTGGTCCCGTTCGGTCGCGGACGGGCGCAGACGTGCTTGCCTTTAGCGCACCTTCGGCGCACTGCCGGCGCACTGCCGGCGCGCCTGCTGAGCGCGTCTGCTGCGCGCTTGCGCTGGCATCGGGGATTTATAGCCACTGGCTCGCGGTGCCTAGAGTGCAAAACAACACCCTCACCCAAAATGGCGGCCCTGCTGCTGACTACCAAGTCCTCCGCCCGCGAAAACGCGATGGGTCCGGACAATGGCAGCAACGACGGTAGCGAGACACACACAGATGACACGGGTAAGAATTATGGCAGAGAACAGTTTAAAAATAAAGATGCAGGACAAACAACTAGACCACTAGGTACCTCCAGTAAGCGGCACAGAGCTGCGTTGCAGAGAGGTGTAAAAAGTGGCACGGCCTAGACCACCTCTCTGCAACGCAGCTCAGTGGCGCTTACTGGAAGCACCTGGTGGGCTAGTTAGCCCCCACGGGCCCTCAGGATTGAAGGGCAATTATTTCCCCAACTTAAAACGCACCATAGGGCGTGTTTGCACACGTCACCTCAGGCCCCGCCCCCTCCCTTCCCCACTGTGTAAACACGCCCTGTAGCCATTTTTTAAGTTGGGAGATTAAGTCCCCTTGAATCCTGAGGATCCCTGGGGCAAAATAGCCCACTAGGTACGTCCAGTAAGCGCCATTGCAGAGAGGTGTAAAAAGGGGCACGCCCTGAACCACCTCTCTGCAAAGCAGAGCAGTGGCGCTTACTGGAAGCACCTGGTGGGCTAGTTGGCCCCCAGGGTCCCTCAGGATTGAAAGGGAATTATTTCCCCAATTTAAAACGTGCCACAGGGCGTGTTTGCACACGTCACCTCAGGCCCCGTCCCCTCCCTTCACCACTGTGTAAACGCGCCCTGTGGGGGCGCCCATTGAGTGATTAAGTCCCCTTGAATCCTAAGGGTCCCTAGGGTCATACTAGCCCACTAGGTACCTCCAGTAAGCGCCACAGAGCTGCGTTGCATAGAGGTCTAAAAAGGGGCGTGGCCTCAGAACACCTGTCTGCAACGCAGCTCCCTGGCGCATACTGGAGTTACCTGTTGGGCTAGTTGGACCTCAGGGACCCTCAGTATTGATGGGGAATTAATTCCCCAACTTACAACTGGCCAGGGGGCGCATTTGCAGAGTGCTGCAAGGAGGGGGCGTGGCCTCCAGCGCGATGCAGGTCTTTTATTTATATAATTTTTTTAAGAAGGAGGGCTGTGTGGCCCCCTTCTTTTTCTAATTTACTGGCTCTGGGGACCCCCTCCCCCAGGGACTGCACCCTAATTTTTTTTGTTGCAAAAAATACATTTGGCCCTCCCAAGGCCTTAATCGGCCCCGGGGACCCCAACCCCCGGGTCATGGCCTTTTTAAAAAAAAATCTTTAGGAGGGGGCTGCGTTGCCTCCCTCCTCAGGCCACTTTGGCCCCGGGGACCCCATCCCCCGGGGCCGGCATTTGTTTTTTATTATTTAAAAAAATATATATATATTTATAGAAACACCTAGGACATGCTGGACAAACCGTATGTACCTATCACCATGACGATTTGCGTGATATTCATTAAAAGGCGACTATGCATAAAATGAATCCACATGGAATGTATTTACACCGCTAGTGAAGCTCTGACGTGTCTGACGCCCTACCGTGCCTAATCCTGGCGCCCCCGCTGGTGGGTACTCTCCAAGTAGACACCCTTGTTGTTTATTTATACAAACATGGGTAGCTATTGCTGGGCACATTTAATATACACGCACACTAAGCCATTCAAAGGGGATTCGACAAAAATTTGACCACACTATGCAAGGAACCCCCCTCACGGTTAATAAAACACACATCCACCGCCGGATGTGTAATACTTTTTATTTTACTCTCTGGAAAGGAGACAAACCTCACTTGAGAGTCACAGCATGCTCCTGTCTGAGCCCAATGCTGTGTTACACCCACCAGTGCCCGCCGATTGCCTCACACCTCTGTGTTGTATTAGACCAGCTAGTGCGTATGCTATGACACTCTCTAGCCCATGTGCACTGTAACACCACCCTGTGAATATGTCATGCCACACTTGCCTTCGCACGGGTTATATTGCCCCATCAAACGTGCCTTCCTCAATGCCTATGTTATAACGCACAGCGCTATGCCATACATATTACAATCTGGGATCCATATCTTTGTCACAGTGCATATGCAACGTTACACTCCCCAGCACATATTTTATATTACAACTTTAGAGACTAGTTAGATTACACAACACTGCCCTGTGCATATTACACTCCACGGCTCATATCGCATAGCACGCTCTAGTGCCTGTGCTATCTCACGCTCTCCAATGAATCTGTCATTGCGCACAATATATTGCATATTATCACGCCCCGTTCATCTTATATCACACTTTTAGGTGCATAGTTTATACCATACACTATATCTAGTTTTCATCTTCAATCGTGCTCTCAGGACTATGTTCTATATAACACTGCGTCCACCTACCCTTTTCAAGGGCATTACATTTTGCGATGGGGGGTGGAGGGTCAGGGGGTGTTTCTGCCAAGTGAGCCCCGAGTCACAGTCACAAACGTCCTCTTCTTCCTGAATAAAAGTGAGATTATGCTGCATACTTGTTCATATTTTAAGTAGTTCGCACAGACACACATTTAAAAAACAATAAAGTTTAAAGGGACGCTTTGTTGTATTCCTTTGAAGGTGCTCCTTACCTTGCCAGCCGTGAGGGGAACGGCGCTTCGCTCCTGAACTCCTGTGTTGGTGTTTGCGGTGCCGTGAGGGGAACGGCGGAGCGAGCAAAAACTACAATTCCCATCATTCCCTCACCCGGGCGCCTGCCAATTTCGTCATCAGGCAGCGACGGGGAGGGTTAAAGCTCCGGGAGGAGGCCCACAGCGCGGGATGCGCGCGGGCGGCGCCCGGGCAAAGCCCGGGCCAAGGGCGGGCCCGTCCTTGCCCGTCACTGACCGGAGCGGACTGGACTGGGCAACCCCCCTAACGCCGCACTCTCATCGCACGTGCCAAGGTACTGTTGTCCTTTTATTCCATTAGGTCTATTGTAAGGAAGACTGTCACTTGAAGCTGTACATTTGATCGGTCACTTGTTTGCTTCTGCTGTGCCCGGTCTCCCTTCAACCAACCCCCTGGCCCCTATTATGCCACCAAAAGACTCCAAAGGTAGAGCGGCTAATGAATGCCTTACTGGAACAATGGACCAATTTGTCACTAAGGTCAACTGTGTTATTGACCAAGAAATTATGCTCCTGGAACGCCGTGTTTCGCAGGACCTTGCAGCAGCCAGGAGGTCCTCCATGGGTGTCAGAGTCAAGATGACGTATCCTGAAGTGCTTGCACAGGAACAGAGATGCTGGTTCCCAACACCCACTACGCGGCAGCCAGAGTTCTAGTAATGTTCACCTGGACTCTGTAACTACCCCGCAGGGGGAAGGGGGAAGTGGATAAAATAATAAACGAAGAAGAGACTGGTCCTGAAACTCCGGTTCTTCACTATTCTCCTCAGCTTCTTCTTATTGCTGTTGCCAGCTCTTGTAAATGAGAACCTTGAAACAAACACGACACAATTACTTTCTATTCCCTTCGACTTCTAACACTCTCTATGTGTTAACACCTACCCTGGGTTTCAAGCACTGTGCCCCTCTTCTGTATGTCTGTCTTGTTGTGTGGTGTTTTTTTTTCAATTCTTTTCTGTGGGTCTGGTCACTTCTTTCCGACTCTCTTTCCTACAAAACATCTTTCTATTAATTCTTTCTCTTTCCCTTTTACCTTTTCTAAATTGTTTTCTTAACTTAAAAATAATTATTTCTGGGCTTACTTCTAGAGTGGAATAATTCTTGCTTGTCCTCTTCTTCTGTGTATTCATCTAGCAGGGTTATACTTTCACTCTATACTGTTCTAGTCCTAAACTTGTCTTTACCTTACTTTTCCTTATTTCTAGTTATCTTGTACTAGAGAACGGTGGTGAGTATATTTTTGTATTGTTTTCTTCAACTCTAATTAACTGCACATTAATCTTTCTTCTCAGGGTGAATTTCTGATTACTAGAGTTATCAGGTACGTTTTCTATGCAATATTTTCTGTCATATACTTTTCCCATTCATCTCTCATGTCTCTCAAATGTACTTAGCTTCGGTCTTCTTTTTTCTGTCACAGGATGGCGCCAAAAGACCTCCGACTATCTGCTCAGGAGACACGGAGGTGTATTGAAAGTCTTCTCGAAGGTAGGAGAGAATTTCGTCGTCTTATCTGTCTCTGTAAATCTTCCTGAAATTCTCTTCAGTGATTTTCTCGGAGTTGTGAAAGGTTTCTGACTTGGAAATCTATTCTATAGCCCTGGCGCTAACTAACTAACTCTAATTCTATTCTCTCTGACTCTTTCCTCAGGAACTCTAATGTCAAGCTGCTACTCTCTGAATCTCCTCAGTGAAGTGTGTCGTCCTCTAGGAGCGCGCGCCTCTCCTAACCTCGGAACACCTGTGGGGAGAAAGACTAGACTGCCGCTTATGCTTCCAGAGCGGCCGCCATCTTGGAATTCCTCTTTCTTTGTAGTTCAGTCCATTAATTGTTCTTTGCCCTTCTGTTCAGTCCTGGGCAGCAGAAAGACCCCAACGTTGCCCCCATTACCGCCTCTTCGTCCTCTGGAGGCCTGACAGTACCCCCCAACAAAGGAGGTCCTCTCATTCCTGGTTTGGTAGGGAATCTTTGATGAAATGATTTCACCAATCTAGGAGCATGAACATCTGACTCTAGTTCCCAAGACCGTTCCTCGGGCCCATAGCCTTTCCAGTCTATCAAGTAATATAGTCTTCCTTTAACTACTTTAGAATCCAGAATTTCTTTCACCTCGTACTCAACCCCTGATTCTAACTGAATGGGTTTTGGTGTCAATTCACTGCGTAAGCCTGCTGATGCCTTTTTTAACAAGGAAACATGAAAAACAGGATGAATTTTCAATTTAGGAGGTAATTTTAACTGGTAGTTAACTGGTGAGGTTTTCTCTTCTATCAGATATGGTCCTATGAATCTGGGCTGAAATTTCCTGTTTCCTTTTAGTCTAAGATTCTTTGTGCTTAACCAGACTCTATCTCCTTTTTCTAGGGAAGGACCCTCTCGTCTCTTTTTATCTGCATATTGTTTGTATTTCTGTTTTGCCTGTTCTAAATTTTGTTTAGCAGTTTGATGGACCCTACCCAGATGGGTCACCAGATCTTTTACTGCTGGAACGGAAATATCCATTTGTCTAATAGTTGCATTTGGGTGTTTCCCATAATTTAAATAAAATGGGGAATAACCCGTCGAGACATTTTTTGGCGTTTTTATGTGCGAATTCTGCCGCCCATAACAACTCTGACCACTCTCCTTCTTGCTTCAGAAGGAACAACCTCAAATACTGCTCTAACTCCTGATTCGCTCTCTCAGTTTGTCCGTCTGTCTCTGGATGATAGCTAGTCGAATACTTGGCTTCAATTCCCAATCCACCCACAAAGGCCTTCCAAAAATGAGATACAAATTGTGTTCCCCTATCAGAAATAATGACCTTGGGGACCCCATGTATCTTTACAATTTGTGTAGTGAAGTGGTGGGCTAACTGTTTGGCTGTTGGAATTCCCTTTAGGGCCATAAAGTGCGCCATCTTAGAAAATGCATCTACGAACACTAGAATAGTATTATAACCTAAACTTGAAGGTAAATCCACTATTAGATCTAGTGTAACTGTATGCCATGGGTATGGTGGAGTGGGTAGAGGTTGCAACAACCCCTTGGGGGCCTGCCGTTCCGATTTCCCCTGTGCGCAGATCTCACAAGTTCTAACGTACTCCTCAATGTCTCTGGTCATATGCGGCCACCAATAATGTCTCTTGATCAACTCTTCTGTTTTCGTTTCTCCTTTGTGCCCTGCCAAAAGATTGTCGTGACATTCAGCCATCACCTGATTCCGTAACTCCGGGGTTGGCAAGTAGAGAGCTTCCTTAAAGTAAGGCAACTGTTGCTGAATGTTTCTTTCCTTGTCTTCCCCAACCCATTCCTGTATTTCCTCTGGGCTCATTCGTTTGGGGATCTGCTCCTTTAAGTCAGAAGATATTGTAGCTCCAATTATTTTGTCTTCCGGAATTATTGTTTGATCTTTGATTTGATTCTTCTGGTCATTTGTTCCCAATCTGGATAGAGCGTCCGCTTTCCCATTCTGGGCTCCTGGTCTATAGGTAATCACGAAATCATAGTCCGCGAAGTACAATGACCAACGGAGTTGTCTTGGTGTTAGTGTCCGGGCAGACTTCAAAAATTTCAAATTTCTGTGGTCGGTGAAGACTGTCACTTGATGCTGAGCCCCCATGAGATAGTGTCGCCACTCTTTAAATGCATCCTTGATTGTCAGTAACTCTTTTTCAGTTATGGTGTAATTTATCTCTGCAGGTGTTAGTTTTCATGATCTGTAGGCGACTGGATGTAATTGACCGGTTACCTTATGCCGTTGGGATAGTACCCCTCCAACTGCCAGATCTGAGGCGTCCGTTTCCACGTAAAAAGGTTCAGTAGGGTCAGCATGTAAGAGTATCGGTGCGGTCGTGAAGTCTTTTTTTAGGAGTTGAAAGGCTCTCTCTGTTTCTTCCGTCCACTCGAAACGCACTCCTTTTCTCAGTAGACGCGTCAAGGGTAATATTTTTCGTGAAAATTCGCTTATGAATCTTCGATAGAAGTTCGCGAACCCGATGAAACTCTGGACCTCCTTGACACACTCTGGGGATTTCCAACCTACCACGGCCTTCACCTTCTGCTCGTCCATTTTCATTCCAGCCGGAGATAAAACAAAACCCAAAAATTCCACTTGGGAGACCCCAAATGCACATTTCTCCAATTTTACAAATAATTTGTTTTCTCTAAGCTTCTGTAGCACTCTCCTTACTTGTTCCTGGTGTTGACTCGTGTCTGACGAATAGATTAAAATGTCGTCGATGTACACTATTGCGCATTGATCAATATACTCACTGAGAACATCGTTGATGAAATGCTGGAAGGCAGCCGGGGCGTTGCACAGACCGTAAGGCATAACTTGATATTCGAACAGCCCAAATCGAGTCCTGAAGGCTGTCTTCCATTCATCCCCCTCGCGTATCCTCACAAGGTGGTAGGCTCCTCTAAGATCTAGTTTTGTATAGATCTGCGCTCCCTTCAACTGATCCAATAAAACAGAAATCAGAGGAAGCGGGTATCTGTTCTTTTTGGTGATCTTATTGATTGCGCGATAGTCTATACAAGTTCTGAGATCTCCCTCCTGCTTTTTGGGCACGAAGAAAAGAGGCGAAGATACGGGTGACTGGGATGTACGAATGAATCCATTTGCTAGATATTTATCCAAGTATTCCTTCAAGTGGTGATGTTCTTTTTCTGTCAACGCGTATACCCGACTGCAGGGGAGATTACAACCTGGCTCTAGATCTATTTTACAATCATAAACCCGGTGGGGTGGCAATTGTTCCGCTACTGTTTCGTCAAAAACATCGGCAAAATCTTCATATTCCGACGGAATCTTCTGGGAGTCTATCGCACAGACAGACATCTCCGCTCTGCACAAGGCCTGAGCTGGATTACACTCTCTGGTTCCTTCTTTTGTTTCAAATCTATTTTTTCGACAATATTCTGAATCCATCACTATGGTTCTTGTGCTCCAGTTTATTGTTGGGTTATGCTCCGTGAGCCATGGAAGGCCCAGGATAAGTTGAAACTGTGATGCGTCAATTAGATTGAATTGAATGAGTTCTTCGTGTCCATCACAGTAAATCAATTGTACCTGTTCAGTATGACTCACTATTGGTCCAGATGAGAGATTCGTCCCATCTACAGCCCGAACCGGTTCACTCTTGGGTTTCAAGATGGCTCGTAACCCCACCTTGGCAGCAAATTTTATATCACAAAAGTTTCCGGTGGCTCCGGAATCTATCATCACTGAAACTTCTGTCAACGTTTCTTGCCGGAACTTGAGTACCATGGATAGAATTAGATGTGGAGCTGACGACTGTAGAGTGTTAGCCACTTGATGTTCTTTTGCAGTTGACTTCTGATTAGCATCCACTGGTCCAACTCCCGCTACTGGTGGTGCTGCGAGTTTTCCTTCGGCTTAAAGGGGGTCTTCGGTTTTCTTGGACAACCCCTAACAAAATGCCCACTGGAGCCACAATACATACAAAGATTTCCTGCCCTTCTTTTCTCTTTCTCTTCTTTGGTTAGGGGACCTCTTATCGTTCCAATTTGCATGGGCTCCGAACCTTGTTGTCCTTCCACAGCCTTATTCCCTTCTGGCCGAACCCAATCAAATCTTGGAGCTACTGGCCTGAATTCTTTCCTTTTTTCTCCTCTCCTCTCTCCTTGACGAAAGTCTATTTCTAAGACCAGGTCCACTAATTCTGAGATTTCTGTGGGTCTATTGGGTATCTGTGCCAACACATCTTTAAGTTCATCTCTTAAACCTCTATAAAAAACTGCAGCTCTCTTGCTTTCTGGCCAGTCCGTTTCTACGACTAATTTATTGAATTGGGCCAGATATGCTACTAGATCTCGGTTTCCCTGTCTTAGGTCCAATAATTCATTATCTACTGCTTGAGATATTCTCCACCTGTCGAAAATTCGAAGAAATTCTTGTTTGAAGTCTTCATAGTTTTGTAACAGAGGATCATCCCGGGAAACCAGAGGCATTGACCAGGACGCTGCATCTCCGCTCAAGTACGATAGAACAAAGGCCACCCTAGACTGCGCATCTGGGAGTATGGAAGGGCGACACATGAAGTGCAAAGAACACTGTGTGATGAATAGCTGTGCCTTTTGTGGGTCCCCACTAAAGTGCTCCGGAGGAGCCAACGGAATAACTGGGTACAGTGAATGGATCACTTGTGTAGTTATTCTATTTGGGTCTTCAGTGGATGGGTCTAAGGCGTTTCTCCCTGAGCCGAATGGCTGCTTAACTCGTTGAACTAACTCTGCTGTCTCTTTTCTCGAGTTCATCACCTCCTGCCTCAGGTTTTGGTTGTCCTCTCTCACTGCCACCAACTCTTTTTGAATGGTCTCTAACACTACCCCCAAGGTCTGTAAGTTTATTCCTTCTGCCATCTCTGTCCGGGTGCAAGTTTACCACTTGGGCACTTCACTCTGTCAGAGTCAAGATGACGTATCCTGAAGTGCTTGCACAGGAACAGAGATGCTGGTTCCCAACACCCACTACGCGGCAGCCAGAGTTCCAGTAATGTTCACCTGGACTCTGTAACTACCCCGCAGGGGGAAGGGGGAAGTGGATAAAATAATAAACAAAGAAGAGACTGGTCCTGAAACTCCGGTTCTTCACTATTCTCCTCAGCTTCTTCTTATTGCTGTTGCCAGCTCTTGTAAATGAGAACCTTGAAACAAACACGACAAAATTACTTTCTATTCCCTTCGACTTCTAACACTCTCTATGTGTTAACACCTACCCTGGGTTTCAAGCACTGTGCCCCTCTTCTGTATGTCTGTCTTGTTGTGTGGTGTTTTTTTTTTCAATTCTTTTCTGTGGGTCTGGTCACTTCTTTCCGACTCTCTTTCCTACAAAACATCTTTCTATTATTTCTTTCTCTTTCCCTTTTACCTTTTCTAAATTGTTTTCTTAACTTAAAAATATTATTTCTGGGCTTACTTCTAGAGTGGAATAATTCTTGCTTGTCCTCTTCTTCTGTGTATTCGTCTAGCAGGGTTATACTTTCACTCTATACTGTTCTAGTCCTAAACTTGTCTTTACCTTACTTTTCCTTATTTCTAGTTATCTTGTACTAGAGAACGGTGGTGAGTATATTTTTGTATTGTTTTCTTCAACTCTAATTAACTGCACATTAATCTTTCTTCTCAGGGTGAATTTCTGATTACTAGAGTTATCAGGTACGTTTTCTATGCAATCTTTTCTGTCATATACTTTTCCCATTCATCTCTCATGTCTCTCAAATGTACTTAGCTTCGGTCTTCTTTTTTCTGTCACAGGATGGCGCCAAAAGACCTCCGACTATCTGCTCAGGAGACACGGAGGTGTATTGAAAGTCTTCTCGAAGGTAGGAGAGAATTTCGTCGTCTTATCTGTCTCTGTAAATCTTCCTGAAATTCTCTTCAGTGATTTTCTCGGAGTTGTGAAAGGTTTCTGACTTGGAAATCTATTCTATAGCCCTGGCGCTAACTAACTAACTCTAATTCTATTCTCTCTGACTCTTTCCTCAGGAACTCTAATGTCAAGCTGCTACTCTCTGAATCTCCTCAGTGAAGTGCGTCGTCCTCTAGGAGCGCGCGCCTCTCCTAACCTCGGAACACCTGTGGGGAGAAAGACTAGACTGCCGCTTATGCTTCCAGAGCGGCCGCCATCTTGGAATTCCTCTTTCTTTGTAGTTCAGTCCATGAATTGTTCTTTGCCCTTCTGTTCAGTCCTGGGCAGCAGAAAGACCCCAACGTTGCCCCCATCACCGCCTCTTCGTCCTCTGGAGGCCTGACAATGGGCCACCTCGCTAATGTGCGTTCTCCTGTACAGCAAATTTTCAACCATGTCACCACTACTGGATCTGATGTGGATCTCACTGCCCAGGACCTGCCATCCAGTGGAACAGTTGCCGCTGTTTCTTTGGAGGACCAGTCTATGGCCCTTGACACTTTGTTAACCCTTTCGCTGCGGCGGGAATTCCGCCGCAGCGCTGGGGGATGCGGGGGGCAGCGCGGTGGCGCTGTGCTCATGACGGAGCCACTCCGTCATGAGCCACGATTGAGCTGTGCTCATGACGGAGCGGTTCCGTCATGACTCCGCCCAGTTGTGTTGTCCCCCGCACAGGCGGGGAAACAGCGCCGCGTGGGCGGAGCGGCCGCCAACGGTCGTGGCATGACGTGGCTCATGACGGAGCGGTTCCATCATGAGCAGGGAAGGGGTTAATTTCTCCTCGCTTGTTGCCGACTGCCACTAGTATAGTCCCAGAGTCTGGCGCTAGGCAGCTGCGCGAGCTAAATCCTGGGGCAATCCCCAAAAACAAACAAGGGTGCCCACCCTCTAATGGTGGGAAGGGCAAGACTACTAAAAGAAAGCAAAAATCGACAAACCACATTGGAAAATTGAAAAAAAAACCTTCTGTCCCTGAGCAGCCCTCACTGGCGGTATTGCCAGACAAGGCTACTCTTCAATCATACTTATCACCAACTAGAACAATGCGTCAGGATGTCACTGGGGGGCCAAGTGAAGCAGACAAGGGAGGGTCCCCAGATTTATCGAACATACATAATATACTTGATGCAATCAGGCTTCTCCTTCATCCTGTGGAGGATAGAATACTTAGAATTGAACAACACCTATCCAGGATTGAACGCAGCCTTGGGGTCTTGACTAACACTCCAAATAACATCTATCGACCAGGGGCCTTGAACACACCGGTCAATATAAGAGTAGAAAAGGACCTGGTGGTCCCCCAAGTTCAACCAGTAGTCCCCCCTGAATGCCAACCAGCAATCGTAACTAATGAGCCCACTTCAGTTCACATTTACAGGATATCCAAGCACTTTAGTACAACCCAGCCGAAAGAGGTTGCTAGGATACCTACACCAAGGTCCCCAAGTGGGGCAAATATCCCCAACCTGCCACCTGAAACTGCCCCATATGTCGTAATCCTAGCAGGGGTCCCCGAATTGGGCAAACATGAAGCTGAGTCACCCACAACCTTGAGGAACAGGGTGGTACACTGGCTCAACAAAAATAGACCACTGCCAACGCATACAAGTAGTAAAATACTTATGGTAAGAAGGGTCCCATGGGTAGGTCACCTGGCAAAGAATATAAGGGGGGACTGTATCCTAATTGATTTTAATGACCCTAAAACTGTTGAGCATATTTGCAACTGGAGATACTCTAGCCCAGGAGCATCTATCGTAGCCCTCCCCTTGACCTATTTTTATCCTCCTGGTCACTTCACGGAAGCGTGGACGTTTGTTCACCGGAACAGGAGGGGTTTGCCGCAGGGGAGCTGGCCTATACCCCCACTGACGCTAGATCTTATCCCTACGGAAAATCGTTATAGCAGCCTAGAGGCTGTTGATTGACTGCAGGGTAATGGAGGTATATCAATCACCTCCCCGATCCCCTTAGGTTGCTGCACATTAGACTCCATTACACCATCAGAACATCCGGGTCTGGACCCACCTACCTTAATAAACTTATCCCAGAGGTCCACCATCAGCATTGATTACCACCAAGACCACCCCCCAAGTGCTTCCACTCCCCGGGAAAACCTCTCCAGTCATTTTAAGCTTGTCTCCTGGAATGTGGCAGGTCTACGTAGCAAGCTCACTCTCCCAGACTGGAGTGAACTAATTGAGGAACATGATATATGTATGTTCCAGGAAACCTGGAGTGTTGAGCCACTGTACAAACCGGGGTTTTGTTGTTTTTTCGTACCAGCAACCTCAATCGGTCGTGGCCGCCCCTCTGGCGGACTTATGGTCTGGGTTAGGGCAGACCTCAACCTTAGGATTACACTTAATAGCTGCTCCACGCCAGACATAATGAGACTTACCATCAAAGGCACTAAGAGTGGCTATTCATGGGAACTTTTCAATGTTTATGCCCGTGGAACCCAAGGGGGTGCCAAGTCCTGTACCATCACAGCCCTCTCAGGCATGCTTTCCACTTGCCCTCCTGATTCCCTCCTACTCGTTGCTGGCGATCTTAATTGTTCATTTGAACCGCTTGCTACAGATGATATTTTGGGAACACACGATGAGGACACCAGATGGGGTATTCCCTTAACCCCGTAAAAAGATGGTCCCCGGTCGTGATCCAATTAAATGCCCTAGTACTAGAATTCGGCCTAAGAGCTGCAAATGGGCGTACAACCTCTGACCCAGTGGGCGCTAACACTTTTAATAGGGTCGCCTGTCAAAGCAGAATTGATTATATATTGATCGACAGGAGAGGTTGGAAACTTGTTGTCGATATGATCGTAACACCATCAATCAACAGCGACCATAACCCTTTGTCTCTTAGCATGCGGGAGTTGTGGCATAGACAAGATCAAACCACCCCTCACGGAATGCAAATGATAACTAAGATACTCCAGCCCTCTAATTGTAATAGATTTCTTAAATGGTCTTAATTCATCCTGTGCAATACAAAACTTGCTGCTCTGGAGAAAATCCTCGCTGTCCATACTGCCAGGCTCTCCATAGCATCCAAGGACACGTCTGGTCATACCAAAGTCTTCGAGGAAACTATGGATTCGATTGGTATCCTGTTCCTTGATCACAGGAAAAAATCCAACCCAAGAGCTAAGCCAGAAAACAAGTGGTTCAATAAAGACTGTAGATTTAAAAAAAACAGCCTGATCCTTGCAACCAAATCTAACAATCCAGGCGAGGTCAGGCAAGCGAGGTTGCTTTACAGACAGGCACTTGTTTCTGCCAGGAAGGACTGGGAAGAGCAGCGTTGGGATTCTTTAAAATCTGCGAGCCACTCAAAAAATGGCGAGCTTTTTTGGTCCATAGTGAGAAGATCCACTAACCACGACCAGGACCAAATCCCCAACCATATTACGGACAGGGAATGGTTTGACCATTTTAGGAATCTATATGTAGGGGTGAAGCCTGCGGAGGACCTCTGCACCCGATCGGGGCCCATAGCCACACTTTCTGATCACTTCTTATTCGCCAGGATTGAGAAGAAAGAGGTTGAGACCGACATTAATAAAATTGTATCCGCAAAGGCCCCGGGACCAGATGGTATCCCGGGTGACCTATACAAAGCCAACATTGACGGATGGGCAACGTATTTTGCGATCTTTATTAATACTTTGTTGGATGGCTCATCGGTGCCTGAGTCTTGGAGGGGAGCTGAAGTAATTCCCATCTTCAAGAAGGGCTCTAGGGGAGACCCAGCGAACTACCGCCCAATCAGTCTCATAGATTCTGGACAGAAATTGGTCGGTAGGGTCCTCCTGGAGAGGATCCACTCCTGGGTGGATGAAAATGGCATCATGACAAAGTTCCAGGCAGGCTTTAGGGCCTGCACCAGTACAATTGACCAAGCCTTTAGGCTAGTGCTTCTCTACTGGAAGGTGGTCACCATTGGCAAGGGCGCCCTATATTTGGCGTTCATTGATCTTAAGACCGCCTTCGATCTGGTTCCCCGTGATCGCCTGTGGTTGATCTTGGAGGAGCTGGGGATCCCTCCATACATCCTGAACCTTCTCATTCGGATGTACGAAAATAACTTTGCTCGCATCAGATGGGGGACTCAGGAATAAAAAAAACGATAAAATCCCGGTGAATGGAGGGGTTCGCCAAGGTTGTGTGTTGGCACCTACGCTCTTCACATTGTTTGTGAATGGCGTAGTCTCCTACCTGCTCGAAGTTGAAGCTGATGTCCCCACACTGGCGGGTGACAAAGTCCCCGCCCTTCTCTTTGCGGATGACACGCTTCTAATTTCAAAAACACCAGCAGGATTACAGAAGCTTTTAGATCGCTTCTCTCTGTTCTGTGAGCTGAGAGGCCTTGTCATGAATACTTCCAAAACCAAACTCCTCTATTTCAACCCAACTAGATCTTTTGGTTCCACCTTGACCTTAGATGGAAAACCACTTGAGCGTGTCAAGGAGTTCGATTATTTGGGGATTAGAGTCACTGACAGGCTCAAGTGGCAGCCCCATATTGATAAAATGGTGCTCAACCATAGACGGGTAACTGGAGCCCTGGGAAAGGAATTCCGTGCCGCCACCACCAAACCCATTGCTCCAGTTCTGGACATCTATGCTGCAAAGGCGGTAGGTAGTGCCCTCTATGGCGCGGAACTATGGGGCTTCTGCTGCGTAGATGCCCTAGTGACCAATGAAAATAAGTTCCTCAGAGACCTTGTATTGCTCCCAAGGGGTACCCCGACTAAACCACTATTGAGCGACCTTGGTAGGCACTCTATTAGAGATCTAGTCACTCTCCGCCCTCTGTTATACTGGGCGCGGCTGTGGCGCACCCCTGAGCTTTCCAACTACGCCGATGGCCTAAGGGAGGTTATCAACTTGCGAGGAGCTCATAAAATCGAGTGGCTCACAAACATCAAGAAGCTTTTGGTCGCAACAGGCCTCGCATCTGATCGGGATCTGGGGGCACCAATATCGAAAGAGGAAACTAAAAGAGCCTTTTGGGTATGGGTTGATGCCCTGGAGCTAAGAGATCCCAATCTTGGTAGGTTGACAGAGGCATTCCGTCAGCATAAGCTCACGCCCTTTTTAGAACCTTACCTGGACTTCATCACAAAGCCCAAGGATAGATCACTTTTCATCCAGTTTAGGTTTGGGACCCTTCCCCTCCGTGACCGTACCAGCAAGTGGAATCGCCCGCATGAGACTCCCCCGGATTGTTCAACTTGCCCTGGTGCTGTTGAAAACATCTCCCACTTTTTTTTGTCTGTCCACCAAGAACGAAATGGCTCAGGCCCGTTTGTCTGCAGCTAGGGACAAGGGACTATCTTGCCGCCCTGAGAATTCTTAAAACGACCACAGATACTACCATAGTCTGCGGGGTGGCCAAATTCTTAGATTGGGCATGGCTGATCAGGCAGAGGCTAATTAGCTCCAGTTAATTTCCCCTTTTATCTCCAAAGCTGCTAAGTTTAATACATTTTTAAATATTTATTGAATATAAGGCAATTAGATCCTTTTATGACATGTTTTTAAAATGTATTTTTAATGAAACTGTGTTTTATGTACTACTGTGCTTTTATGACATCACATGTCGAAATAAAGCTTTGATTGAATAAAGTTCCTAATACCCACCTTCTCTGAACAGTTAGCTTGCTGCCCCATCCACCTCCTCCCTATCCTCTGTTGTCTGAATCCATGGACTAACCTCCTCCCTCCTGCCATGCATGGTCCGATGTGCTGCCACTGCCCTCCATTTAGCATGATGTACCAGCCCACTCCTCCTGCACTCCATTGCCCAATTCTATGGCCCATCATTGACCTCCTGCTTAGCTTCTGTGCATAGCTTGCTGCCCCTATTCTCCTTCCACCTGCCCTCCGATGCCTTTGTGCATGCCCCTGCTCCATCCTTTTTGCCCACCATGTTCCATTGACCTGCCACTCCTATCTACTCTGAGTGTTCAGTTGAGCTGCCATTCCCCTCCCACCTGCCTAGCATTGTCAGATGACTGTAACCTGTCCCTGCCACCTCCACCCTGCCTGTCCCTATCCACCTTCCTCCTGTCCTCTATGGTCCATTTTACTGCCACACCCTTCTGCCCTCCCTGGTCTGTTGTGCTGCAACTGCTCCTCCTGCCTGCCCCGCGCGGTCTGTTGTGAGGCCCCTTCCCTGAACTCTCTTTTCTGTGCCCAGGTCCTGACCCTCCCTTCTATCCTCCATGGTCCTTTGTGCATGCCCCTGCACCCTCCTTCTTGAGCACCATAGCCATTGTGCTGCCACTAACCCTCCCGCTTGCCATGCATGGTGTTCTGTGCTGCCATGGCCCCTCCCACCTTCCCTGTGTGGTCAGCTCGCTGTCCTTGACCCCTCCCACCTTCCCTCCATGGTCTGTGTGTATGCCATCATAGTCTCATTGTTGCTCTCCATGGTGTGTCTTGTTTCTAGTGCCCATCCTGCCTGACCTCCATGGTCATCTTGCTGCTCCTGCCCTGCCCCTTTGCCCCCAGCCCTCTGTTTCCATGTGCAGACCCCTATTCCCTCCCTCCTGGTGTGTCTGTTCCATTGTAATGCCCCTGATCCGTCCCTCCTGCCCTTTATGGTCTGTTATGCTGCAGCTTTCTCTCCTGTCTGTCCATTATGATCAGCTAGCTACCATTGCCTCGTTCCCCTCTGTTCTCTGTTGTCCATGTGCATGGTCCTGTCCCCTCCCTATTGGTTTCTATGGATTGTTGTGTTGCACTCCCGTCCCGCATGCGCTGTGTGGTGTATTGTGCTGCTGCAAACCCTGATGCCTGCCCTGTAGGGTCAGTTTGGTGCACCTCTCTATGTCCCTCCTGTCCTCTGTTATCCGAGTCCATGTCCCTACCCCAATTCCTCCTGCCTACCATGATCCAATGTACCATACTTGCGAACATTTTGAACTTGGTAAGAGGGAGATTTTGAAAACAAACTGGGGTATTTATTTTCCCCTTTGAGTTACATTGAAAAAGAGGAGATTGTAGACAGGAGACAGATCAAATAAAGCCAATTTGAGCTTAAAAATATTGGATGTTTCCTGGCTGAAACAGGTCTGTTGGCATGTATGGTTGTACTACCACTGCCTCTTCCTTCTGCCCACAAGGGTCTATTATATTGTCACAGCCATTGCCAGTCCTGTATTGTTGGTTTGTTGCCCCTGTCCCCCTTTCCACTACCCTCCATAGTCTGTCGTGATGCCACTGCCCTTCCTGCCTGCCCAGTGTGGTCAAATTGTTGCCTCTACACTCTCCTACCTGCCTTCAATTTTCAGAGTCCGTGCCCCTGGCCTCTGCCTCTCAACAGTATCCCAATGAACAACTAGATTGCTAACATTCTATATTTATTACAAAAGTGTGGAACACCTGATGTCATCTTGATGTAATCAAAACTGTAATACCTGTTCCTGACATTCGCAGGTACTATTGGGCCTCGCAGCTAGCGGCCATTAACCATGCCACGTATGCGCCTGGCTTGAATCCGGCGTATGAGATGGACAAGTTCCTGCTTCCCGGCGGGAACTATAACAGGGCACTTTACTCCCGCTCGGCTGGCCGGACCCTTACGGGTCCTACTAAGATTGAGGTGCGGACCTGGAGGGCTGCCACTGCGGCCACGGGCTGGAGTGAGCGACTAACATGTGCTACTCCTTTGTTTGCCTCCGACCGCCTGGGCAGCCTCTGGACTACGAAGGGGTTTGACCAGTGGGATACGATTGGTATCAGCAAAGTGGGAGACCTGTGGCATAAGGGCACTGTTAAGACTTTCGCGGTGCTCCAGGCCGAATACGAGCTTACGGACAGGGAGTTCTTCCGCTATGCCCAGGTTCGACACGCCCTGCTCACGGTCTTTGGGGAGGGGACCAAGATCCCGGTTTCCTCGCCCCTCGGGGACCGCATACTTGACGGACATGTCCCTGACAGTACTATTTCTTTAACTTATAAAAAACTGATTAATCATCGGGCTGACCTCTTTGTGCGCCTCCGGGAGGCTTGGACCGGGGACGGGGTGGAATTGGACGACGAGGACTGGCAGTCTGCACTGTCGTCCCCCAAGGAGGTCGCCATTCCAGCCCGTCTCCGGTTGGTACAGCTCAAGATTCTTCACCGGGTGTATGTGACGGGTCCTCGCTTGGTCTCGATGGGATTTTCCGACGACGGGCTCTGTAAGCGGGGTTGTGGGCTCAGCGCCACCTTTCTCCATATCCTGTGGGAGTGCCGCGAGGTGGCGGACTACTGGCGCCGGGTCCATATGGTTATGGGACAGGTCACTGGGGTTGTGCTGCTGCCGGAGGTGCGTCGCTGTGTCCTGAATGTGTGGGAGCCCAATGATTACAGCGCGGCTCAGACTCGGTGGGCGGCCCTGGGGAACATGATTGCCAAGAGAGATATAGCGCAGCTTTGGGGCACCCAACGGCCGCCCACCGTGTCAGTATGGAAGGAGAATATGGACTGGTGTATGTTCAGGGAGAAGACTGTGTATGTGGCCCGTGGTAAGCCGGGGGCATGGGGTAGCATCTGGGGGCAATGGAACGCGTATCGCGGGGGTATCTGTACGCCCCCCCTGGTGGACACCGATATCGCCATGTCCCCCTGACCCTTGATGGTTCCTGGCACCTTTTGGAATAACTACATATGGACGTTCATCTCCCTTGACCCCCCCCCCCCCGTCCCCAGCCTCCCGGTACTCCTTCCTTTTGCCGGCTGCTTAATGGTCTGCACTGGAGTTCCCCGGAGGAAGCCTGACCCCCACTGTTTGCCCTTATGCCTCGCCTTTTGTTTTTCTTTTAGTTTTTGTGTCTGTTGGACTTAAGTCTCCTGTTCCTTTAGAACTATCCGGAGCCACTACGGGGCTGCGCCCCGGGACTTGACTGCAGCCATGATAAATGTATATTTCATTCTGTACCTAGCGGCCGGCCCTGGTGGTTGTAGGCCCGTGCTTGTAACCGAATTATTGTTCAATAAAAATTAAAAAAAAAAAAAAAAAAAAAAAAAACTGTAATACCTAGAGTATTTCCTTTAGAAATTACATATATGAGAAGGTCTTATTTGCATCAAAATTATGGTTAGTGCTCTAAAAAACTAAAATGAGGACATATTTTCTGAGTTTTCAAATAGCGACAAAGAACTTTTAAATTATTTGGAATCTTTATGTATTTTATCCAGTTGATTAAATGTTGCACCTAGGGGAGAGGATGTGGTGTTACTTCCAGAGCTGCAGACTTTGCAACTGGGGAACCAGGTTGGAGTTTCTGCTTCAGCTCAACATTCTGTGATTCTGGTCAAATCACTTAATCTCCCCATGTCTACAACCAAAATGAATTTGATCTTGTGTGATGTAACCAATGCTCATGTAAAGCACTCCAATACCTGAAAAGTCTGCACTATATAAAACTGCAAATACACAAAAAATAAGTGTTTTGCACACTTCTGTCATTGGGCTACATGTGGGCTACATCTGGGTGATATTTTTGCTGCATTTGGGCTCTTTTATCTCTGGTGGCCATCTTGGGAGATTTATTTGTTATGAAGTTTCCTAATTTCCTCATTTACTGCAGTCTCCTCAGTAGGAAATGCTTTCTCTTTTTTACTTTGATTCCATCAAGAAGGTATTCAGATATGTCACACATTTGCCATAAATTCTGAATGTTAGCACTCTAGTTGCTCATTAGATCACTGTAGTAAAGCTACTGCTCACCACAGAAGTCTGCTGCTGGTATTAAAAGTGCATGTTTCAGTCTGCATATCAGAATTTTTTAATGAAATAGAAGAGGATTTGAGAAGTCACTCAAAATGTGCCCTAATTTTTCTTTCTTCAGCACTAATCATAATTTCTATGGCAAAATGAACCCCCTCATTGTGCTCCTTTTTAAATTAAATGTTTTAAGTGTTACCAGTTTATTCCAATCAAGATGGCTTCAGGTGTGCCATACTTTTGTCATAAGTAAGACAGTAACCGCTCTAGTTTTTCTTAAGAACACTCTGGGACATTCTGTCATTGGGCTATACTTGGGCTACATCTGGGTGTTATTTGGGCTACATTTGGGCACCTTTGTCTCTGGTGGCCATCTTGGGAGATTTATTTGTTATGAAGTTTCCTAATTTCCTCATTTACTGCAGTCTCCTCAGTAGGAAATACTTTCAGTTTTTTACTTTGGTTCCATCAAGAAGGCATTCAGATGTGTCACACATTTGCCATAAAATCAAAAGTAAAATCACATATATATCTGTGCGGAGCCTAACCACACATCTCATCGTGAGATCTGATTGGCTGTCAGCACTTCATCCAAGAAGTGTTGACAGCCATCTTGGGACCAATATACATGATAGCACCTCATTAAAAAGCATTGCAGTTAATAGAAGGTTTTAAGACTTTAGATATATTACAAATCATTTGTTGATGGTTCCATACTCATTTTAGGAATTGTGGTGTGTTCTAAGGTGATTTTACCATGTGAAAAAGCCTTCTGTTGTGATATCATGAATCATGTTTGAGAGAAAAATATTTTCTCATGCTTTTCCCACAGAGGTTTGGAAGGTGATCTATAAGCTAAACTGGAAGCATATTTTCTGTAAATTCACATTATCTTTCTCAGTCATGTGAGAATGAAGTCTGACATTCTCAGTAAAACATGTACATTTAACAAGGGCAGAGACTGTCAGTTGATTCCTTTGTGTTCTACTGCAGCTTCCCAGAGTGTTCTAAAGAACAACTAGAGCGCTAACAGTCCTACTTATGACAAACGTATGGCACACCTGAAGCCATCTTGCTTGGATTAAAGTGGTAACTCTTAAAACATTTAATTCAAAAAGGAACAAAATGAGGGGGTTCATTTTTCCATAAAAAGTATGATTAATGCTGAAGAAAGAAAATGAGGGCACATTTTGAGTGACTTCTCAAATCCTCTTCTATTTCATTAAAAAATTCTGACATGCAGACTGAAACATGCACTTTTAATAACAGGAGCAGACTTCCATGGTGAACAGTAGTTTTACTACAGTGATCTAATGAGCAACTAGAGTGCTAACATTCAGAATTTGTGGCAAATGTGTGACATATCTGAATACCTTCATGATGGAATCAAAGTAAAAAACTGAAAGCATTTCCTACTGAGGAGACTGCAGTACATGAGGAAATTAGGAAACTTCATAACAAATAAATCTCCCAAGATGGCCACCGGACACAAAAGAGCCCAAATGTAGCCCAAAATCACCCAGATGTAGCCCAAATATAGCCCAATGACAGAAGTGTGCACAACACTTATTATTTTGTGTTTTTGCAGTGTTATATAGTGAAGACTTGTCAGGTATTGGAGTGCTTTACATGAGCATTGGTTACATCACACAAGAACAAATTCATTTTGGTTGTAGACATGGGGAGACTAAGTGATTTGACCAGAATCACAGAATGTCGAGCTGAAGCAGAAACTCCAACCTGGTTCCCCAGTTGCAAAGTCTGCAGTTCTGGAAGTAACACCACATCCTCTCCCCTAAGTGCAACATTTAATCAAGTGGTCAACTGGATAAAAAAACATAAAGATAACAAATAATTTAAAAGTGCTTTGTCGCTATTTGAAAACTTGGAAAATATGTCCTTCTTTTAGTCTTTTAGAGCACTAAACATAATTTTGATGCCAATAAGACCCTCTCAGATATGTAATTTCTAAAGGAAATGCTCTAGGTGTTACAGTTTTGATTACATCAAGATGACGTCAGGCGTTCCACACTTTTGTAATAAATATAGAATGTTAGCAATCAGGTTGTTCATTAGGATACTGTTGAGAGGCAGAGGCCAGGGGCACGGACTCTGAAAATTGAAGGCAGGTAGGAGGGTGCAAAGGCAACAATTTAACCACACTGAGCAGGCAGGAAGGGCCGTGGCAGCACAACAGACTATGGAGGGCAGTGGAAAGGGGGGCAAGGGCAACAAACCAACAATACAGGACTTGCAAGAGAGGCTGTGGCAATGTAATAGACCATTGTGGGCAGAAGGAAGAGGCAATGATAGTACAACCATACATGCCAACAGACCCGATTCAGCCAGGAAACGTCCAATGTTTTTAAGCTCAAATGGGCTTTATTTGATCTGTCTCCTGTCTACAATCTCCTCTTTTTCAATGTAACTCAAAGGGGAAAATCAATACCCCAATTTTTTTTCAAAATCTCACTCTTACCAAGTTCAAAATGTTCGCAAGTATGGTACATTGGATCATGGAAGGAAATGGGGTAGGGACATGGACTTGGATAACAGAGGACAGGAGGGACATGGAGAGGTGCACCAAACTGACCCTGCAGGGCAGGCATCAGGGTTTGCAGCAGCACAATACACCACACAGGGCATGCAGGACGGGAGTGCAGCACAACAAGCCATAGAAAGCAAGAGGGAGAGGACAGGACCATGCACATGGACAACAGAGAACAGAGGGGAAAGAGGCAATGGTAGCTAGCTGACCATAATGGACAGACAGGAGAGAAAGCTGCAGCATAACAGACCATAAAGGGCAGGAGGGTCGGATCAGGGGCATTACAGTGGAACAGACAAGCAAGGAGGGAGGGAGTAGGGGTCTGCACATGTAAACAGAGGGCTGGGGGCAAGGGGGCAGGGCAGGAGTAGCAAGATAGCCATGGAGGTCAGGCAGGATGGGCACTAGAAGCCGGACACACCATGAAGAGCAACACTGAGACTGTGGTGGCATACACACAGACCATGGAGGGAAGGTGGGAGGGGGTCAGGGGCAGCTAACTGACCACACAGGGAAGGTGGGAGGGGCCATGGCAGCACAGAAGACCAGGGAGGGTTAGTGGCAGCACAATGGCTATGATGGGCAAGAAGGAGGGTGCAGGGGCATGCAGAAAGTACGATGGAGGATAGAAGGGAGGGTCAGGACCTGTGCACAGACAAGATAGTTCAGGGGAAGGGGCCTCACAACAGACCGCACGGGGCAGGCAGGAGGAGCAGTTGCAGCACAACAGACCAGGGAGGGCAGAAGGGTGTGGCAGTACAATGGACCATGTAGGACAGGAGGAAGAGGATAGGGGCATGGCATGTGGACAGGCAGGGTGGAGGTGGCAGGGACAGGTTACAGTCATCTGACAATGCTAGGCAGGTGGGATGGGAGTGTCGGCTCAACAGAACACTCAGAGTAGATAGGAGTGGCAGGTCCATGGAACATGGTGGGCAAAAAGGATGGAGCAGGGGCATGCACAAAGACATCGAAGGGCAGGGGGAAGGAGAATAGGGGCAGCAAGCTAAGCACAGAGTTTAAGCTGGAGGTCAATGATGGGGCATAGAATTGGGCAATGGAGGGCAGGAGGAGTGGACTGGTACATCATACTAAATTGAGAGCAGTGACAGCACATCAGACCATGCATGGCAGGAGGGCCGAGGCTAGTCCATGGATTCACACAACAGAGGATAGGGAGGAGGGGGATGGGGCAGCAAGCTAACTGTTCAGAGAAGGCGGATTAGGAACTTTATTGTTTTTAAAACGTGTGTCTGTGTGAACTACTTAAAATATAAACAAGTATGCAGCATAATCTCACTTTTATTCAGGAAGAAGAGGACGTTTGTGACTGTGACTCTGGGCTCACTTGGCAGAAACACCCCCTGACCCTCCACCCCCTATCGCAAAATGTAATGCCCGTGAAAAGGGTAGGTGAACACAGTGTTATATATAACACTGTGCATTGTGGGCGCGCGAGTTATAGTTAGCTCAACTAACTATAACGGGGGAATTTCAATGGTTTTGTACAAGTGAAAAGTCCAGCTAACTATAACACCCCTGAAACCTATGGTTTTTTCAGTGAATTTCTGATCTGAGGTTTTTTAAATGCTAATTCCTAACTATAACGTGCCTGAAACCTATGGTTTTTTCTGTGAATATATATATATATATTATCTGCTGGCGGTCGCCAGTAGATAGTTATAGTTAGGACCGTGCTTCCATAGGAAATCTGAAAATTCTATTTTGAATAACTTTAGCGCCGGTTGACGAATCCTCGCGACTTTTTCAAAATAGGTGGGGCGCTCCGCTCAGCTCCTACCCTGAAAGTCTCGGGGGGATTTGTGAAGCGGGGGCTGAGAAAAAAGGGGGGTCCCAAAACGCGTTTTCCCCATGCATTTTTCCATAGGGACCTTTAGTCCAAGGTACAGCCCGAACGGCTGAACAAAATTACTTGAAATTTGGCATAGAGGTAGTCCTCAGGTCAGGGATGTGCCTTTTGGATATCTGGAGTCAATCTGTTCAGTAGTTCCTGAGAAAATTGCAGTTAAAAGTACACATATATAAAAAAAAAAAATTGAAAAAGCGCGAGGTGCGCGCGCCGTACGCGCACGACATGCACAACGCATCGTGGGCGTTCGGTGTGCGAAGCGCACCGAATGCTCACAGCGCGTGCACGGTGCCCGTGAAAAACCAGAAAAAAAAATATTAATAAATACATAACTTAGCATTTAAAAAAACCGTGCAAATTCACTTAAAAAACCATAGGTTTCACACACGTTATAGTTAGGAATTAGCATTTAAAAACCTTGCAAATTCACTTAAAAAACCATAGGTTTCACACATGTTATAGTTAGCTGGACATTTCCCTCGTAAAAAACCAATGAAATTCCCCTGTTATAGTTAGTGCAGGCAACTATAACTCACGCGACCGCAATCCTCTGCTGATGACGTCAGATATTACATCACTGATGACATATGTGTCTTTCTGAAAAATAAATATTTGTAATATATGTATAGCTAAAGATTAATGGAAGAAGACATGGGTAAATAAGTGTCTAAATACAGTGATGTAATATCTGACGTCATCAGCAGAGGATTGCGGTCGCGTGAGTTATAGTTGCCTGCACTAACTATAATCGGGGAATTTCATTGGTTTTTTACGAGGGAAATGTCCAGCTAACTATAACATGTGTGAAACCTATGGTTTTTTAAGTGAATATATATATATATATATATATATATATATATATATATATATTTTACCTATTGTCGGTCGCCAGTAGGTAGTTATAGTTAGGATCTATTATCCATAGGAAATCTGCAACATTCTATTTGGAATAACTTTGGCGCCGGTTGACACATCTTCGCAAAATTCGCAAAACTGGTTGGGCGTTCCGGTCTTCTCCTATCCTGAAAGTCTCAGGGTGATTCAGCAAGCGGGGGCCGAGAAATAAGGGGGGTCCCAAAACGTGTTTTCCCCATGCAATTTTCCATAGGAACCTTTAATCGCAGTTACAGCCCGAACTACTGAACGGAATTACACCAAATTTGGCAAAGAGGTAGCCCTTGGTTCAGATTCGTGCCTTTTCATTAAATGGTGTAAATCCGTTCAGTAGTTCCTGAGAAAATCAAAAAGTAAAATCACATGTATTTCTGGGCGGAGCCTAACCACACATCCAAGAAGTGTTGGCAGCCATCTTGGGACCAATATACATGATAGGACCTCATTAAAAAGCATTGCAGTTAATAGAAGCTTTTAAAACTTTAATTACATTATAAATCATTTGTTAATGGTACCATACTCATTTTAGGAAGTGCGGTGTGTTCAAAGGTGATTTTACCATGTGAAAAAGCCTTCTGCTGGGATATCATGAATCATGTTTGAGAGAAAACTATTTTCTCATGCTTTTCCCACAGAGGTTTGGAATGTGATCTATAAGCTAAACTGAGAGCATATTTTCTGTAAATTCACATTATATTTCTCAGTCATGTGAGAATTAAGTCTGACATTCTCAGTAAAACATGTACATCCAACAAGGGCAGAGACTGTCAGTTGATTCCTTTGTGTTCTACTGCAGCTTCCCAGAGAGTTCTAAAGAACAACTAGAGCGCTAACAGTCCTACTTATGACAAACGTATGGCACACCTGAAGCCACTTGATTGGAATAAAGTGGTAACACTTAAAACATTTAATTTAAAAAGGAACACAATGAGGGGGTTCATTTTGCCATAGAAAGTATGCTTAGTGCTGAAGAAAGAAAAATTAGGGCACATTTTGAGTGACATCTCAAATCCTCTTCTATTTCATTAAAAAATTCTGACATGCAGACTGAAACATGCACTTTGAATACCAGCAGCAGTTTTCCCTGGTGAGCAGTAGCTTTACTACAGTGATCTAATGAGCAAAAAGAGTGCTAACATTCTGAATTTATGGCAAATGTGTGACACATCTGAATGCCTTCTTGATGGAATCAAAGTAAAAAACTGAAAGTATTTCCTACTGAGGAGACTGCAGTAAATGAGGAAATTAGGAAACTTCATAACAAATAAGTCTCCCAAGATGGCCACCAGAGACAAAAGAGCCCAAATGTAGCCCAAATATCACCCAGATGTAGCCCAAGTATAGCCCAATGACAGAATGTCCCAGAATGTTCTTAAAAACAACTAGAGCGCTTACTGTCTTCATTATGACAAAAGTATGGCACACCTGAAGCCATCTTGATTGGAATAAACTGGTAACACTTAAAACATTTAATTTAAAAAGGAACACAATGAGGAGGTTCATTTTGCCATAGAAATTATGATTAATGCTGAAGAAAGAAAATGAGGGCACATTTTGAGTGACTTCTCAAATCCTCTTCTATTTCATTAAAAAATTCTGACATGCAGACTGAAACATGCACTTTTAATACCAGGAGCAGACTTCCGTGGTGCAGTAGTTTTACTACAGTGATCTAATGAGCAACTAGAGTGCTAACATTCAGAATTTATGGCAAATGTGTGACATATCTGAATACCTTCATGATGGAATCAAAGTAAAAAACTGAAAGAATTTCCTACTGAGGAGACTGCAGTACATGAGGAAATTAGGAAACTTCATAACAAATAAATCTCCCAAGATGGCCACCGTAGACAAAAGAGCCCAAATGTAGCCCAAAATCACCCAGATGTAGCCCAAATATAGCCCAATGACAGAAGTGTGCAAAACACTTATTATTTTGTGTTTTTGCAGTGTTATATAGTGCAGACTTGTCAGGTATTGGAGTGCTTTACATGAGCATTGGTTACATCACACAAGAACACATTCATTTTGGTTGTAGACATGGGGAGACTAAGTGATTTGACCAGAATCACAGAATGTCGAGCTGAAGCAGAAACTTCAACCTGGTTCCCCAGTTGCAAAGTCTGCAGTTCTGGAAGTAACACCACATCCTCTCCCCTAAGTGCAACATTTAATCAAGTGGTCAACTGGATAAAAAAACATAAAGATAACAAATAATTTAAAAGTGCTTTGTCGCTATTTGAAAACTCAGAAAATATGTCCTTATTTTAGTCTTTTAGAGCACTAACCATAATTTTGATGCCAATAAGACCCTCTCATATATGTAATTTCTAAAGGAAATGCTCTAGGTATTACAGTTTTGATTACATCAAGATGATGTCAGGCGTTCCACACTTTTGTAATAAATATAGAATGTTAGCAATCTAGTTGTTCATTAGGATACTGTTGAGAGGCAGAGGCCAGGGGCACGGACTCTGAAAATTGAAGGCAGGTAGGAGGGTGCAAAGGCAACAATTTAACCACACTGAGCAGGCAGGAAGGTCCGTGGAAGCACAACAGACTATGGAGGGCAGTGGAAAGGGGGGCAGGGGCAACAAACCAACAATACAGGACTTGCAAGAGAGGCTGTTGGAGGGAAGATCTATTACGGGTCAAGGAAGCTAGGGGCGGTCCCCAGATCCCCGGGAGCCACCACAGAACTGAGCAGGAGAGTGAGTCAGGGACAAAAGGGGCACCTTAATTTGAGTCGGGGTGCCTAGGAACGCTTGCTCCAAAAATGAAGAAAACAGACATTTGAGACATGGAATTGGAGGCAGAATACAATGGCAGTTTAATGAGAAGATGCAACTTCAAAGAAACCGCAGAATAGAGACATAAAGTACAAAATACAGAATCCAGATAATCATACAGCTGTCATAATATTCTCTGTATCTCAATTAATGTACTGACAGAGAGAGAGAGAAAACACATCTATAAATGCATCATGAGAAACAAGTTACACCAAGGAAAATGTTACCTAGGAACACTCACGTTTACTCTTAGAGCAAGCATTCCTGCAATTACAATACAAAATCTTTTAAATGCAAAAGTAAAGAGAACAATGGTTAAACATAACATGACATTTCATATAGGTAAAATAGAATAAGATACTTCAAGCAAAGCAGAGCAAGACATTTTATGCAAAGGAAGACAAGAGCTCCCAGCTCTTGGGGAAAACCTGCACTGCCTGTTAACCTACATACAGACGGCAAGGTAGTCCGTCGATATCTGTGGGTGCTC
The DNA here is from genome assembly GCF_964204655.1 of Triturus cristatus. Taxonomy (NCBI): domain Eukaryota; kingdom Metazoa; phylum Chordata; class Amphibia; order Caudata; family Salamandridae; genus Triturus; species Triturus cristatus. The sequence goes on from NC_140591.1 coordinate 1,336,175,357, forward strand.
CCTTTTTATATCATTTTGTGGGCTCCTTTGCACGCTACATCTACCTACGTATGCTACCCAAAAGCTTCGTCTGCAGATTTTACCAGACATTTCGTCATTTACCCACTTAATGCTGACAATGGACTGGGTGAAAAGGTCAGTCTCTCAGGCCAATCGCTTATCGTAAGTTCCATAGAGCAAGCAGAAAATAATGGGTATTGTACGGGAATTCAATATATTCATGTATAAAATCTCCTCAGTTCTCCTAACTTGACGCTCTGCGGTTGCCACTTCCTTAAAAGCGGGAAACCTGCCCAGGAAGCAAGTACCAGTCCAGGATGCAGCCTACTGTATGTCGACAGCTTCAGGGAGATGTTGAACTTTGATACCGAGCACGGAGCACTCGGGTAGGGTGGGGGCTACTAGTTTGGATCAGAAGGCCTCGCAGACCTGCCTTCAGACTGCTATACACTAAAATTGCAGAGCTATGGTCAATTTAACAAAGAGGCCTACATATTGAACAGAAGGGCCTACACAGGGGTTTTATGCTGGCTGAGTGGTAAGGATGTCTCAGGATAATTATATAGCAACACAGGACCCGCTGGTCAATTTAATACGGCCTACAAATGCAGCTGGCAGGGCAAGGACAAGGGTCTCATACTTCAGGTGTGGACAGAACGGGCCAGGGGCCCCCTGTGATACAAAATCTACCCTCCTTCAAGGCTGTGGCAATGTAATAGACCATTGTGGGCAGAAGGAAGAGGCAATGGTAGTACAACCATACATGCCAACAGACCCGATTCAGCCAGGAAACGTCCAATGTTTTTAAGCTCAAATGGGCTTTATTTGATCTGTCTCCTGTCTACAATATCCTCTTTTTCAATGTAACTCAAAGGGGAAAATCAATACCCCAGTTTTTTTTCAAAATCTCCCTCTTACCAAGTTCAAAATGTTCGCAAGTATGGTACATTGGATCATGGAAGGAAATGGGATAGGGACATGGACTTGGATAACAGAGGACAGGAGGGACATGGAGAGGTGCACCAAACTGACCCTGCAGGGCAGGCATCAGGGTTTGCAGCAGCACAATACACCACACAGGGCATGCAGGACGGGAGTGCAGCACAACAATCCATAGAAAGCAAGAGGGAGGGGACAGGACCATGCACATGGACAACAGAGAACAGAGGGGCAAGAGGCAATGGTAGCTAGCTGACCATAATGGACAGACAGGAGAGAAAGCTGCAGCATAACAGACCATAAAGGGCAGGAGGGACGGATCAGGGGCATTACAATGGAACAGACAAGCCAGGAGGGAGGGAGTAGGGCTGGGGGCAAGGGGGCAGGGCAGGAGCAGCAAGATAGCCATGGAGGTCAGGCAGGATGGGCACTAGAAGCAAGACACACCATGAAGAGCAACAGTGAGACTGTGATGGCATACACACAGACCATGGAGGGAAGGTGGGAGGGGGTCAGGGGCAGCTAACTGACCACACAGGGAAGGTGGGAGGGGCCATGGCAGCACAGAAGACCATGCATGGCAAGTGGGAGGGTTAGTGGCAGCACAATGGCTATGATGGGCAAGAAGGAGGGTGGAGGGGCATGCAAAAAGGACGATGGAGGATAGAAGGGAGGGTCAGGACCTGTGCACAGACAAGAAAGTTCAGGGGAAGGGACCTCACAACAGACCACACGGGGCAGGCAGGAGGAGCAGTTGCAGCACAACAGACCAGGGAGGGCAGAAGGGTGTGGCAGTACAATGGACCATGTAGGACAGGAGGAAGAGGATAGGGGCATGGCATGTGGACAGGCAGGGTGGAGGTGGCAGGGACAGGTTACAGTCATCTGACAATACTAGGCAGGTGGGAGGGGAGTGGCAGCTCAACAGAACACTCAGAGTAGATAGGAGTGGCAGGTCCATGGGACATGGTGGGCAAAAAGGATGGAGCAGGGGCATGCACAAAGACATCGGAGGGCAGGGGGAAGGAGAATAGGGGCAGCAAGCTAAGCACAGAGTTTAAGCAGGAGGTCAATGATGGGGCATAGAATTGGGCAATGGAGGGCAGGAGGAGTGGACTGGTACATCATACTAAATTGAGGGCAGTGGCAGCACATCAGACCATGCATGGCAGGAGGGAGGAGGCTAGTCCATGGATTCACACAACAGAGGATAGGGAGGAAGGGGATGGGGCAGCAAGCTAACTGTTCAGAGAAGGCGGGTATTAGGAACTTTATTGTTTTTAAAACATTGTGTCTGTGCGAACTACTTAAAATATGAACAAGTATGCAGCATAATCTCACTTTTATTCAGGAAGAAGAGGACGTTTGTGACTGTGACTCCGGGCTCACTTGGCAGAAACACCCCCTGACCCTCCACCCCCTATCGCAAAATGTAATGCCCGTGAAAAGGGTAGGTGAACACAGTGTTATATAGAACATAGTCCTGAGAGCACGATTGAAAATGAAAACTAGATATAGTGTTTGGTATAAACTATGCACCAAAAAGTGTGATATAAGATGAACCGGGCGTGAAATATAATATGCAATACATTGTGCGCAATGACAGATTCATTGGAGAGCGTGAGATAGCACAGGCACTAGCGCGTGCTATGCGATATGCGCCTTGGAGTGTAATATGCACAGGGCAGTGTTGTGTAACCTAACTAGTCTCTAAAGTTGTAATATAAAATATGTGCTGGGGAGTGTAACGTTGCATATGCACTGTGACAAAGATATGGATCCCAGATTGTAATATGTATGGCATAGCACTGTGCGTTATAACATAGGCATCGAGAAAGGCACGTTAGATGGGGCAATATAACCCGTGCGAAGACAAGTGTGGCATGACATATTCACGGGGTGGTGTTACAGTGCACATGGGCTAGAGAGTGTCATAGCATATGCACTAGCTAGTGGAATACAACACAGAGGTGTGTGGCACTCGGCAGGCAATGGTGGGTGTAACACAGCATTGGGCTCTGTCAGGAGCACGCTGTGACTCTCAAGTGATGTTCGTCCCCTTTCCAGAGAGTAAAATAAAAAGTATTACACATCCGGCAGTGGATGTGTGTTTTATTAACCGTGAGGGGGGTTTCTTGCATAGTTTTGGTCGAATTTTTGTCGAATCCCCTTTGAATGGCTTGGTGTGCATGTGTATTAAATGTGCCCGTCAATAGCTACCCATGTTTGTATAAATAAACGACAAGGGTGTCTACCAGGATTAGGCACGGTAGGGCATCAGACATGTCAGAGCTTCACTAGTGGTGTAAATACATTCCACGTGGATTCTTTGCATGCATAGTCGCCTTTTAATGAATATCACGCAAATCGTCATGGTGATAGGTACGTACGGTTTGTCCAGCATGTCCTAGGTGTGTCTATAAATATATATTTTTTAAAAATAATAAAAAACAGTGGCCGGCCCTGGGGATTGGGGTCAAAAACATATAATTAGGAGACTGGCCCTGGGGGATGGGGTCATCAGGGCCAATAAATTAGAATAAGAAGGGGAACCAAACAGCCCCCCTTCTTAAAAAACTAAAATAAATAAAAGACTGGCATCGTGCCGGAGGCCATGCCCCCTCCGTGCAGCACTCTGCAAACGCGCCCCCAACAGGCATCTCCAGTATGCGCCAGGGAGCTGCGCTGCAGCCAGGTGTTCTGAGGCCAAGCCCCTTTTCACACCTCTCTGCAACGCAGCTCTGTGGCGCTTACTGGAGGTACCTAGTGGTCTAGTTTGACCCTAGGGACCCTTAGGATTCAAGGGGACTTAATCTCTCAACTTAGAACAGCCACAGGGCGCGTTTACACAGTGGTGAAGGGAGGGGACGGGGCCTGAGGTGACGTGTGCAAACACGCACTATGGCACGTTTTAAATTGGGGATATAATTTCCCTTCAATACTGAGGGCCCCTGGGGGCTAACTAGCCCACCAAGTGCTTCCAGTAAGCGCCACTGAGCTGCATTGCAGAGAGGTGGTCCAGGCCGTGCCACTTTTTACACCTCTCTGCAACGCAGCTCTGTGGCACTTACTGGAGGTACCTAGTGGGCTAGTTGGACCCTAGGGACCCTCAGGATTCAAATGAACTTAATCTCCCAACTAAAAATGGACACAGGGCGTGTTTACACAGTGGTGAATGGAGGGGACGGGGCCTGAGTTAACGTGTGCAAAAACGCCCTGTGGCCTGTTTTAAGAGGTAGTTTTAATCCCCATGCCCTATTATATACTAGGGGCTTACAGAGGAGGTCATGCTAATCACAGGGGGACCCCAACGCATAATGTTCCCTAGTGTATGTAGGTGTTTTCACTGTATTCTAAGTGTCTTTTAACATAGCACTGGCTCTAGGACTGGTTAGTCAGACTCAGTTACCACCAGTATCCGTCTGAAAAAGTTGAGGGTACAGGATGATTTTGCAACAAGGCTTCTTTCTGCTCTTCTTTTTGTTCTTTCTGCACGTTATCCTTCTTCCTGCACTTATCTTCGTATTTGAGGACTTCTGTTGCTTCTTTCTGCACTTCTTTTGTTTCTTTCTGTGCATTTTTTCATCTTTCTTCACATGTCCTATCTCTGTAGGCATAGTTAGAAATTAGCATTTAAAAAACCTTTGAAATTCACAGAAAAAACCATAGGTTTCAGGCACGTTATAGTTAGGAATTAGCATTTAAAAAACCTCAGAAATTCACTGAAAAAACCATAGGTTTCAGGGGTGTTATAGTTAGCTGGACTTTTCACTTGTACAAAACCATTGAAATTCCCCCGTTATAGTTAGTTCAGCTAACTATAACTCGCGCGCCCGCAATGCACTGCTGATGACGTCACATATTACATCACTCATGACATGGTCAGTGACATCACTCATGCCATCACTGATGACATCTCAAATGACATCACTGATGACATCATCCTTGTGATAGAGTGGCAGACCTCCTCTCACCCTAATATAACCTTTGATACACACATTCAAAAATAGAGACTAAAATTTTCAAAACAATGGACATACCAATACCAGTTACAACAACCTCATCAGTAATTCTAAGATCCACATACACATCCACTCATTCACCAACAGTCCTATACAGTCACTCATACATGTACTCACTCATCATATGTACTCATACACCTATACATCCTGTTACACAATGCCACTCATCCATAGAGTTACTCACACACATAGTCACTCATGCTAATAAAGAATCAAACATACATTTACTTGCATATACAGTTATACACACACCACCATACTTACTTCTACGGAAACTTACACATACTTAGTCTTTTAAACAATCACTTATAGAAACACATACTTATTCATACAGGAACTCTTTCAATCTCTCACTCTCACATATACTCACATATATATACCAATAGTCACATATACTAGTTTAAAACATATGTAGTTACTCATAAAGACACTATTGAGACAGTCATTCACTCACTAACACACCCATACACACACTCATCCACCCATACAGTCCTGCACACATGCTGTGTTCAACACATACAAACCGTGAGTCACTCATTCATGCACCTATGCACTACGTAATACCCCCCGCCGAACCATGCAGACACTCAGACTGATACTCAAAAAACCAACTAATAACCTATATAGACACCCATGTAGCTACTCACCAACCCATGCAGCCACTTATACACAAAGTGAGAGACTGATACAGATATTTACATATTTAAACATTACTCACTAAGCCATGTATTCACTATGATACACTTAATCAGTCAGTTACACAATCAATTTTTCAAAAACAAATCATCCATTTAGACACTTATATACCCATTTATTCTTCCATCGACCTTGAGATATACATATATAAAACATATTTAATTTTCAGAAAAACACACATTCACTGGATGATGTCAACAGTGATGTCATCAGTGATGTCATTTGAGATGTCATCAGTGATGTCATGAGTGATGTCACTGACCATGTCATGAGTGATGTAATATGTGACGTCATCAGCAGTGCATTGCGGGCGCGCGAGTTATAGTTAGCTGAACTAACTATAACGGGGGAATTTCAATGGTTTTGTACAAGTGAAAAGTCCAGCTAACTATAACACCCCTGAAACCTATGGTTTTTTCAGTGAATATATATATATATATATATATATATATATATATATATATATATATATATACCTACGCATTATTTTACACTAAGACATTATACTTTAAGTGGGATTTTTTAATAAAATATAACTTTAAAACTAATTTTGATTTAATATATTTGAATTATGAATATCTAATTAAAAAAATATTGGAAAGATAGTAGTTTTAACTTTTTATAAGGTCTGAATGATCTTTCACATGTAGGCAGATTTCTTTGCCACAGGGAAGAGGTTTCCCTATGGTAAAGTATACAGAAAATTTTAATAGTTTCTTATATCTTAAAAAATAGTTAAAATATTTCGTACGTAACTTAAGTGTAAATTAATTTATATTCTTATTTTGTATGTATATTACATTTAGAAAACCATTGAAAAATACTTTTAAATTAATTTCAAATAACTATTATGATTATTTACTTTTAAATAAATTAAAATTTTCATAAAAATAACATTTTGCTTCAACAATCCTAAAGCAAAATGTTTATATTTGCTTCTTATGAATAGAAAAATAACAACTGTTATGATTAAAATTAGATGAAATTATTTAAACAAAAAATGTAATTAAATGTTCTTTTTCTTTTTCAAATTAATAAAGTTTATCAAACTATATCCTACCTCTAGAGCACATTTTTTTGCTGTTTCTTATTGCAACATGCATCCTTGCATTCCTTTTGGACACGAGGAAGCATTTTGAGCTAAGAATTAATGATAAACGCAGAATTATGTTTATTGCGCAATGCAAGGATAATCACAAATAATTCTTAGCTAATTTTGTGTGATTACACTATACGGAATGATGTAAGTTATATGCACCCCATATAGAAATGAAAGAGTAGGTGGAGATGAAAGTGAGAATTTATGTTTGTCAATTTGTCATTAATAGTTTTTGGTAAGTATTACTGCTTCATGTACTATAAAATCAGTCAGACCAAAAGTGTGCATGTAAAGTTTCTAGAATGTAACTATTTTTTCCATTTCTTAAATTTAATTATTTTTTTAGGTGAAAAATAATGCTAAGGCTCCTTTGGCCATCATCTGAAAGTTTGGAAGTTGTCATCTTTTCACCTGCTTCCGAGGATCTGCAGCTGCTTGTCTTCGAGGTATGGCTGCTGTGTAGGTGTTAATTCAAAACCTGTCGTCACACAGATAAAATGTGCCTTTAAAAAGTGTACATGTAGTTTCTACAGCACAGGAGCTTGTGTTTTTTGACCCATGGAAGAATTGTATAGTTTTAAACAATTCTTGTGTTTTATTTCTGATAGATGTGTGGAAGGTTTGACATACTCACCAACCGCAAAAAATGGGTTTCCAGTTTTGCAATTTTCTCATTTTTTTCCAAATAATTACAATCTCTATGGTTTTACCTTCCCCCACCGCCCTGTGCTAAGCTTTTTTTTGGCTATTTGGGGTATTTCGTGCTTTGTCCCCTGTAACTTTAAGTCCACATAAGGAATCCACTGTAAATGTGCATCCTTTTTTTCCAAAACCTTGAGTGTTCTAAAGGTACCCAGGGTTTGTGGATTCCCTTGGAGGGAACCATTCATTTGGACAGAATACTGCCAATTTGTGTTTGTTGGGGGAAAAATGGGAAAAGGGTGCTGCAGAAGAAAGCTTCTATTTTTTTCCCTGCAAAAGGTATCAACAGAGGGTTTATGGTGCTAAAATCACCATCTTCCCAGCTTTCAGGAACAGGCAGATTCTGTCAAAATAACACATTTTTCTAAACAGTTTTGGTGTTTACTGGGACATACCCTACTTTTACTATTTTGTATGCTTTCAACCTCCTTCCAGTTAGTGGCAGTAATGGGTATGAAAGCAATAATAGATCCCAGAAAACTATACATTTCTGAAAAGTAAGACAAAATTCAGAAGTCAGCAAGGGGTCAGTTGTGTAGATCCTTCAAGGGTTTTCTTTAGAAACTAACAATGAAAATAAAAAATATTGAAATCTAGTTGAAAAAACCAGTAATTTGTGCAAATGCTTTCACCTGTAACTTCTTCCGAGTATGGCAGTTTTTTTAAAGCAATATACTGGAATGTCTGCTGGACCATTCTGGTTGCGAGGATATATAGGACTTGTAGGGTCATCAAGAACTTGAGGTGTCTAGAGCCAATACCGAAGCTGCATCTTGCAATGGTTTTTCATGTGTACAGCAATTCACTTGGTAAAATATAAAGAGTGAAAAATAGGTACGAAGGAAGCCTATATATTTCCATAATGGGAATAAAATATAGAGTTTAAAACCAGTGGTATTTGCACATCCCCAACATTGTGGGTACCCACACAAGCATGTGAGTTAGAGGACATTTTTCAAAATGACTTATTTTTTACACATTATCTTACATTTGGAAGGCAGAAATGCAGTGAAAATCAACCAGTATTAACACTTCTTCTACTATTCTGAGTTCCCCTAAGTCTCCAAATAGAAATGGTACCACACTTGTGTGGGTAGGCTTATTGCCTGTGGCAGGAAATTGGCCAAGCACTCAACATTGAAAGTTTTCCAGTGAAAACTGACCCTTTTTTTACAATGTGCCTAGCTGTGGATTTTGGACCCTAGCTCAGCCAGCACCTTGGGAAACCTGGCAAACGTATACATTTTTGATAACTAGACACCCAGGGGAATCCAGGATGGTGTGACTTGTGTAGGTCTCACTGGGTTCTGTTACCAAGAATCCCTTGCAAACCTCAAACTTTGTAAAAATAAAAACAACACATTTTCCTCACATTTCTGTGAGGGAAGCTCTGGATTCTGGGGGGAGCAACACACTTCCATCCACTCAGCATTCCTCAAAGTATCGGATTTGAAAGGGATTCTGGGTAACAGAACCTGGTAAGAGGCACTCAAGTCACCCCATCCTGGATTTCCCTGGGTGTCTCATTTTACAAAATGTATTGGTTTGCTAGGTTTCCTTATGTATCGGCTGAGCTAGAGCCCAAAATCTACAGCTAGGCACACTGCGATAAAAGGGTCAGTTTTCAGTGGACACATGTAATGTGTCCATGTTGCATTTTGAGGCCTGTCCTGTCTCAGGCACTAGGCCTACCCATGCACATGAGGTACCATTTTTATCAGGAGACTTGGGGAATGTAGGGTGGGCACAAGTGTATCGCTTACCACAGATTCCAGAACTTTCCATCACATAAATTTGAGAAAAATATGTTTTTGTTTACAAAGTTTGAGGTTTGCAAGGGATTCTGGGTAACACAACTTGGTGTGTGGCACACAATTCACCCCATCCTGGAATCCCCTGGCGGGTCTAGATTTAAAACATTTACGTTTGCTAGGTTGCCCTAGGTGCTGGCTGCGCTAGGGCCCATAATCCACAGCTAGCCACATTGCAAAACAAAGGTTGGAGCCTATTGGGCTTTCTGCCATCCTGTGGGGGGGCAGATCGGGGGCTACTGCCTTGATATGCGACAAGGGGGGCAGAAAGACTGTGGCCATTTGTTTGGTGTGAGGACATTGGCATGTGCATTCTGTGCTGCCCCCTCCCCTATGTATAAAAAGAAAGCATAATCCTTGGCACATAATGAGCTCTCTGCCCCCTCGGGAGGGCAGATCAGGGGCTTTTGCCCCATATGCATTCTGGTGGGGGCAGAAAGACTGTGGCTAATTTTTTTGGGGGGGGTTTGGGGCATTGCACAGCCCCCACCCATACATATACTTAAAACAAATGCCTGGTGCCTAGTGGGCTTTCCGCTTCCCCCGGGGGCAGATAAGGAGAAATTGCCCCATCTGCTTCCTGGTGGGGCAGATAGGGTGTGACAATTGTTTTTTGGGGGATGGGGGAATTAGCATGCCCATTCTGGGCAGCTCCCATCTGTGAACTTTAAAAAAAATATTCCCTGGTTCCCAGTGGGCTTCTGTCCCCCAGGGGGCAGATAAGGGTCTATTTCCCCCATTTTTCTTCCGAGGGGGCAGAAAGACTATGACAATTTTTATTTTTTGCAGTGGAGGTTTGGCTTGCCAATCTGGGCAGTCCCTAGCCCTGAACAATAAAAAAAGAATCCCTGGTGTCTAGGGTGCTTGGGGGGCAGAAAGACCAAATGCGCCCATTTTGAAAGGGGGGGGAGCAAAACCCCTGTCCAAGGGTCCTCTCCCCCTCCCTTATTTCTGGTGTGCGGATCCCTGCTTGGGGATCACCCTCCTGCGGTGATCCCCAAGCAAGGATCCACTAGGTAGGGGTACCATTGGAATGGGGTGATTCTCCCCTTTCCAATGATACCTTTCATGTGTGTTTCAGTGCTCAGCAGGCTGATATAGCCCCACGAGCACTGAAACAGTGAAACTGGAAATAAGTTTCAGTTTAATTTGCAATGTAATTTTGTCAGCGCACCATGCGCCTGATCGGCATTACATTGAAAACCCAAAAAATGCCTCTGAGAGTTGGGGAAGCTCTTCCACATCTCCAGAGGCAAAATAAAGTGGAAATCCCTCTGCTGTTTACAGCAGATGGATTTTGTGCTGGTTTGCACATGACAGAAATGTTCGGTCATGAGATACGAGCACTGGTGCTCATGACGGAACCATTCCGGCATGAGCACTGAAGGGATTATGCAATAATAACAGGCATGTTCTACTGTACTCGCTTTCATGTTTGTTGGCGCAAAGGCCAGAAAGTCCCATATTCCCCTGCTGTATACAGAGGCAACAGCCTGTGTCGGGTTCTGAAGACAGGAGCAATTCACAAAACCATTGGAGTGAGACAGGGCTGTGTGCTTGCTCCTGTTATCTTTCTACACCAATGGAGTGGAGCTGGCTTTAGGAAAATGTTCCAAAGATGTTCCATATATTGACGCGCCTCTTCTCCCTATAATCCTCTATGCAGATGATGCAGTGCTTTTGGCTAGAATTCCCAGGGCACTGCAGAATCTCCTAGAGGAGAATACTGGATTTCTGGACAGATTGGATTTACATGTGAACTAATCAAAATCGTATTTTCTAATTACAGGGTCACTCTTAAAGAAACTCCTAGTTCTCTATTTAACCCATCACAGGACAGAGTTGGCAGATTCGTTTTCATATCTTGGCAAACTTTTTGATGGGAAATGTGTATGGAAAGATATGGTTTTGAACATAGTCCTTCACCTTGAGAGATATATTGCAGCACTTTTTAATTTTACAAAGAAGTTGGGGAATAAGCTCGTCCCTGTAGATTTACACTCCTATGCAGCAAAAACAAAGGTTATAGTGACATTTGGGGTGGCAGTGTGGGCTATGGTAGACATAGACCCCCCCCCCTACGACGAGTGCAGGATGCTTTTGCTAAAAGATTGCTATCATTGCCGCATAGTTGCTCGAATTACATCTGCCATAGGGGGTTAAGACTTTGGTATATTAGTGATGTAATTCCCCTATCCCTGCTATGACTGTGATATGTTGGCTCTGCATTGGCAAAGTTGGGTTTGCGTGAATAATTTGTTACCCCCCACAGAGTGCGCTACCTTTCCTAAGGCTAAATTGAAATCAGATTTTTCTGCCAGATGATGCCGCCATTAGATGGATTGAAAATGAAAACAAAAGCAGTGAATTCTGATGCACAATTTTATTTTGCTTTTATGCATGAATTGCAGCATCGATTTATTCTGGTTAGGTTTCATGTACATTTTATACCAATCATATTGGGATTTCCAGACAATACCTACTCGCAAAAATAAGTTCCCTCTGCCCTTCTGACCATGTATCTGTCCAGTCTGTTCAGCGCATATTAATCTTTTGCTCATTCCACATCCATCAAAGGAAAATAAAAATAGCTCCTTACTTGTGCAGCGCTAACTTTACTTGTTATAGGTTAGCTTTGTTACAGTTCCAACAGCTTGAGGAACCTTTGGTGTACTATGTTCTTGATACTTTTCTTTAGTCAACCGTGAAAGGCAGGAAAGAACTTTAGACCTATGTGATAGGACAGCTGCATCCTAAGATTACGACTTATAAACGACTCCTGGGAAGTAGTGTGAAAGTTGGTAGGCATATAGGAACTGTATTTTATTAATTTAAAAATGTTTTACTACTTAGTATGCATTTTAACTCTGATCGTTATAAGATATATGGACGTTGCAATATATTTGAAATAATTGCAATGTATGCACTTTTTATGCACCGGAAACGAGGCAAAATAAGTTTATATAGGAAGAAAGAACCTGCTTGACTTCGTGAGGAGGATGCAGGAGCCAGAGGTGCAGCGCTATAAAGCACTTAACTGCTACCCACAGTGCAGGATACCTTTCTTTCTGGGAGGGTCCAAGTATGCACGGTTGATAATCACCTGCTTCCACCAGGAGTCGGAGGTGGGATTCTGAGGTGTAGTGCTACAAAGTGGATAAGTGCTTCCTGCAGTGCAGGATACTTTCCCGTGTGGTGAGTCCAATGACTGCAAGGCCACATAATCACTTCCTTCACACTGGGAAGAGGAAACAGGCAAGCGAGGCTCAGCACTACAAAGCACATAACTGCAACCCAAATGTAGAAAGATATGCCCGGGAAAAGACCGGGCCAAAGCAGGTCTGTCTCCACCAGTCAGCAGCCGATAGAGGATGGACTCCCCCCATCTCCCCCTGTTCATTTGGATCACTCCAACTTACTAACATATGGGGAAACTGAAGGCATCAGGCGATGTTTGTTTAGTCTCAAAGGGTACAATTATACCTGATCACTCCTTACACAGGTACCTCAGCATCTCTGTCGACCACTTCAGTTAGAGACTCCGGATCCCAAGCAGATGCCTCTCTCAGATAGTAGTATTCTATCATATGTACTAACATTCTCTGACCAAAAACAGGTAGGTTTTTCAGGTTTCAAAACTATTAATTACAAAGTGATTGCATTAACATGTTTGACAACAGAGGACCATTGCCCTGGCAATAACATAAAATAATGGTACATAACTTGAATATAATATCCAAATCAACAGATATAGGGCCTCATTAGGATGGCGGTCAGACCACCACTGACAGGCCATCAATGGCGGTACAACCGCCATCCAGCAGAGCGATCCGACCACTGCATTATGATGCAAGGGGTCGGACCACATTGGTTGGAGGGACTGAACAGTGCTTCCAATTGGATCAAGGAGCTTATCCGGCCATTGGTTAGATTGTATTCCCTACAATAGGGGCAGTGCCTGTGCAGGCACCACCATAGAAAGTACAATGTCTCTTTCCGACAGCCTTTCCCAGGTGGTCCGACCTCCATGGAAAGGCCATCGGAAATAGACTATGGGCTCCCACTGTGAGGTCCGGGGGTCACCTGTAGAGCCCCCACCAAACATTCTTACCCTGTGTGCCAGACACCACATGGTGCCTGGCACACGGTGCATGAATGTTTTCAAATATCCCTTTTTCCACTGTGGCTTGTGCTGTGGCCCTTTTTGGGCCGCAGCAGAAACTGCAATGAAACAAAACATGATGCCGACTGCCTACACTGCCGTCACATCATAATTTGGCGGGTGGGACCACCGACTAGTTGTCGGTTGGTCCCAATCCCGCTGCGATGTTAGTAGGATGCTGGTCCGACCGCCATCGTAATCAGGTCCATAGTCATGTGACTTCTGGGTGCAAATGGTTTAAAACGTGGTTTTATTTCTGTGGGCTCGAGAAGCGCTCAAATGCCAATTTGTTGTTTTGACTGGAGCTCTGAAAATCCATTCTAGAAATGGGCCTCTCACTCACCTGAGCTTTTTTATATGTCTGGAGCCACACTGTGAGATGTTCACCTTGTGATTAAGCAATTCTATTTCCATGTTCTAATTCTTTGCCTTTCTCAAGCTAAAAACCCACACTTTAAATTTGCCACATGCATGAATACGATTCAAGTTGCTACAGGCCCGAATGCCCAATTTGCAGTCTTTGCATTCTTTAATAAAATGTTTCGATATAGTGCTTTTACCACACGTCTATGCCATCATACTATGCAGTCTTTTCTACAGTGCTTGCACAAAAATAAATATTGGCAAGAAGTGGTTCTGAAAGAAACATCTGTGTCACGTTTGCTTAATTGGTTGAAAGAATCTGGCACAGGGTTGCTCAACTTCTGTCGACAACATAACGTTCATGTCACACACCTGTCCGAGCATGCATGGTCACCCTCATCCATGGTAGGAGTGCTTTCAACTGCTTCAATAGGGATTGGAGATTTAACCATAGGCGGCACTTGTTTAAATGTCATGTAGCAGCAAACAAACGCATATTCTTAAAGGATAAGTCAGGCCTCATGATATAAGCGTCTTCATGTGTGTGCTGCTTTGATAGTGCTGCACACTGTCTGAATAATTCATTTGCCCCCAGTGGCTCCACTTGCACATGTGGTCCCAAGCCTGAAGCCTCTGACCCCTGACTAGAAGGGGTAGGAGAACACTGGAAAATTGATTGGTGGTAGAAAAATGCAAAAAAGAAGTAGCCAACTGCCTAAATTGGTAGGGCTTGCTAGTGCTCCCTACTTCCAGGCTGTGCTTATATCTGTTAAGAATGAAATATCTGCTTGAACCACTAAACTGCCGTGCGATAGAATTTTAATTCTGCCTGGGCTCTGATACATCCATATCCACCTCACCAGCGGAAGTGTTCTTCAAGAATCCATCCCAACCCTGCTGGTGCCAAAGGCACAATTCAGTACAGGTTGAAGGTCATTCACCACACTTCAATGTCTTTGGTCTGGAAACATCCAGCTGAGTTACCTTTACCTTCTGCTTCAATAGTTATCACTGCCTTAACTCACTCTTTCTTCATTTCGAGCTCTTCACATCTCTATCCATGCAGGACTGACCTCTTCCCATTCAGCTCAGTTTATATTGTCGTATTTAATGTACAACTATTTTGAAAGTATTGTTACCAAAGTGTATTCTAACTTTGTCTTCTAAAATCATAATACCATAGCCAATGCACTTCCGACAGGGCTTTCCTGGATCTGAATGTATAACACAATTCACCGTACTTTGGGGCCGATAATGATGGTGGGAGGCCCGCCACTGCCAGCCGTGCGGTACGGAGCCCTCGCCATCGGACACCGATTTCCCCTCCACTAAATCTGGATGGCGGGGGAAATCAGCCAACGACCATGGCAGACGCAAAGACTCCCCGCCACTCTTCAGCCACAGGCAATCGGCCCGATTGCCTGGCGGACAGTCCACATTGTGAAAAATACCTAGCAGGCACCATCCGCCAAATTACAATGTGGACTTCAGCCAGCCTTTCCATGGCGGTGGAACCACCATGGAAAGGCTGGCGGGGATTGGTTTCTGTGGCCCATTGCTGGCCCTCCGTGGGTTGGGGGGAGGTAGTTGTGCACTGAGGGGTACCCATGGTACCCCTGACATTTCCATGCACAAGTTGGCAGGCACTGCGTGGTGCCTGCCACGTTGTGCGGGGCAATGCATGACATGGCCATTTAGCAGTGCGGCGGGTGCTGCTGCCAGCAGCACCCGCAGCAATGTAAAGTTGCTGACTGCGACTGCCATGGTGGTGGTCGCATCATATTAAGGGGGGTGAGACCACCGCCTTACAGGCGGGTGGTCCCAATCCCCGCTACGATGGCGGGTGGACTTAGTCCATATACGAAGTAGAAAAATGCAATGTATTGCACAGTGTTTAAATGCGGTACAAAAACTACATATCATCTCCCCTTTTGAAGAAATTGTTAGGAGTACTCAAAGCCTGATAAGTACATTCAGCAGCAACTCTCTCCTCTACCTCTCCCTGACCTGAATATGAATCCACTGGAACAGGTTCCACACTGTAATTACAGATAGAGTTTGTTATAAGCAATGGCATTAGTTGTACTTGGCATTACTTTAGTGTCACTATCCGAAGGCAGAAAGTCATTGTCTACTGTGCAGCAGTTGGGCCAATAAGAGTGTGACTTTTTTTAATAAGAGATATGTAGATACCTGTGTAGCCATAGACACTACTATGGCTATAAATATTACATCTTAGAATGGGAATTTATTTACAATTGAAAATGTTAAATGATTATGCATTTGTGCTTTCTTGTAGAACATGTCTCACTAGTTGCTTTCATCCTGAATCGGATTTTCATGAACGAAAATTCAAAAGACAAATGCCCCACTACAACTCTTCAGACATTTCTGTACTTTCGTTCACCTTAACGATTTACTCGAGTGTCCTGGGAAGCTCTATGCTTGATATACGATTTATAGAAAAGACATATGTTTCAACGTTTGGTTAAAAAAACATTGGCCAACGTGCTATGCTGATAAATGGTTTGTGTACTTAGATAAATATTGAATGACTGTTTTTTTCCTTGCCTGACATTTATAAAGTGCCTTGCAAAACAAGATGGCAATGTGGCTATAGATGCCAGGGAAGGAAGTAATCTCTATTGCACTTTATTTCCCGCACAGGGCTTATTTACAAACCACTTGAGCCCTCGGGTTCTCCCTTTTAACATGGGAAAAAGTGACATACCAGCGGTGCAACCCACTTATAAATACGCCCCAAAATGTAAAACCTAGTGACTTATTCACCATAAATCGACATATACATGTTTTCTTGGAGGGCACACCTGTTTCACCTCACATAGCAGAGTAGGCAGGAGAATGTGTTAGTTAAGAAGCATTTATTTTTTGCTGTGAGAAAACCATCCTTTTTTGCCCTGATCACTCCTATTTTTTGACTGATATTGATGATTACTGACTCTGATTGTGCCCTGGGATCTGCTAACGAGACACAGGGCCAGTGCTCTATTTAAAAGGTATGTGTCAATTAGGTGTGATTAGAATTAATTAGGACATTATACCTGTAAGTCCCTGGTACATGGTAGGGCATGTAGGTTTAGAGATCCCAGTGGAGTTGATGCACTTAAGTGTGCACTGCTGTGGTGTCTGCTGTCATTTAAACAGCAGACCAGCTTTGCAGCCTGCTTTTAAAGTAAAATGATGTCCAAATTAGCTTATGGAATCGAAAGTACTTCCAAAGTCTTAAACTACCTCATTTTGATATATACATCTCCCCAAAGGTCAGCCCTAGGTGCCCCCAGTGGAGTGTGCATTGTTATAAGCAGGTACATATAAAAGATGATTTATATGCCCTCATGAGGGAAAACTGCCAATTTCAATTTTACTCGTTGTAGTGTGATAGCTCCATAGGCTAACATGGTAAGTCTTTATTACATTTTAATAAAATCTAACGTTTGACAGGAGTGAGCTTGAACAATAATTCAAACTATAATTATTATAAAATAATAGTTATATTGTATGCAACAACTTGGCAAAGTTAGATTTATCATAAAAATTGCAGGAAAGTAGTTTCATACCTGCTTTCCTAATGTTACCTAAATTCATCCCTGTAGCAGCTTCTTCTGATTAGCCAGCCTTTGACAGGCTGGGCCAAGCTCGCTGGATTAGGTGTCAAGTGGCCTGGACTGAGACAAAGAGACCATCTGGTGGGAGGAAATCTGCTGTTGCAGATGCTTGGACAGGAAGGGCGCTGGGTACCCAAACTGGCCTTCAAGGGGAGAAAGACAGTGAGGACAGGAACCAGGCCTACCTCGATGATGTGCACCTCCAGCCAGATGGGACCCCTGTAATTGAATTAGGAGAGGGGCTGGAACTGGAGTGAAGGGAAAGGTTAGCCACACCTGTGGGTTGGGTTAGCCACACCTGACCCTCCAGGAGAGATTTTCTCCATTTTGATTTTTGTTGAGAAGGGCTTTCTGGGACAAAAATATGCCACACTTCTAAGGAAGCTGTCATCACAGAGGGTGGCACCCTGCAACCCATTGGTCAGGGCTGCCCCCTCCTCTTGCCAGCCCAGAAACTGGAATAATGATAAGAGAGCTGCCCAGCAACTCGGATACCTTCCTGGAAACATCAAGAGAAAAAGGACTGCCCTGCTAAACCCCTGGCATGACCAAGAGAGGACTGCACTCTGAAGGACTGACCCTACTGCACACTCAGTGCCTCAAAAAAAGGCTTTCACCTTGATTGAAAAGTTTAAGGAGTAGCCCCCATGAAAGCAACAGGTAGAAAAGAGCTTCAACAAGTCACCTCTATCAACTCCAACAGGGCAAGCCACACTGACCAGCTTCACCTGGATTTTAAAGAATTTGACCAAATACATTGTGGTAATTGTAGTCCCAAACACCCAAGAGGCAACTCAAACCTTCTGGACCCCTGGCTGGTGTTGTGAACCATCAAAGACCCAAAGGAGAACTTCTGGAAGAAGACCCAAAAGTGTGAGAACTCTGGACAGCTTTTGTTAAAAAGCTCCGTAAGTTGACTGACTCTGATGACAAGAGGCAAGCTGGTGATGTCAAACTGCGGCTTGGTCTGAAATCCAGGGGCCATATTATCAAGATCAGCGTTAAAATTATCGTCGCTTTAGCGGCAAGAAACTGCCGCTAAAGCGGCGATAGTGGGCTTGATAATATGCCCTTGTGAACTACCATAGAAGCCCATGTTCATACCAGAACATGGGTTTCTATGGGAATTCACAAGGGCATATTATCAGGCCCATTATCGCCGCTTTAGCAGCAGTTTCCTGCCGCTAAAGTGGCGATAACTTTAACGCTGATCTTGATAATATGGCCCCAGGTTTACCCAGCTGAAAGTTCCGGAGCTCTTCGCCGTTGATGACAAAGAAAAAGACCTCCAGGAGTCATGGAGCCATTGTGCTTTCTACATATACAAACAGTGTGCGATTGTTATATCCTGGGAGTCACATTGGGAGTCATTACATTGTGTTTTATACATTGGGAGTCATTACATAGCAGGTAAAGATCCAATCTATTATATATATCCCAAAACAAAGGACATGTCAAGGCCAACTCAATGACATACTGGTGTTTATTAATAGACAAAATGCCAACATTTCATTCCCTTTCACTGACCTGTCTCAGCTCTACTGGTCTTGTTCACAGGTGAGACGATCATGGTGCAGATACTTTCATGCCTTAAATCACAGAGGTCACGTGACCTAGTTTAAATACATTCATTACCATAATGCACTTGCAGTATCATTGCAAAATCAAGAACTGTAATAAATAATTATTCCTGCTGAATAGCGTTTTGAAACTACAGTCTCGTGAAATACAGTGTTTCATTCTAGGTCCATAAATGGTCATATGAATATTCAAAAATATATTGCCAGCCTCGCTCAAAATATGCTGCCAAAACCATGTCCTTTCAAAACACGCAGTTGAATCAGAGTCAATGAGAGAAGGCAATTCTCCTCTTTTCACCCTTTCTCACCTCCAAGCCGAAATATCTTGGAAATCCTTTTAGACTCACAGGGGGGAACAGGACATGCACTCCAAATCAATTAAAGAAAAAAGTCTAATATATATATATAACGCAAAAGCAATAACTGGAGGCAATGTCTGATCCCACTATATATGCAGAGGAAATATTACCTCTTAAAACAGAATAAACAAGACAATAAGATAATGTATTATCAACATGAACCTACATAATTTACTTGAATGGCCCCTTGAATTACGAAAGCCCGGTTTATTTATTTGGCTCTTTTTGCACATACATCGCACATAACACATTGCACTTTTACAGAAACAATAGCTGTATCTTTTATTGCTTTTGCTTTTAATTAATGTACCACGATGGAGGAAAGAGAATTCTCGAAAATTTCTATACTTAGACAAGCATTGGGCACAGCAGGCATTATGAACGACATGGTGGTATTTTACCGATATGTATAGATATAACTAGGTAAAGCACATTCACCAAAAATGGTATTAATGTGCACCTTTGAAAATGAAATTGCATCAAGTGTTTAACCATTACATAAATACCATTTGGGCTCTACACGATGTAAATAAGGCCAAGCTTTTGTCTATGTCTATTTTTAAATCAGTACGTCATGT
Source organism: Triturus cristatus (assembly GCF_964204655.1). Taxonomy (NCBI): domain Eukaryota; kingdom Metazoa; phylum Chordata; class Amphibia; order Caudata; family Salamandridae; genus Triturus; species Triturus cristatus. Next base: position 1,336,195,294 of record NC_140591.1, read on the forward strand.
CCGTCATGTGGTCATTAGCACACTCGTACTTTCACTTTAAAAGGGAGTTACCTCTATTATGCCACTGTCATGTGATCAAGGCTCAGGCGAGCCGAAACGCGTAATGGCGACAAAGGAATAAAGGAATAACTTTGCACAAATTTCTGGGTCTGTGTCCATCTTTCGGGAGAGCCGCTCGTTGAAGTTCAGCGGAGGAATACTCGTAATATTACTGGTCGTTTGCTTGTCTCGCACGACCATTCACAGACCCCCTTCTCGGAACAGGTCGACGGAGCAGTGAGACTTCTCTTCCGGGGCAACCTGGAAGCCCGCCTACATCCCGTAAAGGATACCGACCGCCGGACCCCCCACAACCCAGAAGCAGCTAGGAAACCTGAAAAAATTCAGTAAACGCCGAGTCGGAGGACCCGGGGATTACAGAAGATTGCAGGTAGGCACACAAGTGGGCATTGTGGGGTGAGGAGGCGTGCAACTCTTCAAACAACGCAGCTATACTTAACTCTGCATTAGCTGAAGTTTTGATAACACGGATAATTTTCCTAATGTCGGCTGACGTGGCAAGAGCACGGGAAGCGGCAGCAACAGAGATGTTCTCTGACACCCTCCCATCTACGAGCAATACGACGGAGCCTATACCGGATAAAACAAATACGAATAATTCAGTGAGGGACTTATTCAGAAAACTTGAGAAAAAAATGAAATCTGAAATGAGCAAATGGTGGGAGTCTAAATCGCTACAAGGTTATATTGAGGTGAACAGGATACCTAGAGGTTTACGCATATTAACGGCACCAAGTTACGAGGAACCCAATCCTGAATTAATGAAAGAATGGGCTGAATGCAACCTAGAATCTTCTAGGAAGTTGACTCTTATCCTAATTAAATACGCAGACATTGACAGAGCCAAGCTTCTGGGTGAAATAGATGAAATTAATGAAGAATTGGAAAAACACGAACATAAGGATGAACAAAACCAATTAAGGAACGAAATGATGACTCGCCTACAAAAAGAGGAGGAAAAAATCAAAATCAGAAAAGCATTTAAATTCCAGAGAGATAGAACGAACTATGAGTTGGGTCAAATTTTTACTTTTGCAAAACACTATGACGCACTGAGAAAGTCCAAATTTCGTAATGTGGATGGAGTACCAATAATGTCTAAACACAACGAGGGCCAATACAATCCAATGGCAAATACCCCCCAATCAGAAGTCAGCTCAGGGGGAAGTAGCGAATCCGAATCTGAGATGCACAACACCACAATGATGGGACTTAAATCCAAGCCATCCCCAGGAGAGGAACTTAATTTTTTATGCCAAGAACGCAGACAAACTCTGCGTCCAAGACCTCCAGCAAATCAAGCACCTCCAACTACAAATGACGGCAGAGGCGTAAAGCCAGCAGCAAACGAGCAAAAACAAATAAGAAGGAGAGGACGAGGATATTGGAGGAAGAAACAATAATGGACGAACAGGTAGAAAACACCATCATCAATCTGTCCAATGTTGTGCTGACGAAACAAGAAACAAACATACTAAGACTTGGTCTCTCATATGCGCCACAAAATAACTTTGATTATGCAGCAACCAGACTTGATTTATACAAAGGGGTACGAAAGTTAAAATTGAAGAAGCATTTTCTTATCAATACACCCAATCAAGCAACCAACAGACAAGTCTTTACAACTGACATTAAACGAGGGTCGACGACTTTGACTCAATCTGATGCACCTCTTTTACAAATTATGGAAGATTTAAACAACGAAAGCAACCATACAAATGAAACCTTTTAAGCCAGTCCATTCAAACCTAAATCCTCCTTCAATCCAATAATGATTCGTGATTCCATTGACATTTTTCATGAAGCTGTAACCACACAAATCAAAGAGCTACATAGGAAGACACAATCCAAAACAAGACATTACAACAAAGTCAATCAGCAATATCGATTGTTAACATCCAAATTACAAAAAAACAAGGAAATTACAATCCGCAATAGCGATAAGGGCGGCAACACTGTAATTTGGCCAACGACATTATATAATAAAGAAGCGTACAAACAACTTAATGATCGTGATTGCTACACAAGGATTACCATGGGCAAAATGAAAATCACACACAAGGAATTCCATCCTAAGCTCGCTAAATGGAAAAATGCGAAATTGATCAGCAATGATGAATTCAAATTCTTAAAACATGACAATCCCACAACACAGACCATCTATTTCATCCCAAAAATTCACAAGAACTACAACGAACCCCCTGGAAGACCAATAATCAGTGCTAAAAATAGTTTGGTGGAACACACAACAAAATACATTGATTATTATTTACAGGAGTTTGTACAGAATCTACCATCCTACGTAAAAGATACTAGTGACTTTCTCAGGAAAATTTAGAACTTTGAGTGGCAGGATGATTATTTACTGATGGCATTGGATGTAACCTCCCTGTACACCAGCATTAAACATACGGACGGTATAACAGCAATCCAATATTACCTTGCACAAAGATCTACACAGCATCAAGAACACAGCAATATGCTTGTAGAAATGATTGAATTCTGTTTGCATAACAACACCTTTATGTTTAATAGCCAACTATATCAGCAAACCAGAGGTGTAGCTATGGGGGCCAGCTTCTCACCAAGCTATGCATGTCTGCACATGGGCAGATGGGAAGAGCTGGTCCTCAAGGAGGAATTTGGTGATAATGTCATGAATAATGTCAAAATCTGGCTCAGATACATTGATGATCTCTTTGTAGTTTGGCATGGCACACCACAATAAGCAAATGAGTTCATTCAGAATATCAATGTCAACAATATGAATTTACATTTCACCGCCACAGTCAGTCATTCCCAGATTGAATTCTTAGATACCCAAGTCTACATAAGCAATAACAAAATTGAAACCCGACTTTTTAGAAAACAGACAGCGGGTAACTCCACCCTTCATGCATCCAGTGCGCATCCTAAACACCTTATCAACAGCATCCCCTATGGGGAAATGCTGCGCATTAGGCGCATATGTAGCAACAATCAGGACCTAAAGATAGCACAGGATGAAAGCAAGTGTCGCTTTATGCAACGTGGGTACAAAACTATTGTCATTGACAATGCAATCAAGAAGTCCATGTCCTGTAGTAGGGAAGAAGCTATTAAGGATAAAAAAGCTGACAAGAAATCCCATGCTAAATCTAGGAGGGCCAGCCTTGATAATATGACCCATCGCAATACTGAAAGCACTAATTTGAAAGAGGAATTCGGTCTGATCATCCAATATTGCCAACAACACAAAAGTTTGAATAGAATCATCCAGCAGAATTGGCCTTTGGCACTCAGTGACCCTGTGATAGGACTCCTGTTGCCGCAGAGGGTGTCCATCACTTACAGTAAGGCGCCCTCAATGAGAGACACACTAGTCCACACAAGTCCTGAGGTGATTGACAATAGCAGCTGGATACAATCTGTTAAAGGATTTTTTAGATGCAAAACCTGCAAGGCATGCATTCAGGGAGTCAACACCAACACATACAAAACCCTGTTTAGTGATCAAAACTATACTATTTCCAAATTTTTAACATGTAAGACAGAATATGCTGTTTATGTTCTCTCATGTCCCTGTAATTTACGGTACATAGGCAGCACTAAATTACCTGTCTTTAAACGTATCCTCCAACATCTAAGAGCCATCACATATCAGGACAATACCTATCCTGTTGCACGGCATTTTAGGGAACAGCATAAATCTGACAACCATTTTCTTAAATATGATGTCATAGATGCTATCCCACCAAGCAGGAGAGGAGGTGACCGTGAAAATAAATTAAGAAAACTTGAAACTCGGTACATCCTACAACTGGATACTAAGCACCCCGCAGGTCTCAATGCCACGGAGGATCTGTATGTACACATGTTTAATTTAATAAGGCATGCTTGTATGTCCCTACAAACATTGGAAGTTAATCACACGTAACCTCAGCTCTTAATACCTATTACAATTCTTTTTACATTTGTAAATCAACTTGTCATACTACCTTTTATTAACAGATCCTCTTATGTCTTACAAAAATACGATATTTTATTATTTACTGTAATTTTATAAGGTGTTTTTATTAATATCTCATAATTCAATCTTTTTACTGTATTTATTATGGTTAGCATATATGTTCTTAGTGGCACCTATCTAGATGTGACATCATACAGATAGGTCGATAGATACATTTTTAAGGCTAAATCACCTTTTTATCTATTTATTGGCATTTTTTGCACAAATTAAATGCACTAACACTTATGCACTTTACAGGTGCGGTCGGTCCACTTTGAATGGGTATAGATGAACCTGATATTAGATCAAGGAATCCACCCGTCAGTAAATAAGACAGAGGATTTGCCTAAACGGTAGGACTATGGTTTGAAACCACATTAACCTTAAATAATGAATGTTACTAGAACAACAATATAGGTCGGGGTATTAAACAAGCGAATTTCTATGATCATTCGAACGCAAAAGCAATAACTGGAGGCAATGTCTGATCCCACTATATATGCAGAGGAAATATTACCTCTTAAAACAGAATAAACAAGACAATAAGATAATGTATTATCAACATGAACCTACATAATTTACTTGAATGGCCCCTTGAATTACGAAAGCCCGGTTTATTTATTTGGCTCTTTTTGCTCATACATCGCACATAACACATTGCACTTTTACAGAAACAATAGCTGTATCTTTTATTGTTTTTGCTTTTAATTAAAGTACCACGATGGAGGAAAGAGAATTCTCAAAAATGTCTATACTTAGACAAGCATTGGGCACAGCAGGCATTATGAACAACATGGTGGTATTTTACCGATATGTATAGATATAACTAGGTAAAGCACATTCACCAAAAATGGTATTAATGTGCACCTTTGAAAATGAAATTGCATCAAGTGTTTAACCATTACATAAATACCATGTGGGCTCTACACGATGTAAATAAGGCCAAGCTTTTGTCTATGTCTATTTTGAAATCAGTACGTCACGTCCGTCATGTGGTCATTAGCACACTCGTACTTTCACTTTAAAAGGGAGTTACCTCTATTATGCCACTGTCATGTGATCAAGGCTCAGGCGAGCCGAAACGCGTAATGGCGACAAAGGAATAAAGGAATAACTTTGCACAAATTTCTGGGTCTGTGTCCATCTTTCGGGAGAGCAGCTCGTTGAAGTTCAGCAGAGGAATACTCATAATATATATATATATATATATATATATATATATCCATCGCTCCATCGGCACCTCCAGACCAGCGCACTCAGTAGACGGGTGCTTTTAAACGCGAAGCTGCATTCGCGTTCGTATATACGCGCTCACTCCCAGTCCCAGTATATATATATATAAACATATATATATATTATCTACTGGCGGTCGCCAGTAGATAGTTATAGTTAGGACCGTGTTTCCATAGGAAATCCGCAACATTCTATTTGGAATAACTTTGGCGCCGGTTGACAAATCCTTGCGAACTTTTCAAAATAGGTGGGGCGCTCCGCTCCGCTCCTACCCTGAAAATCTCGGGGGGATTCGTCAAGCGGGGGCTGAGAAAAAAGGGGGGTCCCAAAACACGTTTTCCCCATGCAATTTTCCATGGGGACCTTTAGTCCAAGGTACAGCCCGAACAGCTGAACAGAATTACTTGAAATTTGGCAGAGAGGTAGTCCTCAGCTCAGGGAAGTGCCTTTTGCAGGTCTGGTGTCAATCTGTTCAGTAGTTCCTGAGAAAATCAAAAGTAAAATCATATATATATATGTGGGCGGAGCCTAACCACACATCTCATCCTGAGATCTGATTGGCTGTCAGCACTTCATCCAAGAAGTGTTGGCAGCCATCTTGGGACCAATATACATGATAGCACCTCATTAAAAGGCATTGCAGTTAATAGAAGGTTTTAAGACTTTAGTTACATTATAAATCATTTGTTGATGGTACCATACTCATTTTAGGAATTGTGGTATGTTCTAAGGTCATCGTGATTGAGAGAAAAATATTTTCTCATGCTTTTCCCACAAAGGTTTGGAAGGTGATCTATAAGCTAAACTGAGAGCTTATTTTCTGTAAATTCACATTATCTTTCTTAGTCGTGTGAGAATGAAGTCTGACATTCTCAGTAAATCATGTACATCCAACAAGGGCAGAGACTGTCAGTTGATTCCTTTGTGTTCTACTGCAGCTTCCCAGAGTGTTCCAAAGAACAACTAGAGCGCTAACAGTCCTACTTATGATAAACGTATGGCACACCTGAAGCCATCTTGCTTGGATTAAAGTGGTAACTCTTAAAGCATTTAATTTAAAAAGGAACAAAATGAGGGGGTTCATTTTTCCATAACAAGTATGATTAGTGCTGCAGAAAGAAAAACTAGGGCACATTTTGACTTCTGAAATCCTCTTTTATTTCATTAAAAAATTCTGACATGCAGACTGAAACATGCACTTTCAATACCAGCAGCAGTTTTCCCTGGTGAGCAGTAGCTTTACTACAGTGATCTAATGAGCAAAAAGAGTGCTAACATTCTGAATTTATGGCAAATGTGTGACACATCTGAATGCCTTCTTGATGGAATCAAAGTGAAAAACTGAAAGTATATCCTACTGAGGAGACTGCAGTAAATGAGGAAATTAGGAAACTTCATAACAAATAAGTCTCCCAAGATGGCCACCAGAGACAAAAGAGCCCAAATGTAGCCCAAATATCACCCAGATGTAGCCCAAGTATAGCCCAATGACAGAATGTCCTAGAGTGTTCTTAAAAACAACTAGAGCGCTCACTGTCTTCATTATGACAAAAGTATGGCACACCTGAAGCCATCTTGATTGGAATAAACTTGTAACACTTAAAACATTTAATTTAAAAAGGAACACAATGAGGGGGTTCATTTTGCCATAGAAATTATGATTAATGCTGAAGAAAGAAAATGAGGGCACATTTTGAGAGACTTCTCAAATCCTCTTCTATTTCATTAAAACATTCTGACATGCAGACTGAAACATGCACTTTTAATACCAGGAGCAGACTTCCATGGTGAACAGTAGTTTTACTACAGTGATCTAATGAGCAACTAGAGTGCTAACTTTCAGAATTTATGGCAATTGTGTGACATATCTGAATACCTTCATGATGGAATCAAAGTAAAATACTGAAAGCATTTCCTACTGAGGAGACTGCAGTACATGAGGAAATTAGGAAACTTCATAACAAATAAATCTCCCAAGATGGCCACCGGAGACAAAAGAGCCCAAATGTAGCTCAAAATCACCCAGATGTAGCCCAAATATAGCCCAATGACAGAAGTGTGCAAAATACTTATTATTTTGTGTTTTTGCAGTGTTATATAGTGCAGACTTGTCAGGTATTAGAGTGATTTACATGAGCATTGGTTACATCACACAAGAACAAATTATTTTTGGTTGTAGACATGGGGAGACTAAGTGATTTGACCAGAATCACAGAATGTTAAACTGAAGCAGAAACTCCAACCTGGTTCCCCAGTTGCAAAGTCTGCAGTTCTGGAAGTAACACCACATCCTCTCCCCTAAGTGCAACATTTAATCAAGTGGTCAACTGGATAAAAAAACATAAAGATAACAAATAATTTAAAAATGCTTTGTTGCAATTTGAAAACTCAGAAAATATGTCCTTATTTTAGTCTTTTAGAGCACTAACCATAATTTTGATGCCAATAAGACCCTCTCATATATGTAATTTCTAAAGGAAATGCTCTAGGTATTACAGTTTTGATTACATCAAGATGACGTCAGGCGTTCCACACTTTTATAATAAATATAGAATGTTAGCAATCTAGTTGTTCATTAGGATACTGTTGAGAGGCAGAGGCCAGGGGCACGGACTCTGAAAATTGAAGGCAGGTAGGAGGGTGCAAAGGCAAAAATTTAACCACACTGAGCAGGCAGGAAGGGCCGTGGCAGCACAACAGACTATGGAGAGCAGTGGAAAGGGGGGCAGGGGCAACAAACCAACAATACAGGACTAGCAAGAGAGGCTGTGGCAATGTAATAGACCATTGTGGGCAGAAGGAAGAGGCAATGGTAGTACAACCATACATGCCAACAGACCCGATTCAGCCAGGAAACGTCCAATGTTTTTAAGCTCAAATGGGTTTTATTTGATCTGTCTCCTGTCTACAATCTCCTCTTTCTCAATGTAACTCAAAGGGGAAAATCAATACCCCAGTTTTTTTTCAAAATCTCCCTCTTACCAAGTTCAAAATGTTCGCAAGTATGGTACATTGGATCATGGAAGGAAATGGGGTAGGGACATGGACTTGGATAACAGAGGACAGGAGGGACATGGAGAGGTGCACCAAACTGACCCTGCAGGGCAGGTATCAGGGTTTGCAGCAGCACAATACACCACACAGGGCATGCGGGACGGGAGTGCAGCACAACAATCCATAGAAAGCAAGAGGGAGGGGACAGGACCATGCACATGGACAACAGAGAACAGAGGGGCCAGAGGCAATGGTAGCTAGCTGACCATAATGGACAGACAGGAGAGAAAGCTGCAGCATAACAGACCATAAAGGGCAGGAGGGACGGATCAGGGGCATTACAATGGAACAGACAAGCCAGGATGGAGGGAGTAGGGGTCTGCACATGTACACAGAGGGCTGGGGGCAAGGGGGCAGGGCAGGAGCAGCAAGATAGCCATGGAGGTCAGGCAGGATGGGCACTAGAAGCAAGACACACCATGAAGAGCAACAGTGAGACTGTGATGGCATACACACAGACCATGGAGGGAAGGTGGGAGGGGGTCAGGGGCAGCTAACTGACCACACAGGGAAGGTGGCAGGGGCCATGGCAGCACAGAAGACCATGCATGGCAAGTGGGAGGGTTAGTGGCAGCACAATGGCTATGATGGGCAAGAAGGAGGGTGCAGGGGCATGCACAAAGGACGATGGAGGATAGAAGGGAGGGTCAGGACTTGTGCACAGACAAGAAAGTTCAGGGGAAGGGGCCTCACAACAGACCGCACGGGGCAGGCAGGAGGAGCAGTTGCAGCACAACAGACCAGGGAGGGCAGAAGGGTGTGGCAGTACAATGGACCATGTAGGACAGGAGGAAGAGGATAGGGGCATGGCATGTGAACAGGCAGGGTGGAGGTGGCAGGGACAGGTTACAGTCATCTGACAATGCTAGGCAGGTGGGAGGGGAGTGGCAGCTCAACAGAACAGAGTAGATAGGAGTGGCAGGTCCATGGAACATGGTGGGCAAAAAGGATGGAGCAGGGGCATGCACAAAGACATCGGAGGGCAGGTGGAAGGCGAATAGGGGCAGCAAGCTAAGTACAGAGTTTAAGCAGGAGGTCAATGATGGGGCATATAATTGGGCAATGGAGGGCAGGAGGAGGGGACTGGTACATCATACTAAATTGAGGGCAGTGGCAGCACATCAGACCATGCATGGCAGGAGGGAGGAGGCTAGTCCATGGATTCACACAACAGAGGATAGGGAGGAGGGGGATGGGGCAGCAAGCTAACTGTTCAGAGAAGGCGGGTATTAGAAACTTTATTGTTTTTAAAACGTGTGTCTGTGCGAACTACTTAAAATATGAACAAGTATGCAGCATAATCTCACTTTTATTTAGGAAGAAGAGGACGTTTGTGACTGTGACTCCGGGCTCACTTGGCAGAAACACCCCCTGACCCTCCACCCCCTATCGCAAAATGTAATGCCCGGGAAAATGGTAGGTGAACACAGTGTTATATAGAACATAGTCCTGAGAGCACGATTGCAAATGAAAACTAGATATAGTGTATGGTATAAACTATGCACCAAAAAGTGTGATATAAGATGAACCGGGCGTGAAATATAATATGCAATACATTGTGCGCAATGACAGATTCATTGGAGAGCGCGAGATAGCACAGGCACTAGCGCGTGCTATGCGATGTGCGCCTTGGAGTGTAATATGCACAGGGCAGTGTTGTGTAACCTAACTAGTCTCTAAATTTGTAATATAAAATATGTGCTGGGGAGTGTAACGTTGCATATGCACTGTGACAAAGATATGGATCCCAGATTGTAATATGTATGGCATAGCACTGTGCGTTATAACATAGGCATCGAGGAAGGCACGTTAGATGGGGCAATATAACCCGTGCGAAGACAAGTGTGGCATGACATATTCACGGGGTGGTGTTACAGTGCACATGGGCTAGAGAGTGTCATAGCATATGCACTAGCTGGTGGAATACAACACAGAGGTGTGTGGCACTCGGCAGGCAATGGTGGGTGTAAAACAGCATTGGGCTCTGCCAGGAGCGCGCTGTGACTCTCAAGTGATGTTCGTCCCCTTTCCAGAGAGTAAAATAAAAGTATCAGTGATGTCATTTGAGATGTCATCAGTGATGTCATGAGTGATGTCACTGACCATGTCATGAGTGATGTAATATGTGACGTCATCAGCAGTGCATTGCGGGCGCGCGAGTTATAGTTACCTGAACTAACTATAACGGGGGAATTTCAATGGTTTTGTACAAGTGAAAAGTCCAGCTAACTATAACACCCCTGAAACCTATGGTTTTTTCAGTGAATTTCTGAGGTTTTTTAAATGCTAATTCCTAACTATAACGTGCCTGAAACCTATGGTTTTTTCTGTGAATATATATATATATATATATATATATATATATATATATATATATATATATATATATATATATATTAAACCACAGTTTGCCCACAAACGGAGTTGCACTCAAAAGCAGGCGAATCCCATCACGCAGATTTTCACGAAGGATTCTTTATTCTAGCAACTGGTTACATCACCAAATATTTCATTTTCGCGTGCTTGTGTGATGCCCGGCCCTGTGGCAGGCTGTGGAGATTTCTGGGTGCAGTTAAAGTTGAACCAGAGCCCGGGGATGACGAGTTAAGTCGCAGGCTGTGGTCACTGGCCCGGCCAGGGGACCCCTGGCACGAACGTGGCCAAGTTTGCGCACGTACAATGGGCCATTGTGGCGGGGGATGCGGGCCCATCTGCTGGGAGGAGCGGAGCCCTGACTCTGCCGCATCCCTCTAGTTTTCGCTGGGTCCGGTAGGGATCCACTCATTAATGAGCGCGTTTTGTTGATTGCAGTGGTGGCTGGAGACATTTGAAAGTGGTGAGGCGTAAAGTTTCTGTCGGAGTGCACCGTGGCAAGCGATATAGACCTGCAGATATAGACACGTGTAAAGCTAAAAGCACAGTCCAATATACACACATTCGAGGTTAAACACACACACACACACATGCACCAACACACACACACATTCGAGGTTTCTCTCACACATACACACACACACTCGATGTTTCTCTCACACACACACACACTTGCAGACACACTCACAATGTATCTTTGTTTGGCATCCTTGTCTGAACACCTTTTCTCTGAACAAGTGTCCTTTACTGTGTTCTCCCGGTGCATGGATAATTCTCTTTAGTGGCGTCAGCGAAAGAGATTCAGGTAGCTTGCTGACGCCAGTGAGGGGTAAAGGCCAGCCCACCGATGTCAATGAAGGGACAGAACAGCTTACTGACGTCGATGAGACATACGAGGAAATAGGGGAGCACTCAGCAAAGTAGCAAACTGCAAAAAGAAATACATTAAACAGCGTGATCGCAGCAGAATCGTGAAAGAAAAGGCATTCATAGCATTTTAAGTGACCAGATTTGCATATTTTAAAATGATGTCCAGGAGTGGAACCAGCAGGCACGAGAGGATCACAAATGCGTCATTACTAATAATGTTTTTAGGTAAAAATAAAATTTAAATAAAGCATTAAGTAAATATTGTGTACAGGGTGCTTAATTCGAGTACAGCAAACTGAGATGACACATTAAGCCTTGGAACAATCATAGCTTAATTCTCATCCCGGCTTCACTATGTCACTAAACTCCGTGATCCTGGGGCGATTGCTTTCATCTACACGGAGCGGGACAAGAAAATAGTTATGTCGCCATTATGCGGAAAACGACGCAGCAGCAGAATTTCATAATTTCAGTGTCCCTATCATAAGAAAGCATAAGTTACGTTTCCTCCGTAGGAGAGTTGCAAGGGTGTGGCAGCTGTAATGTTGTTGCTTTTCATAGACATTAATTCAAGAAAAAATGCATGCAACATGCGTCTCCTCGTCTTGCCCTCCCTCCCTCACCTCACACTACAAGGCAAAACATAATCTATTTTGGTGAAAGATGGCATCGGTGGGGCTGAATTATAGCATTTTCTGGAAGATGCTGTGGGGAGTACCTCAGAGCGACTGCCGGCTGCATTTGAAGAGCTACAAAGCGTCTCTACCTCGGAGTCACTCCTTGCTTCAGCCAAGCGTGCGAAGAGCCGCCAACTAGATTTACCGAAGTTGTATTGTAGGGTGTAGTGTGTGCACTCCGTATCATATGGGAATAGTGATGCAGGAGGAGATGAAACGATTTGCCCAGGGTCACACAGTTTAATGAGGGAGAGAAGCTGGGATCGGCAGTCGCGGCTTGCAATACTCGATGGGGGTGGACTCGGGTGGGGACAGGGGGAGTTTTAAATTAAAATAAAATTAAAACTTACCTGACCGGCCTCTGCTCCTGGGCCGGGGTCCAGCGTTGGCGCTCTTCAGTTTGTGAACAGGAGCAGCAGCATCACAGGACTCCCGCCCTGAGTTCTTCAATTCCGGCCGTCTGCAGCTTTCCTTGCGTCATCGGGACCTGCAGCCTCCCTCCCTCCCCTCCACCAATCAGACTCTCCAGGTGAATCTGAGCGCGCCCCACCTGGGCCATTTTCTCTATGTAGGCTGCTGCATGCAGCAGCCTACATAGAGAAAAGGGAGAGTGGGCGGTCCTGCTCAAGGGTAGGGGGGAGTGGCTTGCCCACTGTTGTGCATACGGACTGTTTGATCGGCCCCAGGGCCGACCAAGCAGTTCCTATGCACAACAGTGGGCAAGCCACTCCCCCCTGCCCTCAAGCAGGACCGTCCACCCCCAACCAGGCACTTCTGCTTTCTCGCAGTGCGAGAAGGCAGAAACATAAATGGTAGTTATTACCATTTATGTTTCTGCCTTCTCGCACTGCGAGAAAGCAGGGGGGCGGCGCCCAAACGCCCCTATGGAGGAGCCGCCACTGGTTGATTGCTTTAATTGTTATTCCTGAAACAAGGCGCGATCCTTCGCAGGCGCACAATGGTGAATTTTTTGAGGCCAGCGAGTGCATCCATCCGATGGCTGGTCCTGCCCGAGAGCCATCGGCGGCCGTGACTTCAAAGCCTCAGCGCGGAGGGAGGGCTCCGAGCCAGAGGACGCCTTCCACTGAGGACTGCCTGTGGGTACCGGGGGCTCCATGGAGAGGCAAGCTGCGCTGGGGAGCAGCGGGAGCTGTGGATTGCTGGCAGCACCCAGGGTGTGTTTGGAAACACAAGAGGCGAACCCGGTGACCGACAGTGCCAGAGTCCACAGCCCACCAAGGTAGCCTCAGCCTCACAGAGCCATACAGCCCCTCAGATGAGCCTCACCCTTAGTGTACCACAGCCTACTAGGGGAGCCATAGCCTTACAACACCACAGCCCACCAGGGTAGCTCCAGTCTTACAACACCACAGTCATTAGGGTAGCCACAGCCTTACTGTGCCAGCAGGCCACCAGGACAGTCACAGACGTACAAAACTCCAGACCCCCAGAGCAGCGACAGCCTTACCGTACCACAGCCCAACAGGGTAGCAACAGCCTTACAATGCCACACTGCCTCACAAAAGCAGGCACAGCCTTACAATACCACAGCTCGCCAAATCAGCCAGAGCCTTACTGGTCCAACAGCCCAGCAGAGCGGCCTCTGACTTACACTAGCACAGCCTAGCAGGGCATCCTCAGCCTTACAGAACCACAGACCACCAGGGAAACCACAGCCTTACAGAACCACAGCCCCCCAGGGAAACCACAGCCTTACTGACATAAAACCACCAGGGAATCTACAGCCCACCAGGGAAGCCACAGTCTTACAGTACCACAGCCCACCAGGGAAACCACAGCCTTACAGAACCACAACCACCTGGGAAGCTACAGCCCACCAGGGAGGCCACAGCCCACCAGGGAGGCCACAGCCTTACAGTACCACAGCCCACCAGGGAAGCCACAGCCCACCAGGGAGGCCACAGCCTTACAGTACCACAGCCCACCAGGGAAGCCACTGCCCACCAGGGAAGCCACAGCCCATCAGGGATGCCACAGCCTTACAGTACCGCAGCCCACCAGTGAAACTACCGACTTACAATACCACATCCCATCAGGGATGCCACAACCTTACAGTAACACAGCCCACCAGGGAAGCCACTGACTTTCGCTACCACAGTCCACCAGGGAAACCACAGCCTTACACAACCAAACCCACCAGGGAAGCCTCAGCCCACCAGGGATACCACAGCCTAACAGTACTGCAGCCCCCCAGTGAAGCTACTGACTTACGCTACCAAAGCCCACCAGGGCAGTCACAGCCTTACAGTACCACAGCCCACCACGGTCGCCACATCCCAGCAGGGAAGTTACATCCTGGCGGTGCCACAGCTCTGGTGTGACCCTAATTTGGAGCACCCAGAATATTCTAACCAGTTGTACTCTAAAACGATGCCTTGTTCTCGGATCCACTCCACCAGTGCAGAACACACACTCCAAACTACCCCCGAAGTTTAATCCGCGTTGTAAAGTGCGGGGGTCCTCATTTAGACATGGAATGGATGAGGGCTGGGCATCGCGTGAGAGCTGGGATTTCTATGTACCTTCTGTAGTTCACCATCATGCTCCCACCGCCTCCCAAACTTTGAAAACTCTGCCAGCGTGACTGCCTGTGAAGAGTGCTGTTTTTGTCCTCACTCTGGGTGTGTTTTGTTTTACCTAATATGAGTGGTATGATGTGTCAATCCATTCCTTGTATATCTTCCGGTTTACTCATTAGGGATGGTTTCTACAAACTCTTTCTGCTGTGTACAGGTGCAGCGCATACGTTTTTTGACTCCAAAAATGGGAGGCATTTTCAAGTGATTTTCGTAGAATGAACGATCGCTGTGTGGGCCCGTTAGTTTTGTTTGTATTTTTATTTATCCACCATAATTCCCACTCTTTTTCTCTGTTGGACGCATATAGTACCACAAAACCAACGTGGGTGCAACTCTAATTTCCGCCAGAGAACTCTGCTGATTGGCTGGTCCTGGGTGATTTTTGTGCGTAGTTGTAGTCACTTACATTGCTGTTGTGGTTTGAGCTGGCAGATTTCATTTGCGCTTAGGGTCGCAGCCAGATAGAGAGCGCCGGGTTTGTAGCATTATCATGGTTTTCATTTCAACCTGGCTGTTTGTGCTGTGACCTGCTGTCTTAAATGCCACGCCTGGTGCTCTGCACTGGCCCAGGGCTGCTCCCTGGAGATGGACAAGGCTGAGCGCTAATTAGCACACGCCGCCATTATGGCGTTCGGACCGGTCCCCGGTGGAAAGGAGGAGGTGGGAGCACTCCCAACTCCCCCATTATGCATCCAATAGGTGGCGTTTCTGTGGGGCGTGAACCGGAAGCTTCCGGTTCACGCGGGCATCCAGCGTGGGGTCCGGCCGGTTTAGACCGGCCTGGCCCATGCCCCCCCCCTTTAAAAGGGGGTGTGGGGAGCAGAACAGTCTCTTGTTCTGCTCTCCCCACGGGCACAGCACCCGGGCCACCAGCAGCCCGTAATGTATTTTCGCCACCCACCATCCCCTAAGGCAGGCAATTTAATTGTGTTGGTCAGGAATGCATTTTGGTTTGTTCTATTAAACATTTTTTCCTTGCAGGTATTTCAGGAGATAGCATTAATGCAAACTCGATGATTGGATATGTTTAATGGTGTTTATCAGCAATGTATTTGTTTTGTTCTTTTGATTTTATTGCAGGTATCGCAGGAGATAGGAGTAATGAAAATGTTATGATTTGGTACATTGTAAATGTGTTTGTCAGTAATATATTTGCTTTGTTCGTTTACTTTTATTGCAGGTATCTCAGGAGATAGAATTAATGTAAATTGATGATTAGGTACACTTTAAATGTGTTGGGCAGTTATGCATTTGCTTGTCTCTTTTACTTTTATTACAGGTATCTCATGAGATAGTTAAGGAAAATATGATGTTTTGGTGAATTGAGAATAATAAAAGTGTTATTATTTGTAAGCTTGTCAAGTTCAGGATTGGTTAATACAGAGTTATGTGATTGAAATATAACGTTTAAATAGATGTCAGTACATGTTATTTGATTTCACGTAATAATGTCGTATTTAGTTGTGTGTGTCTCTGGTCAGGCGGTAAGGTCATGATTGGTAAGCATAGTCTTCGGTCCTTAGCGGTCAGAACCATGTAACTCCAGGGGCAGTGACAGCCGGTAGGTAGGCTGTCGGGGTGCGGGGGCCGGCGGAGTCATTCTTTCCAATGGGCCTGTGGCCACCCCCGCACGCGCATGTGCATCAGGGCGCAAGTATGCAGAATTTCTGCAGCCCCCGTTAGGAAGTTTAAGGGCGCAGCCAACTCCAGCGAAGTAATTTTGCGTACTTTGCTAGTTTGCTGGGATCTGGAGGCTGCCAGTCATTGACCGTGCCGTAGGCTCTAGAGGGGACACGCAGAAAGTGAATATATGCATTGTTAGATTTACGGTAGGAGTGTTGTGTGTATTAGAAGTTAAGGCTAGCCATGTGAAATCATTGGTCTAACAATGTATTTGGCCTTTCTGCGTAATTGTACATAATGTTAATAAATAATGTTTTGTAATTTTGCAATAAATACAGCCGGGGGGTTACACCCCCTTATCCCAAAAAAAATCCAAAAATTGGTGTGGTCTACGGGTGAGGCACAGAGCACACAGGCACTCAAGAACTGCCCTCCGTTGCCCCTCACATGCCCAGTCACCCCAGAGATAACTTTCCCTCAGAGAAAGACACACGGATGGTTTTCGTGTTTAATGCACACCTCTTGTGTCAGGCTGACCTCGGGCACTACCTAGGAAGCCTGTTCCCACAGTGACACATGTCACACAGTCACCACATGCGGTTTCCTCTCTGCCCCTCACACGCTCAGCACCCCCTACCCGACCCTCAGAGACGGATGCACAGAAGGTCTTCGAGTTAAATGTTAATATAAGTTCCGACACATGGCGGATCGTGATGCCAGCGAGGAAGAAGCAGCAGTCGCGTCATTGTCAAAAAACCACAATCACAGTGTTGTCTGGTTACACATAACGCCTTCACCTGCTGTCTATCTAACTCCTTATCCTGCTCATTGTTACTCACCCGTGTACCAGGCACCTCGTTGCCAACGTGTTCTCGTACCTCTGTGTCTCTGTGCAACACCCAGCGCACATGCACACAGACCCCACGGTGTGCTCTTTGGTGTGTCAGGCATCTTTCTGCCCGTATGCTCTGGTACCTTACATCACCTGTGTCTCTGTGCAACAACCATGCGCACACACCCCACAGTGTGTTCTCTGGTGTGTCATGTACTTCTCTGCCAGCCTGCTTACCTCACACCCACCTGTGTCTCTGTGAAGCACCCAGGATCGCATGCGCACACACCCGACTTATCTGCCCTCTCCAACCAGTTTGTATGGTCTTAAATTGTTGAGGAGTTCTGATGACATCATAAACCACGAGGCTGAAAGCTAAGCGGGATTTAAGTGTAAGAATAGTTCCGAAATGGCATATAAGACAAATAGAACCTCTTATTTATTTTTACATGACATCATTATTTGATGGCATGTAGCTTGGAAGGGGTGTTTGTTTTTCAAACAGGGAAATGTTTGTTAAAAACGGTAAGTGAAGTACTGTATGTAATGAAGAATGTCCAGTTGTAGAAACTATTCTTCGTTTTGTTAAAACAAACTGTGGAAGGGAGAGAATGTTGAAGTTTTTCTTTCTGAGGTGCTCCCAACAATGAGCTACAATAGAAAGTTTATTAAACAATGGACAATGGTGACGCACTGCAGCATGTTTTGAAACTGTCATTGTGATGATGAATTTCACATTTCAAAGGAACTTTTGTGTCTGTTTGTATGTGTATAGATGGATACATAGATAGACAGACAGACAGACAGACAGACAGATAGAGAGACAGATAGATAGACAGATAGATAGATAGATAGACAGACAGACAGATAGACAGATAGATAGATAGATAGACAGACAGATAGATAAGATAGATAGATAGATAGATAGATAGATAGATAGATAGATAGATAGATAGATAGATAGATAGATAGATAGATAGATAGATAGATAGATAGATAGATAGATAGATAGATAGATAGATAGATAGATAGATAGATAGATAGATAGATAGATAGATAGATAGATAGATAGATAGATAGATAGATATTGCGAGTGTGGGGAGGGACAATGATCCGAGAGGGGCTGAATCCTTTGTGCCATGATGGCCCCCCTCACCTCAGCAATCGATAATGTTATACTCAGTGTATCTAAATACATAGTTCATGTGTGGAAATTTTTCATGTGTATTTGTTATAAACATAGACATTTAACATAAACAAATCAGAATGCCAGGGGTTACATTTGTGCATGACCACAATTGTGACTATTAGTAGAACTGTTTCCCTAGTTAGTGGGTGTAAAGTAATGCAATGTATGAGCTGTGAATACTGTTTTTTGGGGGCAGTGCTGTGATAATAAACAGTAATTTAACCATAGCACTGCAGTAATAAATGCATGAATGTGTGTTTTTTAGTACAATAGCCATGTACTGTTATAATTAACTTGTTAGCAGGTGACGTTTATGTTAACTGCCATGTCACACGATGGCGCTTGCGCCTGTCTGTCTGTCTGGGGTGATAGAGACAGACGATCTTGCAAGCCCGCTCTCTCTCCCTCCTTGGCATTTCAAGCTCTTTTCCGTCGCTCTGCTTCTGTTCTCCATTTCCACTTGTCACTACACCTCACTCCATCACTCCTGTGCTTGCTTGCTGTCCTTGCGTGCGCGTCCTTCTATGTGCCGTGTGGTCCAAAGACTACATTCTTGGCCGTCATCCTGGCGTCCGCGTTTGCGCACATGGTGCTTTGTGTGACCCTTGTCCGGTCCCTCCTTGCCTGCACCAGTGACATTATCTGAGAAGTTTTTGAAAAATGATGAAAACGCTCTGTGCAACACTGACATTTGCTGTCTCTGTCAGTGTCCCATGCCGTGACCCGCCAACCCTCGCTTCGTGCAATGAAGGCAATGTTTGAAGAGCTGGTCCGATCCTGCCCCGGGTTACTCCTGGTGGCTTGTCACGTCCTGGTTCAGGGGTCTCTGACTAGCCTGCTCTGCTGCCTGTTGCCCACCTTAGTAAAGCGTTTGTTGATGCCTCCCGCACACCTGGGTGCTGGGCACTGCACACACCTGTTTCTCTCTCAGGGGGACCAAAGATACCAAGGGCCATCGTGCGGGAGTTGACCGTGCCCACCTATGCCCATGTCCAGCAAGGAAAGCAGCCATCATCGGTATGCAGCAACCACTTAACAACCCGTGGGCCCGGTGCTACTGCACCTACTGCACTATTGATAGCTCCGTCTCTGGCTTTTAGGTAGCGGCTATGGCAGTATCCCATAATAACCATGTTCTGTAGGGATGAGGGGGCAGTGACTAAAGGTGACATTAAAGTCTGACACAAGCAACCCCTCCCCCTCCCGCCCCCACCTGTCTAACTACAGTCACACCTGCCCTGTGCAGACTGTGCAACCATTCGGACAAGGTCCTCCGGTCTGTGTGAATGAGGCAGAGAAACACATCAAACAGCGCCCCCTTCCCTAGATGTGATAAAGCCCAATGCATTGTCTATGTGCGCAATACAAAGGTCATCCCTAAAAACACGCGACATTTGGTCCCGCAGCCAGGCTTCCATCTCATGTGAAACAGAATAGCGCTACGAGCACATTGCAGATGCATTAACACAATGGTGCACTTAATGTTACAGTGTTTCACCAGTTTTACCAAATACACAAGATGTATTTCTGAATTGTGTTCTTCTGACCGCACACTCTTTCTTCGTTCAGCATTGACAATAAATGTTTAACTGCCTGTCTGTGGGGCTTATTTACAAGCCCCTTCCGCAGCCCCTACATCACCTTTTTCCATATTAAAAGTGATCTATCTATCTATCTATCTATCTATCTATCTATCTATCTATCTATCTATCTATCTATCTATCTATCTATCTATCTATCTATCTATCTATCTATCTATCTATCTATCTATCTATCTATCTATCTATCTATCTATCTATCTATCTATCTATCTATCTATCTATCTATATATCTATCTATATATCTGTTTGTCTGTCTGCCTACCTACCTTTTTACTATCACCTGTGTGGTTATCATGGGTTGAGGCGAGGATCAGGCTCCCTATGTGGAGTCGCCCTGAGCACCTCAAATAGATTTATTCAGAGCACAACCCCTGATCATAATCAAGTCTGTTGATGCAGATATTTGTTTCCAAACAAGTAGTTCAACATATAATTATTACAAGTACACACACACACACACACATGTATATATATTGACTGATTTTAGGAGTGTGTTCGGGTCCGGTAATATGCCTTTAAAGGACTCTGACTTTGCAATGTGATATTTGCCTATTAGTCCAGCTATTTTGACACCACCCTTTTGCACTATGGGAGGGGTAGTCATCTTACGGACTTGTGCACGCGCGGTGATATGTACATTTAACTCCTACTTGGACACAAATTTGTTCATCTAGGTCCCATAGCACCGGAGTCATCAGCTTTCTTGAATATTCACTGTAATTTAAGAGTTGGTTAACTGCATTTTTTAGGTCGACTTCTCATTTTGTGGCTCTGAAAGTCAGTATCTAATTACCGGCAGACCGCTTTTCATCCGAACAGCACATTCCAGTCGGAGGGGGTCTGAGATGGAATTCACCAATTTTAAAGAATGTATTTGTCTTAAGGTTTGTACACACTGCGATATTTAGGTGACACATTAAGAGTGTTTCGTGCTTTACGTATATTGTGTCAAGTTCTCCCACTCAGGCTGGCGATAACAAGACTTTTTTATGCACTGACTCTTCTTGTGTACAGTATAACAAAATAATGTGAATATGAGGATTGAGTATGTGCTTTGTGCAGCTGCTGTTTATTCAATCATATTTTACTTGCAATAATGACGGCTTTTGCTTACGCGTTAAAAGTATTTTTTTCATTTATACTTTTGCCTGAAGTGGGAGTGACTCTCTCTCTATATATATTGATAGAAAAAAAGTGCCAAACTGATTGAGAAAGGCTTCATCGAAGCCGAAACGCGTCTCTTGTGTCTTGATCAAATAAAATAAGCCGTATACCAACTACCTGATGTCCGTGCCTTCTTCATGGGAGTTTCCTGTTGAAGTTTGGAGTTTGTTTTTATATAATTATATATATATATCCTGCTCCTGCTTGCACCAATAGATTAAGAAGCACTCGAACACGAACATAGAGCTCCAAGCTTAAGCCCTTTATTAGTGGTACGGAAGACACCAGCCTGCTCCCTTTCACAGCCATCTCCCACTTGTGCCGACGCGTTTCGAAATTATCTTTCTTCTTCAAAGGCTTGTGGGAAAGGAAAAACAAGCTTAGTCCAGTCTCTCCCAGTTAAATACACAAAGATAGCGCGCCCTCTATGGACCGCTCTGCATGAGTCAACGCTGAGTGTTCTGGGAGATGTAGTCCTGAACAATTGCTTGTGAATATTCTGTTGGTGCGTGCGAGGCCCGTAGATGAGCCCTGGCAGGTGGGCGCTTCCTAGATCCAAATGTTCGTGCCCCACATAGAGAGGCCATTGGATATCAACCTCAGTGGCTCCCACTTTAGACGGGATGGTGCATTCTCTACGGCATGGCCGCCGCAAAAATATCCTGCTCCTGCTTGCACCAATAGATTAAGAAGCACTCGAACACGAACATAGAGCTCCAAGCTTAAGCCCTTTATTAGTGGTACAGAAGACATCAGCCTGCTCCCTTTCACAGCCATCTCCCACTTTTGCCGACGCGTTTCGAAATTATCTTTCTTCTTCAAAGGCTTGTGGGAAAGGAAAAACAAGCTTAGTCCAGTCTCTCCCAGTTAAATACACAAAGATAGCGCGCCCTCTATGGACCGCTCTGCATGAGTCAACGCTGAGTGTTCTGGGAGATGTAGTCCTGAACAATTGCTTGTGAATATTCTGTTGGTGCGTGCGAGGCCCGTAGATGAGCCCCGACAGGTGGGCGCTTTCTAGATCCAAATGTTCGTGCCCCACATAGAGAGGCCGTTGGATATCAACCTCAGTGGCTCCCACTTTAGACGGGATGGTGCATTCTCTACGGCATGGCCGCCGCAAAAATATCCTGCTCCTGCTTGCACAAATAGATTAAGAAGCACTCGAACACGAACATAGAGCTCCAAGCTTAAGCCCTTTATTAGTGGTACGGAAGACACCAGCCTGCTCCCTTTCACAGCCATCTCCCACTTCTGCCGACGCGTTTCGAAATTATCTTTCTTCTTCAAAGGCTTGTGGGAAAGGAAAAACAAGCTTAGTCCAGTCTCTCCCAGTTAAATACACAAAGATTGCGCACCCTCTATGGACCGCTCTGCATGAGTCAACGCTGAGTGTTCTGGGAGATGTAGTCCTAAACAATTGCTTGTGAATATTCTGTTGGTGCATGCGAGGCCCGTAGATGAACCCCGGCAGGTGGGCGCTTCCTAGATCCAAATGTTCGTGCCCCACATAGAGAGGCCGTTGGATATCAACCTCAGTGGCTCCCACTTTAGATGGGATGGTGCATTCTCTACGGCATGGCCGCCGCAAAAATATCCTGCTCCTGCTTGCACCAATAGATTAAGAAGCACTCGAACACGAACATAGAGCTCCAAGCTTAAGCCCTTTATTAGTGGTTCGGAAGACACCAGCCTGCTCCCTTTCACAGCCATCTCCCACTTCTGCCGACGCGTTTCGAAATTATCTTTCTTCTTCAAAGGATTGTGGGAAAGGAAAAACAAGCTTAGTCCAGTCTCTCCCAGTTAAATACACAAAGATAGCACGCCCTCTATGGACCGCTCTGCATGAGTCAACGCTGAGTGTTCTGGGAGATGTAGTCCTGAGCAATTGCTTGTGAATATTCTGTTGGTGCGTGCGAGGCCCGTATATGAGCCCCGGCAGGTGGGTGCTTCCTAGATCCAAATGTTCGTGCCCCACATAGAGAGGCCGTTGGATATCAACCTCAGTGGCTCCCACTTTAGACGGGATGGTGCATTCTCTACGGCATGGCCGCCGCAAAAATATCCTGCTCCTGCTTGCACCAATAGATTAAGAAGCACTCGAACACGAACATAGAGCTCCAAGCTTAAGCCCTTTATTAGTGGTACGGAAGACACCAGCCTGCTCCCTTTCACAGCCATCTCCCACTTCTGCCGACACGTTTCGAAATTATCTTTCTTCTTCAAAGGCTTGTGGGAAAGGAAAAACAAGCTTAGTCCAGTCTCTCCCAGTTAAATACACAAAGATAGCGCGCCCTCTATGGACCGCTCTGCATGAGTCAACGCTGAGTGTTCTGGGAGATGTAGTCCTGAACAATTGCTGTGAATATTCTGTTGGTGCGTGCGAGGCCCGTAGATGAGCCCCGGCAGGTGGGCGCTTCCTAGATCCAAATGTTCGTGCCCCACATAGAGAGGCCGTTGGATATCAACCTCACCAGAATATTCTGTTGGCACGCACCAACAGAATATTCACAAGCAATTGTTCAGGACTACATCTCCCAGAACACTCAGCGTTGACTCATGCAGAGCGGTCCATAGAGGGCGCGCTATCTTTGTGTATTTAACTGGGAGAGACTGGACTAAGCTTGTTTTTCCTTTCCCACAAGCCTTTGAAGAAGAAAGATCATTTCGAAACGCGTCGGCAGAAGTGGGAGATGGATGTGAAGGGGAGCAGGCTGGTGTCTTCCGTACCACTAATAAAGGGCTTAAGCTTGGAGCTCTATGTTCGTGTTCGAGTGCTTCTTAAGCTATTGGTGCAAGCAGGAGCAGGATATTTTTGTGGCGGCCATGCCGTAGAGAATGCACCATCCCGTCTAAAGTGGGAGCCACTGAGGTTGATATCCAACGGCCTCTCTATGTGGGGCACGAACATTTGGATCTAGGAAGCGCCTACCTGCCGGGGCTCATCTACGGGCCTCGCACGCACCAACAGAATATTCACAAGCAATTGTTCAGGACTACATCTCCCAGAACACTCAGCGTTGACTCATGCAGAGCGGTCCATAGAGGGCGCGCTATCTTTGTGTATTTAACTGGGAGAGACTGGACTAAGCTTGTTTTTCCTTTCCCACAAGCCTTTGAAGAAGAAAGATAATTTCGAAACGCGTCGGCAGAAGTGGGAGATGGCTGTGAAAGGGAGCAGGCTGGTGTCTTCCGTACCACTAATAAAGGGCTTAAGCTTGGAGCTCTATGTTCGTGTTCGAGTGCTTCTTAATCTATTGGTGCAAGCAGGAGCAGGATATTTTTGCAGCGGCCATGCCGTAGAGAATGCACCATCCTGTCTAAAGTGGGAGCCACTGAGGTTGATATCCAACGGCCTCTCTATGTGGGGCACGAAAGTTTGGATCTAGGAAGCACCCACCTGCCGGGGCTCATCTACGGGCCTCGCACGCACCAACAGAATATTCACAAGCAATTGTTCAGGACTACATCTCCCAGAACACTCAGCGTTGACTCATGCAGAGCGGTCCATAGAGGGCGCGCTATCTTTGAGTATTTAACTGGGAGAGACTGGACTAAGCTTGTTTTTCCTTTCCCACAAGCCTTTGAAGAAGAAAGATAATTTCGAAACGCGTCGGCAGAAGTGGGAGATGGCTGTGAAAGGGAGCAGGCTGGTGTCTTCCTTACCACTAATAAAGGGCTTAAGCTTGGAGCTCTATGTTCGTGTTCGAGTGCTTCTTAATCTATTGGTGCAAGCAGGAGCACGATATTTTTGCGGCGGCCATGCCGTAGAGAATGCACCATCCCGTCTAAAGTGTGAGCCACTGAGGTTGATATCCAACGGCCTCTCTATGTGGGGCACGAACATTTGGATCTAGGAAGCGCCCACCTGCCGGGGCTCATCTACGGGCCTCGCACGCACCAACAGAATATTCACAAGCAATTGTTCAGGACTACATCTCCCAGAACACTCAGCGTTGACTCATGCAGAGCGGTCCATAGAGGGCGCGCTATCTTTGTGTATTTAACTGGGAGAGACTGGACTAAGCTTGTTTTTCCTTTCCCACAAGCCTTTGAAGAAGAAAGATAATTTCGAAACGCGTCGGCAGAAGTGGGAGATGGCTGTGAAAGGGAGCAGGCTGGTGTCTTCCGTACCACTAATAAAGGGCTTAAGCTTGGAGCTCTATGTTCGTGTTCGAGTGCTTCTTAATCTATTGGTGCAAGCAGGAGCAGGATATTTTTGCAGCGGCCATGCCGTAGAGAATGCACCATCCCGTCTAAAGTGGGAGCCACTGAGGTTGATATCCAACGGCCTCTCTATGTGGGGCACGAACATTTGGATCTAGGAAGCGCCCACCTGCCGGGGCTCATCTACGGGCCTCGCACGCACCAACAGAATATTCACAAGCAATTGTTCAGGACTACATCTCCCAGAACACTCAGCGTTGACTCATGCAGAGCGGTCCATAGAGGGCGCGCTATCTTTGTGTATTTAACTGGGAGAGACTGGACTAAGCTTGTTTTTCCTTTCCCACAAGCCTTTGAAGAAGAAAGATAATTTCGAAACGCGTCGGCAGAAGTGGGAGATGGCTGTGAAAGGGAGCAGGCTGGTGTCTTCCGTACCACTAATAAAGGGCTTAAGCTTGGAGCTCTATGTTCGTGTTCGAGTTCTTCTTAATCTATTGGTGCAAGCAGGAGCAGGATATATATATATATATATTCACTTAAAAAAACATAGGTTTCAGACACGTTATACTTAGAAATTAGCTTTTAAAAAACCTTAGAAATTCACTGAAAAAATCATAGGTTTTAGGGAAAGTTATAGTTAGATGGACATTTTACTTGTACAAACCATAGAAATTCCCCCGTTATAGTTAGTTCAGCTAACTATAACTCGCACCCCTGCACTGCACTGCTGATGACGTAACATATTACATCACTCATGACATGGTCAGTGACATCACTGTTGACATCACTGATGACATTTCAAATGACATCACTGATGACATCACTGATGCATCATCCAGTGACTGTGTGTTTCTGTAAAGTTTAAATATGTTTAATATATATATAGGGAAAGGCGAATTGAAGAATGAGTGGGTGTATAAGTGTCTGAATGGATGATTTAGTAGGTGCGTGACTGACTCTATAAGTGAGTGATTAAACTCATCTTTCTGAATGCATGGGTTAGTGAGTAAACTGTGTGAATGTCTGTATCCGTCTGTCTGTTGGTGTGTAAGCGGCTGCATGGGTTTGTGAATAGCTACATGAGTGTCTAAATGGGTTATTGATTGGTTGTCTGAGTATCTGTATGGGTGCCTGAGTGTTTGTGTGGGTGGGGTGTGGGTGACTCTGTATATAAATGTGTGAGTGGGTGATTCACTGGGTGCATGGTTTCAAGAGTGTATCTGTGATGGACTGTATGGGTGGGTGAGTGTGTGTATGGGTGTGTTACTAAAGTGAATGTATATCTCAGTTGTATATCTGTGAGTAACTACATATGTGAAAGGCAGTATATATGTGTGTTGGAGTATATAAATGGCTATAACTGAAAGTGTGTGATTGTGAGAGTGGCTGTATGGATGAGTCTGTGCTTGTATCAGTGATTGTATAAGACCGTAAGTATGTGCTAGTATTTGTATGAGTAAGTGAGCTGGTGTGTGTATAACTGTATAGGTGAGTAAATGGGATTGTGATTAATTATTTACATCACTGACTAGGTGTGTGAGTACCTCTATGGATGAGTGGTGGTGTGTGAGTATCTTTATAGGTGAATGAGTGCATATGATAGTCCTGTACTGAGTGACCGTAAGTATGAGTGACTGTACGGGTGAGTGAGTGGATGTGTGTGTAGACCTAAGAATCAGTAAGTGGGTATCTAGTTATTGGGCTTAGAGTGTCTATGGTTTTGAGAATGTCAGTCTGTAATTTAGAGTGGGTGTATCAAAAGTTATATTAGGGTGTGAGAAGATGCATCAAATTATCACATGGATGATGTCATCAGTGATGCAATTTGAGATGTCATCAGTGATGTCATCAGTGATGTCACTGACCATGTCATGAGTGATGTAATATGTGACGTCATCAGCAGTGCATTGCGGGGGCGCGAGTTATAGTCAGCTGAACTAACTATAACGGGGGAATTTCTATGGTTTTGTACGAGTGAAATGTCCAACTAACTATAACTTTCCCTAAAACCTTTGGCTTTTTCAGTGAATATATATATATTATCTACTGGCGGTCGCCAGTAGATAGGTATAGTTAGGACCGAGTTCCCATAGGAAATCTGAAAATTCTATTTTGAATAATTTTGGCGCCGGTTGACTTATCTTCGTGAAATTTTAAAAACTAATGGGGCGCTCCGCTCAGCTCCAACCCTGAAAGTCTCGGGGTGATTCGTAAAGCGGGGGCCGAGAAAAAAGGGGGGTCCCAAAACGCGTTTCCCCATGCATTTTCCCATAGGACCTTTAGTCGAAGGTAGAGCACGAACGGCTGAACAGAATTACTTGAAAATTGGCAAAGAGGTAGTCCTCAGGTCAGGCATGTGCCTTTTGCATATATGGTGTAAATCCGTTCAATAGTTCCTGAGAAAATCAAAAGTAAAATCACATATATATCTGGGCGGAGCCTAACCACACATCTCATCGTGAGATCTGATTGGCTGTCAGCACTTCATCCAAGAAGTGTTGGCAGCCATCTTGGGACCAATATACATGATAGCACCTCAATAAAAAGCATTGCAGTTAATAGTAGGTTTTAAGACTTTAGTTACATTATAAATCATTTGTTGATGGTACCATACTCATTTTAGGAATTGTGGTGTGTTCTAAGGTGATTTTACCATGTGAAAAAGCCTTCTGTTGTGATATCATGAATCATGTTTGAGAGAAAACTATTTTCTCATGCTTTTCCCACAGAGGTTTGGAAGGTGATCTATAAGCTAAACTGAGAGCATATTTTCTGTAAATTCACATTATCTTTCTCAGTCATGTGAGAATGAAGTCTGACATTCTCAGTAAAACATGTACATCCAACAAGGGCAGAGACTGTCAGTTGATTCCTTTGTGTTCTACTGCAGCTTCCCAGAGTGTTCTAAAGAACAACTAGAGCGCTAACAGTCCTACTTATGACAAACGTATAGCACACCTGAAGCCATCTTGGTTGGCAAAAAGTGGTAACTCTTAAAACATTTAATTTAAAAAGGAACAAAATGAGGGGGTTCATTTTGCCATAGAAAGTATGATTAGTGCTGCAGAAAGATAAATTAGGGCACATTTTGAGTGGCTTCTCAAATCCTCTTCTATTTCATTAAATAATTCTGACGTGCAGACTGAAACATGCACTTTCAATACCATCAGCAGACTTCCCTGGTGAGCAGTAGCTTTACTACAGTGATCTAATAAGCAACTAGAGTGCTAACATTCTGAATTTATGGCAAATGTGTGACACATCTGAATGCCTTCTTGATGGAATCAAAGTAAAAAACTGAAAGTATTTCCTACTGAGGAGACTGTAGTAAATGAGGAAATTAGGAAACATCATAACAAATAAGTCTCCCAAAATGGCCACCAGAGACAAAAGAGCCCAAATGTAGCCCAAATATGACCCAGATGTAGCCCAAGAATAGCCCAATGACAGAATGTCCCAGAGTGTTCGAACGAACAACTAGAGCGCTAACAGTCTTACTTATGACAAAAGTATGGCACACCTGAAGCCATCTTGATTGGAATAAAGTGGTAACACTTAAAACATTTAATTTACAAAGGAACAAAATGAGGGGATTCATTTTGCCATAGAAATTATGATTAGTGCTGTAGGAAGAAAAATTAGGGCACATTTTGACTTCTCAAATCCTCTTCTATTTCATAAAAAAATTCTGACATGCAGACTGAAACATGCACTTTGAATACCAGCAGCAGACTTCCCTAAGTTCTTTGTCACTATTTGAAAACTCAGAAAATGTCCTTATTTTAGTTTTTTAGAGCACTAACCATAATTTTGATGCAAATAAGACCCTCTCATATATGTAATTTCTAAAGGGAATACTCTAGGTATTACATCAAGATGACGTCAGGCGTTCCACACTTTTGTAATAAATATAGAATGTTAGCAATCTAGTTGTTCATTGGGATACTGTTGAGAGGCAGAGGCCAGGGGCACAGACTCTGAAAATTGAAGGCAGGTAGGAGAGTGCAGATGCAACAATTTGACCACACTGGGCAGGCAGGAAGGGCAGTGGCAGCACAACAGACTATGGAGGGCAGTGGAAAGGGGGGCAGTGGAAACAAACCAACAATACAGGACTGGCAAGAGAGGCTGTGGCAATATAATACACCATTGTGGGCAGAAGGAAGAGGCAGTGGTAGTACAACCATACATGCCAACAGACCCGTTTCAGCCAGGAAACGTCCAATGTTTTTAAGCTCAAATGGGCTTTATTTGATCTCTCTCCTGTCTACAATCTCCTCCTTTTCAATGTAACTCAAAGGGGAAATTCAATATCCCAGTTTTTTTTCAAAATCTCCCTCTTACCAAGTTCAAAATGTTCGCAAGTATGGTACATTGGATCATGGTAGGCAGGAGGAATTGGGGTAGGGACATGGACTCGGATAACAGAGGACAGGGGGGACATGGAGAGGTAAACCCAAACTGACCCTACAGGGCAGGCATCAGGGTTTGCAGCAGCACAATACACCACACAACGCATGCGGGACAGGAGTGCAGCACAACAATCCATAGAAAGCAATAGGGAGGGGACAGGACCATGCACATGGACAACAGAGATTAGAGGGGAAAGAGGCAATGGTAGCTAGCTGACCATAATGGGCAGACAGGAGAGAAAGCTGCAGCATAACAGACCATAAAGGGCAGGAGGGACGGATCAGGGGCATTACAATGGAACAGACAAGCCAGGAGGGAGGGAATAGGGGTCTGCACATGGAAACAGAGGGCTGGGGGCGAGGGGGCAAGGCAGGAGCAGCAAGATGACCATGGAGGTCAGGCAGGTTGGGCACTAGAAACAAAACACACCATGGAGAGCAACAATGAGACTATGATGGCATACACACAGACCATGGAGGGAAGGTGGGAGGGGGTCAGGGGCAGCTAGCTGACCACACAGTGAAGGTGGGAGGGGCCATGGCAGCACAGAAGACCATGGCAAGCGGGAGGGTTAGTGGCAGCACAATGGCTATGATGGGCAAGAAGGAGGGTGCAGGGGCATGCACAAAGGACCATGGAGGATAGAAGGGAGGGTCAGGACCTGGGCACAGACAAGAGAGTTCAGGGGAAGGGGCCTCACAACAGACCGCGCGGGCAGGCAGGAGGAGCAGTTGCAGCACAACAGACCAGGGAGGGCAGAAGGGTGTGGCAGTAGAATGGACCATGGAGGACAGGAGGAAGGGAGGTAGGGGCATGGCATGTGGACAGGCAGGGTTGAGGTGGCAGGGGCAGGTTACAGTTATCTGACAATGCTAGGCAGGTGGGAGGGGAGAGGCAGCTCAACAGAACACTCAGAGTAGATAGGAGTGGCAGGTCCATGGAACATGGTGGGCAAAAAGGATGGAGCAGGGGCATGCACAAAGACATCAGAGGGCAGGGGGAAGAGGAATAGGGGCAGCAAGCTAAGCACAGAGGCTAATCAGGAGGTCAATGATGGGCCAGAGAATTGGGCAATGGAGGGCAGGAGGAGTGGACTGGTACATCATGCTAAATGGAGGGCAGTGGCAGTGCTCCAGCGCGGAGTGCAAAATCCCTCCCTACCGTTGCGGACCAAAAGATCTCACACACGCACACTCTCCATACATTCGCTGGTGGGGCCCATAAGACCAACACACACTCACCATCAGTCCGTACGAGAGGCGATTATCCTTCCAAGTGCTGGATAATGAGGGAGGAAGATACCACTTTACCCTAATGAGCAACAAACCTACAAACCCTTCTTATACTCACTAGGCCCTAGATTCTACATTTGGTATTCCCCTCATGACCGGGATGGATCTGTTAGTTATAGATTTAAGTGAATTTCTAATACTCTAATTAACCTTTTCATTAACACATTTCAATGAATAAACAACCCAACTCCTTTCTGTAGATGTTCAAATCCAAATTTATATTAATATTGCAGATTAAATCATTCATTTGATCAAGTTGCCATTCATATTTACCTATTCTGGCTAAAGTCGTCCTCTATGTCAAATCTGAAAATCTCGCAAATCTATGCTCATCAATTTAGCAGGTTAAGTTCATCAGGATTTTGGGCATTAATTCAGTCCGTCAAAGATTCAGGCTAACAGCTGTCCTGCAGTGTCACCGTCCTCTTCGTCAGTATATCATCAGGAAATCGAAGGAGCGACCCTCCAACCTCTCTATTCTATGGGTTTTATAATAATTTCAATAGCAAAATGTAACAATATTGAGTTTTAAACTGTTCTGATTGGCTGATCAGGGGTCAACGTCTCCGTTCCCATAAGGTTTAGTCTATGTTGCCAGCATACTTGCTGGTTCCGGTTCTTTAATAAAGCCTCTTGTCTGTAGCGCTGGCACCTTTCCCAGTGGCCTTGATATGTACAGCTTGCCTGGGGTCAAGACAGGGCCATTGTTGCTCATCTTTTAGCGCAAGCGCACTTCACCCAAGCCTGGTTCAGCGTCGGCAGTTGGGTTAGACACCAAAAGCAGCCATAATTTGATAGGCCAGAATAATCAACTTAAGCAAAGAAACAGAAAAACCTAATTAATACATAGAAATGACTAATTAAATGTTATTCCCTCGCTAATACCCATATGTGTGTGTATTTATCGAGCCAAAAGCAACACTCAATGCGGTTTATACTTACTAAATAAAGCACGAATCACAATTTCATCATCAAAGCGAAATATATCATGCAATGTTCAAATTATCTATCATTATTATGCGTACGAAATTTAGTTCACGTCAATAATTAGGCCATGCAGATGCAAATCCCACGTGTATTTCGGTCATTAATAAGGTTGATTAGTTATTTCCACATCACTCCAAACCATTAGTACGATTATGATTAATTAATTAATCTAATTAATAAAACGACATGCAAAATGGGATGGGTATATAAAAATGTTGCATAACCCGCTCCAGCAGCAGCACATCAGACCATGCATGGCAGGAGGGAGGAGGCTAGTCCATGGATTCAGACAACAGAGGATAGGAAGGAGGTGGATGGGGCAGCAAGCTAACTGTTCAGAGAAGGTGGGTATTAGGAACTTTATTGTTTTTAAAATGTGTGTCTGTGCAAACTACTTAAAATATGAACAAGTATGCAGCATAATCTCACTTTTATTCAGGAAGAAGAGGACGTTTGTGACTGTGACTCCGGGCTCACTTGGCAGAAACACCCCCTGACCCTCCACCCCCCATCGCAAAATGTAATGCCCGTGAAAAGGGTAGGTGGACGCAGTGTTATATAGAACATAGTCCTGAGACCACGATTGAAAATGAAAACTAGATATAGTATATGGTATAAACTATGCACCAAAAAGTGTGATATAAGATGAACCGGGGCGTGAAATATAATATGCAATACATTGTGCGCAATGACAGATTCATTGGACAGCGCGAGATAGCACAGGCACTAGCGTGTGCTATGCGATGTGCGCCTTGGAGTGTAATATGCACAGGGCAGTGTTGTGTAACCTAACTAGTCTCTAAAGTTGTAATATAAAATATGTGCTGGGGAGTGTAACGTTGCATATGCACTGTGACAAAGATATGGATCCCAGATTGTAATATGTATGGCATAGCGCTGTGCATTATAACATAGACATCGAGGAAGGCACGTTAGATGGGGCAATATAACCCGTGCGAAGTCAAGTGTGGCATGACATATTCACGGTGTGGTGTTACAGTGCACATGGGCTAGAGAGTGTCATAGCATACGCACTAGCTGGTGGAATACAACACAGATGTGTGAGGCACTAGGCGGGCACTGGTGGGTGAAACATAGCATTGGGCTCAGCCAGGAGCATGCTGTGACTCTCAAGTGAGGTTCGTCTCCTTTCCAGAGAGTAAAATAAAAAGTATTACGCATCCGGCGGTGGATGTGTGTTTTATTAACCGTGAGGGGGATTTCTTGCATAGTTTGGTCGAATTTTTGTCGATTCCCCTTTGAATGGCTTTATGTGCGTGTATATTAAATGTGCCTGTCAATATTTACCCATGTTTGTATAAATAAACAACAAGGGTGTCTACTTGGAGAGTACCCACCGGCGGGGGTGCTGAGATTAGGCACGGTAGGGGGTCAGACACGTCAGAGCTTCACTAGTGGTGTAAATACATTCCATGTGGATTCATTCTATGCATAGTCGCCTTTTAATAAATATCACGCAAATCGTCATGGTGATAGGTACATACGGTTTGTCCTGCATGTCCTAGGTGTTTCTATAAATATATTTTTTTTTTAAATATTAAAAAACAAAGGCCTGCCTCGGGGGATGGGGTCCCCGGGGCCATAAGTGGCCTGAGGAGGGGGGCAACGCAGCCCCCTCCTAAAGATTTTTTTTTTAAAAAGGTCATGACCCGGGGGTTGGGTTCCCCGGGGCCGATTAAGGCCTTGAGAGGGCCAAAGTTATTTTTTTCAACAACAAAAATTAGGGTGCAGGCCCTGGGGGATGGGGTCCCCAGGGCCAGTAAATTAGAAAAAGAAGGGGGGCCACACAGCCCTCCTTCTTAAAAAAATAAAATAAATAAAAGACCGGCATCGCGCCGGAGCCCACGCCGCCTCCTTGCAGCACTCTGCAAACGTGCCCCCTGGCCAGTTGTAAGTTGGGGAATTAATTCCCCTTCAATACTGAGGGTCCCTGAGGGCCAACTAGCCCAACAGGTTTCTCCAGTATGCGCCAGGGAGCTGCGTTGCAGACAGGTGTTCTGAGGCCAGCTCTGTGGCGCTTACTGGAGGTACCTAGTGGGCTAGTTTGACCCTAGGGACCCTTAGGATTCAAGGGGACTTAATCTCTCAACTTAGAACGGCCACAGGGCACATTTACACAGTGGTAAAGGGAGGGGATGGGGCCTGAGGTGATGTCTGCAAACACGCCCTGTGGCGCGTTTTAAGTTGGGGAAATAATTCCCTTTCAATCCTGAGGGACCCTGGGGGCCAACTAGCCCACCAGGTGCTTCCTTTAAGCGCCACTGAGCTGCGTTGCAGAGAGGTGGTCCAGGCCGTGCCACTTTTTACACCTCTCTGCAATGCAACTCTGTGGCGCTTACTGGAGGTACCTAGTGGTCTAGTTGGACCCTAGGGACCCTCAGGATTCAAATGAACTTAATCTCCCAACTAAAAACGGCCACAGGGCGTGTTTACACAGTGGTGAAGGGAGGGGACGGGGCCTGAGTTAACATGTGCAAACAAGCCCTGTTGCGCGTTTTAAGTTGGGGAAATAATTCCCCTTCAATCCTGAGGGACCCTGGGGGCCAACTAGCTCACCAGGTGCTTCCAGTAAGCGCCACTGCGCTGCGTTGCAGAGAGGTGGTCTAGGCCGTGCCCCTTTTTACACCTCTCTGCAACGCAGCTCTGTGGCGCTTACTGGAGGTACCTAGTGGTCTAGTTGGACCCTAGGGTCCCTCAGGATTCAAGGGGACTTAATCTCCCAACTTAAAACGGCCACAGGGCGTGTTTACACAGTGGTGAAGGGAGGGGACGGGGCCTGAGTTAACATGTGCAAACAAGCCCTGTTGCGCGTTTTAAGTTGGGGAAATAATTCCCCTTCAATCCTGAGGGACCCTGGGGGCCAACTAGCTCACCAGGTGCTTCCAGTAAGCGCCACTGCGCTGCGTTGCAGAGAGGTGGTCTAGGCCGTGCCCCTTTTTACACCTCTCTGCAACGCAGCTCTGTGGCCCTTACTGGAGGTACCTAGTGGTCTAGTTGGACCCTAGGGACCCTCAGGATTCAAGGGGACTTAATCTCCCAACTTAAAACGGCCACAGGGCGTGTTTACACAGTGGGGAAGTGAGGGGACGGGGCCTGAGGTGACGTGTGGAAACACGCCCTGTGGCGCGTTTTAAGAGGTAGTTTTAATCCACTGCCCTATTATATACTAGGGGCTTACAGAGGAGGTCATGCTGATCACAGGGGGACCCCAACGCATAGTGTTCCCTAGTGTATGTAGGTGTTTTCACTGTATTCTGAGTGTCTTTTAACACAGCACTGGCTCTAGGACTGGTTAGTCAGACTCAGTTACCACCAGTATCCGTCTGAAAAAGTTGAGGGTACAGGATGATTTTGCAACAAGGCTTCTTTCTGCTCTTCTGTTTATTCTTTCTGCACGTTATCCTTCTTCCTGCACTTTTCTTCGTCTTTGAGGACTTCTGTTGCTTCTTTCTGCATTTCTTTTTTTTCTTTCTGTGCGTTTTTTCTTCTTTCTTCACATATCCTATCTCTGTAGGCATAGTTAGAAATTAGCATTTAAAAAACCTTTGAAATTCACTAAAAAAACATAGGTTTCAGGCATGTTATAGTTAGGAATTAGCATTTAAAAAACCTTAGAAATTCACTGAAAAAACCATAGGTTTCAGGGGCGTTATAGTTAGCTGGACTTTTCACTCGTACAAAACCATTGAAATTCCCCCGTTATAGTTAGTTCAGCTAACTATAACTCACGCGCCCGCAATTTACTGCTGATGACGTCACATATTACATCACTCATGACATGATCAGTGACATCACTCATGACATCACTGATGACATCTCAAATGACATCACTGATGACATCATCCTTGTGATAGAGTGGCAGACCTCCTCTCCCCCTAATATAACCTTTGATACACACATTCAAAAATAGAAACTAAAATGTTCAAAACAATGGACATACCAATATCAGTTACAACAACCTATTCAGTAATTCTAAGATCCACATACATCTCCACTCATTCACCAACAGTCCTATACAGTCACTCATACATGTACTCACTCATCATATGTACTCATACACCTATCCATCCTGTTACACAACGCCACTCATCCATAGAGTTACTCACACACATAGTCACTCATGCTAATAAAGAATCAAACATCCATTTACTTGCATATACAGTTATACACACACCACCACACTTACTTCTACAGAAACTTACACATACTTAGTCTTTTAAACAATCACTTATAGAAACACATACTTATTCATACAGGAACTCTTTCAATCTCTCACTCTCACATATACTCACTTATATACACCAATAGTCACATATACTAGTTTAAAACAGATGTAGTTACTCATAAAGACACTATTGAGACAGTCATTCTCTCACTAACACACCCATGCACACACTCATCCACCCATACAGTCCTGCACACATGCTGTCTTCAACACATACAAACAGTGAGTCACTCATTCATGCACCTATGCACTACGTAATACCCCCCACCGAACCATACAGACACGCAGACACTCATACTGATACTCAAAAAACCAACTAATAACCTATATAGACACTCATGTAGCTACTCACCAACCCATGCAGCCACTTATACACAAAGTGAGAGACTGATACAGATATTTACATATTTAAACATTACTCACTAACCCATGTATTCACTAAGATACACTTAATCAGTCAGTTATACAATCGATTTTTAAAAAACAAATCATCCATTTAGACACTTATATACCCATTTATTCTTCCATCGACCTTGAGATATACATATATAAAACATATGTAATTTTCAGAAAAACACACATTCACTGGATGATGTCATCAGTGATGTCATCAGTGATGTAATTTGAGATGTCATCAGTGATGTCATGAGTGATGTCACTGATCATGTCATGAGTGATGTAATATGTGACGTCATCAGCAGTGCATTGCGGGTGCGCTTATAGTTAGCTGAACTAACTATAACGGGGGAATTTCAATGGTTTTGGACGAGTGAAAAGTCCAACTAAAACGCCCCTGAAACCTATGTTTTTTTCAGTGAATATATATATATGTATATATATTTATATACTTTCGAAACGGCCCACTTTTCGACTCCTGGGCGCTCTAAGGCAGTGCATCAGAGGTACGGCAGAGCCAAGCCGCTACTATTCATCCTTTTCCCCACACAGGGCTTCCTCGTGCACTCACGAGTCAGGAAGCGGTTATGCAGTGATGCAATTCAAATTTTATTCCATTTCATTTCAGCATGCCAGTTCTACAACTCTACGCATTTCGGTCTCCACTGAGACCTTGTTCACGAGACTGACAACAGGAAATACCATTTTTTTCAAAATATAGGCCACACATATTACTAATTGCGTCATTTCCTGCTACAGGCAGCTAAGCACTGTGGTTTTTGTAGTTTTTTTTGTTTTTTTTGTTATTTGTGATTTATAACATCAACTGATCAACACATTGTAAAAAGTATATAAATTCGATCATACCACTATGGTTTGAAGACCCCAAGGTATTGGACATGTCTTGAATTGTGTCCGATATTAAATTATGTTCTTCGCGTATATAATCAATAACCGTGCTTTCGTCCACCCACGCTTGGTTCATTAATGTTAAAAAGTTTACAAACGACAAAATGAAATGGAATAAAATTTGAATTACATCACTGCATAACCGCTTCCTGACTCGTGAGTGAGCGAGGAAGCCCTGTGTGGGGAAAAGGATGAATATATATATATATATATATATATATTCACAGAAAAAACCATAGGTTTCACACATGTTATAGTTAGCGGAAATTTTACTGATAAAAAACCAATGAAATTCCCCCGTTATAGTTAGTGCAGGCAACTATAACTCACGCGACCGCAATCCTCTGCTGATGCTAATACTGTATTTAGACACTTATTTGCCCATGTCTTCTTCCATACATTTTTAGCTATACATATATTACAAATATTTTTTTTTCATAAAGACACATATGTCATCAGCAGAAGATTGTGGTCGCGTGAGTTATAGTTGCCTGCACTAACTATAACGGGGGAATTTCATTGGTTTTTTATCAGTAAAATTTCCGCTAACTATAACATGTGTGAAACCTATGCTTTTTTCTGTGAATTTGCAAGGTTTTTTAAATGCTAATTCCTAACTATAACGTGTGTGAAACCTATGGTTTTTTCAGTGAATTTGTACGGTTTTTTAAATGCTAAGTTACTTTACGCCATTCGTGGCGTGCGCGCCCACTTAACGCAGTTCGTTCCGTGCGCGCACGGTGCGCTTCGCGCACCGTGCGCGCACAGTGAGCACCCACTTTACGCAGTTAGTGCCGTGCCCACGTTACGCTAGATGGGCCATGTACGCACGATGCGCTTCGCGCACCGTGCGCACATGGAGGACATATTATGCGCTTCCTTGTGATAGGTAATCTGTTGAACTTTTTTTGGGAAATGCTGTGCTCTGATAAGCCATGCTCAAATGGTGGCCTTCGGCCACCATTTGCACACGGGGTGGAGGCAGTGTGGATTTTTTGTTTTTTTAATAATTTTATACCATACGCTTACGGTAAGCGCACGGTAAGCGTAATCGGCGAAATTTTCGAAAAATTAAAATTTACCGTTTTTTGCCTTGGGGGATCTTTGAAGACTCAACTAACATGGTTATGTGTATGGGCGCTGTCTAAACAGCCCCTTTATATGTTTTTGGCATTTGTTTATCAGCTCCCCCCTCAGAGTGCGAGAGAGAAAATGGCGGCCGCCGCTTCCTGGTTTCGACCGATTCGAATGTTTACTAAGATCTAAGAGCCAATCAGAATCGCGCTCGCGCACGCCACCGTACGCGTACGGTAAGCGTACCGTAAGCGCACCGTAAGCTGGCTCAGATATATATATTGATTTAACGGCTATTTTCTCAGAATCTACTGAACAGATTTACACCAAACCTACAAAAGGCACTTCCTTGACCTGAGGACTACCTCTCTGCCAAATTTCTAGTAATTCTGTTCAGCCGTTCGGGCTGTAGCCCTGTCTAAAGGTCCTATGGAAAAATGCATGGGAAAAACGCGTTTTGGGACCCCCCTTTTATCTCAGCCCCCGCTTGACGAATCCCCCCGAGACTTTTAGGGTAGGAGCGGAGCGGAGCGCCCCACCTATTTTGAAAAATTCGCGAGGATTCGTCGACCGGCGCCAAAGTTATTCAAAATAGAATGTTGAGGTTTTCCTATGGAAAAGGGGTCCTAACTATAACTACCTACTGGCGACCGCCAGTAGGTAATATATGTATATATATATATATATATCCCACACTTGCAGTCTCGAAAAAATCCGTGTCAACGGAAAATAGAAACCACGCAGATCCAAAGTAAGGCACAATTGTTGTTAATTTATTTCAAAGCCGAGTCTTCACAAATCTGACGCGTTTCGGGGATCCGCCCTTGCTCACAGACAATCAGTTAAATAAAATGAGCCCATTTTATACATTGAGGCTTTCAATTGGCTGCATTTTTTTCACCATTTTTTTACACCATGTGACATTTAGAAAGTGAAGACACATTACTCAAAGTTAGATAGTCTGTTTTCCAAACAATTTCATATTAGACCACGTTGTACATACTTTATAAATAAATAACGGGTTAAAATCCAAAGCCATCAAGCGCAAATCAAATATTCAATTTGTATAAATTCTAACAAAACAATTGCGCAAAACATATGTAAATATGCATAATTGTTTGGCATAAAATACATGTAATCCATAGTCAGTGTTTCAATAGTATCCAATCTTGATTGACTGTGCAAATAACGCAATAAAGTGCAAATATTATAGATTAAAATTCATTATATCACTGATTTATAAAAACTAATACAAAAAACTTTATTTTACAATGTGCAAATTACGCAAAGATGTAAACACAAAAAATTAGTGCAAATAATGCAATATTGTCAATAATTTAATTTTTTGGGATATAGATACCAAACCATGGAAGTCAAAATGAGATACGCCTAAAAGCATATAATGCAATTAGCATGTTTAAGTAATAATATTGTTTTGTTGAAACGCCTGAATGTTTAAATTCTAAAATGTTATAAAACATTGTGAGTGAACTCACTGTTATTGATTTTGTGGTCTGAACAGATATATCACAGAGTCTATGTCAAATAAGTGAAGTGAAAAAAACAAATTTATATATCCCTGAATCATGTAATTAAACACACAGGGAAAAATAAAATGTGAATATAAAGAAAAAATGGGAACAAAAATGGAAATTCATAATATATTTACGTGGAAGCAGGCAGGGCAATACA
Source organism: Triturus cristatus (assembly GCF_964204655.1). Classification (NCBI taxonomy): domain Eukaryota; kingdom Metazoa; phylum Chordata; class Amphibia; order Caudata; family Salamandridae; genus Triturus; species Triturus cristatus. The sequence goes on from NC_140591.1 coordinate 1,336,235,734, forward strand.
CTCTAAAGAAATCTAACTATACATAATACATAATATGATGTTAAAGAAACACATGTAAATCCTCCGTTGAATTAAGCCCATTCGGGAATCTGCTGTCTAGTTTTAAAATAAATTCCGATTCTAATCTTCTAAGCATTTTATCACGGTCACCCCCTCTCTTGATTTTTGGAACCGAGGCAATTACAAAATAATTGAGGCATTCTAGATTGTTGTTGTGACAAACCTTAAAATGCCTCGCCACCGGATAAGATGCATCATTATTTACAATGGCACGTAAATGCTGAAGAATTCTAACATGTACTGGTTGCCGGGTGCTCCCGACATATCTGAGATCACAAGTACAAGTTAGTACATAGATAGCGAATTCAGTTTTGCAAGTAAAAGATCCACGTATGTCAAGTGGATCTGGGCTAAATGGTGTGCAATATTGGTTGGTGTTTTTACCAAATTTGCACGCTCTACATGTGGAGCAGCGCTTGAACCCCGGCCGGGATTTCAACCACTCTTCTTGTTTTCTAAGCTCAGGAAAATCATGGCAAACATGGGTCCTTAAAGAGGGTCCCCTCCAGTATGTAATTATTGGCCCATCCGATAATCTTGGTTTTTAGACCAAATCAGTTTTTAATATCGGCCATCGTTCTTGAATAATGGACCTAATTTGTCTCGCCTGTTTACTGTAGGCTATAATAAGCCTGGGGGTCTGGCTGTTATTTGCAGAATCACTATCAACAGAAATATTAGATGTTGATAAAAATAGTGATTCACGAGTTCTGGCTTCTGTTTTAAGAACTGCATCCCTCAAGATTGATTCCCTGTAGCCCCTTTGTCTAAACCTTTCCAGAGCTTCAGTTGTACAGATTTTAAGATCATCGGCTTCACTGCAAATCCGTTTGAGCCTCAATAATTCTCCAAACGGAATAATATCGATAACATGTCTAGGATGCGCACTGCTGGCATGAAGAGTATTATTTCCAGCAGTGCATTTTCGATAAAGTTTAGTGGCCAAATGATTCTGATGTACAAACACTTTAACATCTAAAAATTCAGCTTCACACTCACTGATGGAAGAGGTGAATCTAAGATTTTGCTGATTAATGTTAAGGGAAGTAACAAAATTAGTCGCACTGGCAATATCACCACGCCATAGGATAAAAACATCATCAATAAATCGCATCCAAAGTACCACATGCTCATTGTATACATCATGATGTGTTAGTCTGAGGACATGCTCCTCCCACCAGCCTACATGTAAACATGCATAGCTGGGAGAGAAGCATGCCCCCATCGCCACACCACGCTTCTGAATGTAAATGTCATTGCCAAATAAGAAAAAGTTGTTATTAAGACACCAACTGGTAAGTTCCATCAATAATTTGTTATGGTTGTAACAATTAATAGGCCTCTTGCCTAGGAAAAATTCCAAAGCTTTAAGCCCAGATGCATGGTCAATACTTGTATAAAGCGACTCGATGTCTAAGGTGATAAATAGCATATCATCGCTCCAACCAGCATTTTGGATTTTACCAATGAAGTCCCCAGTGTCTCTGATGTAAGTGGGAAGGCCTTTCACCAAATCCTGCAAGAAGTAATCGATATATTCAGTCACATGTTCCGCTACTCCTGCAATGGCAGAAATAATAGGCCTCCCAGGTACTGGAACAACTTGTTTGTGGACCTTGGGTAAAATATATAATTTTGGTAATAAAGGATGCTCAACATGTAGAAACTCAAATTCCTGTTTGGAAATCATGCCTTCTCTTTTCCATTTCAACAGAAGTTTTTTTAGTACTTCTCTAGCTTCATTAAAGTCCTTAATGGTGCTCTTGGAATAGCATGATGGATTATTAAGTTGGTTCATTGCTTCCCTGATGTAGGCTTCTTGTGGCCAGATAACCACGTTACCTCCTTTGTCCGCAGCGGCCACAATAATCCTGTGATCATCTCTCAATTTTTTGGTTAACAATGCATAGTCCTTTTCATGTTGGCTTTTGTATCTTTTTTTATGCTTAATCCTATGGTATAGCTTTTTGAGATCATCTACAATTACATCTTGAAAAACATCAATAGAATCCCTAGGCATTGTGGGGATGAATTTTGATTTAGGTTTGAATGGACTCAGGTTGGCTCCCAATTGTTCAACCGAGGCCATTCTAAGCTCCTCCTGAGTGGAAGCCATATCAAGATTAATCGTATCATTAGTAGCCAGTTGATGTATTGTCAAAAAGGTTTTAGTGTCTCTCGCATGTAAATTTAAGTGGTTCATTGCAACAGCAGTGTCAATGGTTGAATCCTTTTCATTCTCATTATGGCCCTCCTTGACACAAAATAACTTTTTTGATTTCAGTTTTCTGATGTAAAGATAAATATCAACTCTCGTTTTTGTATAGTTGAAGTCTGAAACCGGACAGTATGTTAATCCAAGACTTAAAAGTTGTTTCTCGGCTTCAGTGAGGGTGACTGTGGATAAATTTATGATTTCATTGTTTGTTAATACTTTTTTCGCCAATATTGCTTTTTTAGTTTTTTGGGCGATTTTATGCTTTTTCCGACGTTCACTCCTCCTTTTGTTACATCTTGTTCTTTTTGCTGTTGAGCCTTTAGTGGTGGTTTGGTTCGTGGTCGAAGTGTTTGGAGCCTGTCCGACACTAAAAAATCCACCTCCTCTCCTAAATCTAGAACAATGGCATTGGGGTCCCATGTGCTGCAGCCTTCCTCGTCCGACGAAGGCCCACTTGTTAATGATTCAACATCACATGATTCTTGGTTTGTATTGGTTACTTCGTTAGGTGTTGAAGAACTCAACGTTGTTGCACGATCTATGGGCCTTATAGATTTCGTCTGTTGTGACTGTTGTGCAAATTTGGATCTTTTCGCATTATCGAATTTTTTAGCGAAGGTATAGATACGGCCCTGGGCATAGTCCTCCTTGTCACGGGTGAATTTATACACCTTTCGCGCCTTGATCTTGTCTTCCTGTTTAACGAGCCTTTCATTAATTGATTTGCGCGTTTCAGTAATTAAGGCATTAGGCTCAAATTTTGCCAACAGGTCATTGATTTCTTGAATCTCTCTTATCAGCGCTTCCCTGTCGATAATAGCGTATTTAACCAATATTTGCAGTAATTTAGCCGAAGATTCCAAATTAGCATGGCCCCATTCCTTAAGCATATTTGGATTTGGTTTCTCATAACTCGGCGCCAACAGTATTCGACAGTATTCGAAGCCCCCGAGGCACACGGTTTTCTTCCAAATACATTGTTAAAGACTTGTGTTCCCACCACTTCGACATTTCCTGGTACATGCATTTTTCCAATCTTTTTAACGCCGCTTTAATTTGATTTTCATCAGAAATGTCACTTCCACTTTGTTCAGCAATGTTCTTGTTGCTGGAATTAGTCGTAATTTTAGGCAGACTAGAGTAGAGTGCAGCCGCCGCCGCTTCTCTCCCACGAAGAATTTCCTCTGACATAGTGAAACACTCAAATTGCTTAAAAATTATCAAACGCTGTTTAACCTGTGCATATATATATATCCAAACGAAAAGCTGCTCCCAGCATTGAGGTGCCTCACACTTCGTGCATCTTTTGCCATTTATTAGCGATTTTCACAAGGTCACAACTGCGTGCATAACAACACCAAATTTTCAAGCCTTTAAATCCATACGTGTTTCGGGAGTTCATCTCCCTTTTTCACTGGTGCAGTCATCTTTTGGGAGACAGCAACAATGTTCTCTGCGCAACTGCGCAGGTTTTAAGTTTCGCCCGAATGGGCGTGAGTAACAGTTGCATGCTGGTAGACAGAGTTCTACATTAATCCATTCATAGTGAGATCGCTGTCATTTCCATACATAAATCAAATCCACAGTGGGTAGTTGTTTATGTACTCCACTCGTAGCCCTGAAATTTCGAATCGCCAACTGGACACGAAGTTCTGCAGCGTCTCTAAATACTTCACGCTGTGGATCAGCTCTTCCGCTGCGGGGCACCTCGCGGTTTGGAGCCAACCGCAATACATCCAAACGAAAAGCTGCACTGGTTGTGCCACCCACAGAAGCAGCCCTGTAAAATGTGTCTAAGGTCTACCATTGCAGAGCCTGCGTGCAGTCTGGTACTGTCATACTGACTGGGCAACTGCACATACTTGCCAGTCCCTAAATCTTCCCTTTTCTTCATATCACACACCCCTATGGTAGGCCCAAGGGCAGGGTACATTGTAAGTATAAGGTAGGACATGCCCTGATGTGTGTGGCATGTCCTAATAGTGAATTACAGCGATTTTCTTTTTCACTATTGCAAGACTACCTGTTCTCCATAGGCCAGAATGGGCTGTGAGATTATTACATGTTTATAATCTTAACTGACTCAGAGAACATGGTAGAAATTCGAGTTTAGTATGCCTGAACTCAGAATGATAAAATACATCTTTTAGTGAAGGTGGTTTTAACATTCTGTGTTTGAAAATACCACTTTTAGAAAGTAGGTATTTTCTTGCCTAATCTTTCAAGCCTGCCTCTGCTAGGTTGTGTATTCCTTTGTCTGGTTTCTGTGAGTGACAGGACTGGGGGATTCCAAGAGACAGAATGAGGCAGCCCAGTGGTGAATAGAGAGATCCTCATCTAGATGGGAGGGAGGGGTTGCACCTGAACCTTGAATAGGGCTGTGCTTGCCTTCCACAATGCTGGCTCCACCTCCTGGGGAGCAGCTGATGTCTCTGCCCTGCACAGTGAATGAAGAGAAGGAATCCTGTCAACAAAGTGCTCCAGGGCTGTGCTTTCCCTCCACAATGCTGGCTCCACCTCCTGTGGGGCGTCTGATGTTTCTGCCCTACACTGTGAAAGGAAAGGAGAAGTCTGGTAAACAGAGTGCTCAGGAACTGGTTTGGACTGGGCAAAGGCCCCTCTTCCCTCAGGGAACAAAGGATTTTGGGGTATAAGTAGTGGGACCCTGATCCCAAGAATTTAGATCACTTTTAGAACAAGAAGAAACCTTTACTGAGGAGCGGAACCTGAAGAAACTGAGGAGAGACTATCCCTAAGCTGAAGGGCTGCTTGGGGGCTTGGCCTGCAGTGGTTTGCCTGACTGCCAAAGGAAGGAGAAGAGACTTTGTGTGCTAATTTCAACTTGTAAGGATCTCCAAGGGCTTGGACCAGAGCTTGCCACCTGCTGAAGTCTCAGGGACAACAGACTTCAACCCCCAGCTCCCCAGAGTTCTTTGGAAGTGCCTGCTGCTGTTTTGGGCCTTCTGAGGGACTGCGTGTCGCAAGGAGCTGGAAGCGCGACTCAACGAAGCCGAAGTGTGTCGCCGTCGCTGCTGCTGCCGTCGCACTTCTGAACAAGGGTGTCGCCGCTGGTGTTGTCGCACTGCACCGCATCGAGAGAAGCGTCTCGCAACGAAGAGGAAGCATGTCGCCGTCGCTGCTGCCTGCCGTCGCTCTTCTGAACAAGGGTGTCGCCGCTGGAGTTGTCGCACCGCACCGCATCGAGAGAAGAGTCTCGCAACGAGGAAGAAGCGTGTCGCCGTCGCTGTTGCTGCCGTCGCACTTCTGAACAAGGGTGTCGCCGCTGGAACTGTTGCATTGCATCGCATCGAGGAAAGCGCCTTGCATCCCAAGAGAAGCGCGCCACCGTTGGAGCTGCTGCCATCGCATTTCTGAACAAGGATGTCACCGCTGTAGTTGTCACTTCATGCGGAAGCTTCACGCATCGTGGGAGAAGAGTGTCGCAGTTGGAGCTGTTGCCGTCGCACTTCTGGACAAGGGTGTCGCTGCTGCAGTCCACGCATCAAAACTTCTCGCATCCCCAGAGAAGCGTGCCGCATCTGGAAGATCTTCACGTCTTTATTTCTTTGCACCAGAACTTTGCCGCATTTCCATCGCTGCGACATTGCTTGTCGTGGATGCGCAACACATCGTAAGGTACATTAACGCAAAGGGTCGCATCTTAAGAACTGAACTGAACTAAGCTAAAACTACCATCTTAAAGTAACAGTATTGTGTATTTTTGTTGTTTATGGTCTTGTGGTAACACTACATAAAGTATACTTATTTTTTATATAAAACCTGTGTGGTGTCCATTTGTAGTGTTGTCACTGGATTACTGTATGTGGTCACAAATGCTTTACACACTGCCTCTGAGATAAGCCTGTCTGCTCGTGCCAAGCTACCAAGGGGGTGAGCAGGGGTTATTTTAGGAGTGTACCCCCTTACCCTGACTAGAGGCAAGGGTCCCTATTTATCACAAGTACCTACCTGTGCCAACTAGAGACCCCCAAATCTAACAGCTACCAATTTCATCCTGCACTGAGGGCACTTTCTGAGCATTAGGGGTGCATCCCTTGCACCCAGGCCTCATATCTCTACAGACTTCGAAGAAGGACCAAAGAAGGACTGCACTACTGCAACAAAGTACCAGCGAAGTGAGGCTGCATTGATGAGGACTGCACCAACTGTACCTGGTGGCTGCTGTTTTTATTCTGAAAACGTTCCCAGGATGCTTGCTTCCAGTCCAGGAAGGACCTGTACTGGCAGTTCAGGATGGACTGTTCCCGTGGGGAGCAGGGTCAAGCCTGATTTGCATATGGCTAGGTTCAAAGTGGGGGTGACGTGGCAAGCAAATTAACAATTGATTAAACCCAGGTCTGTGAATAGGGGTGGGTGTTTGGAAAGTTTCAACTCTCCGTTCAACATTTTATATTGTAATGTTGCTGTTTAAATGTTTAACACTTGTTCTCTGTGTAAGCCTTGCTGCTCAATGTCACAGCTACCCAGGAATGAACTGAGGGTTTTACAGATGAAACCTACTGAACCTAAAAGGGTTGGTAAGTGTATTACACGGTGAGGTCGCACAACCACACCATATAATACACCCAGTGGCATAACGAAACTTGAGGTGCCCCCCCATAACAGTTGCTTTACAAATCTGAACTACCCTAAGTCTCCCGATAAAAATGGTACCTCACTTGTGTGGGTAGGCATAGTGCCCACGACAGGAAGTGGCTCAAAACCTAAGATGAACACACCACATTTTCACACTGAAAATTTACACATTTTTTGAGAAGAGTCTAGCTGTAGTTTTTGAACCCTAGCTCTACCGGCACCTAGGGAAACCAAGCAAACCTATACATTTTTGAAAACTAGACACCCAGGGGAATCCAGGATGGGGTGACTTGAGTGCCTCCCACCAAGGTCTGTTACTCAGAATCCCTTGCAAACGTAAAAAATTGACAAAAAAACACATTTTCCCCACATTTCTGTGATGGAAAGTTCTGGAATCTGCGTGGATACACAAATTTCAACCCACCCCGCGTTCCCCAAAGTCTTACGAGAAAAATGGTACCTCACTTGTGCGGGTCAGCCTAGTGCCCGCGACAGGAAACGGCGCAAAACGCAACGTGATCACACCTCAATTTTGCAGTGAAAAATGACCCTTTTTTGGCAAAGTGACTAGCTGTAGTTTTTGAACCCTTGCCCTGCGGGCACCTAGGGAAACCTAGCAAACCTATACATTTTTGAAAACTAGACACCCAGAGGAATCGAGGATAGGGTGACTTGAGTGCCTCCCACCATGGTTTGTTACCCAGAATCCCTTGCAAACGTAAACAATTGACAAAAAAAACACATTTTCCCCGCATTTCTGTGATGGAAAGTTCTGGAATCTGCATGGATCCACAAATTTCCACCCACCCCGCGTTCCCCAAAGTCCTACGAGAAAAATGGTACCTCACTTGTGCGAGGCGGCCTAGTGCCCGCAACAGGAAACGGCGCAAAACGCAATGTGGTCACACCTCAATTTTGCAGTGAAAAATGACCCTTTTTTGGCAAAGTGACTAGCTGTAGTTTTTTAACCCTAGCCCTGACGGCACCTAGGGAAACCTAGCAAACCCATACATTTTTGAAAACTAGACACCCAGGGGAATCGAGGATGGGGTGACTTGAGTGCCTCCCACCATGGTCTGTTACCCAGAATCCCTTGCAAACGTAAAAAAGTTACAAAAAAAAACACATTTTCCCCACATTTCTGTGATGGAAAGTTCCGGAATCTGCGTGTATCCACAAATTTCCACCCACCCCACGTTCCCCAAAGTCCTACGAGAAAAATGGTACCTCACTTGTGCGGGTGGGCCTAGTGCCCGCGACAGGAAACGGCACAAAACGCAACGTGGTCACACCTCAATTTTGCAGTGAAAAATGACCCTTTTTTGGCAAAGTGACTAGCTGTAGTTTTTGAACCCTAGCCCTGCCGGCACCTCGGGTAACCTAGCAAACCTATACATTTTTGAAAACTAGACACCCAGGGGAATCCAGGATGGGGTGACTTGAGTGCCTCCCACCAAGGTCTGTTACTCAGAATCCCTTGCAAACATAAAAAATTGACAAATAAACACATTTTCCCAACATTTCTGTGAGGGAAAGTTCCGGAATCTGCGTGGATCCACAAATTTCGACCCACCCCGCGTTCCCCAAAGGCCTATGAGAAAAATGGTACCTCACTTGTGCGGGTCGGCCTAGCGCCCGCGACAGGAAACGGCGCAAAACGCAACGTGGTCACACCTCAATTTTGCAGTGAAAAATGACCCTTTTTTGGCAAAGTGACTAGCTGTAGTTTTTGAACCCTAGCCCGGCCGGCACCTAGGGAAACCTAGCAAACCTATACATTTTTTAAAACTAGACACCCAGGGGAATCGAGGATGGGGTGACTTGAGTGCCTCCCACCATGGTCTGTTACCCAGAATCCCTTGCAAACGTAAAGAATTGACAAAAAAAACACATTTCCCCCACATTTCTGTGAAGGAAAGTTCTAGAAACTGCGTGGATCCACAGATTTCCACCCACCCTGCGTTCCCAAAAGTCCTACAAGAAAAATGGTACCTCACTTGTGCGGGTCGGCCTAGTGCCCGCGACAGGAAACGGCGCAAAACGCAACGTGGTCACACCTCAATTTTGCAGTGAAAAATGACCCTTTTTTGGCAAAGTGACTAGCTGTAGTTTTTGAACCCTAGTTCTGCCGGCACATAAGGAAACCTACCAAACCCACACATTTCTGAAAACTAGACACCCGGCGGCTTCCAGGGAGGTATGGCTTGCACGGATCCCCCAACGTTTCCTTACCCAGAATCCCCTGCAAACCTCAATTGCAGTTGAAAAAATCACTTTTTTCACACATTTTGGTGTGGGAAAGTTGTGGCATCACCGGGCTCACACAAATTTACCACCACCCAGCGTTCCCCCAGGTCTCCCGGTAAAAATGGTGCCTCACTTGTGTGGGAGGCCCAAGTACCCGCGGCAGGCAAGGGCCCAAAACGTTGTGAGGCTAAATCCACATTGCCTGTCAAAAAAATGTTTGGGCCCTTGCCTGCCGCGGGTACTTGGGCCTCCCACACAAGTGAGGCACCATTTTTACCGGGAGACCTGAGGGAACGCTGGGTGGTGGTAAATTTGTGTGAGCCCGGTGATGCCACAACTTTCCCACACCAAAATGTGTGAAAAAAAGTGATTTTTCCAGCTAAAATTGAGGTTTGCAGGGGATTCTGGGTAAGGAAACGTTGGGGGATCCACACATGCCATACCTCCCTGGAAGCCGCCGGGTGTCTAGTTTTCAGAAATGCATGGGTTTGGTAGGTTTCCCTAGATGGCCGCCGAGCACCGGGCCAAAAACCCAAGTGACCCCCCTTGCAAAACTAGGTGGTTTTGCGATAGGCCATTTTGATGTCGCCTCAGTACGTTTTGGGCCCTTCACTGCCGCGGGTACTTGGGCCTCCCACACAAGTGAGGCACCATTTTTACTGGGAGACCTGAGGGAACGCTGGGTGGTGGTAAATTTGTGTGAGCCCGGTGATGCCACAACTTTCCCACACCAAAATGTGTGAAAAAAAGTGATTATTACAGCTAAAATTGAGGTTTGCAGGGGATTCTGGGTAAGGAAACGTTGGGGGATCCACGCAAGCCATACCTCCCTGGAAGCCGCCGGGTGTCTAGTTTTCAGAAATGCATGGTTTTGGTAGGTTTCCCTAGATGGCTGCCGAGCACCGGGCCAAAAACCCAAGTGACCCCCCTTGCAAAACCAGGTGGTTTTGCGATAGGCCATTTTGATGTCGCCTCACTACGTTTTGGGCCCTTGCCTGTCGCGGGTACTTGGGCCTCCCACACAAGTGAGGCACCATTTTTACCGGGAGACCTGGGGGAATGCTGGGTGGTGGTAAATTTGTGTGAGCCCGGTGATGCCACAACTTTCCCACACCAAAATGTTTGAAAAAAGTGATTTTTTCAGCTAAAATTGAGGTTTGCAGGGGATTCTGGGTAAGGAAACGTTGGCGGATCCATGCAAGCCATACCTCCCTGGAAGCCCCCGGGTGTCTAGTTTTCAGAAATGTATGGGTTTGGTAGGTTTCCCTAGATGGCCGCCGAGCACCGGGCCAAAAACCCAGGTAACCCTTTTTGCAAAACCAGGTGGTTTTGAGATAGGCAATTTTGATGTCGCCTCACTATGTTTTGGTCCCTTGCCTGTCGCTGGTACTTGGGCCTCCCACACAATTGAGGCAACATTTTTACCACTAGACCTAGGGGAACACTGGGTGGTGGGATATTTGTGTGAGCCCGGTGATGCCTCAACTTTCCAACACAAAAATATGTGAAAAAAGTGTTTTTTTCAGCTAAAATTGAGGTTTGCAGGGGATTCTGGGTAAGGAAACTTTGGGGGATCCACCCAAGCCATACCTCCCTGGAAGCCCCCGGGTGTCTAGTTTTCAGAAATGTGTGGGTGTGGTAGGTTTCCCTATGTGATGGCTGTGCTAGGGCCCTAAATCCACAGGTAGGCATATTGCTAAAAACAACTCTGTGCCTAGTGGACTTTCTGCCACCCGGGGGGGGGCATCGGGGGGGGAGGGAAATGCCCCTATATGCCCCCAAGGGGGGCATAAACACTGTGGCTATTTTTTGGGGGGTGGGGGCATTGGTATGCCCATTCTGGGCAGCTCCCACCCCCACACATAAAAAAAGCCTGCGTAATCGTTGGCGTCCAGTGGGCTTTTTGCCCCCCAAGGGGGGCAGATTGAGGGCTACTGCTCCTATCCTATCCTATACTAGATGCCAGTGATTTTTTTGGGCAAATTTTAATTAGGGTGGGGGCTGTTCAAAACGGACATGCCAATGCCCCCACCCTAATTAAAATTTGCCTAAAAAAAATCCCTGGCTTCTAGTGGGCTTTTGCCCCCCGGAGGGGCAGATTGGGGACTACTGCCCCATCTGTCCCCCAGGGGGGCAGGAAGGCTGTAATTCTTGTGGGGAGGGGGTGGGGGCATGGGCATGGCCGTTTTGGGCAACCCCCACCCTAATTAAAATTTTCCCCAAAAAAGTCCCTGGCGTCTAGTGGGCTTTTTGCCCCCCCGGTGGGGCAGATTGGGGGCTAATGCCCCCATCCGCCCCCCAGGGGAGGCCGAAAGTCCACTAGGTGCCAGAGAGTTTTATGGGTAAATTTTAATTAGGGTGTGGGTTGCCCAAAATGGGCTTGCCAATGCCCCCACCCTAATTATACATTTTCCCCGAAAAATCTCTGGCGTCTAGTAGGCTTCTTGCCCCCCGGGGGGGCAGATTGGGGGCTACTGCCCCATCTGTCCCCCACGGGGGGCAGGAAGGCTGTAACTTTTGCAGGGAGGGGGTGGGGCATGGGCATGTCAGTTTTGGCCAACCCCCAAACTAATTAAAATTTGCCCCAAAATAATCCCTGGCATCTAGTGGGCTTGTTACCCCTCCAACAGGGCAGATTGGGGGCTGATGCCCCCATCTGCCCCCAGAGGAGGCAGAAAGTCCACTAGACGCCAGGGAGTTTTTGGGGCAAATTTTAATTAGGGTGGGGGCTGCCCAAAACGGGTATGCAAATGCCCCCACCCTAAATAAAATTTGCTTAAAAAAATCCCTGGTGTCTAGTGGGCTTTTTGCCCCCCGGAGGGGCAGATTGGGGACTACTGCCCCATCTGTCCCCCGGGGAGGCAGGAAGGCTGTAATTTTTGCAGGGAGGGGGTGGGGGCATGGGCATGGCCGTTTTGGGCAACCCCCACCCTAATTAAAATTTTCCCCAAAAAACTCCCTGGCATCTAGTGGGCTTTTTGCCCCCCCCCAGTGGGGCAGAATGTCCACTTGGCGCCAGAGAGTTTTTTGGGTAATTTTTAATTAGGGTGGGGGTTGCCCAAAACGGGCATTCCAATGCCCCCACCCTAATTAAAATTTTCCCCGAAAAATCTCTGGCGTCTAGTAGGCTTTTTGCCCCCCCAGGGGGGCAGATTGGGGGCTAATGCCCTATCTGTCCCCCACAGGGGGCAGGAAGGCTGTAACTTTTGCAGGGATGGGGTGGGGGCATGGGCATGTCAGTTTTGGCCAACCCCCAAACTAATTAAAATTTGCCCCAAAATAATCCCTGGCGTCTAGTGGGCTTGTTACCCCTCCAACAGGGCAGATTGGGGGCTGATGCCCCCATCTGCCCCCCAGAGGAGGCAGAAAGTCCACTAGACGCCAGGGAGTTTTTGGGGCAAATTTTAATTAGGTTGGGAGCTGCCCAAAACGGGTATGCAAATGCCCCCACCCTAATTAAAATTTGCTTAAAAAAATCCCTGACGTCTAGTGGGCTTTTTGCCCCCCGGAGGGGCAGATTGGGGACTACTGCCCCATCTGTCCCCCGGGGAGGCAGGAAGGCTGTAGTTTTTGCAGGGAGGGGGTGGGGGCATGGGCATGGCCGTTTTGGGCAACCCCCACCCTAATTAAAATTTTCCCCAAAAAACTCCCTGGCGTCTAGTGGGCTTTTTGCCCCCCCGGTGGGGCAGATTGGGGGCTAATGCCCCCATCTGCCCCCCAGGAGAGGCAGAATGTCCACTTGGTGCCAGAGAGTTTTTTGAGTAAATTTTAATTAGGGTGGGGGTTGCCCAAAACGGGCATTCCAATGCCCCACCCTAATTAAAATTTTCCCCGCAAAATCTCTGGCGTCTAGTAGGCTTTTTGACCCCCCGGGGGGGCAGATTGGGGGCTAATGCCCCATCTGTCCCCCACAGGGGGCAGGAAGGCTGTAACGTTTGCAGGGAGGGGGTGGGGGCATGGGCATGTCAGTTTTGGCCAACCCCCAACCTAATTAAAATTTGCCCCAAAATAATCCCTGGTGTCTAGTGGGCTTTTTACCCCTCCAACAGGGCAGATTGGGGGCTGATGCCCCCATCTGCCCCCCAGAGGAGGCAGAAAGTCCACTTGACGCCAGGGAGTTTTTGGGGCAAATTTTAATTAGGGTGGGGGCTGCCCAAAACAGGTATGCAAATGCCCCCACCCTAATTAAAATTTGCTTAAAAAAATCCCTGGCGTCTAGTGGGCTTTTTGCCCCCCGGAGGGGCAGATTGGGGACTACTGCCCCATCTGTCCCCTGGGGAGGCAGGAAGGCTGTAATTTTTGCAGGGAGGGGGTGGGGGCATGGGCATGGCCGTTTTGGGCAACCCCCACCCTAATTAAAATTTTCCCCAAAAAACTCCCTGGCGTCTAGTGGGCTTTTTGCCCCCCCGGTGGGGCAGATTGGGGGCTAATGCCCCCATCTGCCCCCAGGGGAGGCAGAAAGTCCACTTGGCGCCAGAGAGTTTTTTGGGTAAATGTTAATTAGGGTGGGGGTTACCCAAAATGGGCATTCCAATGCCCCCACCCTAATTAAAATTTTCCCCAAATAATCTCTGGCATCTAGTAGGCTTTTTGCCCCCCCCCGGGGGGGCAGATTGGGGGCTAATGCCCCATCTGTACCCCACAGGGGGCAGGAAGGCTGTAACTTTTGCAGGGAGGGGGTGGGGGCATGGGCATGTCAGTTTTGTCCAACCCCCAACCTAATTAAAAGAAAGTCCACTTGACGACAGGGAGATTTTGGGGCAAATTTTAATTAGGGTGGGGGTTGCCCAAAACCGGTATGCCAATGCCGCCACCCTAATTAAAATTTGCCCCAAAAAATCCCTGGTGTCTAGTGGGCATTTTGCCCCCCGGGGAGGCAGACTGGGGGCTAATGTCCAATCTACCCCCCAGGGGGGCAGGAAGGCTGTAATTTTTGTGGGGGTGGGGGCATGGACATGCCCTTTTTGGGACCCCCCACCCTAATACAAATTTGCCCCAAAAAAGTCCCTGGCATCTAGTGGGCTTTTTGCCCCCCCGGTGGGGCAGATTGGCGGCTAAAGCCCCCATCTGCCCCCAGGGGGAGCAGAAAGTCCATTAGATGCCAGGGAGGTTTTTGGGACAATTTTTATTAGGTTGGGGGCTGCCCAAAACGGGCATGCCAATGTCCCCACCCTAATTAAAATGTGCCTAAAAAATCCCTGGCATCTAGTGGGCTTTTTGCCCCCCTGGTGGGGCAGATTGGGGGCTACTGCCCCATCTGCCCCACAGGGGAGCAGGAAGGCTGTTATTTTTGCGGGGAGGGGGTGGGGGCATGGTCATGCCCGTTTTGGGAGCCCCCACCCTAATTCAAATTTGCCCCAAAAAAACTCCCTGGCGTCTATTGGGGTTTTTTGCCCCCCGGCGGGGCAGATTGGGGGTTAATGCCCCCATCTGCCCGACAGGGGGGGAAGAAAGTCCACAAGACACCAGGCAGTTTTTTGGGCAAATTTTAATTAAGGTGGGGGCTGCCCAAAACGGGCATGCCAATGCCCCCACCCTAATTAAAATTTGGCTAAATCTCCCTTGTGACTACTGGGCTTTTTGCCCCCGGGGGGGGGGCAGATTTGGGGCTAATGCCCCATCTGCCTCCGGGGGGGGGCAGAAAGGCTGTCATTTTTGCGGAGGGTGTGTGGGGGCATGGGCATGCCCATATTGGGCAGCCCCCACCACAAATTATAAGATAAAATTAATCCCTGGCGTATAGTGGGCTTTCTGCCCCCCGGGGGGGGGCAGATTAGGGGCTACTGCCCCCAACTGCCCCCCAGGGGGGGCAGAAAGGCTGTACATTATGCGGGGTGGGGGCACAGACATGCCCTTCATGGGCAGCCCCCACCCTAAAAAATGATGTGCGCAAAGTGTCTAGTGGGCTTTTTGCCCCCCCGGGGGGGCTTATTGGGGGCTACTGCACCCATATGCCCCCCAGGGGGGGGCAAAAAGACTAAATGAAACTAAAAATATTTGGGGGGAGCAAAATCCCTTGCCTAAGGGGCCGCTCCCCCCTCCCTGGTGTCTAGTGGGTGGATCCCTGCTTGGGGATCGCCCTTCTGGGGCGATCCCCAAGCAGGGATCCTCTTGTGAAGGGTACCATTGGAAAGGGGAGATTCTCCCCTTTCCAATGATACCTCTCCCGTCTTTCTACGTGCCCATGGGGGCTGAGATAGCCCTCTGAGCACATACAAAGTGAAACTGAAATGAGCCTAAAGGCTCATTTCAGTTTCGTTTTCTGTGCAATGAAGACAGCGCGACCTGCACGCTGATCTTCATTGCACAGAAAGCAGGGAGGGGGCCTCGGGAGCTGGGGAAGCTCTTCCCCAGCTCCCAAGGTCAAAGGCATGAAATAGAAATCCCTCTGCTGTCTGCAGCAGAGGGATTTCGTGCCCCTGGCCTCATGACGGAATGGTTCCATCATGAGCACAGGGGCACCGATGCTCATGACGGAACCATTCCGTCATGAGCATCGAAAGGGTTAAAGACAGAACTTTTAGTTTTGAAGATCCTGCAGACCTACGGAAGTTCATTCATACTCACAAAGGAGAACTCATGGAACTGAGCAAACCCTAATTGTTCTGTTAATGTCTTATTATTGCGTCTTGTTTAATTTTATTTCAATATGCAGAATGTAGCTATAATGTTTCCTTTGTTTACCCTTTCTCATGTTTTGCAGGTCTCCCCTATGCGGTGTTGTTGTCGAAGGTCTCCTTCCGTGTTGTCCTGGTGTCTGTATCGTGCATTCCATCCCGCTGCTGTTTTTCCCTAGGTGTTTGGTAAGTTCCCTTCACTTGTCTCATTTGGTTGTCTTTAGTCTTCGGACTCTCCTTTCAATTGTTTTTTAGTGTTATATGGTGACCTGTCCTTTTCGGTGTCTCTTCTTCGTGCGGTTGTCTTGCTCTTTGCTGCCCCCTCCCACATTAATGTTTTTTGTTCCTTTGTCCTTCATGGCTAAAGCCACTTGGCTTTTTGCCATCCTCCTTTTGATGTTTTCTTCTGGGGGACTTTGCCCCCCCTTACCCTCTTCTCCATTCTATTTGCTTTCCTCTCCCTTTTCTCCCTCTCTCCTTCCCTTCTGTTCCTTGCTCCCTTCCTCATTATCCCTCTCATCTCTATTGTTATGGCAACATTTATACTATCTACCCTACTCTACATTTTCCTCTAACGTATTTCAGCCTATGGTACTATACTGTTCTCTTAACCTATTTCCATCTCCACTTCTGTGGTGGTCACATGCATTAACTTCTTCTCTTTATGCTCACCCTTGCTATATATATTTATCCAACCTCTCTCTACTCTTTTTCTCTCTTTTTCTACTCTGTTTTGAATTCTTTACCTCTTCTGCTTACTCCTATTTTACTTTCAGAGATGAACGGTCTTCGTGTCAATTCTTGGAATGTTAAAGGTGTTCGAAATCCTGTTAAAAAGCAATGCGTTTTATCTCATTTAGCGAGACTGAAATGTCATGTTGCATTGTTACAAGAAACTCACCTTAATTCACAAGATTTGTCTTCATTACGTAAACAATGTGTTGGGGAAGCCTTTTGCTCCCCGGCAGTGAACAACAAAAACGGTGTTATTATTCTGTTTCATAAATCGTTGACTGTTCAGTTACATAACGAAATTCATGATAACTGTGGTAGATGGTTGTGTTTAGATGTTACTGTCAATAATACAAACTTTTCCTTTTGCAATGTTTATGGCCCTAATGGTGTAGATTTAACCTTTTGGAATGATTTCTCCACGCTTCTTTCTTCACATGCGACTGATGATTTAATTGTGGGTAGTGACGGTACCCAACTTATGGATCCCTTTCTAGACCGGAAATCACACACCAAATATGTTCCTAATAAGATGCAAAAGTTCTTTTTTAAAGCCATCTCTTCTAGAGATCTCATAGATTCATTTCAAATATCTCACCCTGACACTCTAGAATTTTCTTTCTTTTCTCCAGTGCACGCATCACATTCCCGTATTGACTATATTTTTCTCACTCAACATGCCCTCCAATTTACAACTAACTCAGAAATAGGTTCTATTCTTATCTCTGATCACGCCCCTGTTATTATGGACATGGATTATTCCTCACCTACTCCCACCTCTCGGTGCTGGCGCTTTAATAACTCTCTCCTGTTAGGCTCACAATTTACTGAACAATTTACGCTTTTTATGGCGGAATTCTTCAAAAATAATATTTACTCTACTTCTCAATTCCATTTTATTTGGGATGATTTCAAGGCTGCCGCCAGAGGATTCATTATTGACTTTGTATCCCGAAAAAGGAAAAAAGCCCTATCATAGTCATCTCAAATTCTTAAACAAATTAAAGACATAGAACATCTTTACTTCACCAAGAATTCCTCAGACACACTCTCTTCTCTCATTAAAGTGAAAATGGAATATAACAAACACTCTTGGGACCCTGCATGTAATAATCTTCTCAAATTTCATGCCAAAATGTACGGAGGACGCAACAAGGCGGGCAAATCCCTCGCTAACTATCTCAAAATCAAAAAACAAAAATCCAAAATAATAACCATTATTGATTCACATGTAAATTGTCAGTATACCAATGATATAAACCTTGGTTGTTTTGTCCAATATTATTCTTCCCTTTATACTCCTGAATCAGACCCCTCTCCCGCACAAATTGACTCTTTCTTTCAGTCTATGTCTCTGATAATTTTACAGATCCGGATGGCTTTACTGTTCGTTTCTATCTCCACTTTAAGGACATCCTAATACCACATTTACTGTCATTGATTAACCATTTTCTCGCCCAGGGAGAATCCAAAGGTTCCTTTACACAGGCAATGTTATATCTAATCCCTAAAAAAGATAAAGATCCCTCCCTCTGTAAAAATTATCGATCTAGTTCCTTAATTAATACTGATTGTAAAGTGTATGCTAAAGTTTTGGCCTCTCGCATTAATAAAGTCATTCCTAACCTTACTAATATCTATCAATCTGGGTTTGTTAAAGGTAGGTCCATTACAGACAATTCGAGAACCCTCCTCAACATCATTCACCTTGCCTCAAAGATGGATTTCCCAGTCGCCGCTATTACATTGGATGCTGAGAAAGCGTTCGACAGAGTTAGCTGGGACTCCATGTTTGGAGCGCTGAGGTGGCATGGTTTTAGCCCTTCCATTATTCAATATATTCAACTGTTATACTCTGCCCCCTCTACCTCTATCTGGGTTAATGGCTCTCAGTCTAATATTTCTCTCTGCATAGAGGCACCAGACAAGGTTGTCCTCTCTCCCCTCTTCTTTTCATTCTTGCGTTGGAACCCTTCTTAGAAAAAATTTGACGTTCACCATCCTATACCGGCTTCCCATTTCAGAACATTGATATTAAGTTTACTGCTTATGCAGATGATATTCTACTTTAGATCTCTAATCCGACGACTTCTTTACCTTCACTCTTCTCCTTATTACAAGAATACTCCCTGGTTTCTGGATACAAACTTAATATAGACAAGTCTGAGGTTTTACCTCTTAACAAATGTTGCCTTCCTCACATGTTTCATGGTTCTGGCTCTGAATGGAATTCTGGAAATATTAAATGTTTAGGCATTCTTTATGCTAACACTATTAGAGAAACCATTAATCTTAATCATAAATATATACTTAAAAAGCTCTCTTCACTTATAGATAGTTGGTCTCCCCTTTTCTTATCTTGGTGGGGGAGGCTAGCAACTATCAAAATGATGCTTCTTCCTATTGTTAACTTTTATCTCTCAATGCTTCCAATTTCCCTCCCACTCTTCTTTTTTAAATCAATAAATCGTATCTTAACAACATTCCTATGGAATAATCGCAAAGCTAGGATCTCTCTCTCTCTTCTTCAACAACCCAAAGATTTAGGTGGAGTCAACTTCCCCAACCTCACTCGGTTCCACTCAGCTTTTACTTTAAAACAAATTTGACCTTTTTTAACAGGTTCGTCTGATCTTCCCCTAACAGCCTGGAGCTCAATAGAACTTGCGCAATTCTCACCTTTCTCATTTCTTACGGCTACTCGCTTATCTCAACCTCCGCAGCGTTTTCTCACTCCCATATTTAAAAACTCCAAGGCACTTGCTCTTTCATTGTTTCGCTCCTCCCTCTCACAGTCAGATTTTCACTCCCTAACTCCGATTTGGTATAATAAATCCTTAAAGATAAATAACAGAGCACTTTTTTGGAAAGAATTGATTGACAAAGGCATCATTACCTACGATGACTTACTCAAAGATAACTCCTTGAGAGATTTCTCAGACATTTGTGTTTCTTTTCACCTTTCCAACACATATTCTTCCCAGTATCCCTTGCTTAAAAATTCCCTAGCCTTTATTATCTTTATTTATATTATATATTTTTTCTATATTTTTGTATTCACCATTATAAGTATAGTATGCGAATATTTTTTACATCGATATTTTGTTCACAATATTTTTGTATGGGAATATTTTGGGCTTCGATATTTTGTCAGTGTACCCATCTTCACTCAGTCATCCATCTTTCACTTATACATCCGCCTTTCATTCATCCATTGGCAATGCAGCGTGCGCAATGTAATTTGTTTTATTCATTTATGTACTTACCTCAGTTCGGCCGTATGCCGGAGTTTACTACCCCCTTCCTTGCCCCTCCCCGCCCCACCACCCTGCAGCACTCCCTCTAGGAGTCGCTACTGTTCGGGTGTACCACACCCCAAATACCTCTGAAGCTTTGCCACTGGTCATATCCATAGTTTACTACCCCCCACCCTGCCCCTCCCCACGTCACCGCCCTGCAGCTACTCCTACTACCAACCGTGGCTGATAATTTGTAATTTTGGTCTATAGGTGTATTGTGGTATTGATTTCAGGTGCAACGCTGTACTTTATTGTAATGTTTCATTGATATAATAGTACCTTCGCATGCTGTTTTTCTGTTGTATTGTTTTCTGTTCTGGTTGCTTTGTTTTTGTCTTTCATCGTTGTTTTATGTTAATGGTATTTTATTGTCGTAGTAGGGTGTGTTTGGTTTCATTTGTGTATTGTGTTTGAATGTACAATTAAAGGGTAGTTTATTTTGAGTTATTGTATTGTCTTGCATTTGGTTGCGTTGTGTGCGTGGTGTTTTATGAGCTATTTGTGTGTTGCATTATTGTGTGGCCTTGCTGTTAAGTTTTTGCTGTACCGTGAGTGTGCTGCCATTTGTTTTTTTTCCTGTGTTGCATTATCTTGCGTTTGTTTTCGTGTGGTACATATTGTCGTGATTTTATGTGCAGCTACTTTTTATGCTGTGCTTTTGTGTTTTGATAGTCCGTGTATTTGCAGCCGGAACAAATACTGGTATATCCTGAGCCTTAACCAGAACATTCCATTAAACGTTGAGTGAAAGCAGTAATTTTGCTTTTTGAAAGGAGTTAGTATATAGCCCCCTCCAGCACCGGCTCCAACTCTACTCCTTTCAACAATGCATTCAATGTACACTGTGTTACGGACCATCTCTTTATTTAGCGTATGTACCAAAATTACTTAATGTCATCTTAGATCTTGGGTTTATCCGAACGGCATGTAGGCCAACATACATGCCTAGCATGCACCTTGTATTTTTGATAAACATTGCGGCTCTTTTGCAGGCCTGAGAATGTGGTACTACATTCTTGAAAAGCCGTACTATATTTATTGTCCTGTCGAGGTTTATCATTAAAGTGCGTTTTTATAAATGTAGCACGAGCCTAGGGCTTGGAGTTAATGGCCCCATCCTTAACCTACACCAGAAAGCACTGCTGGGAGCATAAACTCTTTGTTTTTCCTGCGTTTGCTCTTACTAATGCACACATTTTAACTCCGTGCTTTATGTGTTAAGTCTGTGAATATGTCATTTTGACAGGGGAAAACACTTGGCTTGACTGGGCCTTAGCGACCATAGATGCATGGTGGAATCAAAAACTCTAAACTTAATGAAAGCAGCACTAGCAACATAAATTGCAGACGACATCAGCATTTTACATGCATTTTCTTTTGCTGTAGTGATAAAAACTGCCAGAATGCAATGAAGAGTATTTAGTGCCCTAACTAATAATAAGACTATTCTTCATTTTAGTCGGTGGTCCGATGCTCACCGCACCCTTTTCCATACATATGTATATGGCTTTGAATTGTGGTGTATATCATAACTCATTTAAGGCAATGGCCTGAATTTTGAGGTGCACCAATATTGCAGAAGCCTCATGTTTCCCGCTCCCACGTAGACAGAGACATTTTAAGGCATGGGCAAAGAGGGCATATGCCCCTGGTCTCACATCCCGAGGGCCCCACTGATACAGTGATTTGTCTCTTTGGATCACATCTATTTATTTGTCTATCTCAACTTTTTTCCCTCGCAGCCAATCCCCACTGATCTTTATCTGGTGTCTAGAGCATTTGGGGCACAGCTGTATATGTGGGACATCGGTTCTCATAAATGTAAGGTATATTTCAATATTGTTTGGCACTGTGCTGGCTTAATTTAGCAGAAAATGTGTAATACAAAGGACTTTTCGAACATGGGCCCCTAAAATATGTTTTGCCCGGAGCCCCTAAACAAGTGTTTATTGTACTCCTTTTGACTCCCAAGAGGTTTGCCCTCACCTACGGTGGACACTGAATTATGACAGGCAATCCTATGGCAGAACATATTGCAGGAATTGTCTGGAAATGGGAGGCATTGTACTATGTAAGTTGACCTACAATTGGAGTTTTGTCAGCACGTGATCCAAGTCTAGAGAGCTGCCCACGACTGCTTATGAGCAATGGAGTCTGTACATACCTCTGTGGTGTGTAAACACTGTACAAGCCCAGGGGTGTAGCTTCAGGGGGCTAGGGGAGATGCTTGGTGTGTGACCACCCCCAATAGAAAATGTATTCTTGGCTTGGTAGTTGGGCCTGTTGACTTACCTCGTCATCCATATTTCTATAACAGGTTTTAACGAGTTCATTTTATGGATTTTGAACTTACATATGGCGACCAGTTTACTAAAAAAGTAGTTAATATGCACCCATGGACCTAGTCCGAGAATGGGTGCCAATGTACTACTAGTTTTTGGATATCCCAAATATTAAAAGTAGTAATCATGGAAATGCCTCAGTTTATTAGGCTTAATTCTGGAAATCAAAAACCCCAAAAAGTGATGGGACAAATGTTTGCAAATAGTCTAACCACTCAATTGCTCAGTGTAGCAGTTAGGCCCATTGTTTTTTGCCCAATATGCCACTTTAGAGAGAGGTCCACCAAATGCAAATCAATACTGACACAGTTCTTCTCGGCAGCAATCTGTCCCAAAACTTGGGCATCTAAACCCTCCACCCTCTGGCCCTCCATTTTTGTTTTAGTTGTGAAATTTGAGATTCGCACCCGACGATTCTCACTGACTACACAGCGCCCCTGTGCAAGCCATGCTCTACTTGTTGGTGGGTGTTACAAGCACAACCCTAGAGCACTGCACAGAATTCCAAAGCCCTCATTGGCTTCCCTCTGCAGTGCGTAAACACCATGCAAGCTGTGCTCTTCTGCTTGATAATGTGCCCCATAGTTTCATGTAGAAGCCAAAAGGAATGGGAGACAGAGATCAACAGCCTAGAAGAATCAACCCACCCATGGAACAAACATCAAGGCTAGCGATGTATTAGAAAGAGCAGCATCAAAGAGACAAGTCTCCAATTCCACAAGTCCCCGAGTCCTAATGAATGGTGGTCCTAGCTAACAAGCACGGTAGAAAAATACAAAGATGCATGGCAAAGAAGACTGAGCCACATAGCCGGGAATTGAACGAAATGGAACGAATGGAACGCAATATACAAGCAGAAAGGAAATCAACAGGCAGACCCATTTTTAAACTCTATTTCACTACTCAATGCAACAAAGGTCAGTATAACCCCACAAGGAAACCTCAGGTTTTACATCCAAAATCACAACAGGTTGACTCCGGCGGAAGGTACACAATCGGACTCACTGTGGAGAAAAACTTGAGAGCATGATCCTTCAACACAGCAAATAATTCTAACATCTGAATACAAATCACAATGTCAAAATTGATAGCAGAAATCCCAGCTTTAAAACATATAGAATCTTCGCACCTTCTGTCTGTAGAAATTATTTCAACAGAAAAACAAAAAAACAATGAACAAACACTCACTACATGGCAATCAGAAGAAATAGTGCACCTCATTTTGAACTTTGCACAACAATTCGAAGTATGGGGCATATAACTATCAAAACCAATTGTACCATGCTACCCCGACCCGTAACCTCAAAACCAGGATCAAAGCAAACACTAGAATAGACACAGGTGCACTTGGTGCTGCAGAGTGCACAAGGAAGAAGCCCAACTACATCAACGAGGAGTAACACCTACAAAGGCCAGAATATAAACACAGGCACAGATCAAAGTCAATGGAGTTGGCTTCCAGCCACCCTTAATGCTTGTAAGGGGGATTGACCAATGGGAAGACAAACACACAAACCCAAGAGTTATGACATACATCTGCACTCATGGAACATAGCAGGTGCAAAAAAATGGTTAGGGGAAGGCATGCCACCTCGAGATTGGAAAACATGCAACATAATAGCCCTTCAAGAGACATGGGCACTGGATAATCTACCCCGCGAGGGCTTCACCCACTATACCGTAGCTGCAGAAAAAACGGAGCACTATGAGCGCCCAAAAGGGGGCCTGGCAGTTTATGTGTTCACAGCACTATATATCAAATCCTAACAGCAAGCCTCTCCTGATCCCGGTTGCAACTAATGAAACTTACTCAGTGGAAGTTCGACAAATCAATTCTTGTGCTGTTGGATGATACATATGCTTACCCAAAGGCAAGTAAAAAAAACAAACATAACTCCCTACTTATTGCAATATTCTCAGACATAATATGTACCTTTCCTTCCTGGGACATAGTGCTGACAGGACATTTTAATTCCAACTTAATCTATAACCCAGATGAGGATGAAACTAACAACTGATAATATATTCTGGAACGTTCAGCCGCAGTATCAACTAAAAACAACTTGCCCACACCGCACAGGGCAATTGCTAGCAAAGGCATTAGAGTAACCTGGGAATGAGAGTGATAAATGGCAGATCGAAGGAAGACACTCCTCCCAAATTTACATACCATGTAGTTAAGGCGCAATCCATACTCGATTTTACAGCAGTTTCCTCATCAACAATGTAATTCCTTTCACAATTTCCAATTTAATTCACCGCCTTGAGGGATCACTCTTATCAACACATTCATTTCAACTTAAATCCTCCAAAGTACCATGTCATCACAGAAATGGCCATAAAAATACATTTAATCATCCTAAGGCGTCTGAAATGGACAAACAATACCCTCCAGGACCTATAAAATACAACAAAAGAGCTAATAAAAGTCAGTGGCATTGAGGGAATCAACACAATACATGCCTGGACAGAATTTACATCAAAACTGACTTCACTAATGTTGGGAACACAAAATCACACGCCCTAAAACAAATCACAAGACAATAACAAGCGAAGTTCAAACCCTGAAACAAGATCTAAAGAAAGCTGTCAGGAACTTAAGAAAAACGGACCTTGATCAACTGCATGGTATACTGGACGTCACTTGAGGAAAGAATACAAAAAAAAGTTATGGGAAAACAAAAGAAATAGCAATGAGAGATTCTGGTCAACTACTGTTCAGTGCAAGGCAAACCAACTCCAGCACCTTCTGGGAAACAATAAATAACCTGAACAGGTCAGTGAATGCCATAACCTCAAATGGTGCAGGAACACGATTGGGCTGAATTTCTAACCACAAGAATTATGGGGAACGCAATTCCTGAACTACTGCCTTCTAAATACTTGGATGGCACTAATCAACAAGATCAAGTGACTGCGACCAAAGAAACAGTCAACTTCAACTGCAGAAATGAAGGAGCCAGTATTCCTAAGGATAATGAAATCGACTTATCGTTCTACTCAGCAGAGGAAATAACTAACATAATACATAAAAGCAGAGGTAGATTTACTAAATTACATACCACCCAGTTGGCAAGGCTCAAATATTACACCAATATACAAAAGCGGAGCAGAATAAATCCGGCAAATTATAGGCTTATTGCGCTATTTGATGTAGAAGCAAAGTACCATGCCTCTTTGACCTTGACAACTTGATCCCTACCAATCAGAAAGGCTTCAGAAAAGGGATCGGAACAACTGCAAACATTTTAACACTCTCTCTAATAGCAGAAAAATGCATGCGGGAAAAAACAATCAGCCTTTGACAGCGTACATCATCATTACTTGTGGAAACAACTTAGAGACTGGAACATCCCTGCAAGAATACTACAAGGAATAATGTTAATTTACTCTCAAACGTGGATAAAAGTAAAGCTGGGTGATGGCTCCAGAATATCAAGAAAGCTGAACACAAACAAGGGCTTGAAACAAGGATGTGCGCTGGCGCCACACCTTTTCAACCTGTTAATGTCTGACTTGACACAACAGCTTAACAAGATCAACTCCCATCCGCCGCATATGGGAAAGCTATCCTTATTGCATCTTTCATATGGAAATGATGTGGTACTAACGATCTTAACTAAGGTTGGCCTCCGAAGGTCACTTACTGAAATGGTGGAATGTGTTACGGCTAACAAACTAGAAATCAATACATTTAAAACCAAAACAATTCTCATTAGTAATCGCCCTAGCAGCTAGCAGAACATCTGGTTAGATGGTAACCCACTGAAGGAAGTAACCAGCTATAAATACCTGGGGGTTTACATCAACGACAGACTCAATCATCAAGAGCAGAAAAACTACATGTCACAGAGAACCAGCGCATTAGCTTTTGCTTTTAGAGCATTGGCAAAAAAACATTACTCTCCTTGATAACGGCAAAAATGCTACCAAGAATATCTTATGCTAGCATTGCCTTACACGGCAAATATTCTGCACTTTTGCTAGTTACAACCTACAAAAAGGTCTTTCAGCTTCCTCAGACAGCATCATTGGTGCAGGTGCGGCTGGAATTTAGGATTATATAAATGAAACAATAATGAGAATGTACACCACAATAAGGTATTGGTATAGATTTAAACAAAATTCAGCACACTCCCCACTCAACAAGGCTCTTTGGACAGAAGTTGATAATGACAAAAAATCTGTGTACAACCAATATCTCCATGAAGCACTAACACCCACATGCACTGTTGAGCTATGGAACAATTATCTACCCTTTACATCCTTCGAACAAGTCATAAATAAGGCTGCAGAATGTCACTCCTTGCTACTCGATAAAAACAGCTTTAGCCACAGTTCACACGCCTGGATGGTGATCAAAAACTACAAGACCCTTACACCAGTACCTTACTGAAATCTCACATTTACGGTACATCTAAAAAAACAGCGGATCAGCCGAGCTGGATGCAAAAGGGCTTAAAGTATGCAGACTTTGTGGCAGTAAAAAAGAGGACTTCATTACCTAATCTGCATATGCCCCAAACTTTTCACGACACATGCCACTCTACTAAGAAAAGCCTATTTCGCTAGAGGAATGAGGACAGGTGGAGCAGCTATTATGCAAGGCCCAGATCCATCACATCCCCATATGAACTGTAACTTGATAAAATATCTCAGAATTCATGATCAGGCTTTGAAGACCACAGCCTAGCAGAACTGATTTTGTTGTCCTTTTGACAAAAATGGCGTCACATTTTAGCACCGTCAGAGAAGACAAAAAGCAACATGTAAATTGTACACTGTACAGAGTATTAGGAGCAAGCCTCACTACATCTCTGTCAGAGGAACAAATGAATAACCAGTTTGCCCATTTTTTGCATCAAAGCATCTTGCGACAAATTTCTCACTATACAGTAAAGTAAGAAAAAAGCCTGCATTCTAAAGCTC
Organism: Triturus cristatus; assembly: GCF_964204655.1. Classification (NCBI taxonomy): domain Eukaryota; kingdom Metazoa; phylum Chordata; class Amphibia; order Caudata; family Salamandridae; genus Triturus; species Triturus cristatus. The sequence goes on from NC_140591.1 coordinate 1,336,262,774, forward strand.
AAAGAGAAAATACTTAATTACTCACTTTGTACATTAAACTATCTACAGATGTGCTCCCTTTCAAAACTCAAAGCATGCAAGAAGTTTGTACTCCAAAGCTCTAGCCACCTTTTGTACCTATGGTTTGTATATAGTGAACATGATCAATTTGTTCCTGTAGAAGTTAATGGTTGTTCAAGAGTTCACTCTGCTCATTTTGCTCATTGAACTAATTTCAGATCAACTCATTACATCATTCTTGATTAAGAACGAAGAGGCATATTATCAAGGGCCTTATCTTCGCCTTTTTGGCTTTTAAAGCCAAAAACGCGGAGATAACCTTTTTGCCCTATTTGCAAGATGGTGCTAACATGCATTAGCGCATGTTATCAGCCATTTTACCGACGCCTCGCTTTGCATCTCTACTGAGATGCAAATTAGGCGTCACTGGGCGTACCCTTGACAGACTACCTTGTAAATTATCGCTAAATGCACATCGCAATATTTACAAGATGGCCCTCAGGATTTCAGCAGATGTTAGTTTTTGGCGAAAACCGTGGTTTTTGCCAAAAACGAATGTCTGCTAAAATCCTGACTATTGTATGTTGGCAATGGGAGGTGGATTGATGTGTTATGACCACAGGGTCGTATCATCAAGCATATCGACGTTTTGCAGGGAACAACGCTGGAAAATCAGCGATGTTACCTGCAAAACCAGCGATTTCCCCGCTATCGCTGGATTCTATATCGCTCTTGAGTTATGCGTTGATGATAACGCGCTAAATGGGTGATTTAATTCAGCAATAGCCGGCGTTAGGGAAATCAGCGCTAGGCACGCTGGGCGATAAGTATCGCCCCTCGTTATTGATATCCCCCGAAGTTTGCTTGTCTTCTGCCTATGATACCTATAGATTCTATGATCTAAAATCATGAACATTTTCAGACGTATACGAATATTAACTCTACAAAGATCAAGATCGCACAGCCTAAAAACGAAGTTCTGTTTTAAACTATGAAAACATTTAATATTGTATTCTTTCTTTTATGCTAAAAATTGTTATTTTTTTAACTAACTAAACAATAAATATACCATTACTGCTGGCACATCTTGCTGGGTCCAGTCCGGATCCCTGATCTGGCTAACTAAGAGCTCAATGTCAATCCTTTATTTAGACTTACTTACTTAAAACATTGCATATTTTAGATACAAACATTTTCAACCTAAAACATGAATCCCATCCATTTCCTGCACTTGCAGAAGGTTTCAGAATGAAAAGGATCAAAGTAAATTGTTTTGCAAAGGTTCTGTTTTTTCAAAATGAAATGTAACTTTAATCAAATATGGAAAAGGGCAGCATTTGCTGTAACCACTATATTAAAATGTACTGAGATTTAGCCCAGCTGTTATTGAGAGCAATGGCTTCCCAATGTGTGCAGAGTCCATTGAAGTAACCACTTTATATACACATGTGAACTATCAACTAATGTTTTTATACCTTTGCTTTTTGCTGGTGGTTTCCTGAAATGTACTGGAGAGAGAAGTGGTATAACTTCTGTCTGCTGCAGACTCCATCAAAAGAAAACTTCCAGCCTTTCTTTTTCAGTCTAACCTTAATCTTATTTCTCTGTTGCATCATCTTTGATTTTCTATTACCCTTCTTATTATTATTACTGTTCCTCCATTTGTTGCCCATCGCATCCGAGTTCTGTTGGAAATGGCCCTTTTTGAGGGGTTATCCCCAAACATTTTGCTTCTTCCTCCTATTTTTTTCTGACCTTTTGTTGTTGGCTTTAGGACTCTGGGTACTTTGCCACTGCTAATCAGTGCTAAAGTGCATATGCTCTCTGTGTAAATTGTTATTATGATTGGTTATCCATTATTGGCATATTCAATTTACTGATAAGCTCCTAGTAAAGTGCACTGAGTGTGCCAGGGCCTGTAAATCAACTGCTACTAGTGGGCCTGCAGCACTGATTGTGCCACCCACATGAGCAGCTCTGAAAGGTAACTCAGGCCTGCCACCGCAATGCCTGTGTACAGTTTGTAAACTGCCATTTGAACCTGGCAAGTGCACCCACTTGCCAGGCCCAAACCTTCCCTTGTCTTACTTGTTAGTTACCCCTAGGGTAGGCCCAAGGTACCCGTGTGGGCAGGGTGCAGTGTATATGAAACATAGGACATGGCCTGATGTGTGTGGCATGTCGTGATAGTGAAATACTGCCAATTTTGCTTTTCCCTATCGTAAGGCTATCTATTCCCATATTATAGAATGTGAAGTTTGCTTCTAACATCTTAATTACCCCTAGGAACAAGGTAGGAAAATAAAGTTTAGTATGCCTGAACTCAGAATCTAAAGATGCATCTGTTAGGAGAGGTGATATTTTTTACGTTCTGTGTTTGAAAATACCATTTTTAGGAAGTAGGTATTTTCTTGCTTAGACATCCTGTGTGCCTCTGCTGGGTTGTGTATTGACTGCATGGCTTTGGGGTGACAGGGGCTGGGAAGGTACAGTGGCTCCAGAGAGTCTGGATGAGTCAGCGCTAGGCTGAATAGGCCTGGTCTGCATTTGGAGTGGTGAGAGGAGTAGCACCTGCACCTGAATATGGCTGTGCCTGCCTTCCACAATGATAGCTCCACCCCCCTGTTGTGTGTCTGGGGCCAGGGCTTACACTTACAATGAAGGTTGTTGTGCACTTGCAAAGTGCCCCCAGAACCGGTTTGGACTGTGCTCAGAGCCCTGGGCAAGGAGAGAACAAAGACATTTACTGTAAAAGGGGGGCCCAGACCCTACACTTTTAGATCATCCCTGGAATCAAGAGGAACCCTCGCCAAGGAGAAGAGCTGGAGAAACTGGGGAGAAGTATTGCCCCTTTGTTGTGTGTCTGGGGTTGGCCTGCAGTAGCTGTTCCTGCCAACGAAAGGAGAAGGACTTTGCTGGCTGCTGTGCCCCTGCTTGAAGAAGATCTCCAAGGGCTTGAGTAGAGCTTGTCTACTGTTTTGAAGTCTCACACAAAGACTTCATCCCCGGCTCCCCTGAACTTCCTTGCTGGGAGTTCTGACCTGCCAGGAGGTGTCTGTGACTGTCTTGGGCCTCTGGAGGTTGTTTTTGCTGTTTGGAGTTGGAAAAGCAACGCAATGACAATAAAATCAACGCATCGCTCTTCTTGCAGCAGTTTTCCCGATGCAGCACCACGGTGCGAGAAGAATCTCCACTCATTGCCGCTGCCGAAACCGACGCAGCGCCTGTTGCCGCTGTAAGAACCGACGCATCGAGGGATCGTGGCTGAAGAAACCAACACAGTGCCACCACCACGATCGCCGACACATCCCGGATTTACATGCATCGTACCTGTGCAGCAAGTTTTTTCGATGCCTCACCTGCGGATCGGAGTCGCCTCGGAAGCAATGCATCGCTTTCCCCCTACAGACCTGACCTGACTCACCGCTCTCCTGTGTGCAGCACAACTGTCACATTGCATCCTCAAGGTCTCAGGAAATGATGCATCTCTTTGTTTTTTTTGACGTCTCCCATCACTGCGGCTGTTTGGCCTTGTGAATTTTGTCGCACCAACAGGTACATTGAGAGAAATCACACATCCATAGTTTTCTAAGGACCCAGTTGCTTAAAACCTTTTTAAAGTCATTTTATTAATACTTGTATGTTAGATTTTTTTTGTTTTGGTCCTGTTCAGGTTAGATAAAGATACTTTATTTTTCTAAACTGGTGTGGTGTCCATTTATGGTGTTATCACTGTATTACTGTGTGGTTTGAGTACAAATACTTTACACACTGCCTTTGGGATAAGTCTGTGTGCTGGTGCCAAGTTACCCAGGGGGCAAGAAGGGGTTATCTAAAGTGTGTATCCCCCTTACCCTGACTAGAAGCAAGGGACCCTATTTGGACAAGGTACCTACCTATGCCAACTAGGGACACCCATTTCTCACAAGTTCCATTTCATCTCAGTCTTCCTCATCACTTTCACTCTCTCACCAACCTGTATACCATATCTCCTTTCTATCAAAGTCGAAGTCAAAGTAAATTTTTTGTTTGGTCAATTAAAACCTTAACAATATGGAAGACATTTAAAAAGTTCACTTTACATTAATAAGAAACTCATAACATATCATACATGGTTAATTAAAATTATTAATCGAGAATCTTGTCCATTTGCACTGCCAGAGTTCCAACCCTGTTAACAATCTTGATATTTTCCTTTTTTTCCAAACGTTACCACCTTCGGAGTCGCTTTTTTTAACATCAGGTTTAAGGGCCTGGTCAAAGACTTTAAGGAATTTAATCAATTTACAGTTCAATTGTGGGTCAAATGGGTTTAGGCTCGCTAATATTGCAGCTCTGCAGGACCTGATGCCTCTGGCGTTAAAAGTTTGTCTCAGTAAGGTGGCTCGTGCATTGTAGAGTTTATTGCATATACAGAATATATGGATAAAATCCTCTTTGTGATAACCGCAGAGTCAACATGATTTTGGCCCTGTGTGCACCCAGGTAGGCTGATCCGCTGTTGACGGTAACTTTCCAAAATGTATTGCCATTAATCATTTCTTCAGGTAAATTGAGAATGTTGTATTCAAGTAAGGAGCTGGTGCAAGTAACTTATAATTATTAATCACCATCCAAGTTTGCGACCTTAACCTGAAGTTATTTTTATCGAACAGTAATGAATGAATTTTTTCAGCTTTGTTTATTGCTTGTTTGAAGGACTGGTTTTTGTTCCATAACTCGGTTGTGCAGGTTATTAACAAAGATTTGCAAAGATATTGATTGTATGGTGATTTTCTCTCCTCGTCTACTTCAGACCAAAGGGCTTTGGTAATTGGTGAGGTGGCCGCGTTCAGTTTCAGCCAATACCAAAGCTTTATTGTGGTGTACATTCGCACAATAGTTTAGTTTGTGAGACCGAATTCAAGACGTACCTGTTCCGGAGAAGCTGACCGTTGTATCTGGAAAACGTTTTTGTAAGTAGAGACTATTAGTTGGTTTAAAAGCTCTGAGTCTTTGCCATGAAAAGCGGTTCTGGCATACGTTAGCGTTGGCAGGATTTTCGCCGCCATCACCGCTAGCAGAGGTTTATATGATGGACCATTCAACTTTTTTGCCAGTTGACTGAATGCATATGTGAGCGCACTGGTTCTCTGTGTTATGTACGTTTTTGGCTCAAAATTATTTTGTATACTGTCTTTATAGAATCCCAAGTATTTATAGTTTTTACTTCCTCTAACTGGTTGCCATTGAGCCAGATGTTCAGCCAATCACCATTGTTTTGGTTTTTGATATGTTTATTTCTAATTTGATAGATGAGATATAGTCTGACATTTAGTTTAAAACTCTTTAAAGACCGATCTTAGTTAGACTCATTAACACAACATCATCGGCGTACGAAAGATGTAATAGCTTACCAATTTGCGGCGGATGGGAATTAATACAATCTAGCCTCTGTGCAAGATTAGACATGAACAAATTGAAAAGGTGTGGGGGCCAATACGCAACCTTGTTTGAGGCCTTTAGTCGTAATCAGCTTTCTTGATAGTCTGGTGCCATCTCCTATCTTGAGTCTAATCCATGCATTAGAGTAGAATTGCAGTATGCCTTCTAGTAACCTCTCCGAGATGTTCCAGGCTCGCAGCCTTTTCCAAAGAAGGTGACGGTCTACACTATCAAATGCTGCCTTTAGGTCTATAAAGCAGAGGTGAAGTTGATGTTTCCTCCGCTTGCATTTGTTTGCTATTAGTGATAGAGCTAAGATGTTCGAAATCATCCCTATACCTTGCCTAAAACCTGCTTGGTTAACTGGAATACGATTGAGATTGTTTGACCATACCTTCAGGTCTTCCAAAATAAGTGAGGCATAATATTTGGCTTCGACATCTAAAAGGGCGATTAGCCTGTAATTCGATGGATTTGTTCTATTTCCTCCTTTAAATATAGGTGTCAATATCGAGCCTAGTCAATTAGGTGGAATGCAGTTTAGCAGCTCTATTTCTTTAAATAACTTGAATAAATGCTCACTCCAGAAGGATGGATCATTCATAAAGATGGCTTGTGGGATGCCATTAGGTCCTGGAGCACCGTCTCCTCTACCTTTCTGAATTGTGCGTATTACTCCATCAGCTGACATAGAGGACTGGTTTGTCTTTGCATTGGGGAAACTGGTGCCAATTTTACCCTGCAATAAAAAAAAATCCTCCATTGGGTTAGCGCCAGAGTCCTTTTTTACTGTTATGTAGCGCGTACTGACCTCGGCTGAGTTGTTTGTATCACTGACCCCTTGTGTAATGATTTCCGATATGTTTTTTAACTTCACTAATTCCTGGAAGTTCAATGCTGGTTTGTCAGGAATTACGATTGCTGTGAAATTTATAGTTAGAAATTTAGCCCACTCGTGTTCTTGTATGTTTGATGATAGCATGTTCACCAGCCTATGCAATTTATTTATTATTTCCCAGAATGTATTCAAGTTGGTTTTCTTAGCACTACAAAGTAATTCAGCCCCAAATTTGTCATTGTTGATTCTCTTTTCTTCCCATAACTTTTTTATAAGTTTTCCTCAGCAGACGTGCATTGTCCCAGGCTGCTTGGTCGAAGAATGTTATTTTTAGCCTCCTAATGGCTTTTTTGAGATCGCATTTCAAGGCTCTCAGCCCTACCGTTGATTTTTGTTTAATTTCGTTTTTGTTTTTTTGATTTTTAGTCTGGTGTTGTTAACTCAGCATTAATGTTGTAAGATCCAAAGTGAATTTTACCCAAGCTTGGATTTTGTTTCGGGCCTCAAATTCACTATCCATTATCAACCTCTTTAATTTAGTCTGGAGTGCCTCTATCATTTCATTTGACCATTTTAAGCATTTTAGGCCAATTGTGTAGATGCTGCCTTCTATTGTAAGGTTCGCCTGATGTTTGACTAGTTTTAAGTTGAAATATGCTGGTAAGAATGGTCACTCCTGGTTGTGTACTCTATGGAAAAATGAGAGAGTAATGGCATCAGTGCTAATGAGATGGCTGTATAATCCAGTCTTGATCGTGTCTTTCCTCCATGGAATGTATGTTTTGGTGGGGAGTCATCCGTTGTTCTGCCGTTTATTACTCTCAATCCAAGAAACTCTAGAGCATTTACCAGACGTTGACCTACGGGGTCCGGAGATGATCTCTTTAGCTGGTATTGTTGTGGAACACTCCAGTATATATTGTCAGCTACTAGCTTCTCATCATCGTCCGGGGTGTATATTAAATTAGAATTAAAGTCCCCTGTTAGTATCATATCCCATAAGGGGTATGTACTCCTTATGTCTGCGATTGTGGCAATTAACTGGGCGTTATGGGCTGTTTTATTCCTTGCTAGTGGATGTGCATTTGTATTGATCAACAGGACAGTTTTTATTCTGCCGATGATGCCTGAGGTGAGTTTTATTAATTGTATATTTGGTCCCGAAGAGACAATCTGTTCCGTTTCGATGTTCAATGCAGTAGATATGTAGACTGCCAGATCCCCTTTTGGCCGTCCATAAATATTAGTTTTTAATGCAGGTACTGTGTAGTGTATGTAACCTGCCTGGGGTAAATCATCCAATGCCCATGTCTCCTGAAGCGCTATTATGTCACATGTTTCCCAATTTTTAGGGTGACAGCTGTTGTCTAGCCATTTTTTAGCCCCAGCGATGTTTCATGAGAGCAAATGTATGTTTCCTAAGTCTTGCTTATCTGCTATCTTTTCCGTTGGTCAGTAGCCCTTGTCTGAACTTAGCGCTCCTGGCAGCGAGCTCCATCTATCTTGGTCTGGGTCATTCACTACCGTCTGGTCGTTATGCACTTCTCTCCTCTGCGAGGTTGTTAGGCTGCTACCTTTTGCTCCTTTTAGAACTGTAAATATTTGCTGTTTGTTTTCTCTTTGACTTGGTCCGTGATTCTTGTTGCAGTTAGAGTTTACAATCAAAGGGCCAGGATAGCGTGGAATGGTTGCTCTTGACAGTTTTATTCCCCAAGCTTCGAATTGCAGATTAGAGTTCATGATGAGCTGGGTGTCTTCTTCTGACTGCCATGTAGTCAATGTTTGGTCGATATTTTTATGATTTCCTTTTGCTGTAAATTCTACTGCCAATAAGTTCGATGAGTTCAAATATTTTAAGGCTGGAATATCTGCTGTTAATTTCAGTATGTTCCCTCTGTTCAGAATATCTTGTGGCCCTTTTGAATCGTATTCCGGTGTTAAAAGTATTTGCTGTTTCGGTAGTTGATGCCCTTGCTCTGTCTGTAACATTGGGTCTTCATTCTTATTGTCAGCTGTGATTTGCTTCTTTTCATCTTTTATTTGGACTCTTAGGTTTACGTAATGGATCATGCTTCCCTTTCTGGTGTTATGAGCTGGGATTTCTAACGATGCCATGTTCTCCTGATTGGTCTCTTTTTGTTTTTTAATTGCTGTTTCCCGCCCTGAGTATCCTTGATCGCTCTCTTGTCTATGTACAGATAAAGGTTTCAGTTGCGTGCTCTTATTTAGGCTTACTCCTCCTTCACCGAGATCTTGGGCTTTTGGATTTCCCATTGTCGGCCCTACCATGATGCTGTTTCTAAGATTGCGAGCCTGAGGCTTTAAGTTCTCTTTTGCTTCTTTTTTCATTTCAAGCTCTCGCTGTCCAGCCTCTTTTTTCGGGCCTCTTTGTCTATTTGAGACCTTGTCAGCGCCCTTTCGAGCGAGGGCATTGCAGTCCAGTAGTTTCCTCTCTGTTTTCTCTAACTGATCGTAGTTCTTCCAGTCTTCATCATTGGCGTCAGTGCCTTGCCTACTTTTCTTCTGTTGCTTTAACCTGCTTACATCATTTATCTGAATCAGTTGCTTGTTTCCTGTTTTATGCCTGGCTACTGTGTTTTTTCTCAGAACCATATGTTTTATCTCCTTTTCTGTTTGTAGTCTCCTGAATTCCCACACGATCTACACCTGATACTGGGTTTGTGTCTGCTCCTCTTCCTAGGATCTGATTAACTTCAGCTATTTTATCGTTGTCCGCCTATTCTACCTTATGATTGCTAATTGAGTCTTCGTCTGTACTTGCTATGAAACTTACCAGGTCCGTAACTGCCTTATTCACCCTGATAGAGCTGAATATTGGATATACCTTGGTGGTCTGCTGTTTTGTATGTAATACCAATTTGTTTCTTTCTTTCCTATCACGCTTTATTTGTTTTTGTGACTGCTTTGGTCCTTTTTTTTCTGTCTAGGTTTGTTACTCCCATGTTTTCCAATATCGGATCTTGATTTATGACCTTTGGGTGAACCGGGCTCAGTTGGACTAGCATGTCTTCTGGTTTAGATGATATTTTAGTTTTAGTTTGTATTCCTCTTTTGGTAGAGACTTACACATTTGCAAGGTATTAACTATGTACTTTTCATGTGCTTCAGCATTATTATCTCTCATTACCAAGCTTGATTTATTTAACAATATTATCTGTTCAAATAACGTTGGTAAGAGGCTCAGTTTGTCGATAATCGGGCTGCAAGCACACTGGACTGAGTATTTGGATTGAAATAAGATTGTTCATGTTGTACAATTTTGTGTTTATTCCTGCAATTTGTGATGCTATAATATTCATTAAGTCTATTTGAATATCCATTTTGTCTGTTTGCATATTGAAAGCCTTTGTTGTTGTCTGTAGTGTTTGTAGTAAAGATTTGAAGAGCTCTAAAAAGCTACTTTGGTCACTCAGTGTCTCCCCTTGTTGTAACTGTGATTTTAATTCTTGATTGGGAATTTGATTTTGATTAAATGGATAACTAGTATCAGGAATCAACCGAAAGGAGGTATTGTTTATTTGAGTAATTTTTTAGCCTTGTATATCCATATTGTTTTGTATGTTGTCATTGTGTGTTTCTCCTGTCGGGGAACTTGGTTAGATGACGGACATTTGTAAAGAGTCTTTGTTAGATGAAGGCCTAGGAGTGTTCTGCCATGAGTCAATCAGACCTTCAGGGTCATCTTCGTCCACCTGATGGACCTGTGCTGCTATGTTTAGCCTTGATGTTGTCCCGTTGTTTATTGCGAACTTAAGGGTGGAGGACGTCAGGTTTGCTTGAAGTATTTTAAAATTTGTTGTCGATGAGTCTGTTTTATTTTCGCCAACAAACGCTTTTAGCCCATACAGTTGTGGGCCAACTAATTTGATTGTATAGTCTGTTCTTTCTTCCTGATTTTCTATGGTGTTATCTGAGCTATTTGTCCTGTCGTCTGAGAATTGTTCCTTGTTTAAGAGTGTTTTCTCGTTGTTTTTCTTGTCTGTGCTGACTTCCTTAGTCGCCTCCTCTAGCTCTGCCCAATTTATACCTGGCTTGTCCGTATCCTGATTCAGTTTTTGTGGACCCTTTGGGCTGTTTGAATCAATTATGTCTTGTATGGTATTGTTTTGTATGTCTTTTTTGGTAATAAATGAAACGGCCTTCTGAGGATCTATTAGTGTCAGGAGGCCTGGTACCTCCGCTGGTCTGGAATAAATGAGTGTTCCAGGGTCTTTAAGGAAGGAGAATCTTGCAGTCAAAGTTGACTTCCTTTTGCTGTCTTCCTCTATTTTTCTAAACATTGTTAGTATTGGAGATATTAATGGGCTATTTTGCTTCAAATCCGGGCCTTTTTATTTAGTTGTTTGTTTTGTATTCTGTTTTTTTTATGCTTTGCTTTTCGCTTTCGGCCTTCTGGGCTGGGGTCTGCCTGATTCTGCCTGATCTCATTTCTCTCCACACAGTTGTCTCCTCTCTGTAGTTCTCTGTAGTTCTGTCGATCTGCTAGTTTTTCTGTTCTGTTTCTATTCAGTTGTATTTTAGATGTCTTAAAATTTTAGGGTTACTCTTGAGTTACACGTGGGTAGCTCACAAGGACTGATTATCATTTTTTTTTTGTATGTGTGTATAGTCTAGGTTTACTGTTGCCAGATATCCTGATAACCTGTGAGCCAATTCGCAGCCACCGGTGCCAACAGTGTTTAAATTGTTTGTTGTTTTAGCTGAAAACTAATTTGTTTAAATGTGGCCAAGACAAGGTAACTCAACCAAACACCACCAGCCCGAGTAGAGCGAGGCTTCCTGGGCAATATGCAGCTAAAAATTCCCAGGCCACACTCCAACAACCCCATGAGTTAAGGAAGTTAGGGCTTTCTGCCTCAGCTCTGACCTTAGCTCTCACCTCTGCTCTAACCAGCTCTGGTCAGGATTAACTGGCAACTTTTACCACAGCACTAGGCCCCCAGGCCCCTGGCCTCATCTGTCAGTATTGTCCCTGGTGGACGGGGTGCTGCTGCTGCCTGGCTTTACTGTTCAGCCCTTCAGCCCTTAGGTTTCAGTCTTTCAGTCTGTACAGCGTTTCTCCACCAGCCCACCTTTCTCCACTCTTTTCCAAACTTTTCCGTGCCCCCCCCCTGGGACACAGTCCTTTTCTTAGTGAGACCTACCGCTATCCTACCACAGTCCTTTTCTTGCGGTTCACTCGGTGAAACGAAAACCAGTACTGGATCCGAAGCTTGTGCCTGTGCCTTTGCCTTTGGCTGTGCCTTTGCAGCTCACGCTCACTCCCTAGATGGCTCTCGCGGGTCTCGTGGCTTCCTCTTGCTGCGGGGGGGAATCACAGCTCCCTCTCCAGCCGCTCCAGCCGCTTCAGCCGCTGCGAGGACATTCTCAGCCGCTACGGAGAGAGTCGCGGCTTCTCGCCACTACGGGAAGAAGACTCGAGCGGGAAGAGTCAAGCGGCTCCTGCTCCCACTTCTGCCTGCCGCCACAGCCAGGCGACCCCCGCGACTCCCTCTCAGCTTTCTCGCAGGAGTCGAGTGACAGGGTGGCCGCCACTACACCCCTCTCCCTGCCTGTCAACAAGGCCCAAAGCCGGCAGCCACAAGCAGCGGCGGCAAGGACTGCGGACACCACCACCGCTGGAACCGTATAAAAGTGGGATGCCCCAGTAGAGCTCAAGCGGCGCTCAGTGGCTCCCTGATGGGCAAAGACTGAGCGATAAGGATGTAAGCTGGAACTGTAGGGAGCGGTGCGGCATGGCAACTCTATCCTTTGTTCAACTATTGCACTCCTAACACATCTCCCTGAACCTAGAATGCAATTTTTGTCTTTCCTTTTACACTTCTCTCTACCCTCTGGTGTCGTGGACTATCAACACAAAGGGTCTGAGTCACAAAGGTAATTTACACATTTGAGTAAGTTTACACTTACTACTTTTTGATTTTCACAGATTCTGGGCTTGAATTTAAAAGACTATGTAACAATACATTTTAATAAAAATATAAATAAGTTAATTTTAGTCAGTTCCAAACATCACTGTTAATAATTATTATTATTAATGCATATTCAAAATACTTTTGCTGTAGGTGGGAATATATTTTTATTTTTAAAGTTGAGAAATATAATTTGAATTCAATTTACTATTTTCCATTAATTGAAGTTTTAATAAGAAATACACGTAATAGTGTTTTAGCTTCTTTTATTTTGTATTACATTGATGAATGATGTTATAATATGTCTCAAATGCTAAACAGACAACATCAAACAAGGTGATGTTCTAGAACGCTTATTGGTGAGTGTTAGAGATATAAGACTGAGTAATGAAAACAGTTTTTTTCCTCTGCACTGGATGGCCACTTGAAGATCCTGACACTTTATTAAGTTTTTTCTTTTTCTTTGTCCAATAAAAGAAAAATGAATACATACATGCATCGAGAGTTATCAGTACATTGCAAATAGTATCGCAAAACGTAACTAGCAATCATCAATTAATATCCAGCCATTGACAGCATACTCCAACGGTATAGGTTGTACTGTATGTATACGTTACCAATAATACCTGTTATAGTGAAACCATATATAAGTGTTTATATATTTACACAACATTTCTATTTCATTACCCCCACCCTCCCTTACTGGCTCTACCCCAGAAAGAACAGTCAGCTATTGAGTCCACCCTAGTTTCCACTTTATTTCCATAGAGACATGTATATATGCTACGGAGTGCAGCCAATCATGTTTTATGCGTGTGTCGTTCTGGTGTCAGTAATATTATAAGAAATGACGGTAAGTGATAGTACCAATATTATGCATCACCTACTCTGGGAACTGGCATAGGTTCTAGGGCTTTAAATGCTTCCATTAACAGGTCCCATTCACTTGAAGATCCTGATTATGATTCAAGTGAAGTAGACACTGCACCCACTGCACACCCCTTTCACGCTAAACATAGCCTAAAAGGGGGTCTTATGTACAATGCCACTATCGCCATGGGAAAGTCACTTTCTGTGAAAGGGGCTTGTACATATGCCCCAGAGTGTGTTTACATTAAGATCAAGTGATGCTAAAATAGACTTTGGTGAGTGGTAACATTTAGAGCAAACTAGCCTTCTGCTCTCAGTGTGAAACAGAGAGCACAGCTTTGAGCAGGGAGGAGTGGGCTGACACAGGAGGTGGTGAGGGTGCAGGACCTTGGTACTGGGTGGCAGTGTCAGTGCTCTGCTCCTCTTGCTTCAGTCCAGATGTCTGACCCTGATTCTGTCCACTGCGATGGGTGATGTGCTGTGAGGGCCTTGGGCAGCAGTGAAGGGTGCTGGGGAGGAGAGGAGGAGATGAGGCCCCAGATACTGGGACGCAGAGCCCTGACTCTGGCTCTCTGTTCTGGGTGCAAGCTTCCACATTTTGATGCTACCTTCTGCCAATGGTGGTTTCCTCCGTGGCCATCGGTGAGCAGTGATGGTCAAAAGGGCCTGTGGTTGGGTGCAATAGAAAAGTCTTGTTACTGCCCAGTCTCTGTCCCTCTGCCCTGACTAAAGACGTCTAATGTTACTATCATTTTAGCAGTGAAGTGCTCCAAGTGAGAGTGCAGTGAGGCATGACAGGTGGGACGCATGGGATCTCTTGGATTCCACTCAAAGGGCCTGACTCTGCTTAGCTTAAGATGACCACTTAAAACACAGGAGCGGCCCTTATTTTTAATTAAATTTTTACAAATTAAGCACTACTTAGAAGTAGGGGTTGGCGGAATTTGCGAAAGTGACGTTCGCAAATTATCACGAAAATGTTAAAAATCTCCGCAAACACGCGAAAATATCGCGAAGATGCGGAAGTTTTTATCCCAACCGTTCGCGGTATTTTCTGCGTGGTCACGGCTCGCCAACTTATCCATGCGGTTGCTCGCGGGCACGGCCATCTTGTTTTCACTCTTCTCGCGGTGCATGATCGCGAGAAGAAAGACGTTATCACGCGACCAATGACATTACTGCAGGCGCGAACTGTCGCGAGACAGCGCAAATGGCTACCAACAATCCAACATCTCGTGGAGAACGCGACCGGATCGGGAAAACTTGCCGGCGAACGCGGGGATTCAGGTACGGCGATCGCGCACGCGCGAGAATGTATTATTTTACAGCGTGAGCACGAAACAAATTATCGCTAAGCTGCGGAATGCGGAAATTTTGACATTTTCGCGCTCTCCGCGGAACGCGAAAATTTCAAATTATCGCAATTTCCGCGAGCGGAACGGAAATTTAGCCCAGGCCTACTTAGAAGACAACCCCAACACAGGAATGGGCAGCACCAAAGTCTCTACTAGGTCAACAAAGTTACACTCCACTTATATCAAGTAAGAAAGTGCAACAATGGTGATATGCACAAATCAGGGTAGTGGTGCTGAAACAATTTTCAGAGTAGGGGTGACAGTCAGTGGGGTCAGACATCTCGCAAAAATCACGGAATTATCCAAGTATCCTAAGGTTACTGACCACTAAATGATACCATTACTGAACCGTTTAAAAGTTTCTTATATGAAAGGAAACTGTAATCATGCAGTCACATATTTTCCGTACACCATATTCCAATGGTAAATATCCTGTCAGAAGGGTAAAAACAATGGGGCATATGTACAAAGAAATGACGCAGTGCTGTGCTGCAAGCAATTCAGCTGCACCACACTGCGTCATTTCAAAACCACAGGAATGTGTCATTTTTACTAAAATGCAGCACACCCCTGTATTTCCCCCCTGCACTGAAATAGCTGCCTAGCATCAGTGCAGACACCCTTGCACCATGGTGCAAGAATGCCTGCGTTGCAGGGATGATTGTTAATGTGTATGGAGGGACACCTTCCTGCACATAAACAATCTTTAATGGCAATTTGCTCCTTCTGTGTGTGCTGCAGAATGTAGCACAGATAGAAAGCGCATAACACGAGGACAAATAAAAGTATTTCTCCCCGTGTCATGCTAACACCTCCCTTTCATTGGCATTAGGTTTTGGCGCTGCCTCAGATTGACCATTTCTTGTAAATCTGGGGCATTGTCAAAAAGAAATGGGTGTTACGGTGGAATGCCCACAGCAACACCCATTGTATGCCCCTTAGATGCAGAAAACTGAATCAAAGAGTGCAATATTTACAAGGTGATGTTAAGCTACGCAAATATGGTGAAGGAAATTGTGCCACCAAAGCGTTGTAAAAAGTGAAGCTCCGGTGGCGCAATCCACTTGTAAATATGCCCTAATATGTTTATCAAAATACAAAACCAGCTGCCTATCCCCTAGAAGCTATTGGGCTCCCAACTTTTAAATAGTCACTTACTGGGGCAAGCAGTGCACCGGAGCATAATTAACAGAAATGTGCAAAAGGTGTTTACCATCACATTTTTACTATGTATATTCACCAGGAACAGTATTTCCCTATTAGCATCGGAAAACGTGTGAGTATAGGTAAGACAGATATATATAGTCAAAATCCTAGGGCCCGATTCACAGAACTAACTTAAGACAAAATCCTAAACTTACTACCATTTTGGTATTCACAGAAGGCACTTACTCATTTTGGTATTCACAGAAGGCACTTACTCATTTCGGTATTCACAGAAGTTAGGAGCCCTAACTTTAGGACTCCTAAATGCCTTCTGTGAATACCGAAAGTCTTAAAGTTAGGATTTTTCTCAGTTTAGTAGTAGTATAGTTAGGACTCCTAACTTTAGGACTCCTAAATGACTTCTGTGAATACCGAAAGTCTTAAAATTAGGATTTTTCTCAATTTAGTAGTCCTAAGTCTAAATTTAGGACAACTAAATTGAGAAAAATCCTAATTTTAAGACTTTCGGTATTCACAGAAGGCATTTAGGAGTCCTAAAGTTAGGAGTCCTAAACTTAGGACTACTAAATTGAGAAAAATCCTAATTTTAAGACTTTCGGTATTCACAGAAGGCATTTAGGAGTCCTAAAGTTAGGAGTCCTAACTATACTACTACTAAACTGAGAAAAATCCTAATTTTAAGACTTTCGGTATTCACAGAAGGCATTTAGGAGTCCTAAAGTTAGGAGTCCTAACTATACTACTACTAAACTGAGAAAAATCCTAATTTTAAGGCTTTCGGTATTCACAGAAGGCATTTAGGAGTCCTAAAGTTAGGAGTCCTAACTATACTACTACTAAATTGAGAAAAATCCTAATTTTAAGGCTTTCGGTATTCACAGAAGGCATTTAGGAGTCCTAAAGTTAGGAGTCCTAAACTTAGGACTACTAAATTGAGAAAAATCCTAATTTTAAGACTTTCGGTATTCACAGAAGGCATTTAGGAGTCCTAAAGTTAGGAGTCCTAACTATACTACTACTAAACTGAGAAAAATCCTAATTTTAAGACTTTCGGTATTCACAGAAGGCATTTAGGAGTCCTAAAGTTAGGAGTCCTAACTATACTACTACTAAACTGAGAAAAATCCTAATTTTAAGGCTTTCGGTATTCACAGAAGGCATTTAGGAGTCCTAAAGTTAGGAGTCCTAAATTTAGGACTACTAAATTGAGAAAAATCCTAATTTTAAGACTTTCGGTATTCACAGAAGGCATTTAGGAGTCCTAAAGTTAGGAGTCCTAACTATACTACTACTAAACTGAGAAAAATCCTAATTTTAAGACTTTCGGTATTCACAGAAGGCATTTAGGAGTCCTAAAGTTAGGACTCCTAACTTCTGTGAATACCAAAATGAGTAAGTGCCTTCTGTGAATACCAAAATGAGTAAGTACCTTCTGTGAATACCAAAATGGTAGTAAGTTTAGGATTTTGTCTTAAGTTAGTTCTGTGAATCGGGCCCCTAATGTTTAACATTTAACTGAACAGTATATGATCAGAAATCAGGGAAAGCAGAAAGAAAAAGTCTTTCACAACTCTACTGCTTGAACCAATTCAGAGCCACTGCATATTCTGATACGGCTGAAGACACTGCTGTAATCAAAACTAACCATTAGGTTGTAAAAGGGCCAGGCCCATAAGTTCTAGACCTCCTAGAGTCACACTCCGAAGGTTGTTTTTTGCAGCATGTAAGTGTTAAGGAGGAAAAAGTCATTAGCAGACCAATCAGTTAGTCTCTTGGATATATATGAACCTGCGGACAACTGCTTAGTGTTAGTTAGATTTATTACAAAGTCAAATATTACTAAACTTAGAGACACCTCAACAAGAGGGCTTAGAAATACAAAGGAATTAGAAAGAAGACAAATCTGCATATCCAATTTAGTCAGTAAAGCATAAAAAACACAATTAGTTCAAGAAGTAAGATACAAAAAATCAGGAAGCATGAGTATAAATTTCCCTGCATCGAGGGTTGATTAGTGGAAAGCATTAAATCTATCCCTACTCTAGCGCTAAGGTGACATCCCTAAATAAGCATGTGGAGTCTTCTAAATAAGTCTCTCCACAATCAATGGGTCATGTAGCATGAAGTTACCAAAGACAGAGCTCACTCTAAAACTCTCTCTCTCTGAGGGCAAGAAATAAGAAGTGGGCACTATCCCTAATTCCAGTAACCAGTAATTCACAGGTAGCATTCCAATGGTGCAATGCGAATCATGCCATCTGTTTTGAGAACAGTCCTTAAGCTATTTTTCCACTGTGTAAACGGAGTACCTTCCTTGCTACATTTTGTCCTGGGTTCCCAGGCCTTCTCTTGTGTGGAGCTCAACAACCTTCCTTTATCGACTCAAGCCACACAATTGTAACTTCTTCTCTCCTTGCCTGACTAGTAAAACAAAGACATAATTCTATCTAACGAGAGCTTCCTTCAACTGCAACACAAAACATGAGAAAGAACAAATTCCACAGCAGACATGAAATTCAACTGTAAGTCCTAAAGCAAGAGTGTTCAGGGACTTGCATTTCAGGCCTACAAAATTTAGCTAACATAAGAAAGCATCATAAGACTTTATGAATTCACATGACATTAAGGCACTTTCAATTAATGCATTTACCTACATACGAAATTACATGATTAATAAAACACATTAATACTTAAATATTTGTCAACGTACGGATTCTTCACATTAGTATTTTCTGCTATTTTGATTTTCTAGATTGATTCTCCATGTTACTTGTCAATGGCCTAAAATACGTCATGTTTCCATGTTAATACATTTCACAATTCTAGCACTTTACGTCAATACAATTAAGGATTTTATGCGGGTGCAATCTACACATGATTATAATGCACCCCTACAAATGAAATTTGGTTTCCACACTATTAGTTGTCAGTAGCTCAGCACATCCATATCACAGATTATATTACATACATTTCTTTCAAAGACTGAGAAAGGCTATTCCGTCAAAAGCTTTGAGAAGGATTCATATAGGCTTAAACTCTGTACACCTGGGTGACCAATTTATTTACATCAATGATAGTGAAATATGCTATTTCCACAGATCAATGACATCAAGCCCACTGGAATATATGGGACAGAGTACCAACATACAAGGAGCTGGAAGGAGAAGGATGCTGACAGGTGGTCCCCCATTGTGTAGTTGGGCAGTAGAAAGGCAGGAGATTGTTGTACACAATACACATACAAGAGTGGGCACCATCTATTCTGCTGCAATCTTGCATTCCCAGTAATAATCTTTGAAGCAGCAACAAAAATCGTTGGACACTGTCAAAAAGTGGATGCTTTTCATGGTGCCACAGTGAGAGAGGATCAAAATCTTCGATCTGATAGTAGCAGAGCATTGTTGTAAGGTTCCCATTTCCGTCTTTGATGAACCAGGCCATCAGAGGGTCGGGCAATTAAAAATGTAGGTGAGATCTGGCATTGAAAGAGCCTAAAGCAGCCATTGCTGCCTGTGAGTGCCATATGGGAAACTGGGTTCTTTTTGTAGTATCCCCCTACTTTGTGCCTGTTTTTTTATGCAACTTTGACTGTGTCTCTGCTAACCAGGTTCCCAGTACCAAGGTTTTCTTCCCTAAAACTGTACCAGAATTGGCTCAACTTCAGCCATCTCTATAAGTCCCTAGTAAATGTTACCTTTTATACCTAGGACTTTAATAGTGAGGAGGGTCCACTGGGACTGCAACACCAATCGCACCATCCTAGAGACCCTCACCAAGACTATACAAGCTGCCATTGCAGGCTGCGTGTCTTGGTGGAGGGAAAACCAAAGAGTTTACATTGCACACAGACCTTTGTGCCATGCCCCCATATACTGCATGAGGTATAGGTAAGTCACCCCTACTGCAGGCCTTTCAGCCCTAAGGCAGGGTGCAATATATCTCATGTGTGGACATATCTTCATGAGCAGGTATGACCCTACAATATTAAGTCCGTTCTTGGAAATTGTAAGTGCGCAGGGAAGCCATAGAGAGTACATGGGCTGGATACTTGTCATTAAGAGTTTCATAGCTCCATGATGGCTTCACTGTACCCTAAGATGTTTGTACATGTTGTCCTAAAAAAACTTCACTAATGCCAGTATTTGATTTTTTATAAATGCACACAGGATACACTTTAGAGTGCCCCCTGGAAAACTACCAATCACTGGTGTTGTCTCTGACTGGTCTTAGCTAGCCTGCCACCACCAGACATGTTTCTGATCTAATGGAGTGAGGGTTCACACTCTCAGATGCCAGGAACAAAGTCTGGGCAGAGGTGCATCACATCTTCCCCAGGACAGGATAGCTTTCCAAGGACGGAAGCTTCAAAAGCACCATCTCCTTTGAAATGCAACCCAGGAAGCTTCAACAAGAGGAGAAATGCCAACCC
The DNA here is from genome assembly GCF_964204655.1 of Triturus cristatus. NCBI lineage: Eukaryota > Metazoa > Chordata > Amphibia > Caudata > Salamandridae > Triturus > Triturus cristatus. The sequence continues at coordinate 1,336,282,790 of NC_140591.1, forward strand.
CCTTTTCTGCTTAATTTAATGGGAGGACAGGTTAATTTATTGGGAGGACAGGTGGGAAAATTAGGTAAATAAGGAGGAAGGTCCCCATTCGGCCAGCACCACCTCTAATGTGGGGCAGGTGATGTGGATGCCACTTTTTATTTTCCTCCATCTTGGTTTTTGAGAGAATTAGCCAATGAGGGTCAGGGTAGTGCCCCTTTCCACATGAAGTGGTTACTTAGAGGGTGTAGACACCCTAATGTAGGTAGCCCATTGGCTACTACCTGTTACTCTCTTTAACGCGCCTAAATGTTGTATTTAGGTGGCTTCCCTGGACCCTGAACTTTTATTTGATGGACACCGAAAAGAAAACGACAAAGAAGAGCTGCTGACCCAAGAATTGAGGCCCTGATGCAGAAAATTGGTGCCAAACCATACCTCCTATCTTAAGGACTAAACAATTGTGGTGTCGTGCCTTGTCTTGCAACTGTGAGGAAGAACCCCAGAGCTCCTCCAGCCTTCTACAAATTACCAAAGAACCCCCTTGGAGTGGAGGTACTGCTCCCTTGCAGCCCGCAGGCACCGAACAGCAGAATCCAGTCGGAGTCATCTTACTGATCCCCAGCGACTCCAACACAGCACCAAAACCAAAGTGGTACACCCACTCCAGAGGGTCAGATCTGTCTCCACACCAAGTTTGGAGACACCAGGTCCTACCGGAGCCATCCTGCACCAATACCTGGGGAATTGAACCCTCTGCAGCATTCACAGAGACAAAGTGTCCAATATGGACTCCAACTGCCCAGGAAGTAAGTAACCATCGAGGGACATCGAGACCCATGACATCCACTTTATGAGAGGCCCAGCAGTCCTCTGCAGTGTACTTCATCTTAGTGCACTATATAGAAAGCCAGCGTCCTACACCTTACCACACATAGTGTATTTACCCTCCAGTCCCCTGCTGCCCATTTTCAGTCCACAGCATCCCATGGAACACTGAATGCGAGTGGTAGGCCTTCTCAGAGCTCAAAAATCAGGGAGGTGCTCTCCCTCTTCAGAGCTCTTAAGGTACCTAACTAAGCATGGATTGGCATTGTATGACTCAGCTTCACTCTCGTATTTCTTCTGAGCTGCCCATATTTACAAGTGAAGGGTGCAGAGTTAGTAGGGAAAGATTGCGGATCTGCAGAGCCACCAAGCCCAGAGTCAGACATCACTGTTACTGCTTAATTGGTAAGTGAGAAGGTGGAAGATGGTCAGGAACTGAGAAAAGAAAATGTCTGTGTGTATTTGTGAATGTGAGAATGAGTGCAAGCATTTTTTGTGTCTTTGTCTATTTGCAATTGAGCTTGTGTGCATGTACACATGTGATTGTTATCTTGTGTGCATATGTGTGTCATTCCGTCTACCTTGGTGTGTGTGGGTGTAAGAGAGAGAGAAAGATGTGTAAATGGCTGTGGCTGTAGTGGGTACTAGAGAGGTGTGTAGCCTAGTGATGACCTTGAAATGTTGTGCACCTGGTATGTTATATTGTTTTGCTTATTGTTGACATAAAAATGGCCTGTAGATTTAAGGCCTCATTTACAAGATTTTGATGCAGGGCAGCGCAGGAAGTCACTTTGCTGCGCTGCCCTGTGTCAAAAGGAAAGGGCAGGAATGCGTCGTATTTATGATATATTGTGCATTCCTATCCTTTCCCACTGCTTTGGCACAGTTTTGTCTGCCTTCAGCCAATGCAGGCACCTTTTGTCCTGTGGTGCAAGGGTGCCTACCTTGGTGGCAGGAGTTTTTTGTGCAGGAAAGGGGAAAAATCTGAGCTTACCATCGTCTGCTGCCTGACTGTTTTGGTGCTTCTTTCTGTTACTGCATACAGACATATCACACAACAACCGACATTACACCTTTGTTAATGGCTGTTAGCTGCATAAGATAAATGAGTAACAACAATTACTTTGTCATAAACAATATGAAAGTTGCTTAAATTACAAAATTAAGAGACTGTGAAGTAATTAATGTGCACTTTTAAGATCGTTAAATCAAACTCTTTGTAAAATATTTACATTTTTTAATTGTGGATATTGAACTTCTCCCTCTGTCCATGGTCACCCCCAAATGTTTTGCTTTCACCTATCCTGTCTTCTGAACCTGTTTTGTTGGCTTTAAGGGGCATATTATCAAGGAACGGCGTTAAAAGTATCGCCGCATTAGCGGCAGAAAACTGCCGCTAAAGCGGCGATAATGGGCTTGATAATATGCCCTTAAGAATTCCCATAGAAGCCCATGTTCTGGTGTCAACATGGGCTTCTATTGGAATTCTCTGCGGCATATTATCAAGCCCATTATCGCCGCTTTAGCTGCAGTTTTCTGCTGCTACAGCGGCGACAATGTTAACGCCGTGCTTGATAATATGCCGCTAAGTCTCTGCACACTTTACCATTGCTAACCAGTGCTAAAGTGCTTGTGCTCTCTCCCTTAAACATGGTAAAATTGGCTTACTCCCAATTTACTCCCAATTTGTCACTTCCACCAGGTCATAGTGAAGGGGATCCCTGTTGCTGTTTTCAGGGTCACTGCGGCCAGGCATATCATAGTACTGGAGCAGAACCTTTTGTGCTCCATGGCTCTGGCATCTTTCGAGTGGGGTGGGGAGGTGACCCAGAGGAGGGTCAATGTTAGTCCCCAGATGCTCATTGACTTCATTCTGGGAAATGAGTTGTCACTGGTGTTGAAAGACCTCAAAGGGGCGGCTGCCCAGGGCACGCTGGAGACTCATGTTTCTGGGAGTACCTCTCCCAAACGGAGGGTACAGAGGCCCACATGGAGGGGCAGGAAAGACTCATCTTTGTCACCTGTTTAGCCTCAGAGTACATACTCTGAGCTGAGTAACCAGTTAAGGTTACCCCCCTTAACTGGTGGGAGGTGGAGTGGAAGTAAAATGCCTAAAACCTGGGGCTATCACCCCCCACTCTGAGAAACCTCAGAGGATAGAGAACCCTCAATGAGTCCTTGGTAAATTCTTTGCCAGCCCATAAGCTGAGAGGGAGGCCTGCCCAAGGTCCCTGCTTAGTGCTTCCACCTGGCAGTGAATGGCCCAGGGCCTGGATCCTAACACTGACAAATGCCAGTGGCCTCTTCTGGCTGCTGTCTTTGTGAACAGAATCTTCCTTGAGTTGGGGACAAAAGTCGCTATGGGTCATATCACTTTGATGACCATGGTGGTAGTATTTGCTTACTGGAAAGCATTTATGAGCAAGTTAAGGTTAGGTGTCTCACAGTCTGGTTCCACAAGTAAAGAGAAGGGTTCCCCATATGTAAGTCAAGTGGCTCAGGAGAACGTAGACAGAGGGATGCAACTGATTTCAGATGAGCATAGAGCTGACAGGGACCACTGCAGTAGAGGGCTAGTGTCCATGTTCTATTGCCTGAGCAGTGAAGCCCATTGAGTTATTGATTAGTCTACCGTGGCTTTCGGCTGGAGGGGGTCGTGTTAGACTTGACCCTCTCTGCAAAGTTACCCCCAAACGTTTTGCCTTCACATTTCCTGTTATCTGAAACCATTTTTTTACTTTAGGGTTCTGCGCACTTTATCACTTCTAAATAGTTCTAAAACGTTTGCTCTTTCCTTTATGCATGGTGAAATTAGATCATACCCAAATCACACATTTAATTTACTTGTAAGTACTACATGTACCCAGGGCCTGTATGTTAAATGTTACTAGTGGGTCTGCAGCACTTATTGTGCAACCCACTTAAATCGCCTTTTGAAGCATGCCTCAGGCCTCCCATTGCAGCGTGTGTGTGCAGTTCGGTAATTTAAAACCCATTTTAAGTTTAAAGTCGGATTTTAAGTCTCAATTCTGAAAATGTCACTTTTAGAAAGTCACATATTTGGGGGTTGGGCCCTTTAGAAACAGCTGGATTGGGCCTCCTCTAAATATATCTTAAATCAATTACCCTAGCTGTAATTGTTCAAAAAATCTCTCTAAATTCAAGGTCAAGTAAATTAATTGTCTTAACCTGTGTTTTTATTACCAGTTATTTCATGATCTTCTATGCAATTTCCTATATACTTACACATGTCCGTTACACGACATTCAGACAATCTACAAACACATTTTTGCACTATACAACACTGTACCTATTACTAATACCGTGATAACATAAAATTCAAAAATGTGCTCTTATGACCAGTCTGATATACAAAATGCAGACGTTGCAATTCCTCAATATTATATTTACAGTGACTCTCTTGCTATTAGTGTCCCTTGGATGTTCTTGATCAGTTCTGTTACACTAGACTTTTGAGTTCTTATGTATTTGTAGGAGTCTACTGGACAACTTTTGTCCAAGGAAGACACTCCCCAGGTTTTCCATCAACATGTTTTGTACCTCTTATTTCTTTTGGGTTCTCCTCATGACCATGAGTAGAACCATTCATGCCAAGATGACCATCCACAATACCCGGCCTGCTCTTCTTTTTTCTTTTTTCTTTTTTTTGTCCTCATTTATCCAATTATGCTTTAGTTTCAAAGAAATGGGGCATAAACCAAGCCAAGACGAGGTGTTAATAATTCTCAGTCCCTCCACACAGGAGGGGAAGATAGGATTTATCCCCGGGTAAAAGATTTAACCTCCTGGCTGGAAAATAACACCTAATCTTTTTGAGGCAGGTGCTATAGATAGAAGTGGCCCTGCCACTAAAGCAACCTGTATAGCATGCTGTTAATCATTGGACCATAGAACACAAACAAAAAACTGTGTATCTTAAGTGCCCAGGAAATTAGATTCGAGAGAATGAAAGGAGAGAGCAGGATGCGGAGTTTGTACACGGTACCTGGATGTGAAGCCATGTGATGTCGCCGCAAGGCAGGCGCGGTGTCAGGGACGGCTTCTCTCTCCCTCATTTGTCGGCGTTCTGCTGCAAGTTAGGGAAAGTGATGGTGGTGGCCGGAGCGGTGGAGACGCCTCAGAGGAGCTGCTGGGTGGTAGCGACAGTGGGGATTGCGTGTGGCAGATGCGCCACGGCCAAGGTCAGCTGTCGGGGCAGCGGGAGTCAGGTGACTGAAATGATGGCTCCATGTGTTTCTATGCAGTCTCTCCCTGAAACTGAAACCAACCTAGGATCTCTTGAAATCGAAATTGACTGGTTTCAAAGCAGTGATGGGATGGAGTATCTAGAGAATCTTGGTTACGGTATATGGCACTCGCAAATGACCCCGGTAAGGAGGAGGAAAAAGGGGAATTCGGGGCTTACTTTGAATGTGGAAAAGGGCACTGTTTGTGAGGAGCAGCAAGCCAGTGGTGATCAGGCTGAATCAAATATTAGTGTAAATAGGCTAAATAGATATGCCCTCAGAAGTAGGGACATCTGGGGCCAAAGTCGGTCCCCTTTCGTGGCTCAAACCAGGGAAAATACCCCGCCCACGGTGGAAATTAATTGTCGAAAAACCTCAGAAGCCCGCTCCTGCCCCCTTATCCAACAAAACAAAAAGGTGTCTGTGGAGAAGATCTCTCCAACCAGAGGAAAAACGTTAAACAAAAATAAACCAGCTAATATTCGAGTTACTCCATCACTCTGCTCGTAATTTAAGGTCCAGGCGCAATCTTCTTTGCTTGCTCAATCAACCCAGCCCACTCAAGCTATCCAGGATAATCAGTCTAGCTCTATCCATACCCCTACGCTGGCCACGAGTAGCAGTATTGGCTCAACGCAACTGATTTCTTCTGAGTTGCCCAGGACAGTAAAAACTGGGGGAATAGAGACAGACATGAACGCTGTACCTCTTGAAAACAGATTTCTCCCTTGGTCTCTTTGGCAGGGGTAGAAAATGATAACATCTTCCCCCCATATGACTCTAGGTTTGAGACTCCGCAGAATCAGTTCATCCAACAGAGATGAGCTAAGGGATGAGCTAAGGGAATCAGCTACAGGCTCCAACTCAGAGGTTCAACCATCTACAGAGGGCCTTCTAGCTACTTTACTCACCGAAATCAGGGAAACATGTGTGGTTTCAGAAAGCACCCAAACAAAAATCCAAGCAGTCTGCGAAACGCCAGAAGAAAAAATGAATGACATGATGGAAAGAGTCGAAGCAATGGAGACAGCTTTGGAAGAACTTTCAAAACAAGTAGAAAAAAATTCATCTGAAATTACGAGACAAAAAGACAATGACAAAGAACTGAAGGACGAAATAGAAAGTTTAGAGAATAGTGCTAGGAGAAACAATCTTAGGTTGATGAATGTCCCAGAAGATGTTGAGGGAGGAGACATAAGATCCTTTATTATCAGCCTTCTTAGGGAATTCCAACCTGACATAGAAAGACAGACCCTGGAAGATGGTATTCAGGGAGTCCATTGTGACCCATACTCTAAAAGAACTGGGGAAAAAAGCCCGAGAAGGATCCTAGTTAACTTCAAATCATACTCACTAAAGGATAAGATCCTTGCTGGGGGCTTAAAAGCAGGAGTATATAATAAGGGGGACTGGTCTTTTCGTGTCTGGTCAGACATCTCATGCACCACACAGGACAGGCAGTGGGAACTAGGGAAATATATCCAAGAATTAAGGGGTCTGGGTGCTACAGCAAATCTATGATTCTCTGCCTCTCTAAAGGTGATGTGGAACAATACAATTTATAATTTTAAGGACCCCCTTGAAGTCAAATCCCTGATTGATCAGATTAAAAGCACATCCAAATGAGATTTTCGGCATACCTCTAGTATTGAGGGAGGGTTCCCCGGTGTGTGGGGAATGGAAGGAAAGGGGGGGGTGGGTCACAAATAGAAATAAAAATAAAAAAATTAAGATTTTCTGTTCGTACATGGGGTGAGGGAGCATGTGGGAATTTTTTTTTTCCTCATTTAGAAAAAAAACCCAAATATTTCAAATTGGCCCGTATAAACTTTTCATTTCTTTATCGTGTGCAGCATATATAAGCTTTCCACTCTCAACTTACCATGTGGCCTTTTACTTTTTCCATGACAGATTTAGGTAGGACAGAGAAATCAAAAAATTTGAAAATACTGTCATGAAATGTAAATGGTCTTAGGGTTCCCTCCAGAAGAAGGAACATTTTAGAATACCTGAGACTCTCAGATAGTGATGTGTGCTTTATTCAAGAGTCACATCTGCTTAAGGAGGAGTGGACATGTATTTAAAAAAAAACACAAAAAGGGTAGAACATTGCATCTGCACAACTCAATTGTGTACAATAAAAGAGGTTGCTCTTATGTTTAAAAAATCTATCCAAGCTATACTTGGGGAGTGCATCGTCGACCCTTTGGGGAGGTGGGCAATTGCCAGGGCCAAAATAAATAGCTCCAGGCTGACTTTTGTGGGCTATTATGGACCAAATCTAGATGATCCAGCCTCATTACAAACTTTATTCCTCCAATTAATCAATATAAATGATCCTATTATAGTTGGTGGCGACTTTAACTTGGTCTTGGATCCTAGTCAAGATTCAACCTCAAGTAGAGCAGTGGCAGCGACCCAAAACATGAAAGCTGTCCTAAAACAGCTGATGATAGACATGGGACGCTTAGATATTTGGAGAGAGATGGGACATATGGCAGGGACAGCTAGGGGTGACTATACCTTTTATATTAAAAAGTGCGGTCATCGTTCCAGGATTGATTTTTACCTGGTCGATGCCTACCCCTGTAAGAACACGATTAAGGTTAGTCATGCCTGGAACATCTGTCTGATCACTCTGCTGTGGTAAGGGAAGAGACCCTCCTCTCGTTAGTGGACCTTAAATCGCTCGCTAATCCTGGAAGCTGCACTAACTGAAAAGCTAAAAATAGCAACTAAAGAGTTCTTTGAATTTAATCTTAACTCAGCAACCCTTCTCATATAAGGCTTTCTTAAGAGGTATTTTAACAACTCTCTCTATAGCTCAAACTAAGAGAGTTAGGGATGAAATCAGAACTTTAGAAGCTGTAGTAGACATCAATCAGGAAGCGTTAGAACAAACTCCTGATAATTTGACTGTTACACAAAAGTTAATGGCAGCAAAACACAAGCTTGCAGATTACCTTGAAGTAATAATTAAAAGAAAATTGGAAGCCAGCAGGCTGTGTCACCACGAATACGGGAAGGGGTGTGGCAAATCTCTTGAGTGGAAAACGAAGGCAGATCAGTCCAGAAATCTGATAAAAGATGTTCAAACTCTGGCAATAGTATTACTGACGACTCTGGGATCAAAGAAGCCTTTGTTCAATTCTTCCAAGGCCTCTATGCATAGGACCCAACATTAAGCGAAAACTTCATGAAATAATGTTTTCTAGATCTGGATCTTCCTTCACTCCAGATTGCAGAAAAAACAAATTTAAGTTGCCCCATAACTCTGGAGGAAGTCGTTCAAATTATTAGTACCCTAAAAAAGGGGAAAGCCGCTGGTCCTGATTCTATCCTAAACGAGATTTATGTTATCTTAAAGGAAGAGCTTGCCCCATTTCTGCTCCAACTGTTCAACTCTGCTTTCATATCTGGTCATGACCCCCCCTATCATGGGATGAAGCCACCATAACTATTCTCTTAAAAACAAACAAGAACCCGAGATCCTGTGAGTCTTACAGGCCTATTTCACTTCTAAATAGTGACCATAAACTATATACCCAGATTATAACTAAACGCCTGGATAAGGTAATAGGTCTACTGATACACCCAGACCAGAAAGGTTTTAGTAAGGTGTAGCAGCTTTATGAATTAACGCATGATCTAATTGGGGCAATAGACATGGCGAGAACGTACAAGATCCCACCAGCAGTAATGACTTTTGACGCTGCAAAAGCATTCGATCAGGTCAGTTGGCCATTCTTATATAAAATGATTCAGCATTTTAATCTAGGGAAAACCTTCTTAGCAGCAGTTAAGGCCCTCTATAAAAACCCATCTGCTAAGGTCCTTGTTAATGGTAATCTTACAAGGTCATTAAAAATAGGCATGGGGACAAGACGGGATGCCCTCTTTCCCCTGTCCTTTTCAATATATATATTGAACCTCTAGCATGCAACCTTCACCCTTTTATCTGTATAGGTTGGGAAAAGAAAAATGGGCTATATGCCGATGATCTTATGATTCTGACGGGTGATTTAGAGCAGTCACTTCCTGTGATTTGGGAGTTTTGGAAGGGCGTCATGACACCTGATAAACCAAGAAAAAGCAGAGTTAATGAAATGGAATACGCACTATAGAAGCGATCTCACAAAGAGAGAAATTAGATATAAAGGTGTCCAAATAATCCATAACGCCGATAAGATAGCACAGGTCAACTTTGATAAAGTAACTTTGATGGTCAACTCACAGTTACAAAAATGGCGGGCTCTTCCACTTTCTTTTTGGGGTAAATAGAACCTTCTAAAAATGTCAATTCTCCCCAAATTTACTTTTTTGGTTAATACTATCCCATTAGAGTTCCCAAAGATTTGGCTCAAGAAAGTACAAGGGGCTTTTTCTAGTTTCATTTGGGGAAACAAAAAACCAAGAGAAACAAAAAACCAAGAATAGCCTTAAAGAAACTTAAAGAAACTTAGAAGAAGGAAAGCTCATGGAGACATGGCCACCCCAGATATATACCATTATTATTTTGCCTTACACCTAAAGAACTTTCGGCAACTACTGATGGATAGTTGAGCTTTCTCCCCGCTCTTTAAGGCTCTTACGGCTAGTGTACCTCACCAGGCAGAGTCTTTTCTTTTAAAATGTGGTCATCCTAAATTTTTCAAGAAGGTGAGATTGAAGGTTCTTGTGGCTGCAGTTAAGCTTTGGTCTCAGGTGAGACGATCCCTAAAGATTCCCTATTATAGCGACGTGACACCTATCTGGGACTCTCCGGGTACTCTGGCCTGTTTGATGGATGCCCTCTCTGTTCCGCTTTGATTTTGTGGCATCCACACGTGGGGACAGCTTATTGTGGACTCTGAATTATTCTCATTGCACCACTTCTCTGCGATTTGTGAGAACTTGGTCTCGAAATTTAAATATTATCAATTGTCAAGTTGGGTAAAATCTTTGGGGAAGGAGCTTGAAGGGAAAGGGGACTTGGTTTCAAAGATCTGCAGATGTCCCACAATTCAGAAAGAGGTCACAACCAATGGTATTGGTTGTTAATTAAAGTGGAGAAGATACGCAAGACCCATTCACAGAGATCTGGGAGAGGGATCTGCTGGGTGAAGACCTTGAAAAATTAGGGCAAGTATCTATGTCTCTTTTATGGTATTTTGTGAAATCTGCACCGTTAAAAAAGAACCATCTTTTCACAGTCCACAAGGCATACTGAATGCAACGGAAAATATAAAAAATGGGGAGTCGAGAGATAAGGAAATGCCTGAAATGCGGAGAAGACTGCGCAAATGAGGTTCATATGTTCTGGCGGTGTCCCTCAATCCAGTCCTTTTGGCAGAAAGTGGGTAAGACCATATCAGGTATTTTGTTAATGTTAATGTTAACGGAATTTATAAAAGCGCACGAATACCCGGAGGTGTCTTGGCGCTTATGGGTCAGGGGATTAAGTTGACTATACCCTCTGTGATTTTTGGGGTGTCTCCAGGGGGGGGCAGCCAACCGAACCGCAACTAAAAACCATAAAGCTCTTTTCTTTGCTCTGACTCTTCTTACCCGGAGGGAATTGTGTGTAAAGTGGATTCTTCCATGTTCCCCTACGGAGGATGAATGGATGTATTCCATTCAGAGGGTCTCCCAACTTGATCGTTCAAGTAAGCAGGCCAAGAAAACAACATTTTTGGTAATCTGGGATGATTGGGTTAAGACTTTTGTCTCTAACGCATCTCACTTAGTATTATTTTTTATACAAACTCCTGCCTGCTCTTCATGCTACAGCTGCAACCATCCTCCTCCACTACAAATGGAACTCAATGCGCTGGCCTATAGAAGGTAACTTATTTAGCCAGACTTACCTGGTCCCTGTATCAGGCCCATGCTCAATCACAGTCGGCCTGAATTTGTGACTTCCCACTGGTCTCGAGTGAGCAGAGAACCGCAAGTGACGCTTTGTGCTTTTAGGCGCTATACTTATCTTTAATCTTTGAAATTGCACATCTCCAGTTCCAGTGATTAGAGTTTTATAGTTCTGGTGTCAAATAATTTATTGTATAGTAACCGATTTTCCTCAATGTGGTGTGGAATTTTTCTTGTGTGGTGTTTTCACTTTATTTCTTTTCAAAACAGTTAAACCTGACTGATTTTGTGCCAAGCAACCAAAGAGTTAAGCACAGATTAATTTTGTGACTTTTTTGGTTTCACTCCCTCAAACAACAACCCAGTGAGCTTGAAAAATGTCTATAAGGTGCTAATACTGGACAGCAGCAGCCTGTGCAGCAGCGTTATGAGTATCAGCAGGTAATGACTGTATTGGTGTTACACTTTGAGCCTACACTCTGCCGACCACCCCTCCACTTCCGATTAGCTCCTCAACGTGGCAGCATGCATAACAAAGGATTCTTCAAACTTACATCAAAAGCCAGTGATGAGTTTTACTGCTGCTAGGTTAAGATGTTTTTCACTCTGAGGGCAAAACATGAGAGCCCAATAAGAACCTATCTCAGTGCCTGTTTTTTAGAACAGCTGGTGCTGTGCACCGACAGGACCCAGCCCACTTCAAATCCTAGCATCTGGAAGCTTGTTGTGTCTCTGTAGCTCAAACAGGAGGTCAGCCAACTGACCCTTTTAGTCACGAATAGATCCTGGGTTGAAAGTTAAGCAGGCCTAGTCTTCCTTGTTGAGACAGCAGGGCAGTCTTTCTTCTAAATCTTCAAAGGTCCAGGAGTGTTCTGAGGAGAGGTTCTGAGGGTGCTACTTTTATACCCAGTGCCTGCCTGTGTGTCTGGGTTACTCCTTCTGGTTAACCCTAACTGGCTCTAGTCAGTTCTTCCTCTTCAATCTGATTAGGGTAGCAAAGGGCATGCAGGCCCAGGTGTGTATGAGGACCAAGGTAGGCAGCCTCTGAAGCAAGGAAGGGGTAGGCACATGTGAAACTCATGAAGGGCTGAAACAACCCCCAGGCCTCCTTCTCAGAAGAGGGACACCCTTCCCCCCACCCAAGGCCCCTTTTCCTCTGTCTAGAAGGAACATACATTACTCCACAGGAGAGCCATTAACAGTCTTATGACACTGGACACTGAAAGAAAGGCACATTTGGTATAGGCAGGAAAACACCAGATTTTAAAAGTGGCATTTTCAGAATATTATATTAAATTCTGACTTTCTCATTAAATAGAATTTTAAATTACTATTCAAATGAGTGGAAGAGGTATTTTTCTCTCTGTTTCGAAACTGAAGTTATCAAGTATTAAGTGTAATAAAGTAATCAAATGTTAGTCAAATGGAGAGGTAGCCTTGCTACACGGATAAATGGCTTTAGGAGTTTTCCACTGTCAGGACATGTAAAACTCAATTCAAAATGGCAATTTAAAACTGCACTGCAGGCTGCCGTGGAATGCCTGAGACATGTTTTACAGTACCTCTCTAGTGGCTGGCATAATGAGTGCTGGAGCCCACTAATTGTATTTGATTTACAGACTCTGGGTGCATATAGTACTATATGATAGGGATTTATAAATAAATAAAATGTACCAACCAGCTGTATACAAACATTATCATGTTAACAAGGGAGATCACAAGAACCTTACTACTGGTTATCAGGAGTAAAGTACACCAACTCCTAAAAGTCAACAAAAATGGGTTCAGAAAAAGGATGGCAAAAAATGAGGGGTGACCCTGACAGCTAGTATAATGCTGGCCTATCCTCAACATACAGTGGGCATTTTTGGTGACATTCAGTTTTAAATAATAAAGACGACTTCTTGACATGCAGTAAAAAAACTCATCCGGGAAAACTCTGGAATAACAGTTGTCCATCCCTAACATTATGTGGATAATCTTTGCTATATTCTGGCTTTCCAGGGAAGAGTTATCATCACCCATATTTTACACATACTTCACCTACACTGCACATATATTTTTACTGCATTTCTCAATTTCACATGTGCTCCTTTTGCATGTGGAAATACAATTAATATGATGTGTGATTTTTATGTTTATGACTGCATGCAAAACAATGTGGCACTTAATTGCAACAGTCAAAATGATCATGGCTAAAGTCTTGTATTTAAACTTAAATTTGATAAAGGTCCTCCTGTCGTACATTTTAAGGATACTTCAAATCTCATAAGAGTTCCATGGAGAATGTACTTCAGAGATATTATTTGAATCCGTATAATACATGGCCACACCATCACCCTTCCCACATTCCATTTAAATCATAGGTGTCTTGCTATTTCATGTTCACTGCACATATGAAGATAAAAGCAGAATCTTTGTAGTGAAATTACACCCACCAAAAAGCAGTTAGAATTTTTGGGGAAAGGATATGACAATCAGTTTAAATAAGTCTGATTAAAAAATATTGTGGGCCAGTTTGTGTAGCAATATGCATAGATTCTGTCTTTTCTATAATGACCTACATCATGGTAAAAAATAACATGTTCCCAGAAATATCTCCTTCCTGCTGGTCACTTTTTCTTTTTACAAAATCGAGAAGGAAAGGCCAGTTCCACTTTAAACAGCATCTGTCATTTTTCTGGTTACCTGTCTTTCACCCTGGCTACTGGGTTTGGTAGCAGACATTGTGATGTTAAAGCTCAGCTGTAATAAATGTTTACATTTCAGCAGCTACATCGTTTCTTTATTACAGGTGCCTAAAGACGTCACAACTTGTCTATAATAAGGCAGAGATAGCTTTTTATACAGGGATTGCAGGCTGCCATGTATTATGTTATTCTAGCATAGCAAATATGGCGCTAATGTTTTCTAGGCATAATAATTTAGGGGCATATTATCAAGATAGGCGATAAAATGATTGCCGCTTTATGCGGCAGAAAACCGCTGCTAAAACGGCGATAATGGGCTTGATAATATGCTCTATGGAATTCCAATTTAAGCTCAGGTTAGACGTCCTTCACATCTAACATGGGCTTCAATTGGAATTCCATAGAGCATATTATCAAGCCCATTATCGCCGTTTGAGCGGCAGTTTTCTGCCGCCAAACGTGGCGAAAATGTTATCTCCTGTCTTGATAATATGCCCCTCAGATGGTGGAAATAACGAATAGGCATGCCACTGTTTGACATGTTCCTGGGTTTACTATATTTCAAGTGCTAAATGTAATTCTGTGGTGACTCCTCAGAAATGTTGAGACGAGGCAGTACTCTATTTGTGCTTTTGCTGTTCTGAATTTGTACAGTAGGTACACTTCCCTGACTCCTTAAAGTGTTACACTCATATTCAGGTTTAAGGGTTTCTATAAAATGTATTCTGGAGTAATTTTCTCCCAGCAACCCCAAATTTAATTTGTTATAATAACCTCTACCATCTTTAGTTTGATAACGCATTAAGTTAGCAAGCTTTAAAGTTCCAATACCAGGCCCTGTCGCCAGAGATTTGCTTGCATGAATATAATCAACGCTCACAGTGAGCTAGCTAATTGCTGTAGGAGATAGGGCTTTTGGACTTTCAATGCAGTTATAAGTTTAATGTTTAACAGTAATGTGAACCAGATAAAGGGACTAAATGGGATTGAATTTCTGTACTACTTTATGAACGCTTCTCAGCGTTGATACTGCCCTTTTAAGATTAAACATTAGTGCATTTAATGGATCTGCAAATAGGAAATACAATTTGAAAAATTACCTTTCATCTGCAGCAATGTGGGAAAAGCGGCAATTAATATAATTTTCCTCCGAATATCAATATAATTAAATCTCACACTTATTGAGTAAGATAAGAGCTTTCCTTTTATGAAGCATGGAAGAAAAACAGCCCAAAGTTCAAAAATGATCTAAGACAACGACAAAGGTTAAAATTAAGCTTTTAGTACGTATATTGACTGCTTTCTCTGTTTATGATCATGGGATCTCTTGATTAAAATGTGTCACGACTATTCCTTCTCCAGCCTTCAGAATTCACAATAATTAAAATAACTTTTATATTATTTTACAAAATAACGTGCTGAAGAACCGACAGTATCACGATGTGCCACCCATTTCCACAATTTTGCTATTTATTTATTTGGCTTATTCTGAGCCTTTCAAAAATAAGCGTTGTACATAGTCTTATGGGGGGTAGTTCGAAACCCAATTTACACTAGAAAGACAACCATGACAGGGCCCCTCAGGGGCGGGGTTTACAATTGAAAGTAGTGTCCGTAAAAGTCGATGGTTTTGGGAATAAGATTATGAGAGGAATGGCAGCCCAATACTTGAAACACAAAGGCCCTGACCTAGTTTTTCGCAGCGAAACTCGGGGGCTTATTTACGAGAGCCCTGTGTTACTTTTTGTAGGAAAGTGGTATCTGCTTTCTTATGGTTACCCCCACTCTTTGCTTGATGTGATCCTGTTTTTGCCTAGTCTGACTGGGATCCTGCTAATCAGGACCCCAGTCTATCTGCTTTCTCACTAAACTGTTATGTCATGTACTTAGGTACGCTCCAGATTGGATACTGGGGTACCTTTGTCATTCCCTAGTATATGGTACCCTTGTACCCAGGGCATAGGTACCCCAGAGGTCTCCCATGGGCTACAGCATTGATTATGCCACCCATGAGAGGCCATTCAAAATGGAACTACAGGCCTGACATTGCAACCTGTGTAAGTTGGGGCATACACCACTTACAAAAGATATGGGTTTACTATATCTTAGGGTCACTGCACTTAAAACCTATAAGTCACCCCTATAGCAGGCCTTTACCATCCTGAAGGCAGGGTGCTTGGTTTTAAGTGAGAGGGTGCCCCTGCATGAGCAGGACACCCCTGCAGCCTACGGAGACCATTCTACCGGGTTATCAGAGAAACATCCATATACTATAAAGAGGGGCACCACGTAATCGCAGGATGACCATCTTGAAAATGGCTGCAACGATTCCTATCATGTTTGGTCAAACATGTTGGAATCTTACCCCCACACTATAAACGGTGTGGGAGGTATGATTCCAAGCACTGGAAGAGCCCTCCGTTAGGCTCTAAGTATTCCTGGTACCAGCCTTCTAATCCTGGACTGCACAAAATGCTTGCTGCCAACCAGAGACACATTTCTACCCTCCTGCTGCTCAAACAGGAGAAGGTAAAACAATAGGCATCCAGTCACAGGGAGGTGTGACAACCTCCCAGACAGGATTTAGTGTATTAGGGCTGTGTGGGTGCACTTGCCAGCGCCTGATAGTCTGCATGAGGGGCACACTTGGTGTCCCCATGCATAGTCCTGTTCAAACCAGTCCTGGGAGCTGTTGGCTCCCGCTCTGGCACAAAACTGTACAAAGGACATGGGAGTAACCTCCCCCTGTCCGTACCCTCCCCTGGGAGGGACTCCTGAATCTTCCCAACCTTCTCCTTAGGATACTTAAGGGCTTACCTGGGTGTAGGTCCCTAGATTCGTTGTGGGATAAGATTCAGAACTGAAACCACAACACTTCTACCATCTGGGCACTCTGGACTTGCTGGACTTTGTTTGGGCCTGGCTTCCTCTCCCTTCCAGTCCGATGCATTGTCTGTGCCTGTGCATCATACAGAAACCTTCCAAGGCCTGTGCAGCATGAAGGACACTGAAGTAATCTCCCTTGGAGTGAAGGAGTCACTCCCCTGCATTTGCAGGCACCGCAACTAAGTCAACCAGTGTGCTGATCCTGAGCTACTCCGTACTCTGTGGTCTCTGCATCATAGGTGGTGGTTTCACCGAGCTCCGGAATCCTGCTCTACCCTCTCACCAAGTTTGAGGCCAGAATCCCTTGTGGCGGTTGCAATAACTGAACCGCTGAGTTCTGCATCCACTTTGCAGTTGCAAAGGCTTGTTGTTGTCTTTGCAAGAAGATTTTCAGGCTCCAAGTAGCCCCAACCTCGAGCATCTCCAGTGACCAGAATCTTTGTCCACACCGCAACGTGTACATCGTGGCCTGCATCATTTAGTGAGCTGCTGAGGTCCTCTGGCGACTCCAGTTTCTCCAGCCTGTGGGACCACTTGAGGGTCACACTTGTTTCTTTTGGGGGTCACCTGATTGCTCGGGCCTGCCCTGACTCCCGAGCTTGTGGTGCGTCTCCTTGACGTTGCTTGCCCCAACGTTGAACCTTCTTGACTTCCTGCATGGGTTGCATTTGCCAAGACTTGTTGGTGCTCCCGCCTGACACCAACCCCTCAGCACTTGACATCCTTCGTGGAGCAGCTCGTATCTGGGTCCTGGTTGTCCTCAGGATTGCCTGATAATCGCAGCTGCAGAGTCAAGGTCACCGCCATCTTTCCTGTTGCACCCGACATTGGAGGGCATTTGTCTTCCAGGGCTCCTGGTTACTCCCGAGTGACATAGACTCCGTCCCGTCTGCTTTCAGGTACATCGCGTCAAGATTCCACATTTGCATTCCTCCGGAAATTTTCTCCTCTTCCAGCAGCTGCACTTTCCTGAAGTCATCCATTGGGTTCACCTGCGGTTTCCGACGCCACTTCACACCTATGCACCCAGCTTTTCTGGGATAGGTAACATGGGTACCATGGTATCCACAGGTGGCTTGGCTCTCCAACATTCTGTCTTCAACGAGGTTTCTTCAGAGTCCACTGGGAAGGGTCCCTAATCTTTAAAAACACAACCGTGACTTGCACATCGACTTGTAGGGAGCACACGGTTGTGTTCACACACTGCACACGCTCTCCATGGGGTCCCTATCTACCTACCGTGGATGGTTCTGTGGGTCTAGAGGCAACTATTCATCCTTTCGACATTGTCCTGACTTGAGTCGTGTTTCTTATACCACTTTCTAAGTATATGGTTCTGTCCCCCCCTGGGGCCCACTGTGTATTGGTGCTATTTACTGGGATTTCTTGGCTAAAGTATTTATTGCCTGTCGCGGGTACTTGGGCCTCCCACACAAGTGAGGCACCATTTTTACCGGGAGACCTGGGGGAATGCTGGGTGGTGGTAAATTTGTGTGAGCCCGGTGATGCCACAACTTTCCCACACAAAAATGTGTGAAAAAAGTGTTTTTTTCTGCTAAAGTTGAGGTTTGCAGGGGGTTCTGGGTAAGGAAACGTTGGGGGATCCATGCAAGCCATACCTCCCTGGAAGCCCCCGGGTGTTTTGTTTTCAGAAATGTATGGGTTTGGTAGGTTTCCCTAGATGGCCGCCGAGCACCAGGCCAAAAACCCAGGTGACCCCCCTTGCAAAACCAGGTGGTTTTGCGATAGGCAATTTTGATGTCGCCTCACTACGTTTTGGACCCTTGCCTGTCGCGGGTACTTGGGCCTCCCACACAAGTGAGGCACCATTTTTACCGGGAGACCTGGGGGAACGCTGGGTGGTGGTAAATTTGTGTGAGCCCGGTGATGCCACAACTTTTCCACACAAAAATGTGTGATAAAAGTGATTTTTTTTCAGCTAAAATTGAGGTTTGCAGGGGATTCTGGGTAAGGAAACTTTGGGGGATCCACGCAAGCCATACCTCCCTGGAAGTCCCTGGGTGTCTAGTTTTCAGAAATGTATGGGTTTGGTAGGTTTCCCTAGATGGCCGCCGAGCACCGGGCCAAAATCCCAGGTGACCCCCTTGCAAAACCAGATCGTTTTGACATAATTAGTTGTTTGTTTCTACAGCGTGAGAATTTCGGCACAATATTGCAAGGAAAATGTGACAGACATTTTGAGGTTTGCAGGACATTGTGGATAAAATAACTTTTTGGAATTCACAAGAGAGACATCACCATGAACTCCCATGGGTTTACGACAATATCTACAGTTGGTGGGTTATTCTTACATGGAAAGTACACCTTGGCAGAGAAACTAAAAAGACAAAGATTCCTAGACAGCCATCTATTCTTCAAATACACACATACTGGTTGGATTTGGCACGAGGGCAAGTCATGGTTCAGTATATTAAACTTTATTAACAAGAGATTTCACAAAAATGAAATGCACTGTCAATAATTAAATGGACAAAAAAACGAACCAATGACTCGCAGCTCGTTAGCTGTAATGCCACGGCAAGGCACCAACCGCTTTACAGGCCATTCACACACCTTTCATACGAGATACATACAAGACCATTCACACCACCAGGCACAAAAACAACACATTACAACATTCACAAAAAGAGACAAGGTACACCCTGCTTCAGAAAGACAAATATTACTGCACAGCCATCTAATCCTCAAGCACACTCACATACTGGTTCAGTATATACAATTGTATAAGCAAGTGATTTCACAAAAATGAAATGCACTGTTAATAATTGAAAGGGCGAGAAACTGAACCATTGACTCACAGCTCGAGAGCTGTAAAGCCACGACAAGGCACCAACCTCTTTACAGGCCATTCATACATCTTTCATACGTGTGACACATACAAAACCATTCACACCGCCAGCCGCGGGCCCATCACATAACAACACTCACACCAGCAGACAGCGCTATTCAAGGGCCCATCACTTTCACATGCCCACATTCCTGACACAGCAACCACACAAGCTGATGGATTGCGTGGAGTGGCACTCATCTAGCAGTGTGAGTAGTGACCAGCAGTGAGTCACTACTCACACACAGCCAGCCAAGCGCCAGTCCACGCACACCACTAGCCGAGCACCAGTCCACGCACACCGCTAGCCAAACACCAGTCCACACACACCGCCAGCCAAGCGCCAGTCCAGGCACACCGCAAGCAAATCGCCAGTCCAGGCACACCGCCAGCCAATCGCCAATCCACGCACACCGCCAGCCAATCACCAATCCACACACACCGCCAGCCAAGCGCCAGTCCATGCACACCGCTAGCCAAGCGCCAGTCCACGCACACCGCCAGCCAAGCGCCATTCCACGCACAACACCAGTCAAGCGCCTGTCTAGGCACAACGCCAGTCAAGCGCCAGTCCAAGCACACCACCAGCCAAGCACCAGTCCACGCACACTGCCAGCCAAGCACCAGTCCACACACACCAACAGCCAAGTGCCAGCCTACACACACTGCCATCACATTTAGGATTTTTTTTGGATAAAAATAAAAACACAAACAAATCTACTAACACAAAATCAGAAACTAAATACATTGCACTAATGCCAACCTTGAAACAGAATCACATTTTTTAAAGAATACAGACCAGGCAGTTCACTTTACCACTCTTGGATGCTCCCAAAAATTATTTTGCGCGTGGTACGCTCTAAAACAAGCAGGGACACACAACCCAGGGTTAGAAGAACACTCGGGGCAGTACATACGAGTCTCCTTCCGCGTACCTCTTCACCAACAGACTCTACATCTCCTACTGGGAAAGTCTTTTGAGGGTGTGGGAGGAATGTGATCAGGAAAGTGGCGATCTTTCAATCTAGCAACATCCTCCACCACTCCAACTCTAGGAGCACTTGCCTGTTCCACTAAAACAAGGCTGCCTATTACAGACTCCTGAAACTTAGCAAAAGTCATCTTTGACTCAGGGCAAGAATCCTGGAACACAACAAAAGCATTAAAGGTTGCCAAGTGGAAAAGATGAATAGCCAACTTCTTGTACCAAATGTAAACCTTTCGAAGAGCAGCGTAAGGTTCCAACCTCTGATCTACGCTGTCAACACCACCCATGTGCCTATTATAGTCTAAAATGCACACAGGTTTGCGTGCTTCAGCAACCTGACCCCAAACAGTCACAGGTGCAGTGCTTTCATCATGGATGGTAGTCAGCATGTAGACATCTCTCCTGTCTGAAAACTTCACAGCTAGAAGCTCCTCGCAACACAACGCACTGCACTGTCCCCGCTCAAGCTTTTGACAAACAAGGTCTTTTGGGAAACCTTTACGGTTAGAGCGGATTGTGCCACAAGCAACAGTGTCCACTTTGGCCAATTCCCTGAACAACCGCACACCAGTGTAGAAGTTATCTACATATAAAAGGTGGCCTTTGTTAAAAAATCCTCTACCAAGTTCCCAAACAATTTTCTCAGTCACTCCAAAAGTGGACGAACAACCAGGGGGGTTAATCCTGGATTCCTTACCGGTGTACACCCTGAAATTAGAGACATATAGAGTCCTACTGTCACACAGCATATACAGCTTAATTCCATAGCGTGCCCTCTTACTAGGAAGAACACCAAAGACTCATCCACTGGTATTTCCTTCCCTGGAGCATAGAGCTCAGAAAATCGATCAACAAAGTGATCAAGGACAGGCCGAATCTTAAAAAGATGGTCACAATCAGAGTGATCTTGTGGCAACGCTAAACCATTATCGACAAAATGCATCATCCGAAGCAGAAGCAAATACCGATCACGACTCATGACTGCCGGAAATATAGCAGTTGCCATCAAGGGACTAGTAGACCAATATGAAGACATTGATGGCTTCCTTAGCAAGCCCATCAAAAAAGTTAAACCCACGAATTCTTCATCGCATCCAGATTTGTGGGAGTTCACCGCGTAGCTCTAGAGTGGGGCTTAAGGCTGGCACTGTTGTCCCTCAAAAACTGTTCGGCATACAAATTAGTCTGCTCAACAATCTCTGCCAAAAATACATCATCCATAAACAACTGAAAAAATGTATTGGCAAAAAGTTTTCAGTATTCACTCTACACCCTGGATCACCAGTAAAGTCTGGCAATGCTGGCTGGACCATCCCTGGAGCAACCCAGACGTCAGCACTTTCAACAGGAAGCCTTGCAGCCCCAGACTGCAGTCCAGATGCCTCTTGCCGCACTATACCAACGGGAAGCCTTGCAGCCCCAGATCCCTCTTGCCGCACTACACCAACGGGAAGCTTTGCAGCCCCAGGCTGCAGCCCAGATGCCTCTTGCCACATTACACCAACAGGAAGCCTTTCAGCCCCAGGCTGTAGCCGAGATGCCTCTTGCCGCACTATCGGCACATCAATGTCCTCCTCTAACACTGGCACTTCATCCGCACTAAGAGCAGCTTCATCCGCACTGAGAGAGCTTCATGATCCGATGATGCCATGTGGAGAGAAAACTCACTGCCTGAATCTTCCCCTCCCACCTCTGCCTCAGAATCAGAGGCAGTCTCTGGACCATGGTCAGAGGAAGATTCAAAAAGCATACCAACAACCTGCTGAGCAGTAATCCTGCGGCTAGCCATTATCCTTACTAAGAAAGGAAACTGCACAAACAAGTCAACAACAACACTGTGCAAAATAAGTAAGTAAAAAAATGCGTGCCTTTTTCACAAAGATCAATATACTCAAAACTATACGATTCACTTGCAAGAGACCGCTACACTCACTAACACCTACTCTGCAGAGAGACAGCAAAAACGATATCCCACTGGAAAGAAAAAAAAAACAAAACCAATTACTCACAAAAGAACAACATACACATTGAGCACAAATGCAAATAGTTTTTGACAATCAAAAAACAGAAGCCAAACATACTGCAATTCTTACATCATTTGCAAAAACACATTCATGCAGAGAAATGAAAAAGATTTACATTGTACAAAAAAAAGTCTCTTACCAAACACAAGCAACTACACAAGCAGCCGAACCAAAAGTAACAAAACCGCAGCCTGGAACAGTCTAAAGAGCAAAAGCTTTCAACTAGAACAAAAAGGGAGAAAAAAAGCATTACAATTGAAATTCACAAAAAATAAAAGAATTAACATAATAACACACGGTCACTACCCAATTGGTCAATCTGCAAGATGGGCCTTCTAATAGGGCTGTGCAAAAATGGGGATGAACTTGCCCAAGTGAGCGGGTGAGCTTGTCTGAGGGTGGGGCAGAAAACAGCAAACAGAAATATGCCCCCCTAGCAAAAGACAAAAATCCCTGGTGCCTAGTAAGGTTTTCTGCCCCCCCGCATGCCTAGGGCAAAAAGGCCACAAAACAAGGGGCAAATCTGTCCACAGGAGGGGCAGAAATAACTAACCAAATGTATAAAATAACAATTACCAAATCTATAAAACAAATCTGCACCCTGGGAGCGACCCTTGCCCAAGGGGTTGTTTCCATTTTAATTTCAAATGCGTCCCTGGTGTCTAGTGGGGTATTCTGCCCCCCCCCCCGGGGGCAGAAGCCAAATACACGGGCTGATCTGCCCCGGGGGGGGGCATAATACACATAAAAAAATGAGGCCCCTGGAAGCGATCCTTCCGCAAGGGGTCGCTTCCATTTTTTAGAAAAAGATCCCTGGCTCTAGTGGGCTTTTCTGCCGCCCCCCGGGGCTAGAAACGACAAAAAGGGGGGACAGAAAAGACTTTAAAAAAAATGTGCCTTTACATAATAAAAGGACTCCCTGGTGTCTAGTGGGGTATTCTGCCCCACCTGGGGGTAGAAAAGCCAAATACACAGGCTGATCTGCCCCCAGGGGGGGCAGAGTACACATTTTAAAAAAATTAGGGACCTGGAAGCGACCCTTCCCCAAGGGGTCGCTTCCGTTTTAATAAATAAAAATCCCTGGCTCTAGTGGGCTTTTCTGCCCCCCCTGGGGCTAGAAACGCCAAAAACAGTCCCGGGGGGGGGGGCGGGGGGGCAGAAAAGACTTTTAAAAATGTGCCCCCTAAGGCAGCGACCCTTGCCCAAGGGGTGCTTCCTATAGCTAAAAAAAAGTACTCCCTGGTGTCTAGTGAGGTATTCTGCCCCCCCCTGGGGGCAGAAAGGCCAAAACTACGAGGCAATCTGCCCCCAGGGGGGGCACAATACAAATTTTTTAATAATTTGTGGCTGGAAGCGACCCTTCCCCAAAGGGGTCGCTTCTGTTTAAAAAAAAATAAACATCCCTGGCTCTAGTGGGCTTTTCTGCCCCCCCTGGGGCCAGAAACGCCAAAAAACTCAGGCGATCTGGCCCCAGGGTGGGGAAAAAAGTCTTTAAATGATGTGCCCCCTTTAGGAAGCGACCCTTGCCCAAGGGGTCGCTTCCTTTTACACAAAAAAGCATCCCTGGTGCCTAGTGGGGGCATTACTGCAGCACGATCGTGACGCTGTGCGCGGTCGTGCTGCAAGAATGCCCTGTATTGAGACATCAGGGGAGAGAAAATACTCTTTCCTCTCCCCGATACCTCAATAGTTGACAAAATCACCCCAGCGGCCTCACCAGCCAGCAAACCTCACCTCCTCCTCACTGGGACGCCTGGAAGCAAATGGCTTCCAGGCGTCCCAGCGCTTCCTGATGACGTCGGCGCGCGCTGTGCGCACTGACATCATGGGGAAGCGTGGGGGGGTCGGGGGTGGCAGAGGAAACTCTTCCACTGCCATCCCCCTCTGTGGGGGCAAGATCGATGCCCCAGGGGGGAAGCGCCAGCGCTTCCCCCAGGGGTTGTGCTCATGATGGAGCGGTTCTGTCATGAGCACAGCCCAACCGATGCTCAGGGCAGTAAGAACTGCCCTGTCACCTTACAAACACCACTATAGCGATTGTGCATAAAATGGCAAAGCTAGATGACCATGCTCTTCATGTCATTCAATTTCACTCTGTAAATTTGAGACAAGAATGCTGGCTCAAGATATGGCGAGTAGACTGCTAAATACCATAATAACTTTGACACACCAAGATCAAACTTGTTTCCTGGCCAGGAGGTCCACAAGACTTACGCTACACCGACTCTATAAATAGGTGAGCAGGATAAGACATACTAATGCCCCAATGGCAATTCTCTCAATAATTCTCTCTGGATTGCTTGTGTTCCCATTCAGTGAGGGCCTTTCTTGGCAGTTCGGGTTGGACTGTTCCCATTAAAGCAGGGTCAAGACTGATTTGCATACCGCTGGGTCCAAACTAAAGTGGCATGGTGTGCAAAATAACAATGGACTGGGATGCGGCCCGAGTAAATATCAGTACCTGAGATAAATTCAAGCATTCAATCCTTCTCCTTTTGTATACGTTAGTATGTCACCCTCAGTGAAAGGGGCATACCCAGATGTGGGTGCCCTACACTCTGTCACTGGAACCAAGCTATATCTGGCTGATGGGCCCTTAACAAGCGCGACACCGGTCCTGGATTGCCTGTGTTCTGGTTTAGTGAAGGCCTGACTTAGCAGTTCGGGCTGGACTGTTCCCAATGGAGCACGGTCCAAACTGAGGTGGCATGGTGTGCCAAGTAAGGGTGCGGCCCTGAGTAATTACTAGTGTCTGAGACAAATTCAAGTATTCAATCCATCACCTTTTGTATACTTTGAAATGTAAGGATGACACTGACATAGTATACTGGGATTGTAGAGTAAAGAGGAAAAACGACTGTACCCCTCAACTGTCCCCCTGCAATCTCAAGATGACTAGTGGTCATGGATCACTGTTTAGCTGCAAAAAAGATGATGCATGAAAACAAAGACTACCCCATTTAATTCACAAACATATGGTAGTCCTGGAGGATCCACTATGGCATTGACACTCTTGCAATAAGCACAACTTTAATCTCTCAAACTAGTCAAGACCCTGGTTGGGAAAGAATACGTCGCAGGATGCCCCCGGTTCCTTCTTGTCTTTATGAGCAAATGATCTCTTACTCCAACCATTTGTGTATGTGGGTCAATTATTATATGAGCACTCTGAGTCCAACAGAGGAACGTAATGCAATGCCAAATTTATTTTGCAGTGTGCCTGTTTATTATCTCTTAGAACAAAATAATAAATACATTCTTTAAAAAATACATGAGTCTGGGCAGCTTTTGAAAAACGTCCTAAATTGCATTGATATTTAAATGGCATTTGAATATAAGTACACTTTGCTTTAAGCTTCAGCACAATTAGTGGAATAGCAGACTTTTTAGATGAATAGTTGTAAGTAGGCTTTAATGTAAGATTTTGCATCAAAACTCCACCAAAGATTGCTCTCACATTTGAAACACACTAAAGTATAATCCAGAAAGCAGTATCGCACAAAGGTGTCTATTTTAGGACTCATTTATGTAGCCCACATCAAAGTCTACAGTTAGCATTACACCATCAGTATCAATTGCAGCACTTTACTTCGTAACACCAGATGGTATTTACTGAAGACACATCTCAGGATAAGGGTGTTATTCAACGTACTAATGTCTGTAGACGACTGTAAATGGAAAACTAAAACTGACATGTCAAGTATGCATAACTAGATGAAATGCAAAATTGTAAATCATCCTGAGGAGTTTGCAGGTCTGTGATTAATAACAGAAAATCCGATAATTAAGATGTGTATCCCTAAATTAAGGATTTTTAAAATCATCAATTTAGGCATAAACATCTTAAATATGCTGTATGCTCCTTCACAGAGAGCGCTGAATCTACTATGCATTCAATGACTTGCTATAGCGAAAAATTCCAACACGACCAGAGTTGTTCGAACTACTCTTCTGGGGAAAACATCTTAACGTCTAGCAGATCAAATGCATAACAAACATTTCCATCCAACCAGTCCTCAATGTTTATTGACCATAAACCGAACTCCACATTTATCTCCATCTCATCTTGAGTGATCTCAATGCTGACTAAGATGGTGTTAAGTCTGCATAAAATATCTTTCTGAGAATGAATACTTTATTCTGGATCCTACAGGTCACAAGTTTGAGCCCTGCCTGCCACATCCGACTCATTCTTTCAACCAAAAGACCAATGGGTTGGAATGCTACCCCGAGCACTTGAAAAAAGCAGCCTTTTGTGTGGTTTTCGTAACACCCTTAGTGGCCAGGTGTATGCACAGGCATGGGTCTCTTGCTCACTGTGCCATTGGAACCAAGCTACATCCGACTGCAGCTCCCCAATCAGAGAGCAGGGTCAAGACTAATTTCCATATTGCTGGGTCTCATCTAAAGAGGCATAGCGGGCAAAAGAACAATGTGTTGGAATGCCACTCAGTAATTGCTAGTGGTTCCTTCCATCACATTTTGTGTGTTTCCTTTATGAAAATCCACCATTTTGTTGTTCATGCTATTTATACAGTTCAAGTTATTAAAAGATTCAAGCTTTTGACCCACCCCAAAGACTTCTGTCTCGTCTTACTAATAATATCCACATTTGTAAAGCGCGAATAATCACCCATAAGGGTCTCTAGGCGCTGGGGGCCGTCGGGAAGATTAAGCAAGCTATTGCCCAGAGTCACATGGTGCTGGGCTAATCTGCCGCCGGCGATCGAACCGTGATCCCCAGATTCCGGAATCAGTCGCCCTGGCCGCGGCGTCACACCTCTTCCCAATCCCATATAACAACTGGACTATGTAAATACTATTCTGATTGGCATGAACACATCTACTTTGTTGTCCATTAACGCCTTGATGAAATCTGTTCCCAGACTAGCCTCTGGTGCAAACAAAATGAATCCATCGCCCAATTCTATCTTAAATTGCACTGGCTCCTCCTAAAGCGAAAGTTAAAATCAATCTTGCCTGCATTGGATTCACAGCCATCTCCTTTCGAAATCCAGACATTCTAGCATCTTTTTTTAAAGTCTCTGGAGTTTGTAAAACCCCCAGGAGCAAAAAGGTTTTCAGGCTTGAATTCAGGAAGTTCAGAATACCCCTTGCTGAGGCCCTTCCAAGGTCATGAAATATTTACTCAAAGACCTCTGACACAACATGGACTTTTTAGGGTTCCTCAAAACAATAAATACCTTCCTGTTTCAGTTTTACCTTGCTATGAAAATGCTGACCCGCATATTTTCATCTGCATTCTCTAGCCTCTTCTGTATCCACCTCATGCCTTGTAAACCTATTTTTCACATTTCTTAATGAGGTGCTGTCATCCTCAGTCCCTCAGTTTCATCTTCTCATTATGGTCATTCTTGAACATGTTTACTACTGGACCTAAAATCAGCAATCCTTTCATTTTTAAATTGGTTTATGCCATTCTGCTGTGTCATATATCGGTTTTTCTGCATTCCCCCATGTCCTTCTGACCTCGCCTCCTTTTTTTCTGCTTTTATAATATGCATATCACCTTTTACACATTGTTGCAGTCTGTCCATTCTGCTCTACGTATCTGTTCTACCACTCTACTCCCTTCTGGACAACTGTTATTCATTTGAAGGCATCTAATTGGAGAATGTTTCTTCAGTGGTATTGTATGGAGGGTCCCTGCTGTCCAATGTCGTTCTACTTCTAAAGCACTCTGACACTGTCTAGGTTGAGTTGTGCTATATAAATGGGTAAACTAAATATATATCAATTCTTGCACTTTTGGAACGAAAGACCAGCTTTACCAGTGCACAGTTGTCTTGTTCCTTAGCCTTGAAACTCACACTTTTACTTTGAGTAAGTATATGTTTTTTAGTCATGTACTTCTGCAATGCCTGTGCACATTTTGCCTTGCATGTAGAGGTATAGCAATCTCATGCCCTTTATATGCCACAAAAAGGCAAAATTAGCCTGAGGACATCATTACCCAATAAATACCACCATTATATCAGAACCAGCATGACACCAGGGATGAGTGCCATCTTAACATAAGTTCATGCAATATTTCACTAATTACCGCTGTTTTTCCATGGCCAGCATTATAATCAGGCAGGCCTTGTCATGACGCTGATGCCCACAATATGTGAAGTGTTACCAGACATTTGTCTGATATAGCATTATATAATGGCTGTGTATTTTGTGTCTTGGATGCCAACAATATGTCTACGGTTGACATCATTATACAAGGGCCAGCATTATTGACAAGAGTACACTACTTTACCAAGGATGCCCACAAATTATAGAAAATGATCATGTCAGGGCCAAGACAATGTCAATAAAAGGCACCATACTGTCCTGTGGGCTCACACTACCCCACAAATTACCATGTTATTCTGATTACCACCACTATGCCGGTGCTAGCTTTATAGGAGGAGGGCATCATCATGGCATTGATTTCCACAGTATGGAAAAAATGACCACCAATATCTAAGGCTAACATTACACACAAACACAAACACACCCACAAACACACACACACACACACAAACATGCAGGGAGGCAGATTTCCTAAGACATGGTGCTGTTTTCCTCTCTCCCTGTGCAGGTGCACTTTTTTAGGTCTCGCCTTGCTATCGCGTAAGCGATCGCAAAGCGAGACTGTAGGGGCTTTTAAAAGTGCTCCCAAAAAGTGGATTGCATTGCTAGCACGCGCACAATCACGCGCTTGGTGCCGCCATGCACTCCGCCTTTTGGGAGCACTTCAAAGGGTCCGCTCCCCCGCCCCCAAGCACGCGCGCGCGCTCCACGCTCCGCCGGGCTTGTTTTAAATATAGCACACAATAGGCCAAACACGACCAGAGTTGTTCGAACTACTCTTCTGGGGAAAACATCTTAACGTCTAGAAGATCAAATGCAAAACAAACATTTCCATCCAACCAGTCCTCAATGTTTATTGACCACAAACCGAACACCGCGTTTATCTCCACCTCATCTTGAGTGATGTCAATGCTGACATTGGGGAATATTAGCAAGGGCTGGCGATATAATTATCGCCGCTTTAGCGTCCGTTTTTGGGCAAAAAGCGTCGATAATTATATCGCAATATCATCAAGGACACGCTAGCGCATATTTCCTTGATGTAGAGCCCATTTTTTCACAGCCTCGCCTCGCATCGCTAACGAGATGCAAATAAGGCGTGGCTGTGAAAACAACACATGTTAATATCGTGAAGGCAGCTTCGCGATATTAACAAGGAGGTGTAGCGATAAAAATAATCAGGCTACCTCAGCCTTAACTCAGGAATTTAACGTCTGTTATATTCCTGACTAAGGCATACTTTTAATGGGAGATGGATTATGCTGATAGGACCACAGGGTCATATCAGCAATGTTATAGCTGTTTACAATGGAACATCGCTGGAAAACCAGCGATGTTCCATTGAAAACACTGCTATAGCTGAAATATTCCGGAATCAGTCACCCTGGCCGCGGCGCCACACCTCTTCCCAATCCCATATAACAACTGGACTATATAAATATTAGTCTGATTGGCATGAACACATCCACTTTGTTGCCCATTAACGCCGTGATGAAATCTGTTCCCAGACTAGCCTCTGGTTCAAACAAAATGAATCCATCGCCCAATTCTATCTTAAATTGCACTGGCTCCTCCTAAAGCGAAAGTTAAAATGAATCTTGCCTGCATTGGATTCACAGCCATCTGCTTTCGAAATCCAGACATTCTAGCATCTTTTTTTAAAGTCTCTGGAGTTTGTAAAACCCCCAGGAGCAAAAAGGTTTTCAGGCTTGAATTCAGGAAGTTCAGAATACCCCTTGCTGAGGCCCTTCCAAGGTCATGAAATATTTACTCAAAGACCTCTGACACAACATGGACTTTTTAGGGTTCCTCAAAACAATAAATACCTTCCTGTTTCAGTTATACCTTGCTATGAAAATGCTGACCTGCATATTTTCATCTGCATTCTCTAGCCTCTTCTGTATCCACCTCATGCCTTGTAAACCTATTTTTCACATTTCTTAATGAGGTGCTGTCATCCTCAGTCCCTCAGTTTCATCTTCTCATTATGGTCATTCTTGAACATGTTTACTACTGGACCTATAATCAGCTATCCTTTCATTTTTAAATTGGTTTATGCCATTCTGCTGTGTCATATATTTGTTTTTCTGCATTCCACCATGTCCTTCTGACCTCGCCTCCTTTTTTTCTGCTTTTAGAAAAAGAATATCACCTTTTACACATTGTTGCAGTCTGTCCATTCTGCTCTACATATCTGCTCTACCACTCTACTCCCTTCTGGACAACTGTTATTCATTTGGAGGCATCTAATTGGTGAATGTTTCCTCAGTGTTATTGTATGGAGCGTTCCTGCTGTCCAATGTCATTCTACTTCTAAAGCACACTGACACTGTCTAGGTTGAGTTGTGCTATGTAAAAGGGTAAACTAAATATATATCAAATCTTGCACTTTTGGAACGAAAGACCTGCTTTACCAGTGCCCAGTTGTTTTGTTCCTTAGCCTTGAAACTCACACTTTTACTTTGAGTAAGTATATGTGTGGTATTCATTAATTTGGTACATGTGTAGTAAAGTAAGTAATTGGTTGTCTAGCAATAGAATGTTTACAGTAGAACAGAATGTGATGACACGTAGACTGATGATGAACACCTGGGAGGCAGTTGATGCCTGATGTCCTGTGGATGGGACCTTGGATAATGTATATCTTGAATAAAGAGGATATATAACTTATTGGTGTATCCTGCTTCATCACACTGGTGACGATGGACGGGATCACTGCTTCAAGATACACATCTGCTGACTGATAACATTTCAAGGTCTCAACGCGATTCAACTTTATTTGGTCTCACAAAGGTATTTTTTTTTACTGTGCGATACTTCTGGGATACTTTGAGACTTTTCAAGGGAAACGGTGCGTGTTTTCTTTAAACAAACCAAGTTACTTCCGAGTGCGGAAAATTAATTAACTTTCACGCGAGCCCGTAAATTGAGCCACTGTCGAAGTATTTATTGAAAGGGATTAATACCTTCTTTGACTGGGTGTAATCTGGTGGTTTTCGCAAGCGCTTCAACATAATTAAGAGCAACTTTAACGTACATTTTAAAATTCATCCGTTACCTTTTGATGTTTTGCTCGCGCTTCACTTTCAGGTTTCTCGTTACGTGAGCTCCAGTGTGCGTCACTTGACGACCGGCACAGCATCCTTAACAACGCTTACGCTTGATTACGTGAGCTCCCGTGTGTGTCACTTGACGACCAGCAAAGCGTCCGCTTACACTTGATTAGTAAATACAAACAAAGGACTCATGTCACGCATCTCCAAGCAACACAACTTACTTACTGAGAAACAACGATCTCACATTGTTTCTTGATCGTACTGAGTAAATAAGATTTATTTTATACCGCTTGGAGTACAACGACCAACGCGCTGTGTTTTGAATCTACCTACAAGTACAACATCTCTGTGTGCCTTTTGCTGACATACACAGTAGATCTGAAACACATCTCAAATTAAATAAGTAACTTACGCTGATGTGCACAGCCTTTGCATAACTAAAAAAAAAGGGAAAATTACAAGATAACTGCGCTGAGGCAACACACTGAGGTGCACAGTTATTATTCTTGGAGTGCCACATCATTTCACGACCTAACTACAATTGCATGTGAACTTTTATTGTGTGTTACGGTTAATTTAAAAGAGTTTATTTACTGATGTATATGACATTATTTATATATTTTGAAATTATTTTGTTTGCATTGAAACTAACTGTTTTCTTCTCTAGGTTTAGTTCAAAAGTCACTTTATAAAAGTTAGAAATGCAAAACGTTACTTCCGCTCCATTTTTTCTATCCAACCCTGGTGATCCACCTATCCCTTGGGCAAAATGGAAGAAAGTTTTCTTGAACTATGCAAGAGTGTGTGGTGTATCACTTAGTGCAGAAAGGAAGTCTGCGCTTTTACTACATTGTCTTGGTTCAGAGGGGCAAGACGTTTTTGAACATTTACCTGATTTGAATGAGGAAGAGTCAAATAATTTAAATGAGTTTGAGATAAATAACAAGAAACTTGACAAACTTGACAAACACTATCTTCCAAAAATAAGCACGATTTTGGAACGATATCATTTTGGAAAGCGGACACAAAAAGATGAGGAATCTGTCGAAACATATGTCACTGCTCTACGGAAATTGGGAGCTACATGCAAGTTTGAAGACTCCCTGGAGGAGAGAATATGTGATCAATTCATGCTCGGTTGTAACATAGAGAAAATAAAGGATAAACTTTGTCAAAAGGATGATCCTGATCTGGATGAGGTAATTGCTATAGCAAAAAGGATAGAACACTCCCTTGTGTGTGTTGAGACGATAAAGAAGAAAGAAAAAAATGTTTCTGAAGAAAAAGTTCTCTACGTCAGTAAGAAACAGTCTCACGCCAAGCCGTCGTCTAAACCCGCTTTGTCACAACGTGACTCCATTTCTGCTCCTATTTTGGCTAAATCAAAAATTTTTGTCAAACTTAAATGTTACCGTTGTAATGCCTTTGATCATCTAGCTAATGACAAATCATGCCCTGCGATTATATCCAAATGTCTTAATTGTGGGAAGATTGGCCATTTTACGAAAGCATGTAGATCACAAAAACAAAAAAAAGGTAGACGTGTTAAAGAAATAATAGTTGAAGAAGAAAGTGACTCTGACTACAATGAGTTAGATTGTGGTGAGGTCTATTTACTCAATTGTGATAAAAAATGTAAGGGTCCCATAGATGAAGTACAAGTCAACAATTGTTGCATCAAAATGCTTTTTTGACTCGGGAGCTCAGATTTCGCTAATACCGAAAGTTTTTTTTGATAAGGAACTGTTTGGTAAGGTCAAGGGATTCAAGCCTGATATTAAACCACTGGCATATGGTGGGCAACCTATAAAACTATTTGGGTATTTCCTAGGTGATCTTGAGTATAAAGGGAGGTTGAATGCCGGCAAAATGTACATCTCCTGCAGAGGCAATAGTATAATCAGTTGGTTTCATCAAGCTGATTTAGGTGTGTCATTGGTTCCTGGCAATGATCCTTGCATTATTCTCAGAGATCTAGTCCCTACTTCGAGTACTCCCACTAGAGATTCTTCTCATAATTCCATTACTTTGAGCTCGGTGTTATGCAGTGGTAACTCAGGTACTGCCTGGCGTTCTGAATTTAAACGAGTATTGAGTGATAATTTGGGTTGTCTCTCTGGTTATACTCATAATATAACATTAAAACCGGATGCTAGTCCTGTTACATGTAAAGTACGTAACGTACCTTTGTCAATGCTTGAGCCTATGCGTCTTGAATTAGAGAAACTAAAAAGGGAAGGTATTATTGTGGAGACAGAGGCATGTGAATGGTTGGCTCTAGTGGTTTTGGCACGGATAGCTTCTGGAGAGGTGCGTTTATGTGTGGACCCACGTGCTCTTAACCGGGAGGTCGTAGCTGACAAATATCCTTTGCCTAACATCACTACAATGTTAACCCAGCTTGGTGATGCGTGTGTTTTCTCGTCTTTAGATTTAAGGGCGGCTTATCATCAAGTTGACATTGATGAAACTTCCATGAATCTTACGTCTTTTGTAACCCCATTTGGAACTTATAAGTTTACAAGGCTGCCATTTGGATTGATTTCCGCAGCATCTGTGTTTCAAAGGGTCATGGAAGATGTATTGAACGGGATTCATGGAGTCAAAATGTATCAGGATTATGTGTTAGTGCATGGATCTTCACAAGAGGAACATGATTTGAGATTGAGAGCTGTTCTAGAACGTTTTGCTGAAAGGGGTTTGACCTTGAGAGAGAATAAATGCAAGTTTAATCTTGCAGAGATTGATTATCTAGGGCACTGTTTGACAGCTGGTGGTGTCAAACCCAAGGAGTGCCTTGTTAGGACGATAAGTGAACTTCCTGTTCCACAGTCAAGAGATGAGCTTGTCACCTTCCTAGGTAGGGCGGAGTATTACAATAAATGTGTTCCCCATTTTGCTTGCCGTACTCCCAATTTGAGATCTCTTTTAAAAAAGGGAGCGAAATTCGTCTGGTCTTCTCAGTGCCAGCTAGAATTTGACGATGTAAAGGTAGCTCTTAATTCTGCTCACTCTCTTCAAAGCTTTGATGTTTCATCAAATTCTATACTTGTTACCGATGCAAGCTCACACGGCTTGGGCGCTGTTCTTAAGCAGGTCAGGAATGGAAAGGAAGTCACTATACTTTTCCTTTCCAGAGCTCTTGTGGGTCCAGAACTTCTATATTCTGTGATTGAGAAGGAAGCACTGTGCGTATACTGGGCCATCAAGAAATTGAAAACATTTCTTAGGGGTAATTCGTTTATAGTTCACTCTGATCACAAACCACTAAAGTATGTGTTTTGTAAAAAGAGTCTTGATGTGATCTCTTCACGTATATGCAAGTGGGTAATTGCATTGCAAGATTTTGATTTCGTTGTGAAATATATACCTGGCGTAGATAATAAAGTAGCTGACTGTCTTTCTCGTCTGATTCCCACGCAAAATGTAGAGGGTGTTCTGGACGCTGAAGACTCATGGGAGGTTGATGAGTTTAAGGTGTGTGAAATTGTTGAGAATGTTATTACTGAAAAAGATTGGAGAGATGCTATTTGTGAGGACGTAGACTTGCAAGGGATTTGTAATCTAGTGCTGAAAGGTTGGTCTTGCTTGAAAAACTTGAGCGAGAATGCTTGAAAATATTGGAATGTGAGAGATGAGCTTTCTGTGAGAGAAGGGCTACTATGGAGAGGGACTAGGTTGATTCCTCCGTCTTCGGTCAGAACAAAAATTGTTCAATTGGCTCATCAAGGGCATCAGGGTGTATCAAAGACCAAGGAAAGGGTACGTTTACATTTCTGGTGGCCTGGTATTGATATTCTGGTTGAACGTTTGATAAGAGATTGTATGGATTGTAATGCTTCTGACAAAGTATGTAAAACTAGATTACAACCCATGGTAATTCGTGAAGCTCCTACACGATGCTGGCAAGACGTGGCCCTAGACATTTAAGGACCTGTTTACAGTAAGAGTGGGCAGTTTTTTGTTCTGGTTCTTATAGACATGTATTCAAGATGGCCAGAGATAAAGGTCACACAGAGTATACAAACAAGAAACATAGCACAACACTTTTAGAAGATGTTTTCTGTAGAGAAGGATTTCCAGAATCCCTGCTGACGGACAATGGGGTACAGTTTGTCTCAAATGAAATGGGGGAGTTTTTAATCAAGAAAGGGATTAAACACAAACGTTGCTCTCTTTACCACCCTGAATGTAACGGAATGGTGGAGAGGTTCAACCGTGTGCTGAAGGAATCTATCCAGTTAGCTAAAGTACAGGGTAAAGACTGGGTAGCTGGAATATATGAGAGAGTCAGGGTCTACAGAATCACACCTCACTCCACCACGGGTGGGATTCCTTTTGAGCTGTTTAGAGGCCGCACTCCGAACAGTTATTTTTTTTCAGTCTTGGATGAGGGAAAAAGGTGTTGAGGCTAGAAATCCTAGTGATGCTCAAGTGTAGGCCAAACAACGTGCCAAGTCTACTCAAAGGAAAATTAATTTTGACTCTAGGCATGCCGTTGCTCACACAAGCATGCATGTTGGAGATTGTGTTAGGGTGCGGCTTCCTCACAAATCCTCTGGATCAAAGTTCTCTTCTCCTCTCAAAGTTGTTAAACATTTTTAGAGATGCGGTTAAACTGAATGATGGGCGCATTTGGAATTTAAATAGGATCACACCTATTTCTGTCACTATGTCCGAGTGTAATAGCAAAATGCCTTACTCTGTTATTCAGTCTAGCAAAACTGTTGGTAATGCCTCACTGCGTAGGAGCTCTCGTGTAGTCAGAGTTCCAGCAGCTTTGCATGGTTATGTGTTAAAGTGACTGTAATTTTAGTTCTGGTTACAATATGGCTCAACTTTTTCATAACTGTGTTTTTGTTATTTTTTGGTTCGGTGGAAGGTGTTTGGTATTCTTTAATTTGGTACATGTATAGTAAAGTAAGTAATTGGTTGTCTAGCAATAGAATGTTTACAGTAGAAAAGAATGTGATGACACGGAGACTGATGATGAACACCTGGGAGGCAGTTGATGCCTGATGTCCTGTGGATGGGACCTTGGATAATGTATATCTTGAATAAAGAGGATATATAACTTATTGGTGTATCCTGCTTCTTCACAATATGTTTTTTGGTCATTTACTTCTGCCATGCTTGTGTACATTTTGCCTAGCATGTAGAGGTATAGCAATCTCATGCCCTTTATATGCCACAAAAAGGCAAAATTACCCAATAAATACCACCATTATATCAGAACCAGCATGACACCAGGGATGGGTGCCATCTTAACATAAGTTCATGCAATATTTCATTAATTACTGCTGTTTTTCAATGGCCAGCATTATAATCAGGCAGGCCTTGTCATGACGCTGATGCCCACAATATGTGAAGTGATATAGCATTATATAATGGCTGTGTATTTTGTGTCTTGGATGCCCACACAATATCTACGGTTGACATCATTATACAAGGGCCAGCATTATTGAAAAAGGGTACATTACTTTATCAAGGATGCCCGCAAATTATAGAAAATGATCATGTCAGGGCCAAGACAATGTCAATAAAAGGCACCATACTGTCCTGTGGGCTCACCCTACCCCACAAATCACCATGGTATTCTAATTACCACCACTATGTCAGGGCTAGCTTTATAGGAGGAGGGCAACATCATGGCATTGATATCCACAGTATGGCAAAAATGACCACCAATATCCTAAGGCTAACATTACACACACACACACACACAGATACGCACACACACACAAACATGCAGGTAGGCAGATTGTCTAAGATATGGTGCTGTTTTCCTCTCTCCCTGTGCAGGTGCACTTTATTTTTGCCTTGCACCACACACTCACCCATGCACCATAGTGTAAAGGTGCGTGTGTGATGTCTAGGATTCATACTCGAAAGGCACCCTAATGGAACAAAATACTATGCTTTGACATGGTGTAATACTTTTCCATGTTGCTATGTATGCTGAACAGTACAACGCACATGCAAAGTTGGAAAAGTTTGGAAAAAATAAACCTTTTCTCCATTCTTCTGCCTGCCTCAGAGAAGCATATTTCTTTTTACATAAATCCTTGGCTACCGAAAATAGTAGATAGGGGTTTACATAAATAGCGATGGGTGATTGCTTTAGAACCCCCATGTGTGCACCCATGCATTGCCCCCCCTCAATTTAGCACAAACTAGCTTTATCTATCTATCTATCTATCTATCTATCTATCTATCTATCTATCTATCTATCTATCTATCTATCTATCTATCTATCTATCTATCTATCTATCTATCTATCTATCTATCTATCTATCTATCTATCTATCTATCTATCTATCTATCTATCTATCTATCTATCTATCTATCTATCTAGTACAATCACTCTTCATATAACACATATTGTGCATGTACGATGGGGTGAGAATTGACCACCAATGAATCAGCATTTTTTCCTTTTTGGTATTAAAAGGGCATGGACCTGTGAAACAATGTCTCAATGAGGCAAAGCTATAATTCTACAGACCCTTGGAGTGAAATGGAAGATGGGCATATCACCCACGGGCATTGAATCGTGTATGTGATTGTTAGAAATGGGGGTCTCTAGTTGGCAGAGGTAGGTACCTTTGTCCAAATAGGGACCCTTGCTTCT
Organism: Triturus cristatus; assembly: GCF_964204655.1. Taxonomy (NCBI): domain Eukaryota; kingdom Metazoa; phylum Chordata; class Amphibia; order Caudata; family Salamandridae; genus Triturus; species Triturus cristatus. The sequence continues at coordinate 1,336,320,898 of NC_140591.1, forward strand.
AGTCAGGGCAAGGGGTAAACACACTTTAGATAACCCCTGCTCACCCCCTTGGTAGCTTGGCACGAGCAGACAGGCTTCTCCCAAAGGCAATGTGTAAAGTATTTGTACCAACACTCACAGTAACACAGTGAAAACACCACAAATGCACACCAGGCCAGTTTAGAAAAATAAAATATATTTATCCAAACTAAACAACACAAAACGACCAAAATCCAACATAAACAGTTAAAAATGTGACTTTCAAAAGGTTCAAGAACTTGTACCATATAAAACTATGGATGTGTGACTTTTCACCAAAGTACCTGTAGCTGCGTGAAAGTTCCAAAAGCCAAACAGCCACAGAGTTGGAAACCAAAGAGATGTGGCACTCCTGAGACCTCGGGGAGGCAATGCGACAGTCCTGCTGCACGCAGAGGAAGGGTTGCGTCGAATCCGGTCTGTATGGGGAGTGATGCATCGATTCTGCATGACGGTTCCGGTCCGCAGGTGATGCGTCGGACAAACTTGCCTCACAGGCGCAATGCATGGAAATCCAGGATGCGTCGGTGTTCGATGCGGCAACGTTGAGCGGTGCTGTGTCGGTCCTCTTCAGCCACGATCCCTCGATGCACCGATTCTTGCAGCTGCGACAGGCGCTGTGGCGGTTTCCGTAGCGGCGTGGAGATGCGTCGGGAAAACAGCTGCAAGAAGAGCGATGTGTTGATTTCTGTAGTTCTTTGAGTTTCTTCTTTCTTCCCTCTCCCAAACATCAGCAACAACCTTCAGAGGCCCAAGACTGGCACAGACACCTCTTGGCAGGTCAGAACTCACAGCAGCAGAGTTCAGGGGAGCTGGGGGTGAAGTCTTTGTGTTCAGAGACTTCAGAACAGGAGGCCAGCACACTTCAGGCTCTTGGAGATCTCCTTGAAACAGAGGACACAGCACACAGCAAAGTCCTTCTCCTTTCCTTGGCAGAAACAGCAACTGCAGGCCAACCCCAGACACACAGCAAGGGCAATACTTCTCCTCAGTCTCTCAAGCTCTTCTCCTCAGCAAAAGTTCCTCTTGAATTCCAGGAATTATCTAAAGTCTGGGGTTTTGGGTCTGATACTTATACCCCAACATGTCTTTGTTCTCTTTGTGCAATGGGCTCTGAGCCCAGCTCAAACCAGTTCTGAAAAGCACTCTGCAAGTGCACAACAATATCCATTGTCTGTGAGGGCCTTGGCTCCAGACACACCACAGTGGGGTGGAGCCACCATTGTGGAAGGCAGGCACAGCCCTATTCAGGTACAGGTGCTACTCCTCCCATCACTTCAAATGCAGATCAGGCCTATTCAGTGCTGACTCATCCAGACTCCTGTAGCCACTGCACCTCCCCAGCCCCGGTCACTCTAAAGCCAAACAGCCAATCCACAAACAGGCAGAGGCGCACAGAATAGTTGAACAAGAAAATAGCCACTTTCTAGAAGTGATATTTTCAAACACACAATTTAAAAAGCATCTTTAATAAAAGATGTGTTATTAAATCCTGAGTTCAGGGATACCAAACTCAATTTTTCTATATGACCCCTATGGGAAGATATGCTTGTAAAATGGGACAAAGCATTTCCCATGCTGTTCAATGGGACAAGATAGCCTTTCAATAGTGAAAAACTAAATTGGCAGTATGTCACTATCAGGACATGTTACACACACCAGTACATGTCCTACCTTTCACATACACTGCACCCTGCCCAGTGGGTACCTTGGGCCTACCATAGGGGTGCCCTATATGTAAGAAAAGGGAAGGTTAGGGCCTGGCAAGTGAGGGCACTTGCCAAGTCGACATGGCAGTTAACAAACTGCACACAGGCACCGCGGTGGCAGGCCTGAGACATCTTTTCAGGGCTACTCATATGGGTGGCACAATCAGTGCTGCAAGCCCACTAGTAGCATTTGATTTTCCAGCCCTGGCACACTCAGTGCACTTTACTTGGGACCTACTGTTAAATCAAATATGCCAAAGAATGGATAACCAATCACACTAACAATTTACACAGAGAACATGTGCACTTTAGCACTGATCAGCAGTGATAAAGTGCCCAGAGTCCTATAGCCAACAAACAGAGGTCAGGAACAAATAGGCGGAATAAGCAAAAGGTTTGGGGATAACGCTGCAAAAAGGGCCATTTCAAACAGTAATAGTATTCCAAAACATGTGAGAAATACTATCAGATGTAGAAGTGTTACAGAGCCAGTTTTACAGAAGGGACAGGTGGTTGCCTAAGAACCCTCCCTTCCATTGTTGATGTTGTTATTTCTCAACTTTATAAATTCAGGGACCTGACCAAGTCTTACTTCAACACCCACGTTCTGATAGTTCTATCTCTAATTTATTTTAAATACAGTTGTAATTTACCCCTAGATTCTACAACATCAAATGTGTGAGTTGTTTTTTTCTTCCACAGTCCTCCAAGTCTGTTTTTATGGCAATTCTTTGAGCAAGCCTTTTATCAATTTTTCTTTTAAGGCGCAGATGTTATTCTTACTTTCACTACGGTCATTGCATAAAACATCTTCATGGTTATTTTCAGGCTCTCTTATCATGAACCAGATTTTCTTAACTGTAGATGGAGTTTCATTGTGTGCCTCAAGTAACCTGCAACTGCATTGGCAATGGTAAATGTTAAGCCTAACAGCCTAAGGGTGGTCTTCCCCCAAACGTTTTGCCTTCCTCCTCCACTTTTTTCTGAATTCATTTTTGTTGTCTTTAGGACTCTGTGCACTCTACTACTGCTAACCAGGGCTAAAGTGCTTGTGCTCTCTCCTTACAACATGCTGGAATTGGCTATACACAATTGCCATATTGTGCCCGTGGCCTGGAATTCAAATGCTACTAGTGGGCCTGCAGCACTGTCTGTGCCACCCATTTAAGTAGCCCTTTCAACGTGTCTCAGGCCTGCCATGGCATGGCCTGTGTGTGCTGTATAAATTGCCATGCCAAGTTACACCTTTGCCAGTCCCAAACCTTTCTTTTTAATACATATAAGTCACTCCTAGGGTAGGCCATGGACAACCCAGAGGGCAGGGTGCAATGTATTAAACAATCAGGGCATGTGCGTTTTAGTTTTACATGTCCTGGTAGTGAAAAACTCTTAAATTCAATTTTCACTCCTGCAAGGCCTATATCTCCCACAGGTTAACATTGAAGTTGCCTTATTACAGTTTATAAGCGTGTTGGGTTTGGGCCTTTTTGCAGGGTTGTCCCCAAACATTTTACCTTTTTCCTCCTATTTTTCGGACCTTCATTTTGTTGGCTTTAGGATTCTGAGCAATTTAACACTGCTAACTAGTGATGAACTGCATATGCTCTCTCCTTAAAATGTAATGGTAATTGGTTTCTCCATGATTAGCATATTTGATTTAATAGTAAGTCCCAGATGCATTGTTCTAGGGGTGCCCAGGGCCTGTAAATCAAAAGCTACTCGTGGGCCTGCAGCACTAATTGTGCCATCCACATGAGTACACTTGCAAACGTGTCTGAGACCTGCCACTGCAGTGTCTGTTTGTGCAGTTTTTACCTGCTATTTTGCACTAGCAAGTGCACCTGCTCACCAGGCCCAAACCTTCCTGTTTACTGCATGCAAGTCACCCCTAAGGTAGACCCAAGGCAGCCCTATGGGCAGAATGTAGTGTATTTAAAATGTGTGCCATGTACTTGTGTATTTAACACTTCCTAATAGTGAAATACTGCTAATTTTATTTTTCACTATTGCAAGTCTTATCTCTCCCATAACGTAACATAGGGATTGCTTTGAATATATTTTAAGTGTAATTACCCATAGGGAGTAGATAAAGATTTGGTGTTCAGGTCAATTTAAAACTACGACTTTAGATGAAGTTAGTTTTTGAATTGTAAGTTTGAAAATGCCACTTTTATAAAGTGGGCATTCTCTTGCTTAATCATTCAGTACCTCTGCCTCTCTGTAGAGTACACGTCTGGGTTGGCTGTCATTTGGGATCTTGTACATTCACTCTAGACAGTAACACAAAGGGAGCTGAGGTGTGCCTTGCATATCCCGATGGTCCATCACCAGGCTGATGGACCTTCCTGAACTAGATTGGTAGGAGGAACTGCCTCTGACATCTGATTAGGGTTGTGCCAGTCCTCACACAAAGAGTCCTCCACCTGCTGTAGTGTGTCTGGACCCAAATTAGGGATAGGCAGGGTCTTGTGCACCAGAAAGACTTCACTTTGATGTTTGCTTGCTTCAAAGGCAGAAATGGTTATAAGTACTGGACCTCTGACACCCTAAACCCAGAGCGCTTCTGGACTGAGGACTGAGGAAGAAGAGCTGGATTGCTTTCAGGAGATACTGCCACATCACTGGGTTTTTTGCTGCTCTGTCCTGCTGCTGCAACTTCTGTCCTGGGAGTGAAAGGACTCAACATTGCTTTCTACTTCCAGCTTCCAAGGTTCTCCAAGGGCTTGTGTATGCTTGCCTTCTGTTAAGAAGTCTCAGGCCATCAAAGACTTCACCTGCCAGTGCCTGGGCTCTTCTGCTGAGATTTCTGACTTGGCAAGTGGTGCCAAATTCAGTTCATGGGCCCTTGGAAGTACAACCTCGTGATCTTAAGGAGAATATCCATGAATCAACTCCCAGCACCTGTTTGATCGACGCATTGCTGCAAGAGATCGACTTACCACTGCTGCCTGCCCTGAAGCATGGTTCCCGCTCAACGCATCGACCACAGCTTTCACCACAGGTCCCAGCTTACCATTGCACCGCGTCCCAAAAATCATTGCAGCTTTAATTTCGAGCACTGTGTCACCAACGTCTGTGACACCTGCTTCAAATCTGACACAGCACCTGCTATGCGGCTGAAAAATCATCCCAACTTCTGCTTCGCCGCTGTCGCATTGATGCAGCCTATCCATATTTATGATGCATCTTCCCTGGACGCTGATTCTCCATTGACACCACAGTAAGGAATTGAGGTCGAGTGTCCAGAAACAAATGTATCCCCTCCACTGCCAGTAAGAAACCAAAGATTCACCTTCCCTGCCTGTAAGGAACCAATGCATCACCTCCCTTGCCTGGCAGTAAGGAAGCAACACATCACCTCCCCTGCCAGTAAGGAACCGATGCATCACCTCTCTTGTGCAGTAAGGTACTGGTGCATTGCCTTGCTTTCTGGTGCCTCACCTTCCCTGCACCTTGCCTCGTCTTTAATTTTTGACGCATCCAAGGTACTTTATGCTAAAATGAATGCATCCATTGATTTCTATGGACTAAACTTACTTAATGTTTTAAAAGTTATATTTTCACTTGTGTATGTTGGATTTGTGTTGTTTTGGTCCAGTTTGACAGTTAAATATTGGCTTTTTTTAAAGAGGAGTGCACTCTGTTTGTAGTGATTTTATTCTGTGTGTATTGGTGTGGGTTTGTGTGTGTGTAAACAAATACTTTACACATTACCTCTGAGATAAGCCTGACTGCTTTTTCCAAGCTACGAAAAGGGTGGGAAGGATTATCTTAGTGATGTGACTTCCATACCCGACTTGAGTGTGGGTCCTTACTTGGACAGGGTGTAAACCACTGCCAACTAGAGACCCCATTTCTAACAAAGCATAATTTGCAAATGGGAAGATAGAACTGGTTCAAGTATGGTGTGTCTGGAATCCTAATTTAAAATCCTAAATTATGGTCAAGTTGGATTTTGAATTACTATTCTGAAACCACCTTTAGAAAGTGGTCATTTTCTTTCCTTAGCCACTTGGTGCCTGCAGCCTGTCTCTAACAACGTCTGGGTGTTGTTGTCAGTTAGGCGTTGTGCATTCCACCTAGACAGCCACACACAAGGTATGACCTGATGGGCCATCCTGACAGGATGGCAGGGAGGATCTGGGCTCAGCCTCATTTAAACTTGAATAGGCTGTGTCCTGTCCTCACACAAAGGGCTGCCTACCCCCCGTAGTGAGTCTGGAGCAAGGGCGGGAGGCAGGACATCTCTGCACTTCAAAGGCATCTCTTTGAAGTTTCCCCCACTTCAAAGGCAATCCTGGGAATTAGCACTGCACCTCAGAAACCGCCACTACAGTACATGTCTGCCAGGAGGAAGGACTGCGGTGCTGCTGAAGGACTGCCACACTTCTGGACTACTGCTCTGGAAAAACTGCTACCCTGCTGAGCTGACTTGCTGCCTGCTGCTCTCCTCGCTCGGGTGAGAAGGACTGGACCTGCATCTTTTGAACCCAGAACCCAGAGCAACTCCAAGGGCTAGTTGGCTGGCCTCCTGATATGAAGCCTCAGGAACATAACAGGCTTCCAACAACCTTGCATCTGCACCTGGTCTCCTCCATCTGTGATTCTATCCTGCCATTTGATGCCACCCCATTTTTGTACCCTAGGAAGGGGGCCCAAGCTAAACCGATGCATCTTCTCTACACAGTTTTTAAATCAATGTAGGTCACATGAAGAGACCGTTTTCGATTTAGAGCCAAATCATCGACCAGTTATTTTATAGTCAAACACCCATCTGTGGTTAAATCGCCCTTCCTAAATCCCAAATATGTATTTGGGAGAACTGCCTTGTTTCCACAAATGTTTCAAGGGCTTTTTAACGGGAACTTTCCATACCTTGTACTTAGAGTATCTAACAACGCAGTCATTTTGTAATTGTTTGGGAGCTCCTGTGGTCACTTCTTATAAAAGGTGACCCATATGCTGCCCTTCTAAGCATTTTGAATTGTAGTCCATGAATTATTCCCTCAAAGACTGGGATAAGAACCTGCTCCCACAAATTGGAATTTAATTACAGTACATTGTCCGATAAGCCACCTGGGCATTGAGCCTGTGCATTCTTTAAATTCTTATTTATTTCTTCAATTCCTTTTGTTGTTCAAATTAGCCCATCCTATGTTGTTTTGAGTACATCTTCCCCTTTTCCTTTAAGTTCCATTTCATGGACCATTTTGAGTACATTTCCTGGCTATCAAAGGGCTCATATCTTACAGAGTTACGAAGTCCAAGGTTACTCCAGTCAGGCCTTCACCAGACAAGTGGGAGAAGGCCTGTATCTAGTGAGAAAGGTATGCACTCATAAGAACAGTCTATTCATTAGTGAAGCAAAACCCAACCTTGGAAAAATGAAACCTAGCAGAAGCCTTTTTTCAGAAATAGCAAAGGATTAGTTTTGATCATGATTTAAAATGGTGTCTTAACAGAAAATGGTGTCGCAAATGCTAACTTACATAGGATAATGCGCAAGCAGAAACAATTCTATTTTAACACAACCAAGAAGGCTTGTTAAGACTAGGCCTGGGCGGTAAATTCCGTTCCGTTCGTGGAATTCGCGAAATTCCCGTGATTTCGCGTTCTACGGACAACGCGGAATTGCCCAAAATTCTGTGTTCTGCGGCTTTACGGAATTGTTATCTTGTTTGCGTTCTCAAAATGCGTGTTCGCAAGATATTTCCCCCCGAGCACACAAACAGCGTTCGTGAACAGGAAAAAAGCATCGCAGTAAGCCTTGGCTGATTGTATGAGGATATATCTCCACCTGTACTGTGTCTGCTTTTCCCCTGACAGAGTGCTGGGTCACCTTTCCTCAATATGCAATCAGAATTTCTACTATTAGACGCAATGCAATGGGTCTACTTTAACCCTTTCAGGTCCTCTGAATGCTCTTCCACTAAGGTTCCATAACAGAAATCCTATATTAATCTCTTTTTATCCAAACATTGCACAGGAATTGCTGGCTTGTTTCTTATTATTGACGTTAATTTAGTTATTACATTTATATAGTGTGCTACAGAAGTGTTCATATGGTAGCCAGGTTTTTCTATGATTTCTTTATACCCAGAAAAAGAATCTAATGAGGTTGCCTTAGCTTCAATCTCAAAAACTGCTATGCTGTGAATTTCTGAAAAAAGACCAGTACCTATTGCTTAAGATTCACCCTCCTTGCATACCTTAACCTTTGTGGATTTTTGGGAGTTGATCAGAACTACATAAATTGGCTCAGTTGAGTTCTGCTTATTCCTGTTCCATTGGTTTTCCATTGGCTTTTCAGTTTGGGTATTACCCATTCTTGCTCCTAAAACATATGCATTTAATCTATCTGGGTTATTACAGCTAAGTGGGCCTTCACTCTTCCTCTCCCTTCTATTGAGTCCTATCTTTTCACAATCTTAGATCTAAAAAGTATATAATGGACTTTTTCCATATCCTCCCTCACTTAGGGGTTGTCATCATGCAAAGGAGTAGAGTCAGGTGCAGCTGTAAAATTTCAGTACAGCCTGAGAAAACAATTGTAGCTCAAGTCTCACAGTAGTTTGCAAGGTGCTGTTAAACATTAACCGTTTCTGGGGTTCTCAAATGTACTCCAACACTAAGGGGCCGATTCACAGAACTAATCTGAGACAAAATCCTAAACTTACTACGTTTGGTATTCACAGAAGGCATTTAGTAGTAGTAAAGTTAGGATTTTTTCTTACGTTTGACTTGAGACAGACTGAAGACAGACTTAAGGCAAACTTAGGGCAGACTTAAGACAGACTTAAGACAGACTTAAGACAAAATCCTAACTTTACTACTATTAAATGCCTTCTGTGAATACCAAAAGTAGTAAGTTTAGGATTTTGTCTCAGATTACTTCTATGAATCGGGCCCTAAGTAAATCCAATAGCTATTGCACAGATCTACTTAATTGTATATTCGGCATGAGTGGTCCTCTGCTGTCTCTGTCCTCCTTCGCGCACCTCTGTCAGCTGCTGAGCAGACTTGGGGTTCTTCAAGCTATTAGCAATGTTCAGCACTGTATTTTAAACTTTCTACCAACAGCCCTTAAAGGGCATGCTTAGGCTTTACACCTAGGCATAAACTTTACATTTGCCTATCCTTGCCATTTTCACCCCGTTTGACCTTCGAGGCTTAACCGTTCAATATTGTTCAGTCTTGTGTTATCTGTCCAGTTATTGCAGACATTGATGTTTCAGCCATTTGCCTCTGACTGCCTCTGTTTCCCTCTATTTGCTGACCTATTTTGCCAGCTTCCAATTTTGTGCTTCTCCCGCATTTCACATCAAGGCCTCCAGTCAATGTAACCCAACCAACATTGCTCCTTCCACCTCAGGTGCAATGCAGGCCCCAGCCTTCACACACTCCAGGAACTCACTGGTTGTGTTCACTACTGGCAATGTTCCTGGGAAAGGAGAAAGGGCCACGTAGAAACAGTTCAAACATGTGCCATGAACTGGGGACAAGGGAGGACCTTAAGCCAGGATAGGGTTGGTGGGCACAGCACCGGCACCCAGGCCATTTCCTCAGCTTTGCTTATCTATGCACACAACACTGTAGGTTTAGCCCGGTTATGCTGCTTGCCTCCTCTGTCCTCCATGGAGACCAGAAATCCTTCAGGATCCAGCAATTAGGCTTGATGGGGCGGGGGAGCCATCCACCGTCCCACCATGACCACTACAAATGATGGCAATAGGCTCGTCCTAAGCCAAAAAGCTGAGGAGCTTCAGAGCTACGACATCCATGGGTTCCAGAACAGGAAACAGGAACAGACCACAACTTTCAATGTAAAAACTTTCCTCTCTGGCTACAGAGTAATGTTGGGACGGCAAAGGCCTCTGCAAGGTAATGGATGTGCACCCTTGCCCTGAGTGCCCAACTATACTGATGTCTGGATCCCTAATGCTGATTTTTGTTGTCATATGCAAACACGGGTCATGTGTGTGCATCATGACATAGGCCTATCTCATGGATTGCAGTTTTGTTGGACCTGTAAGGTCACCCAAAGCACTACCCTCATAGAGGTAGAAGGCTACTGTCTTCACCAGGATTAAGTAGCATAAGTGTGGCGGTGGCAGCATACTGTATAATGATCAGAAGGAGTTGACAGGTCCTATTTAACCTGTGTCATGAAATGTGAGATCTACAAACTTGCTCACTTTTTAAAGTTCTGCTGCTGTTTGCTTAACCCATCCTTCACCTCCTTCAGATTGGTGTGAAGTGCTGCGCAGTGTAGAAGGTGTATCTGTGTTTGCTGCATGTGTGCCTGGGGTAAGTGTTATACAGGGACTATGCACTACTGAGTAGTGTGTGCAATGTGTATGCAAGTGTTGGAGGTGTATGAGCCTGAAAGTCGTACAATACCTGAAGGATGAAGTGCTGTGCAGTGCATGCAGGAGAAGTGTATGTGCAGGGTGTATATGCCTCTATGAGTGGTACAGACATTAAAGGATGCAGTGCACATAAAGGATATAGTGCTGGGCAGTGCATTTGTGTTGAAGCAAATGATAGATGTATGTATGCCTCTGAATAGTACTGTACATGGAAGATACAGTACTGTGCAGTGCATGTATGCTGTATGCATGAACTGGGTGTATGTGTACCTGTGGATGGTGCCATATATGGAAGGCCCTGGGTTCAATCTTTGGAGACCCACCTCAGCATGGTAAAACATGGAGGTATAGTGATCCCTGCAGACAGATTTGTGGAAAGCTTTATTCCTGTAGGCTGGGCGGGACACACTATGGGGAGGGAAGGACCAGGCCTCCCCTGTTCACTGGGCTCTTTGATTCAGTGAGAGGTCACAAGGAAGGGGTCTGACCACATCTTAGGAAAGAAATGTGATTGATAAGAAAATCATAAAGAGTAGGGCTAGGATCCCTGGGTTAACCTTTTAATGTACATATCACTGTGGCTAACATCCAGGTGTGAACTCTAGTCACTCCCATGGTCTGTACGGTGCAGCTATCAGCTTTGGAGGAATTCCTGCTGTGACGGACTGCTTTCCAAGGAGAAGAGGGAGCAGAGAAGCATGCACTTCAATAGAACCAACACAACTACAAAATACTTCAAAGACTCAGACCCAATCACATTTGGGTTCTGTAAAATTGGACTATAAAAGGGGGGACGAAGTAGAAAGGTGGTGGAAGGCTGGAGAAACTCACCTGAGCGTGCTACAGCTCCTGACACTCCCAAGTTCCTTGCGCCTGCCGCGTCTCCCTCCCGCCGTCGCCTGCTGTGGTGACCGCTGTGTGGGGGGAGCGCACACTAAAAACTACATTTCCCGGGATCCTTTGGGGCCGGAAACACGACGCCAGCGCGCCCGGAGGCGCTACTTAACGCTCCTTGACCCCCGCGTCGCGGGTAGCGCCGGGAGAAGCCCGGGACAAGGGCGGGACCGTCTGTGGTCGTCCGGGGCCGGAAGAGGCCGGGCCGGGCCCAGTATCTTGAATTTTATGGACGTGTAAGTAACCAGTTCCACTGTCATACACCTGTCCTGTAAGTAGTCGTATTTGTCATCACTGATGTCGAAGTCTAGATCATCTAACCTATCCGGCACAGGGGAAAAGAGGACCATGGATAACTATCTCGTTAAAGTCGTCAACAAGATCAACAAAGACAGGAGACTTTCTTTGGGTAGATCAAGCCCTGAAGTATCTCCATCAGACATATTAGCCCCTAATACTAAAACACCTCTTCCTGAAAGTTGTAGCGCTAATACTGACACTGCAGACGTGAACGTCGATGTACCTCATGATTTGGTTAATGCTGAAAGTATGGATGAACTTACTTCCCTAAATGACTCAACCTCCTCACAGATTGTAGTACCCTGTTTAAAGATCACCCCAACTCCTTCTCCCATGCAGAGAAGAGTGCGGGCATGCAGGAAAGCCCCAGTGAAGAGGGTGGTAACTCGAAAGTCAAAAAAGCAAGGTCCACCTCAATCGAGCAGGGGGGTTACACCAGACTCATTAAAAGAAACACTAGGGTCTAATGATAAAGCCGAGGGGGTTTTTCTTCACACAGCCTCAATAGGACACTTGGTATCAATCTTAGAGTCCAAACTGGAGGCTTTAATTAGCCCCTTGTTGGCGAAGTTAGATTCAGTTTCTTCAGAAGTAGACAGATTGAAAGGTCTTCTGGATTCTTACTTAACTCGACCATCCTCTCTGACAACCCCCCAACCGGCCCTATTGGCCCCCGTGGTCCATAGTCTAACGGATTGTGTCCTGGACCCCATTTTGCACCCGTCTGGTACTTACAGCAAGGGAGTCTCTAGGGCCCCGGGGGATAGTAGCCAGTCATGTCGGCCTACAAACGCCTCATCGATCGCGTTACCAGTACATTCATCTTCTGCTGTAGCCACTTCTTCAGGTAAATCACATTTAGTACACACACGCTCACAGAATACCCAGAAGTCTGTAGCCGAGGGAGAAGTCTTTGGGCCTACTAAATACAAGAGAAAGCATATTGTTAACCTCCCACCACAGTGCGCATCTTACACAGTGGTATTGATTAATGTCCCTGAGGTTGACTCTTGTATGTCTAACTCCAGGCAGGAAACCCATGACTCTCTAAAAAATAAATCACTTGCCTGGCTTAACAAAAACTGTAGCTTTCCGCTGGCATTTTCTAACGATATACTATCCACTCGTAGAGTTGGCTGGATAGGGGATGGCAGGAAAACTACAAGAGGGGACTGTATTATAGTTAATTTTAAATATCCACAACATGTGGCTACAGTCCTCCTAAGAGCTGCCTCCTTACCCAACCAGGTTAATTCAGTTTCTGTTAGACCTCTAGGTTATTTTTACAATCATTTGAATTGTACACAACAGCGACGGCCCCAACAGTACGAGCATTACGAATTTGGTTTAACTAGGGGGGGGTTGGTTGCCCTTCTAACATGCCACCGAGAGCCCCGATGTATTCTAATGGTGGGGATATTCACGGAAACCAGCCACCTAGCGGGCAGAGGGATTATACCCTCCCCCTTTCTAACCGATATTCTGCCTTGTCCTCATTGGAGGAAAACGATTGACTGTTTGATATTACCAGGAAGCCGTACGATAAACAAGTTATCTGTGATTTGCCAAGTAAAGCAGTGACTGTTCTCTTGCCCTCTTTACCTGAATCTAATAAAGCGGAAGTTGATGGGGTGAGCGCAGGAGCCCAATGGACTTCGATTATAACCTTGCCCTCTATCACAGATTCCCTTTTAAATCCAGATTCCTCCCCTGTAGATCCACCAAACGATTGTATAGTTGTTAACTGCGACCCTAATACAGGTTACAGTGTTGTCACGTGGAATATTGCAGGTTTGAACAGAAAATTAGACTCCCCTTTCTGGAGGGATTTTATTAATATAGGGTATGACATAATATGCCTCCAGGAAACTTGGTGCGAAGAACCCATTTTTATTGAGGGCTACTCAGCACACAGTTTGAATGCGGGGAGTTCGACTGCTGGAAGAGCTAAAGGTGGCCTTTTGCTTTTAATATCAACTAAACTAAACTCTTGTAAAATTAAAAGTTGTGTTTCAGTGGATGTCTATTCTCAGGTATTATGTCTAGAGTTTGATAAAGGTAAAGATTTGTTGCTGATTAATTTTTATAACAATGTATTCACTGCTGACAGAGGTAAAATTTTGTCCCAGCTAGAAAAGGAAATTGAGAGGACACAGGCATTATCAGGTCATCAGTCGATCATCCTCTGGTTGGGTGATTTTAATATAAGTCCCTGCCCATATGCCACGAGTAATTTATGTGGATTAAGAAGGGAATGCGGAAATATGGAGGAAACCGATTGTTTACACTTCCCACATTGCGCTTATGGCACGGCCCTAAATATGATGCTAGCTAAGTTTGACCTGGATATGTTAAGCTGCACGAAAAATAGTGCTAACATAAACTGTCCAACGTTTACTGGAAGAGGAGCCAATTCATACATTGACCACATTTTACTTTCTAACGATAGTGCATACTCTAATTTGTGTGTTAATGAGCAAACTTTAAGTGATCATAATAGTATCTCTTTATCGCTGCATTGTTGGGGTTACAAACACACGGATGCCAACAATTGTATTAGTCATATCGAGGCAGTAAGACCTAATGGGTTTAGGATTAAATGGACAAAGGTTGTCCCACACAAATTGCTGGAGGAGGTTTTAAGAAAATGCAACATGGAGGTAAATTATTGTCTTGGCGATGAGGTGCACTCACATGTTGTACTTAATCACCTATGTACAATTAATGAAACAATCGACAACCTACTCACAAAAACATATAGGGGGAAAAAAGAAATTAACACGGGATGGTTTGACAAAAGCTGCACTCAGGCTCTCCATGCTTTAAAACGCGCTTTGAGCTCTAAACCTCGAAACTCCACAATAATTAAAAACTGTCGTATTGATTATAAAACTTCACTTAGTAAGAGGAAAAGAGCTCTACAAGAGGAGGCCTGGAACAACCTCAGCCTTGCGGCAGATACAAATGATAGTAAACTATATTGGGATACCATAAATAGTCCCTTTTTGAAAAATGATATAGTGCCTGAAATAACCTCTCATGTTGACTGTAAATCGTGGATGCATCATTTTTTAAATATTTTTAACCCGGATAGGTTAATTTTAGATCCCCCCCAGGATAATGAGTTTACTTGGCCAAGATTACCCCTGGCTATTAGTTTGGACGAGGTCTACAAGGGTCTAAGTAACAGTAAAGGTCGTAAGGCACCTGGCCCGGATGGGGTCCCGCTGGATTTATATAAATCCGAGTTACACCTGTGGGCCCCCATTCTGACCAGATTCTTTAATGCAACAGTGGAGGGACAGATGCCAATTTCTTGGGGCCAGTCTATAATCATTCCCCTTTTTAAGAAAGGCTCCAAGTCCGAGGCAAGTAACTATCGCCCCATTTCCCTACTAGACGCATCTATAAAAATTATGAGTAGAATAATTTTAAATAGACTTGAGACTTGGGCCAAGGATAATTCGATAATTTCAAAGGCACAATACGGATTTAGGAAAGGTCTGGGGACGTTGGAGCAGTGTGTTAATCTAGACCTCCTTATACATAAATATACTGTTGCAAAGGATGGTAATCTGTTCCTCTGTTTCGCAGACCTGAGTAGCGCCTTTGATCTTGTAGACCACAACATCCTATGGGACACCCTGTTAGAACTCGGTGCCCCTAAAGAGTGTGTATACTTTTTGGCACGGCTATACTCCGGACTCTCATGTAAAGTACGTTATGGTCCTATGGGGGAATGTACGCCCTTTTTTAAAGTTGCAAGAGGAATTCGTCAGGGGTGCGTCTTGGCTCCGTTTTTATTTTCCTTATTTATTAATCAAATTGATTCTATTTTAAGCAAATTGCCTTCAGATACCCCTTTGATTGACGGAAGTGTTACCCCAATGTTATTATACGCAGATGACGCTGTTCTTTTATCACGAACACAGAATGGTTTACAACGTCTTATAGATAGATTTGTGCTATTTATTAAAGATAGGAAACTGGTAGTCAATAAAACCAAGACTTTTGCTATGACCTGCGGAAAGAAGGTGAAATCAAAATCTACCTTCTTTATTGATAAAGTCAAGATACAATCGGTCAACAGTTTCTGTTATTTGGGGATATCTTTTTCTGGAGATGGGAAATGGACTAATGAGGACGAGAACGTGAGATTAAAGATGAATAGAAACACCAGTAGTATTTTTAGATTTGCGGCTAAATTAGGGCAGAGGAGAATGAAAGATATGTTGGCTATCTACAAAGCTAGGTGTATTTCATCCGCCTTGTACGGGGCAGGCGTATGGGGCCACCATCCTGTTAACTGTTTACAGAATGATGAAAACAAGTTTTTGAAGAAATTGCTATGTGCCACCCCCTCAGTTCCTAATTTGCTAACTCATATGGAAGCCGGTGTCGACTTCATTATGGACCTAGCTGCATTACGCCCATTATTACTTTGGCGCTCCATTTGGTCCAAAACAGAGACAATATTTACACAAACAATTATCAAAGACTGTTTGAACCTTGATAATTTGTCACGTATACCATGGCTGAGCTATATTTACTACTGGTTTAATCTTCTGTTTGATTGTAATATTCGTCTGAACCCAGAAGCAGCCGCACTGATACCAAAGAAAGATATAAAATTGAGGTTTCTAGCATATAAGAATGCGGCTAGAGAGAGTCAGTCTAGTAATTTAATAACCGTTGCTTCTTACCTTGATTTGAATCTAAGGAGAGGTTTTCAGACATATCTTGCGATTGTGACTTATAATTCCCACCGATTTGTCCTAACCCGCTTAAGGCTAGGGATTGTGCACCATTTAGTCTCATTTCCGGATATGGAGATCAAATCCAATATGCTGTGTCCTTGTGATAACATTTCAAAACAAAGCTGCTGTCACTTTTTATTGTTCTGTAAATTTTATCGTCATTTTAGGAAGTTTTATCTTAAACCTATCCTTTTAAAATATAAGATCCGGTCCACCAAATCAGCAATGAAGTTTTTAACAACTCTGGAAAGTCCTGATACCTGTTTTTTTGTGGCATCATATGTGCTAAAATGCATAAATATAAGGAAGTCTATAGTCTGTTCTGCCTAGTTTTATCATTCTATGTACTTTGCACATTTAGGTATCGCTCAGACTTTTATATGCACTTTTAAAGTTCGAGATGATTCTGGATGAACATTGTATTTTTGTTACTGTTACTATACATAGCATCTTTTGCACATTTGTACGCATTAGACACTTTATATGGAATCTGTACTTTGTTAAATATATATTGTAGATGTTTTGTTAGTAAATTCCTAAGTCTAATTCTGAACTGTTCAAGGAAGCACAATGCACTTTAATAATGTTTTTTTATATATTGTTTTCTGTAACGTTCAGTGTACAAGATACTCTAGCTTGCTATGTATTTTATGTGTTTCGTTCTGCTTATATGGTTGTATTTTACATACCGAATAAAGCTTTTGAACTTGAACTTGAACTTGACTATAAAAGGGGAGATTGAGACCCGAAGAAAGGTCATCTGACAGGCAGCTAGATAGGACTGAATGAGGAGGGAAGCTCTCTAGGAATTCTGCATGTGACCAGGCATCTCCTTGTAAAACCTCTGCTTGTGGGAGGTGCCTGGTTCCCGTGCTTTTAATTCTCAGCTCTTTTCTTTTCCTTGCAGTACTTTCAGTGCTGGGGGGTACTAGGCTCCCCTCTTTTTAACTCTTTATTCAAGCTCCCTCTGTGACATGCAGGGGACTCGCTCTCTTGACGTGTGTGGGGCTGGGAGGTGTCCATCCTCTACGGTTTGCCATTCCCCTCTCCTACCGATTGGCAGGAGACTCTGATGCCTCTGCTGATGAGACCTATTTTAATATGGCTGATGCAGGGATGCTTCGCTGGTGCACTGAAGGCGCGTCTATGGCAAGCCGATCTGAGCCAATCCACAGACGGCAGGGGCTCGGGGCCAGTACCCCTACCCCCTTTTAACCGCCAGTTTAGGAAGTTCTCTTCCAGTAATCTCAAGGACCTTGCCCTCTGATAAATGAGGGATGTATTGGCGCAATTCAGGTAGGGGAGGCTAATGTGCAATGTAAACACTGCAACTTCCCTATCGCACCTAGTGATTTTAATGCAATGGAGCTCCCTAATATTATTAGTTAATTGTTGCTCACTGCCCAAACATAAACAGGAAACTTCTAATATGCTGAATGAATGGCCCCAGATGCCCTTTTTCTAACGGAAACCTGGCTTTCAAATAATCCCATGCTGGATATTCTTGATGCCCTCGAGGTTATGGGATCGAGAGATGCGACCGCCCTTGCCAGCAGGGGGGAGGCATTGCAGTGATCTCTAAAGTGTTATGGAACTTCCCTATTAGAGGGGTAGATCTTCCTGACTGTGAGGCAGCACAATTCTCCATAATTCTATCTATTAATACCTCGTTAATTGGACTCCTGATCTATCGTCTCCCAGTTCCTGCCACTAACTTTATATCATCTCTAACCAAGCTTATCTTGCAACTAGCCCTGCGGCACAATAAACTGATAATAATTGAAGACGTTAATTTGCACTTTGAGTCAGCAGACTGCCAGGCAGCCTCCTCTCTAATTAGTGATCTGGGAACTCTGTCTATCTCAATTATTGTTCGGACCCACGCACCATAAAGGTCATATGCTTTATCCCATTTTTTCAAATGATCCCTGAAATAGCAGCTCTTCTTAGACTACCTTGGACTGACCATTTTTTTGGTCCCTTTTCTTTTCCCTTTAACCTTGATATCCCCTAGGATCCATACAGCCCCACCTCCATTACAAAGAAAATGTGCCAGGGTTACTCCTGACAACTTTACTGCAGCTTTGTGGGCTGTGGACCCAGACTTCAGGAGAGACAATGATCTGAACCTTGCCACTCGCAACTTTGAATCATGGCTAACCAGGACTTTGATAACATTGCATCCCTATCATCTGGACGCAACCTGAGATCCTCTCCTTCAGCAACCTGGTGCAATGAACAACTAGCAACTACTAAAAAACATTGTAAATGCCTCGAACACAAATGGAGGAAAGAGTATAAAATAGTCAGTCACGCTCACCTTAAGGAAGCCCTGAAAGAATACCACAAACTCATTAGAGCGAAACTCTTATTTTCCTTATTGAAAGTGCTCACATCTCCTGAACGAGTATCTACCGCTGTTACGGCCTCTCCAGAATACTGCAATAGTATAGACACCTTTTTTTCTGCCAAAGTCACTAAAATCTATGACACTTTTCCTGCGACGTTACTGAAGGAAAATTATCCAGCTATGAGTGAACAGCCAGGTGATTTAATCAACTTTGACATTTCCTCCTTGGAGGAACTGAATATCTTCTTCCTGACTATCAAGTCAGGCTCACCCATTGACCCAGCTTCGCCCAAAATCTTGCGCTTGGGGATTATTGCTATTCTCCCCCACTTACGTGAACTGATCACAAAATCGATCAATCTATGCCTAGTGCCTAAGCAATGAAACCATGCTATGGTAATTCCCATTAGGAGAAATCTTTCTATGGATTCTTCTGTCTTTGAGAATCTCAGACCTATATCTTTGCTGCCTTTTTGGGTGAAAGTACTTGAGAAATATCTTAACAGCTGCTTAACAGCTTTAATTGAATTTAACAAGTTCTTACATGCCACTCAATCAGGTTTTAGGGTGCAATACTCCACTGAGTTAGCACTCCTCCTGTCGGAGGAAGTTCTCAGACAGAACGCTGATAAAGGCCAGACCTCTGAGCTCATATTGCTTGACCTAAGAGCTGCCTTTGACACCATATCCGACGAGATCCTCATTCATAGGCTCCAGGAATGTGGGATAGGTGGTAAAGTGCTTAAATGGATCATATCCTACCTTCAGGATCTAACCTTTCAGGTCACTCGAAAGTCATGTGTGTCAGAAAGCTTTACCACACCTAGAGGAGTTCCTTAGGGCTCAATTCTGAGCCCTATATTGTTTAATGTCTAAATGAGATCCCTTGCAGCTATCATTAATAAATATAACGTTCAGATGGTGTCGTATGCTGACGACACCCAACTTATAGTGAACCTCTCGGAACCTAACACAATCTCAGGAGAGCATTTTACATTTTTGGCTGGCTGAAGTTGCCACAGGAAAGATGAACAGCATTTTAAACGGAACTTTTTTTAGTAGGAAAGACTCCTTCGATGTGGACATCCGCCTGGTGGCCAGCATCCTTGGGTGAACTGCCTGAACCCAAACAGGAAGTGATGAACCTAGAAGTCTGATTCGATTTGAAACTCTCCTTCGAAGACCAAATTAGTAAGACTGCTGGGAAGTGCTTTGGCATTCTGTAATCCCTAGGGAAAATGTTAGTTCTAATTCCTATCAAATCCTGTAAGACTATTGAACATGCTCCCATTACCTTCGAACTGGAAAATGGAAATATCCTGTATCTCGGAGCCACCAAGGGGAGTATCAAGTCACTGCAGCGAGTTCAAAATGCCACAGCGAGATTCGTACTAAATCTATAAAAAAGATGCTCAGCATCTGGCGCTCTCAATCAGTTACACTGGCTCCCAGTGTTCAAAAGAATTAAGTTTAAAGCCTTGTTTTTCGGCCGCCACCTATTTAACAAGCAAGGCCCTAATTTCCTGCTTCCTATAATGCAAGCGTACATCCCAAGTTGCAACCTTAGATCATCAGAGGCCAAGCTTGCTAGAGTTCCGTAGACCAGGAAAGCCAAAATGGGAACTCGTACCTTTTCCGTCTTGGCTGCGAGAATGTGAGAGCTCTCTCCCTTATGCTCTGAGATCATCTCCTTTGGAACAAGATTTCAGAAGCAAATTGAATACATGGCTATTCCGCAATCCACTCTCAACCTCCTTAGCTGTGCGTTTTCTATGTTTCTCCTGATCTAAATCTAGGTCCTAGCATGGGGATACAACGTTGTGGTGTAACAAGGTGCTCTACAAATTGCATTATTTATTTATTTACCTGTCCTAGAGTCTGGAGCATCAGTACCTGACTGCGTGCCAAGACCAGTGTGACCTGTGAGGAAGAGGAGAGCATTGAAGGCAGTCAGGCCCAGTGGAGAGCCCTGTTGAAAGGACTGCCGGTGTGAAGTGTGAGGAAATGGGTGTGACTGGTTTGACCCTGTTGGATAAGTGAAGAAACCGTGAGAGCTCCCTCACACAAGCGTGGGACCAAAAACAGGATCGTTGTAGCAATTCCCCTATCAGGAGCGTATGAACACTTACCCAGCAGGAGAAGCTGCAGTAAACCTCCAGTCGCTGCAGGACCGCAACTGTGAGGGAGACAGCCTACATAGCTGAGGGCACCCGCTGAGTCCACCTGTAGCCAACTCACCTGAGTTGGACTGGAACCGCTGCAAGCGCCTGTGGTCGGGATGCACTCCAGGACTCTGAACGCTTCTCTCCTATGTGTGCAGGTAAGACTTGTTTCAGTCATGATGGCCCCAGGGCATGTTGCTGGTAAATCTACTGCATCAGCGCTGGAAGACTTTTGACTTAAATTCAGAGACTTAGTGGACTTTTGAGATTCAGACTACTAGTTGAGCATACCCTGGATGTTACCAGTATTGAATGGGTAATAGTTGTGATCGGTAACATGGGGAGGGAGTCAGACAGGGAATTGCCAGAGAGACACCAGAGCCCCAACCCAGGAGAGGACTGCATAATTCTTCATGAATATTGTATTCTTCATTTGTGGGGTTAGAGGTAGAATAAAATACTTCTCTTTGTATATGAAAGTGAGTATTTGCCTGGACAATGATTTATTTCTGCTGCAGCACCCATTTTGAGTTGAGTGCCCATTTTCACTAATCTCTAAGCACACACTTCCTTCACCCACCCCGTTCCTGAGTGAGCTTTGGAGTGCTAAACCATGTTTACAGAGAGTCAAGTGCAGAAGGGGTACTTGGCCCTGTTGCTCAGAATGCAAAATAGGCTGGGCCGTTGGACATCAGGAGTAAATGCCTCAACCAACACAGTTGGGCCCAGTAGCCCTTGCGTCCCCCGTGGTCCTCTGAAAGAGGTTCTGACAAGTATCATCTTACATTGAGATCTTCTTTCAAAGAGGAACATTTAGAATTTGGCATCTTCTATGTGCCTCATTGATATAGTGTCTATATGGTGTTGGTTATTGCTCCACCTTTTTATGGTTGTTTAATAAATTAGTAATTTGAGATAATGAAAACTGGACACCAATGGGTGGTAAATACTGTATGAAAAATAAATAGGCGCAAAACTAATAATGATCAACAATGTTGTTATTAAAGAAAAAAATGTGAGATATTGGGGTATATTTGCGTAAAAATGTCGGAGTGCGAAGCTGCGGCAAATTTGGCACGCCATACCCTGACATTTTCAAAACAAAGGGATGAGCCATAGTCACAAGAATATGGTGCATCCCTGCGTTTTCCCTAATGCTGGTGCTAAATTTAGCTGAGTAGCACCAACGCAGGCAGTCTTGCATCATAGTGCAAGGGTACCTGTGTTGCAGAGAATGATTGTTTATGTGCAGGAAGGTGTCCCTTCCTGCACATAAACAATCATTAATAGCGAGTTGTACCTTCTATGTGTGCTACAGAATCCAGCACACATAGAACTAGCAAATCATAATTATTTAATGATTGTTTATGTGCAGGAAGGGACACCTTCCTGCATATAAACAATCATTAATGGCATTTTGTTCTTTCTAAGCCCACATAGAAAAAGCTAAAACGAGTAGAAATAAAAATATTTTTCCTCGTTTCGCCGTTCTAACACCTGCTCTTGCATGGCATTCGTTTTTGGCATTGCCTCAGACTTGCAACTTCTTTCTCGCGTTCAAAAGCAGTGGGTGTTGCAGTGGAACACCCACAACAACATCCATCGCACACCCCTTTCACAGTAAGTGATGCATGTAAAGGGGCCTTATTTACAAGGCGGCGTTAAGCTGCTTTGTAAATATGGAGAAGGGGATATCGCCATCAGAACAAGATGTTTTGGTGGCAATATCCCTTTGTAAATATGCCCATAGCTCCTAAGGCACAAAAGCAGACCGTAGCACATCAAATTGTAATACTGTATATATATTGCACAGGGGATATGATCAAAATGTACGCCAAAGGTGACTAAAAGGAAATAAAACAGAGACCAAGAATAAGAAGTTAGATAGCACATGCTGACCAGTATTAAACCAGAATGTGCTGTTTTTTTTAAAGCTAGTGTCTCCAGTCACTGTAGAATGGTGTGAAAAGAGAGAACGCTGCTTACTGAAGATGGTCAGTCTCTGAGCTAGGTAATAAACAGAGATTGAATTCATTATCTTAGACGCAGATAGGACATTTTCAGGCATTTTTCATTATTGATAAAAAATACAGAGATAAATACTGCATGGTCAAAACACATAAAAAAAAACTATCATGAGGGCATGCAAACAGATAGTGATAGTCCTGTTGAGCTTGGTGTTCCAATAATCTATCTTTAGAGGATTAGCGCATGAAACAAGGTCGTGAATTAAGAGGAACCTATGAGGTATCCCAATATTTTGCTGTGTGCCAAGTAAGATTGACTGTACCCATGGTTTTAAGGAAAACCCCACATTTCCACCCATTGGCTCCTGCCAGTATCGCCTATGATTGCAAATATTAATAGCTGATTCAAGGGATCCCCCCCCAAACAAACCCAAATATTATTGGCAAAGCGAGTAATGGCACCTGCATTTTGGGTCAGGAAAGCCTCACTTTTAACAGAATGTGCCGTCCAGTTCATTTTATCATCAAGGCGTATGGCCAGGTAGTCAAAAGGTTCAACTCTTTCCAAGCTCACTCTATTGATTTAGAATGTTAGTTTCAGTTGACTTGACAGTCTTACAGTCCAAAAGTTTCTTTTAGTGATGTTGATGGTTGTTGTTTTATTTGTGACAGTACCTTTCAAAGCCATGGAGGAGATGATGCATTGGCCATTTTGTCATAATGGCATTGGCAGCGTAAAGTAATAATGGGAATTTTATGCCTCCTACTTTAAGGATGCGAAGAGCCATATCCAGGGGTTTTCCAGCCATATCATTTATAAAAAAGATTAAAGAGCAATGGTGCGAGCATGCACCCCTGCCAGATGTCTCGCCTGATCTTACTATCAGCGGTGCACTTGATTCCCTTGCCGTAGCTGAACCTGGCTTTGTTGTTCTCATAGAAGTTCTTAATGGCTGATGTTAATTTTGCTGGACGCCCTGTGCTTTCAAAGAGTCCCTTCGTAGTGACCGATCTACTAAGTCGAAAACGAACTTACAGTTGATGAAATACCATGTTGAGGGGAAACCTTTTGGTTACTGCGTAGTTAGAATTAAATGGAGTCGCATTGCCTGATCCACTGTTCCCTCTTCCTTTCGAAAGCCTGCTTGATAGTTGGTCAAGATCATATTTTCATAGGCCTGCTATTGGAGTAAATTTAAGAGAAGTTTGCCATATGGTGTGTGTAGGAGTGATATCAGCCTGTAGTTTGTGGGACACTATCGCTTCCTTTTTTATTAATTGTATTATGTTTGCCTTATTCCTTGACGGCTGGACTTGCTGGTGGATCCATATAGTGTTGCAGCGCAGAACATCAAATTCCCCCTTCGGCACAGACCAACTACCTGCACAACGCAGCACACAGAAACAGCAAAAAAGAGGCGAAAATAAACATTTCTCCTCATTTCCCCAGGGTAAGGCCAGGTTTTCCCTGGTCTTAATTTTGGCACTGCCCCATATTTACACTGCATTTGTAAATATGGGGCAGCATCAAAATCAATGGGTGTTGCATTGGAACACCCACAGCAACCCCCATGGCCCACTCCTTTCACGATAAGTGTAGCATGAAAGGGGGCCTTATTTGCAAACACTGTTAAGCCACGTGAAGTGACTTAACGCTGCCTTGTAAATAAGTATCGCGGCTGTTTCCACGAATACCCTTGACCACGTATGCGTTACAATGCATGTGTGGTTACCACGCATAGCCTTTACCACGCATACCTTTATAACGAATTAAGTTGTAAAGGTATGTATGGTGAAGGAATATGTGTGATGGGTAAACACAGTTACCATGCATAGCATTTATCATGCATGCCTGTACAACGAAATATATAGTAAAGGCATGTGTATTAAAAGTACGTGTGTGGTAAGAGTATATCACTTTACTCCACACGTGTTTACAAGGCATCCCATTACCCCGCATTTTTCACTCTGCAAAATCTTTTAAAATGCAGGGCTTTACAACACATTCTATTACAACGCATTATCAATTACAACGCAATGTAGTATTCTAACTCCACTGGGGTGTTGTAATGGGGAATGCATTCTTATGATTTGCAGTGTAAAGCCCTGCTTTGTAAAAGATTTTGAGGAGTAATAAATGCGAGGTAATGGACTTTATTGTAATGCAGTCATAAAGGATGTTTACGGTGTGGTAAGGGTGGTCGAGGCTATCGGCTTCATTAGAGGAAACAGAAAGACACTTCCGCTTTCCCTTTATGATGTGCACAGTGCCTCAGAAGAGCTTGGAGAGGAGACGTCGTGGAGAGGTAAGAGGGATTTTACTTTATAAATAAGATGTATATTTGTAATTAAGGGCTGGGGTTGGGTCAAGCAGTGGGCTGTTTCTAGCATTCAGGGCAGGGGAGGGGTATTTTTTAGAAGAGTAAGGTGAGGGAGGGTTGTGCAGGGGTCCGTTTCTAAGATTCAGGGTAGGGTAGGGGTATTTGTTAGGAGGTTTTGTGGTAGGGAAATCGCGCTGGGTCAATTTCTAGGGTTCAGGGGAGGGGTATTTCTTACAAGGATTGGAGGAAGGAGTGGGGCTCATACAAGGGTACAGGGGAGGGGTATTTTTTAATAAAAAAGATCTGGGGGCTGGAGGGGGGAGGGCGCAAGGGACCAGTTATGGGACTTGGGGCTGGGGTCTGAGATAACCTCTACCATGAATATGCCCTTATCATGCATGGTTTTACGACGAAATGCGTTGTAAAGGTATGCGTGGTAGAGGCATATTCGTGGTAAAGGTTATGCATGGTAATGGCACTCGCATTGTAACACATGCGTGGTAAAGGCATGCGTTGCAACAGAATGTGTTGTAATGTCACACAACCGTCAATCACACAGCTGGTATGATGCTAGGCTTGCCTCTGGTTTTAGAGCACTGGTGTACAGTGCTCTGGTGGACAGCTGTGTTTCGCAATTTGGGCCTCACCTCTGGACCAAAGGAATGTGTATTAGTGATCTGAACCATACATTCAGTGAAGGTCTGAATGTAGGCTGCCTGCCCATAGGCTGAAGCAATATTGTTATAGCTGCTCAGGAGAGACAGTGCTACACCATCGGACTCTCAGACTGACATAGCACAAATAATTGTATGGTTACGCCCTAAATCTGTTATGGAGTGGCAACACATGTTACATTTGTAAATACAGAACCTGCATTTTATACTTAGAAATGGTGGTGTGGGTTAAAAACATACCACAGATTAATTCTAAATTTGGCACCGCACTTCTTTTATTTCTGCCCCTCCTCATCCACGGGGATTTTGCACCATGGCCCGCGGTGATCATCTGTAGGGTGCATAACGGAAAGGCAGCACCACTAGCCACTATCCCGCTTTTCTGGTGAACACGGGGATAATCTAAAAAAATAATGCATGGAACGATTTTTGGTATGGAGCTTCTGACACAGTGTGAGGTAGTTGAAATCCCAGGGCTACTGCTGGTGCCTCTGTTACTCTCCACAACAAGAGAAAGAGTGAGAGAGAAAAAGAGAGAGAGAGAGAGAGAGAGAGAGAGAGAGAGAGAGGAGGAAGAAAGCCAAAGAGGAAAAGGAAGAGAAAGATGAAGAGAAAGAGAAACAGAGGGAACGTGAAAGACAAAGAAAGTAAGTGAAACTGATAAAAAAAAGGGCAGGGGACAGGCAAAGGAGGAGGGAGATAAGGAGAGAAAGCAAGAACGAGCGAGAGAGAAAAAAGTAAGGAACAGACAATGTTCGGTGGAAAGAGAGCTGGGAACGAGGTGGGTAGGGCCGGTTTGTACATTTTTGGAGGGCTGATTTTGGTTCCCATCCTGCCTCTGTTGGCACAGGAACAGAAAGGCCTGTGAAAACCGAAGGAGCCAAACTACACGAATTGCTCCAGTGCCAGAACAATTTCACATCAGCAGTTTCCTTGCCAGACAGGAGCAAAATGCAAATACCAGTGTGAATAAATGTTGTTCTCGTACCAGGGTAATTGGTAATTGAACTGCATGATCAGTTCAAATGCCAATTCAAAATTGCAAGTCACTGATGCAATGCATGTCATTTGGCCTTTGTGTTCTCCAGTAAGTAAGTAGAATCAAGCACTGTGTGGCGTTGATCTTTACAGTGCAGAAGGAGGGTGCCAGCAAACTGCATGATCGGTGTGCTTTAACCCTAGGACCTGGTGTGCAATCCATAGAATGTGGCTCTGGCCTCTACAGGGAGTGTATGCCTTACACATTGCTGCACCAGGTGTACTATTGAACACAACAAGGACACACTTCTATTGCACCTGATACAACTGTGCACGACCTACAACGTCCCACTTTCCCCAAACTATCTTCAAGTTAAACGACATGACATTTATTCGCACTCCTGCCCTGGCCATTTCTACTGATTCTGTTACACATCACAAACCCCATGCAATGATAGGCTAATATTGCAACATGCAAAGCTACTGATATGTTTATATATTTATACAACGATCGCGAACCATGTAATTTCTTATTTTAACAATATTTGGATTCCTTTTTTTATTCATTTAGTAATACTTATGGTATATATTTAGTCAAATATACTGAATTCAACCGTTCTCTGAATGTGCGACATAAGAATCTGTTATCTAATGTGTAACTGTTTAAAAGTAAATCATATGTATGAATATATACTGTCATATCTGTCTTGCATATGGAAAAGGATACTGTGAACTGTAGTTTTTCCCCTCTGCCTCACCACAGTTTTTACCCTTGCACTGCAATGTATCCAATAGCAGCTTTGACAAGATCTGTGTCCTGATAAAGTATGATATAGCACAAAAAATATATAAATACAAAAGTCTAGGCAGTGCTATTTATAACAAAATAAATACGAGGCATTTTGCACCAGAAATGTGGGCAGTTAAGAATAAACACCACAAACATAAAGGTGTAGCACCTTTGAAAGTTGAGCGATGAGCCTAAATGTGTGCTATCGCCTAAAGGCAAGTGACCATTGAATTACATAGGCAAGTGACACTCTCAGTACAAGTCTGTAGGGTCGGTGATTTTGAAGGTATCTATGGGTGCTTTTGAGTCTTTGAAAGTGAATTATAATTCGTGGAGCAAAGTGTAAATCATTGTATCAAATGGCCATCAAGGAATTCCAACTGTATGCTGCCCTGCCCAACCTTCCGATATTCCCAACAATAGCTCCAGTTTAGGATAATGGTTCTGGATTTAGTCAAACCTGCATAGCCTACCCTACTCACCCACTCAAGGAGATTAGTATGTTCTACAATATGTGCCACTGCTTGCTGAAGAGGTTCTCTTAAGAAAACAGAAAAGTGGGTACTTGGTGTAATGGTGTATCCTCATCAGGTCTAGCTGGAGTAATTGTGGCTCCCAATTTGGTGTACATTTTTGGCACACCTGTAGCTACACATGTACACATATACACTTGTTCCTTGTTTCATAAGCCCCTGTATGCTGTGCATAGAAACACCAATGCTTATCACCATCTATGCTAGTGGGAGGGTACTAATCATATTTATGTGGGACTAGGTCAGTTGCATGCAGATCAAACTTCTGTGTTGAAGTGCTAAGAGTCGTTGTAAGATAGTCTAACTCAGTTGACAGCTATGTTGTTCATGTTGTTCTTCTTGAGGTACAATATTTAATTGGAAAAATGCATGCAGTGCAATAATACTGAGGGACACCAATGGGACTGTGGAACTTCTTCAAAGAAGTAACCCTGTGTGATTATTCAACAGAAACTTAAAAAACTGAACATTAAAGCGTTCAGATATCAATTAATGCTAAATGAAAATACATTGAACCATCACATTATATTTCTTTAGTTACTTACGTATTCTTCTTCATCATTTTTGCATCGGTGTCAAACAAAATAATTGTGAGAAGAGTGCAGACGATGGAGTGTGTGAAGACAGGTGAAGGACAAACAGTCCAAAGCCTTAGATCACTCATCGTATCATTTCCTAAGAAGAATGTGATGCCCTTATCTCATTAAGAGAAAATCCCAATATAGCCAACTCCAGAGCTCTCAGTTGTGGCCCCTTATAAACACTGTTTAAAACCGGCCATGATTGAGAGCTTTGGCATTGAGGCTAAGCGGACAGCTATTTATTGTTAGTGCCTGTCAGTGGGTCAAAATATTCACCCCACCAGTTCAGTTTAATAGCAGTCACCTCTGATGTGGTATGGCACATAAAGAAATCAGCATACGGAATACGGCAAGAACATTTTGGGGCACACTAGAACTTACAAGACACAATATATGTAACAATTGTCAGATTTGTAGGTTTACTACCAATACTAAAGTTATGACCGTTGGACAAGAGGGATTACACAATAAGATCCTTTTTGAACTATAAGATGAAAACTGTTATCAATACCATAAAAATCCTTGTAACCTAACCTATGAAGGACAAACGACACAACTTGTAAAAAACAAAAATTTGGGGAAGGAGGCCCTTTGGTTAAACATTATTTATAAAAGAACCATACGAAGGACGATATCAGCTGGCAGGTCTTCCGAGTGGAAAGATGGGCAACCAGGTTGGCAATATCATAACTGAGGTGACAACTGTGCATAAGCCAATTAAAACGGATGAACATGCTAAAAAGCACTGCCAAGGAGTTCAATTATGTTTTGATCATCAATGATTGCCCACCTTAAACAGATGATATTTCACTGTGTCTTGTAATTGTGAACTGAGTACATTTATGGCTATTTTACCAAATTTGATATGTAACCAATATAGCAAATCCGTTTTGAAATCTCCACAGCTAGAGTGTTATGCACCTCTTACTTCTATTCCTGAGGGCTGCTCAGCATGATCCTAAACATTTTTGAGCCCATCCTGGAACATTTAGTAGTATTGTGATACAATCCCTGGTGGTCTCCCTCCGGGATTATGGCAACTCTCTTTATTTGGGATCCCCAAAATATATCACAACAAAACTGCAGGTTGTCCAATATGCGGCAGCTAGGCTACTCCTCAAAATTCCAAGCCAAGAACTGGTGAAGGATGCCTTGCAAATGCTTCATTGGGTTCCTATTGCTGCAAGGATTAAGTTCAAATTACTTTGCCTTACACCTAATGCAATAAATGACAGGGGTCCTCTTAAAATAAGAGGTTATATCTCCCCTTATGTACCTACCATCTGTCTCAGATCAACACATGAAAGCCTCCTCAGAACCTCAAGAATTAAGAGGATGAAAGGGGGAGGTAGAGCTTTTTCATATCTAATCCCGAAGCTTTGGAACTACATGCCCCTTGGGGTGAGACGTATGGAAGAGGAACCTAGCTTTAGGAAAAGCCTTAAGACATTGTTGCTCTCCCAGTAACTCTTTATTTGGCCATTCACCCCTTTTCTTTCTCTCAATCAGTCCTGGGAGGCCCTAGAGCAGAAATAAACTTACCAGAAACATAATCATAAACATAAATATTCAGCACATTTCATAACCCTCATTGGGTAGGGACCTCCTGGTTATGATCATTTAAATGCCCAGGATACAGTACATTGCATAAGAGGCTACACAAAGAGAATATGCGCCTGAAGCTAACAAGCAGAGATGACACTTCGGGGGTTACTCAATTCTTAGTAGATCTGTGATTAGTGTCGCAAATCACACACCACAACTCACTTGCATGACTAATTGCTTTATAATCACTCTTTACTCTAGAGATGGTTCAAGCTGTAGTCTTTCACTTTTGATACTGAGTTATCTGCCATGACTCTTCCCCTCGTGTTCATGTGAGCAGACGCAGCAGGATAGACATTCCCTGTGTCAGCAATTTCCCAAGTAAGTTGTTCTTTTAACGGGGATGTTATATCCAGTAGATGAACTTGTTTTCAATACAGAAATGATGTGGCTCTATTTCTATTGCAGTACATTGATTAAATAGTGGTGATACATGATACAGGTTGGTGAGCTCTTGTTGTATCACTGACTGTTATACTTGATTTCCTTCATGCTACATTCTTGCATACAGTATCACGGTGCTCCCGACTGTCATCTATGCATCTTTGGGACTGTTACAACTTCTACCACTATTGCAGTAAGCTGTTCCACTGAGTTTTGTAGTCGTTGGTGAGTGCGTTTTGGGAGTACACATTACATGAGATGTCTCAGCTAGTCTTACATGATCCTGCCCATGCTAGACTCTCACATGCCACATCATTACGCACCTGATCGGCATCATTGACCTTGTTAAATTGCTAAGAAGTACTCACACACGTCGCTCGCATGTATTTATGGGCTCCCTTCTTTCCCAGTAGTTACACACCCTTACTCAACATGTGGGAGGCACATATACTCTCACCAGGAATTTGCACCTGTCTGCGGTGTGGAAATACATCACTTGGATTATAAAGTGACTCTTTCACACAAGCCTCAATGCATGCTATATTGAATCCTTTTTTTAAACTTCAGCGCCTTCCTCTCACTCCAGTCAGGAGAGTGTGTTGTTCATTACCTACAAACTTTGGTGAGTTCATGTGAGCTATAATATCAACTGCTCACACTTACACAGTTTAAGTTGACACATTAAGGCCCTTTTTTCTGTACTTTAAATATAGATGCATTTTAGTTAGTTGATGGGTCTGAATGAGTCAAACTATTGATACAAATCCCTTGGTTCATTATGGTCTCATCATGAAAGAATAACCTATAATTCACAAAAAAAACCTTATTAGATTGCTATTATTAGGTAAAACTGGGATATTGTACAGTGTTGTATCATTTACTTGAGGTATATTGCTTGTCCTTCACTCGTCTTCACACACTAAGTCGTCTGAACTATTGTCACGGTTATTTTGTTTGGCACATATGCAAACATGATGAAGAATATATATGTAACTAAACAAATGTCAGGCTACAACATATTTTAATTTATCAATATTTGATATGTGAATGCTATGATATGATTCAGAGTCCATTGAATTTTCACACACAATTATTTCACTGAAGGAGTCCCACAGGATCATTGCTCTTCTTTAGTATGTATACCCCAATGAATGTGGGGGGACAACGATGGTCTTTGTTTGGAAGCCAAATAATAATTGCTGGTAAGTTTGCTTACTCTTTACTTTAAATATTCTTCAGTATGTACATCAAATATAGCCCATGACTCAGCAGGAGAAATGCGTACTGAATGGCCAACCATTAGCATCTGCTTATCAACTGAAAAACTACACCACAGAGAACGCTTGTTACTCCACCCTTTTACACACTGCTCATACATCACAAATAAAAAGACTTAAGAAGATGACAGAACTACACAGAATTTTCACACATATGCCCTTTGTAGCACAACACAGATGTGACAGGCTTGTTTCTTAATTTCTACTAATCCCTGTCAAGAACTCTAAATCTGGTTTTCCCCCATGCACATGATCTGTCAAAAGTGATATCAAAGAGAAGGGGCAGGGGACACAAGCTTAGGTGTCAAGGAAAAAACTAATATTTATACTCAAATAAAATGGACTGTCTTGCAAAGCGTGGTTTTTAACCTTTTGGACCTGGATCTTACTACTTTAGTCGCACTTAGTAAATCACATGCAATATCAAAAAGTCATGAACAATCTGGCACTTAGAAGCCTTGGTTCTGGGCAGGACCTGCAACAGCTTTCCAAAGCTGGCCATATGATCCTTTCAAATTAAATTGAACACAGCAATGACATTGACCCCTGCTATACACTGGATATTCAGTTCAACCGCTTCAATACTCACTGACCTCCAAACGATAGTGCTGGTATTCTCCAAATTGAGGGCATTAGAGGGAAGTTTAAGTAGACCTCTGAGGTGGAAAATACCATCACTCCCAGCACAAGATCTATGTGAAAACTACAAATTGCATTTAGACAAAAAAAGTGCAATGAAACAATGCTTTGCTAGTCTAGTCTGCCACAGATGTGTTCCGTAACTCCATTTATCGAGACACCATTTTGATCTCTTCATAGCATGTGTGGAAGGGGAGTACTGTCTTGATCATCTGGGTCCTGGGCATCCTTTCTGGATGCATGACTTTCAACTGTTCATTTGCAACACATTCTGGGGTACGGTGGTGATAAAAAGAATATGATTAAATCCACAACATACTGGGTATGGACCACTTTATTTGTTGTTGACATTTCACACACTTCTAGTAGATAATACATGGTGCCCCCTTATTCTATATTTCAGACTGGCAAGGTTCTAGTGTGTTTCTAGGAATACCCCCAGTATGTATGTTATATTCTAAAAGGCAGGTCCTGTGACTATGGGTAACAGAAAAACACACAAGTGAAAGATATCTGGAAATATATATAAAAATATCTATACACGTAATCAACCCCAGAGGAGAAAGTGCCAGGTTCTACCCAAAACCAGTTAAGATTTTGTCTTAAGACAAAAACTTAAGACAAAATCCTGACTTAAGACAAAATCCTAACTTAAGACAAAATCCTAATTTAAGACAAAATACTAACTTTACTACTACTAAATGCCTCCTGTAAATACCAAAAGGAGTAAGTTTAGGATTTTGTCTCAGATTAGTTCTGTGAATCGCCCCCGACTCATCATCGACAACTTTCCTATATACCAAGGAGCCAACACCCGAACAAGTTCAGAAGATGTTTGTGTGTGTGTCACCTATATAACCCTCTAGTTTTTGTCTCTCCTTTTTGCTTGTATGCAATCTTCATCTGCATTTATCTTTTGCTTCTACATTTTCTATGTGGCATATACATGTACATGAATAGAATTCCTGTATTTCTGTAACTAATAATACTTTAGCAGCCTTGAAAAAGACCTGTGCTCTGGTGAGTGACAAAACATGTGTTGGCTGGTGTAAGTTCTTTGGTGCCTCGCAAGTACATTGAGGATTTCATTTGCTATCAACTGCACCAAAATAAACATATGTGACAATTAGTACATTATGTCTGACCACTATTTTACTTAAGGAATATCACACTACATGTTTATTATTATAATTGAGAATTGTATACTCTACCTTACTTAAATATATATCATAAGTTTGTGCATAGGGGTATTGCCCTCTTAGGGTAAGCAATCAGTACTGCCAACAACCCAAAACTAGTCACCATAGCTCCAGAACTATTATTCCTGCTGTCTTGAAATCCATAGCTTCTCGGTCTCTGGCGTAATAGAACAATGTCTCACTTCGGCTTTGATAATTAATAATTAATAAATCCAGATATTTTCTGTATGGCAAGTTGTAGAGATCAGAAAGAAAACAGTACCACCAGAATAAATGAAATATTTAATCCCCCCTCTAGTGGACATCCAAAAAGACCAAATCCCTCATCAGCCAAAAGCACTTTCCAAGCCCTAGAGAACGGTTTTAAAAAGGAGACGGAAAAGTAGTGGAAGGCTGAAACGCTTAAGCAATATTTAGAAGCAGACCGGATACTGAGCGGCTTGAGAATCCTAATATTCTCTCTGGAGGAAACAACAACTCCTAACCACATTAAAAAATGAGAAACAACTTTAAAGAGACCGTTAATAACATGATTATAAAGCTTATTTACATTGTGGAAGAGGAATGTAAAAAAAAAAGCCGAAGTAGATGAACGTATGAAACAACCTGAAAAAGCTAAATGGGGAGACATCACTACACAAAACTATGAAATACTCAACAAAGTCATAAATAACTATGTAGAGGATGTAGTCAAAAGGCAACCTTTTTTGTAGAGATTAAATTAACTATCAGCTAAGGAGAGTGTATACATTTGCAAAAAGATACAACAGCATTCGTAGAATACCTTAGGAACCAGAGCCCGTTAGTCAATCGTCTGAGCAGCAATCCAGCTCTGACATTGACTCTTTAAGAAGTGCAACCAAAACTACATCTACAAGAGTAGGCATACATTTTTGGGAGGTAAAACAGCACAGACTAGTTATACAAAATACAAACACCCTTGATACAAGAACCAGAACAGAGATGTCAAAAAACAAGGGAGATCAACCAACAACTTTGGGAGTCACATCAAGAGTCTGGAGGAAAGAACAAGAAAGAATAAAACCAACTATATATAATCACCTGCCCAGCACCACACTTAAACAACAACAGAGTCAGATTATAAATTGAAATCTTTCCTTCTGCCCGACTACTTTCTTTGATCCCATTAAAACTAAGGCAGACCTCGTCCAATTCTCTCGCAGACTTAAATTGCTCTCTTTCATTAGTGACAAACCAAAACAACCTTAACCCAAAAAATCAAATCACACCTAGTATCCTTATAGTACAAGATCTAGAGGATATACATCTTGTCACAACATTGTCAGAAATTGGGGCAGAAGAAGAAACAACAGTAGTGACTGGCAAAAGGGATGAGAATTGACGCTAACTATACCATGACCAATGTACTTCAATTTTAGGTTAACGTACCCTCCTCAACTATCACCAGCAAATAGCATATACCTTTTTCATGCAGCAGTACTGCAGGAATTGAACAAAGAATACAAGTAATTTGGCAAAAAGAAGAAATTTGTACCACAAAATATCACCCATCATAAGAGAAAAGCCATCAGAGCCCTACAGAAGAACAGCGATAGGATTATCAAATAAGCAGATAAACGGGAAAATGTGGTTCTTTTACATACAGATGACTACATCAAAAAGGTAATGAGACAATTATCAGATAGTAATTGTTATCAGAAAGTACAAGAAAATCCCACAAAGGACATCCAAAGGAGCCTAAAAATGAAACTGGAAGAATGATACAATGCAGGACAGTTAATGTGGGAAGAGAAGAATCCCCTGTACATTGACCATCCTATGATGGCAACCTATTATCTACTCCCAAAGGTCCATAAAAAAGGCTTTTCTGTGCCAGGGCATCTTATCATTGGTGGCATCAAATCTATCTGTTGAAGGGTAGGAGAATGTATTGACTACCATTTGCAACCACTAATGAAGAACCTTCCCTCCTACATTCAAGACACCAAAGACATTCTGGGTAAACTTGACAACATCACATGTGAGGCAGACTACATACTCTCATAGATGTTTTAAGACTATTTTGCTCCATCCAACATACGGATGGCATTGAAGCAGTATGTAGGGCACTTAATACCATAAGGGGTAACCCTCTGGTTCTGACATAAGGGGTAACCCTCTGGTTCTGACATAAGGGGTAACCCTCTGGTTCTGACATTAGGGGTGGGCGGAATTTACGTAATTGCGTTACGCAAATCTCCGCGAAACGGT
The DNA here is from genome assembly GCF_964204655.1 of Triturus cristatus. Lineage (NCBI taxonomy): Eukaryota > Metazoa > Chordata > Amphibia > Caudata > Salamandridae > Triturus > Triturus cristatus. The sequence continues at coordinate 1,336,356,637 of NC_140591.1, forward strand.
AAAAAATCTCCGCGAACACGCAGAAATTCCGCGAACACGCGGAATTGCTTGTTCGCGATGCTTTTTTCCTGTTCACAATTGCTGTTTGTGTGCTCGGGGAGAAATATCTCGCGAACACGCATTTTGAGAACGCGAACAAGCAAAAATTTCGCGAAATCGCGGAAAGCAGACGTTTGAGCAATTTCGCGTTCTCCGCGGAACGCGAAATTACGCGAATTCCGCAAATTCCGCGAGCGGAACGGAATTTACCGCCCAGGCCTATCTGACATACCCTGATTTAGGAAGAATATTTAGGGGTAACCCTCTGGTTCTGACATACCCTGATTTAGGAAGAATAATTAGGGGTAACCCTCTGGTTCTGACATACACACGGGCACTTAATACCAAACCAGCACCTAGAGTCAAATACCATGATCTTAGAAATGTTATCCTTTCGCTTACTTAACAACATTTTCAGCTTTAATCAGGAACTCTAGAGGCAGTAGCTCGGTATAGCGATGGGAGCAAAATTTGCACTGCCATACGCCTGCATCCTCATAGGACAAAAAGAGAAATGTTGGCTCTGGGATGATCAATTTTCAGATAATAGTCCCTATATAATCTTCTGGGTGAGGTATAATGATGATATACTCTGCATCTAGCGAGGACCAATGAGTACCTTACAACAGTATCTCCAATGGATAAATAGGAATCGATGGAACGTCAGAACTACTGCTCATTTCTCGAAAAACAAAATTTAGTTTACAGAAAAGACACAGCAAACTCTATTCTGAGGTCAGACAGCTGTCACCCCAAAAGCTTTCTTAGAAAATATTCGAAAGGGTGAAGTACTTGGGATTAAACGTAATTGTAGTGAAACAGACTCATTTCTACCCGCTGCATATGAACTATAAGAAAGATTGAAAGCAATGGGATTCAAAAAGCTGAATTATAGCCAACAACCAAGGAATTAAATAATAAACCACACCAATCTCTCGCGCATACTAAGAATATATCACTAAAACAATCAAAGAACACTATACACTTCCTGATTGACTTTCACAGTGGCCAGCATAGAATCAGAATTTTTTTAAAAAGACACTGGCACTTACTAACATGTAATCCCTCTATCAACGCTAACATCTCAGCCTTTACATGAATGGGCTTTCAATGCGCAAAGAACCTACAGATATGAGTTCACTGACAAACAATAACTAAAATAATTTTTTCTGAATAACCCTATAAACATTTACATACCATAACTGCAGCATTTTCAAATAAGGAAAAAGCAAAATCAAGGAATTTACACCAGAATCAGGAAAAACATTCAAGGTAAATGATTGGATGAACTGCAACAGCACCTTTGTAGTTTACATCATTCAATGTCCATGATCTGAAATATATGTGGGCAGCACCATCAGACCCACTTGTAACTAGGATTCAAGATCATTATAGAAACATAAACAAAACTGATGTAGTCCCACCTTTAATAGAACTTTGCAATCAGGAACACCCAGATGCCCAAATGTTTATCTTCTTCAGATTAGAACACATCATGGCCCACCAGTGGGGAGGAAACTGTAAACTCAAAATGAGACAACAGGAAGGTGAATTGATTCTAAGACAGAACACTTTTAAAAAGTGATTAAATAAAGATGGCGAAAAGCATTTTTAGCTGCAAGCAACATAATAAACTGCCAGCAACTGATCCATCCTCGTCCCTGAAATGGCTTGAAATTGTTAAAAAAATACAAATTCACCCAATGTGTAGTAGCGGAAATCTGTATCTGCTTGTGGTTATGTCTCCTTATTTTAAGGGAATTCGTTATTTCCCCTAGAGCAAGGATCTGCAATTGCTACTAGAAACAAATTATTTACCATAATCTCTACCATAATTTCTGTACCAATATTCCTAACACTTTCTCAAGAACACCATAGGCAGTACTATATTTACTATGTTGTTTTTTGTCCATGCTGTGATGAAATTACTAAAATCTACCTATAGAGAGCCACATATGTTTCTGACTAAACTTGAATGAATAACAAAATATCTATGGATGACCAATTACCCGCACCACAGAAGCAAGATCATATCCCATGAAAAAGAACCAATAGAAGTGATACATATTGAAAATGCAGCTCAAGACAATCTAGGACCGAGACCCAACAATCTTGAAAAACAGTCATTGCCTCTAAAGTACTGTAAAGAACTTTTACTGAGGGACTGATAGGGGACCATCAGTGAAAACTGCAATCACTCTAAAATGAACACTGCTCCTTTTGCTTTAATATGATCAGATTAACATGTAACACAACACAAGACCATAATGTTGTTCTGATGTACAATTATATTAATGAAAGATTCTATTGTTCTTAACATATTGTTAAGAATCTATCAAACGGACTTTCAAAATCCGCTTTTCTGAAATAGACTGCAACCACTTCAATATGGCTGCTGTTTTTCTGTGTATAAAAGATTGTTCATTTTGAGTGTACAACGGTACCCAATTTCTGCTGGAACTGTACTGCAAAACTGAATTATTTATATTAGTGAGCAAACTATGAAAACAATGTTTGTAACTGATACACACAAATGCTTCATATCCTTGAAACACAAAATACCTACCACTTCAAAATGGTCATCCTGTTTTTCCAAAATGTGTTGACCGTAGTCAACGCAAAAGTAACCAAGCATGAGGAATCTATCGGCTATAGAGTGAACATAATAAAGTACTTTGTTTCTTGATGCTCATACACTCAATGTGCTCCAGGGAAGATATATATGTATATAATATAATAGGGTTCTCCCCACCTTTGCATCCCCTACCTTGGCCACATTTGAGAAAAGACTTCCAGACAAATAACCTTGAATAAGCCTGCCCCTCTTTGTCTATCAGTCTATTTTCTTTTTTTATTTAAAGTGGTAAGGAACATTAAGCAAGCAGATGCTAATTCAACTTGGACTCTAACTACTAGCAGTAAGTTTTTACTGGTGAAGCTCCATTACAATATGGACACCGTCTTAGCATATCCACGTTCAATCTTTGACATGCTAATTCACTTCCTCTTCCTTTTAACCCCTTCGATGCTCATGACGGAGCGGTTCCGTCATGAGCATCAGTTGGGCTGTGCTCATGACGGAACCGCTCCGTCATGAGGACAGCCCCTGGGGGAAGCGCTGGCGCTCCCCCCCTGGGGCATCGATCGTGCCCCCACAGACGGGGATGGCAGCGGAAGAGTTTCCGCTGCCACCCCCGAGCCCCCCCACGCTTCCTGGTGACGTCAGCGCGCACAGCGCACGCCGGCGTCATCAGGAAGTGCTCGGACGCCTGGAAGCCATTTGCTTCCAGGCGTCCACAGCGAGTAGGTGAGTCTTGTGTGTTCCGGTGGGGCGGCGGGGGCCTTTCAGAGCGTATTGAGGCATCGGGGGAGAGGAAAGAGTATTTCCTCTCCCCTGATGTCTCAATACAGGGCATTCCTGCTCCACGATCGCGCACAGCGTCGCGATCGTGGAGCAGGGATGCCCCACTAGACACCAGGGATGTGTTTTATTTTATTTTGGAAGCGACCCCTTGGGTATGGGTCGCTTCCTGGGGGCCATATATAATTATAAGACTTTTCTGCCCCCTCTGGGGGCAGATCGGTGGTTTTTTTTTGCCGTTTCTGCTCCCAGGGGGGGGCAGAAAAGCCCACTAGACACCAGGGATATCATTATTTATGTAGGAAGCGACCCCTTGAGCAAGAGTCGCTTCCTTGGGGCCCTAAATTGTTGGAAGACTTTTCTGCCCCCTCTGGGGGCAGATCGGTGTCATTTGTTTTGCCGTTTCTGCTCCCAGGGGGGGCAGAAAAGCCCACTAGACACCAGGGATCTTATTATTATTGTAGGAAGCGACCCCTTGGGCAAGGGTCGCTTCCTTGGGCCCACAAAGTTTTGAAAGACTTTTCTGCCCCCTCTGGGGGCAGATCGGTGTCATTATTTTGCAGTTTCTGCTCCTAGGGGGGGCAGAAAAGCCCACTAGACACCAGGGATCTTATTATTATTGTAGGAAGCAACCCCTTGGGCAAGGGTCGCTTCCTTGGGCCCCTAAATTTTTTGAAGACTTTTCTGCCCCCTCTGGGGGCAGATCGGTGTTCTTTTTTTGCCGTTTCTGCTCCCAGGGGGGGGGGCAGAAAAGCCCACTAGACACCAGGGATCTAATTTTTGTTGTAGGAAGTGACCCCTTGGGCAAGGGTCGCTTCCTTGGGCCCCTAATTATTTTGTAGATTTTTCTGCCCCCTCTGGGGGCAGATCGGTTTTATTTTTTCGCCGTTTCTGCTCCCAGGGGGGGCAGAAAAGGCCACTAGACACCAGGGAATTAGTTCAAATAAAAATAGAAGTGACCCCTCGCTTCCAGGCTGTAATTTGTTTTCTGGCACACAACCCGATTGACCATTTGGGTAGTGACATAGCATGTTATAATGTTTATTGTTATATTTTTTGTGAATTCCAATTGTAATGTTTTTTTTTTGTTTACTTTTTTGTTCTAGGTGAAGGCTTTTCTTCATTTCACGTTGCAGTGTTGTGACTGGTGGTTCTGCTGTTTGTGTAGTTTGGTAAGAGACTTATTTTTGTACAATGTAAATGTGTTTGATTTCTCTGCCTGTTTTGCAAATGGTGTAATAATAGCAGTATGTTTGGTTTTTGAGTGTCAAAAACTTTTTGCATTGGTGCTCGATGTGTATTTTGTTGTCTTGTGAGTAATTTTTTTTTTTTTCTTCTTTCTAGTTTGATATCGTTGGTTTTTGCTGTGTCACTGCAGAGTTGGTTTCTGGTGAGTGCAGCTGTCTCTTGAAATTGGATTGTATAGTTTTTGAGTACATTGATCTTTGTGATAAAGGTACACATTTCTTTACTTACTTGGTTTGCACATTGTTGGTTGTTGTTGACTTGTTTGTGCAGTCTTCTATCTTAGTAAGTATAATGGCTAGCCGCAGGATGACTGCTCAGCAGGTTGTTGGTTTGCTGTTTGAGTCTTCCTCTGATATTGGTTCAGAGACTGACTCTGCATCTGAGGGAGAGGAGGCAGGGGACGATTCTGGCAGTGAGTTGTCTCTCCGTATGGAGTCATCGGATGATGAAGATACTCTTAGTGCGGATGAAGTGCCTGTGTTAGAGGAGGAGACTGATGTGCCGATAGTGCGGCAAGAGGCATCTGGGCTGCAGCCTGGGGCTGCAAGACTTCCCGTTGGTGTAGTGCGGCAAGAGGCATCTGGGCTGCAGGCTGGGGCTGCAAGTCTTCCCGTTGAAAGTGATGACCTCTGGGTTGCCCCTGGCATGGTGCAGCCGGAATTTCCAGAGTTTACTGGTGTTCCAGGGTCTAGAGTGAATACAGAGAACTTTTTGCCTGTAAATTCTTTTCAGTTGTTTATGGACGATGTGTTTTTGGCAGAGATTGTTGAGCAGACTAATTTGTATGCCGAACAGTTTTTGAGGGACAACAGTGCCAGTCTTAAGCCACACTCTAGAGCTACCCGGTGGACTCCCACAAATGTTGAAGAGATGAAGAAGTTCTTGGGTTTAACTTTTTTGATGGGCTTGCTAAGGAAGCCATCATTGGCTTCATATTGGTCTAGCAGTCCCTTGATGGCAACGTCTATTTTTCCGGCAGTCATGACTCGTGACAGGTATTTGCTTTTGCTGCGGATGATGCACTTTGTTGATAATGGTTTAGCGTTGCCACGAGATCACCCTGATTGTGACCGTCTTTTTATGATTAGGCCTGTCCTTGATCACTTTGTTGATCGATTTTCTGAGATTTATGCCCCTGGTAGAGAAATTGCAGTGGATGAGTCTTTGGTGTTGTTCAAGGGCCGCTTGGTTTTTAGGCAATACATTCCTAGTAAGAGGGCACGCTATGGAATAAAGCTGTATATGCTGTGTGACAGTAGGACTGGATATGTCTCTAATTTCAGGGTGTACACCGGTAAGGAATCTAGGTTTAACCTCCCTGGTTGTCCGTCCACTTTTGGAGTGACTGAGAAAATTGTTTGGGAACTTGGTAGAGGATTTTTTAACAAAGGCCACCATTTATATGTAGATAACTTTTACACTGGTGTGCGGTTGTTCAGGGAATTGGCCAAAGTGGACACTTTTGCTTGTGGCACAATCCGCTGAAACCGTAAAGGTTTTCCGAAAGAACTTGTTTGTCAAAAGCTTGTGCGGGGACAGTGCAGTGCGTTGCGTTGCCAGGAGCTTCTTGCTGTGAAGTTTACAGACAGGAGAGATGTCTACATGCTGACTTCCATCCATGATGAAAGCACTGCACCTGTGACTGTTTGGGGTCAGGTCGCTGAAGCGCGCAAACCTGTGTGCATTTTAGACTATAATAGGCACATGGGTGGTGTTGACAGAGTAGATCAGAGGTTGGAACTTTACACTGCTCTTCGTAAGGCTTACATTTGGTACAAGAAGTTGGCTATCCATCTTTTCCACTTGGCAATGTTTAATGCTTTTGTTGTGTTCCAGGATTCTTGCCCTGAGTCAAAGATGACTTTTGCTAAGTTTCAGGAGTCTGTAATAGGCAGCCTTGTTGTAGTGGAACAGGCAAGTGTAACTAGAGTTGGACTGGTGGAGGATGTTGCTAGATTGAAAGAACGCCACTTTCCAGATCACATTCCTCCCACACCCGCAAAAGATTTTCCCAGTAGGAGATGTAGAGTCTGTTGGCGAAGAGGTTTGCGGAAGGAGAGTCGTATTCACTGCCCCGATTGTCCCTCTCATCCTGCACTGTGTCTCTCTGCTTGTTTCAGAGCGTACCACACGCGTAAAAATTTCTGGGAACATTCATGAGTGGTAAAGTGAACTGCCTGGTCTGTATTCTTTGGAAAATATGATTCTGTTTCAAGGTTGGTGTTAGTGCAATGTATTTAGTTGCTGATTTTCTGTTAGAAGATTTGTATCTATTTGCAATTTGTTTGTGTTTTTATTTTTTTCTAAAAAAATCCAAAATGTGATGGCGGTGTGTGTAGGCTTGCGCTTGGCTGTTGGTGTGTGTGGACTTGCACTTGGTTGGTGGTGTGCGTGGAATGGTGCTTGGCTGACGGTGTGCGTGGACTGGCGGTGTGCATGGACTGGCGGTGTGCGTGGACTGGTGCGTGGCTGGTGGTGTGCGTGGAATGGTGCTTGGCTGGCGGTGTGCGTGGAATGGTGCTTGGCTGGCGGTGTGCGTGGAATGGTGCTTGGCTGGCGGTGTGCGTGGACTGGTACTTGGCTGGCGGTGTGTGTGGACTGGTGGTGTGTGCGGGCTGGTGTTTGGCTGGTGGTGTCCGTGGACTGGAGCTTGGCTGGTGGTGTCCGTGGACTGGAGCTTATCTGGTGGTGTGCGTGGACTGGAGCTTGGCTGGCGGTGTGCGTGGAATGGTGCTTGGCTGGCGGTGTGCGTGGACTGGTACTTGGCTGGCGGTGTGCGTGGACTGGTGGTGTGTGCGGGCTGGTGCTTGGCTGGTGGTGTCTGTGGACTGGAGCTTGGCTGGCGGTGTAGGTGGATTGGCGATTGGCTGCCGGTGTGCCTGGACTGGCGATTGGATGGCGGTGTGCCTGGACTGGCGCTTGGCTAGCGGTGTGCGTGGACTGGCGTTTGGCTAGCGGTGTGTGTCGACTGGTGCTTGGCTGGCTGTGTGTGAGTAGTGACTTTCTGCTGGTCACTACACACACTGCTAGCTGAGTGCCACTCCACGCAATCCTTCAGCCTGTGTAGTTGCTGTGTCTGGATTGTGGGCGTGTGAAAGTGATGGGCCCTTGAATGGCGCTGTGTGCTGGTGTGAGTTTTGTTATGTGATGGGCCCGCGGCTGGCGGTGTGAATGGTTTTGTATGTCTCACACGTATGAAAGGTGTATGAATGGCCTGTAAAGAGGTTGGTGCCTTGTCGTGGCTTTACAGCTCACGAGCTGTGAGTCAATGGTTCAGTTTCTCGCCCTTTCAATTATTACCAGTGCATTTCATGTTTTGTGAAATCACTTGCTAATACAATTTAATCTACTGAACCATCACTCACCCTCGTGCCAAATCCAACCAGTATGTGTGTGTGCTTGCGGGTTAGATGGCTGTGCAGTAATATTTGTCTTTCTGAAGCAGGGTGTACCTTGTCCCTTTTTGGTGATTTTTGTACTGTGTTGCTTTTGTACCTGGTGGTGCGAATGGTCTTGTTTGTATCACGTATGAAAGGTGTGTGAATGGCCTGTAAAGTGGTTGGTGCCTTGACGTGGCTTTACAGCTCACGAGCTGCGAGTCATTGGTTTGGTTTTTTGTGAATTTAATTATTGACAGTGCATTTCATTTTTGTGAAATCTCTTGTTAATAAAATTTAATACACTGAACCATGACTCGCCCTCGTGCCAAATCCAACCAGTATGTGTGTGTGTTTGAGGAATAGATGGTTGTGCAGGAATCTTTGTCTTTAGTTTCTCTGCCAAGGTACACTTTCCATGTAAGAATAACCCACCAACTGTAGATATTGTCGAAAACCCTTGGGAGTTCATGGTGATGTCTCTCTAGTGAATTGAAAAATATTTTTTATCCCCATTGTCCTGTAAACCTCAAACTGTCTGCCACATTTTCTTTGCAGTATTATTCCTAAATTCTCACGCTGTAGTAACAATAGTTAATCTGGTTTTGCAAGGGGGGTTACTTTGGTTTTTTGCCCAGGGCTCGGCGGCCATCAAGGGAAACCTTCCAAACCCATGCATTTCTGAAAACTAGACACCCGGCGGCTTCCAGGGAGGTATGGCTTGCGTGGATCCCCCAACGTTTCCTTACCCAGAATCCCCTGCAAACCTCAATTTTTGCTCAAAAAATCACTTTTTTCACACATTTTGGGGTGGGAAAGTAGTGGCATCACCGGGCTCACACAAATTTACCACCACCCAGCGTTCCCCCAGGTCTCCCGGTAAAAGTGGTGCCTCACTTGTGTGGGAGGCCCAAGTACCCGCGGCAGGCAAGGGCCCAAAACGTAGTGAGGCGACATCAAAATGGCCTATCGCCAAACCACCTGGTTTTGCAAGGGGGGTCACTTTGGTTTTTGCCCCGGTGCGCGGCGGCCATCTAGGGAAACCTACCAAACCCACGCATTTCTGAAAACTAGACACCCGGCGGCTTCCAGGGAGGTATGGCTTGCGTGGATCCCCCAACGTTTCCTTACCCAGAATCCCCTGCAAACCTCAATTTTTGCTCAAAAAATCACTTTTTTCACACATTTTGGGGTGGGAAAGTAGTGGCATCACCGGGCTCACACAAATTTACCACCACCCAGTGTTCCCCCAGGTCTCCTGGTAAAAATTGTGCCTCACTTGTGTGGGAGGCCCAAGTACCCGCGGCAGGCAAGGGCCCAAAACGTAGTGAGGCGACATCAAAATGGCCTATCGCCAAACCACCTGGTTTTGCAAGGGGGGTCACTTTGGTTTTTGGCCCGGTGCGCGGCGGCCATCTAGGGAAACCTACCAAACCCACGCATTTCTGAAAACTAGACACCCGGTGGCTTCCAGGGAGGTATGGCTTGCATGGATCCCCCAACATTTCCTTACCCAGAATCCCCTGCAAACCTCAATTTTTGCTCAAAAAATCACTTTTTTCACACATTTTGGGGTGGGAAAGTAGTGGCATCACCGGGCTCACACAAATTTACCACCACCCAGCGTTCCCCCAGGTCTCCCGGTAAAAATGGTGCCTCACTTGTGTGGGAGGCCCAAGTACCCGCGGCAGGCAAGGACAACAAACGTAGTGAGGCGACATCAAAATGGCCTATCGCCAAACCAACTGGTTTTGCAAGGGGGGTCACTTTGGTTTTTGGCCCGGTGCGCGGCGGCCATCTAGGGAAACCTACCAAACCCACGCATTTCTGAAAACTAGACACCCGGTGGCTTCCAGGGAGGTATGGCTTGCGTAGATCCCCCAATGTTTCCTTACCCAGAATCCCATGCAAACCTCAATTTTTGCTCAAAAAATCACTTTTTTCACACATTTTGGGGTGGGAAAGTAGTGGCATCACCGGGCTCACACAAATTTACCACCACCCAGCGTTCCCCCAGGTCTCCTGGTAAAAATGGTGCCTCACTTGTGTGGGAGGCCCAAGTACCCACGGCAGGCAAGGGCCCAAAACGTAGTGAGGCGACATCAAAATGGCCTATCGCAAAACCACCTGGTTTTGCAAGGGGGGTCACTTTGGTTTTTGGCCCGGTGCGTGGCGGCCATCTAGGGAAACCTACCAAACCCACGCATTTCTGAAAACTAGACACCCGGCGGCTTCCAGGGACGTATGGCTTGCGTGGATCCCCCAACGTTTCCTTACCCAGAATCCCCTGCAAACCTCAATTTTTGCTCAAAAAATCACTTTTTTCACACATTTTGGGGTGGGAAAGTAGTGGCATCACCGGGCTCACACAAATTTACCACCACCCAGCGTTCCCCCAGGTCTCCCGGTAAAAATGGTGCCTCACTTGTGTGGGAGGCCCAAGTACCCGCGGCAGGCAAGGGCCCAAAACGTAGTGAGGCGACATCAAAATGGCCTATCGCCAAACCACCTGGTTTTGCAAGGGGGGTCACTTTGGTTTTTGGCCCGGTGCGCGGCGGCCATCTAGGGAAACCTACCAAACCCACACATTTCTGAAAACTAGACACCCGGCGGCTTCCAGGGAGGTATGGCTTGGGTGGATCCCCCAAAGTTTCCTTACCCAGAATCCCCTGCAAACCTCAATTTTTGCTCAAAAAATCACTTTTTTCACACATTTTGGGGTGGGAAAGTAGTGGCATCACCGGGCTCACACAAATTTACCACCACCCAGCGTTCCCCCAGGTCTCCCGGTAAAAATGGTGCCTCACTTGTGTGGGATGCCCAAGTACCCGCGGCAGGCAAGGGCCCAAAACGTAGTGAGGCGACATCAAAATGGCCTATCGCCAAACCACCTGGTTTTGCAAGGGGGGTCACTTTGGTTTTTGGCCCGGTGCGCGGCGGCCATCTAGGGAAACCTACCAAAACCACGCATTTCTGAAAACTAGACACCCGGTGGCTTCCAGGGAGGTATGGCTTGCGTGGATCCCCCAACATTTCCTTACCCAGAATCCCCTGCAAACCTCAATTTTTGCTCAAAAAATCACTTTTTTCACACATTTTGGGGTGGGAAAGTAGTGGCATCACCGGGCTCACACAAATTTACCACCACCCAGCGTTCCCCCAGGTCTCCCGGTAAAAATGGTGCCTCACTTGTGTGGGAGGCCCAAGTACCCGCGGCAGGCAAGGACAACAAACGTAGTGAGGCGACATCAAAATGGCCTATCGCCAAACCAACTGGTTTTGCAAGGGGGGTCACTTTGGTTTTTGGCCCGGTGCGCGGCGGCCATCTAGGGAAACCTACCAAACCCACGCATTTCTGAAAACTAGACACCCGGTGGCTTCCAGGGAGGTATGGCTTGCGTGGATCCCCCAACGCTTCCTTACCCAGAATCCCCTGCAAACCTCCATTTTTGCTCAAAAAATCACTTTTTTCACACATTTTGGGGTGGGAAAGTAGTGGCATCACCGGGCTCACACAAATTTACCACCACCCAGCGTTCCCCCAGGTCTCCCGGTAAAAATGGTGCCTCACTTGTGTGGGAGGCCCAAGTACCCACGGCAGGCAAGGGCCCAAAACGTAGTGAGGCGACATCAAAATGGCCTATCGCAAAACCACCTGGTTTTGCAAGGGGGGTCACTTTGGTTTTTGGCCCGGTGCGTGGCGGCCATCTAGGGAAACCTACCAAACCCACGCATTTCTGAAAACTAGACACCCGGCGGCTTCCAGGGACGTATGGCTTGCGTGGATCCCCCAACGTTTCCTTACCCAGAATCCCCTGCAAACCTCAATTTTTGCTCAAAAAATCACTTTTTTCACACATTTTGGGGTGGGAAAGTAGTGGCATCACCGGGCTCACACAAATTTACCACCACCCAGCGTTCCCCCAGGTCTCCCGGTAAAAATGGTGCCTCACTTGTGTGGGATGCCCAAGTACCCGCGGCAGGCAAGGGCCCAAAAGGTAGTGAGGCGACATCAAAATGGCCTATCGCCAAACCACCTGGCTTTGCAAGGGGGGTCACTTTGGTTTTTGGGCCGGTGCGCGGCGGCCATCTAGGGAAACCTACCAAACCCACGCATTTCTGAAAACTAGACACCCGGCGGCTTCCAGGGAGGTATGGCTTGCGTGGATCCCCCAAAGTTTCCTTACCCAGAATCCCCTGCAAACCTCAATTTTTGCTCAAAAAATCACTTTTTTCACACATTTTGGGGTGGGAAAGTAGTGGCATCACCGGGCTCACACAAATTTACCACCACCCAGCATTCTCCCAGGTCTCCCGGTCAAAATGGTGCCTCACTTGTGTGGGAGGCCCAAGTACCTGCGGCAGGCAAGGGCCCAAAACGTAGTGAGGCGACATCAAAATGGCCTATCGCCAAACCACCTGGTTTTGCAAGGGGGGTCACTTTGGTTTTTGGCCCGGTGCGCGGCGGCCATCTAGGGAAACCTACCACACCCATGCATTTCTGAAAACTAGACACCCGGCGGCTTCCAGGGAGGTATGGCTTGCGTGGATCCCCCAACGTTTCCTTACCCAGAATCCCCTGCAAACCTCAATTTTTTCGCAAAAAATCACTTTTTTCACACATTTTGGGGTGGGAAAGTAGTGGCATCACCGGGCTCACACAAATTTACCACCACCCAGCGTTCCCCCAGGTCTCCCGGTAAAAATGGTGCCTCACTTGTGTGGGAGGCCCAAGTACCCGCGGCAGGCAAGGGCCCAAAACGTAGTGAGGCGACATCAAAATGGCCTATCGCAAAACCACTTGGTTTTGCAAGGGGGGTCACTTTGGTTTTTGGCCCGCTGCGTGGCGGCCATCTAGGGAAACCTACCAAACCCATGCATTTCTGAAAACTAGACACCCGGCGGCTTCCAGGGAGGTATGGCTTGCGTGAATCCCCCAACGTTTCCTTACCCAGAATCCCCTGCAAACCTCAATTTTTGCTCAAAAAATCACTTTTTTCACACATTTTGGGGTGGGAAAGTAGTGGCATCACCGGGCTCACACAAATTTACCACCACCCAGCGTTCCCCCAGGTCTCCCGGTAAAAATGGTGCCTCACTTGTGTGGGAGGCCCAAGTACCAGCGGCAGGCAAGGGCCCAAAACGTAGTGAGGCGACATCAAAATGGCCTATCGCCAAACCACCTGGTTTTGCAAGGGGGGTCACTTTGGTTTTTGGCCAGTGCGCGGCGGCCATCTAGGGAAACCTACCAAACCCACACATTTCTGAAAACTAGACACCCGGTGGCTTCCAGGGAGGTATGGCTTGCGTGGATCCCCCAACGTTTCCTTACCCAGAATCCCCTGCAAACCTCCATTTTTGCTCAAAAAATCACTTTTTTCACACATTTTGGGGTGGGAAAGTAGTGGCATCACTGGGCTCACACAAATTTACCACCACCCAGCGTTCCCCCAGGTCTCCCGGTAAAAATGGTGCCTCACTTGTGTGGGAGGCCCAAGTACCCGCGGCAGGCAAGGGCCCAAAACGTAGTGAGGCGACATCAAAATGGCCTATCGCCAAACCACCTGGTTTTGCAAGGGGGGTCACTTTGGTTTTTGGCCCGGTGCGCGGCGGCCATCTAGGGAAACCTACCAAACCCACGCATTTCTGAAAACTAGACACCCGGCGGCTTCCAGGGAGGTATGGCTTGCGTGGATCCCCCAACGTTTCCTTACCCAGAATCCCCTGCAAACCTCAATTTTTGCTCAAAAAATCACTTTTTTCACACATTTTGGGGTGGGAAAGTAGTGGCATCACCGGGCTCACACAAATTTACCACCACCCAGAGTTCCCCCAGGTCTCCCGGTAAAAATGGTGCCTCACTTGTGTGGGAGGCCCAAGTACCCGCGGCAGGCAAGGACAACAAACGTAGTGAGGCGACATCAACATTGCCTATCCCAAATGTCGCCTCACTACGTTTGTTGTCCTTGCCTGCCGCGGGTACTTGGGCCTCCCGCACAAGTGAGGCACCATTTTTACCGGGAGACCTGGGGGAACGCTGGGTGGTGGTAAATTTGTGTGAGCCCGGTGATGCCACTACTTTCCCACCCCAAAATGTGTGAAAAAAGTGATTTTTTGGGCAAAAATTGAGGTTTGCAGGGGATTCTGGGTACGGAAACGTTGGGGGATCCACGCAAGCCATACCTCCCTGGAAGCCACCGGGTGTCTAGTTTACAGAAATGTGTGGGTTTGGTAGGTTTCCCTAGATGGCCGCCGCGCACCGGGCCAAAAACCAAAGTGACCCCCCTTGCAAAACCAGGTGGTTTGGCGATAGGCCATTTTGATGTCGCCTCACTACGTTTGTTGTCCTTGCCTGCCGCGGGTACTTGGGCCTCCCACACAAGTGAGGTACCATTTTTACCGGGAGACCTGGGGGAACGCTGGGTGGTGGTAAATTTGTGTGAGCCCGGTGATGCCACTACTTTCCCACCCCAAAATGTGTGAAAAAAGTGATTTTTTGGGCAAAATTTGAGGTTTGCAGGGGATTCTGGGTAAGGAAACGTTGGGGGATCCACGCAAGCCATACCTCCCTCGAAGCCACCGGGTGTCTAGTTTTCAGAAATGCGTGGGTTTGGTAGGTTTCCCTAGATGGCCGCCGTGCACCGGGCCAAAAACCAAAGTGACCCCCCTTGCAAAACCAGGTGGTTTGGCGATAGGCCATTTTGATGTTGCCTCACTACGTTTTGGGCCCTTGCCTGCCGCGGGTACTTGGGCCTCCCACACAAGTGAGGCACCATTTTTACCGGGAGACCTGGGGGAACGCTGGGTGGTGGTAAATTTGTGTGAGCCCGGTGATGCCACTACTTTCCCACCCCAAAATATGTGAAAAAAGGGATTTTTTGAGCAAAAATTGAGGTTTGCAGGGGATTCTGGGTAAGGAAACGTTGGGGGATCCACGCAAGCCATACCTCCCTGGAAGCCACCGGGTGTCTAGTTTTCAGAAATGCATGGGTTTGGTAGGTTTCCCTAGATGGCCGCCGCGCACCGGGCCAAAAACCAAAGTGACCCCCCTTGCAAAACCAGGTGGTTTGGCGATAGGCCATTTTGATGTCGCCTCACTACGTTTTGGGCCCTTGCCTGCCGCGGGTACTTGGGCCTCCCACACAAGTGAGACACCATTTTTACCGGGAGACCTGGGGGAACGCTGGGTGGTGGTAAATTTGTGTGAGCCCGGTGATGCCACTACTTTCCCACCCCAAAATGTGTGAAAAAAGTGATTTTTGGAGCAAAAATTGAGGTTTGCAGGGGATTCTGGGTAAGGAAACGTTGGGGGATCCATGCAAGCCATACCTGCCTGGAAGCCGCCGGGTGTCTAGTTTTCAGAAATGCATGGGTTTGGTAGGTTTCCCTAGATGGCCGCCGCGCACCGGGCCAAAAACCAAAGTGACCCCCCTTGCAAAACCAGGTGGTTTGGCGATAGGCCATTTTGATGTCGCCTCACTACGTTTTGGGCCCTTGCCTGCCGCGGGTACTTGGGCCTCCCACACAATTGAGGCACCATTTTTACCGGGAGACCTGGGGGAACGCTGGGTGGTGGTAAATTTGTGTGAGCCCGGTGATGCCACTACTTTCCCACCCCAAAATGTGTGAAAAAAGTGATTTTTGGAGCAAAAATTGAGGTTTGCAGGGGATTCTGGGTAAGGAAACGTTGGGGGATCCACGCAAGCCATACCTCCCTGGAAGCCGCCGGGTGTCTAGTTTTCAGAAATGCGTGGGTTTGGTAGGTTTCCCTAGATGGCCGCCGCGCACCGGGCCAAAAACCAAAGTGACCCCCCTTGCAAAACCAGGTGGTTTGGCGATAGGCCATTTTGATGTCGCCTCACTACGTTTTGGGCCCTTGCCTGCCGTGGGTACTTGGGCCTCCCACACAAGTGAGGCACCATTTTTACCGGGAGACCTGGGGGAACGCTGGGTGGTGGTAAATTTGTGTGAGCCCAGTGATGCCACTACTTTCCCACCCCAAAATGTGAGAAAAAAGTGATTTTTGGAGAAAAAATTGAGGTTTGCAGGGGATTCTGGGTAAGGAAACGTTGGGGGATCCACGCAAGCCATACCTCCCTGGAAGCCGCCGGGTGTCTAGTTTTCAGAAATGCGTGGGTTTGGTAGGTTTCCCTAGATGGCCGCCGCGCACCGGGCCAAAAACCAAAGTGACCCCCCTTGCAAAACCAGGTGGTTTGGCGATAGGCCATTTTGATGTCGCCTCACTACGTTTTGGGCCCTTGCCTGCCGCGGGTACTTGGGCCTCCCACACAAGTGAGGCACCATTTTTACCGGGAGACCTGGGAGAACGCTGGGTGGTGGTAAATTTGTGTGAGCCCGGTGATGCCACTACTTTCCCACCCCAAAATATGTGAAAAAAGTGATTTTTTGAGCAAAAATTGAGGTTTGCAGGGGATTCTGGGTAAGGAAACGTTGGGGGATCCACGCAAGCCATACCTCCCTGGAAGCCGCCGGGTGTCCAGTTTTCAGAAATGCATGGGTTTGGTAGGTTTCCCTAGATGGCCACCGCGCACCGGGCCAAAAACCAAAGTGACCCCCCTTGCAAAACCAGGTGGTTTGGCGATAGGCCGTTTTGATGTCGCCTCACTACGTTTTGGGCCCTTGCCTGCCGCGGGTACTTGGGCCTCCCACACAAGTGAGGCACCATTTTTACCGGGAGACCTGGGGGAACGCTGGGTGGTGGTAAATTTGTGTGAGCCCGGTGATGCCACTACTTTCCCACCCCAAAATGTGTGAAAAAAAGTGATTTTTTGAGCAAAAATTGAGGTTTGCAGGGGATTCTGGGTAAGGAAACGTTGGGGTATCCACGCAAGCCATACCTCCCTGGAAGCCGCCGGGTGTCTAGTTTTCAGAAATGCATGGGTTTGGTAGGTTTCCCTAGATGACCGCCGCGCACCGGGCCAAAAACCAAAGTGACCCCCCTTGCAAAACCAGGTGGTTTGGCGATAGGCCATTTTGATGTCGCCTCACTACGTTTTGGGCCCTTGCCTGCCGCGGGTACTTGGGCCTCCCACACAAGTGAGGCACCATTTTTACCGGGAGACCTGGGGGAACGCTGGGTGGTGGTAAATTTGTGTGAGCCCGGTGATGCCACTACTTTCCCACCCCAAAATGTGTGAAAAAAGTGATTTTTTGAGCAAAAATTGAGGTTTGCAGGGGATTCTGGGTAAGGAAACGTTGGGGTATCCACGCAAGCCATACCTCCCTGGAAGCCGCCGGGTGTCTAGTTTTCAGAAATGCATGGGTTTGGTAGGTTTCCCTAGATGACCGCCGCGCACCGGGCCAAAAACCAAAGTGACCCCCCTTGCAAAACCAGGTGGTTTGGCGATAGGCCATTTTGATGTCGCCTCACTACGTTTTGGGCCCTTGCCTGCCGCGGGTACTTGGGCCTCCCACACAAGTGAGGCACCATTTTTACCGGGAGACCTGGGGGAACGCTGGGTGGTGGTAAATTTGTGTGAGCCCGGTGATGCCACTACTTTCCCACCCCAAAATGTGTGAAAAAAGTGATTTTTTGAGCAAAAATTGAGGTTTGCAGGGGATTCTGGGTAAGGAAACGTTGGGGGATCCACGCAAGCCATACCTCCCTGGAAGCCGCCGGGTGTCTAGTTTTCAGAAATGCGTGGGTTTGGTAGGTTTCCCTAGATGGCCACCGCGCACCGGGCCAAAAAGCAAAGTGACCCCCCTTGCAAAACCAGGTGGTTTGGCGATAGGCCATTTTGATGTCGCCTCACTACGTTTTGGGCCCTTGCCTGCCGCGGGTACTTGGGCCTCCCACACAAGTGAGGCACCATTTTGACCGGGAGACCTGGGGGAACGCTGGGTGGTGGTAAATTTGTGTGAGCCCGGTGATGCCACTACTTTCCCACCCCAAAATGTGTGAAAAAAGTGATTTATGAGCAAAAATTGAGGTTTGCAGGGGATTCTGGGTAAGGAAACGTTGGGGGATCCACGCAAGCCATACCTCCCTGGAAGCCGCCTGGTGTCTAGTTTTCAGAAATGCGTGGGTTTGGTAGGTTTCCCTAGGTGCCGGCAGGGCTAGGGTTCAAAATCTACAGCTAGTCACTTTGCCAAAAAAAGGGTCATTTTTCGCTGCAAAACCACGTTGCGTTTTGCGCCGTTTCCTGTCACGGGCACTAGGCCGACCCGCACAAGTGAGGTTACCATTTTTCTCGTAGGACTTTGGGGAACGCGGGGTGGGTGGAAATTTGTGGATCCACGCAGATTCCAGAACTTTCCATCACAGAAATGTGGGGGAAAATGTGTTTTTTTTTGTCAATTTTTTATGTTTGCAAGGGATTCTGGGTAACAGACCATGGTGGGAGGCAGTCAAGTCACCCCATCCTGGATTCCCCTGGGTGTCTAGTTTACAAACATGTATAGGTTTGCTAGGTTTCCCTAGGTGCCGGCAGGGCTAGGGTTCAAAATCTACAACTAGTCACTTTGCTAAAAAAAGGGTCATTTTTCGCTGCAAAACCACGTTGCGTTTTGCGCCGTTTCCTGTCGCGGGCACTAGGCCGACCCGCACAAGTGAGGTACCATTTTTCTCGTAGGGCTTTGGGGAACGCGGGGTGGGTGGAAATTTGTGGATCCACGCAGATTCCAGAACTTTCCATCACAGAAATGTGGGGAAAATGTGTTTTTTTGTCAATTTTTTACGTTTGCAAGGGATTCTGGGTAACAGACCATGGTGGGAGGCAGTCAAGTCACCCCATCCTGGATTCCCCTGGGTGTCTAGTTTTCAAAAATGTATAGGTTTGCTAGGTTTCCCTAGGTGCCGGCAGGGCTAGGGTTCAAAATCTACAACTAGTCACTTTGCCCAAAAAAGGGTCATTTTTCGCTGCAAAACCACGTTGCGTTTTGCGCCGTTTCCTGTCGCGGGCACTAGGCCGACCCGCACAAGTGAGGTACCATTTTTCTCGTAGGACTTTGGGGAACGCGGGGTGGGTGGAAATTTGTGGATCCACGCAGATTCCAGAACTTTCCATCACAGAAATGTGGGGAAAATGTGTTTTTTTTGTCAATTTTTTACGTTTGCAAGGGATTCTGGGTAACAGACCATGGTGGGAGGCAGTCAAGTCACCCCATCCTGGATTCCCCTGGGTGTCTAGTTTTCAAAAATGTATAGGTTTGCTAGGTTTCCCTAGGTGCCGGCAGGGCTAGGGTTCAAAATCTACAGCTAGTCACTTTGCCAAAAAAAGGGTCATTTTTCACTGCAAAACCACGTTGCGTTTTGCGCCGTTTCCTGTCGCGGCCACTAGGCCGACCCGCACAAGTGAGGTACCATTTTTCTTGTAGGACTTTGGGGAACGCGGGGTGGGTGGAAATTTGTGGATCCACGCAGATTCCAGAACTTTCCATCACAGAAATGTGGGGAAAATGTGTTTTTTTTGTCAATTTTTTACATTTGCAAGGGATTCTGGGTAACAGACCATGGTGGGAGGCAGTCAAGTCACCCCATCCTGGATTCCCCTGGGTGTCTAGTTTTCAAAAATGTATAGGTTTGCTAGGTTTCCCTAGGTGCCTGCAGGGCTAGGGTTCAAAATCTACAGCTAGTCACTTTGCCAAAAAAAGGGTCATTTTTCACTGCAAAACCACGTTGTGTTTTGCGCCGTTTCCTGTCGCGGGCACTATGCCGACCCGCACAAGTGAGGTACCATTTTTCTCGTAGGACTTTGGGGAACGCGGGGTGGGTGGAAATTTGTGGATCCACGCAGATTCCAGAACTTTCCATCACAGAAATGTGGGGAAAATGTGTTTTTTTTGTCAATTTTTTACGTTTGCAAGGGATTCTGGGTAACAGACCATGGTGGGAGGCAGTCAAGTCACCCCATCCTGGATTCCCCTGGGTATCTAGTTTTCAAAAATGTATAGGTTTGCTAGGTTTCCCTAGGTGCCGGCAGGGCTAGGGTTCAAAATCTACAGCTAGTCACTTTGCCAAAAAAAGGGTCATTTTTCGCTGCAAAACCACGTTGCGTTTTGCGCCGTTTCCTGTTGCGGGCACTAGGCCGACCCGCACAAGTGAGGTACCATTTTTCTCGTAGGACTTTGGGGAACGCGGGGTGGGTGGAAATTTGTGGATCCACGCAGATTCCAGAACTTTCCATCACAGAAATGTGGGGAAAATGTGTTTTTTTGTCAATTTTTTACGTTTGCAAGGGATTCTGGGTAACAGACCATGGTGGGAGGCAGTCAAGTCACACCATCCTGGATTCCCCTGGGTGTCTAGTTTTCAAAAATGTATAGGTTTGCTAGGTTTCCCTAGGTGCCGGCAGGGCTAGGGTTCAAAATCTACAGCTAGTCACTTTGCCAAAAAAAGGGTGATTTTTCGCTGCAAAACCACGTTGCGTTTTGCTGCGTTTCCTGTCGCGGGCACTAGGCCGACCCGCACAAGTGAGGTACCATTTTTCTCGTAGGACTTTGGGGAACGCGGGGTGGGTGGAAATTTGTGGATCCACGCAGATTCCAGAACTTTCCATCACAGAAATGTGGGGAAAATGTGTTTTTTTTGTCAATTTTTTACGTTTGCAAGGGATTCTGGGTAACAGACCATGGTGGGAGGCAGTCAAGTCACCCCATCCTGGATTCCCCTGGGTGTCTAGTTTTCAAAAATGTATAGGTTTGCTAGTTTTCCCTAGGTGCTGGCAGGGCTAGGGTTCAAAGTTTACAGCTAGTCACTTTGCCAAAAAAAGGGTCATTTTTCACTGCAAAACCACGTTGCGTTTTGCGCCGTTTCCTGTCGCGGGCACTAGGCCGACCCGCACAAGTGAGGTACCATTTTTCTTGTAGGACTTTGGGGAACGCGGGGTGGGTGGAAATTTGTGGATCCACGCAGATTCCAGAACTTTCCATCACAGAAATGTGGGGAAAATGTGTTTTATTTGTCAATTTTTTACGTTTGCAAGGGATTCTGGGTAACAGACCATGGTGGGAGGCAGTCAAGTCACCCCATCCTGGATTCCCCTAGGTGTCTAGTTTTTAAAAATGTATAGGTTTGCTAGGTTTCCCTAGGTGCCGGCAGGGCTAGGGTTCAAAAACTACAGCTAGACTCTTCGCAAATAAAGTGTAAATTTTCAGTGTGAAAATGTGGTGCGTTCACCTTAGGTTTTGAGCCACTTCCTGTCGTGGGCACTATGCCTACCCACACAAGTGAGGTACCATTTTTATCGGGAGACTTAGGGTAGTTCAAATCTGTAAAGCAACTGTTATTACCTATTGATTTTTGATGCATTTCTCCCTTCCAAATGAAAGACATTGTGTAAAAAAAAAGTCATTTTGAAAAATGACAAATAATTGTCATGCAAATATGAGTATTCCCAATTTCGAAAATGTGCAAATATGCACTGTTTCTAAACTCTGTAATTTGTTCCCATTTCAGAAATACATAGGTGACTTTCATACCGATTTTTCCATGTATACATTTTCCCACAATATTTGCTGAATACCCGGACCAAAAAAAAAAAACATTACAAAATGCTGCTCAGTTTTCTACTCTGGGTTCGTTGGGCTCTTGGTGAACCTACAAGTCCTATATGTCCCCACAACCAGGAAGGTCCAGCGGATGTAACGGTACATTGCTTTCAAAGAGATGTCATAATTCGAAGAAGTTACAGGTGAAAACGTTGACTCAAAAGGCTGCTTTTTTCAACAAATTTTTAATTTTTCCTATATTTACCTGTAAATTTCTATAAAGAAACCTTGATGGATCTACACAAATGACCCCTTGCTGAATTCAGAAATTTGTCTACTTTTCAAAAATGTATAGCTTTCCAGGATCCATTATTGTTTTTGTACCCATTTCTACCGTTAACTGGAAGGAGATTGAAAGCACAAAAAATAGCAAAAATAGGGTATGTCCCAGAAAAATGCCAAAACTGTGTAAAAAATGTTGGTTTTCTAACAAAATTCTGTCATTCCCTAAAAGCTGGAGAAATGGTGATTTCAGCCCCACAGACCCTTTTTCGATACCATTTGCAGAGAAAAACCCAGAAGCTTTCATTTGCAGCCCGTTTTTCCCATTTTTCACAACAAAAAAAAAAATGTGCTGTATTTTGAATAATTTCTGGGAACCCTCTGGGAGAATCCACAAACCCTGGGTACCTTTAGAATCCCCAAGATGTTGGAGGAAAAGGACGCAAATTTGGCGTGGATACCTAATGTGGTCAAAAAGTTACAGAGGCCTAAGCGCGCACTACCCCAAATAGCCCAAAAAAGGCTTAGCACAGGAGGGGAAAAGGCCTAGCAGCGAAGGGGTTAATAGAGACCCTTCACCTGAAATCACTCTTTCATACACTTTTGACTGGATCGCATGGACCGAACTAGCAATTAATTTTCAAACCTGTCTCTTGCCTTTATATTCCTAATTATTCTTGAACCTTCCCCCCGTTCTCTTCCTCCTGATAGATATTTACCATTCTTACAAAAGTATTGTGGAGGTCACTTTGTTATTAAACAAACATGAACATCAGGACAGGCAAGTGCTTATCACTTAAAAAGCCCCATTAAATTCAGATTAACTTTTAAAGTACAAAAATAACATGGGCTTGCTCATAAACCTTTACACGTGAGAACACGGATGCAAATGCATATAGTATTTCTTAATACATATTTATACTTATGCTCGTTTCTCTCTTTTGTATCTCTCCTTTTTGCTTGTATGAATTGTATTGTATTGTAATTGAGTTTATATACTGCTTACTACTCCTTACGAGGCGTTGAAGTGCTTTTATGTAGCTCACAACTCCGGAACCCATGAAGGAGTAGTGCTGAATTAGTGTAATGAAAAATATGGAAGTGATTTGAGTGGTGGATACATTAGTCTGTTATTTCCATTGAGAAGGATAGTGGAGGAATAGAAGAGTGCAAGGTTTGTATTTATATAGCGCTTGCTACCGCTGATGAGCTGTTGAAGTGCTTTTCAGCAAGTAGCACGCTACAGTGGAACCCAAACAGGATTAGTGGGGAATTAGTATAGGGAAATATGAAATTAATTTGAGCGATGGACATGTTAGTCTGTTATTTGGATTGAAAACGAATAGTGGAGGAATGGAAGAGGAAAGGGTCTATATTTTCATTTCTTCCTTTTTTGAGTTTATAGCAGTAGGAGTGAGTTTGGGATGAGTAAAGGGTAGGTGAGGTTATGAACTTTAACAGGTAAGTACACAACTTACAATCGCAGTCTTTGGGGGTTTGGACAACACAGGGCAAGGTTCAAATGGGCACTAAATCTTCACCACCAGCTGTACAGAGGGGGCCAAGTGCAGAGATTAAAGGTGGTGCCCGTACCCCAATGTTGGTCTAATGATACTGGTGTGGTTGGAGATGCACGGTTTGCAAGTAAGTACCTGCGGTTTGAGAGAGGAGATCCCGGGGGTTTAAGCAAGCACAGGGGGGCACAAGACAGCAACAATCCTATATCACCAGCAGCACAGGGGCGGCTGGGTACAAGATGCAAACACCACGTTTTGCACTCATTGCAAGTGGATAGAGAACCTCAGTTTCACAAAAAAGGGTGTTGGCTCGAACCAGGAGGTTGAACGAAGGTGACCAATGACAGGGCAGGTAAGTTAGGATGTCTCTGGATGCTGAGGCACCATTGGCTGGGATCTCCAAGGTTGGGTGGGCTGAGGATGCATGGGTGCCTTTAGACATCGGAAAATCCTTACCAGAGCCGGTTGCAGTCAGTGGGACCCTTTGATTAGAGGCTTAATCCTATTGGCAAAAATCCTTCGATCCAACATGGAGGATTTCCTAAGGAGCGGGTCACTCCAGCTGGGGGCACCTTTGGGAAGGTGCTGGTAGTGAGGGGACACACCTCTACAGATTAGTAATTTTTCTGCCATCCTTGCCATCAAAAGTGGGACTTGGTCAGGGAGACAGACATCTCCACTAGCTGAATAGACCCTGGCTAGCATAACAAATGGCAGGAAGCCTCTTGGGGCTCACTGCCCTGAATGCTGTTCCTGCTTGGGGATAGGTGAGAAGCACCGCCACTCCAAGCAGGCTATGTTTCTGACCCAGGTGAGCACTAGTTCCCACCTCAAAGCAGCAGGCTGGTGCAGACCAGTCAGCTGCACACCAGAGAGTTGGCCGTTTTTCAAGGGACATCTCTAAGATGCCCTCTGAGTCCATTTGACTATAAATCCAGCACTGGAATCAGTGTGGGATTATTATACTGAGAAGTTTGATATTAAAGTTCCTAGCATTCAGTAAAGCCATCAAGGAGCTGTGGAGTTCGTAATGAAACACTCCCAGCCCATGTACTCGAATATGACTTCTCTGCACTTACAATGGCTTAGATTCGACTTAAACACTGGAGAGGCATATTTCTCATGCAGTTATGCCCACACCTGTGGAGTAGTGCCCCCCTGCCTTAGGGCAGTGAGGCCTGCTAGAGGTGTGACTTACCTATGCCACAGGCAGTCGTTTGTAGGCATGGCACACAGGGATATGTGGATGTCTGCTCTTTAGGTTTAGCTGTACCAGAACACACAATCTGCAATGGCAGTGGGTATGTGTTTGGTGAGGGGTCACTGGGGTGGCACAATACATTAGAGACCCTTTCTACTCACAAAGCCCTTGGTACCAGTAGTACCTTTTACAAGGGACTTATATGTGTGCCAATTGTGGGAACAAAGGTACAGTTTTGGGAAAGAGCACAGGCACTGGGATTCTGACTAGCAGACACCCAGTGCATTATGTCAAAGTGCATCGAAAATCAGGCAAAAGTGGGGGGTAACCATGCAAAAAGGGGCACTTTCCTACACAATAAGATTGGGGATCTCTTAAAAAAAAGCTGAATAAAATCATTCTAAAATATAAAAATAGATTATAGCCTAAGAACATCAGAGAGCTATAGATAAACTAAGATTCACCACTGGTTGATCGAAAAGAATGAATTACTTACCTTCAGTAACGCCTTATCAGGTTGAGACAGGATCTAGCCTCAGATTCCCCAGCCCCAAACTATCCCCAGGTGCCAGACCAGATTCAGAATCTTCTCCAAAGCAGCACCTCTGCACGTCGGCAGAGGACGTCAAGTGACTCCGCAGCGGTGACGTCCACCGGATGCGACGTCGACAGAGCCCACACAAGCCTGCCCCCAATGCGCTGATATCAGTCTCTTCTATTATTATTTTCCGCGCTACGAATGTGGAGCCACTTATTGAAACTGCTATGGAAACAGTGTGATCAAAAAGAACCTTTTTGTAAAATGTTTTTTTTGTTTATTAAAAAATCCCAATGAAAGGCACAAGAGTGCTCAGAAAGGGATCTGGTAGACAAAAGGATAAACCAGTTCACAAAGCGGGGAGAAAAAACATGGGAAAATGCCCATGGCAGAAGGATCGAAAAAGCTGTTGGAAAGAACACTTCAAACCATAATATGACATAGGTTCTCCAAAGGTAGCCAGATCATTAGTGGACGGGGCTGTAGGCCAAGGATAATAGCTAATACGGCTGAGACAAAGCTCCCAGCTACAGAAAAAAGCAATGTAGAGAGCACCAATCAATGCTTTAAGAAAAGCAGTGGGAACAATAACATGGTCATAGGCCACGAGTGGTCAAAAGAAACAATTCAAAAGAAAAGTGAACACTCTGGGACTATTCAACGTAGAAACCACAAAGGAAGGAGGGTTAACCATTAAAAAGAAATGAAGCATAAGTCCTTCTAGGACATGAGGAAAAACGTAGCAATGTAAGAAAAAATACACTCTCTTCTAAGAAAAGCAGCATAACATGACTGTTTATAGAGAACCTATATAAAAGGATGAATAACATATATATAAAGGTACATATCAACACTTACAACATTGGTCATGGCCAGAAGATGTGACAACGGCATGCTGGCAAACAGCCACATGGTACCGTTCAAAAGAGTCGAGGGAGTGGAATATATCAAGCACCTTAGAAAAATAAAAGTAATCAGACATGAAACACTACCGACTGAATGATTACAATTAGGCGGCTGATAGATATCTGAAAAAGAAAACTGCAGGTGAAAAACAACCTCATTAGAATAAAGAAATGAAGACCACTGTCTGTGACTGTAAAATAATCAAGTTGAACAAGGCCAACACAGGGAAGGCCTATTCAGATAACTAGTCCTCATCATAAGAAAGAATAACGAACAGCAAAAGGGGACCTGGCTGAAGCAGCGGATAAAAGACGGTGTAAATAGTTGTGGAAGAGCAAACCCTATACGTGGAGGTCCAACACGAAGGATCAGTACACAAAACAAAATAACTGTTGGAATAGCAAGACATACAGTATAACAAGTGTGGAGGCCATATAAGAAATGTCTTAATAGGAGACAGGACCCATAAAGTGGCCAAGAAGGTATAATCTACTAAATACAGCAACAAACCTTTAGTATACTAAGGCCATGGGGGAGAAAAAACCCTACCTCTTCCAAGGAAAGAAGAGAAAGATAGAGAAAGAAAAATCCCAAAGCAAAAAGAAATCTCTGATTTCCATGGGACAACTTGTGCCCAGTCTTCAACAATTCCTGTGACATCTAAGCGAGGATCCTGGTGTCACCCAAGATCATCACTTTTCATACCCATTAGCTCAAGGAATAACAAACCCCCAAGAGGTAGGACCCTATCCGTACTCTCAAGAAGTGAAGGAAACTCTCCGTAAAAGAGTCCAAAAGGATCACCAAACCTCCTCACGAACAATCCAAGATTCAAGAAGATAAGTAAGATGAAAAACAGCCATAAACCCCTAAGAGGGGAAAAAGGCAACATCTGGAGAACAACCAGTTCAGTAACTATATGTTGGTGTTGGTGTTGGTATAAGAAGTGTCATAGAAATGTTTCCAACAAGCACAAAAACATTTCCCAAAAGTGAAAAGCAACAACAGCTTCGCACATGGCCGAAAGAGATGAAAAACAGCCCATGCAGAGGCATAGAAGAGAAAGTCAGCAGAGTAGTCCACCCATGCTAAGATATGGACAAGGTACGTCCAAAAGAAGCATTGAGAGTAATTGAATGGTAAGCGTTCTCAACATTGCATAGCGAAAGCTAACACAAGGAGTGCTAACGTCTGAAAGAGAAAAAGATGGAACATAGCCTAGGCCAGGATCAGACAAAGCACCCTAGGCTATGAGTTACGTTATAGCCTCTTCCCTTGTGTCTGCTAGGAAAAAAAGGCACCAGATCGAGTAAAAGGAAAAAAAAGCTTGGCTAGTGAGGAGAATACACTCAACAAAACAGTGTGGGGGGGGCAAGGAGAAACCTCTTGCACCATCTTGCCAAAGCACACAATTTGAAGTCTCCTAAAAGGGACACTAAAGTCACCTGGGTAGAAAAGCAAAATGACACCTAGCATCAACAGTTGCTGAAGAGCAGTAGGGACATAAAACAATAAGTCCCAAATAACGCGGACCATAACCGGCCATTGACCATTCAAGAAGTAATACAAAATATCTGCAGGAGGCTGGAGCACCTCACCTGGTGCCACCCATAGGTAACGTCTGAAAGAAAAAGCCAATGAGCACTGCCCTAGAAAGGCTGATATAGGAAAGAAATCAAATAGACTGTACCCCCATACAAGCTCAGTACGGGAGGAAGAAGAGGAGCAGATGGTACATCAAACAGGGTATATGTGTTTTCTCCACCGTGACTGTCCCAAAAATGGCATAAAGCAGAATCGGCGTGAGAGTCAAACGGATGTTGACCATCAAAGGGCATATTCACCAAGGCAGATTCAACAGCCTCCCAAAAACCAGAGGTGCATAGCCAGACCTGCTGATGAAGTGCCACTGAATGAGCCGTGGCACGCCTGACAGAATCAGTGCTGTCCATGCCACATCAAATCAGCAATCTAGCTGCCTGTCAGCCATCATGAAGTAACAGAGTAAGAACGTTCCAGGACTCATCTAGGAGCAAGGGGAGAAGGCACGTGATCGAATCCCACAACACATGAGAAAACTGGCTAAAAGCACAGGCAATATTAAGTGACCACAAAGCAGAACTGATGGAAAAAAGATATATCGACCAAAAGTATTTGTAACCCCTTGACTCCCTGTCTGGATGGATGTCAGGAAGGCCGCTGATGTCGGGGAAGGCTGTAGCAGCCCGAACCTCAAAGCTGTGCAGAGTAGGCTGCCGAAGGAGGCAGACCAGATCTCCAGGGGCAGGACGGTGCCTATGATTTATAGACCAGTCCACTGGGGCCCCCAAAACGGGTTTAGCACAAGAGACCAACAAATAAGTAGGGCTTCACTGCAGGGAAGCACAGGCTCAACAAACATTTGGCCATGATGAAGCACCCTAATTAAGGGGCCAATGGCCACCTCCACAGTAGGGAGCTGCAGTTCCAGAAACACAGCTACACTCCACAGAAGCTCAGAGAAAGCAGAGCTAAACTCAGTAGCGAGGATGAGCGGTAAAACAAACCAGAGGTATGGGAAAACTCAAGGCCACAAGCTTCACCCAGTTCAGATATCCAATTAACCTCCAGAGGAGGTTCGCAGTCTGTGTCATGTTTGGAAGAAACCCCATTTCATCTCCATCTCAATCAAAACACTGGTCTACTGAAGGAGGAACAGTAGGGAATTCCTCCTCTGAAAGGCGGCAATGCGGTGTCAGAGAGGAGAGATATAGTACAGTTGGGCGGCGCCGAAGTTGGCTGATCAGACAATGACCTCGCAGGTGGGAACCCTGAAGGGCAGTGCACCAGAGCTGACATGGATCCGAATGCGGATCCAGGAGGGCTTCAATGATGCCAAGGGGGACCCCACCATGTGGATTCAGTCACAGCTCCTCTGGCCTCTTTGGGGCTAAGACACACACCAGAGGTAGGTGGAGAACCAAAGATAACATGTAGGGAGTGATAATATTCCCTCATCGGGTCCAGAGTCGCCCCGGCTCCAGGGAACACTGGAAGCATGGGGTAGACTCTTGCTCAAACTCCTCAACCAAAGGACGCAGACCGGTATCAGAGAAGCTGCGCGTACCTGGCGAAGGCGGGGATGGGAGGGCCATGACTTTGACCTCTTACCACACGACTTACCCTTGTTCATCTGCATTTATCGTTTGCTTCTACTTTTCTTTTTTCTTTTATGTGACATATATATGTACATGAATGGAATGCCTGTAATTATGTAACTAATAATTCTAAATCAGCCTTGAAAAAGCCCCAAGCCTGCGTGCCATTGATGGTTAAAACACGTGTTGGTTGGTTCAAGTTCTATGCTGCCTCACAATTAGAAGCTTTCATTTGTTTTTAACTGCATTTAAATAAACATATGCGATGATTAGTACATAACCTCTGGCCACTGTTTTACTCATGGAGTATCAAACAACATCTCTATTATTATTATTAAGAATAGTTTTCTATACCTTACTTAGATATGTTTCATAGTTGTGAGCATAGGTTTTATGCCCTTTTAGGGTAAGCAATCAATGCTGTCAACGAGCCAATCATAGTCAGCGTAACTCCTGAACTATTACCCCCTTCAGTGGAGGACCAGCATTTGTAGGTGCCAGAACTTTTGTTGCACAATGTTGAACAATGCCTGGAGTTTTAAGTTTAGTGCTTGAGAAACCTGGGATCAAACCGAAATCTTTCAAGGCATGTTTAATAAGGTTGCCTTTCTGCAAGCTCAGACACACTGGCAAATTGACTTCGGAGGATTTTGAGTCTCCGCATGATTTTTGTGTTGCCTCAATAAAGTCCTGTTAGAAATGAGGGGGCTCTGGTTGACGCAGGTGTGAACCCACAACAAGCAGGGACCCTTTACTTCTTGTCAGGGCGAAGGATGACTCCCCAGAATAACCCCTGCTCACCCTCTAGGTGCGTGGCGCGAGCAGTCTAGGCTAAGTCTCAGGCGTACACGGTTAAGCAAATGCAATTACACATACAGTAAACCCCTTGCATGCACCACAAACGGACACCAATCAGGAAGTATATGAAAATAAGCTTTTATGTAGTTTCAGCAGAGTTAAATACAAGGCCCAGTAACGTTGAACTGATGGGGCCACAATTCTTGGAAATACGGTCAAGTTCTCTTGGTTTTACGGAAAGTTCTTTAGGCGGGCCCAAGGTAACTGTAGGCCTCAGCGCACTTCGTGCTGAGGCAGCGCCCAGGGAGCACACAGCAGATGACAGGGAAATAAGAACGTTGCGGACCCTGGATCCGATGCGAGCTCGCGGTCGAGTTCGTAAGTACAGTACCTTGTTTCTTGACGCAAAGGCGGGTGCGGGATTTCAGCGGCTCTTCGACAGAAGAGCGAGGCGGCGTCCGGGGCTCCCACACTTCACGATGGGGGTCTGATCTTCAGGCTCACGACAAGAGCGGGGTGTTGCAGGTGGCGGGTGAACAAAGCGGGGCAGCCGGGCACGCAGATGCGTCCGGGCCGTCCGAGGCTTGGAGATGCTCACAAACGCCGATTCCGGCGGGAGGGTGAAGGTGCACAGCGAGCCTCCAACGAGCGAGGTGACGGGGCAGCCCAGCACAGCGTAGGGGGAGCGGCTCCGATCGAGCGAGGCTCTTCCCAAGGCGGGGGCGGCTAAGCAGTCCAGGTCACGGCTCAAGGAGGGACTGGGGCACGAGGGTCACAGCTCCGGCGAGGGAAAGGACACCACAGTCCAGCAGCAGGCGAGTGAAGATCAGGTAGAGCCCAATGGTCCTGGGGCTCAGTTCAGGGGGCAAGCTCAGTTCCAAGCCCTTGGAGATCGTTTTTGGAAAAGCACAAGTCTTGAAAGTAAAAGTAAAGTAAAAGTCTTCAGCAACAGTTTCTCTTCTCTCCTTTGGTAGCAAGGTCACCACTGCAGGCCAATCCCCCAGGATAGGGACAGTCTTCCTCCTACAGCTTTCCCGGTGCCTCCTCCTCAGGCAGAGATTCTTCTTGGTCAAAAGCGGATCTAGTTTCTTAGGAGCAGGGCTCCTCCATTTATACCACAAATCTTTTGTTCTCCCAGGCCAGGGGGGCCTTTGCCTAGTTCAGTCCGGTTCCTGAGCACTTTGTTTACGTGATGCAGGCTTCTTCTTTCAGAGTGCAGGGCAGAGTCATCAGACGCTCCACAGGGGGTGGAGCCGGCATTGAGGTAGCGGAGCACTGTCCTATTCAAAGCCTAGGAGCACTCCTCCCACCCATCTACCTGTCGATCGTCCTATTCATACCAGGCTACCTAGCCCTGCCCATCTGGGTTCCCCCAGCCCTGTCACTCACACCAGCCAGACATCAGATACACAACACGCAGGGGCGGCTGAAAGGTTTAGGCAAGCAAAGGCCAACTTTCTAAAAGCGGCATTTGCAAACCCGGAATATTAAAATAAACCTTGCGAAAAGATGTACCTTATTATTCCGAGTTCAGGCATACTAAACTTGATCTCCTACCATGTTCCCTGGGTCGGTTAGGATCATAGGGTGTAATAATCCAGGCCGCCCATACTGGCCTATGAGAACAGGGTAGCCTTGCAGTAGTGAACACCAAGATGGCGGTAATTCACTACTAGGACATGCCACGCATCCCGGCTTGTCCTACCTTAGGCGTACAATGCACCCTGCCCGTGGGCCTACCAGAGGGGTGACTAACATGCAGCTAAGGGAAGGTTTCAGGGACCGGCAAGTGTGGGCACTTGTCGGTCGGCGTGTCAGTACCAGACTGCACGCAGGTTCTGCGATGGCAGACCTTAGACGTATTTTACTGGCCGCATCTGTGGGTGGCACAACCCGTGCTGCAAGCCCACCAGCGGTGTTTGCCTTTACATGCCCTGGCGCTCCTGGCGCACTTTACTGGGGTCTGATAGTAAATCAAATAATCCAATCATGGAATCCAACCAACATATACAATTTACATAGGGAGCACTCGCACCGTGACACTGGTTGGCAGTGGCACAGCGCGCTGAGCGGCCAACACCATAAAAACACATGAGGCACAGCGACAAAAAGAGGAAGGGAGACTCACGCCAAGGTGCCAGGTCTAACAAGTCCGCTTTACAAAATGTGGTGGTAAACTTGGTGGATATGGAGAACTTGGATATTCACGTTCCATCTTGTTTAAATTGGATTAAATGAATGGCCAAGATTAAGTTAGAAAATGATGAAAAGTGATTACTTGGAGTTGTACTGGCCTAAGGGCCCCACCTATAGGGTGTGCACCTTGTGTCTGTTGAACCACACGGTTCGCCGGTTTTGCTGCAGTATTTTTCCCCCCACAGGCAGATCTGAACCAGGAGCTGCAGCCGGACATCAATTTCAGCCAGAGAGCATTGTTTGAAAAAGACGTTGAAAGTTGGATGTGCATTCTGCACCATATTGTAATTTGCAAAGTTTTCTGTCCAACTGACAGTTCACACCTCACGAAAATAATTTTTTTTAAATGTACAAGCTGACTGGTGACATTCAATCTCATTGCATGTTCAATCCCAAGAATGCATTGTAAATTAATTTGTGTTTATTTAATTATGGCTATATAGTGAGCACACTTTGTCAAGTTCATAACATTGTTATTGTTTACACTTGTCTATTTTATTTCATTTTATTGTTTCATGAGGGGGGAGTTATGTACATTTTATATTGTATCTGTCGTATTTAAATTGGATTAACCCTTGGGTCACTGTGGTACTAATTGAGTTCACGTTTAAAAGCTTTTGTTAAAGTTGGTTGTGCACATGAAGGATGGTTGGGGTCACGCGTTCGTGGCTGCGTTGTTAATTTATGGTGTTTCCTTCTGAGACATCTTTCGATTTAGTTGCGGTGTTTCCGATATTAAAGTGGTGCACTTGTTTCTTAGATCACGAGGAGAGATTCCTTGTTCATAGGTACACAGTAAGTTATTAATTTTTGTTTTCATTTCATTGGGTGGAGCGGGTTTCACCTTTTTCAGTTTGATGGCGGGCATGCATTTTATCATTGAGCATGTTTACACACACGGGTTATTTCAGTTGCAGCACTAACACGTTTTTACTGAGTTCATTATGGTCACTTGCATGTAGGTTATTCGATTTTGCTGGGGTCAGATTTGGTTATTCTTTTTCGCATAATTTTCTTAAACGTTAATATTTAGTCGTGGGGATGCTGAGGCCTTAATTAGCTTCTCAATTAAATGCAAATTGGTAGGTGTCGCTTCAGCAGCCATATGTGCGGTTATTAGGGAAAGTCACACGAGGTGCTGATTACTTGGGTTTGACATGACATGGTGGCGCTGATTATAATGGGACGTTGTCCGTAAAAATGTTTTACAGTTACCCCTGAAGAAGCGACATGCATTAGGCTTAATTTAAGGATGAAACTCTTGCTGTTATATACAGTGGAACAAACTATGGATTAGGGGTAGTCATGTTTTGGAATCATCTCAAAGCCAATAAAATATGAAGTTCTTGAATAGTCACCTTTCATCTTGTTTAAATTGGATGAAATGAATGGAAAAGATTAAGTTAAAAAATGAATAAAAGTGATTACTTGGAGTTGCATGGGCCTACGTACCCCACCTATAGGCAGTGCACCTTGTGGCTTTTGAATCACCTGGTCCACCGGTTTAGCAGAAGTATTCTTGCGCCCACAGGCAGAGAGTGAACCAGGAGCTGCAGGACATCAATTTCAGCCAGAGAGCATTGCTCCAAAAAGACGTTGAAAGTTGGGTGTGCATTCTGCAACATATTGTCCATAAGCCTGGTGTGTCATAACCTGGACAGTTATCAGCTCATTTCAATGTGCAGTCTCCAAGGTTGGAGTGATTTTCTGAGTCTTGGGTAGTTACATGTTGTTTCCAGAGATCGCTTCATTAAGGTTTTTTATCCGTCGAAGCTTGTTCCTAAATTCTTGACATTATGAACATGTGCTGAGGAGTTACTTGGCTTTAATAAATTGCTGCACTAAACCACCAGTGTGAGGATGGAATGTGGTTGCAAAATTGTAAATGACCCTGCACTTCCTCCACATGGCACTCAAGTAGGTGGGTGTGAAATTCACTTCTCCATACAAATCATGGGGCAGATTTATGACGTCTGGCGCATCTCTGCTAATCAGCAGAGATGCGCCAGAAGAGTTGCGACGCATCTGCCCACCCGTGCGCCACCATTGATGCACCGCATTTACAATGCAGCGCACCAGTGGCACTCGGATGAGCAGATGCGTGACGCATCTCCTGTCGGAAAGGGGGCGCATTGCTGGAGTTGCGTCGCAAGCGCGACGCAGCTCCAGCAAGGCTCGGGGGTGCCCTATCCCTTACATGCTGTGTCAATCCTTACGCCTGCTTCAAGCAGGCGCAGGGTTTTGACGCAGCATGGCCTTAAAAGTGACTGAGTGAAATTAGGTAGATTTCACTCAGCCACTTTTAGGAGGCGTTCCTGCACCGGAAGGCCCCCCCCCCCCGCTCCAGAACGCCTACATGTGGCGCAGATGCGTCACGTTGTAAATACCCCGCAGCATGGCGCAGGATTTGCGCCGCCGCTGCATCACAAAAGTGACGCAACGGCGGCGTAAATGAGGCGCAATGGGCTCATAAATCTGCCCCCATATCCTTAGGAATGTTCCTGGCTACCAATGGTACTTCCTTTGATAGTTCTTGTCAATAGGTACATACAAGTTCCAAAAGTTGTTTCACCATCCAGAAAATCATGAATGTTGATTTCCATGCTCTCAAAGGACACTATTAGGATTTGCAGGTATACCACAGAACCTTTGACCTGACCACCATACATGCTATTCTGTTCTAAACTGTTCCAGGATTAGCAAACGTTTGGCACTTCCATGACATCTTGCTGTCTCTAGTTGCAAGAGTAGAGCTTCTCTCCCATTTACTTGATGTGCAGACATGGCTTCTAGTTAACCTTGTGAATCAACTGCAACAGAATGTCCCTCCAGCACTGGGAGACTGTCCCTTTCTTTCCTGTTCCAAATTTAGAATCTCTGAGGTGTCAATAAAGCAGCCCATATCAGATGCCACCACAAGTATCGAGTTGTTTCTGAGTTTGAGTATTTCTGGGTTAGATCTGCTGGAAGACAGGATTAAACTTGGCCCTTTACTTCTCTGGGTAGGGAATTGAGGGAAACAAGAAGCAGACTTCTTTAGGAAAGTATTGTCTTTTTTTGAAAAGGCCTTGTCGATCCTATGGATTAATTATGTAAAAACCTGCGTTGTTGCTCTGGGATTACCTGAGTTATTCCACAATCGAGAATTTATAGAATCATGATCTAAGAGTCAGGTCAGAGACTTACTCCTGCAGAGGCAAGCGAGAGCTGGCATGGAAGAATTTCAAAAGTTATGATCCAATTCCAACTATAGTTTAATTCTGCTATCGCATGGGTCTGTGCTTTACCTTGCAGGCATTCTAAATACTGAGCGTAGATTTTATCTTATATATAATATCATCCCTTTTTTAGTGGAATTTCCTCTGCAGGCTGTCTGGTTTCCAATTCTCCTGAACTAGCCCTGTAAAAATCCTCCCACTCAAAGCTCGATGCACTTTTTGCTTTTTTGTGAGCTGTATTCATGTCTGTGAAAATTCATTGTGCCTCCAAACTTGCACGCTGCTATAATTATACAACTACAACACAATGTAGTGCTTGTTTTTCTGCAACAGCTAAGTAGCCTGAGCACCTGCATTGTGGTGGTTAACTATATATGCTGTGCTCTCGTTGGTAGAAAAGGATACAGGGCATCATAATGCTATTTTGTATCCTTTTATGTTTTGGGTCGTAAGGGTTATTTTGTATATGTATTATTCATGGACATTCTCCGATTGTGGATTTTATGCAAGGAAGTGGGAACTGCTTGACTTCATTCTGATTTTCTTTTTGTAATATGTATGTAAAATGAAATGTTTTTATCTATTGTTGTGCACTTTATGGCTACTTTAGCTGAATAAAGTTTGATTTGATTTGAGTACTTTTATGATACAGTATGCAGTAATTTGTGAGAATCTGTCTCTTCTCTATAAAACACATCCCTGTTAGTCCTGATATCCAACAAATATGCAAGCCTTCCTGGACCGCCCATGCAGCCATGGATGCAAACTATGCACCTATGCCTTGCAAGAAACACATGACATTTTATACATACTTAAAGTTCAAAAGGTACTGGATTGGGGTTATCACAAAGCTTCTGATCACTGAATCCTTCAAGCATGTATGCCTCTTTCAGTCACTGTCAGCCAGTTACAATACTGGAATGTTGAGAGCTCCATTGAAGACAATGAAGTGGCTCTCGGCTTATAATGTCTGGTGTAAGACTTCTGCTTCAGCATTCCAATGTTTGTCTTTCTGTTTCTCCCTTTTTAATTCAGAGCATTCTAGCCGCAGTGTGTGGAATGTTCAAATAGTCTTATAGTCATTCTGCCTCATTCTACTCCGGTTGTTAAAGGCCCGCTCGCTCGTTATAGATCCTCGCCTGCAGCTCGGGCATCATAACTTAGGTTCAGGGCTTTTCACAACTGGTATAGTCCTTGGCAGTGGGCTATAAGGTTATACTGTAAAATCGCCTCAATCACAGTATGAAGGCAATTAAGTACAGATCCTGCCTTCTCCTTGCAATGCAACCTTGGCTCTTCCACATAACCTCTAATACCTTAAATGACATCAACCACCCAAGCACCTGCAACTAAATGTTGTAGTGTTGTGCATGTTTCTAATCTTTCACACCACACATGTAACTTGCCTCCATCAATTTGCAATTCTATCTTATCAGACCCAGGTTTCAGGAGATTGCACAAATTATATTAAAAAATGACAGTAAGCCACTCTCCAGCGTGTACGTTTAACCAGGCATGTGCCTGTTCATAATCACAACTGCTTCCAACCCTCAGTCTACCCTATTAACACAAAGTCAGACTCATCTACTCTTTTAGGGGTATACACATCCCCCATCTAAAAGAGTGGAGTACTTCCCTGTGGTGCAATAAAAAGGTGTGGCTGGTGATCTTTTTTGCTTAAGGATTTGAGTGACTTGATGGGCAAAAAGCAAGTGAGAGTGAGACTAATATAGGGCAGAATGGTAGGAATTAATGCTCAAGATGGAACCTGGGTCTTTACATACATATTGTGATTGGAATCCTAAGAACGTATTTAATGGAATACAATGTATTGCTCTTTCAACTCTTGAGAACATTGGCGAGAGATCATCCAGTGTTAAATATCCTGAAATACAGGAGTATTTCAAATAATGTTCTAGTTTTTCAGGCAACAGAAAAACAATTGGGAATTTTTACAGCAAATATTTCAGATGTTGAAACATAAAGCAAGCATAGTATGAAGTTGAGATAGTCACCTTTTGCTGCAATATAATTCGTTTTAATAACTTTTTTGTGGTTCTATGATTGACCTTTGGGACAAACAACAGCCATCTTTTGCTTTTAGCATTTCGAATATGTAAAAAAGAGATCCATAAGTTATGAAGCAACCAACTGTCTAGTTGAAATTGACTTACAGCTTATCTCCAAAAGTGGTCAACTGGCTTCTGTGTAGGTGTCCCAAATTCTAGAATTACATTTAATGTGATATTTGGGTTAAAGTACCCTTTCCCATACATTATAAGGATACTGCAAGTCACTAAGCAGTTTAGTGAACATGTAGAGGAATGTGGCCAAAATTCCAATTCCTTTATAAGGACATTCAACTATGAGGTGACTTGCCATATCACTATACTGTACTTCATGGGGCCCTTTATTTCTTTTAATCACCCTACCCACAAACTGCTGGAATCCTTGAGGCTGGATTTACTTATGTATCATGCAATACAGGGCAGCATGCACAGTACCTACTAAGATATGGTATCCCTTCTGCTCCCTCCTAGTTCCGACGCACTGTGGCCTGCCTAGCACCAATGCAGGCACCCTTGCGACATGCTGTAAGGGTGCCTGTGTTATGGGCAGGACTGTTTTTGTGAAGGAAGGGATACCTTCCTGCAAAAACACAATCCTTTGAGGCTTTTCCCTATTTTGATGCCTGCTGTAGAATACAGCAGGCATAGAAAACAACAAGGTAATTAGGAGGACTAATGATATTTCAGATGTTAGCCTTCTCTGTGGTATACGTAGGAATTCAGCACAATCCCAGGTTTACTATCTTTATGGCTGCGTCACAAAGGTGGTGCAACCACAGTGCATAATGTTAATAAATCTGGGCCTTGGTGTGTTGCTCTTGCATATGAAAGAGATAGGGTGTTTGCTGACATGGTGAATAAAATAGAATCTGTACTTTAAAGTTAAACACGGCAAAGAACAGTTAGATATCTGTTGCAAAAGGATATTAGAATCAGTTTCTTTCCTATGATTACTTAAAGCGTGGAAACATAAGAACATTGCCATAATTATCCCTTTTCTCCTGGTCACTGTTCATCTAGAAAAACAGAGCAGAAGAAGAAAAAGCCAGGTTTCGTTTTCACTGTTTAAACTGCAATGTTAATTATATGTGGAGTTTTGCCTTTCCCTAGGCTACTGGCTCTGGCAGAAGCCTTTATGATGTCAGAGCTCAAATGTAGTAAGTTATTACAGTCAAGCAGCTATGCCATTTCTTTATTATAGGTGAATATATATGTTACAAGTCACCTACAAAAGAGGAATTAGAGACAGCTTTTTATATAGGGATTGCAGGGCCCCATGTATTGACTTAATGACCTTAGTGAAACCTATAACAAGGAAGAGTATTTTGTATGACAGGTACAGACCAAGTTGGAAGAAAAATTTCATTAACTGAAGACAAAATGTTCTAAATTGAACAAGGAGCAATAAAAAGGTCATAGACTTGGGGCTTATAGTTGCCAAACAACTACTCACATGAAGATGGAAATCCCCTGAACCTCCAGCTGCGGAGGCCTGGTTCCAATCACTTCTCTGTTGAGCGCAGGGGGAAATATAGCGCTCCGTTGCGAAGACGCTGTGGGGATACGGAAACAGCCGCTGGCGGCAGAGTGGGATGTGATTTTGTCAGACTTTCGCGTATCCTGGCAGAGCTACTCTGAAACACTAGATAACTGCTAAATATAGTAGAGCAAGGGGAGCTTGGAAGCACAAGTAGTAGCCAGCAGGTGCTATGCATAGGGCTTTAGGTATGGTATGCCCCCTCGCATATATCCATGCTACATATGGACTATTCAAGAAACAAGTGTGGCGACGTGTGTGTAATAAAAGTAATAGGTAATAAGAATGTGTGAGGGAAGGTGGGGTAGGCAGAGTACAATGGTGATACATAATTGCCAATATGGTGTGTTATTTTAATCACTTAAGAATGGGAGGAAGGGAAAATGCACTGTTTTCTTGTTATACCAATGTTATGTTGCATAATGTTTCTGTTTAAACTCGATGTGAATCACAACTACTGTAAACACACTAGACATGACTCTGAGATAATCATTTGTGGTGTGTCGCAATACGAACTAGCTTACATAAGTCTACATGTGTAAATCGTAACATGTTGTTTGATGTATGACCTGACATGTGAAAAATCTGAAACTCAATAAAACAAATAAAACATCTTTTTTTTTAAAGGAGCAACAAAAAGGCAAAGATTATAATGGTGGAGCAGAAGGCTTATGCCAGCCATTTTGGATGCTCTGTTTCCATGCTCTAATATTGGTGCTCTGTTGCGTTCAATTGAGCTCTCAACATTACAATGTTGCAATATATGATTTAAAAAACATCTCTTCGGCCCTGTCTGGAAATGCAGGGCTAAATCCTGTGCCCTGCGTAAACATATGTTTGCACTGGATAGGAATTACAAGTTGTGTGATAATTACCACACCCTCACAGTTTTACCCTCACAATTTTAGACAGGTCAACCCAGCAGCAATTTAACGGGGGAAAGGCCAATGAAAAAGCCGAACCACGTGGAATTTGATGTGTTATATACCGATTCTGTATGTTATGCCTCATTTGCAATGTAAAAAGTAAGGCTGGAGGTATTTACCTCAAGTGTTAGAAGGGTCGCTACGGGTTAATGGTATTTAATACATGTAGCAAATACCTCAACTATTCTACCTATCTAGTAATGAGGGCCTTAGTGTCAGCCCTGTTATTCATACATAGTAGACACTGACAGATTTGAATAAAGCTATAGGTTGTGACTTAGGCTTGTGGCAGTAAATTAACTAGAAAGTATTTTAGAAAATCGGTGATCTTTGAAAGGCAGGCTTGTCCGAGCTAAATGAAAAACAGAACTATTCTCAGAACCAACTGGTGGGAGAGCTGCTGAAAGCTTGTGCCAGGCTTGAGCTGCAGTCGGGCATAGGCTCAGCTCGACATCCTGTTGGAGCCTCAAGCCCAAAATGAGCCATGCTTTTACGTGGCTTCTGCCTGCCATGCTTCCTCTACCCAGGATGTGGCATCACGGCCAGAGCTGCAGACTTTGGAACTGGGGAACCTGGTTTGAGTCTCAATGTTGAGTCAACATATGTTGATTCTGGACAAATCTCTTAATTTCCCTATGCCTATGATGCAACTGGTGCTCAGGTAAACCTCTCCAATTACTTTGAGTCAAGTTTGCGCTATATAAAATGTGCACAGAGAGGTTAAAACAAAGTGGTAACAAAAAAAAGCAAAGACAAATAGGCACCCATTTAGTAGCTGATTGATACAAAGGGCCATCAGAAAACCTGGTTACATTATGGCTTCTCTGCTTAAATTGTATGATATTGAGGTAGTGTTATATTTAGCCAAATCTACAATTAATTTTATTATCCCATATGAAAGTACTTTCAAATATGTGAGTTCAGAACACCAGTTGTACAAAACCCTATTGTGTTTAATCTAATAGACTGTAATGTTATCCTGTAATAATCTGGGCCAGGTGAAGGGAATGAATGGCAACTGTTTTGCCTCTTAGTTTACAAATGCCTTATGTTCAAAACCTACCATTTTAATAAGCTCTTCACAGTACAGTGCTATAACGTAATGTAATAATGTCAAAGCTCTCACATGTTAAATAAATACACTTTTTAAAATTTTGAAGACGTAATCATATTTTAAGTGTTGTTTGCTGTATGATTTACATATCAAATATTTTCAGAGTTCGGCTCATGCACGGACTGTGAGCAGTGGCGGCCGGCATAGCTTGCAGGTGGCGAGGCGTGTGTAGGGGGATCGTGCGGAGGTGGATTTTCTCACTTGGCGTAAAAATAAAAAATTTTACAAATAAACTTACCTTGCTGCCGGCCGGGTCCCGTGTCTCTGCTCCTGCGCTTCTTTTGCACATCGAGGAACAGGAAGCAGGCCCCACTGACCAATCACAATTCTCAAGGGCATATTATCAAGCCCATTATCGCCGCTTTAGCGGCAGTTTTCTGCCACTAAAGCGGCGATAATTTTAACGCCATTTCTTGATAATATGCCCCTTTATTTTTCCATGTTTTTTCCCTCTTTCTATGTGTGCTGCATTATTCAGCACACAAAGAAAGGGGAAAACGCCTTCTTAGGATTGTTCCAGTGCAGGAAGGTGCCCCTTCCTGCACAAAAACAATCCTGCCGACAACATGAACACCCTTGCCCATGGTGCAAGGGTGCCTGGGATGGCGCTAGGCTGCCGAAACGGCACCAGTTAGGGGGAAAGGACAGGAATTCACCATATTAGATACATACAGTGCATTTCGGCCCTTTCAATTTGGCGTAGGGCAGCAACAAGGTGACTTGCTGTGCTGACCTTCATCAAATACCCATAAATGAGGCCCTATATGTGTGGATTTATATTGCAGTGTTTGTTTATATTCATGAGCGGATAGTTTTGATGTTTATTTCAGTGATATTTTATCCTGACTGAAAAAGAACTTAAATGTGTTACAAGTACAGGACATTTTCCGGTCAAAGTAGACCATTGTATTCTGCACCTGAGCTAATAATCAATATGCTAGTCCTAGATCGGTACATCACCAAATTGTTCGTTATATTAGTGTGTTCTATGAATCAGATTGCCCTAAATAAACTTGCCTTTTTAGAGTACATCCGTTTCCAATGTGTGGTGTACAACGACAGGTTGCACGTTGTCCACTGGGGGGCGCTGCTGCTCTTCCTCACTCAAAGGCGGGGGACGTCTTTGAGGCTTATAAACGGAGCATTCAGATGTAGCTCATTTATATTTCAAAGTGCACTTCCACACACAACAATAAGAGAACTGCATTTCAGTGTAGTGCAAGTTATTTATCAGACGGGTCAGAATTGTACAACAAAAGGCTGTTTCAGTTCAGATTTGCCGTTTTACTTATTCATTTTACCGTAGCGCACACGAAAAAGAAAATAGGAAAACCAAATTGATAGAAGCACCCTGGAAACTCCTGATGTCTGCGGTGCACCGCCGACACTGTGTGTTGTGCTCTCTGTGCGGGTTTTGTGTAGTTTACCTCGCTTTAAAATAGTGGGTTTGTGAGTAAAGCACCTGACACAAGCTAAGGGCAAAATGTGTGGGAGGAGGGCTAGAATGCACGCGGTGGGTATGTATGTGTTACTGTCATCCCTCAATCAGTAATTTATGTTTTCCTTCAGTTAGACTCTTCTATTATTTATTGTGCAACATAGCAAGA
This sequence comes from Triturus cristatus, assembly GCF_964204655.1. Taxonomy (NCBI): domain Eukaryota; kingdom Metazoa; phylum Chordata; class Amphibia; order Caudata; family Salamandridae; genus Triturus; species Triturus cristatus. The sequence continues at coordinate 1,336,399,157 of NC_140591.1, forward strand.
CTAGACATTTATGATACTAATATAACTGGTGGTAGATTGCTTTGCTTCTTCTCATAGTATTACTTTGTTTTTTTCTATTTACTTTAAAATGCTGATCTGCAGTTGCTACACCTCATACACCATAAATCAATGGGGCTTATTCTCAAGGATCTATCGCCAAGTTATTGGCACTTTATCGCAGCCAAAGTCGCGATAAATTTAGTGCCCCATTCACAAGCTGGTGCAAACAGCCGATATCACCAGTTTAACTGCGATAGCAGCTGCAAAAAACATCGCCACAGATGAGCCCGGAAACTATCGCTAATGAGATGCAGAGTAGGCGTTCCTGAGCAAAAAGCCGCGACAACATCACACCGCAACATTCTCAACGACCAGCCAGATCGGTGATAAGACCACAAAACAGGCGATAAGGCGCGTTAGCAGCAGGAAATTAACACCTGCTCTGACCTGGTGCAAAGTCGGATGACAAACTGCACAAGAAAAGGGAGCCCAGCCCACAGCCACTCCTGAAGAACGACAGATGCCATGGAGCTACTCATCATGCAGCTCGGAGCCTCAACAGTTGGAGGGGCAGTTGCGGCAAGCTTTCAAGAAGGAATGTTGGCCATCAGTGCATGGATGGCAAACAATTGCCTCAAATTAAACTCAGACAAGACGGAGGTGATGATCTTTGGTCATCTCTCCCCAGGCTGGTCCCCTACATGGTGGCCAGAGAGGCTGAGATCACCTCTATCCCCTGTCACAAAGGTCAGAAACTTGGGTGTTACGTTTGACAATAAGCTGTCTTTCATACACCACACCAACGCAGTTGTCTCCTCATCCTTTTATGTCCTCAGGATGATAAAAAAACTCCCACCGTTTCTCCCAATCAGTGCTGGTAGAACTCTCATCAGCACACTGGTTTTGTCGAAGGTTGACTACTGTAATGGTCTCCTAATCAATGCCCAGGAAAGGGTCCTGAGTAAGCTACAACTGGTGCAGAATGCAGCTGCCAGGATTCTGTCAGGCACCTCCAAGTTTAAGCCGATATCCAAGGTGGTGCTACACCTCCACTGGCTGCACAGAAGAAGCAGAACCAAATTCAAGGCATTATGAATCGCATACAAGGCAACCCACAACACAGGACCTGAGTTTCCGAAGAAAGCTCTCTGCTCATTCACGCCCAGTAGACCCATGCGCTCATCAGCAGCCAGCCTGCTGATTGTCCCACAAACAAAGAAAGCCTCATGGGGCGATAGAAGATTCGCCACCACTAGATTGTGGAACGCGCTTCCCCTTCATATTAAGACTAGTCCTACCTTGCTAGCCTTCAGGAAACAAGTAAAAACCTGGTGCTTCAACCAATAAGTCACTCGCTCCACTGCCTTTCCTTTTAGTCCACAGCGCCGAGACACCCAAGGGTATTTGCGTGCTTTACAAGTTGCTTAAATAAAATAAATAAACAGGGCCACAACACCCACCGCAACCACCCCCAGGCCTGTCCCCTCCCCCCCACCAGACAACCACAGAGGCTGCCCAGCCTCACAGACTTAACACTAGAGAATGTCATTGCCCACCACAGACTCAAAAGGACAACCATCCTCCGCATCCTGAACATCATTGCCCACAGGCTGACGGTACCAACACAGTGGACAGCCAACATCCCACCTCAGACAAAGCTGCTGGCTGTGCTGCACCTGTTGGCCTCTGGGACATTCCAACCAACAACCGCCAGAGTCGGAGGAGTCTCACAACCAGCCCTATCCAAATTCCTCACACCTGTCCTGGATGCCATCATCAGCTTGGCACCCCAGTACCTATACTTCCCCCACACTGTGCAGGAACAGCTCAAGACCAAGCAAGGCTTCTTCGCCATAGCTGGATTCTCACACATGTTGGTGGCAATTGACTGCACACATGTCCTACTTGTGCCCTCTGACGACACTGCACACAATTACCGCAACAGAAAGCACATGCATTCCAACAATGTGCAGGCAATAGTGGACCACCGGGGACTCTTCACCAATGTCATCGCCAACTACCTAGGCAGTGTGCATGATTCATACATCTTCCGACAGTCCATCATCAACCGGAGCTTCCAGGATGGCACCTACGGAAATGCAGTGCTCTTTGGTAAGTACTAAATGAACACATCACACACCTCAACTCCACAATCATGCAACTCACAACTCTGGGAATGCACACATTACAAACTCACACACAACATGCCAAACAACATGCTCACCCACCATACACGACAGCACAATGTACTGCGGTAACCTGGGCTAGCCATGTACATGAGCCATCAATGGCATGGCACCTCAGCCACACAATAGCAGAATGTGGGGAGAGGTGGGAACCAGGCATGTGCGAAGGAGGCAAGTGACCCATGAATGAGAATGCACACAATGCCAAGTGTGGCATGGATGTGCTGGACAGACTGCAGTATGCAGACCACAGGCATATCCATGTAGACATATACTGCTGGTGGTGGTAGTGGTGTGGACAGTGGACACAACCATGTCACCCCAGCTAGTGGAGCAGATCACGGAAATGTAGCTTGTTAAGTCCCCCCTGTAAGCCTGTGCAGAGTGGGCTGGCCCGGCGAAAGCCAGGCTAGCGTAGGGGTGTCAATAAAAAGCACATAGTCCTGGGCGTGGTTCTCTTCCAGAATGGTCAACGTGTCTGCCAGGGCTGCGCCTCTCACCCTGCCACGAGGCCGATACCATGAGCGGTGTTGCCTGCGATCCTGTGCACCTGCTGCCCCCAGGCTGCTGGTCCCCAGACCTCGTTTTGCCTGCCCCAGTGCATCCAGGCCTCACTGCTCACCTGCCGACACCGGCGTGTCTCCAAGCGGGCCCACCATGTGCCGGTGCAAGCTCCAAGCCGGAAGCCTGAGACCTTAGCAGCCTCCTCAGACCTTCACGACCTACGCGAGCAAGGCCCGCAGTACTCCTTTCTCATTGACGTACTCCACAGCATACACAGCGGACAAGTAGGTCACACATTTGGAACTAAGTCTTGATTACACAATGGCAGAGTACATATTTTATGGCTGAATTTATGTCACTATACTCCCTTCGATGTGGTGCCACCAACTCTGTGCATAGCATTCCGACCACACATGTCTGTGGGTCCTTGCTGACTTCTTCCTTCAGCCTACACTGTGGTCCAGCAGGCCTCACACCAATCCAATACGGTCCGTATCAGGCAGGACACGGCATCGTCGCAGGGTGCATACCCGCTCAGCTCTGGTTCCTCCACCTCCGTCAACCAGAAATCTTCTCCACATGCCATTTCAATGCCGTGTGTTAGAGATCCAGGAGGAGCTGGCTGCACAGCGGTCGACCCGCGCTGACCGCTGCCTCCGGCCTACACTTTGGTCGAGTAGGTCACACATTTGGAACTGAGTCTTGATTTTGTCATGGCAGAGTTCATATCACAGTACGCAAGGAGAGGAGTAAGAGGAAGAAGCGGTTCAGTCTGGAGGACAAAAGGATCTCCGTTACGGAGGTGATCGAACACTACCTACAACTGCACTGGTGCCACTGACTCTGTGCATTGCAAGACAACGACACGTGGCTGTGGGCCACTGCTGACCACTGCCTCCGGCACACACTGCGGTTGAGTAGGACACTCAATTGGAACTGAGTCTTCATTTCTTCATGGCAGAGTTCATATCGATTATACAGGCCTCATCGCAGACTGCATCCCCTTCCAGCTGCCACTGACTCTGTGCCACGGGAGTCATGGACACTCTCTGGTTGAACTTTGGTAACGTCTGAGTCTATGGCCTGGGAGTTGTCTTCACCTTCATGTAGCTGATACTGAAATGGTAGGAAAAAGGAGACTGTAGCATTCAACTCCTCCATATTGCCTGTTTCTGCCTGCGTCTGCCCTCTGCATCAGGCCCTGGATGGGCAACTTCCACTGTTCCCCGGAACACTCTGTGACATTCTCCTTGGACATCAAAGTGGACCCGCTCATCTCTCGTGGCCCTACCTCGGTGCATTGCAAGTCACCGTCCCGTAGCGGTGTGCCTGTGCCGGCCGCAGTGCATCCTGGGCCACTAACTCGTTGCAGATCAAGTCCTGGACCCTTGCTGTTTGTACTTTGAACTTCTGATTGTCTGATCACTGTTGTAGTTGTTGCCAGCACCAACCAACCCCTGAGGAGTGGCTTACACTACCCAACACCCATCCAGCACAGGCGTTACTGGACGTGTGACCATGGCAATAAAAGGTGCCAGGCGCACGTGCCCGTAGCCAGTTCCATAAATTATCTCAGTGTGTCCGTGTGGGCATTATGTATGCATGAGGGCCCCGGGCCATACCACAGTACATTGTGCTTGTCACCTCAGGCAGTGGGGTAGACCTGGGACATGTAGCTGTGTCGGACCCCCCTGTGAGCGGAAGGGAGTGGACCGGGGTACGGCAGTATGGCGTAGGGGTGTGGTCATTCAACACGTGGCTCTGGGAGTGGTTGAGTTTAGGTCTTGCCAAGGACGTAACTAATGCGTGTGTCTCTGATGTAGTGTCAGTGCCACCCGTCACACAATATACAATGTTGCTGTGTGTCATGCCCCCGGAATGCGGGCTCAGCCGGGGGGTACATGAGGGTGAGCAAGCCTGCTCGGGGTCAGGGATCAGACATGCCAACTGTTGTGTGTGTTGCTATTTCCGCAGCATAAGCCAAAGTTCTACCCTCAACCGCATGGCGAGTTCAGCCAGGCATGAACGTTACATCTGTGTCCATCCTGTCCTTACCATAGGCCTACACACACATGGCCACACACATGGCCGCCCACCTTCAGTGCACAACATCACTGTGTCATTGTCAGGCTTGTGGACGTGCACAGACAGGCATGACAATGGTGTGCCGTAGGGGTTCAAGTGATGCAACCGCACTGCGCACACTATTGAATAGGCTTGGGGGAGAGAGCAGCAGCAGTGAGGCTACGTAATACACATTGGTGCAGCACATTTGCAACAAGCAGTACATGTCATACAGGAATCACAGTCACACAACATATCACACACTAATGAACCAGTGAGCCTGCCAACACATCATGCAGAACCAACTAATGACTAATTGTCTCTCTGCACTGTCACAGGTGACCAAGGATATGCACTCTGCGCTTGGATGATGACACTCCTCCAAGCCCCAAACACACAGGCCCAGAGGCAGTACAATGCGGCCCACAAACGCACCAGGGGCATCGTGGAATGCACATTTGGCGTGTTGAAGTCACATTTCAGGTACCTGAACATCACAGGTGGAAGGCTCCTGTACAGCCCAGACATCGTGTGCAAGATGATCATTGCATGCTGTGTGTTGCACAACATATGTGTACGCAGCAATGCCCCATGGATACAAGTGCCAGATGCAACGTACGATGATGATGAACTTGAGGCAGGTGGACCACACCCCATTGCAGCCGCAGCAGGAATAGCCCTTAGGGACATCATCATTGACAATTTCTTCACATGAGCACGTCACATTGTGACAGTCCTTAGCAATCAAGGGACAGTAAAAAATGACCACAGGCACAGCATGTGCAAATAAATCCATTCCAAAAACACATTCCCCGAGTGCATGTCACTCATATGTACAGGCACATCACTCAGACAAGTGTAGTGTTAACAATTTTAAGGTTTGTTCATGGACGGTGGATGTGTCACCTCTGTGCAGAGAGGCTGTTTAGGGTGTTACGTATTCAAACTGCCAGTTCTGTGTGTCACAGTTAGTAGGGAATCCCACTCTTCGGCGTTTCATTTGTGTCCAAAATCATTCCATTTTGGCTGCCATTTGTGACCTACAGGTGACAAAATGGCTCTTTTTGGGGTCATATATGTACCACCATGATGCATGGATGCCCCCTGTGAGTCAAGTCCCACAACATGGGCAACATGTACGTAAGTGGGAGTTACTGCCCCTACATTTGTCCACCCTTTCATAATTGATTGGTCATGGTCATGACACATCTGTGTGACGGAGGGGGTGCATGTCCCTCGGCAATGTGAAGAGAAGATGCGGTTTCACAGTGTGTTCCATGCATATTTCAGCATTGGCGCAGATTACATGCAGCCACTTCTGAAGAGCAAGGTTGCAACATATTTACAATGATATGGTGCAGCTTTGCGTTTCTCCCTTCGATGGCGCTACACTTAGCAGTTTAGTGCCAATGAAGGCACCCTTGCAGGCCATCAAAGACTTCACCTGCCAGTGCCTGGGCTCCTCTGCTAAGAATCCTGACTTGCCAAGTGGTACCAAATCAAGTTTCTGTGCCTTTGGAAGTGAAAACTGGTGAGCTTAAGGAGAAAATAGTTGCATCGACTTCCAGCGTCTCACCGAATCCCTGTCGCACTGTAAAAATCAACGCATCATTGCTGCCTGCATGGAAACATGGTTCCAGCTTGCCTCATTGATCACTGCCTTCACCGCAGGCTCTAGCTTACCATCTCAGCATGTCATAAGAATCGCCACTGAGTGAGTCTCAAGCTCCGCATCACTGATGTCAGTGATGCCTGCTCTGAATTCGACCCAGCACCTGCTTCGTGGCTTTGGAGTCTAAGCAGTGCCTGCTTCACCAATGTTAAATGATGTAGCGCATCTGGATTTTTTGAAGCATCGCCCTGGGTGCCGAATCTTCATCTGCCCTGCAACGCAGTATTGAACCAAGGCTATGTGTCCTGAAACATGCTCATCACCTCCCCTGGCAGTCTGGAACAACACATCACCTTCCCTGCCAGTAAGGAACTGCCACATCACCTCCCCAGCAGTAAGGAACTATCGCCTCCCCTCCCCTGGAGTGGTGAGAAACTGCCATATCACCAACCCTGTGTAGTAAGAAACTGATGCATCATTTTGTTTTTCCAGTGCCTCTCTTCCCCTGGCCTTGCCTCATATTTGTTTTTTGATTCACCTAAGGTACTTTGTCCAAAGCATTAATTTATTTTGATGGACTAAACTTGCTTAATCATTTAAAAGTGTTACTTGGACCTGTGTATGTTGGATTTTTGTTGATTTGGCCTTGTTTTGTTCAAATAAATATTGGCTATGTTCCTAAACTGGATTGGATTCCTTTTTTAGTGTTTTCTATGTGTTACTGTGTGTCTGTGTGCATATATGTTACACAGCTTGCTTCTAAGATAACCCTGACTGCTTGTGCCAAGCTACCAAGAGGGTGAGCAGGAGTTAGCTGTGTGACTCCCTTAGCCTGACTAGAGTGAAGGTCCCTTCTTGGACAGGATGCAAACCACTGCAAACTGCAGACCCCATTTCCTATATTGGTGATCATCAGTGAGGATAAGACTTGTATTTTACATTCCATACAGTGATTGGTGTACACTACTTTCATATGGTAGAACATTACACCCTAACATAGTGGTTTGATTTTTCTCTTTTTTCCAACTCTTGGCAGCAATTCTAAAGTGCAATCTGATTTTAAAGTGAACATATCCAATAACCTAGGGAATGAGTATACCAAGGAGGATGACATACATATGTGGTTTCTGGGTTATAGTCAGCTTTATACATGCACCTGGTCCCTGAGAGAGATTGGGGCAGGTCTGTGGAACTACTCTGCAGTGGAGAGGAGGGATACAATTTGGCACTAGGGCCCGTAAGTGAGCTTACCTACCCTGTCATTAAGGATGTCCTGATCACTAGGTACGGTCTTAGCCCACAGAGATACCAGATCAAGTTTAGGTAGAATACCAAGCTTGAATCCCAGACCTGGCTTGAGTGTGTTAATGCATTTTGCAGAGCATTGGATGGTTGAGTGAAGGGCAGTGAAGTAAAAGAATGCCAGGGGCTGTACAATTTGTTTGTGAGGGAGCACCTGTCTAGTCTGGGTTTTTCAGAGTTGCACCAGCACTTAATTGACAGTAACCTTGCTGAGCCCTGGAAGCTTGCTCAGGAGGTATACCGCTGGGTGAGTACCAGGGTCTATAAGAGGCTGTGTGTGGGATACTTAGCCAAAGATGGGCAGGGCCCCCAAAGAAAGAGGGAGGGGGAGCAATGATAAAAGTAAAGAGTTCTCTAAAAGGCCAGATAATAGTTCCCAGGGTAAGAATTCCCAACCCCCTGTTTAGAAAAAAAGAGTTGGTTCCCGTCAGGAAAGCATGGAGTGAAGGGACCCCGGTTCTCGGGTTCCTTGAGCTGTGACTCTATCCATACTTGTTGATTGTCTGCTGGGAAATGACCTGGAGCATTCTGCCTGGAAGGAGGTGAAGCTCAGGTCACACTTGGAGATGTTGGGACTGCCGGAGTGGGCATGCATGACCACATGGTCCATGGCAGAAGGACCTGGAGCCTGAAGTAGTGGCCTAGGTGCCTGCCAGGAGAAGAAGGGGCAAAGGGGTGTGGGAAACCTGCTGCTGAGATTCCCATGGTCTAGGTGGAGGGGGAGCCTGAGGGCGATGCCCTTGAACCTACAGGGGAAGATGTAGCTGAACTGGGAGACCTGCCTAAGCTGACCAATTGGCTGTGGGTAGGAGACCCCACTAGAGACGAATTCTGCGTGGCGTAGAAAGAGAGTCTCACTCTTATGAGTCTTCAACAGCAAACTAAGGACCAGACAGCTATTAACACCTCAGGACCTCGCCTGATCTATTAGGAGAATGAGCTCCTGTATAGCAAGCCTAAAGTTGACTATGTGCTTATGGTACCCAAGTGTTTTAGAGCCTTTCATCTGGCTCATGATGTGCCTTTGGCAGGTCATTTGGAGCAGGACAAGACCTTTGAAAGGCTTGCCACCCACTTTTATTGGCCTCAAATAAGAAAAACCTCAGATGCATACTTTAGGTCTTGTCAAACCTGCTGGCCAATAGGCAAAGCTGGGAAGAGGTGCAAGGCTCATCTCCTACCGTTTCCTGGCGTGAGCACCCAGTTCGAGTGGGTGTGCATTGACGTTGTGTGGCCACTGCATGCCAAGACAGTCTTGGGCAACAGGTTAGTCCTGGTCTTAGTGGACCATGCCACCTGGTTCCTATTATCTGAGGACAGTGAATGCACCCACTCTGGCCAGGGCACTGATGGGTTCTTTACCCTGGTGGGTTTCCCCAAGGAGGTGGTATCTGACCTGGATATCAACTTCATGTCCTTGTACTGTTAAGATTCTGCCAACCCACAAGAATGGTGCGAGTCTTGCCCATGCTTCCACTAACACTATCAACAACATGCCCATCCTTTATACCTGGGTACGCTCTTGGCTGGAACACCATTTAAGACCTTAACACTCATGGAGGTTATTAAAGTCCTGAAAGCATGTTGCTGACTGATATTATGTGTTCTTGTTTCATTTATGTCCACAGGATGCAGTTCGGACCAGCACTCATAGCAACCATAGAACTGCAACTCCCATGATGCCTTGGTCTTTTGAAGGCATCTGAATCTCAGGTTGCATCTGCTGCTGTGCTGGGAGAGACATCCATATAAAGCCAGGCTGACCCCTAGTATAACGCATGTAATTACGTCATTGATACGTCTGCAAGATCCCAGCAGCGTTGCTGAGCCTTGGATGTGCAGCGTTGGTGAATTTCAAGCTATGCAATGTGCCGTGCTGGGTTGGACCTTTCCAGGCCATTCCAGTTGATCACCAAGGGTGCGGTAACGATGCACTTGCACCGCGCCACAATTTGGTCATTAGTGAAGCACTCAGTTGAAGCGCGTTCACTCAGAGAAATAGTATCTTGAGACATCATGATATGGTGGACTCCGCTTGCATACTCTGAATTCCTTGGATGTTTAACATGTCTTTTGTTTCAATTTTCTGAGGTTAACAAGGCTTACATTTTTATTTATGTGCAGACTGTAGTTTGTTCATGGTTGCAAGACCCACAGCTGGATCTGTAACTTTTATTCCTTTACAGGTAGGGTGTATTGAGAAAGAAGCAACCGAGGGGAAGGGCAGTTAAGTAGTAGAGACACTTTTGCAACTGTGTTTTTTAATATCTTTCAGGTCTCCCTCCCTGTTGTCCCCTTCAATCCCCTCTCTCACTGATCACCCTCACTCACTTTTTGGGATCTCAAGAGGTGGAACTATTTCAGAATCATGTTGATCCTGAGGAGTTAATCTGTCTGACAAAATAACAAGCCCACAAATTGTTTTCTCTTACCGGTTGAAATGATGGCCACATTGGATGATGTCCTCAAGACTCTGTTCATTGTCCAAGAGGACGTGGCATTGTACAGAACAGAAACAGTCACTTCACAAGAATGGAAGGATAGGATACAGCGAAACCCCTTTGATGCAAGTGCACAGTTTACACCAAGTCAGACTTAATGGTTCCGCTAGTGTCTATAGATATTTCAACTCCCATTCCATTAGCTGTTCCTGAAAGGTTTACGGGAGACGTTAACAAGGTACAGGTATTCATTACTTAGGTTTTATTACAATTCACCTGTAGGCCTAGAGCATTTCCAACAGCTCAGTCTAGAGTAGAGTTTATGATCGTGTATTTAGGGGGGGGCGTTGCTTAGTGGGGAGTACACTTTGTTCATCGGAATGATTCCCTGTTAAATAATTGGGATGATTTCCAAACAGAATTTAAGAAGGTGTTAAAACACCGAGCAATGTCCTTCTCACCACCCCTTACCACCCACAGTGCACTGGGCTGGTCAAAAGTTTCAACCGTATCCACAAGGGTGTGATTATGGGTCTTTCAAAACCCATGAGGAGTAAGTGAGACGTCTACTTACCATGCCTTCTGTTTGCTTACAGGGAGGTACTGCAGAAAGGGGTTGGCTTCAGCCCTTTTGAGCTTCCAAAAGGGCATCCTGAGAGCGAGCTAGTCAATTTGGTAATGGAGAGCTGGGACAAAGCTCCTAGGAAGCCACCCAGGATACAATCAGTTACAAAATGGCCTTCCAGAAACACACAGCCCACTTCTGAATACTCGCCCACCGCGCCATAGCTGGATCAAGGTCACTGCCTCCCTCAGTGCCACCACTCCACTGACTTCCACCGATGCCATTACTTTGGCATGCAACATCCACCGATTTATCTCCAACTGCTCCTACACTCTGGCACCAGTCAAGAAGGAACCCAGCAAGCAAGTCTCCAGGAAAGCCAGTTGGTCCACCCCACTCTCGATGAGTACAGACACACCTGTAGATGACTCTAGAAGGGATGGAGTAACAACAAATCCCAGGAAACCCACACAACCTTCAAAGACGCCGTCACCCTACTAAGAAAAATGGCCCATCAAGACAGAATCAATACCATGCACACAACAGCAAATAACTTTTTGCCATTGTCAAGGAGTTTCTCAGGCCCAACAGCAAAACCACAGATGCCCCACCCTCCCAAGACCTCTGTAACAAACTTTGCACCTTCCTCTACCACAAGATTAGGCACATCTATGGCATATCCAACAACCAAGACCCTCCCACCCCACCCGTCAGCACTGTACTCAACCATGTAGCAACCCAACAGATTCTGTTCAACTGGACCCCACTCAATACAGGTGACACAGTCAAGACCATGAAGAGCATCTACTCCCCCTGGGACCTATGCCTGCACCACTTCTTCCAAAAAGCAGCCAATTCCATCGTCCCCCAGCTTCGCTACACTATCAACTGCTCCATCAAGACTGCCACCTTCCAAGAAGACTGGAAACAAGCTAAGATCAACCCCCTGCTGAAGAAGCCATCTGATGACCCGACAGACCTCAAGAACATCAGACCCATCTTCCTGCTCCCCTTCCCAGCCAAGGTCCTCGAGAAAGCCATCAATGTCCAACTCTCAGAGTTCATCAAAGTGAACCATGTCCTGGACATCTCCCAATCCAGCTTCCAAAGCAACCACAGCACCAAAACCGTACTCCTCACTGCCACCGACAGCATCTGCTCCTTCCGCCACTGGGGTTAAACCGCAACTCTCATCCTCCTGGACCTCTCAGCCACCTTCGACACTATCTCCCACCGCACCCTAATCACGAGACGTCATGATGCCTGCATTCGCGACAAGGCCCTGGACTGGATCCACTCCTTCCTCACCAGTCGACTACAACGTTCCTTTCTGAACCCACAGAGATCAGTTGCGGAGTGCCCCAGGGCTCTTCCAGAGCCAGTCCTCTTCAACATCGATATGGATCAGCTCACAGCCATCGTCAGGGACCACGGCCTAACGTCATCTCCTATGCTGGCGACACTCAGCTGATCCTCTTCCTTACCAATGAACACACAACCGCCAGGAACAACTTCCATGACGGGAGAAAGGACATTGCCACCTGTATGAAAAACATTTGCCTCAAGCTTAACTCAGACAAAACCAGACTCTTCCTTCTGGGACCCACCCCCTTGGGATGACTCCTGGTGGCTCACTGCACTGTGAACTCCCCCTCTCCCACAGACCACGCATGAAACCTCGGCATCATACTGGACACCTTGCTGACAATGGGCTGCCAGATCAACGGACCCTGCCCACACCACATCTACCGCAAAGTCGCTGACATCATCGCCCGAACATCAACATATAAATAACCGCTCAATCAAGACTGCCTCCTTCCCCGACGACTGGAAACACGCCGAGATCAACCCTCTTCTGAAAAAACCTTCAGTCGACCCCTCAGACCTCAAGAATTACAGACCAATCTCCCTACTACCTTATCCGGTCAAAGTCATGGAAAAAGCCATCAACAGCCAACTCGCTTGAAGAGAACAACATCCTCGACCACTCCCAATCAGGATTCAGGAAGAAACACAGCACCAAAACCGCACCCCAAGTAGCAACAGAAAACATCCGCGCCCTCCTTGACAGAGGAGAGACTGCGGCCCTCATCCTCCTTGACCTCTCCGCAGCCTTCAACACTGTTTCCCACCGCACCCTAGCCCGCAGACTACATGACGCAGGAATCCGGGACAAGGCACTCAACTGGATCCTCTCGGTCATCTCCGGCTGAACACAACAAGTCAGACTCCCTCCATTCCTCTCAGAACCAACTCCAACCACCTGCAGAGTCCCACAAGGAACCTCCATCAGCCCTACCCTGTTCAACATCTGCATGTCCCCTCTCGCAGCCATCGTCAGAGCACACAGACTTAACATCACATCATAAGCAGACGACATACACCTCACCCTCTCCCTAGCCAATGAACACAACATCACCAAACGCACCTTTAAAGACGGAATGGAAGCCGTTGCCACATAAATAAAAAGCAGCTGCCTTCAAATCAACGTGGACAAAACAGAGATACTCATCATGGGCCCACACTCCAATGCTAGGAATGACACCTGATTGCCCCCCGACCTTGGGGACCTCCTTGCACCTATGGATCATGCACACAACCTCGGCATCATCCTGGACTCTGAACTCAAAATGGACAGCAAGATCAATGCCATCACCTCCTCCTGCTACAACACCCTCCGCCTCCTCCATAAGACCTTCAAGTGGATTCCCCCGAACACAGGAAAACAGTCACCCACGCCCTCATCAGTAGCATGTTGAAATGGCTGCACTTTCGGGGTGGGCATTTGCCCCTAGATTCTATGCAGCACAAGGAGTAACAGGGGTTCTGCCACTTTCTCCGATATTCTCTTGTCTAAAACACAATCAATGTGTGTCGAACCGGTTCTGGAGGAACATGATTTATACCATCACAGGCATCTACACCTGATGGATACTACAGGATATAGTCCCTTCCACTGCTAAGAGGTCACAAGTCACATCCATTATTGACTTTGCTGTCCATTGCAATCTCGTCCTGAGGAAGTCCCAATGTGATGCATTTCATCTGCCCACATCACAGGGTCGAACCATCGTCAATATGTTCAGTAGTTCCTGAGAAAATTGCAGTTAAAAGCACATACATATCTATAGCCGAGCACCGTGCGCGCACCGTGCGAGCACCGTGCGCGCACCGTGCGAGCACCCTAACGTGCGCAAGCGTAATTCTGATTGGTGGTTACATGTTAGTCAACGTTCGAATCGGTCGAAATCAGGAAGTGTCGGCCGCCATTTTGTTTGTTTTCAGTGCGAGAGTGAAAAAGGAAGGTGGCGAACGTGAAAAGGGGGCAGGGTAGAGAGTTCCTGACCCCCTAGCCTTTGTCAGGGGGTCCCTGAAGGACCCCGAAGGCAGAATTTTTTTTTTTATTTAAAAAAAAAAAAATAATAACTTAGCATTTAAAAAACCGTACAAATTCACTGAAAAAAACATAGGTTTCACACACGTTATAGTTAGGAATTAGCATTTAAAAGACCTTGCAAATTCACTTAAAAAACCATAGGTTTCACACATGTTATAGTTAGGTGGATATTTCACTCATAAAAAAACAATGAAATTCCCCCGTTATAGTTAGTTCAGATAACTATAACTCGCGCGGCCGCCACTCTATCACAAGGATGATGTCATCAGTGATGTCATGAGTGATGCCACTGACCATGTCATGAGTGATGTAATATGTGACATCATCAGCAGTGGATTGCGGGCGCGCGAGTTATAGTTATCTGAACTAACTATAACGGGAGAATTTCATTGGTTTTTTACGAGTGAAATATCCACCTAACTATAACATGTGTGAAACCTATGGTTTTTTAAGTGAATATATATATATATGACGCTCCGAGGTTCAAAAAGAACAAAGAACCAGCACTCCGGTTAGATTTCAATCCCAATTCGGATTTATTGGTGCAAATAAAGTAAACAGACGCGTTTCAGCCGTAGCTTTCGTCAGTGTCGGCTCGCGTTCGGAAACGGAAATTGATTTATACTTTGATGTGTAAACATAAACGAGGGACCTGTTTTACATGATTTTGGTCGCCATCTTGGAACATGCAAGATACATATATTAACATTACATTTCTTATTCATCTCACCCTCGAACATGATCAAAAATCGTTCTGTTAATCAAATTAACATCTTAATTCATACTATCTTTATCATTTATATGAACATAAATTGCATGTTCTAATAAAACAATCCATTGGTTTCTTTTATAGGTGAAACATTTCCTTTTCATCATTTTGTACATGTTATTAAGCCCTGGATGGGCAAAGAAATTTGTATCTATATTTCATCCTATTCTTCTGTTCAACTCAAGTACAGGAATACAGTCACAGTTCTAAATAACTCCTCACAGATGGGTTAGCAACTCTTCCCCTGAATTCAATCCCTCTGGTGTTTTCTTCTGGAGTTCAATAATATACCTAGATTCCAGGCGCCGTAAGGCCTTTTCTCTATCTCCACCTCTAATATCTTTCGGGATACAATCTAAGCTGAAAAATTTGAGAAGAGTTCTATCGCTGTTGTGGTGGGTGGCGAAGTGGCGTGCAACGGGATAATTTTCATCTCTATTTGCGATCGCTCTTTGGTGTTCCAAAATGCGCATCTAAACCGCATTCACTGTGCTGCCTATGTAGCGATAGCTGCAGGGACATTCAAGGCAGTATACTACGAAAGGTGTGGTACACGTCAAAAACTTGGAGATCTTTTTAGGAATTTGACTTCCCGGAATGGTATAAGTCAAAGTCTTTTTACTGGTGTGGCATGCCTTGCATCTCCCACAGGGAAATGAACCTTGAAGGTCCTTTGATCCTAAAGAGGAGGGAGATAACTTCTTTAGGTGACTCTGTACCAATTGATCCTTCAAGGATCTTGATTTCCTAAATGTTATCCGCGGAAAGTCAGTTAGGGAACTACCTATGACACTATCCGTTTTCAGAATTCTCCAATGCCTACGTAGTATTGACCTTATCTTCATGGCTGATGATGAGTAAGTGGTGATCAGCCTTAAGCTCCCTGTATCGTCTTTCTTCTCAAGACTATCTTTTAATAGGGTTAGTCTCGCCACTTTTTTCACTTTTGATTGTGCCACATTAAGTACTTTCTGTGAATATCCTCTTGCTTTAAAGCGTCTAACGCTATCCCTAGCTGCTTGGTCAAAATCTTCGTTCATTGAACAATTCCTCTTGATTCGTAGCAGTTCGCCATACGGAATACTACTTATCAAGTTTCTCGGATGGCTACTACGGCCATGCAGAATAGAATTGCCTGCTGTGGTCTTTCTATACAAGGCTGTCTGAATCATATTTGATTTGACAAAGACTTTAATGTCTAGGAAATGTATTTCCTTCTTACTTATTTCATGAGTAAATCGCAAATTGAAATGATTTACATTGAGAGCAGTGATATATTCTTCTGCTGATTGTTTGGACCCCTTCCAAATAATGAAGAGGTCGTCAATGTAACAACGCCAACAAATTACCTGGTCCACCCATTTGCTGTTATCATCTGCCCAGGCTACCTGCTTCTCCCACCAGCCTACTAAAAGGTTCGCATAGCTGGGGGCGAAGCAGGTGCCCATCGCAGTACCCATTATCTGTCGATACCTTTGGTTCTGGAAAAATGTTATTGTTCAGGCAGAATGCAATAAACTCTAATAGCATTTCATTGTGTTCTAAGAATCTTATTGGGCGTTGCCCTAAGAAGAACTTTACAGCTGTTAAACCATCCTGATGCTTTATGCTTGTATAAAGATTACAAACATCCATTGTTATCATTAAAAAGTCATCTTCCCATCCTATGCCTTGTATCTGTTTAAGAAAGTCCTTAGTGTCTTTCGTGTAGGAACTTGTCTGAATAACCAAAGGTGCTAAAAAGTAATCAATAAATTTTGACATGTTTTCAGTCAAAGCTCCGATAGACGACACAATTGGCCTTCCGGGTGGATTAACAATGTCTTTGTGCACCTTCGGCAAGTGATAGAACGTGGGCATTTTAGGATGTTTGCTCTGCAAAAATAATAGTTCTTCCTTGGACAACGTTCCTTTTTCGAACCACTTCTGAATCAGATTGGCGTACTCCTGAATGCTTATATTATATTCTTTCTCTGTTGTTGGGGCATAGTTAGCCTCATCTTGTAATTGACGAAGAGCTTCTTTGCAATAATTCATATAAGTTTGTATAACAATATTTCCGCCCTTGTCAGATGATTTTATTATTATTGAGGTATCTTGTTGCAAATCATGTACTGCCTTTCTTTGGTTCAAGGGTAAATTCCATTGCACTTCATTTTTGCTTTTACTATTTCCTTCTTTATCTCTGAGTTCTTTAAGATCCTGGATTACTGACTCTGAAAACACGTCGATGGCATCTATTGGTAATTGTGGAAAGAAACGTGAGGGTGGTTTAAAGGGGGTTCCCTCTCCAATTTGAATTATTCCCATCTCAGCTGCACGTTGTCGGTCATCTTTTGTATGTGTTGGTTGGGAGCTACTTTCATCACCTAGCTCCTCCAAAACTGCCAAAGTTTCTAAATCACGAATATGTTTGCCTTTCAAATTCATTTCCGTTTGCTCGCCAGGATCTTTTTGTTTGAATAATTTCATCAATTTTAGTTTTCTTACAAATTTGAATAAATCTATTCGTGTTTGAGTATATTCATAGCGGCTGGTGGGACAAAAAGTTAGACTGAGTTTGAGCACTTTTTCTTCTTCTGTGCTCAAAATCCTTGGTGAAAGATTTATAATGGTTAGGGTGTCTTCTATTTCCGATTGAATCGACCCCTGCGATTCCTGGTAGATCTTGCTCCATCCCTTGTGTTTTCTTCCACCCCTCCTTTTAATGCGCTTATGCCCACAGATTGCTCCGGGGGACGGCCTTTCCCCCCTCTTAGCCAAGATTGCCTGATAAGATCGAACTCCTCGCGAAAAGAACGTTGCTGAATTCCTCGCTGTGCCACATTGGAGCCCTCTTCTTCCGATTGCTCCGCACTGGTTACTTCCGATTCCGAGGTTACTATAGCCTCCACTGGCTTGTCTGCCTTTGCTCTCAGATTCCGACGAGGTGCATCATACCTTCTCGCAAAGGTTAGAATTCTTCCTTTTTTATAATCTTGGGCATCCCGATCAAATTTTTGTTGTTTCCTCAGTTGAATCTCTTTTTCATAGGTGGTTAATCTTTTTTTCATTTGCTCTTTCTCTTCATCATGTTTTGCTTGTTCAGTTGATTCCAGGATTATTTTCTCCGAGGACTCGATATCCTTCAATGATTTCTCACGGTCTTTCCATGCATATTTTATTAAGATTTTTAACATGCCTTCAGATGAATGGGCTGTGAATTCCGCCCACTCCGTCAGTAAATCCGGATCCGGATTTTCATAGGATGGTATCGTGTATATACGGAGACCTCGCGGAACTCTACTGACGTCAACGTAATGCTGTAAAGAGATGGCCTCCCACCATTTTCTAGTCTCCCTTTCGTGCAGCCTTTCAAGTTGTTGATACTGCATTTGAATATTATTCTGCGCTGCATCCTGTGTTCGAGTTGAACTTTGCGTATCCCCCGATGGACGGGCTCTAAACATCCCGATCGCCGCCTCTCGGCGAGCCGATTCACTAAACATTTCAATGTTCAATATGTATTAAATACTGATCTTTGCACCTCTAACTCGCCGATGCCGCTGATGCCAGCAATGCCGTTGTCTCTTACCTTCGAGTTGCGTGAGGTCTTTACTCGCTGTCAATGACGTGCTTTTTCCGCTTCACGCTTCAAAGAGAACAACGGCTTCTTGCGGCGGTGCGGGCTGTCTTAAATTGTTCACTGCTCCAAAGTTTTCACCCAATTAGTCCGCACTCTGTCTCGGCGGGTGCCCGGTCCAACGGTGGCGTGCCGTTAACAAATGACGCTCCGAGGTTCAAAAAGAACAAAGAACCAGCACTCCGGTTAGATTTCAATCCCAATTTGGATTTATTGGTGCAAATAAAGTAAACAGACGCGTTTCAGCCGTAGCTTTCGTCAGTGTCGGCTCGCGTTCGGAAACGGAAATTGATTTATACTTTGATGTGTAAACATAAACAAGGGTCCTGTTTTACCATGATTTTGGTCGCCATCTTGGAACATGCAAGATACATATATTAACATTACATTTCTTATTCATCTCACCCTCGAACATGATCAAAAATCGTTCTGTTAATCAAATTAACATCTTAATTCATACTATCTTTATCATTTATATGAACATAAATTGCATGTTCTAATAAAACAATCCATTGGTTTCTTTTATAGGTGAAACATTTCCTTTTCATCATTTTGTACATGTTAAATATATATATATATATATATATATATATATATTACCTACTGGCGGTCGCCAGTAGGTAGTTATAGTTAGGACCACGTTTCCATAGGAAAACCTCAACATTCTATTTTGAATAACTTTGGCGCCGGTCGACGAATCCTCGCGAATTTCTCAAAATAGGTGGGGCGCTACGCTCCGCTCCTACCCTGAAAGTCTCGGGGGGATCCGTCAAGCGGGGGCTGAGATAAAAGGGGGGTCCCAAAACGCGTTTTTCCCATGCATTTTTCCATAGGACCTTTAGAACGAGCTACAGCCCGAACGGCTGAACAGAATTACTCAAAATTTGGCAGAGAGGTAGTCCCTAGGTCAAGGAAGTGCCTTTTGTAGGTTTGGTGTAAATCTGTTCAGTAGATTCTGAGAAAATAGCCTTTAAATCAATATATATATCTGAGCCCGCTTACGGTACGCTTACCGTACGCTTACGGTAAGCGTACGGTGGCGTGCGCGAGCGCGATTCTGATTGGCTCTTAGATCTTAGTAAACATTCGAATCGGCCGAAACCAGGAAGCGGCGGCCGCCATTTTCTGTGTTTCACTCTGAAAAAAAAAGAGTGAAAACAAGAAAAGGGGGCAATGAGGAGAGTTACAGACCCCCTTACATTTGTGAGGGGGTCAAAGAAGGACTGTAAAGTACAAAACAAACATTTATTGATTTTTAAAAAAAATCACGGGGTACGCGTACGGTAAGCTTACGGTAAGCGTACGGAAGAAACATGGCGTGCGCGAGCGCGATTCTGATTGGCTCTTAGATCTTAGTAAACATTCGAATCGGCCGAAACCAGGAAGCGGCGGCCGCCATTTTGTGTGTTTCACTCAGAAAAAAAACAGAGAAAACAAGGAAAGGGGGCAATGAGGAGAGTTACAGACCCCCTAACATTTGTAAGGGGGTCAAAGAAGGACAGAAAAGTACAAAAAAAACATTTATTGATTTTAAAAAAAATCACGGGGTACGCGTACCGTAAGCTTACGGTAAGCGTACGGTAAAAAAAATAAAAAAAAATAAATGAAAAGCAGATTTAAGAGTTTGCTCATCATATGTCCTCCATGTGCGCACGGTGCGCGAAGCGCATCGTGCGTTCATGGCCCATCTAGCGTAATGTGGGCACGCGGTGCGCGAAGCGCACCGCGTGCTCACTTTGTGCGCACGGTGCGCGAAGCGCATCGTGCGTTCATGGCCCATCTAGCGTAATGTGGGCACGCGGTGCGCGAAGCGCACCGCGTGCTCACTGTGCGCGCACGGTGCGCGAAGCGCACCGTGCGCGCATGGAACGAACTGCGTTAAGTGGGCGCGCACGCCACAAATGGCGTAAAGTAACTTAGCATTTAAAAAACCGTACAAATTCACTGAAAAAACCATAGGTTTCACACATGTTATAGTTAGCTGGAAATTTTACTGATAAAAAACCAATGAAATTCCCCCGTTATAGTTACTGTAGGCAACTATAACTCACGCGACCGTAATCCTCTGCTGATGACATATGTGTCTTTATGAAAAAAAAATATTTGTAATATATGTATAGCTAAAATTTAATGGAAGAAGACATGGGCAAATAAGTGTCTAAATACAGTATTAGCATCAGCAGAGGATTGCGGTCGCGTGAGTTATAGTTGCCTACAGTAACTATAACGGGGGAATTTCATTGGTTTTTTATCAGTAAAATTTCCAGCTAACTATAACATGTGTGAAACCTATGGTTTTTTCAGTGAATATATATATATATATATATTACCTACTGGCGGTCGCCAGTAGGTAGTTATAGTTAGGACCACGTTTCCATAGGAAATCCGCAACATTCTATTTTGAATAACTTTGGCGCCGGTTGACAAATCCTCGTGAATTTTTCAAAATAGGTGGGGTGCTACGCTCCGCTCCTACCCTGAAAGTCTCGGGGGGATTCATCAAGCGGGGGCTGAGATAAAAGGGGGGTCCCAAAACGCGTTTTTCCCATGCATTTTTCCATAGGACCTTTAGACACAGCTACAGCCCGAACGGCTGAACAGAATTACTAGAAATTTGGCAGAGAGGTAGTCCTCAGGTCAAGGAAGTGCCTTTTGTAGGTTTGGTGTAAATCTGTTCAGTAGATTCTGAGAAAATAGCCTTTAAATCAATATATATATCTGAGCCAGCTTACGGTGCGCTTACGGTGCGCTTACCGTACGCGTACGGTGACGTGCGCGAGCGCGATTCTGATTGGCTGTTAGATCTTAGTAAACATTCGAATCGGTCGAAACCAGGAAGCGGCGGCCGCCATTTTCTCTCTCGCACTCAGAGTGTGGATTACAAAACAAAGGGCAAAAACATGTAAAGGAGCTGTTTAGCCAGCTCCAAAGCACCTAGCCATGTAGAGGGAGTCCCCAAAGATCCCCCAAGGCCAAAAACGCAATTTTAATTTTTTCGTTAATTTCGCCGATTACGCTTACCGTACGCGTACGGTAAAAAATTATTTAAAAAAAAAAATTATCCACACCCTCCCCACCCCGTGTGCCAATGTTGCCCGAAGGGCACCATTTGTGCATGGCTTATCAACACTTAAAAAAAATAAAATTTAACCTTTCACAACGAAGCGCATCATATGTCCTCCATGTGCGCACGGTGCGCGAAGCGCATCGTGCGTACATGGCCCATCTAGCGTAACATGGGCACGCGGTGCGCGTAGCGCACTGCGTGCCCACCGTGCGTGCACGGCACTAACTGCGTAAAGTGGGCGCGCGGTGCGCGAAGCGCACCGCGTGCTCCCTGTGCGCGCACGGTGCGCGAAGCGCACCGTGCGCGCACGGAACGAACTGCGTTAAGTGGGCGCGCACGCCACGAATGGCGTAAAGTAACTTAGCATTTAAAAAACCTTACAAATTCACTGAAAAAACCATAGGTTTCACACACGTTATAGTTAGGAATTAGCATTTAAAAAACCTTGCAAATTCACTGAAAAAACTATAGGTTTCACACATGTTATAGTTAGCGGAAATTTTACTGATAAAAAACCAATGAAATTCCCCCGTTATAGTTAGTGCAGGAAACTATAACTCACGCGACCGCAATCTTCTGCTGATGACATATGTGTCTTTATGAAAAAAAAATATTTGTAATATATGTATAGCTAAAAATTTATGGAAGAAGACATGGGCAAATAAGTGTCTAAATACAGTATTAGCATCAGCAGAGGATTGCGGTCGCGTGAGTTATAGTTTCCTGCA
Organism: Triturus cristatus; assembly: GCF_964204655.1. Lineage (NCBI taxonomy): Eukaryota > Metazoa > Chordata > Amphibia > Caudata > Salamandridae > Triturus > Triturus cristatus. Next base: position 1,336,421,414 of record NC_140591.1, read on the forward strand.
CTAACTATAATGGGGGAATTTCATTGGTTTTTTATCAGTAAAATTTCTGCTAACTATAACATGTGTGAAACCTATGGTTTTTTCAGTGAATATATATATATATATATATATATACATATATATATACTTTTTCACAGTTTGTCCAAAAAAGCGCACTCCTCACCAGGATCAAAAATAAAGCTCAGGCAGGGCAAAGATAAGTAGATTTCATCCTCATTATTTCATGCCCAACGCATTTCAGAATTAATTTCCTTGGTCACGGGCAGCAGCAACTTCCGAGATCTCACGAGACTAAAATGCACTGTTTTTTAGTCTCGTGAGATCACTGCTTGAAGGCTTTGTTTGCTTGCCCTTGAGTGCGTCCTCGAACGTCAGCGAACATATGGGAATCTACTACCGGCCGGCTTGGGTCGGGAGGACAGCACCGCCAGGAAATTAACAATGGGCTGTTGGTGTCGGATACACGGACACAGTCATAACAGAAGGGCAAGTCGGAATTTATTTCTTAACGGCAACGGGACCGGAGGCCCTATGCAGGGTTTGACTGTATTGCTTCCCAGGCAGAATCCAATCAGGATAATATTTTAGCATTAGGACTACAAGTCCCAGAAGGCTGAAAATGATGACGCCATAGGAGGGCTATAATCAGCGATAGAAGGGACTGCCTCCTCTTGCATCTGCTCGGAAGCCCCCGTGAGCAAGGAGCAAAGGAGCTCCGAAACGCGTTGGGGAAGGTGGAGGAAATATCTGTGAGCGTTGCTGTTTTGTCCAAATAAAGAACTCGGCTGTGAAGGCTTTGTTTGCTTGCCCTTGAGTGCGTCCTCGAACGTCAGCGAACATATGGGAATATATATATATATATATATATATATATATATATATATATATAAATGTGTTTTCTATGTATTATTTTATATTTATTGTTTATTGTTTATGAAAGCCCATCCAGGGCGAGATATTGTACTTTACAAACAATAAGAAACTTTAATCTAAGGCAGATTTTGCATGTTTAATAATGGCTGCCACTCTGGGACTGATGGAAGTCCTATGTTCATTGCCATGATACAGGAAATGTATATCTGTTTACTGAAAGCGCGCGCCGACCACAATTGACAAAGGCGGCAGCCGAAACGCGTTTTGTCGTGAAGCTTGTCTTCCAAATAAACTGAAGACACTGTTCCCGTGAGTGCTGGTATTTTGTTTAGAGTGCCACGAGCCTGTTTACACACGCGGTGTCCGTCACCGCTATGAGAGCACCCGGTCGAGAGTGAAGAGGCAAAGACGGAGTTTGGAGCGCGATTTGAATTCCTCTTCACCGCCGCTCAGCAATCCTTGCTACATTGTTTCACCGGACTAAGGGGGACGGCTATCCCAGCTGATCTAACAATACCCTGACGCGGATCCTTTCAACGCAGCTGAACCAGCCGGCACGGATAAGAAAGGGAGCACGCTTCAAAGCCCGGTAGGATACTTTATAACTGTTATTGCAACTGTAACTTGAAGAGCGGCAGACCGAGGGAACAGCGCATCACGCGAGCACTGAGTTTAATACATACTCGAAGAGATATGTTTGATGAGGAGGCGCGGCGCGAGGTAGCCAGTGAAATATTCAGGAATAAAAAAACAGACTTTTGCTCAGAAGGTGACAACGGAGGCAGCGGGCATAACACAGCTCGAGGTGCAAATCCACTTAAAGAGCAATTAGCAAGACTGGAAAGACTGTATGAACGAGAAGTTCGTAAATGGTGGGAGGCCACCTCACTTCAACATTATATAGATGTGAGAAGGATTCCGCGTGGTTTGAGGATTTACACAATTCCTGCATATGAGAATCCTAACCCAAAACTCTTAGAAGAATGGGCGGAGCACACAGCTGCCTCATCTAAGGGGATGTTACTGATTCTTATTAAATTTGCTTGGGCAGACAGAGAAGTTACTTTACAGGATATCAAGGAACTAGAGAAAGAGATCGCAAAAGATTGCGAGAAGAGCAAGCTGGATGAATTCAAAGAGGCGATGAAAAAACGCATAGCATCATATGAACAAAAAATCAGGCAAAGAAAACAAAGCAAATTCGAACGCGACGAGAGAGACTACGAACAAGGTCGCGTTCTGACCTTTGCCAAGCGATATGACCAATCCAGAAAACAGCTGACAAGCAGTAAGAATAAAGTAACAACCGAATTAGTAGAAACCTCTGAATCCGATGTAACGGACGTGGAAGTAAGCGGTGACGAAAGAGAATCTCAGCCTACAGGAAGCGAGACGATCACCCCTTTTCACGAGGAGTTTCGGATCATAAGACAGACGTGGGGCAGGGGCGGAAGAGGAAAATCATCGGAACCAAGGAGAAGAGCAAACGCCGGACGCGGAGAGGCGGCTGGCGCAAGCAGCAGTACCGCATCGCCTCGGATAACTCGGAGCAAACGGGGGATGAGACGGTAGAGTCACAAAGGATCACTGTCGTTAACCTCACACCAAGACGATTAAGTGATGCAGAAATGAAGGTACTCCAACTTGGATTGGGCTTCTGCCCCTCAAAGAAATCGGAATATACTCAGACCAGGATTGATCTATTTAAATTCTCAAGAAAACTGAAACTGACCAAGTATTTTAAAGGAAAGGGATCTACCCAGAACAAAGGTAGAATGGCCCAATTGGATATGGATAATCTTGTGGCGGGGGACCTGGAAACACTGGCTGTGTTGGAAGAACTCCAGGAGGAAGGAGATCCGAGGGAACTGATTCCCAACATTGCAGGAACCACAGATAAAGCAGGAATAGTGCAAATCAATCCGGGAACCCCCTTTAAGCCCACATCGAGATTTGTTCCCATGATGCCGGCAGATTCAATCGACGTTTTCTCTGAAACAGTCACACAAGAACTCATTAAACTACGCGGCAGAAACAATACAAAGAGTGAACGTGGGAATATCACTGCGATCCAAAGAAAGGCCATTAAAAGTCTGCAGGAAGACAAAACGATTGTGTGCAAACCATCGGACAAGGGTGGCAATGTAGTGCTGATGACTCTGGAATATTATCAAAATGAAGCCCTGAAACAACTTAATGATGAATCAAGCTATGCCAAGGTAACACGGAAGGATTTTGAAAGCAGTGCAGCGTCCTACCGAACACTTTTGAACAAGTGGTACCATAAAGGCATGCTGTCAAAAGAAGAATATGGCTTCCTGGAATGCAAACACCCGAGAATTCCAACTTTTTACCACCTTCCGAAATTGCATAAGGACGCCATTAACCCACCTGGCCATCCCATAGTTTCCTCCTTGGGAAGTTTGACTGAACACATGTCAACTTTTGTAGATTTCTTCCTGTCTGAATCCGTGACGAAACTCACCTCCTACATCAAAGACACCAAGGACTTCTTGATCAAAGTAGAAAGCATGCCTTGGGAAAACGACTATATAATGATGACTCTTGACATCTCTAGCCTATACACCAGCATTGACCATATGCAAGGACTGGAGGCAATTAAGTACTTTCTGAGTAATCGCTCTATTAATCTGGTGGAACATAATAACATGCTAATAGAGTTTATAACATTCTGCCTGACCAACAATATTTTTCTGTTCCAGGATTCCCTATTTAGACAGGTACAAGGTACCGCGATGGGGACCTGCTTCGCCCCCAGCTACGCGAATCTCTTCGTGGGCTGGTGGGAGGAGCAGGTCGCCTGGGCGGAGTCCAATTGCATCTGGACCAATAGGGTCGTAAGTTGGACAAGATACATTGACGATCTATTCATTGTATTCAAAGGAACAGAAACCCAGGCACTAGAATATGTGGAAGTACTTAATAATAACGAGCTTAACCTCAAGTTCACGGGGGAGATAAGTAAAGTTTCCGTGAACTACCTGGACCTTACGGTGTTTGCCTCGGAGGGCAGACTGTGCACTCGCTTGCACAGGAAACCCACCGCGGGAAACTCCGTGTTGCATGCCCGAAGCTGCCATTCGGAATCAACCAAAACCAGCATTCCATATGGCGAATTGCTTCGGATTAAGAGAAATTGCACACGCAATTGTGACTATGTCTCTGCAGCGCAAGAGAGCATGAATAGATTCAGGTTCAGAGGGTATCATCAGGATATTCTAGAGCAGGCCAAGAGAAAGGCTGAATTAAAATCTAGAACCGATCTTATCATCGGGGAAGACAGCAAAAACATGGAAATAAGCAGCAAAAGAAGTAAGAATAACAACTTCAGAATGATCACCAATTTCTCAGAGGACGCCCAAAATATTAGGGAAATTTTTAGAAAGAACTGGCACATTTTGAAAGCTGATCCCATTATTGGTAGGGAGATACCTAAAGCTCCACTGATTACATTCAGAAGAGCGAGGACTCTTAGGGACGATTTAGTCCAGAGTCATTGCAACAAAATGAGCACCACATCACCCTTTGGGAAGATTACAGGCTTTTTTCCGTGTATGAAGTGTAGAGCATGCAGAAACAGTCGGAAGGTCACCAATTACAGCATACCTGGTCTCGATCACCCCAGAAAGATTAACAAATTGATGAATTGCAATACCTGCTTTACAGTGTATTGTTTGGTGTGCCCTTGTGGCTTGCGCTACATAGGCAGCACCATACACCCCACTAAGATCCGTATCCTTGAACACTTAAGGGCCATAAATAACAAGGATGCAAATTACCCGGTGGCCAGACACTTTGAAAGATTTCATCAAAGCAATAGGGACTTGCTTAGTTTCTTTTGCATAGATCATGTCCCACCTAGTGTCAGAGGGGGTGATAGACAGCTACAACTCAGAAGATTGGAGTCGAGGCATATAATTGATAATCAGACCAGGATGCCTTTTGGTTTAAACAGTGGAGAAGAAATGTCCGTTCACCTGTAACAGCAAGAATCTGTTTGGAATTTAGGAAACAGCAGTGATGTTTTTGGCAGCAATTACCCATCCAGGGTTTAAATGTGTTTTCTATGTATTATTTTATATTTATTGTTTATTGTTTATGAAAGCCCATCCAGGGCGAGATATTGTACTTTACAAACAATAAGAAACTTTAATCTAAGGCAGATTTTGCATGTTTAATAATGGCTGCCACTCTGGGACTGATGGAAGTCCTATGTTCATTGCCATGATACAGGAAATGTATATCTGTTTACTGAAAGCGCGCGCCGACCACAATTGACAAAGGCGGCAGCCGAAACGCGTTTTGTCGTGAAGCTTGTCTTCCAAATAAACTGAAGACACTGTTCCCGTGAGTGCTGGTATTTTGTTTAGAGTGCCACGAGCCTGTTTACACACGCGGTGTCCGTCACCGCTATGAGAGCACCCGGTCGAGAGTGAAGAGGCAAAGACGGAGTTTGGAGCGCGATATATATATATATATATATATATATATATATATATATATATATATATATATATATATATATGATACCAGCCTGACAGCGTCCAAACAAACAGGCACCGACTCCGTGAGTAGTTTCAGCAAAGAAAAGGCTTTATTCCAACGTTAAAGGCACAGACGCGTTTCGACGGGCACAGCCGCCTTGTTCACTGCATCCAGTTCGTAATGTAATTGACATGTTTAAATACTCTTATGGTTTACACTTTTTCTAATTGATTGTCATGGTAACCAACATTAGAAAAAAAGAAGGAAAAGAATAGACATAGTGAAAAGCCTATTGAGTTTGGTTGTTATAGCAACCAAACAAAACGACTACCATTCGTTATCTATGCAACATTTCAGGTATAATATAATGGGGATAAATGTAAAATACATTTGAAAGTAAACAAATATACTAGGGTTATATTGTCACCCATAGTTGCAAAGGAAAAGACAAAAATGAGTGAAAGAGAATTTTTAGACATATTACAATCATATGTTGCATATATAAATATATATATATATATATATATATTGTTAGTCTCATTAGTATTTAATAATACACAGATATATACAAATAAATAAATGTTCTTCTTTTTTGTCGTTATCAGCATATAGTAAAAAGGGATCGAGTACTATAGCATGATTTCTTTTTGACGCATGACTGATTATTGCACCATCACTCCCTCTACTCATATTAGGGATTTAAAATTGAATACAACAATACAAATAAATGACAAATGTTGTTTTGAACTTTATTAACAACCTAAACTGAACAAACACACTTGGTTGTGTTAAAGTATTTTTTTATGTTAACTCTGCACGCTGCGTCGTGCTTGTACACTGCACCTTTAAATGTATGTGAAACTCACCTAGGGTCATGTGACCAAGATCTCGGCTGAGATCGAAACGCGTCGTTTGTCTGCCAAAATAAACCCGCATTATTAAGGAACTAATGACTGGAGTGGCGCGTCTTTTCTGCATGAACTGCAGGATTTCTTTTTGCATATTCAGCGGCGGCGTCTACTCAACGAGCCCCGACTCGCCAGGAAGGGCAGTGTTTGTTACCGCCAACCTGACTTTTGGAACCCGAGATAACACGCTCGCCGGCGTAACCAGAGGCATTTATCATCAAAGAGCATCAGCTCGGAACTTCATCATCTGAACATCGGGAGCCGACGAAAAGAGAGCGAGTGAACAGGTGAGAGGAGTAAAAGATCAAGCGATCTTCCCTGAATCGCCGGATATTTGCTCGTACTTCAAAGGACGTCCCGGTTGTCATTTGCCTGTTCGTACTAGAGTATCAGTTACGAACGGCTATTAGGATACGCCAGAGTCCGTGAGTGCACTTAAACACATATCCGCAGTTCTGTATTGTTCTCTTAAGGTCTATGTGAACGGATTTACAACGGAGTTTGAATGGCAGCAGAATGGTTAAAAGGGCGGGAAGCGTCTGCAAATCTAATCTTCAAAAGAAAAAATGCTGAAACTGGGGACAACACCTGCATGCAGGGGACAGTGCTACCTGAGGCATCAACGATTAAGCAATTGGGCAATCAGCTTGAGAGATTGCGAAAAAAGGAAACAAGAAGATGGTGGGAGGCCACCTCTCTACACAATTACATAGAAGTCAATAGAATCCCACAAGGCTTGAGAATTTTCATTATTCCCACACTAAATCGCCCAAAGCCACAAGTGCTGAAAGACTGGACTGAGAACACGAACACTTGCTCCAAAAATATGTTACACATGCTAATAAAAAATGCATGGGAGGAACATAAAAAATTGACACAACAAATTCAAATACTGATGATGAACTAGAGAAGAATCCAGACCAGAATGAGGTTAAAAATGTCCTTAAATCAGTTGATGAAAGAATCAAATCATTTGAAAAAGATGTGATAGAAAGAAAAGAAAGAAAATTCCAACGTGATGAAAGAGACTACAGAATCGGGCGAATATTAACTTTCGCAAGAAAATTTGATAAATTGAGAGCAGATATGGTGAAAGATAAAGCATTGGGAATAATTGACAAAGGTACAGATGGTTCAACAACAGATTTAAGTTCTGACCAAAAATCTATTGACAGTGGCGCATCTAACCAGGGGGAATTATCGTCTTTTTCCGAGGAAATGCGCCTCATACAAAGGAACCAGAAACAGCCCTACAGAGGAAAACGGGGGGAAGAAGACGAGGCGCCAGCACAAGAGCAAGAAAAGTCAGTGCAGGAGAACAAAGGAACAGCAATACTGGTATGGGGACAAGAACCCAGGACAACAAGAATAAATAATGGAAGATACCGCTCAACATCTAACGGTAATGAATCTTTCAATTAGACCAATAACAGTTACTGAAGAACAGGTCTTACAATTGGGGTTGTTCTTTTGTCCTGATGACCATATAGATTATGCCCAAACTTTACCAGTTTGCACGTAAAATCAAATTGTTTAAACTGCATGCACTACGTGGTAATGTAACCAAAAGCAGTATTAATTCACATGAATCTTACCCAAATACTGTCCAAGCATTAACTATAGCTGACATTCCAGCTCTTATGACCATGCAGGATTTACAGGACCAGGACACCACCACCACCAATACACCAAATCCATTAGACCCTAGCAGTAATGACATCACTTTACAAACATTAGGAATTGAAATAGGTGCACCAGGTCTGACCAAATTCAGAGCTCCATCTAAATATGTACCCCAGACACCTAAGGATAACATTGACCTATTTCATGAGACGGTCAGCCAGGACTTGCTTAAAATTATCGATACAAATCCCAGACCAACTAATATGAGTAAGGAGCACTGGGAAGGAGTCTCCAACCTACAGAAAGATAACACCATAGTGATTAAGTCATCAGACAAGGGTGGTAATATCGTGGTGATGGACATGGAAAAATATTTACAAGAGGCCCTGAGACAATTGAATAATCCTGTATGCTATGAGAGGGTAGACAAATCATATCTAGATACCCTACAGAATAGGTATCATAGCAACCTTAATGACTGGTTTGATCAGAAACTTTTGAATTGGGATGAAAGAAAGTACCTATTAAATGAGACTCCTACCACACCTACTCTTTATTTGTTACCCAAGGTACACAAGGACTCTGTCAACCCCCCTGGTTGTCCCATTGTGTCCTCCAAGAATAGTTTACTAGAGAAAACATCTGAGTATATTGACCATTTTCTGTTTCCTTTTGTTAAAGATCTCAACTCATATTTAGGAGATACAAAAGATTTCTTACAAAAAATCCAAAACCTACACTGGGAGAACAAACACTGGATGGTCTGCCTAGACGTAGAAAGCTTATATACAAGCATCAAACACACAGATGGTCTGAAAGCATGCCAATATTTTTTAAAAGCCAGAAATATTGAATTCTTGGAACACACACGTATGCTTTTACAAATGATTGAGATCTGCCTTACTCAAAATGTATTCATGTTCAATGGGAGATGGTATAAGCAACTGCAAGGTACTTCCATGGGTACCTGCTTCGCCCTAAGCTGCGCCAATCTTGTGGTGGGCTGGTGGGAGAAGCAGGTACTCTGGAGCGAAGATACTGAGCCATGGTCAAAGAACATCGGACTATGAATTTGAAGTTTACCATGCAATACAGTCAACAGAGTATTGACTTTCTTGATATCAGGCTGACAATAGAAGAGGGGAAATTGACCACAGACCTGAACGGAAAAAAGACGGCAGGCAATTCCATTCTCCATTCAGCTAGTTGCCACCCGCCTAATTTCAGATGGAGTGTGCCATATAGTGAGTTTCTGAGAGCCAAAAGAAATTGCAGCACTATATGAAAAAAATAAAAAAACATGATGATTAGATTCAAGAATAGGATATACTCTAGCAAGATGCTACAGAGAGGTGCCAAAAAAGCAGATTTTTTTCAGCCACAATGATGCTCTCTTCTCACCTCCTAAATTATCTAACAGAAGAGACAATAATGACACACCAGTCAGATTTATCACTTCTTTTAGCACTCAAGCAGGTGAGCTTAGGAAAATCATGAAAAAAAGATGGCACATTCTCACACAAGATCCCCTTCTAGAAGGGAAGCTAGGACGGTCACCAGCTATAACATGCAGGAAGACCTTATCACTCAAAGATAGACTAGTAAATAGTCATCTACTGACTGACAATAAAAAAACCTGGCTAGAACAGAGAAGTGGCTTCCATAAATGCAGTAAATGCAAAGCTTGCAGCCATAGTGTGAATGTAAGGGAAGTCACACTGCGTAGGTCTAAAAAGAAATGGAAGATCAGTAAATCAATCTCCTGTGGCAACGAATTTGTAGTCTATGCCATTGTATGCCCGTGCGATAAATGGTATGTGGGGTCAACTACGTTTCCAGTTAAAAAAGAATCTTTGAACACTGGCGGGCCATCACTAACCGTGACCTTAGCTACAGCACATCGAGACACTTCAATGAGGCACGAGTGCGATTGGACCAAAGGTAGATACATTGGTCTAGCAACTATCCCTAAACATCCCAGAGGAGGAAACCGAATCCAAGCCCTATGTCGCCTTGAGTCAAGGCTGATCTTGCTTGCCGGTAGTATGTTTCCAACAGGCATGAACAATGATGAAGAGTTATATGTGCATTTATAAACTTGGAAACGCTTCCCGCCACCAACCCAGGAGTTTCTAGTTTATAGTATTCTATATGAATAATACATTTTAATTCACATATTTTATCTGTGTGTTGGACAAGTTCTCTTTTTTTTTTCTTTCCCTCTTGAATATTCACAAGAGTAGATGGAACATTTGTTATATAACTGCAGCATGAGGATTATGTATGTGTTATACAGTGAATTACTAATTGATATATTGATGGAAGTGATATATATAGGTCATATGCTATAAATCTTGACTCTAATGTTATATTTCTTTATTCTGACAGATTGATAACGTGAAAATAATAGCCACTGATTTATGGTTAAGAGCACATGCGATTCAGCAAGTTCAAGTTGAACAGTCGTTTCTACAACATCACTCCCATTATTTACTATTAGCGCTATAAATCGATTATTTGATTAATATTCAAAATTATATCATCTTGATGACACATTAGATCATGAATAGTAATATAATTATTGAACTAATTGACTGCCTGGTACAATACCACTTATTTCACTGTCATTGTTAGCCTCATTATTTAATAATACACCGATATATACAAAAAAATAAATGTTCTTCTTTTTTGTTGTTATCAGCATATAGTAAAAAGGGATCGAGTACTATACCATGATTTCTTTTTGACGCATGACTGATTATTGTACAATCACTTCCTCTACTCATATTAGGGATTTAAAAAGGAATACAACAATACAAATAAATGACAAATGTTGTTTTGAACTTTATTAACAACCTAAACTGAACAAACACACTTGGTTGTGTTAAAGTATTTTTTTAATGTTAAATCTGCACGCTGCGTCGTGCTTGTACACTGCACCTTTAAATGTATGTGAAACTCACCTAAGGTCATGTGACCAAGATCTCGGCTGAGATCGAAACGCGTCGTTTGTCTGCCAAAATAAACCCACATTATTAAGGAAGTAAGGACTGGAGTGGCTCGTCTTTTCTGCATAACCTGCAGGATTTCTTTTCACATATGTATATATATTCACAGCAAAAACCATAGGTTTCAGGGGTGTCATAGTTAGCTGGCCATTTCACTCGTACAAAACCATAGAATATCCTCCGTTATAGTTAGTTCTGCTAACTATAACTCGCGCGCCCGCAATGCACTGCTGATGATGTTACATATTGCAGCATTCATGACATTGTCAGTGACATCAGTGATGACATCACTGATGACATCTCAAATGACATCACTGATGACATCACTGATGACATCATCCAGTGAATGTGGTTTAGTTTGAAATTTAAATATGTATTATATATATATACCACTCTGTATTGAAGTTGAGTGGATATATAACTGTCTGGATGGAGGATTTAGTAGCTGTCTGTCTGTTTAAGTGAGTAATTAAAAGTGTCTCACTTAATACATGGATTAGTAACTAAACTATGTGAATGTGTGCAGCACTGTCTCTGTTGTTGTATAACATGCTGCATCAGTTGGTCACTCACTACATGAGTGTGTATATTAGTTATTGATTAGTTGGGTGAGTATTTGTATGGGACACTGAGTTTGTGTGTGGTTGGATGGGGTGTGTGTAAATCTATGCATAGATGTATGAATGGTTGATTGACTAGGTGTATAGGTTTAAGAGTGCATGTGGAAACATTTGTTTGGGTGACTGAGTGTATTTCTTTATGTGTTGGTGAGCGAATATATGTTTTAGTTGTACATCTTCAACAAAGTAAAAAAATAAAAGGCATTGTATGTGAGAGTTGGTGTATATAAATAAGTATGTGTAAGAGTCAGATATTGTGAGAGTAACTATATGAATGAGTGTATTATTGTAATGGTGATTTTTTAACATATTAACTATGAGTTACTATGTCTTTGAATAAAGGATAATTGTGTAAGTGAGTAAATGTAAGTGTGATTCATTTTTTTCATGAGTGAGTAGGATGACTGCATAACCAACTAAGATGACTGCTGATGTGTCAATGTCTATATATGTGTATAAGTGCATTTGATAGCGTTCTATTAATTAGTGACTGCATATATACATGATTCTGTTGTTGAATGGGTAGTTGTGTGTGTAGACTTAGGAATCAGTGTGTGGGTATGTAGTAACTGGTATTGGTGTGTCAATGGTTTCAAATATGGTACTCTGTATTTTACAGTGAATGATGAAAGGTTATACTAGTGTATGATGAGGTGTATCAGATTGTCACGTGGATGATGTCATCAGTGATGTCATTTGTAATGTCACTGACCATGTCATGAATGATACAATATGTAACATCATCAGCAGTGCATTGCGGGCGCGTGAGTTATAGTTTTTCAGAACTAACTATAACGGAAGAATTTCTATGGTTTTGTACGAGTGAAATGGCCAGCTAACTATAACACCCCTCAAACCTATGGTTTTTTCTGTGAATTTCTAAGGTTTTTTAAATGCTAATTTCGAACTATAACGTCTCTGAAACGTATGATTTTTTTCAATGAATTTAAAAGATTTTTTAAAGGCAAATTTTTAAGTGCTATATTAGTTATACCTATTTTTTGTAGTGATTTTCTACAGTTGTTTAACTGTTTATTTATAAATATTTTATTAATTAAATAACATTATATATTTTTCTGAAAATTGAAAAAAAAATTGAAAAAAAATTCTAACTGAAATATTGAATAATTTTCTTAATTTCCTTTTTTATTTTCATATATTTATATTATTTTCTTTAAAAAAAATCGAATTTATTTTCAGAGTCGCGCACTCAAAGCGTACACATCACGGTGGGTGCGCGCATTCTAGCCACCATTTTAGAAAAGTCGTGAAGGATACGCGTACGGTGTGCGACAGCTGCATGTTTTTCAGTTACATCACATACATTTAATATTACGTGATGTGCGCGATTGCTATGCAACCAGTCCGCAACTCCTGCTCCCGCGCATTCGCGAAACATGCGCATTACGGTATGAGATACTTGCGTGGTTGCAGGTCCCACGTGACGACAAATACGTGCTTGGGCGCGCTGGGTGCGTGACTCCCACAAAAAAAAATTATGTTCCAAAATGATATTTATGTGTCTTTAATATACATATTAGGGCAAGAGATTATCTAAGATATTCATAAAAATAATATATTTGTACTTATAATAAACTTATATTATTTTTAAATATATTTTCGCAAAGTCGGGTGCGTGCATCGTGAGCGCAGAGAACCAGGTCAGCAGAGCTGCTGTAGAGCCAGAGAAACCAGGTCAGCAGAGCTGCTCTAGAACCAGAGACCCAGGTCAGCAGAGCTGCTCTAGAGCCAGAGACCCAGCTCAGCAGAGCTGTTCTAGAGGCCGAGAACCAGGTCAACAGAGCTGCTGTAGAGCCAGAGAAATCAGGTCAGCAGAGCTGCTCTGTAGCCTAAGAACTAGGTCAGCAGAGCTGCTCTAGAGCCAGAGAACCAGGTCAGCAGACCTGCTGTAGAGTCAGAGAAACCAGGTCAGCAGAGCTGCTTTAGAGGGAGAGAACCAGGTCAGCAGTTTTGTTAGTGCCAGAGAACCAGGTCAGCAGAGCTGCTCTAGCTGACACTGACTGATTGACACTGACTGACACTGATTGACTGACACTGACACTGACTGACACTGATTGACTGAAACTGACTAACTGACAATGGTTGACACTGATTGACTGACACTGACTGACTGACACTGACTGGCTGACACTGATTGACTGACACTGACTGACACTGATTGACTGACACTGACTGACTGACTGACTGAAAGACTGACACTGACTGACACTGACACTGACTGACTGACACTGACTGACACTGATTGACTAATGTACTACTCTGCTACTCACTCTCTACTACTCTCTACTACTCTCTCTCTACTACTCACTCTCTACTACTCTGCACTACTCACTCTCTACTACTCTACTACTCTCTACTACTCACTCTCTACAACTCTCTACTACTCACTCTTTACTACTCACTCTTTACTACTCACTCTTTACTACTCACTTTCTACTACTCACTCTCTATTATTCACTCTCTACTACTCACTCTCTACTACTCACTCTCTGCTACTTACTCTCTACTACTCACTCGCTACTACTCTCTACTACTCACTACTACTACTCTCTACTATTCACTCTCTACTACTCACTCTACTACTCTCTACTACTCACTCTACTACTCTCTACTACTCTCTACCACTCACTCTCTCTACTCTACTACTCACTCTCTACTACTCACTCTCTACTACTCACTCTCTACTACTCACTCTATTACTCTCTACTATTCACTCTCTACTACTCTCTCTCTACTACTCAATCTCTACTACTCACTCTCTACTACTCACTCTCTACTACTCGCTCTCTACTACTCTCTACTACTCACTCTCCACTACTCATTCTCTACTACTCGCTCTCTCTTGTTTATGTTAATTATTCTGAAACACACAAACTGTTTCTTTAAAATAAGACGGAAATGATGCATACACCTAACCCATGACCAAGGAGTGCGGAAACTCCGAAATGCTTTGGGTTTGTTCTTTGTTGCCAAGTGTCAAATAAATATACTCTCTACTACTCACTCTCTACTACTCTATTACTCTCTACTACTCTCTCTGCTACTCACTCTCTACTACTCACTCTCTACTACCCACTCTCTACTACTCTCTCTACTACGCAGAACAATGATTTTGAGAGGCGGTGCTGTGGTGTTTGAGCCAGGGTACTTTTACTAGCCATAATTGCAGGTGTTGATGGAATGTTGGAGGTTAGCTACCTCACCGTACACTCCTCGTGAAAGTTGGCTGGGACATAAGCGATTTTTGCCGAATGGATATATATATATATGTATATATTACCTACTGGTGGTCGCCAGTAGGTAGTTATAGTAAGGACCTTTTATCCATAGTAAATCCGCAACATTCTATTTAGAATAACTTTGGCGCCGGTTGACGAATCTTCACAAATTTTTCAAAACTCGTGGCCCGCTCCGGTCCGCTCCTATCCTGAAAGTCTCATGGCGATTCTTCAAGCAGGGGCCGAGAAAAAAGGGAGTCCCAAAATGTGTATTCCCATGCAATTTTTCATAGGGACCTTTTGTCACAGCTACAGCCCGAACTGCTAAACGGAATTACACCAAATTTGGCAGAAAGGTAGACCTTGGTTCAGAGTCGTGCCTTTTGCTTAAATGGTGTAAATCTGTTCAGTAGTTCCTGAGAAAATCAAAAGTAAAATCACATATATATCTGGGCGGAGCCTAACCACACATTTCATCGTGAGATCTGATTGGCTGTCAGCACTTCATCCAAGTAGTGTGGCAGCCATCTTGGGACCAATATACATGATAGCACCTCATTGCAGTTAATAGAAGGTTTTAAGACTTTAGTTACATTATAAATCATTTGTTGATGGTAGCATACTCATTTTAGGAATTGTGGTATGTTCTAAGGTGATTTTACCATGTAAAAAAAGCCTTCTGCTGGAATATCACGAATCATGTTTGAGAGAAAACTATTTTCACATGCTTTTCCTACAGAGGTTTGGAATGTGATCTATGAGCTAAACTGAGAGCATATTTTCTGTAAATTCACATTATCTTTCTCAGTCATGTGAGAATGAAGTCTGACATTTTCAATAAAACATGTACAGACAAGGGCAGAGACTGTCAGTTGATTCCTTTGTGTTCTACTGCAGCTTCCCAGAGTGTTCTAAAGAACAACTAGAGCGCTAACAGTCTTACTTAAGACAAAAGTATGGCACACCTGAAGCCATCTTGTTTGGAATAAAGTGGTAACACTTAAAACATTTAATTTGCAAAGGAACAAAATGAGGGGGTTCATTTTGCCATAGAAATTATAAGTGCTACAGAAAGAAAAATTAGGGCACATTTTGACTTCTCAAATTCTCTTCTATTTCATTAAAAAATACTGACATGCAGACTGAAACATGCACTTTGAATACCAGCAGCAGACTTCCCAGGTGAGCAGTAGCTTTACTACAGTGATCTAATGAGCAACTAGAGTGCTGCCATTCTGAATGTATGGCAACTTTGTGACACATCTGAATGCCTTCTTGATGGAACCAAAGTAAACAAGCATTGAAAATGCAATAGGTCTCGCCCTCGTTTAAGTTAAAGCAATTCTGTTTGTAATTAGGTGTTTTTTTAGCTGTGCTTGAATTAGTGTTTTTCAAACTTTCATGTACATAACATGCATATGTATGCATATATGTATATGTATTAGGGTTGGGTGGAATTTGCGAAATTCACTTTCGCAAACTATCGCGAAAATGTTGAAAATCTCCGCAAACATGCCGGAAATATCGCGAAGACGCAGAAGTTTTTTTGCCGCCTGTTTTTTGCGTGATCGCGGCTCGCCAACTTACCCATGTGGTTGCTCACGGGCGCGGCCATCTTGTTTTCACTTGTCCCACCCGCTCGCGTTCGATATGACGTGCCCGTGTCCTCACGCTCTCACTCGCAGTGGAGAATGACGTGTTCGAGATCGCAATCATCTCATAATCTCGCGGTGCATGATCGCGAGAAGAAAGACGTGATCGTGCGACAAATGACGTGATTGCACAACAAATGACGTTAATGCTGGCGCGAACTGTCGCGAGACAGCACAAATGGCTACCAACAATCCAACATCTCGTGGAGAACGCGACCGGATCGGGAAAACTTGTCGGCGAACGCCGGGATTCAGGTAAGGCGATCGCGCGCACGCAAGAATGTATTTTTTTTACAGCGCGAGCAAGAAAAAAATTACCGGTAAGATCGGATTGCGGAATTTTTGACATTTTTGCGCTTTCCGTGGAACGCAAAAATGTCAAATTATCGCAATTTCAGCGAGCGGAACGGAATTTTAGCCCAGGCCTAATATGTGTGCATGCTTTTATATTTGTATTTATATAGATATGCAGATTACATATAAGTTTATATATGTATGTATATATATATTCACTGAAAAAACCATAGGTTTCAGACATGTTATAGTTAGCGGAAATTTTACTGATAAAAAACCAATGAAATTCCCCCGTTATAGTTAGTGCAGGCAACTATAACTCACGCGACCGCAATCCTCTGCTGATGCTAATACTGTATTTAGACACTTATTTGCCCATGTCTTCTTCCATAAATTTTTAGCTATACATATATTACAAATATTTTTGTTTCATAAAGACACATATGTCATCAGCAGAAGATTGCGGTCGCGTGAGTTATAGTTGCCTGCACTAACTATAACGGGGGAATTTCATTGGTTTTTTATCAGTAAAATTTCCGCTAACTATAACATGTCTGAAACCTATGGTTTTTTCAGTGAATTTGCAAGGTTTTTTAAATGCTAATTCCTAACTATAACGTGTGTGAAACCTATGGTTTTTTCAGTGGATTTGTACGGTTTTTTAAATGCTAAGTTACTTTACGCCATTCGTGGCGTGCACGCCCACTTAACGCAGTTCGTTCCGTGCGCGCACGGTGCGCACGTTACGCACCGTGCGCAGATGGAGGACATATTATGCGCTTCCTTGTGATAGGTAATCTGTTAAATTTAATTTGTAACTGATGACAATAATATGCCATGCACAGAGAGTGTTTTTTTTTTTTTATTAAAATTTTTAGCGTAAGCGCACCGTACGCGTACGGTAAGCGTAATCGGCGAAATTTTCAAAAAATAAAAATTTACCGTTTTTGGCCTTGGGGGATCTTTGAGGACTCAACTAACATGGCTATGTGCATGGGCGCTGTCTAAACAGCCCCTTTATATGTTTTTTGCCTTTGTTTACAGCCCCCCCTCAGAGTGCGAGAGAGAAAATGGCGGCCGCCGCTTCCTGGTTTCGACCGGTTCGAATGTTTACTTAGATGTAACAGCCAATCAGAATTGCGCTCGCGCACGCCACCGTACACGTACGGTAAGCTTACGGTAAGCGTACCGTAAGCTGGCTCAGATATATATATTGATTTAAAGGCTATTTTCTCAGAATCTACTGAACAGATTTACACCAAACCTACAAAAGGCACTTCCTTGACCTGAGGACTACCTCTCTGCCAAATTTCTAGTAATTCTGTTCAGCCGTTCGGGCTGTAGCCCTGTCTAAAGGTCCTATGGAAAAATGCATGGGAAAAACGCGTTTTGGGACCCCCCTTTTATCTCAGCCCCCGCTTGACGAATCCCCCCGAGACTTTCAGGGTAGGAGCGGAGCGTAGCGCCCCACCTATTTTGAGAAATTCGCGAGGATTCGTCGACCGGCGCCAAAGTTATTCAAAATAGAATGTTGCGGATTTCCTATGGAAACAGGGTCCTAACTATAACTACCTACTGGCGACCGCCAGTAGGTAATATATATATATATATATGCACATACATATATATAATTGCATATGCATATATGGGCATATGTGTGTGTGTAGAGAGAGGTAGAGAGGTAGAGAGCTAGAGGTGTAGAGGTAGAGATGTAAAGGTAGAGGTGTAGAGGTAGAGAGGTAGAGAGGTTGAGAGTAGTAGAGAGAGGTAGAGAGATTGAGAGTGAGTAATAGAAAGTAGAGAGTGAGTAGTAGAGAGTAGTAGAGAGAGTAGCAGAGAGTGAGCTGTAGAGAGTAGTAGAGTGAGTAGTAGAGAGTGATTAGTAGAGAGTGAGTAGTAGAGAGTAGCAGAGAGTGAGTATTAGAGAGTGAGTAGTAGAGAGTTAGTAGTAGAGAGTAGTAGAGAGTGAGTAGCAGAGAGAGAGTATTAGAAAGTTGTAGAGAGTGAGTAGTAGAGAGTGGTAGAGAGTAGTAGAGAGTGAGTAGTTGAGAGTAGTAGAGAGTTAGTAGAAGAGAGTTAGTAGTAGAGTGAGTAGTAGAGTGAGTAGTAGAGAGTGAGTAGTAGAGAAAGAGTTGTAGAGAGTGAGTAGTAGAGAGTAGTAGAGAGTAGTAGAGAGTGAGTATTAGAGAGTGAGTAGTAGAGAGAGTAGTAGAGAGTAGTAGAGTAGTAGCGAGTGAGTAGTAGAGAGGGAGCAGAAGAGAGAGAGTAGTAGAGAGTGAGTAGTAGAGAGTGAGTAGTAGGGAGTAGTAGAGAGTGAGTAGTAGAGAGTGAGTCATAGAGAGTGAGTAGTAGAGAGTGAGTACTAGAGAGTAGTAAAGAGCGAGTAGTAGAGAGCAAGTATTAGAGAGTGTGTAGTAGAGAGTGAGAAGTAGAGAGTAGTAGAGAGTGAGTAGTAGAGAGAGTAGTAGAGAGTGAGAAGTAGAGAGAGTAAGATAGAGTAGTAGAGAGTGAGTAGTAGAGTGAGTAGTAGAGAGTAGTTGAGAGCAAGTTGTAGAGAGTGAGTAGTGGAGAGTCAGCAGTAGAGAGTAGTAGAGTGAGTAGTAGAGAGTGAGTAGTAGAGAGAGAGTAGTAGAGAGTGAGTAGTAGAGAATAGTAGAGAGTGAGTAGTAGAGAGAGTAGTAGAGTAGTAGAGAGTGAGTAGTAGAGAGTGAGTAGTAGAGAGTGAGTAGCAGAGAGTAGTAGAGAGTGAGCAGTAGAGTGAGTACTAGAGAGTAGTAGAGAGTAGTAGAGAGAGAGTAGTAGAGAGTGGGTAGTAGAGAGTAGTAGAGAGTGAGTAGTAGAGAGCAGTGGAGTAGTAGAGAGCAGTGGAGTAGTAGAGATTGAGTAGTAGAGAGTAGTAGAGTGTGAGTAGTCAAGTGAGTAGTTGAGAGCAAGTAGTAGAGAGTGAGTAGTGGATAGTCAGCAGTGGAGAGTAGTAGAGAGTGAGTAGTAGAGAGTAGTAGAGAGTGAGTAGTAGAGAGAGAATAGTAAAGAGTGAGTAGTAGAGAGTAGTAGAGTGAGTAGTAGAGAGTGAGTAGTATAGAAAGAGTAGTGGAGAGTGAGTAGTAGAGAATAGTAGAGAGTGAGTAGTAGAGAGACTAGTAGAGTAGTAGAGCGTGAGTAGTAGAGAGTGAGTAGTAGAGAGTGAGTAGCAGAGAGAGTAGTAGAGAGTGGTAGAGTAGTAGAGATTGAGTAGTAGAGAGTATATTTATTTGACACTTGGCAACAAAAAACAAACCCAAATCGTTTTGGAGTTTCCGCACTCCTTGGTCATGGGTTAGGTGTATGCATCATTTCCGTCTTATTTTAAAGAAACAGTTTGTGCGTTTCAGAATAGTTAACATAAACAAAATACTATCATTGTTGGTTTATGCACTTCTCAATAAAGAATATAATGAAATGGACAATGAATGTCAACATTAATATAATATACATATTACCTACTGGCGGTCGCCAGTAGGTAGTTATAGTTAGGACCCTGTTTCCATAGGAAAACCGCAACATTCTATTTGGAATAACTTTTGCGCCGGTCGACGAATCCTCGCGAAATTTTCAAAACTAATGGGGCGCTACGCTCCGCTCCTACCCTGAAAGTCTCGGGGGGATTCGTCAAGCAGGGGCTGAGAAAAAAGGGGGGTCCCAAAACGCGTTTTTCCCATGCATTTTTCCATAGGACCTTTAGACACAGCTACAGCCCGAACGGCTGAACAGAGTTACTTGAAATTTGGCAGAGAGGTAGTCTACAGGTCAAGGAAGTGCCTTTTGTAGGTTTGGTGTAAATCTGTTCAATAGATCCTGAGAAAATAGCATTTAAATCAATATATATATCTGTAAGCGCGCTCCGTGCGCTTACCGTAAGCTTACCGTACGCGTACGGTGCCGTGCGCGAGCGCGATTCTGATTGGCTGTTAGATCTTAGTAAACATTCGAATCGGTCGAAACCAGGAAGCTGCGTCCGCCATTTTCTCTCTCGCACTCTGAGGGGGTGGAGGAATAACAAAGGCAAAAAACATGTAAAGGGGCTGTTTAGACAGCTCCTAACCACCTAGCCTTGATGAAGGTGTCACCAAAGAACCCCCAAGGCCAAAAAATCAATTTTTTTTTATGAAAAATCGCCGATTACGCTTACCGTACGCGTACGGTAAAAATAATTTAAAAACAAAAAAATTATCCACACTCTCCCCACCCCGTGTGCAAATGGTGCCCGAAGGGCACCATTTGTACATGTCTTATGTAGTTTAATGAAAATTTAAAAGATTTCCTTTCACAACGAAGTGCATAATATGTCCTCCATGTGCGCACGGTGCGCGAAGCGCATCGTGCGTACATGGCACATCCAGCGTAACGTGGGCAGCGCCCCGCGTGCTCACTGTGCGCGCACGGTGCGCGAAGCGCACCGTGCGCGCACGGAACGAACTGCGTTAAGTGGGCGCGCACGCCACGAATGGCATAAAGTAACTTAGCATTTAAAAAAACGTACAAATTTACTGAAAAAACCATAGGTTTCACACACGTTATAGTTAGGAATTAGCATTTAAAAAACCTTGCAAATTCACTGAAAAAACCATAGGTTTCACACATGTTATAGTTAGCTGGACATTTTACTGATAAAAAACCAATGAAATTCCCCTGTTATAGTTAGTGCAGGCAACTATAACTCACGCGACCGCAATCCTCTGCTGATGACATATGTGTCTTTATGAAAAAAAAATATTTGTAATATATGTATAGCTAAAATTTAATGGAAGAAGACATGGGCAAATAAGTGTCTAAATACAGTATTAGCATCAGCAGAGGATTGCGGTCGCGTGAGTTATAGTTGCCTGCACTAACTATAACGGGGGAATTTCATTGGTTTTTTATCAGTAAAATGTCCAGCTAACTATAACATGTGTGAAACCTATGGTTTTTTCAGTAAATATATATATACATATATATATTTAAATTAGTTCCCCCTCCAGAAGAATATGAGAGCAGAGTTATGGTTTAACCTCTTGAGAAGAGGAGCTATAAAATACTCGCCCAGGTTAAAGTAATGCCCATTCCCGAAGTCCAATGCCCAGA
The DNA here is from genome assembly GCF_964204655.1 of Triturus cristatus. Lineage (NCBI taxonomy): Eukaryota > Metazoa > Chordata > Amphibia > Caudata > Salamandridae > Triturus > Triturus cristatus. The sequence continues at coordinate 1,336,443,240 of NC_140591.1, forward strand.
GTTCAACGCCTGAAAAGGTGGGATTTTCAAAGTCGGTTGCTGGTGTGACGGTGTGAGTATTAAAAATTAGTGATTTGTCGTGATTTGTGATTCTTTGTTGTGAAGTAATTTGTAATACATGAGTTAAATAATTTAATGAATTTATATGTTTATTGTTTATTGTGAAGAAGATGAAGAGTTATGAGGCTTGGGTAGTCTATGATCCCAGGATATTGAGATAAGTGTTGAAGATACTGAATAGATAATGAGAAAAATGTAGAATACACTTTATGGTTTTCTTGTCTGCTAAAGGTTTGTGGGGTAGATTGTGAGGTGCCGTTGGCTACATAAATTGAGATATGGACATTAAATAGACTGATTAGGGTTATTTCCTGCTCGTCAAGATTTTAATGCGAATGTGAAAATCTTTTTGTGTGAAAAGTCGGAAAGTTGTAAATGACCTTAACCCCTTGTGTGCCCAGGACGTGCTGGACACGTCATGGAGCACAGTCGCGCTGTGCCCATGACGTGTCCAGCACGTCATGAGGCATTCCCTGGGGAATCCCTCTGGTGCGGGCACCAGAGGGATTCCCTTTCTGCCAAAATAGCCTCGGGAGCTGGGGAAGAGCTTCCCCAGCTCCCGAGGCCCCCTCCCTTTCACTGTAATGACGATCGGCGCGCACGTCGCGCCAACGTCATTACAGTGAAAGTGAAACTGAAATGAGCCAAGAGGCTCATTTCAGTTTCACTTTCAACGTGCTCAGGGGGCTTTCTCAGCCCCCTGAGCACGTAGAAAGACGGGAGAGGTATTGTTGGAAAGGGGAGAATCTCCCCTTTCCAATGGTACCCCTCCCCAGTGGATCCCTGCTTGGGGATCGCCAGAGGGGGGCGATCCCCAAGCAGGGATCCACCCACTAGACACCAGGGAGGGGGGAGCGGCCCTTTGGGCATTATTTAGTCTTTTTGCCCCCCCTGGGGGCAGATGGGGGCAGTAGCCCCCAATCTGCCCCCCCGGGGGGGCAAAAATCCCACTAGACACCAGGGAATTTTATAAAAAATAACAATAGGGATGGGGGCTGCCCAAAATGGGCAGACCCATGCCCCCACCCCACCCCCCAATAATCACATTCTTTCTGCCCCCCCGGGGGGCAGATGGGGCATTGGCCCCTAATCTGCCCCTTCGGGGGGCAGAAAGCCCACTATACACCAGGGATTTCTTTTCAGTTTTTTTTAGGGTGGGGGCTGCTCGAAACATGCACGCCAATGCCCCCACCCACCCACCACCCTTACAGCCTTTCTGCCCCCCCCCCTGGGGGGCAGATGGGGCATTGGTCCCCAATCTGCCCCCCCCCGGGGGGGGGCAAAAAGACCACTAGACACCAGGGAATTGTAAAAAAAATAAAATAGGGGTGGGGGTTGCCCAAAACGGGCAGGCCCATGCCCCCACCCCACCCCCCAATTATCACAGTCTTTCTGCCCCCGGCGCAGATGGGGCATTGGCCCCTAATCTGCCCCTTCGGGGGGCAGAAAGCCCACTATACACCAGGGATTTGTTTTCTGGGTTTTTTTTGGGTGGGGGCTTCCCGAAATGGGCACGCCAATGCCCCCCCACCCGCCATCATTACAGCCTTTCTGCCCCCCCTGTGGGGCAGATGGGGCCTTGGCCCCCAATCTGCCCCCCCGGGGGGCAAAAAGACCACTAGACACCAGGGAATTGTAAAAAAAATAGGGGTGGGGCTGTCCAAAACGGGCAGGCCCATGCCCCCACCCCACCCCCAATTATTACAGTCTTTCTGCCCCCCCTGGGGGGCAGATGGGGCATTGGCCCCTAATCTGCCCCTTTGGGGGGGGGGCAGAAAGCCCACTAAACACCAGGGATTTTTTTTGCGCAATTGTTTGTAGAGTGTGGGCTGCCCGGAACGGGCACGCCAATGACCCCACCCTCCCCCTCAATACGTTTTGGGCCCTTGCCTGTCACGGGTACTTGGGCCTCCCACACGAGTGAGGCACAGTTTTTATCGGGAGACCCGGGGGAACGCTGGGTGGTAGGAAATTTGTGTCAGCCCGCTGATGCCACAACTTTCCCACACAAAAATGTGTGAAAAAGGTGAATTTTTTAGCTAAATTGGGGGATCCACGCAAGCCATACCTCCCTGGAATCCCCCGGGTGTCTAGTTTTCAGAAATGTGTGGGTTTGGTAGGTTCCCCTAGGTGGCCGCCGAGCACCGGGCCATAAACCCAGGTGACCCCCCTTGCAAAACCAGGTCGTTTTGAGGTAGGCAATTTTCATGTCGCCTCACTACGTTGTGGGCCCTTGCCTGTCATGGGTACTTGGGCCTCCCACACGAGTGAGGCACCGTTTTTATCGGGAGACCCGGGGGAACACAGGGTGGTAGGAAATTTGTGTCAGCCTGGTGATGCCACAACTTTCCCACACAAAAATGTGTGAAAAAGGTGATTTTTTCAGCTAAATTTGAGGTTTGCAGGGCATTCTGGGTAAGGAAACGTTGGGGGATCCACGCAAGCCATACCTCCCTGGAATCCCTCGGGTGTCTAGTTATCAGAAATGTGTGGGTTTAGTAGGTTCCCCTAAATGGCCACCGAGCACCGGGCCAAAAACCCAGGTGACCCCCCTTGCAAAACCAGGTCGTTTTGAGGTAGGCAATTATCATGTCGCCTCAATACGTTTTGGGCCCTTGCCTGTCGCGGGTACTTGGGCCTCCCACACGAGTGAGGCACCGTTTTTATACGGAGACCCGGGGGAACGTAGGGTGGTAGGAAATTTGTATCAGCTTGGTGATGCCACAACTTTCACACACAAAAATGTGTGAAAAATTTGATTTTTTTCAGCTAAATTTGAGATTTGCAGGGCATTCTGGGTAAGGAAACGTTGGGGGATCCACGCAAGCCATACCTTCCTGGAATCCCCCTGGTGTCTAGTTTTCAGAAATGTGTGGGTTTGGTAGGTTTCCCTAGGTGCCGGCAGAGCTAGAGTTCAAAAACTACAGCTAGGCACTTTGCCAAAAAAGGTTCATTTTTCACTGCGAAATTGAGGTGTGTCCACGATGCGTTTTGCGCCGTTTCCTGTCGCGGGCACTAGGCCGCCCCACACAAGTGAGGTACCATTTTTATCGGAAGACTTTGGGGAACACGGGGTGGGTGGAAATTTGTCGATCCACGCAGATTCCAGAACTTTCCACCACAGAAATGTGGGGAAAATTTGTTTTTTTTTGGCAATGTTTTAGGTTTGCAAGGGATTCTGGGTAGCAGAACCTGGTGGGAGGCAGTCAAGTCACCCCATCCTGGATTCCCCTGGGTGTCTAGTTTTCAAAAATGTATAGGTTTGCTAGGTTTCCCTAGGTGCCGGTAGAGCTATGGTTCAAAAACTAAAGCTAGGCACTTTGCCAAAAAAGGGTCATTTTTCACAGCGAAATTGAGGTGTTTCCACGTTGCGTTTTGTGCCGTTTCCTGTCGCGGGCACTAGGCCGACCCACACAAGTGAGGTACCATTTTTCTCGTAAGTCTTTGGGGAACGCGGGGTGGGTGGAAATTTGTAGATCCACGCAGATTCCAGAACTTTCCACCAGAGAAATGTGGAGAAAATGTGTTTTTTTTGGCAATTTTTTAGGTTTACAAGGGATTCTGGGTAACAGAACCTGGTGGGAGGCAGTCAAGTCACCCCATCCTGGATTCCCCTGGGTGTCTAGTTTTCAAAAATGTATAGGTTTGCTATGTTTCCCTAGGTGACGGCAGAGCTCTGGTTCAAAAACTACAGCTAGGCACTTTGCCAAAAAAGGGTCATTTTTCGCTGTGAAATTGAGGTGTGTCCACGTTACGTTTTGCTGCGTTTCCTGTCGTGGGCACTAGGCCGACCCACACAAGTGAGGTACCATTTTTCTCGGAAGACTTTGGGGAATGCGGGGTGGGTGGAAATTTGTGGATCCACACAGATTCCAGAACTTTCCACCACAGAAATGTGGGGAAAATGTGTTTTTTTGGCAATTTTTTAGGTTTGCAAGGGGTTCTGGGTAACAGAACCTGGTGGGAGGCAGTCAAGTCGCCCCATCCTGGATTCCCCTGGGTGTCTAGTTTTCAAAAATGTATAGGTTTGCTAGGTTTCCCTAGGTGCCGGCAGAGATATGGTTCAAAAACTACAGCTAGGCACTTTGCCTAAAAAGGGTCATTTTTCGCTACAAAATTGAGGTGTCAACGTTACGTTTTGCACCGTTTCCTGTCGCGGGCACTAGGCTGACCCACACAAGTGAGGTACCATTTTTCTCGGAAGACTTTGGGGAACGCGGGGTGGGTGGAAATTTGTGGATCCACGCAGATTACAGCATTTTTCACCAGAGAAATGTGGGGAAAATGCGTTATTTTGGCAATTGTTTAGGTTTGCAAGGGATTCTGGGTAACAGAACCTGGTGGGAGGCAGTCAAGTCACCCCAGCCTGGATTCCCCTGGGTGTCTAGTTTTAAAAAATGTATAGGTTTTCTGGGTTTCCCTAGGTGCCGGCAGAGCTAGGGTTAAAAAACTACATCTAGGCACTTTGCTAAAAAAGGGTAATTTTGCATTGGGAAAATGTGGTGTGTTCACGTTGGGTTTTGAGCCATTTCCTGTCGTGGGCACTATGCCTACCCCTACAAGTGAGGTACCATTTTTATCAGGAGACTTAGGGTAATTCAGATTTGTAAAGGAACTGCTATTACCTGTTGACTTTCGATGCATTTCTGCCTTCCAAATGAAAGACATTGTGTAAAAAAGAAGTCATTCTAAAAAATTACTGATAATTCTCATGCTAGTATGAGTATTCCCAAATTTGGAAATGTGCAAATATCTACTGTTTCTAAACTCTATATTTTGTTCCCATTTCAGAAATACATAGGTGTCTTTCATACCGGTTTTTCCATGTACACATTTTTACACAATAATTGCTATATACCCGGTACATAATAAAAAACCATTGCAAGTTGCTGCTCAGTTTTTGGCTCTGGGTTCGTCGGGTTCTTGGTGAACCTACAAGTCCTATATATCCCCACAACCAGTAATGTCCAGCGGATGTAACGGTATATTGCTTTCAAAGAGCTGTCATAATTCAAAGAAGTTACAGGTGAAAACGTTGACACAAAAGGCGCTTTTTTTCAACAAATTTTCGATTTATCCTATATTTAACTGTTAGTTTCTATAAAGAAACTTTAATGGATCTACACAAATGACCCTTGCTGAATTCAGAATTTTGTCTACTTCTCTAAAATGTATAGCTTTCGAGGATCCATTATTGCTTTTGTACCCATTTCTACCATTAACTGGAAGGAGGTCAAAAGCACAAAAAATAGCAAAAATAGGCTATGTCCCAGAAAAATGCCAAAACTGTGTAAAAAATGTTGGGTTTCTGACAAAAGTCTGGTATCACCTAAAATCTGGGAAAATGATGATTTCACCCCCACAAACCCTTTTTTGATAACACTTGCAGGGAAAAACCCAGATGCTTTCATTTGCAGCCCGTTTTTCCCATTTTCCCCCAAAAAACCTAAGTTTTGCTGTATTTTGCCTCATTTCTGTGACCCCTCCAGGGGAATCCACAAACCCTGAGTACCCTCAGAATCCCCATGATGTTGGAAGAAAAGGACGCAAATTTGGCATGGATACCTTATGTGGTCAAAAAGTTACAGGGGCCTCAGCGCGCACTACCCCAAATAGCCAAAAAAGGGCGTGGCACAGGAGGGGAAAAGGCCTGGCAGCGAAGGGGTTAATATTCTGATTGGTGAGTTGCCTTTGATCACCTTAGTGGTGCAGACAAAGATTGCTGATGTTCATTTTGTCTAAGGTTGTAGAATTCTGTGCAGGAGAAAAACTGTAAAGGAGGGGAAACTGCTGCACAGAGTGAAATCATAAGTCATAGTGTGCAGCACTGGGATAGGTTGGTGTACTAGCGCGCTGTGATCAGTTGATGACAATACAGACTGCTGCACTGTGATAAGTCAGTTGTTGTGTGAATACTGCATTGAGATTGGTTAACAGATCTTCAAGAATATAAACTGTGACAAGATTGGAGAAAAGATTTGACATTTATGGGACAGAATCAAAACTCTGAATTTGAATTGCATTTATTTGAACTGATTATTGTTGAATTTTGCAAAAATCATGCAATGCTTTAAGGAATTTACAAGTTTTGTGAAAGGTGATGTAAAAAATCCAATATGGGAAGGTGACGCAGCTTGCCCGAGGGTACATCTGCTCCTAAATGACAACTGAATTGGGATTTCATGCATGTTTATAACTTCGCCAATGGTGCAAGATTATTGATAAAGACGGTGAATTGAGTTTTCCTAAATATGGTACTTTTGATCTTCAAATTATTGAAAATCTGCAAGAGAAGCTGTATGAAATAAACTACCACTTAGAACCACACAATGCAATGCCCTGAATATGTGGGAGATGGTAGCACAAGAAAAAGAAAGGGAGAATTTCCAGAGTAAGACTGAAAGAGCAAGGGGTAATTATACAGATTCTCAATGGAATGAAGCACAGCAGAGATGAAGGAAAGTTACAGTTGAGGGAACTAGACCTTATCCAGCTACTACCACTGAGGCACCTGCGAAATTGGAAAAGACTATGGCACAGGAAAAAGACAAAGGAAAATATATAAAGAAGGATGAGACAGATAGTGATTCAGGGGAAGATATTTTGGAAGAAATGTTATCTGCATGTCCCCCACCTTATGTGATCCTTACCATTAGTACCGATAATTGTGCAACTGCAAGTACTACAGTGTCTACTGCCCCTTCTGAACCAAGCATTTACACAGATTGAGAGACACTTTCAGATTTTACAGATTGCCCCATCACCTGTTATTCAGGCACCAACAGTTATCACACTTTGGGTTACTGCTTCCATTATGACTGCTCCAGTACATTTACTACAAGTTGCTACTGTACAGCTGAACAACTTGTGACTGCCCCGATTGAATGTGTCCCACATGCGACTATCCCATTAAAACCTATCCCAACTCCAGAAGCTCAATGAGCTGTAGGAGGAATGGGTACATGAGGGCTTATCCTGACATCCCAAAATTCACAAATTGTTGCACGGAAACCACCACAAATGATTCAATCATTGAGAGATGGGGGAAGGATTGTGTTTACAGAACCGCTAATACAGACAGAGGCTAAATAGTTTGAGGATAGAATTTTTCCACCATGGTTTCAGGAAACAGGTGGACTTAAAAAAATGAAAGTGCATAATGACAAGTTGCTGGAGAACCTGAAAAGGAGAGGGAACTAAATGTTTCAAAATTAAATGTTGAACTTGAAGACATTTTTAGGGGATGTTTTGATCTTGAACTTTTCAACCAGTATCAGGAGAAAGAATTAATTTACCTAAGTAAGGAATTTACAAGACGTACAGCAAGCACACCTGATAAATTAACTTATTTGGCCTGAATGTATGATGTTGACCTTTCAAAACGTTTTCCCATACAGAGAGGTTATAGAGTTCAATGAGATGATGAAGCAATTGAGACAATGCATTCTTCAGGAACAGTTTACACCTAACTGAATTGGTAAAGTGCATCCGTAAATGGAGTGATTAGAAATGTAATAGTCTAAGAAGCATGAGAAGAAAAAGAAACAATCAGAAGTAGATCGGGAAAATAAAAAGTAATCAACAGATTCACAAGATGTGGAAGTAGCTTCCGCTTATCCACTGAGAGAGAGATAGCGGGTGCATTATATGTCCGTATACCATGGAGCAGATACGAACTTGCAGCATTTACAAACAATTTTCCAAAATTGAGAAACAAACCTGTGCAGTAGTACACACAGGTTGACCGATTTATCAAAATTTCAAAGGTGTTGTGGATTGATTAGAATATGTTCTTTGACATTGTAGAGCCAAATTATCTGTGGGCTAATATAGAGTTATTGTGCAATGACCACATGAGGAACCAACAAGATGAGTATGCATTAATGCACCATCTCCTATAGTTTTGGAGAATTATGAAGCAGCATTTACTTTCCTGAAAGGCAATGTGCCTTTGAATGATCTTGATTGGGTGAAGAATAAAATAACTTTACACAGGTCAAAAGAATCAGTGCATGATTACTATGAACAATTGCCTCAGGTGTTTCACCAACACTGTGGAAGAGAATATACTGATGTCAGTGACATGGGATTCTTTGTATCTCAGTTTGTTATTGTGTTAATACCAGAGATTAGTGCACAAATAGAACAGAGTGTGATTTGCTGGCAAACATAATTACTTGATGAGATCCTGAGATATGTGAAATATTGTAGTGATGAGCAAGAAATGAAGCAGTAAATGCTTAAGGATACATTTATGTTGTCCCAGATGAAGTTTGCTCAGAATGGGTTTCAGAACCAGTCTTTTGCAGGAAATCAAAGTGGTATGCAAGGTGTTAGTGGACAAACAGAAGGTCAAGCTACTCAAGAATGATTAGGTGTTTCATAGAGGTAGAGGTGTACCGACTGATCTGAATACTGATATGGATGTAACTTGGAAGACAATTACCCCTTGTCACCGTTATAACAGGATCAGGCATTAGAAAAGGTAGTTCAGGTTTAATCCTGATGGAGTAAATGGATATGTACAAATGCAGAGAGGAAACTCAATGCAAATGCAAAATGTGCCAGTCCAGCAAATGCAGGTGCCAACGCAGAAACAAGTCCCAGTGATGCAAGTTCCACAGGCTCAGGTGATCCGACAAAATACCAGAAACCCAAGATTTAATTTCAAACAGTTGCCCAAGGCAAACCTAAACCCCTTCCAGGACCAAAATCAGAACACATTTCATTAGTTTCCGGTATTTGATAATTTTAGTTTCGGCTCTAACAATTTGAAATGACTGTGCCTGAGGAGGGAGGAAGATTGTGTGCTTGGCACAGTGTTGGAGGTAGACCAGAGTGGTCCATTCATAGAAGGTGAAGTGAATGGCTACACCACATTATTTCTGATTGATATCGGAGCTACCAGATCCACTGTTAGAACAGCAGACGTCCTAGACCTACCCCTCTTGGGAAAAAAGATACAAGTTGTAGGAGTTTCAAATAAACAGATCACAAACCCAGTTTCAGAGAAAGTTCCTATAAAAGTAGGTTCTTTTGAGGAAAATCATCAATTCATTGTTTGTGATTCTAGTCATGTAAACATGTCAGGAAGAGATTTGTTGGGCAAGTTAAATTGCACAGTTTACTGCACAACGGATAGTGTTGAGTTTCAGACTCATGCTGAGTACTTTGAGTTCTACATGGTCTGATGTGATACAGCTGTTGGGTTGTATCCCCAGTAAGAACAATTGAAGAGTTACCTCCTCATTTGAAAAACAATGAATCCAGAAGCAGGAGACTTCACTAGAAAAGGTATCAGACTAATAAAAGGTGTGGAACTAGTCCGAATCACACTAAAACCAAGCGCCGTTAATCCAAAAACACCGCAGTACAATTTAACACCAGAGACAGTTGCATGACTACCACCTATAATTGAAGCCATGCTGAGCAAAGGTATTTTGAGAGAATAGGTAGGGAGTCCATGCAATTCTACAATCATGGGTTTATAGAAGCCCAATTTAAAATACCGGGTTGTGCTGGACCTCCAGAAAAGGGAAAGCATTATTGTTCCATGTTGTCCCATGGTACCAAATCCATCAACCATACTTTTCCAGATTCCATGCACTGCAGAATGGTTAACTGTTATTAATCTTTGTCAACCCTTTTTCTCACTGCTATTACAGGAGGATAGCGAGTACCTTTTTTTTCTTTGTGTTTCAGCAAGGAGTTTTGGCATGGTACCAGGTCCCACAAGGGTATCCAGAGAGTCCTTCCATCTTTACCAGATCTTGAAGAAATCTGGAGTCACTGCAGATGCCCTACAAGCCAGTACTTGAGCAATATATAGACAATTTACTTCTGGTATCAGAGACAAGGAAGCTTGTAAGCAGGATGTGATTACGCTCTTAAATCACCAGACTGAGAATGGATACAAGGTATCTCCAGGAAATTTGCAATACTGTCAAAAATAATTTCACTATCTTGGACACAACATTGACAAAGTAGCAAGAAAGCTGCCACCAGAAACCGTTTAGCAATTATTCAGATTAATCCACCTCAAACGCAGACAAAAGTCAGGATGTTTTTGGGAATGGTTGGATATTGTAGACAGTGGATACCACATTTTTCCCTCATAGCAAAGCCTTTACTGAGGCTGACACACAAAGATGTGTCTTATCCCCTTCCTTGGGATGATTGCTTAAACGCTTTCCCACAGCTGAGAGAATGTCTCTGTTGTGCCCCAGCACTAGGAATACTTGATTACAGTGAGATGTTGACTTATTTTGAAGTGAGAGAGAGTGCTGTGCTCTCTTAGTGCTTACTCAGATGCATGGAGATTCTTGAAAACACGAGGCATACTTCTCAACAACGCTTAACCCTGTAGTGTCAGGACTGCTAGGCTACCTTAAAGCGGTCACCGCAGTAGGTGTTATCATCAAGAGGAGTGAAAGCATAGTGATGAGGCACCTTTTAACTATAGTGATCAAACACTCAAACCGAACAAAAACCCAATACATGACACACAATATACTTACAAAGTACGAACAACAGATCCTGGCTTCTGACAATGTGACTTTGAAACATTGTCAGATTTTGAACCCTTCAAATTTGTTGCCAATAAGTGACACTGTTTGTGAGGAAGTTGAACATGTTTGCCTAGATGCACAAAGCTAAGATCCAACATTGAAGATGAAATCCTGAATGAGATCGATTATATCATTTTTGTTGACGGCTAATGTTTGAGAAACAATAAAGGTATCCTGAGAGCAGCATATGCTGTCTGCATAATCGATGACGCTGTGTCAGCTTCATGGCATCAAGGTTTCACCTCAGCACAAGTTGAAAAATGAATTGCCCTTACAAGAGCTTGCATTTTGACAGCCCAATTTAAAGTGACTATATTTACAGATAGTCAGTATGGCTTTGGTGTTTTCCATGATAGTGGTATATAGTTATTGTACACGCGCAACCAAGTTTGTGGTGAAGATTAAGGGTGGTTTAATGTTTCTTATGTGCTCCTGAGGTATCATACTTCGATCTAGTACGTTAAGTCATACATGTTAGCTGCGTATCCAGTAGTAGGATGCTTCCCCCTGGGCACTATTCAACCCTATACAGGGTTACTTAGCTAGTATAATAAGTTTGATATTCAATATGGTGAGAACAAATAAATTCAGACAGTTTTGTAGTCTTTCTTCTACGAACTACAAACCTGTCAGAATGTATTTGTTCTCACCTTATTGGATATCAAACTTGTTATACTAACTAAGTAACCCTATATAGCATCGAATAGTGCCCACCTTCCATGATAGTGGGCAATTGTGGTTCTAAAGAGGGTTTATGACCTCTTTTGGAATTCCCATACGCAATAGCGAGCATGTGAGAAATCTTTTGGAAGGTCTACAATTGCCTGCTGAAATTGCTGTGATTATATGTGCTGCACACTGGAGTGGCAATGGTTACATTGTAGTCAGAAGCAGATACGCTGACGAAGTTGCACGGTATTTTGCACTAGTGTACTGCACATTTAATGGAACTTTTGCATGTGAATCTAAAGAGGACACTGTCTTTTCTATGTTGATGTCAATAGCTGAAAAATAGGAAGAATTATAATGGGCACAAGAAAATATTTCAGAAGCAGAACAGTAAGGTTGGATCAGAGCAGGATGTGAGAAAACTGCAAATAATATTTGAGTGTTAGTTGATAGAAGACCAGTGTTACCTGATAGTTTGCTGTTTCCAATGGTGCAACACTTCCATGGACACACACATTTTGGGAGAGATGCAATGACAAGGTTGTTTAGGCAGAACTGATTTAATCCAGATTTAGGATGCCTGCAGCAGAATTGTAGTATTGTTGTGTTTTATGCCAACAAATGAATGTAGGGAAAATAACTTCCAATACATTGAGTCACATAGGGAGGTCAGATGGTCCCGTCAACAGAATGTAGAATAACTTTATTGAGATGTCAATTTGCAATGGGTAGAGATATGTCCTGGTCAAAGTGTGCATCTTCATGCGATGGGTAGAGGCCTACCCAACCAGAGGTGATGACAGTCTCACTGCAAGCAAAACTGTTATTGCAAGAATTGATTCCCAGGTACTGTATGCTAGTTTCTCCGGAATCAGATTGAGGGAAACACTTTAACAATGAGATCCTGAGGATGATATGTGCAGCATTACAAATTGAACAGAAATGGCATTGTAGCTTTCAAGCTGAATCTACTGGCATTGTAGAGCAGCTCAATGAAACCATAAAGTCTTGTTTGGCCAAAGTCTGTGCCTCGACATCAACTGAAATAGCTTGATCCTCTGCCTTTGGTGCTGATGTGTATTCAAAGCATCCCTGATAGGAAGACTGGTTTATCACCTCAAGAGATCCTCATGGGGCATGCAGTGAGATTGCCTGCTGTACTGGCACATGCACTTGTGAGCATCACAGATATGATACTTGATTACTGCAAGGAATTGTCTAATGTGGTGTGTTCTGTCTCTCACCCGGTTGCAGCTGCTGCACAAGATCCACATTGACATTAGTGCCACAACCTCAATCTGGAGGACTGGGTTGTATCCAAGAAGCACGTTTTGAAGACTTATTTGGCACCTAAATGGAAAGACCCCTTCCAGGTGATCATGGTCATGAACACTGCTGTTAACTGTGCTGGAGTTCCAAAGTGGGTTCATGCTTTGCACACAAGAACAGTAAGAAATCCTCATGAAGAGATTGTGTTCTCTGAGCCTTAATGAAGAGCACGGGTGACTACACCATCACCAGCTGAACCTCAACAAAGAGCAGTGACACAGAGATTACAACAACAGCAAAGCGAAGAAAGGGGTGAAGAGCTGAAAATTGTTGCACTGAATCAACTGCCAGTCAATTCACAAAGTAGAATTAAGGTCACTGACGAAGAAGGAAAGACTAAAAGTTTAAGTCGAGAAAACTTTTAAGACAGCATTTGCATGAATAGAGGATGCAAGTGAGGGAACAAGCACTGAAGCAAGAAGAATCACCTGTAAAGTTAAATAGCCATGAAACAGTAATCAAAGGACATTAAAAGCAAATGTGTCTGTCGATCGAATACCTTGACTATAACTGAGGAGACAGAGTTAAGCAGTGAAGTGACACAGGGGAGTATCAACAAAGAGCACGAGAACCCTGTTGAAGGACTCCAGCACCTAAATGTACATACTAAGTGAACAAGGTATTGAATGTACCATCGGATGAACTGTATGATGTGAAATCTGAACTGTTTAAGCCTCCATGACATTCCTTCAATAACATTTGGATAAAGCTATCTGACAATGACTTCTAGAATAGTGAGAGACATTCAAAAGACTAAGGGCCACATGTATCAAATTTGAACATTTCAATTACCTAATTGTGATTTTCTGAGAATTGCAATTAGGTAAACACTATTTCCAATGTATGAAACTCGATGAGCTTCATAAACCAATTCCTAGTGGGTCGCAATTTTACCTACCTCATTAATTTTAATGAGGTAGATTGTGATTTGTGAACCCCTAGGAATCACTAAATTCACTGGGATGGTTGCCTGCTGGGGTCAGCAGACAAACCATGTCTGTGACTGCTTTTAAAAATAAAGCTATCTTTATTTTAAGTGCAGCTCATTTTCCTTAAAGGGACCACTGCCTGCTCTTAAAAAATGTTTTTAGGACCATTCCCAAATGGGAAGAGATCCCTTGTGGACCCCTCCCCATTTGCTAATTGGTTACCACTTACTTGAAATAGGTGTTAAATGCGAATGTTTTGCAAGCGCATTCACAGTCACAAAACGTTCATACATACCATCAGGCTTTGCCATTTCGAAGGGACACCCTAAACACGCCTCTTCCAAATACAGAACGCAAACCCATTTTGCAATTTGGTAACAGGTTACTGAATCGCAAAATAGGGATTCATACATGTAAAAAACCTTTTTGCATTCATAAACGGGCCGATTCTGCGATTCAGCCCATTTTCGACAGCAAAATTGGTTGATACTTGTGGCCCTAAAACTGCTTAAAAAGTGCTAAAAGACTGAAAAAAGTTATTTTTTTTGTTTTAAGAAGATCTATTTAGGCCAAAGGTTGAAGTTGAAGAGTTGGAATAACATTTTAGAAGAACACGGAGTAAAGTTAAGGTTGCGTACTTACAAAAGATTGAATATAATGAAACTTGTGACAAGAAAACTGAAAAAACTTTGTAAAGAGCATATTTGGAGAAAATTCTAAATTTAATTATTGAGATATTGCTGTATTCTTTGCTTGAAACAATCTGATTTTAGTCAAACAAACATGTGTTGCCTTAGAAATAGATGCAATATTATATGGTGTTCAATTTTTGTAATTCCAGCACTAATGATTATAATAGTTTTAAAAGTGTTCTATTTAACACATGATCAATATATCACGTCTACCAATGCACCTACCACATTTGCAAACACAACAGAAGAAGAGCATTTCAAAGCATAATTTGCAAGAAACAAGAGAGATGATTACACAACTAATGTTTATTCTAGGTTAGTGCAAGAATGCACTCAAGCAATGGATGCAAAAGATTGTTCTGTCTGCGCTCACTTACCTTCATCAGCAGCGGAAGAAGTTACATAACATCACATTCTATCACATTCCATTGCCATTCACAGTTATATTGCTTACCTTTGCAGGCACATATTGAATATTTTTTTTCTAACTATGATCTAATACGTTTCAGAGCACCACAAGTACAAAGCATGAATTTACACCCACAAGCAAAACAAACGGACACAACTTATTTAAGACCATTAATGCCCATATATAGTGTTAAGGATTACAAGAACAATCTAACCTGTTTAATGAGACTGCTAGAGAACATTTTTATTATGACATTAGAGGAAAGGAATAATAAAATTTCACACAGTAAGGATAGAGCAAATGATGTTTTGAAAATTGTTTGGAAGAAGGAAGAACATGATTTAAAAAAGAAAATGGCTTACCCAAAGCTGTAATTAGATAGGTGGCAGAAAAGGAAAATGTGTGTTTACAAATGGAGAACACACACAAAAACCAGACATGTGGTAATTAGTACCTGAGAACATACATTTTAATTAATGGGAGATACATGGCAAATTTTACAAAGGGAAAAAAACGCCATTCTAGGAATTCATTTTGTGTGTTGACAAGATGCTTACTTCCAGTTACCTGCTGATTGGGAGGGTATTTGCTACTTAACTATATAATTTCAGAAGATGTATCATGTATATAGCATAGATGCATTAACAATGACACCCGCACACAGGCACACCATATAGTACAGAACAAGGAATGAAGGGGCTCATTAAGATGGTGGCACAATCGCCACCGCCGGGCCGGCGGTGGCGATCGTTCCACCATTGTATTGAGTTTTTCCCCACCGCCATATTAGGATGGCGGTGGGTATCGTGGCGGACGCAAAGTCCGTCTGCCGCTTTACCACCGGTGGCAATCCTAACGATTGCCTGGCGGGCGGAGTAGGACCACTAATAATTTGGTAGTGCCTAGCAGGCACTGCCCGCCATATTAGGTTGTGGGAACTGAACGGCTGGTGGGGATTGGTTTTGGGGGCCCGTTGTGGGCCTCCCTTGTGTCTGGGGGAGGTGGGGTGCACTTGGGGGGTACCTATGTTACCCCCTACTTTTCACTGCACCAAGTGGCAGGCACCGTGTGGTGCCTGCCATGTGGTGCAGTGAAATGCCAGACATGTGATTTTAACATCGCAGCGGGTGCTGCTGTCAGCAACACCCGCCGCAATGTTATATTGCAGAATGCGACTGCCATGGTGCGGTCACATCCTACTTCGCGGTGCGGGACTGCCGCATGTCTGGCGGTCAGTCCCAACACCGCAGGGATGGCAGGAGGACTCAGGTCCGCCCGCCATCCTAAGGAGCCCCCTAGTTACTGAGAGACATTTTTGGTGCAATCATTCCACCTGTAGGAGTCATACTGAATGATGAAAAGATCAGACAACTGTCTGGAGCTTTATTAGTTGTGAACACTGAGCTTGTAGCATCTTTTTCTTTTTTTTCCGAAACTGCTAGGAGAATTATGTACCGGATTTTATTTATTTATTTATTTTTTCATTTATTTATTTTAATATATATTAATGCTGCTATACCCGCTATGGTCCAAAGGTACCTCATTGTCCATTGTATATTGTATATAATTGTATAATTGTTTTGCCGTAACTGCTAGGAGAATTATGTTCGGATTTTATATATATTAATGCTGGTATACCCGCTATATTCCAAATGTACCTCAGTATACATTGTATATTGTATATAACTGTATATAGATATACCCGCTATATTCCAAATGTAACCCATGGAACTATGAAGCGCTCTGATACCCAAGGGTCACGTTCGCGCTATATAAAACTCTATAAATAAATAATAATAAAAAAAATAGATTTATGGTTTTGCAAAATCGCTCAGCATAAGACATATTACTAGCAGAGAAAGGCGAAATCTGCCAAATGCTGAAAACTTAGCATTGTTGATCATACATGACATGAGAGCAAGAAAATTCAAGAATTTGTATAAAACATTTCAGACCTAAAGCCTCAGTTAGAGGAGTTAGAAACACCTAGCATTAAAAAAAAAATGGAAAGGGAATATACACAATCAGAAAATGATTTCCAAATGAAGGAGGAGGAATCCTGACAGCTATTCTTATGCCAATACTAACCATAGGGCCTTGTTTACTATTCATATTTGCAATTTTCAAAAGTTGTAGATACTGCATTAACAAAAGAAAGAGAGGAGAAATGAGCAAGAGGATGGAAAAAGAACTAGCATTAAGTGGTTGTCTTAATGATGAGTATAGACAATCATTAACAATTCAAAGGTTTGAAAAAAAAAGACAAGACTCAACTGATGATGAGAGTGCCCTTTGAGCAGAAGTTACATAGAAAAGATTGATGGTTAAAATAACCATCAGAGTTGGGGATTGAAAGAAACTTCTATTAAAATGCTAAAGTAATCTAGTTAAAGTCACGTGTGCACCATTAACATGCAATTCATATTGGACTGACACTACACTAAAATGTGCAAATTGCAGTATGCAGTTATTCCTTTTAGCAGTAGGCCTCAAATGTTAAAGCAATCTTAGTATTTCAAGCAATTAAACCAAATGTGCAGAGAAGTGCATAGAATGATTAATATTTGATCTTACCTTGACATTCCTTTAATAAAAAGCTTCACATCACATTGCAGAATGTTCTTGATTAATAATGACATTTTTAAATGTTTGCTAGAAACACTTCATTGTTAACGAAAATGAATCCTTATATCATATATTAAATACAATGCAGGGATAGAAAATGTTGCTCTTTTAACATATTTTTATCATTTTATAATGAAGGGATGTGGGTCTGAACTATATTAGTTGCAGCTGCTGTTTCTATTTCACTGAGCCAATTTTTTAGCTAACATACAAGGGGCCCGATTCACAGAACTAACTTAAGACAAAATCCTAAACTTACTACCGTTTTGGTATTCACAGAAGGCACTTACTCATTTTGGTATTCACAGAAGGCACTTATTCATTTCAGTATTCACAGAAGTTAGAAGTCCTAACTTTAGGACTCCTAAATGCCTTCTGTGAATACCGAAAGTCTTAAAATTAGGATTTTTCTCAGTTTAGTAGTAGTAAAGTTAAGACTCCTAACTTTAGGACTCCTAAATGCCTTCTTTGAATACCGAAAGTCTTAAAATTAGGATTTTTCTCAATTTAGTAGTAGTAAAGTTAGGACTCCTAACTTTAGGACTCCTGAATGCCTTCTGTGAATACCGAAAGCCTTAAAATTAGGATTTTCTCAGTTTAGAAGTAGTAAACTTAGGAGTCCTAACTCTAGGACTCCTAAACTGAAAAAAATCCAAATTTTAAGACTTTCGGTATTCACAAGAGGCATTTAGGAGTCCTAAAGTTAGGACTCCTAACTTCTGTGAATACCGAAGTGAGTAAGTGTCTTCTGTGAATACCAAAATGAGTAAGTGCCTTCTGTGAATACGAAAATGGTAGTAAGTTTAGGATTTTGTCTTAAGTTAGTTCTGTGAATCGGGCCCCAAATTTTTTAAGAGCATGGTGACAACATCATTCCTGTAGAGTACATGTACATGTCTGCGGATTACTAGCTCTTCGCTGACTTGTTGTGTGTCTGTCCTCCCCAGGTTCTTGCGGCTGTCGTCGGCTCATGTCATCATTGCCCTCCTGCTATTCTTCATGAGTATTGCAACGTGTGCTGGATCAGAGTTACATGCACAGACATGGTGAAAAGTCATTAGGGTAAGGAGTGCAGCAAGGCATTTTGTGGGTGGTACGTGTTTGTGATATGTGGGGACTGCTCCTGTGCATGTTGTGTTACCATGCATACATGTCGACTCACCATGGGGCACATGACGTGTTGAATGGCTCCCATGAATTGATAGTCACCCTTCCTGACAGTCATCTGTAATGGTTTGTGGATTCTGATGAAGGCATCAATGTGTGTATAACGTCCCTCAGGAACATACGGGATGCTAATGGTGGACATAGTGTGGGACATCCCCATATGAGGCTCAATGGGGAATTGCAGACTCTCCGTGTGCAGCAAGGGGTGTTAGGCTCAACCCCTTCACTTGTGTGCCAGCTCAGTAGGATTTACCACATCTGTGTGTTGAAGGGGGTGTCCAGTTTAGGTCACACATGGTCAGCCAAATGACCTGTGAGTCTGTTCCAATTGATGCATTTCCCTTAGTGTGAGGCTGAGTAATAAAGGTGTTTGTCACACTCCAAGGTGCCTTATCTCTGTCAATGCAGGTCTCTTGCCACTTTGCATGCGGCATATCTGGCATAGTTGTGGAAGATTATGCATAGGAGTCCATGTGTAGTTTAGCAACATGCATGCAGTTGCTCATGGATTAGGCTCCCTATTGGGCATGAAGTACATGGTCGTGTATGTTTTTTGGCATGTTGGTCCACACAATGGGCCATCAACACCTGCTGAGGGTGTGTCTCCTGTGCGCAGGTCGGCCTTCAGTTTCCTGATCCGGTGTCATGCTTCTTTGGTGATTGTGCATGCATTGTCTCTGGGTGGGCCATGTGACACTGGACACTCCTTACTTTACACACGCGCCTATTGCAGTTGTCCTTCTGACATCCTAGTCTTTGTGAGCAAATTCTGGCATTTTGCAAGGAGATGCCGCCTGCTGCTGCGGCCCCTGCAGCAAGGGCCCACAGAGTATCCAGATTTGGCAACACACACGCCTCCAAGATGCTCCTCACTTCCTCCCTCCACCCATTCATTTGGCTGTCCTCAGCTTGTCTATGCCACTGTTGCCGCCACGCGGTGCCAAAGGCTGGACCATCAGCACATGCAAGGTGCACATTGCACCACCATCCTGTCCTTGCATAACCCACATCACACTACAGTCTGATGTAGCAGCCACACTCCGAGCTATGTCCATCCGCACATCTAACGCCTGCTGTCAGACATACCCTGGGCACACACACGACACCTTTGCATGCTGAGTGTGCAACTCCAACTGCCTACACTGCGCTACCCCGCCTTCCAGGCACTGTCACACCAACCAGGTCATGTCCCTAATACTCCCCACCGGCTCTGTAGCCCAGCAAGGGCATGGGAGTGGGACTCAAGGCTTCAGCATGTAGTATGGTGTCATCGTCTGGGACATGGCACAGGTATCATCTCTCAGCATGTCAATCTACAGTGTCCAGGACCCCCCTCTCCACCATCACATGCGCACAGCACCTCATCATCAGCTCGTATGCCATTGACAGCCAGGTGCTCCTCACCCTCAACAAAGACACAGACATTGGCAGTTCCATCATTCAAGTATGCATGAGATCCATTGATGAATGGCTGAACACGAGCCACCTGAGGCTGGACTTGTACAGGACTGAGGTGATCATCTGAGGATTGTCCCCTTCCAGCTGGGTCAAGTGCTTGTGTCCCACCCGCAAGAGCCCTGCACAAGCACCCAGTGGCCACACACACAAGATGTTGTGCATCATGTTTGGCTCGCTCACATTTGCCATGCTAGTCCACAGCATCTGTATCTCATGCTGCAACGCCCTCTGCATTATGCACATGATCCACAGATAGATCCACTCCAAGAAAAGACAGACCATCCCCCAGGTCCATGACAACATCCGTGTCAAATACTGCCATGCCCTCTACGGAGCAAGTCCATCCAAACTCCCAGGAAACTTGTCCACATCCAGGGTGCATCTGCACACCTCAGCTTCAACACCCTGCGCCCCAGCCACCTCACCGTCCACCATAGATAGCTGCAATGGATCACTGTCTGCTGCAGGATGACCTCCACACTCCCCACCCACACTCAGGAGGCAGTCCACAACCCCGGCCCCAAACCAACCTTGTACGTCTGTCATCCTAGATCCCGTTGGGCCATCTCCGTGCATCCAACCTTGCCCTGGCCACCGTTCTTCACATCCACCGTACTCCAGCATACAGGACATTCTTCTCCCACCTGGCCACACATACCTGGGACTCCCTCCCCGGGAACCTCCACATGAGCCATGACCTCTACGCCTTGATGATAATCTCCCAAATAGGTCTGTCCACACAGTTTAGCAAGCCCCCCCTCAGCAGCCAGAGGCCATCACAGGTGAGTGTTGTGCTCCATGCCTACATTGAATGAAACCCTGTGACCCATGTGTGTCCTGTACCAGACTCTGATCCCAGGGTATGGATGGCAGGAGTTAGTTCAACACTCAGGCATAGTTTGACATTTCCACACATATGTTGTTGAATAATGCAAAATGACAGGAACGTCTCATGACCAAAGTAATATATTTATTTGCGGTGGGGTACGTGTTTGGGTAGATGAAATTAGGTGCTCTACCGGGGGAATAGAATCCAAAGTTCACAGGGGGAGATGGTATCCTTGGCATTGGAAGTCATCAGAGTCCAGACCACAGTGTTGGTCATCATTGGTCAGACTGTGACCAGCAAGTCCATGTGGCAGAGAATGTCATTGGATGAGGTGCTGCTGTTGCGCCAGAGGGCCAGGTGCCAGGCCAGGTGACCTGGGAGATGTGGATGGTCAGCTGACTCTCACGGTCTTTTCCGTGGACGACCCACCTTCCTCCGGGGACCCTCAGATGCAGGCCTTGACGATGTTTGGGATGCTCCGTCAGACGAATCCTCCTCCTCCTCCTCCCTCCCTGTGTCTGGTGCTGGTCTACGCCTGGTGGCACAGGGACGGTTGCCCATGCTTTGGACGATCTGACGGAGTGATTGGCTCATGTCTCTGTGCACCGCCAGGAGCTCAGCCAGTCTTGCCTCCATCCGTCCTTGGTGTTGTTGATGACTGGCATGATGCTCGACCTGCAGGTTCTTTATCTCATCGAGGGTCCCCTGCATCTCTGAGAGTCTCGACACGACCTGGTTGATGCCTCTGGTGTCATGCCGGTATGTGTCCAGGATGTTGCGTATGTGTGACATAACGGTGTCCTGAGCTGGCTGGTCAGGTTCGCGCCTCCGCCTGCCTCCACCCCTGCCCACTTGAGCCTGGCCTGCCCTTGTGGGCACATCGGGTCTACGGGACCCCTGAGGGATGTCATTTGCAGGGTTGCCTGCCTCCTCCTGGGTGCCCGGAGAACCTTGTCCCTCCTGGTCAGACTGGCTCTGTTGTTCAGTGCGAGCAGGGCTCCTGGGTGTGTCCTGGGATGTGGCAGGAATGGGGGTGGTGGTTGGCACAGATGTACCTGACGCAGGTGCTGCAGGGGCTTGGGCACCAGAGGGTCCAGGTTGGTCTGGGTCATCCACGGAGTGGTGAGAGTCGTCGCTGCCGGTGGGATCATCTTTACGCAGAGCCTGGGACTGTGATTCTTCCCCCCCCAGTGTTGGGGGGAGATTGACGACGTTGCCCTGTGTGTGAGAGAGAGAGACAATGTTAATGGTGTTTCATGCGACATCTATGTTTCATACATATTCAAGTTGACACAGTTCCTCCAGGTAGTTGGATGTGCCTAGCATTCCTCTCAATGTCCACTTGGGGATGGGTATGTTGCGGGGAACAGATTGGGATGTTGTCCTGAGTGTTTGACCTGTAGATTGTTGGCTATGATGCTTATTTGGCTATGGATTGGTCTTGTTGTGTCACATGTCCATTGTGGGAGTGTGTAAATCCGTTGCCTGCCCCGGGGGTGTGTGCTTGTGTTGGGGGGGGGGGGGTGTGTGACAGGGCCTGCTGTTGTGTGTAGTGTGAGTTGTCATTGGGTCTCCCAGGTGATGTGTCTGTCCCCTCATGGTGCATGCTGGCATGACAGTGAGTGTGAGTTCCTGTGCTAGATACCTGTGCTTGTGGAGTTGGTGTTTGAGTGTACAGTGGTCCCAGGAGGGCCTTGTGCTGCATACAGCAGGGCCAAGTGTCAGCTACCTTGTCAGTACTTTGCCAGTCCCTGTGCATTTTGCATGGGTATGTACCTATGCCATATGGGCTGAGGGCATTGGTGTCTGCGTCTCATTTTCACAATGTGTTGTGTGGGGCCCACCCTCCCAGCCTCCCGGACATCCAGTCTTGTGTTTGTGGTTGTTGTAGCCTTGGACATGGCCTTGCCTTGATTTGTGAAGGCTGCATGGAGACGTTAGTGGCATGAGCATGGTTTTTGAGTGTGGTTGTGTGCGGTGAGTGCTTGGGGGAAGTTGCGTGCATTTGGTGTATATGTGGTGTGGACCCCATTGCCCCCATGTTACGTAAGTTGTTTGTGTACTCACCAGGCTCTGCGACTCCTTCGACTCCGTGTACTCCCACCAGCGGTAGGAGGGCCATCACCTTCTCCTCCCAGGGATGGTAGTGTACGGGTCTGCGGGGCGGCCCACCTCCAGTGATGTTACTCTGGGCATATTCTTCGTTCATTTTCCTCTTGACTGCCCTGCGCAGATCGTACCACCTGGCTTGGCATTCATGCCTGGTTCTTCGGATGGGCGCAACAGCATTCACCTTATCGACAATCCTCTGCCACATGGCAGATTTTTCAGCTATGCTGGTCTGTCTGACCAATGTTCCAAACTGCTGTGGCTCGACTCTGATGACTTCGTTGACAAGGAGCTCCAGCTCCGCCGTTGTGAACTCTGGATTCTTGTCTGTGGGCATGGTGTGGGGTGTGGGTGTGGGTGTGGATGGTTGTGGGTGTGTGGGTGTGAATGTGACGGTGTGTGTGTGAATGTGAAGAGGGGGATGTTTGTGAAGGAGGTTGTGTGAAGGTGTGTGAGTGAAGGTGTAGTGAAGGTATCAGTAATGTAGAGTTGTTTGTGTGTGGGGTCTGGCAGCAGTGGGTCTGTTGCAAAGGCTCGTGGGTTGTGTGTGTGGGCCCTTTTTATTGGTCCATTTTTGGGTGTGGCTGTGTTTGAATTTTGGTGGGTGTGTTATAAGAGGTGGTTGTGATTTAGGGCCTCTGTTTGCCAGTTTGGATGTGCCAGGTCAGTCGTTGAGATGTATTTTGTCATGTAGACGTGTTTTGTGGGGTTGTGCTAGTCGAATTGACCCTCCTTGTGCTGTTTGACAGTGTCCTGGTTCTGTAAGAGTCTTTTTCGCGTAGGTACGGTCAGTACATACGCGATGCTGGGTGAGGGTGCTGGGGTACGGTGTTGGAGTGCGGCGCGTACATGCGGTGGGGGTATGGTGCATACAGTTGCGGGCCTGGGGTACGGCGCGTACATGCGGAGGTACGGCGCGTACATGCAGGGGTGAGGCGCGTACATGGGGGTAGGGCACGTACAGGTGCGGGCTTGGGGTACGGCGTGTACATGCAGAGGTACGGCGCGTACATGCGGGGGTACGGCGCGTACATGGGGGAAGGTGTGTACATGGGGGTACGGCGCGTACATGGGGGGTACGGCACGTACAGGTGCGTGGCTGGGGTACAATGCGGACAGGGCGGGTAGGGCGCGTACATGGGGGGTACGGCGTGTACATGGGGGGGTACGGCACGTACAGGTGCGGGGCTGGGGTACAGTGCGGACAGGGTGGTGTACAGTGCTGACATATTGGGGGTGGGGGGGCTGTACGGCTCATACACGGGCATAAGTTTACCCGTGTACATGTGTGCTACTGCGTTGGCTCCGTACGGGCCATTTAACGTGCGATTGTGTATTCGGACGGACGGTCGGGATCGTACTTGCGCGCTCGGACTTATGTTTTACGGTTTGCACGTAAAAATGTCCGGCTCACTCTCGTACACTTTTCCCGACGATATTCGGACGTAAAAACTTTCCGACGCCCTCTCGTACACTTTTCCCGACGCTATTCGTAGTTATTTTTCACGTACGAATCGTACTTGGCCGTTTGTACGGTACTTGTACGACTCGTACATAAAAAAATACGGATACGGGTCGTACGCAAATTATTTTTAACGGATCGGAATCAGCACCTATATATTAATTACAATCCTCTTGAGTGTGAACGCTAAATGTCACTGCATTAACCTGAGCTCAGCCCCCTGGTAGCTCCCCCGCAGATCAAACAGCATTAACTTAGGGCAATGTGCAATGCGTTTAAGCAGCACACAATCAGTGATAAACTGTCAGTACTGCACAAGAACAAACACAAACCAAATTAAAAAGAAAAAATGATAACATTAAATGAAAGATAAACAACTAAAAAAGAATTCCAATGTTTTTTCGCGTTTGATTGTGAAATACACAGAAAACTACTAAGTTGCAATGCAGGTTAACTGATCCCAGTAAATTGGGACCTGAGGCATGATTTCACACAAATGACAGTGGAGTGTGGGCTGAATACACAAATCAACTTCCCTCCAGTGGGAGATTTTACATTGGGAGTTAGTTTAGAGATATAAAATCACATTTCTTTAGCAGTGCAAGGCGTGAGGCTGAAGCCTCATATGTTTCCACGAGGCTGGACAGTTTATTTGTAATGTGACACTGAGTGAGACGGAATGCTGCAGGAACACTTGAAGCAGGAGGAATGTCATTATTTGCACCGACAGGAACACTTCTTGGCTGAATTGAATTGGAAGATTTGTCCCAGTCCTTTCTAGGTCAAGTTCTAACATTTTTCAAAGTCCCCAGTTTTCATGAGTAGTAGAACAAGTCCAGTCCAAAACAACCAAGGGTTGCGGAACCGCAGAAACAGTTGGTTGTCAGGATTCACTTCAGTAGGGGCCAGCAGCAGCATGTACGTCAGGGCCAGTTGGAACTCATCAAATGAGAATTTAAAATAAAGGGCTCTTGTGGAATGCTTTGTCCCTGTAACATGTACAGCAGCTTAACCAGCCGTCCCTTGGAGCAACTCCTTTGTCCTGAATTCAAAAGTGAGCAAGCCCAGTCTTTCAGGGTTCATCTCAGCTGACAGACAGCCAGTCCAGTCCTCTTCTGTTATTCGTAAGAGCCCAAATTTATCATTCTTTCATGCAACGCAAGACAACTTGCTGCACTGCATGAAAGGGAGAGTGCAGGAATGCACCACATATATCAAGATATGGCACATTTCTGCTCTCTGCCTGGGCTGGCGCACAATCTACTGCCATGCACCAAGACAGACACTCTTGAACCATAGTGCAAGGGTGCCTGTGTTGCAGGCAGGATTATTTTTGTGCAGGAAAGGACACCTTCCTGTGCAAATAAAATCATCTGAGGCTTTTTGCTCTTTTTAAGTTTGCTTCAGAATGCAGCACGCATAAAAAGGGGATACCATGAGGGGAAATAATATTTCTCCTTATTGCACCTCCCCTCGGAAGGTGTACCATTTTGTCTCATTCCTAGATTGGCCAACATTTTTTAAATCTGGGAATACAGCAAAATCCATGGGCGGATGTGTAGGAACGCCATCACCCCACCCAAAGAACGTCTTTCCAGGGCAGAGTAATGCAAGGCAGCGACTTGTGCTGTCTTGCGTTACTTGCGATTTAGCAAGCAGCCCAGGGCCATGCAAAGTGGTTTTGCATTGCTTGGTAAATCTAATTTAGGTATTGTGTTTCCCTTGCCACACCATGCATGACTCAAGGGCAATGCAATACCAAGATGAATCTAACCATCAGGTTCAGAAAGGGTTCTGAGGAGACTAATGTAGAGGGCACGTATGACTGCTACAAGCTGGTGGTTACTAGGGATTCCTACACCCTCACTAAACAATGGTAGAAAATGAAAATAATGTAGCACTTACATGACTAGGTGAATCAAGGAAGTCAGCCGTCCGGCTGTCAGCTAGAATTTGCCTGTGAGAAACTGAGTTGTTTTTTGAATGGGGAGAGGGGTGACCCCTGTTCAAGGAACAGCCACAATCCCTGTCAGGGTGAACCACAAAAGTCAATAAATTAACCTGTACTTAACCATATGGTAACTTGGCACAAAATCAGTCAGGCTTAACTTAGAGTATTTAAGCAGCACATAAAAAGTAATAATGTGAAAATATAATATCAGAAAAATCTCATACCAATAAATAAAATAGTGTATATTTTAATACATTATTTGACATGTCTATAATTGATGCCTTCTCAGTCTTCTCCAGATAAAAAATAAATTGCTCTAAGTGCAAGACGCTTTTTATAATAAAAGGGGGTCGGCGGCCTACCTGAGATACTTTTGGCTTCATGTGGAAGACCTCGAGATTGATGTACCTGGGATACAGGGGTCTGGATAACATGGTGGTAGACAGTATTCAGTCCTTATTGACTAAAATGGAACAAGACTTCAAAACATGGCCAACTTTACCAGTCGTTTTTTAGGGCAGAGTACGGATGATTAAAATGGCAGATGGGCCCCAGATTTAACTCTGTTTTTGGAATGTTGCCCCTTGTGATATCTGTACGTAATCTTCGCGCTGTTAAACACAGCATAAGCGGTTTGTGTGGTTGGGTAAGAAACTGTGCCTCAAACCATCATGGCTGCATGCGGATTCTATAGTGGGAGGTCTCTGGCTCCCTGACATGTGCGTATACTATCTGTGCAGCACCTCTCACAGCTGACCTACATGCTAGTACCTGTTGATGATCAGCCCCTCTAGGTGCCTTGGGAACAGTCCCCTGTGGGTTTAGGTATTTTGTACAACACTCATGTTTTGACAACCCTGATCTGCCCACCTACTCAATGTCTATGTGGGCTGCCTTGAAAGAAGCATCACTCTGGTCCAAAGAGGGGATTAATGTCAGGAATCTCTATAAAGCCTCCCTTCACCTATATAAAAAGTCTATTGCTCTAGCTAAAGCAGAATATTATGAGTCTCGCTTGAGTAAAGCAGTCAACGTTCAGAAAGAGACGTTTAAAATTCTGTCCGAGTTGAGCAATAAACCCGAAAACACCAAGCCCCTTATTGACTGTAATTCCTTTCAAGGTTATTTCCTAGAGAAAGTGAAGAACATCATTTTGGAAATAAGGGGTGGGATGGTAACTGGGACGGCTATAATTCCGGCCCCTCCTAAACTAGTTGACTGCTCTATTACAGTGTTTCCAGAGCTGGATACGCTTAGTCTGGAGAAACTGATGGGTAAAATTAAATCTGGCTCTCCAGCGGATCCGTGCCCACCCAGTGTCTTTCGGGTAGCCCGTCCTGTACTGGAGGAATGCATCATCTCCCTCCTCAATAGGTCCTTGGAAACAGGGTATCTACCGCTAGAACTCAAGGAGGCTCGTGTAAGGCCTTTACTGAAAAAACCTGGTTCGGATCCTGCAATATTGAAAAACTACAGGCCCATCTCCCAGCTGCCTTTTCTCTCAAAAATATTGGAACAGCATGTACTAAAGTCCCTGTCTTTGTACTTAGAGTCTCATCAACTACTCCATGAGCGACAGGCAGGGTTCCGAGCTCATCACAGCACCGAGTTGGTGATGCTCTCGGTGCTGGATGAATTAAGAGGCATGGCTGACTGTAAGACACCGAGCGCCCTGATTTTGTTAGATCTATCAGCGGCGTTCGATACGGTCAGTCATGCCCTACTCCTGGACAGGCTGAGCGATTTTGGGTTTAAAGGTCTGGCCTTTAAATGGCTGCAATCCTTCCTTTCGGGTAGGACACAAAAGATACAACTAGGGGACGAAACATCTGAGGTGGGGATTCTAGAATGTGGGGTGCCACAGGGCTCTGCCCTGTCCCCACTCCTTTTCAACCTCTACCTACAACCTCTGATTGCATCATTGGCCAGTAAGGGCTGTAGAGTTTTCAATTATGCGGACGACACGCAGCTGTTGCTGAGTGTCGACAATACAAGGACTGCACAACTTAATGCCCAGAACATCTTGAGGTACACTGTACAATGGATGACTGAAAATCTGTTGAAGATTAATCCAGACAAGACTGAGGTACTGGTGATTCCATCTACCGCCTCACCTTGGAATGACCTCTACTGGCCAGCAGAGTTAGGCCTTGCTCCAAAACCAAGTTTGAATGTAAAGAGTCTGGGGATTAAACTGGACTGTGATCTCTCAATGTCCAGTCAAATTTCCTCTGTGGTGGGAAGCTGTACAAATGTGATCCGTCAATTGCGGAAGTTAGCCCCTGTCCTTTCTCAATCAATGATGCGCTCAATCGTAGCAGCAACTGTCATTTCAAGGCTAGATTATGGAAATGCCCTCTATCTGGGCCTCCCCAAAACCCTGACCAATAGACTACAGGTCGTGTTGAATGACGCCGCACGACTTATTTTTAGACTCCCAAGGAGAACTAAGGCCTCCCCTCTGCTACATAGCCTGCACTGGCTCCCCATTAAAGAGCGAGTGGAATTTAAGAGCCTATGCACGGCTCATAAGGCAATTTACAGCCAGGCTCCAGCCTACATTGCAGATCGTTTGGTTGTGTACAGTCCAGTGAGAACACTCAGATCTTCAGATTCTCAGCTACTGGTCTGCCCCCGCTACAAATTAGTAACTAAGGGAGGCAGAGCCTTCTCTGTGTTAGTCCCTCAGCTATGGAACACGCTGCCTGAGATGCTGCGCAGGGAAGGGAACCTCCTGCGGTTTAGGAAGATGCTAAAAACACTGTTGTTTAGAAGGACGCTGAGTGTTAGTTAGACCAGGGAGTGTCTTTCTTGCAATGTCTGCCAAGCTTATTGTTGTAACTAGAGATTTCGAGCGCCTAGAGACCTGCAGGTGATTGGGCGCGATATAAATCCAAAATAACAATAACAACAATAACAACTGAAAGTCAATCAGATGGACTATCTGAGAGGACAAGTGAGTCAAAACAATTGGAGACCTTCTCTAATGGGACTCATTTCGAACCTTTGAGATACAAAATCAGAACTTGTGTAAGCCCAATCACAGGTATGGCGATATTGTCTAGTGTGACACTCCTTAAAGGTACATTGGAGTGGGAACTGATCCATATGTCAGTCTTGTCTATTTTAGATTGCCGCAGAACCTGGGGACTATCCAGGGCAAATTTGCCCAAAATGTACCAAATACTCATTGGCAATCTCTACTCGCATGATGTTCGACCTGGCAGCTAGGGCTTATTGGCAGGAGTGACTGGAAGTACCTTACTCAAAGGCTGATTGGAAGGAAGCCCAAGAGTACCATGATCGCTCTCTTAGAGAAGCCCGCCTAATATATGATTATTTCAAGATACTCCATAATTGGTATTGGTTCGCACACAAGTTCTATGGGGCAGGTTTGATCCCTAATGCTATATGATGGTACCATCTATTGAAGTCTTGCCCTACTCTAGGAACCTATTGGCATTCCATATATGGGGAGGATACATTCCACTAGATATATACCTTTTGAGGAATCCAACAAACTAGACCAATTACACAATTTATTTGCCTTGGATGAAACAACTTTCCTTTGGCATAGATGGATGTCAACAGCCCTCATGATTGCTAAGATATTCATCCTAGGGCATTGGCATTCATTGCAGGTGCCCACACTCCAAGAATGACCTCTGAGCTGTAACATATGGCCACTGTTGGGATAAGTTACAGGATTAACTGCACATTTATGATTTTGTATGGTGTCCTTTTAAGCCAAGATGAACCTTAATCTCCTTCCCTCCTACTACAGTGTGCTCCAGCTCCTCGTTTCTCTGGACTGGTGTTCAGAATGGTTGCTATCACATTTGGGGCTCTGACAGGAATGCTGTTGGTGTGGTTTTGTGATTTAGGGCATGATGGTTTCTTCTACACAACTAATGTATTGTAATTTTGTCCTATATGGGACAGCGGGAATAAGGTGGGAGTAGAGTGGGTATAAGGAAGCCCTGTCCAGTTGGGGTTGTACTGTACATGGAGATGTAATATCAGACGTTGTTCAACCTATACTTGATGAGCGTGCTGGCTATTATTGTTCAATTTGTTTTTCTTTTGTTAAATATATTTGACGCTAACACAATAAATATCTAATCAGTAGAAAAGAAGTTATACATTTTTAAAGTTTATTGTAAGAACTCACACATATAAAATCAAAGCGCAAACTTTGGACATCTAGTAGCACGAGACATGGTGAAAGCCGAAAATGATGGCAGACTGTGACAGAGCTTGGGTCAGATACAAAGAGTGGAGTGGACCAAGTCAGCGCTTGCCTTCAGACTTAAAAAAATGTTGAGAAAAGTTGTGTGATGAGGTATATTCAGCGGGATGAGGCTGTATGCGGTGTCCGAGGAGAAGTCCTCATCGTCGGGAAGTTGCAAGATAAAGTTGCGGTGGAGACATCTTCATTTGGACTTAATCTATTTTTAGGAAGTCCAAAATCTTCAGCAGGATGAGGCTGGAGGCTGTAGCTGGTGAGAGTTCCATGAGGCTGGATACCCCTTTGGTGAAGAACCACTGAACAGGATTTGCTGCTGCAGAAAGGAACGTAGTGGGAGCTGCTGCAAAGTCAGGCCCACTGGCGATGCACCTTGGGCGGATGGACAAGCAGGTTGGTTGCAGTTCTCAGAACAATTTTTGGCCAACTTTTGTCAGAAGTTTTGAATTTTGGCTATCTGGGCATCTTTAGCACAACCACCAAGGGCCCAGGACTGGGGGGGGGGGGCACCACATAAGGGGCTAGGACTCATTGAGGCTGGGTCCAGGTGAGGGTTCAAGATGCTTTGAACCTTTTCTGTTCCTGAGTCTCTGATATAAAGAAGAAGACTCCAGAAGGTAAGAGTAGAATCCTTTATTCCTGACTCCTCTCCCCACCAGCATTCCTCCAGTCCCTCACTCAACATTCTAAGGTCCCCTCCAGGGACTAGGAACAAACCAATACCAAGAGGGGTGATACAGGAGGAACATACCAAGTATAATTGTAACACATCTTCCCCTTAATACAAATGAATAAACATTGTAATACAACAACCTCAACTTGAAGCAAATAAATATTTACTTGTACTTAATAAAGTCTTTGTGCCAACCTGGGGTTCTACATGTTCATCGTGTGATAGGTAAATCATTGGTGTCTTGGTTTTGTGTTACTGTTGCATGGTCATAAGACTGGCTGTGTGAGTTTTGAGATTTAACTAACCTGTCCATGCTCCACATTTGGTCATTATCTAATATGGCTGTGTTGTTTCTTACAGCTGTGATGCGCATAGGTTTTGAAAACTTAGTTTCAGCACCGCTCCTTCTTGGCATCTTGATGCACACCCTGTCTCCCACTTTCCACTGTGGAATTTTGGTCCCATTTTTAGTGTCATACTGAGTTTTGTACTTAGTTTGGTGTCCATCAATTTTGTCCCTGAAAGCTTGCATGTCCATTGTGATGTGGGATCCCCCTCCTAACCAATTTGGGAAGAATTTTGTACCCGGTCTCCTTCCTCTCAAAGCTGAAAAAGGAGACATACCAGTAACTGAATTCGGAGTAGTGTGATAAGCCCACAACATTTCCTGTAACGCTTGTTCAGTGGGTATTCTATTTACCACCGCCGATTGTATGCAACCTTTGACCATGCGGTTCATTCTTTCCACTAACCCATTTGCCCTAGGACAGTATAGTGGCGTTCTCAAATGTGACATGTTAAGTTTGCTTAAGAATTCTGTCATGGGACATAAATTGAACTCTGTTATCAGTGATCATGGAGGACGGTATGCCTTCCTGAGCAAATGTGTCTTTAAGAAACTGAATTACATATGCAGTCGTTACCTGGTAGACCATTCTGACTACGATCCAGTGAGAGTGGAAGTCAACTAAGACCAGTGCAAACTGTTTCCCCACCTCCTTGAAATTGAGAGGACCTATGATGTCCAATGCAATCTTCTCCCATGGTTTATCTGGTACAGCTATAGGGGATATGGGGGATTTCCTGGTTACTCTAGCTTTGTCACTGTTGGAACATGTAAAGCAATTTTTTACCTTTGTCTCCACTAAAGATAAGGGTACCCAAGCACACGTTAAATCAAAGTTAATACGGTCAGTATATACATAAACAAATAACACAACATAGATCTTCGTTTCTTTCTTTTGGGTTTCTTCGGTTTATTGTTCGCATGTGCCCCAAATCTGAGCACCACGTCTCTCGTTCTGTAAAATCGTATCTCCCCCCACAACCGCGTCTGGCTCCAAATTCGAGTTCTCGAATTTGGAGCCAGACGCGGTTGTGGGGGGAGATACGATTTTACAGAACGAGAGACGTGGTGCTCAGATTTGGGGCACATGCGGACATGGGATAACAATCCATTCGGATATAACTGACCAAATACCCCCTCCCTCGTCGTCGGATTGTATGACCTGGAATTATCGTCATACTAGACACTTTGCATACTAAACCGTATTCAGCCATGAACAAGTCGCATGTAAAAAACTACTAAAGGCGACGAAACACGTGTTGGCTTGGGAACGTTTTGAAGACTATGAAATACACTTTGAGAAAAGAACAATAAACCGAAGAAACCCAAAAGAAAGAAACGAAGATCTATGTTGTGTTATTTGTTTATGTATATACTGACCGTATTAACTTTGATTTAACGTGTGCTTAGGTACCCTTATCTTGATTATATGTGGTCTGACCGCAGTTTTTAGGGAGGCTGGTGGTTCTCCCCTACCCTCGAGCACCGTCACTGATCTATTAAGTTTATATATATCAGGTGTACTCACCATAAGCGCCTACCATCTATTATAAATACCACTGTGCAAAACGTTAGTCTCCACTAAAGAGTCCATTTTGGGGAACCAATACCTTTCACGTAACCTTGCCTTCGTTCAGCTCCTGCCCAAGTGGCCCTCGTGAACAAGGTCAATTATTTTACCCCTAATAGACTCCGCTGGAACTATCTTATCATTTCTGAACAAAAAGCCTTGATCTAAGTTAAGCTCAAAACGTACCTCCCAGAACATTTTTAAATCCGCACTAATTTGATCAGGAGAATCAGGCCAACCCTCTACAGTGTAAGAAATGACCTGTGTCATAATGTTGTCTGAGTTCATGGAATCTAGCCATTCCTGTGTAGTGATGGTATCCAGGTTGAGTTGGAAGACCGGGTACTGAGGAGTTTCAAATTGTTCCTCCTTGTCAATTGGACTACTGGACAAGAAATCTGCTGCTGAATTTTGAATACCTGGAACATATTTGATTGTGAAACAGAAACCCTCTAAGCCTAGTAACCACTTAGCTATGCGGGGAGTGTTACATGAGTTATTCTTTGGGTTAAACATGAAAATCAGAGGTTTATGATCAGTACGTACACAAAATTGAATACCCCACAGAAAGAATTTGAAATGTTTCACCCCCCAAAAACAAGCCAACGCTTCTCTTTCCACCACCGAATAGTTCTTTTCTGCTTTGGTAAGGGATCGTGATGCAAACGCAACAATTCTTTCTTTGCCCTCAATAACTTGCAAGAGTGTAGCCCCTAACCCTTTCCCACTTGCATCTGTAGTAAGAAAGGTCCTGCGGTTGTGTTCAAAGTTGCACAAATACGGAGCAGAGAGTATACCTTCAGAAAATGATGTCTGATGTTCCTCTGCCCATTTGAATTGAGTGTTGTTCTTTGTAAGTTCTCTGAGGTTGGCAGTTAGATCCGAGAAATGATTTACATATTTCACCAAATATTCAGCCAACCCTAAAAATGACTTAAGTTCATCTTTGTTTGTAGGTGCAGGAGCATCCCTTACTGCTTCAACAAGGCAATGTTTGGGTTTAAACCCTTCTTTTGAAATACAATGCCCTAGGTATTCCACAGATTCCACGCCAAACTGGCATTTCTCTTTCTTAAGTGTAAGTCCAGCGTCTCTAAATTTAGACAGGACTTGTCTTAAAATAGTGTTATGTTCTTCCACATTGGCACCATAAATTAGGATATCATCCTGAAAGCAAAGCGTCTTTGGCACCTCTAGTAAGATATGTTGCATAATCCTCTGAAATACCCCTGCCGCAGAGGCCAATCCGAAAGGCATGCGGCAGAACATGAAGGTGCCCATGGGTGTAGTGAAGGCAGTGAGTCTTCTAGAGTCTGGATGAAGCTCCACTTGATGGTACGCCATGGAGAGATCCAGGATGCTGAAACAAACTGCTCCACCCATGGTGCTTAACATCTCGTGGATGCGGGGTAAAGGATGTCTCTCTACCAGTATGTTATTATTTAGGTCACGTAAATCAATGCACATGCGAATGTCTTGACTATGACCTTTCTTTGCAATAACAATGGGGGCGACCCATTCAGAACAGTCAACAGGTTGAATGATGTTCAGTTTCTCCAACCTATCTAGCTCTTTTCTCAAAGGTTCCCACATAAGATGTGGAATAGGTCTAGTTTTGTGGACTACTGGTTTAGCATTTTGTTTCAACTGAATTCTGTTTTGAAATTCTTTAAGCAAACCTAAGTTTTCTGAAAAGACTTCTGGAAATTCGCTTGCGATGTGTTCACTTATACTTGAAGGACTTACCACCAAAACTTGTTCTGGGTTATTTGGGTCTAACTTAATTCCCAGCTCTCTTTGATGTTGCCATCCCAATAAATTTGACCCATTCTCTACAATGTAAACTTTCCCTACTGTGCGACGGCCTTTGAAAGAAATAAGAGATTTAAACATTCCTTTCACAGGTATGGGGTCTCTGTTATAACCACTGGGGGCTATGTCTGCTTTATCCAGTTTGTCCTGCCCTCTTCCTAAGACGGATTGAAAATCCAAGAAGTTCACCAGAGTGAAAGGCGAGCAAGAGTCTGCAAACATTTTGACACTTTTCCCATCAATAGAAACATCACATTCAGGGTAGCTTTGCTGCTCGTGATTTTCAACCTCGTTAATTTGTAGAATATTTTTCTTAACCTGTGTTCTATCCTCAATGATTTGACTTCCCCCGTCTTCTTCGGGAAGCACCCACAAACCCTTGCTAGATGCCCTTTCTTGTTATATTTCCTGCACCAAGCATATCTGGCTTGACAGTTGAGGTCATTTGCTAAAAGATTGTTGCTTCCGCAACAATAGCATTTAAGTTTAGAACTTCCTGAGTTTGCTGTTTGAGTACGCCAATT
Source organism: Triturus cristatus (assembly GCF_964204655.1). Classification (NCBI taxonomy): domain Eukaryota; kingdom Metazoa; phylum Chordata; class Amphibia; order Caudata; family Salamandridae; genus Triturus; species Triturus cristatus. The sequence continues at coordinate 1,336,478,668 of NC_140591.1, forward strand.
GTCATCTTTTTTGGATGGCTCGTTTTTAATCTTGTACACATCTGATTCTTCATCTAGATTGGTTATCTCTGATACCCTATCACCACACTCTGATGAATTTATCTCTTTTATGCAAATTGCTGTATGTTCAATTGAGTTTGCAATTTTAATTGCCTCCGGAAGATCTGGTTGTTTTTCTAACAATTTCCTCTGGATTTCTTTGCTGTTAGTACAGCGCACTAACTGGTCTCTGATTAAAGAGTCACTTAGATCATTGAAAGCACAAAGTTTGCTGAGACCTCTGAGAACAGCAACATAAGTGGACACGTTCTCTTGCTTGCCCTGTCCACGACTAAAGAACTTGTGCCTCTCCATGACTATATTAACTTTGTCCCCAAAGTGATTCCGTAACTTAGACAAAGTTGTTTCATAGGCATCCTCATCCTCTTCCTCAACCTCTGGTTCTGGCAGTGATTCAAATATTTTCCTTCCATTTGAACCCAAGTTGTGCAGTAATATGTGCTGTTTCCTGAGAGCACTGAATTTCCCCCCCCCCTATGGCTATAAGATACGACTCAAATACCTTCTCCCAATCTTCCCATGGGATGGTAGGTTCTCCAAATTCATTCAGGAACGGCGCTGGTTGCAACATGCATGCAGCTGCCATAATGAGAGATGACAACGTACTATAGTTGTAAATTGTAAGGCACACCAGAATGATGAGATGAAACAAGTACGTTGTTCCACAATCAGAACTTAAAATAGGATTCTAAATGAGCATAACCGATCCCGTGCCTTAATGACACAAATGTCAACACTACATAACATGCTACACATCCGCTATATATAACTCTCTGCCTAAATGATACGCATACAAGCTTGAATAATAACATGAAAAATATGAGAACAGACGATAGTGGCAAAACTCATAAATCCAAAGGGGTGTGTGTCACTGTAGCTTTTCAGAAATTACTACCAACAACATTACTACCAGCAAGTCACAATTCTAATGCGAGGTAGGACGACTTGCAATTGGTGAAATTTGGCTATTACAAATACCCTTGAATGAGAAATATCACTGCAATTGAAGGAAACACCAATTTCTAAGTGTCAAAAGACTAATTATGCATTATTTAAGGTGTGCGTGTCACCGATGAAAATCAGCTTGACACGCTAGGGAGTGCGTATCTCCGCATGAGAATTTAAAGAAATGCCTTCCCCACCTTTGGCCCACAGCAGTTGGTGCGAGGAGCACTCACTGAGACGAAATTCAACTGCAGAGCAGGTGAAACGTCGGAGGCGTACGAATTCACCAAGATGCTGTAGAAATAAATCGTTTCTGACACTCAGTAACGGTGTGCGTGTCACCGATGGAAATCAGCTTGACACGCTAAGGAGTGCATATCTCCGCATGAAAATTTAAAGAAATACCTTCTTAACCTTTAGCCCACAGCCGCTCGTGCGCAGGAAGCACTCGCTGAGGCGAAATTAAGCTGGAGAGCGCTGAAGCATCGGGGCGTCGTGTCTCACAGCGGCTGGTGCGCAGGAAGCACTCGCTGAGGCGAGGTTCAAGTGGAGAAGCGTCGGAAGCCTTCCTGACAGGAACCAGACCCTCATTGAAGTTCGACAATCCGGAGATGATGTATCGCAGGCCGATTGTTGCTCACTTAATCACCACCGGAACAATGCCCAAAACAAGGAGCAAGCAAGTCAATGCCTCCCACAGATGTCATGAAGTACGGACACCTTGCCTCACGCCAACCACAATCACATGTCCCACTGCAAGACCAGCGCAGATTCACGCGGAAAACTCATAAGGACAGAACAGCAGGCTCTTCTCCTACTCCACCACCATAGGCACTGTAGGTCTATGCAGGCACAGATATGACTTTTAAGAGTCACTATAGACCGATGAGGAAAGACACCTCGTGAACAATGTTAGACAACGTATTCCTTCCTCATGAACAGCTGGTGGAGTGGCACGCAGAAGGGGAGGAGCAGGATACATCTGTCCCCTATCCCACCCTCGTCGCCAGTGATACAAAGAAGAAGAAGGTAAGAGTAGAATCCTTTATTCCTGACTCCTCTCTCCACCAGCATTCCTCCAGTCCCTCACTTAACATTCTAATGTCCCCTCCAGGGGCTAGGAACAAACCAATACCAAGAGGGGTGATACAGGAGGAACATATCAAGTATAATTGTAACAGTCTCTGATCAGGAGGCCAGAAAACTAGCTCTTGGAGTAACTTTTGTAGCCCTGGGTTCAAGTGATAAAACAGAGTTCAAGCAGCAGGGCAGGCCTCTGAGGGTTCAAGGCAGGCTCCAGGCAGCAAAACAGTCCTTCCAGGTGCAGCAAAGCAGTTGTGTGTGTACACAGCATGCAACAGCAGCAGGTAGACCTCTGAGAGTTCTTCTGCAGGTACAAAAACTTAAATGAATAGTGGGTTTAAGGGTCCTATTCGAATACCTGTTACCTTCTTCGAAGTATGATACGTTTTGTGAGAATTCTGTTTGAGGGGCTTGAAGTTTCCTGACTCCTCTGCCCTGTCTCCAAGCTTCTGTATGAACAATGCTGAAGTGGCAAGTGCTCTGTGGGAATGTGGAGCACATCCTATTTGGTTACAAGTCGGGTTGTGCTCATCTCCACCTCCCCATCCTGTCAGTTCATGGTCCATCCAGGCACACCTAACTCACAATTGTGTGGCTGTCTAGGAGAAATAAAGTCAAACTGCTAACTACATTCAGTTTTGCGACCCAGGAACAGGTTGAAGGCACCAAATGGTTAGGGCAGGAAAATGCCTACTTTCTAAAAGTGGAATTTTCAAAATTGTAACTTATAATCTGACTTTATCATTAAAGAGAATTTTTAATAACAATTTCACTGGCAACAAACATGAAATGTTTTCCTGTTCCCAATCAAATGTTAACTCTTATTAGATGAAATACAGCAACAAATGTTATCTTATGAGATAGGCAGGCCTCACAGTAATGAAAAACGAATTTAGGAGTTTTGCACTACCATGACATGTAAAACTTAAAAGCACATGTCCAACCTTTTAATTACAATGCACCTTGCGCAATGGGCTACCTATGACTTATCTTAGGGGTGACTTATATGCACAAAAAAGGAGCTTAAGGCTTGGAAAGGGGGTTATATTCCCAAGTCAAATTGGCAGTTTAAACTGGATTCAGGCTGCAATGGCAGTCCTTTGACATGTTTAAGGGGCTAGTTAAGTGGGGGGGGTACAATAAGTGCTTCAGGCACACTAGTAGCATTTATTTACAGGCCCTGGGTATCTGGTATACCACTCTACAAAGGAAGTATAAGTAAATTAAATATGCTAATGAAGGTAAAACCCAATTTTACCATGTTTAGGAGAGAGAGCAAAAGCACTTTAGCATTGGTTAGCAGTGGTAAGGTGCACAGAATCCTAAAGCCAACAAAATCAAGGTCAGCAAAAAGTGGGGGGCAAAGGCAAAAAGTGTGGGGGATGACTACCCCATGGCTGAGAGGTCTAACCATGCGTGAGATGGTTGCATTCTTCCTTGGATCACCATAACTGCACTTCCTGCCAGGATTAAAAGGTACCTCCACACAATCATGTATTAGTTTGTGTTCTAGGTGCATTTTCCCCACTTCATCAGCCCTAAGCAATCAGAGGGCTGAAACAGAAGGCTAATGCTAAATACCTTCATGTGTCTTTAGGCAGAAAACCATAACATTTAAAAAAAAAATAATTAAACTAACTATTACTCTAAATACTACTTCTAAATAATTGTTTGTTTATAATCAACATTAGAAATAGTTGAATAAACATATTTGTAGCTGGCCCATAACCAGAGATAATAAAATAATATTTAATATTGTTTCAAAGTGTGTGTTTATGGTGTAAGCAGGCAGTGGACCATCAACATGCATAAGAGGTTGTATGCACTGTAACTCAAACTCAGAATTGCTACATTAACATTACCATTGAGTACCATTGAATTGAGTAACAATAAAATATCTGTTATTCAGGGCCAAGATGTTCTTGGGTGAATGTGTGCTTTACAAATACACTTGTCATGTTATGGTATGTTACTACTTGTAAACACCATTCATCGGGCTTTGTGGGTAACAAGGCCTACCGAGTGGGGAGTTTGAAATAGTTTAGGAAGGCTTTGGCCTGTAAAAAATGGGAAATTGCATATGCTGAAATTGCAGCTTCTACACTATTACAGTCAGGCTATAATTGTAGGCATAAACCCATGTTAGCACTGCCACAGCTGTTGATGGCACAATGGGTGCTGAAGTCCATTTGTGGCATTTAAATGCCAGGCAATGAGTACATTGTGTAACATATGGTAGGTAATTATAGGCAACCTAAATATGTAAATTAGGGGTATGGCAATAAACCTTTTCTACATTTTCTACTGGTTTGCAAGGTAAAGGGGCAGAGGGTTCTAAATCCTGCTAAAACATATAGTTCAACAATCCGGGGGTCACCACACAAAATATGTTCTTTTACTACATTATCATTTATATGCACATCTAGAAGTCATTCACAGGCTTGTTAGCCAAAATTACAGCTTTCCAGCACAAATCAATATAATATGAAAGAGTTTATAAAAGTGTGAATGGCACAAATTACTGTGTTAATTAATGGTTAAAAACTATTCACTAATCCTATATTATCAGGGAATAGGGAAACATGACATAAGTTTTCAAAATTTATGATTTACAAATACTGATTAGGCACACATACTATGTCCTAAAGACATGTCTGGTGTGGCATTGGTATGTCCAAAGTGATGACATCCACACACAAACATATTTTATTACAGACTGTTTGATTTACAGCCAGTTATGGCCAGGTCAGTGGTGGGGTGGGGGTGGGGGGGAGTCATAGGCTCCAAAGTCCTACCTCAAACAAATAAAGTAATTGTAATCAAGCTCTTTATGTCTACTGGACAGTCATTTCCCCTTAGAAGTAGGACAAGCACAGCAGGTCCTCTTAAGGTCCAACACGTTAGCTACACATTCACTGTTTCTTATGCAGGCATTGAATAAAGGGACTAGTTGTTCATAGTACATTTATACCATGTACAATGATGATGCTAATATTTCAAACACAAATGCAAAAAGAACAATTGGTGGACAGAATGTTGAACAATATTCAAACATTCACTCCAGTACAGAAATCTGGGTTTAAATCCATTTTTGTTTTGCTGCCCATTGCCATTCCAGTTTAAACCCAGCCATATGCAAATCAGTCTTGACCCTGTTCCCCATGGGAACAGGCCAGACCGAGCTGTCAGGCCAGGTTCTCCCTGGACTGGAAAATAAGCATCCTAGGACCGATTTCGGGTTTCATCCTTCATCAGCCAGACTAGCTAGACTCCAGTGTCATGCAGATCACAGGACTCACCTCTGGGCATACACATCTGGGGTGGCATGATGAGCAAAAGAACAATGGATTTAACCCAGATCTCTTGAATGGGGGTGAATGTTTGATTTTCTCTGCATTCCATTCTTCATCTGTGTGTCTTTTGCTTTCTCACCCTAAGTGCGCCGGGTATACCCAGTCATGGGTCCTGGGCTCACTGTGCTACTGGATTAGAGTTAGCCTAGGTGATGCCCTCAAACCATTCCCAGTATGCTTGTTTCCAGTCCAGGGAGGACCTGGCTTGGCACTTCAGGCTATACTGTTCCCATAAGGAACAGGTCCATGACGTATTTGCATATGGCTGGGTCTAAACTAGGGTGGCATGGTGAGCAAAAGAATGAAGGATGCAACCCAGATCTCTTGACTGGTGGTGAATGTTTGATTTGCTCTGCATTCCGTCCATCATCTTGTGTCTTTTAATATTTCAAACACATTATGCACACTATAATGATTTAGAAAAAATGGTGTGTATTGCTTTTATAAAATATTTAATTTAGCATTGGTTTTCATGGTGCTGAGAAAAAATTGCTTCTTTCCATTACCCCACGTTAAGTAACAGTGCTACAAGAATAAAAAAAGACAACATATTTTGTCATTTGCTGTAAACACTATCATTATTTATATGGTTTTACAAGTAAATTACTAGGGCAAGATGGAGAACATATTTAAATGTGACTTTGAACGATTGATTAATACGTTTATCACCTTTAAAAGTAAAAAAATGTATGTTACAAATGAATTAATCAACGAAAGCATACAATCCTTACTTCTCAATAAGTCCTTCACAGTACTCAACTGTCAAAAGTACATATGCATTTGGAACAATCTTCAAATAACACACAAGTCAATACGAAATTATCAAGTAAAAGAATAGAGGTAGTTTTGAAATATGTAAACATTATGATGTTATTTGATGTATTTTTCTTTAACTATCATACAATGATGAATGTTTATGATATACTTTTGTTTAGATCATTTTAAGATAATCAACAAAAACTGTGTGCAATAAGAAAAGTCTGATTTTAGTGACTGGATAATATGGTTTAAGGTTTTCGAAAAATGGCAGAAATATATGAGGATGCTAAACAAGAGCAAAGATCAGCAAGATCTTGACAGATGCAATGCACAGTTACCACAATCCCAGCAACAGCAGCCACCACAACCCCAGCAGCAGCAGAAAGAGCAGCACAAAGCCGGAGCACAAAAGGACAGCAGAGGGGCAAAAGATACTTGTGTACTTCAAAGTTATGTGCAAAAAAGAATGGGCCCCCAAAAATTTGAGAAGTACTCAAAAAGCGTGAATCTGCAATCACACCCACTTACTATCATCAACCGTGGGTGCCAGGAAGCCCTCTACACAAATGAACACCAAATGTAGAGACTGTTCTTTTTAAACAGTTTAGTTTATTATGTATTTTATTTGGATGAGGGTGGGGGATTTACTTAACTATTGTTTATTTAGTCAGATTATATTGGAATTAATTATTGGCTAGTTTTAGATATTGTTGAAGTTTGTGTAGATAGTCTAAGTTATAAGATAGTAGATATGTGTATTAGAGGGAGGGTGAACAAAAGTTTCGAGTATTTTGATCTGTGTTTTAAATATATGTTTTAGTAAATATTTATGTTAGGTAGAATTACATGTGTAGTTCATTGTAACTGTTTAAATTATTAAATTGTGTAGTCAATACGTAGGTGGAGTAGGTTTTTGTGAAATCGATGTGATATATTTTGTACTTAGCTATTTAGAGTAGTTGTATTCAGCAATTTGAGAAGGAATAGTATAGATTAAGATTAGTTAGTTTATAAAGGTTGCACATATTTATTACTTATTTTAAGTGCATGCTGTATTAACAATGCTTGCTACATATTATAAATTGAATTACTGCATAAGATGAGAGAAAGTATTGAAATATACAAAATATTTAAGTTTAGACTAATGTACCTACATATATTTTGGAAAATGATTCTTATATGACATTGAATGTGAACAATTTCCTGATCCCATTGTGTAAAGTATACTTCACACATTAAATGCACCCTACAAAAAAATTAGATTTTAGACAAAAATATAAAGCATGACACTGTGGGGCATATTTATCATAGGTTTGGGTCACTTTTGTACCAATCATCAGGGGTGCAAATGCGAAGCAAATCTTAAATTTGATTTATCAAGCCATGCAAGGCCACCTTGCAGCCTTGAGTGGCTCGATAAATCCAGAGTAATGCAATGCAGCACATATCACTGCATCGCGCTACTCCGCCATTCAATGGGTGGAGCGTGGGTGTTCCTACACATTCACGCATGGATTCTTAAGCGTTCCCAGATTTACCAATACTGGTAGACTTTGGAATGCATCCGGATGCTACACCTACCCACGGGAGGAGTAACAGGGAGAAATATGTTTATATCTTCTCATATTTCCCTTTTTCCTTGTGTGCTGCATTCTGCAGCACACATTAAAATGTGAAATGTCTCTAAGGATTGTTTTTGTTCAGGAAGGTGTCCCTTCCTGCAAAAAACTTCCTGCACAAAAACAATCCTACTTACAACGTAGACATCCTTGCCCCTTGGTGCAAGAGTGTCTTCATTGGCCCTATGCAGCACATTGTGCGCCAGCACTGGGAAAAGACAGAAATGTGCCATAGTATGTGAAATACAGCGCATTCCTGCCCCTTTTTTGTGCCGCAGCACAGCAATGTGACTTGCTGCGCTGCCTGACTTTTTGTTAAATATGGCCCTATGTGCTTAGTTCAAAATAATGTATTTTATTATTTCATTTTTGAATCTGTACACATTTACTCTGTAAGTTTCCAGCATAATGAGGCCACATTTAAAAAAGTTTTAGTTGTCGAAAATAAATTCATAACTAGGGGTTTTCTATACAAATATTCCTCCCGAGAATCCTTTTTAGTTTGTGATTCTGGAATATCACATGTCCCTACATTATCCAGAGACAAATGTTCATTCAAATAAGTTGAAACTTTAACAGCAATATTCTGCAGAGTGGCACATATGGCTGTTTTTGGACAGCATCTTCTGAGAGTATAGTCGTCTAACTCCTGATGGGTCCAAACATCAAATCCTAGATTTTAGGATGCCAGAGGTCCATTCAATTATATTCCTTGCCCAGTAATGCAAGCATGTGTTCTTTACTCAGGGCGTACATTTTGTATCATATCCTCCTCCTTTAAATCACTAAAGCAGTTCCTCTGCTGATATATTCTCTCCTCCTTCCTTTCTTGTAGTGTGCGTTGTTGCTGATGTTGACTCACTTATTTCTAGAGCTGAAAATGAATTTGTGATGAAGGTTGTGACACTACTGTAGATAGTGAGACAATATAACCTTTTTTTTCTGCTACACTATGCAGAGGTTTCTGATGAAATTTGACCTTTGCATTACACTGAATGAATCTAGATTCCCTTTAAAAAAACATTGTTCTGGTATTGTGATTGGTTTGCATGGGAACACCCATCTTGTATACATAAAAAAAAATCACAAAACGCAATACAGCTCAGACCTTGCACCATGTGAGGCTTGCAGAATAATGGGAAAATAACACTGCACTGACTTAATGATTTGTGCTGACTTGTGTAAGGCACATATGATGCAAGACCTTTGAAAATCTAGGCCTTTGAATTTTGATAGCCGAGGGGTAAATTCTAAAATTATAAATATGCACAGGTGAAAGTGTAAAAGGTCTGTAACGTAAATCAGGTAGTACCCCTGTTATCATGGGTTCAAAGTACTTTTATTCTTACTGTTGGACCTGGCCCTTTTTGGAGGGTTTTTTCCAAACATATTGCCTTCCTCTTGTATTTCTTTGACCTTGTTTTTGCAGGTTTTAGGATTTTGTGCAATTTACCACTGCTGCCCAGTGCTAAAGTGCAAGTGCTCCCTGTGTAGAATGTATTGGTGAATGTTTTATCCATGAATGGCATATTTGATTTACGGGTAACTCCCTAGTAAAGTGCACCAGCTGTGCCTTGGGCCATCAAAGCAAATGCTACTAGTGGGCCTATATCACTGATTGTGCCACCCACATCAGTAGCCATGAAATTATATCTCAGACCTGCCACTGCAGTGTCTGTGAGTGCAGTTTTAAACTTGTATTCTGTCCTGGCAAGTGTGCCCAATAGCTAAGCCCAAACCTTACATGTAAGTCACCTCAAATGTAGGCCCAAGGTAGCCCCAGGGGCGGGGTGCCGTGTATTTAAAGGGAAGGGCATATACTGGTGTGTTTTTCATGTGCTAATAGCAAAATACTGCTAATTTCGGTTTTCAATATTTCAAGGCCCATCTCTCCCATAGCGCAACATAGGGATTGCCTTGAAATATCTTTTAAGTGTAATTTCCCATTGGAAGCCGATAGAGATTTGGAGTTCGGGGTATCTGAACTTTAAAAATACATCTTTTGGTGAAGTTGTTTTTTAAATTGCGTGTTAAAAAAAAGCCACTTTTAGAAAGTGAAAAAAGAACAATTTATGTACAGAAGGCAGAGCAATGTCCTACATTCACCCCAGTACAGAAATCTGGGCCTAAACCCATCAGGGCTCATTTATGAGTCCTTGCGTCACTTTTGTGCCGCCGGTGCGTCTCTTTTTGTGACGCATCAGATACGTCAGAAATACTGACGTATCTGTAACTCCTTGTGACATGATGCGTCACACTGTAAATATGACGCATCATTGGCGTCGCAGGGAGGGCATAGTGAAAAGTGACGCATCACTGTTTTCACGCAGTGAAGCGTCACTTTTCATAAATGAGGCCCATCGTTTTTTGCTCCCCTTGCCATTCCAGTTTGAACACAGCCATATGCAAATCAGTCTTGACCCTGTGAACAATGGGAACAGTCCAGACCAAACAGCAAGACCAGGTCCTCTCTGGACTGGAAACAAGCATCTTAGGACCGGTTTCGGGGTTTCACCCCTCATCAGCCAGGATAGCTTGACTCCACTGGCATGGAGAGCACAAGATCCACATCTGGGCATACCCGTCCCACTCGGTGTGACAAATGCAAAAAGAACAATTGATGGACAGAAAGCAGAGCAATGTCCTACACTCACAGCATTTGTTAAGCACGTAGCTACCCGGGAGCATCCCAGCGCTGTAGCAGTAAAGCAAGAAGACATCCTAGCAACACTTAGGGGAAGAGCCAAGTTTTTATCAGTTTCTGAAAGACCAGATGGCTGGGTTCCCTCCGTAAGCGGAGAGGGAGGGAGTTTCACAGCCTTGAGGCGTTATAAGAAAATAGACGACCGCCACTTCTGGCTTTCTGAATCCTGGGAATGACGACCAGGTGCAAATCGTCAGAGCGCCGCCATCTGTTCGCCAGGTAGGCCTGAACCATGGAATGGTTAATCGCTGGTCCATTCCCTGCTAACATTTTGTGGGTGATGCACATAGCCTTACAGTTAACTCCCTCACGGACAGGGAGCCAGTGGAGGGGCTTCAAGGTGGGGGTTTTGCGGATTGTCAGTCGAAGTCCCCACGAGAATCCTTGCTGCGCAGTTTTGTACCATTTGGAGGTTTGCGAAGGTAGAGCCCAGGGCACCAAGGTAAAGGGCGGTCCCGTAGTTCAGGCGGGAAATAATGAGGGCCTGTACCATGAACTTTCTTGCCTGGAAGGGGAGAAGTGGAAGCACTTTACGAAGCATCCTTAGGATGCCATCACATGAAGCCACAAACTTGATCAAGCCAAATACCTAGAATCTTTATCTGGCCCTTAGGGACAGGGGCATGTCCCATACTGACTGGCCACATTACGTCCGTTCTAAAGAGAGAAGGGTTACCCAGGAGCATCAACTTGACCAACCTACAGGAAGGAGACCCTACGACCTCGATATGTGAATTGAGGTCTGATACGCAATTTGAAAAAGGGACATTGCGAAGAATTATGAAAATGTGAATCCCATCCAGGGCTGCTGTGAGTCCTGATATTGATGAAATAGAAATTTCAGTGTGACTCCAGTAAGAGACACGACACAAAGGTATACGGAGCACATTTTTAGACAAATATCGTATGGATCGGGGCACTTTCCAAAAATAAGGAGAAAATAGAAGGTGTTATTTGTTGGGTATCGTTACACAGGGTATATCTGTGGTTGCCGGTTTGTGTAACATCAGGAGGTATTTTACCCCAGTATCAGATTCGTATATAGAAACCCCAGGGTTTGAGAACCTGTGATGTGAGAAGTGGCGGGTCCTGATGAAGATGGCTTCTACATTTTCTTATGCCACCGAAACGTGTTGACCAAGTCCTCTTTAAATCCTACTAATTTTTTAGTAGTCCCTTTTAGGGTCACAGAGACTGTAATCAACCTACAAGCGCTAACTGGGATAGCTATATAGACTTACATATGGGATGTGTATGGTATGTGTATGTATGAATGAGTAGTATGAGTGATGGGTGTTCTCTACCTGGGTTCTGTTTGGAATAATAATTGTGTATTAGGGATTTGATGTAAATAATGGAAATGTATAACTTTGATAATGTTATAAATGGATATTCATTTTAAAAAAAGGATAATCTTAAAACAAAATAAAAAAGAGTAAAGAAATAAACTAGAGTGGTAAATTGACTTGTTTGCTCAAAAGCCCATGTTTCTTTACATGTTTCAATAGCAGTCTGATAAATACAAGAAATTATATATAGATCGTGAGGGAGCTTTATCTGTTAGAGCATCAACTTGGTCTTATCACCGTTGAGTTTTAAATAAGAGTAATTCATCCACTTGACTACCTCTTCTAAACAAGAGCAAAGGTCGGGGGAGGCATTATCAGAGTGGTTCAGTGCTACGACCAGCTAGGTATCATCAGCGTAGGTCACTATGTAAACCCCAAACGGGGCCACAATCTCCGCAAGCGGAGTCATATAGACATTAAAAAGGACAATCCCTAGGGGACTCCGTAGTGGAGAGGCATCGATTTTGAGATGACCTCACCCTCAAAAACCTGGAAGGATCTCCCTTCTAGAAATGATTGCAGTCAGGGTAAAGCTATTCCGGTCACACCCGAGCTTCTTAGTTAATGGACCAAAATTTGGTGGTTGACCATATCGAAGGCTGCACTGAGGTCCAAGAGGATAACAGCAGGTCCAAGAGGATAACAGCTGTGGAACCACTAGCGTCAAGAATCTTTTTAGACTCCTAGACCACTGCAAACAAAGCAGTTTCTGTTCCCTGACACGGACGAAAACCGGTTTGAGAGGGGTGAAAGAGGTTGTGAGATTCCAGAAATATCGAGAGCGCTGAGTTAACATGTTTCTCCGCCATTTTACTGATCCCTGGGAGAAGCGAGATGGTGCGATAATTACCCATGAGATCCGGGTCAAGACTTGGTTTTTTCAAAAGAGACTTCACCATCACTCTTTTCCACGGCGATGGAAATAGAGGCATTAATCAGATCCAGAATGATGAGGGAAACCGTTTCTGACACTTGCTTCAGAATATTGGGTGGAGCTGGGTTTCTAGGCGACCCACTCTTCACGAATACTGGGATGGTATGAAATGACTCACGATCCAACAGAGGAAATGCCCCCAAGAAGTGTTCCCTACTATGCGGACCGGTATCCTCTACATGGGAATTGTTGTGACTATCTACCGGGGCAAAATATGAGTAGATTATTTGAATGCTATTATGAAAATAATCTACAAGTTCATTGCTGCGTCGGCCAGTGGTATCAGGTATATGTGGAGGTAAGGGGGCTTTGAGTAATTTTTCCGTTATGCAAAAGGTTTCACAGGGGAAGTTGGCAGCCGAAGAGATTTTGTCCTCATAATATGTGGCCTGTGCCAATCTAATTTCTGCCTTGAACGTTCTTATGGGCTCCCTGTATTCCGATTTCTTGTTAGAGGAGAAATCCTTTCTCCAAGCTCTTTCAAGTTTCTTACAGATCTGTTTTAATTCCCGAAGCTTAGGGAGTACCATGACATTGTATTGGAGTCTACTTTTATGTGGGTAATTTTTTTCTGGAGGACCTGAGCCAAGGAGCTCCCAATCCAATTGGTAAATCTGTCATAGGTCACAGTTGGATCGGTGTCAGGGGTCGGCTTGGTATCTTTCAGCTCCAATACCCACTTTTCTAAAGGAAGTTTGGGCCAGGGGCATGACAAAGTTCTTATTGGCCTGGTTAAGGGGGTAACACAGGTGGGGGTCCAGAAGAAAGGTATCAAGAAATGATCGGACCATGGTATTGGGATGGGTTCCTTTCCAGTTAATTCCTCCTAGTTTTAACAAATATAGGGGCAGATTTACAAGCCCCTTGCACCATTTTTGCGTCACTTTTCCCATGTTAAAAGTGACGCAAAAGTGGCGCAACAGGCTTGTAAATCTGCCCCATAGGGTCTAGAAGGTGTCCATTTGAATGGGTCGTAATTCATCCACTTGACTACCTCTTCTAAACAAGAGCAAAGGTCGGGGGAGGCATTATCAGAGTGGTTCAGTGCTACGACCAGCTAGGTATCATCAGCGTAGGTCACTATGTAAACCCCAAACGGGGCCACAATCTCCGCAAGCGGAGTAATATAGACATTAAAAAGGGAAGGACTCAAGGACAATCCCTAGGGGACTCCGTAGTGGAGAGGCATCGATTTTAAGATGACCTCACCCTCAAAAACCTGGAAGGATCTCCCTTCTAGAAATGATTGCAGTCAGGGTAAAGCTATTCCGGTCACACCCGAGCTTCTTAGTTAATGGACCAAAATTTGGTGGTTGACCATATCGAAGGCTGCACTGAGATCCAAGAGGATAACAGCAGGTCCAAGAGGATAACAGCTGTGGAACCACTAGCGTCAAGAATCTTTTTAGACTCCTAGACCACTGCAAACAAAGCAGTTTCTGTTCCCTGACACGGACGAAAACCGGTTTGAGAGGGGTGAAAGAGGTTGTGAGATTCCAGAAATATCGAGAGCGCTGAGTTAACATGTTTCTCCGCCATTTTACTGATCCCTGGGAGAAGCGAGATGGTGCGATAATTACCCATGAGATCCGGGTCAAGACTTGGTTTTTTCAAAAGAGACTTCACCATCACTCTTTTCCACGGCGATGGAAATAGAGGCATTAATCAGATCCAGAATGATGCGGGAAACCGTTTCTGACACTTGCTTCAGAATATTGGGTGGAGCTGGGTTTCTAGGCGACCCACTCTTCACGAATACTGGGATGGTATGAAATGACTCACGATCCAACAGAGGAAATGCCCCCAAGAAGTGTTCCCTACTATGCGGACCGGTATCCTCTACATGGGAATTGTTGTGACTATCTACCAGGGCAAAATATGAGTAGATTATTTGAATGCTATTATGAAAATAATCTACAAGTTCATTGCTGCGTCGGCCAGTGGTATCAGGTATATGTGGAGGTAAGGGGGCTTTGAGTAATTTTTCCGTTATGCAAAAGGTTTCACAGGGGAAGTTGGCAGCCGAAGAGATTTTGTCCTCATAATATGTGGCCTGTGCCAATCTAATTTCTGCCTTGAACGTTCTTATGGGCTCCCTGTATTCTGATTTCTTGTTAGAGGAGAAATCCTTTCTCCAAGCTCTTTCAAGTTTCTTACAGATCTGTTTTAATTCCCGGAGCTTAGGGAGTACCATGACATTGTATTGGAGTCTACTTTTATTTGGGTCATTTTTTTCAGGAGGACCTGAGCCAAGGAGCTCCCAATCCAATCGGTAAATCTGTCATAGGTCACAGTTGGATCGGTGTCAGGGGTCGGCTTGGTATCTTTCAGCTCCAATACCCACTTTTCTAAAGGAAGTTTGGGCCAGGGGCATGACAAAGTTCTTATTGGCCTGGTTAAGGGGGTAACACAGGTGGGGGTCCAGAAGAAAGGTATCAAGAAATGATCGGACCAGGGTATTGGGATGGGTTCCTTTCCAGTTAATTCCTCCTAGTTTTAACAAATATAGGGGCAGATTTACAAGCCCCTTGCACCATTTTTGCGTCACTTTTCCCATGTTAAAAGTGACGCAAAAGTGTCGCAACAGGCTTGTAAATCTGCCCCATAGGGTCTAGAAGGTGTCCATTTGAATGGGTCGCATTGGTGACCTTCTGTTTGAATTGGTATGCAGCAAGATCCTTAGTGATTTCTGTGTGGCCATGTGCGAAGATTCATCAAAGTGCAGATTAAAATCACCCAACAACGTGAAATTAGCAGGGGTGCTGGCGAGGTTTGCGGCCATCTTAGGCAGTAGTTTACAGAATTGACCCATTGACCCGGGGGCTGGTAAATTAAAATGCCTATATATATATATAAACAAAAAAAGAGTGTATCCGTTAGGATTTGACAAGTGCTGAGATATTCAGAAAAGCACAGGGGTGAATCACTTTGTTTTTAGAAGAACCCTCACTCACCAGCCTAGCTGGTGACATGCTTCATCATTGGGTTCCCACCGGAGAGACCGAATGTCTCCCCGGTGTGCTACGACGCCTGATTTACAGTGGAGCTGTTTTTTTGTGTGTGTAAGGGTAGTGCGATCCGTGATGGTGCTGTTTAAAATGTGTCGCAATTTAAACCAATAAACAACTTTTAATAGTGGTCAACTGAGCTTCGAGTTCTGAAGGTGCCCATTTGTAGTAAGAGAGGCAGGGGTTGTGGCCCCTAGCCCCAGCAGGATGCGGACGGGCGCAGACGGGTTTGCCTTAGGCGCCCGCTTTGTGTGTCCGCTGCGTGGTCGCGTCATCCATGCCTTAAATAGCCCTGAACAGGGTCCAGCCACTAGAGCGCTGACCTAAGATGGCTGCCAAAGTGAAAGTGCGAGTGCAAAAGTAAAAAGAACAAATTCGCCCCCCCTGAGCTTTAACACAGCTCAACAACAGTAAAACCACAGTAAAAGTACATTTTTAAAAGCTGCCCCCAATTCTAAAAATGCTTTTCTAGTTGCGCTTCGAATTTAGTGATTGCTCCAGTTGCCTCCGTTAACTGCTATGTGGCTGCGTCATCCGTGCCTTAAGTAGCCCTGAACAGGGTCCAGCCACTAGAGCGCTGACCTAAGATGGCTGCCAAAGTGAAAGTGCGAGTGCAAAAGTAAAAATAACAAATGTGCCCCCCTGAGCTTTAACACAGCTCAACAACAGTAAATCCACATTAAAAGTAAGTAAGTTTTTAAAAGCTGCCCCAATACTAAAAATGCTTTCCTAGTCGCGCTTCAAGCCTAGTGATTGCTTGTAGTGGCCTCTGTTTACTGTAAGTGGGCATTTTCTTGCTTATACAACAAGAAGAAGGGGAAACTAAGGGCTTTTTTGTGGTCCAGCATACATGCCCAAATGAAGACAAAATAGGTATGCAGTTCCTGAAAGGCAAGGGTAATGAGGTTAGCTACATGTGGCAATGTCCTCACTTAATAGCAGGAGAAAAGGAGGATTCCTCCTTTTGGAATTAGGGCCCTCACACACCCAGCCAGCTGGGTGTCATGCTTCATCATAGGGCTTGCTCCTCGTCAGTTGGTGCTGCAATACCTGACGGGCACCCTATGAGGGGCTCTTTGACGGCGATCTTTTATTCCATGCCGTTTGGTGCTGTGGGTGTGAGGGACCTAAAGGTGTAGATGTTTGAAGTATTGGTCAATGGACCATGCAAG
Organism: Triturus cristatus; assembly: GCF_964204655.1. Classification (NCBI taxonomy): domain Eukaryota; kingdom Metazoa; phylum Chordata; class Amphibia; order Caudata; family Salamandridae; genus Triturus; species Triturus cristatus. The sequence continues at coordinate 1,336,495,654 of NC_140591.1, forward strand.
GGTTAAAACAGGAACTGGAAGTCCAACCAGAACACTTTTAATGAATATGGCTTCCAACCTGGTTAAAAAATATAGATGTGGCTCACTCCTGAGATGATGCGTCAGGATACCGCGCTCTACATTGCTTAACCATTCAATGCCTCTACCTGTCTGTAGAATCAACATTAGAGTTGGCTGACAGTTGTACTCTTGTGCATTCACTCTAGACAGTCACACAAAGGGAGATGAGGTGTGCCTTGCATATCCTGCTGAGCTATCACCAGGTTGATGGGCCTTCCTGAGCTAGAGTGGTGGGAGGAGTTGTCACTGACACCTGAATAGGGCTGTGTATGTCCTCACATAAAGCTGTCTCCACCCCCTCTGTAGTGTGCTTGGACCCAGGTTAGGAAAATGGATGGTCTTTGCACTATAAAAACTTTCCTTTAAAGTTTGCGTACTTTAAAGGCAGAAAGGGCCCTCTCCAAAAAGTATTGGACGTTTATGGACCAGACAGTGGCGGGGGTCAACATCTGGAGGGTAATCTGGCTTCCCCGCAAGCATAGGGCTTGGGGGCTGTACCCCTCCCCAGTGACGTCCCACACAATTAGAATTTGGGATGCTGTGGCGGGGTTCAAGTCCTCGACCACATTTCCCTCACCAATGTCCCCAATCACGGGGCACCCTGATTTTCCGCTGCCGCAACTCTGTGGCGAGAGCGGGCGGTTAATGGTTCGCTCTTTGATCCAAACGACATGATCTACCTTGAACAATTGAAAGAAGAATATGGGCTTCCCCAGGCGGACGTCTTTCCATACCGGCAGTTGTGTCACTGGGTTTCAGGATGCGTTTACCGAGAGGCGGCGTCACAAAAGCTGACAACTTTTGAAAAATGGCTGGTCTGTAAATCAGACGACAAGCACCTTATTTCAGAACTCTACTCGATGCTAACAAAAAGGGTGGGAGGGGGTGAACCAATGGCCAGCAGAGGTGGGAGGAGAAACTTGGGCGAGCTTTCTCAGACAAGGAATTGGGATGATATCCACTATAGAGCTACCCATACAGCACACAGTACAGCAGGAGCAGAACCTGCATACAAAATACTCTCATATTGGTACCTCACATCAGGGAGCATACACAGCTGGGAAAAAAGCAGGTCCGAGAAATGCTGCCGAGGTTGCAGCCAGACAGGCTCACTCGTTCACTTGCTCTGGCACTGCCCTAAGCTGGAACGCTTCAGGACGATGGTTATAGACGGTATCCACAGAGCCTTCAACACCACCTTACCATGCTTTCCAGGTTACACGCTCTTAGGGCTACCGAACCCACTCACATTTCCTCTATGCTCCCTGAGAGGGCATCAAACCTCCCTTTCTCTATTAGTGGCACTGCAGGTACTCTTGGCTAAATGGGGAACTGTGCAGGTCCCGGATCATACACACTGGCTACATAAATTATGGCTAACCTTAGCGATGAAGCGTCTTTCATTGGTGGTGGACCACAAGGCAGAAACCTACAGCGAACTATGGGCCCAATTTATTCAGATACTCTCAGTTGAAATGTGGGAGGTTACATTTCCTCAATATCTAAAGATTCCGAGACTTTGCTAATTGGGCCTACTGATTTGAAAGTTTAGTAATTCGCTTGGGCAGTTGTCTCCCCCAGGCTGCAGGTAGAGGATAAACCTACTGCAGGATTAGCGCTGCACTGCTGTACAGACGAAAGGTGAGGGGGAAGGGGCGGGGGAGGGAGTTATTTCCTTTTTCTTTTCTTTCTCTGTTCTTTATCCCCACCTGATGGGGTCTTCCTGAGTTTGCCTTTCTTGTTTGTCATTTTGATTCTACGTGAATTTTGATCGCTGCCTCCCCACTGGGTTGTTGGCAATAAAGCGTGTGTACTCCAGTCAAATGATACGCAGCCGCCCCAGGGTTGTAGGCATGTTGTTGTGTTCATTTTTTGGACCTCTCAATAAAAAGAATGGTTCTATAAAGGCAGAAAAGAATCTAAGTATTGGACCTCTGACAACCCAAAATCAGAACACTTCTGGTCGGAGAGCATTCTGCCAGGAAGAAGAGCTGGATGCGGTAGGAGAGACTACCACTCTGTCTATTGATTTGTTGTGCTGGCCTACTGCTCGCTGCTTCTGTCCTGGGAGTGAAAGTACTGGACTTTGCTTTCTACATCCTGCTTTCAGGGTTTTTCAAGGGCTTGTCCTTACTTGCCTCCTGTTAAGAATTCTCAGAGCCATCAGAGACTAATCCTGCCAGTGCCTGGACTCTTCTGCTGAGAGCCTTCACTTGCCAAGTGGAGCCAAATCCAGTTCTGGGCCCTTAGAAGTTTAACTTAGTGAGAAAATCCACACATCAACTCTCACTGCTCATTTTCTCAATGCAGCAATGACTTGCAGCTAAAGAATTGATGCAGCACCTGCTTTGAGGTTGAAAAATCACCACAGCCCAGGCACTTTGTCACCAGCATCTGTGGCACGCACTTCAACTCCATCACAGCCCCTGCTTTGCCGCTGAAGAATCAAAATATTGTCTACTTCGCTGCTGTGAATCGATGCAGTGCCCGCATTGCCGTCGTTGCATTGACGCAGCATGTCTGGATTTTTGACGCATTGTCCCCCAAGGCCGTTGCTTCATTGACATCGCCCAAAGTAAGGAACCGAGGCCATGTGTCCAGGGATCGATGCATCACCTCCCCTTACAATAAGAAACTGGCGCATGACCTGCCCTGAGAGTAAGGATCCTGTGCATCACCTCTCCTGTGTAGCAATAAGGAACCAGCACATCACCACCACTGGCAGTAAGGAACCAATGTATGCCCTCCCCTGGGAGTAAGAAAACAGCACATTGCTTTGCTTTTCTGGCAGCTTATTTATTTTTTATTTATTTTAAAGGTTTTAAATAGCGCTGGCTAGACCCGGAGGTATCAGAGTGCTTTACATGAGTATCAGAACATAGTTGCAGGTTACATCGTTACAAAGGTTAAACAGTTATTAGAGCTTGGCAAACATAGTTACATGTAAGGTCGTGACAAAACATAAGGACATATACGTAAGGGAAAAAGAAGGCAAGGGGAGAGATTCAGTGGGGTGGTAGGAGCAGGGAAAGGTAGACAGAGAATGGAGGAGGGAAAGAGGAGGGGAGGGTGAGTGACACAGCATGGAAAGAGGAGGGGGAGGGTGCCAGGGACACAAACCAGTAGACGAGTCAAAGCTGCGTCCAAAGTCCAGTAAGCTGTGATCCCAGGGGAAGTGGTATCATTTCCCCATCCCTGTTGCAAGAGGCTCCCTATACGCAGTGGACTCTCTCAGAGGGGACTCTGAGACTCCAAGGCCTACACACTGGATCCTTCCCCAAAAAGGGGAGAGGGAGTTGTGAAGAAGATGCTGACTCCAATATGTCTTCAATCTTCTTTATTCAGGACATACATCATCCAAGGTCGCATCCACAGAACAGTAGTCTTTAACTGTCACCAACACAGACATCCACAGGCAGATGTCATTACATTCTATACAGATGTCATTACATTCTACTCCTACATAACATTCCATAACCAAGCCAATGGATACCTGTAAGCTATATATAAACATATGACAACATCAAGGATACCACACACCTCCCCCCGAATCAACAAAGAAAATACAAATGCAAGGATGTACATTGTTTCAAAATAACACAAAGTCATTGAGAACAGCAGGAACCTTAACAGCACATGAACTCCTACGCTTTAACGTTCTGATCAATTTAACACAAAATCATGAAGAGCAGCAGGAACTCTAACAGCACGTGAGCTCCTACGCAATAAAGCACTACCATCCCTTCGTATGGACTTAGGCACCGGCCTGGAAAGTTTGTCATCACACTCAGATAGATTATTAGGGATAAGTGATATCCTATTTAAGTTCCAAATGCGTCCATCATGAAGTTTAACCGCATTGTTAAAAAGTTTAACAACTTTAAAAGGAGAGGAGAACTTTGAGCCACCCAATTTATGAGGGAGTCGCACTCTAACACGATCACCAACATTTACACAGGTGCGAGCCACAGCATTTCTAACATCAAACTTACTTTTCCTTTGCAAGGACTTGGCACTTTGTCTTGCTAGCATCTGAGCATTACTTAAATTTTCCGTCTCAGCCCCTTTCTCCCTCATCCAGGACTGGAACAATACACTATTAGGAGTACGACCTCTAAAAAGTTCAAAGGGAATAGCACCGGTAGTGGAGTGAGGTGTGATCCTGTAAACCTTGACTCTCTCATGAATCCCAGCTACCCAGTCTTTCCCTTGCGCCTTGGCTAACTGGATGGACTCCTTCAACACTCGGTTGAATCTCTCCACCATCCCATTACATTCAGGATGATAGAGAGAGCAACGTTTATGTTTAATGCCTTTTTTTGCTAAAAACTCTTCCATATCATTCAAGACAAACTGAACCCCATTGTCAGTTAACAAAGATTCAGGAAACCCTTCTCTACCAAATACCTCCTCCAAGAACTTAGTTACATTACTAGTCTGTATACTCTGTGTAACTTTTATTTCTGGCCATCTAGAGAACATGTCCATCAGAACCAGAACAAAAAACTGGCCACTCTTATTGTACACAGGCCCTAGAATATCCAATGCTACATCTTGCCAGCATCGTATAGGTGCTTCACGAATAACCATGGGTTGTACCCTGGTTTTGCATACCTTGTCAGATATGTTACAATCAGTGCAATCCCTTATCAGACATTCCACACTTAAATCCACACCAGGCCACCAGAAATGTAGACGCACTCTTTCTTTTGTCTTTGAAATGCCCTGATGACCTTGATGGGCAAGATGAACGATTTTCCCCCTAATCAAAGACGGAGGAATTAATCTTGTCCCTCTCCACAACAGACCTTTACTCACAGACAGTTCATTCCTCACATTCCAATACCTACGAGCATTTTCACTCAAATTTCTCAATAAAGGCCAACCATTCGCCATTAAACCACAAATTTCCATCAAATCCACATCCTCAGACATGGCATCCCTCCAATCTCTTTCAGTGACAACACCCTCAACAACTTCACACACCTTAAATTCGTCAACCTCCCAAGGGTCCTCAACATCCTCAACACTATCTTCATTTTGCGTTGGAATTAACCGGGACAGACAGTCCGCTACTTTATTGTCAACCCCTGGTATATATTTGACCACAAAATCAAAGTCTTGCAGAGCAATTACCCACTTGCAAATCCGTGAAGAGATTGCATCAAGACTTTTCTTGCAAAACACATCTTTTAAAGGCTTGTGATCCGAATGAACAGTAAAAGCATTACCCCAAAGAAATTTTTTTAACTTCTTGATGGCCCAAAAAATACACAGTGCCTCCTTCTCAATTACAGAATAAAGAAGCTCAGGACCTACCAGAGCTCTTGAGAGAAAAAGAATGGTAACCTCTTTCCCATTCTTGACTTGCTTGAGAACCGCACCCAAACCACGTGAGCTTGCATCTGTAACTAGTATAGAGGTTGATGTGATGTCAAAACTCTGGAGAGAGGGAGCAGAATTAAGGGCCACCTTAACGTCATCAAATTCCGACTGACACTTGGAGGACCAGATAAATTTGACCCCTTTTTTTAAAAGGGATCTCAAATTAGGTGTACGGGAAGCAAACTGCGGTACAAATTTATTATAATACTCCGCCATACCTAGAAAAGTAACCAGCTCATCCCTGGACTCTGGAACCGGCAGTTCACTTATAGTTTTAACCAGGCTCACCTTGGGTTTGACCCCAGTGGACGTTAGACAGTGACCTAAATAATCAATTTCCTTAAGATTAAACTTGCATTTATTTTCTCTTAAGGTCAAACCCCTCTCTGCAAATCGTTGCAAAACAGCTTTCAATCGTTGATCATGTTCCTCTTGAGACGAACCATACACTAGTACATCGTCCTGGTATATTTTTACCCCATGAATCCCATCAAGTACATCCTCCATGACCCTCTGAAACACAGACGCTGCGGAAATCAAACCAAATGGCAGCCGAGTAAATTTGTAAGTTCCAAATGGGGTTATGAAAGAAGTAAGACCCATGGATTTCTCATCAATTTTGACCTGGTGATATGCAGCCCTTAAATCCAAAGACGAGAAAACACATGCATCCCCAAGCTGTGTTAACATGGTTGTGATGTTAGGTAATGGATATTTATCAGGTACAACCTCACGATTGAGAGCGCGCAAGTCCACACATAAACGAACCTCTCCGGAAGCCTTGCGAGCCAAAACTACCGGAGCCAACCATTCACATGCCTCAGTCTCCACAATAATACCTTCTTTTCTTAACTTCTCTAATTCTAGACGCATTGGTTCTAGCATGGCCAAAGGTACATTACGTACTTTACACGTAACAGGATTTGCCTCTGCTTTTAGAGTTATACTGTGAGTGAATCCAGTGAGACAACCTAGTTTATCACTGAACACATTTTTAAATTGAAGCTGCCATACATCACTTGGTTTATCTTTAAGAGACACAGAGTTCAAATTATCAGGACCATGAGAATTAACTCTAGCAGAAGTGCCCAAATCTCTTAGAACTATACACGGGTCACAACCAGGAGCTAACGACACTCCTAAATCTGCTTGATGAAACCAACTTATTATGCTGTCGCCTCTGCAGGAGATATAAATTTTGCCTGCAGTTAACCTTCCTTTATATTCGATGTCGCCTAGGAAGTACCCAAATAGTTTTATAGGCTGTCCACCATATGCAAGAGGTTTGATGTTTGAATTGAGACTGTTTTTTACTGACATGAAGCACTTTTTCTTCGGGAACACTCTTTTCTTTTTTTTTAATTGTCTCAACACATACAAGAGAATGTTCTATTCTTTTTGCTAAGGCTATGACCTCATCTAGGTCAGGATCATCTTTTTGCCAAAGCTCATCTTTTATTTTCTCTATGTTGCAGCCGAGCATGAACTGATCACGTATTCGCTCCTCGAGAGAATCTTCAAACTTGCAAGTGGCTCCCAACTTCCGAAGAGCAGTTACATAAGTTTCCACCGATTCCTCTTCTTTTTGTGTTCGTTTTCCAAATTGATAGCGTTCTAAAATTGTGCTTATCTTTGGAAGATAATGTTTATCAAGTTTTTTTATGTTTATCTCAAATTCATTTAAATTTGTAGACTCTTCTTCGTTCAAGTCAGGTAGATGTTCAAAAACGTCTTGGCCCTCTGAGCCGAGACAATGTAACAAGAGTGCAGACTTCCTCTCAGCACTGAGTGAGACACCACACACTCTTGCATAATTTAAAAATACTTTTTTCCACTTAGACCAGCGAATAGGTGGATCACCAGGATCAGAAAGAAAAAATGGGGCGGAAGTTACATTCTGCATTTTTTTAAATAAATAAATAAATAAATAAAAAAAAACTTGTGAATAACACTTGTTGAGAACAGAATATGCACACACTGCGCCGATTATTGTAAAGTTATCCACTTCTCCAAGTATTTAAACAAGTTATTTCATAAGCTGTGCACATCAGCGTGATTGAAAATTAATCTGTGCACATCAGAGAGCAGGTTTCAAATTGCGTGCACAAAGTAGCTTGAATAAGAACTCTCGCTTAAGTTCAACCTGTAGAATGACTTCTCCACACAAGAAATTGTTTGTATCATCCCACACGAAGCCTTTCGAACATAGCAAGAGTCGCTGGAACGTGAAAGCAGAGCTTGTTGTTACACGAGAGTTGCTAGGCAACGTGTAAACAAAGCTTGTTGTTTGTTGCGAGGACACGCTGCTGAAAGCCGCAACTAAGCAACGAAGAATGACGTGACAGAAGCCCAGAAACACGGAAGTGTGGAAATATGGATTTTTCTGGTCAGTTATGTCCCCTATCTTGGACCCCAACGGTTCTATGTGCATGTTACAAGTACATGTATGTTCCCTCCAGTTCCAGTTATGAAGACGCAAATACATGTGCGTCCACCGTTAACATGTCCTCTGTCAGATCCGCCATGAATAGGCCGGATATTCCATTCCTAAGTATGAAAGGCCACCGGCTTTATATGGTTCACTTATGCCATTTTACAGTCCAGGCAAGTAGGCCCTGATTCTGTCATCAAACTCTTCTTTCCTTCTGCCTCTGAAAGCTCCAGTCTGAGCCTGCATCTGTGACCATGAACTTTGTCTCATTCTCTGCGCGGCTCACGAAGCCTGACATCAGCCTGCTGCCTGCCAAAAACTGTATTTCACCTTCGAAGTTATCTGCTCCGATCCCTGCCCAATGCATTCCTGTCTAGTAGTTTAAGTAAACATTCTGCCAGCTACCGAGCAAAGGCCCGGTTTCTCTGTCTTCATGCAAGTAATTCATAGCCCTATTACTATGGAAGATTCCGCCCTCGCATCTAGTATAGACACTTAGACGCTTGTACACGCACTAACAGTCAGTATAGTCAGTATAGAATAAGATTCTACTCGAAGAGACCTCTATTTTGGATAACTTAGTTCTTTAAACATAGGATGTTAGATATGATTTGGGATTAGGTTGACTTGACCCTCCAGACTTCTGTCGCCACATGTAGAGCTAAATGTCAAGTCCCCTTCACCCCCTAGTTGCACGTCAATTACACGTCATGCTGCTGCGCGCGCATATCTGCCAAGTATTTCTGCTGACATTGCGAAATTCTTTCATGTAACCACCCTCTTATGACATCACATCTGATGACGTTCTTCAATTCACTCCCAGTTACGCCTATTTTTGCTACGTACGAATACATTATCACCACTATCAATTGTTACGCCTCTTGTATTTGCCTCACTGTAATGCCTATTGTATAAAAGTAATTGATTGTTAATAATGTATGTACTTCACTTCCTGAACCTTCGTGGTGATGGAACCTGGAGCAACCGATTATAATCGACCACTGGAATAAAGCCCATTCCGAACCTCTAATACCACGGATTCTGCCTCTTATTTACTGAGCTATTTTATTATGTTTCTGTATCAAATTAAGTCCCGGTAATTAAATTATTTACCGGGACTTAGTGTCTTCAGTGTTCCCTTCACCTCCGCTGCAAGAACGTAACAAAGGCTGACGTCAGCGCAAGCAGGGAAATGGCATCATTTGATCGAAGAACGATCCTCGAGCTCAAACACCAACGCCCGAGAGACAGAAGCGCGAGCTGGCAGGCCTAGAAGTAAGCTTACAAGTTCAATAGATTTAGACGAATTATGTCTACTTCAATTAGCCTTGCACTCGCAGTAACAGACGTGAGAATTAATTGTCTGTGGCTGACGGGCTTGTAAAGCGTAGCGTAACATAAAGCTCAGAGTTGAATTTTAGCAAGGAAGTAAATCGCCGAAAGGAGAACAAGTAGAGCTAGGCTTGAAACTGCGCAGCGCTTCACATGAAAGTCTCAGAGGTCAAAAAGTAAATACCTTGCTGGGTCAGAGCAGTGAGGAACGTCGTGTTGAGACCTTGGTTAAAGTAAAAAAAAAAATAATAAGTCTGTTGATGTATGAGCAGGAGAAAAGATCCCATCCTCGTCGCCAGTGTGAAGAAGATGCTGACTCCAATATGTCTTCAATCTTCTTTATTCAGGACATACATCATCCAAGGTCCCATCCACAGAACAGTAGTCTTTAACTGTCACCAACACAGACATCCACAGGCAGATGTCATTACATTCTATACAGATGTCATTACATTCTACTCCTACATAACATTCCATAACCAAGCCAATGGATACCTGTAAGCTATATATAAACATATGACAACATCAAGGATACCACACAAGTGCTTTGGCAAGGGGTGCCATACCATACCTCTACTGTGAGTGGCTCCCTTGGCGCAGTGGACTCTCTCAGTGGGTTCACTGAGACACCAGCGTATAAATATTGGATCTTTCCCCAACAAGGGGAAAAGGAGTGCTTAGTCAAAGGGCACAAAAGGACAGGGGGTTAGACGGTGTAGCAGGTAAGGGGAAAGATTCAGGTGGGAGGGAATAGACAAAGAAAGAAAGAGTACTAAATGGGAACAAACAACATCAGTTAGGGGGCTCTTGCACTATTTACATACTTAAAGATCTTGTTTCTGGGGATTTTAACCTCCGTGGTATAAGCCTGGGATGGCGCTTATTGAGGAATAAATAAAAACATTGAGATTGCACTAAGTCTCTGTAGCATGAGCTCAACTCACTGACCTATCTTACTAATGCTTGCTGATCACTGTAGGCTCCCGCCTAATGTAGGTTGTGCCGGGCACCCCCAGGGGTCAGGGTCCAAAAATATGAACAAGGGGCGGCCGATGCCTCCCCCCCTCCGATCCCCACTGTATCAGATGTTATACGCACAGGTAGCTTACGGGTGGGGGAAGACTGACAGTGCGTAGGTTCCGTGCGGGTTGCCATTTTAAGTCCAGGCATAGTCCAGAGTTGATGCAGCGTCTGGGTACATGTAGGGATGTGGTGGCCCCTCCCTGGGGGCATCGAATGTCTCTAGGTACAGTGGCCTACCTCCTCATAGTTATCAGAGTGCTCGGGTGGAGGGCTGCAACATTCTACTTTCATTGAATCAGCCGCGAAGACCAGCGGGCGCCATTTTGGAGTCAGGCGTCTGTGAGCGATCAATGGTTCAGCGGTATCACCAGTGCCCTTTGCCCGCTGATCTCAGGCGGGAAGATGGCTCCTCACTGCCGCGCCGTCAGCCAGTGTGGGTCAGAATCCTTGGGCTATAGAGGCCGTTTGCGGATGACAGTCAGGCTCCGTTCGTTCCAGTAGGCATTGCGACTTGCTCTGTAGGAGCCAACGGTTGGTCCGCTACCCCACCGCTCCTCAGGGAAGAGTCTATTCTCCCCCTAAATTGTGCTGTGGGAGCCTCGCGATTCGTCAATGGCTCTGCGGATCGGGACCAGGCTCCGGTGGTGGACAGCCGCCATCTTGTATCTAGGGCCAGCGTCTGATGGAGGCACTTTTGACTACATGTGGGCCGCAAGATCCCAACAGCTGCAGACTTCCAACCAAATTCAGGCTGGTAAACAAGAAAGTGGATCCTGGTAATCTCACAGTGACCCTTGGATTGAGGCAAAAGTGGGAATCGGCGTGACGGAGAACTCGCTTCCCTCGACCCGTCCGGTGCGCAGGATGGGAGGTCTGGGCCATTTTGTCACGGACTTAAGCTCTGCGTCTACGTTGCAGGCATATGCATTCAGTGTCCAGTCATCGGTGGGCAGGCACGAGATCTATGATCCTCAGACCGTCCGGCGTTCAAGATGGACGATCCTGGTCAGTGCGGTTCCAGTTCCCGTCTCCCTCAATCCAGGTAACGGTTAGAAGCAGGTAAGAGAGATGAAAGTTACTGATTGTGTTCCTCTGTATTAGTTGGAGAGGTGTCACAGTTCCAGGGCAGATCCGAAGGTGTTAACAGGGATCAAAGTCTAAAATCACGATCCCAAGCGGAGGAGTTCCCTTTGCGAGCTCCTCACCCGTCTGCGTCTGTCTCATCTTTGAATTTTGATGCATCCAAGCTACTTTGTGTTAAATGAAACACAACAATAGATTTCGATGAACTAAACTTATTTAAACTTTGAAAAGTCCTATTATAGAGGATTAAGGGGCAAGAATCCAACAGAAGTTCACAATCCAAACAAATAAATGTAGCTCTTGCTAACAAATCAGTAACCTAAAGCTTCTAACGACAGGGCTAGAAAAGGTCAAAGAGTTCCAAGGATGCAAGGAAAATCTTTGAAGTGACACTGTTGAAGATTTTACAGTATGTACCACAAGCAGAGAACTTCTGAGAGGATTAAATCAGTGTCACTCTTGAAGATTGTCTCAGCTGGAGAGCCAGGAGAACAGGTGAAGAGCATAGCCCAAGCAGAGGCTTCTTATCAACAGGTAGTAAAGACAAGCAACTGGCTATGCCTTGTGTGTAGCTTTTTTTAGATTGCTGGATCCTCAAATCCTGAAGAATATCCTCATATCCCTGAATACAAGAAACGTAGAGTGGATCCACAAATCACATTGCAGTCTATCAGTGAGATGGGTGGGGGCTTCAATTACATCTGGGCAGAACACATGACGTAGCCACACTTCTGGGTGTAATGACTCTTGTCACAACAGCATAGATGGCATTTTTAGTAGAAATGTCCTGAGGAAGGAAATAAAGGGTGTGCTGCCAAAACAACTACTTCATTATTACCATTAGTAAATGTTCCTTTCTCCCTATGTAAATGGACCTGCAACAAGTACACTAATGAGAAGGCTTAGCTCATGGTACAGTATTCCTTGCTGGCTTCCCATGTCAAAATATGAAAGGGTGACAGCATTTTATGAGGCTCTTTATTTGCCCCAATTTGCCAACATCCACTGAAATTGCTTTGGCAGTAGCAGCCTCAAACTTTGTAGCACCTAGTTATTTATAGACTTGCACTGTGGAGTTACAGGAGTTCAGAACCTTGAGTTTTAGATCTTTCATTGGACTCACTGAATGATCCTTAAGCACTTCCAGGCTGCAATAGAGCTGCTGAAATGTATGTTAATCCTATTACAACTGATAATTATAAAGTAGAATAATTTTAAGGACCTCTTGTACAATCACATTTATAGACTGGGCTAAACAGAGCACCCAAACTGATCATCCATTCTCTGTGGTTTTGACAATGTTACTGCCAATGTCAATGCAAATTAATCTAATCATTACACTCCTGGATTCAAGCAATTGGGAATTTTGGTATTGAATTATTTTCAGATATTGGTAGCCATGTGTGCTTTCATAATGAAAAATACTGCAACTGTTCCATACTAACCAAAACCTTGAAAAGAAGATTTATTGTTGGCACTGAGTTACAACCAGTGTTTTCTTAATCCCCTTGGAGGAGAACCTGTAAGCGGTGATATTGACAGTAGTCACTCTGCAGTTATAGTTAGGATTCCCTGGTATAGAAATTGTTTAGAATTTTGGTAATTTATACCTTTGCGCCAGTTTGACAAATTGCCATGAAACATTGCAGACCTATTCCTCTTTCTACACTGGCAGAGTATGCAAAAGTCAAGTGGGTGCAATGAAAAAAGGGGATCCCAAAAACACCTTTATGCAACAATGCATTTCCCATGGACATTGCACTCACACATAGAGCAAAAACGGCGGGATGGATTTGAATGAAATTCAGAAGAATTACACATTATGGTGAACAGGTAATACTTTTGGGCACTACATGTATTTTGTTAAGATATTAATGCATTCTAACTTAGTGATATCGGTAGTCACAGTACTTTCGCAAAATGTTGTGGTATGTATCAGATGTGCCACTGTAAAAAGCGATGATGACAAGTCATTATGCGATTGACAAATGACTGCCTTTACAAAAGTTAATGGCAAATATTTTGCTTTTAGCTGTGTTCTGGGTTACGCCTTGAGATATAGCTAATATGTTTGATAGTTTAACTTACTGATTACCACTCTATTAAAGTGGTAATAGACAGGGAACAATATTTATAAGTTTCAATATATTTAAAAAAAAAGTGTAGAGTAATGCAGTACTGCCTCAGGAGTAGACCAGTAATTAAAATACATTTAAAAGAAAAAATAGGTTACAAATTGTAAAATTACCTGTGATACACTATATTTTACAAATACAGTGCACTACAGTGTATTTTCTGGTTTTAACATATTTAAATGAGCACAAAAAATTATACGGAGTACCCCAGTAATACCTACAAATTACTGCACTACCTAAATTATTATTATTTTTTAAATGTCCAGCTCGTCCTAAATAATAAAATATATAGAGAAATTAATAAATAGATGTCTGCACCTATTACCACTTTAATAATAAATTGGTAACAAAGTGGTAATAAGTATTGAACAACAATAAAGCGTATTACTTACAAATCTCTAAGACCGTAACACAGAACGCAGCGAAATGCTGAAGAGAAACTGTGCTAAATCTACATGGTTGAGATTTGCCTTTGATAAACATAGCCATTAGCTAATCACATAATGACTTTTCATCCGCAGTTACCACAGTATACCACAAACATACCACACTATACCTGGCAAAATATATAACTCCACTCTATGCCACTTCACTCTATGCCACTTCACTCCATGCCTCTATACTCTATGCTATTACACTCTACAGCACTCCACTCTATGTCACTGAACTACCTGCAGCTCTACTCTATGCTAATCCACTGTTTGCAAAACCATTCTACTCCACTCCACTCTATGCCACTCCACTTGACACCACTCCAACGAATGCTATTACACTCTATGCCACTACATTCTATGACACTCCAGTCCACACCGCTCCACTGTATGCCACTCCACACTACGCTACTCCACTGTATGTTATTCCACTGCATGCAACTCCACCCTACAACACTACAGTCTTCGCTATCCTACTCTACCACTGCACTGTGTGCCGCCTCAGTGTACTACACTCTGCTGTATGCTTTCCTAGTGTATGCCACTTCACTTTACACCACTAAACTGTACGCCACTCCACTCTACAACAAATCACTGTATGCTATTACACAATATACCACTCCATTCTATACCACTCTACTCTCTGCCACTGTATGACACTCAAGTTTATGTCACTACCTCCTAAGCGTAAGTTCCCCCTTAGCTTTGTATGTCGCTACACTGTATGCAAGTAAACTCAATGTTGTTCCAATCTACACCCCTCAACAGTATGCTACTCCGCTGTATGCCACTCCACTCTTTGCCAATACACTCTGCGCCATTCCACAATATGCTATTGCACTGTATGCCCTACAGTCTACCCTATTAGTCTCTAGCCTGCTCTGCAACACTCCACTCTATGGTAATGCACTCTACAACACTTCACTCTATGACACTAGACTGGACGCCACTCTACTGTACACCACTCCAGACTACATTCTACATTATTCCACCGTAAGCCACTACATTGCACCTGACTCCACTCTACGCTGCTCCAGCATATGCTACTCCCCTCAATGCGATTCCATTTTATGTCACTCCTCTCCACTCTACCCCACTCCAGTTCTGTTATCCTGCTATATGCCACACCATTGTACACTAATCACTTTCAACTGTATGCCATTAAACAATGCCTCACTTTACTCTACATGAGTCTACTCTTCACCACTGCACTCTATCACATTGCACTCTATGCCACTCTACTATACAGTATGCTATTCCCTTGTATGCCACTCCACTGTATGCCACTCTACTCTACCCCACTCCGTTCATCGGAACTCCACTCTATGGCACTCTACTCTATGCCACTCCAGCCTATGCCACTCTATGCTACACTACTCTACTCTAAACTTGCCCTCTCTAACCAACTTTACTCTCGCCACACCATTCTACATCCAGTATATGTTGTTCTACTCTACACCACTTTAATGTACACCACTCCACTATGCGTTATTCATCTGTATTCTTCTCCAATTTCACTGTACACTATTCCACTCAATGCCACTCCACTCTATGCTATCCTACTTTATGCCACTAAACTTTACCTGTCTCCACTGTACACTACTCCACTCTACGCCACTGCACTCTACGCTACTCCATGGTATGTTATTAAACTCTACCATACTCTATTCCACTCCACTCTTTGCCTCTCCACTGTAGGCTACTATACTGCATGGTACCATCTATGCCACTACACTCGACAACACTCTACTGTATGTAATTCCATTGTACTCCACTCCACTGAATGCTACACTCACGTCTATGCTTTTGGACTCTATGTCACTCCACTGTACCCACTTCATTGTACAGTGCTCCACTGTAGGCTATTCCACTGTATGCTACTCCACTGTACCCCACTCCAATATATGCCACTCCGGTGTATGCTACTGCACTCCACGCCATTCCATTGTACACTATTCCAATCTAAGTCACTCCAGTCTACACCCCTGCAGTGTATGCAACTCTACTGTATGCTACTTGATTGTACGCTACTTCATTGTATGCTATTTCAGTGTATGCTAGTCTACTGTACGCTATTCCACTGTTTGCCACTCCACTCTACATCACCCCATTGTATGCAACTCCAGTGTATGCTATTCCACGGTATGCCAATCCACTCTACCCCACTCGACTCTGTGCTACTCCTCTCTATGCCGCTCAACTCTAAGCTACTCCCCTTTACGCCACTCCACTTTATGCCATTCCACTGTACTCTAAAACACTATACACCACTCCAGTCTATGACATTCAACTGTACACTACTACTCTACTGTATGGTATTGCACTACATGCAACTCCACCCTACGCCGCTCCACTCTATGCTGCTTCACTCTTTCCTACTCTACTGTCTCCCACTCCAGTGTATGCCACTACAATGTACGCCACTCAACTGTACACTAGTCCACTATGTGCTATTCCACTCTACGGAAGTACAGCATATGCCACCCCAATCTATGCTATTCTTCTGTATATTCCACCAAAATGTTCAGCTCCTTCCCATAACCATAATGCACTGTAAATTGTGGCAAATAGCAATGTGTTCCTCGTTCTCCATAACTATCAAGGTATGCCACCCTGGAGAAAAGAGTTCCCTGATAGGTCCAAGTGCAGAAGATCTACTTCTGGAGCTAAGTATGAATTTTAGAGAACGAGCGTGCACGTGATAGAGGTGCAGACTGAATAATATTGATTTGCACTTACTCAGTGCAGGTTCAAACAGAGCAATAATTTGATAATCTCCTCACTGTCAACTATGCTTTCTTGAATCTAACTTTCCCATTGTTGCCGATGGTGGAGCTCAGGAGTCCACTCCAAGGGCCGAATTACCATAGTTAAATGACTGTTTTTCTGTAAGTTTATGATTGTTTGCTAAGCACAAAGGTTTTCTTACTAGTAGTATCTTTACAACTATGGAGTCTCCACATGAAAAATGCCTTTTCACATCTTGTTGGGTCCCTTTAGTTTACCGGGAGGTCAGCCAACAAATCCTTGAAGTTGGCTTTTTTGTCCTGGGTACAAGTGAGAGCAAGTCCAGACACTCATATTTCCTCACAGGTCTCAACTGTAGGTGCAGTTCATCCTCTGCTTTTTCCAGTAGTGTTCTGAAGAAGGTTCCCCGTTTGTGCCTGGCACTAGCATGTGGGTGGGGTGACCCCTGGCCCTCTCATGACCAATTGGGAAATATTACCAGGAGTAACCTTACCCACTTTTTCAGCAATTCCTGTGTGCCTTATGTTAAGGTCTACTCAACTGAAACCTAGGTTCCACAGGAACAAATATAGTCCACCCACATTCCTCAAGGCTAACCCTCAACACTTGGATTAGGAATAAGGGGTGGTGATTAACCTCCAGGTAAAGAGGTTTGGGATGGAGAGGGAGAAGGAGAAGGACTGGTGTATACTTTTCAAACCCTTACCCTCAGTAACTTCTACAGGTTCTACATCTTGGTTCCCTTCACAAATCAGGATTTGACTAGGATTCCTTTGCTATTCATACAGCGAATCTTGAACATGTAAGCAACTTTATCTTTACAATTGTCTTTTGCTTGAATAGCTCAAGTGCAAGATACTGAGAAAACTGTTATCATTGAGTTGCAGCTAAGTACTCTTGGTCTTGAATATGTGTCCTATTTCTTCATTGGAATATGTAGTATCTCCACAAAGACAAATCAGCAGGAAATATTGTGGAGAGGCAGTTGTTTTAAATACAGAGCTGCCAGGGAACATCCACCCAGCTGAAGATCAACAGCTGACTTCTGCTGACAGAACAGCACAGAACTAACTATACCAGCATTCTACATTCCAACAGCCAACTCGGTAGCTGCCCATGCTTACATTAGAACCAAAGGAGTTTACTGTTGGGATGCTACATTTAAGCTTTTCCTTTTCGTAAAATAAGATATAAACACTAAACCTGAGGAACTCTAATACACAGCATAACTCCAGGATGTTTTACAATATGAATCATTGCCTGAACCTGACAGGCAACCTTGAGATAGAGTCGTGCAGGTCCCAGATCTCCAGGGCATGTCTTTTAGGGAGTGGGTGTTGAATAGGATGCAGCTGAGGCGGTCGGGTCTGGTTCTTGAGGGTTGTGCATTTGGCAGGTCAGGTGTGCAGAGGCAAGTGAAGGCACACTTGTGGCAAGTGAATGGGAATTGGGTGTTATTTGGTGATGCGAGGTGGCAGGCGGTGGAGCCCCTGGGGTTAAGTGCATGGAGGGTTCTGAAGTCGCAATGGTGTAGACTGCCGGAACCAGGGTCTGTGCCGCTAGGCGCAGTCCAGGCACAGACGGACTTGCCTTTTGTGTGTCTTTGGCATACCGCCATTAGGTAGTGTTGGGGAGATGAGTGGGATGGTCTGCTGGGAGGCGGGAAGAACGTCGATGGAAGGGGTTGGGGCTGTGGATAGCAAGCAGCAGTGAGGGCGGGAGGGAGGGAACCCGAGTAAAAGTAAAGGACAGAAGTGAAAGTAGGTTGCAACGCAAATAAATACAGTATAGGCAATTGAAATAAAAGAAAGTAAATAACAGCAATAGAATAAAAAGAAAAGAAAAGAAGCAACAGCAGACAGAACAAGAGCTCATCACTGCACCACCAGGGATGAGGCGCATGTGGGAGCCTGCCAGTGAAGGAGGACCTCAAACTCAGGATCTAGGGCACACAAGGGCAGACTACTACTTCGTGGAGCTGCAGGGGAAGCAACACATGCTGGTCAGGTATATGTATATAATGGCCGAAACGCGTCAGGCTGGTTGTCCGATGTAAAGTGAATAAAACAAATGGCTGATTACCGATTTGTGAGTGCACCGTCCTTCGTGGTTGGAGGAGTGTTGGTGAAAATATAATGGGGTTATAAGGATATCACCCACGAGAAAAGAAGAAAAAATGACTTATTTTTCGGAAATATTGTGAAACAAGTGAACATGTATATACTACTGGAGCAAATTTTATCAATTTGCGATTATGATTTAATAGTACTGGTTGAATTGTAATACGTAATGTAGAGTGAGTTCACCCTTTTGAAAGTCTGTTTTCAGTTTTCATGAGCACATGCAATCATACGCAAAGTACCAAAGTGTATTCATCGTCTGATTCTCACCAACTGTTTTACAGCATTTCCGCTTTTTTTAAAAGTGTTGAAACAATTACTAAAAATCGATGTGACATGCAAATACATTATGTTCATTTAAGAGTGATTTAACTCTTTTGACTTAAGTCTGTTTTCAAGTTTCATTACGAACACAGTCAGATGTTTATTTAAATGTAAATTAGACTTTGCCACAGTAGTCATGATCAAGGGAGTTTGTCCCGAAACGCGTAGAGTTGGTCCATTTTTACTAAATAAACAACTGCTTTGAAAAGCCTTTACATGTCCGCGGCTGCTGTCGATGCTACGATGTAATAACAGCGTGTGTTGGTGTTCAGAGGCTTGCCTCCTCGCCACGGACCGCCGTCACAAGAGGAAGGGGAATGGCGACTACGGTGCATAGCACTGTGCTGCGGTTTGGATATTATTAAACCCCTACCCGCTGATTGTATTATCGTGGTACAGGACACTCACAAAGAGAGCTGGGATCGGAAGATTTTGTTTCCCCTTTTAGCAGAAACTCTCCGTAAATGAGAAACGATTGAAGGTACCGCATTCTAAAGTCATTATACTCAGCAGACGGCTGTCAAGACTGTGTTTAGCAAGCACAGTCCAGCCGCTTCAAGCAGTGACGCAGTAATCACATTTAATAAGAGCAGCATTTACTATGGCAAAGACCAGGAACGACAAGCGTTCGGAAGCAGCTGGCAGAATGTTCGATAATTGTATAACTAATAAAACAATGGAAAGGAGTGCACCATCAAGTTGTGGAAACACCACGCCCAATAAAAGACAAATATGGGACCAATTGTGGAGAGCGTTAAAAACAGAGCAGAATAAGTGGTGGGAAGCGACGACCCTCCAGAAATACATAGATGTCAGTAGACTATCGAGAGGATTGCACATCTTCATCACGCTGACGTTTAATGACCCAGACTCAGAATTGGTGAATGACTGGGCCAGCAACAATCATCAGTGTTCGACTAACATGCTGAGAATGTTGGTTAAACACACCCGGAAGGACGTTGAAAGATTGACTGGAACCATTGAAGATATGATGGGCCGAAACAAAGGCAGAGAATGGCCTCCAGCAACCAGGAAGTGTAGCAGTGAGTGGGCCGGAAGAGTGTCGATTCAGAAGCAGCTGTGACCACCGAATAGTGAGCATACCTCGTATGCTAGGAGGTTAAGTGGGGGCCAATAATTTGCCTGAGACACCGGTGCCATCCAGGAGTGTGCGTGGTCAGCACAATTTGAAAGGCTCAGGACGGAAAGGGTGGAACCCCCCGGCTGCAGAAGGGCATGCAGCCGGGACAGAGGACAGACAAAGACTGCCTGAAACACCTAGGGGGAGGTGGAGGACTGCTCCTGAAGTCGGGCACACTGGATAGACACTGTCCCTGCAGACGCAAGCTGTGGGTGCTCAGGCGCGGTGTGAAATTGAGAAGAAGCTAAAGGAGGCTAAGTACTAAGGTGAAAAGGACTGATAGAGAGGAAACAAACAATGTGGAACCCCCCTTTTTTTTGAGGGGGTAGGAAAAGGAGAAGGGTGTTTGATCAGACTGGTTACCTCACAGGGATTCAGACTGACAACGTGGGGGCACCTGAGAGATTGGCTGACGCGGCACCACTTCATCCTAGCAGGTGACTATAACAATTTGCGCCCTGCAAGAGGCCACAGTTAAGAGGAAGACGAACTAGGGAGGTGGGAAGCATGCGAGCGATCCCATCCCTACCCCCGCACCTCAAAACAGGAGAACCAGAGGGCACACTATAGAAAATGGGGGGCGCTCTGCCACAGCCTGTCGCCTGACACATGGGTGGTGGCAGAAAGTAGAGAAAGTACAACGGGAAAATACGTACTTGAGTGAAATGGTAAAACCCAAGGGCCAGGGACAATCACAAAGCAACAAGATGGACAAATACGCAGTCCCTAGGTATGACCTGCAGGAGGTGTGCCGGCAGGAGACACAGCGGTGCTCCAGGAGCCTTCCATGGGGCAATCATGGCAACAATACAAGATCTTAAAGCTACATTCAAACCTAAAATAGACTTGGTCACTATAGATGTGGGTCTCCGACGGGCGGACTTACAGAAAGATATCAGATAAGGTGAGAACGGCGGAGACACACATGCATGATCTCCAGACATCCTCTTAGTTGTTGGAGGAACAAGTGAGAAAGTTATTGAAACAGCAGGAGATGCTAGCGGCAAGAGTCGAAGACCAAGACGGATGATCCAGGTGTAATACTGGAGGGAGCGGAAGCTCAAAGTGTTGAACTGTTTGATGAAGATTTGATCCAGAGACACCTCTGTCCCCAGAACCTATCAAAGTTCTTCTCAGTGGAAAGGGGGCACAGAGCACCTATACCATAACCAAGACTAGTGGCCCAACCGTGCATTATAATTGCCAGGATTTTCAACCATAGAGACCGAGATGCAATTTTACAGGAAGCCCGCAAGCGAGGGGATCTAAAATATGATAACTCCACAATCTGCTTCTTCCCTGATTTCACTCTACAAGGACCGAAGCAACGAAGGTGCTTTGAGGATGTCAAGAGGGCACTCAGAGAAAAATAATTTAAATACATAATGATGTTGCATGCCAAGCTGCGAGGCCTTGCCAAAGGGAAGTCCTGGTTTTTCCATTCATCAGCGGAAGTATGGGACTGGCTGAATGTTTGGGGAACGCAGGAGGGCAGATCTAGGAGGGCCCCTAGGAGAGCCCATCCCAGTAACAGCAGTGACAGGGGTTCCCTGAGTGGAGAAGCAAATCGATGAGATGATGATGATGCAGGCTTAGGGAAAGCGCAAAGTGCAGATAGGAGCAGAAACCGCAAATAGGTGGGGAAGAAACAAAAAATTATCGGGCCTGGCCCACTGGGACTGTTTGCTCTTCTGGGTAGGGGGGAATGAGGAAAGAGGTGGCTCTTCCTGTGACCAAGAGACACTGATCTGGCGCTCTTGTAGGTCACAGAGGGTCGGGGGAGTGAGAGCTCATGAGGTAGATAGGGTGGAGCAGGCAACCCCCTAACATGGTTCAGTTACACTTGAGGGCAACAGACAGTATGAGAATTGGGGAAGTGGGCAGTTTGAGTCCCATGGTGCAGGGTAGCAGGGAGGGGGGATTTTGGGGAACAATTCAGTTACATGTAGTTCTAGCAGCAGTTGGGAGGAATTTAACAAGTCAGACAATAACCCAGGAGATGGGCAGGGGCCACGAGGCCACAACAAAACATGTGATCCTGACCATAGCAAAAACACTTCTTAGAAACCCACATAGCAGGGAAACCCAACAAGTCTGTGCTCAAAATAATGCCTTGGAATGTTAATGGGCTGGGTGCCAAAATCAAGTGCACATTAGTACTACAATACTTAAAATGTCAAAAGCCCGACTTAGTTTGTCTACAGAAACCCACCTAATGGAACAGACTAGTAAGGCCCTGGATAGGTGGGGGTACATCCTCATTGCACATGCACGTTATTCATCGGCATCACGGGGCACTGGTATTCTACTCCAGTCAGCCACAGCATACACCCCGGGCCAAACCTGGTGGGACCCCCGGGTAGATTTGTACTTCAAATGGGTAGGTGGGAAGGGCAAGTCTTAAACCTGGGTTCAGTCTATGCCCCATCAGTAATACAGGGAGATACCCTCACTTCTCTTGGAGCAGCCCTCCTAGACCTACCAGAAGGATTAATGATCCTAAGGGCAGACATGAACAATGTCATGTCCACGACGCTATATAGATAGCATGAAAAAGGGGAGACCAGGAGTGGAACCCCCCTCAAAACCTTTAAAGAAGTGGTGGGATGGGCAGACTTGTGGAGGTCCCAAAATAAGTGGGATCACCAATACACAAACATATCAGTGCGACCCGACAGCTTCTCTAAGTTAGACTACTTGTTCACCCTTAGCGATGGGATAGGCCACTTCCGTGATACTCAGAACCTAGCGCGAAGCTTGTCAGATCACTCCCCAGTGGTCACCTGGTTCGTGGGGCAAGCTTTAGATAATGTCCTATTGCCCCGAAAAGCATCATGGCACTTAAAAGATAGAACATTAAAAGACCAGCTAGTGGAAAGCTCAGCAAGATACTTCCAACACAATGAAGGGTTTGGTAGACTCACACAACACCCTTTGGGAGGCATACAAAGTGGTGATACGAGGAGAGAGTTCAGGCTATAATAGGAGTAAAGAAAAAGGAAGTAAAGCTAAGATACCAAACCCTGGAGCGGCAGATCAAAGAACTTGAGGCCCAGATCGTAAAGGGTGGTGTCCAGCGGACAAACCTGACAAGTCAACTACGCCTCAGACAACAGGAATTAAAAAACATAGCTGAGAATGCTGCAAGGGTCCACTCCCTGGTGGTGCAAAGAAGACTCTATGATGTGGGGGACAAGATCACGCAACTCATCTTCTGGCGAGACAGGTGAGATAGGAGTAGACACTGGGGAACTGAGATTTATGACTCTGCTGGGGGAACTCATACCAGAGGTGGGGAAATTGCAGAGGCATTCACAGTTTACTAAGACAGGTACAGCTCCAAAACCTTTAGGTCCCAAGTGGACTGTGCAGAACTTCTCAAAATAACTGCACGTGGCACCCTCTCTGGGGAGGACAGAGACATCCTGGAGGGCGAGTTGACAGTAGCGAAAATAGAGGGGGCACATGGGAAATTGCAGTCAGGCAAGGCACCAGGCTCAAACAGCCTCCCCGTAGAGCTGTTTGAATGTGTGGTCCATTGGATCGCACCTCACCTCCTCAATATGTTCCTGGATAGCAAAGACTCAGATATGCTCCCAGAAGACCAGAGAGTAGCCACAATTGTTGTAGTCCCAAAGAAGGGTAAGCTGGTGATAGACTGTAGCTCCGACGCCGAATATGGCTGCTAATCATTGAGCCTAAGGTGTTTGTAAAGGTCCTGGTGAACCATTTGAAAGGAGTCATAGAGTCATTGAAACACCCCGAACAATACGTTTTTTTGCTGAAACTAAGTACTCCTCTCAACCTGAGACTTTATATGGGGTGATGTATCTGATGGAGAAGTAGGGAGTGGAAAATCTGGCCGTTCTTTCATTGGATGCGATGAATGGAATTCAACAGCCTAGAATGGAACTTCATCTTTGTAGTCCTGTCCAGAATGGGATTTGGTTCTAAGTTTTGCACTTGGGTCTGCCTACTCTCCACTGAGCAGCTCACCAGGGTAAGGGTAAATGGCAACAACTCCAAACTGTTCAGGCTGGCCAGGTGCACGCGCCAGGGGTGCCCCTTGTCACCTATGATATTCGCCCTGGCCCTGGAGCCCCTGGCAACCTGGATACGAGGGGACCACTTGATCAGAGTAATTACAGGAAAAGGAGAATGGGTGGAAAAAATGTCCCTATACGCGGATGATATCCTGCTCTATGTGACTAGGCCTCGCTCCTCAATACTGAGAATTCTTCACATCTTTAACCTCTTTGGGACTTACTCAGGCTACCAAATTAACTGGGACAAGTCACTAATTTACCCGCTCTCAAAGGGGGATCGAGACCTGCCTATCCATTGTCCGGTCTGAGTAGTGAGGGAGGAATTCAGCTACATGGGGGTCCATATATGCAGAAGTGAGAAGGATTTTTTACATTGCAATTTGCTCCCCCAATTAGAGCGCTTCCAAGCAGATGCAGACCCATTGGCACATGCTAGCCATTTCTCTAATGGGGAGAGCCATCCTTTTTAAAAAGATGACTCTCCCACACCTGCTATACGTGCTCCAAAATACCCCGTATAGGATCCCGGACGTCTACTTTAGTACAGTCAATAGTACATTGATGGCACTGCTGTGGGACGGGGAGCAGCGCTCATATCCCTAGTAAATTTCCAGCGGAGAGTCTATGATGGAGATCTAGCAGTACAGGATATCTGAGCTTACTACTGGGTGGCCCTATTAGTAGTGGTCAACGATTGGGTGTTTGGAGCGAGGAACAACCCGGCGTACAGGGTGGATCGCTGG
The DNA here is from genome assembly GCF_964204655.1 of Triturus cristatus. NCBI lineage: Eukaryota > Metazoa > Chordata > Amphibia > Caudata > Salamandridae > Triturus > Triturus cristatus. Next base: position 1,336,520,656 of record NC_140591.1, read on the forward strand.
GCCATAGGCAGGGGGGTACTCAGCACTTCTCTATGGAGGGGCAAATAAAGGTGCGCTTCCGTTTCACACCCAAGTAGTGCAACAAGCATGGATAGCAGCCAACCGCCATCTAGGATGGAGTAACAAGTTAAGGGCAGAAACCCCGTTATTGGACAGTGACAGTCTGAAAGGGGTGAAGAAGATGCACAACTATGCGTGATGGCACTTAATTGGCATAGAGAAGCTGGGGTATGTTTGGAGAGGGGGATCACTACTAACCTTTGGAGAATTGCAGTCGGAGTATGACCTAGCTAAAGGGGAGGTATTCAGATACCTGCAGCTAAAGCACCCACTACACTGCCACTTACCCGAGGGAGAACAATTACAGGACTACTCCCCTATGGAAGAACGACTGCTACAAAAAAAACTATTAATAATTCACCAGACCCCCTTATCCAGCTGAGGAAGGCATGGTTAGAAAACTTGGACCCACTAGATGATGAGGAATCGAGGAGGCTATTAAGAGTCCTAGGGAAATAGCCATTTGAGCTTGGTTTTGTTTGGTGCATCTTTGAGTGCTACATAGATCGTATCCCTCCAGGTCCAGGATACACAGGCTGGGCCGGCGGTGTGTGCTAGGGTTTGCGGTGAGATAGGCACCTTCTACCATACGCTCTGGGAATGTCCCTCAATTTAAGGCTTTTTGAGCGGCATTGTAGAGGTCATGAAGTAAGTTACAGGGCTAGCAATCCCACTGGAATCGAAATGGCTGTTTTTAGGTATTACAGGGGAAGAGAAATGGCCCAAGCAACCCAGCAAGTGGCTGTCCACCGTGGCAGGAGTGGTAAAACATAACTTTGCCAAATGATGGGGGGTAGCCAGATCTCCGACTATTAAAGGGTGGAAGGACAACCTGGACTGGTGTCAGCTAGCAGAACAAGAAACATACAAGGCCCAAGGTTGCCCCATCAATTAAAAAAAGATTTGGGGACCATGAATGTGGCACGGGGGTCCAATGGGGTAGGAAGCTCAGGGTGATAGGCAGAGTAAAGGTACCACAGCATAGCATGTAAACAGTTGTCCATTCTTCCTATAGGATAGCAGGCACCTCACCAGACAGGAGGGGCATGCCCCCTGCATGTAGCTAACTCTGCCTTTACTTGATGCCGTATATGATTTGCTAATTATGAACAACTGCTTAAAAAAAGAACTAATAAAAAAGGGCTATGGGGACGCCACCCTCACAGCTGTTTTTTTTATTTTGAAAGTGAGGGGAACCGTGATGACTCCCTCCTTCTGCCTATTATGGCACTGGAGACCACATCCTACAGGGTTTTATATATTTATTGAAAGGCCCTCCCAGACCCACATAACTAGGCCAGCACCAATTAAAGGTGGGTGTCCTGGTGCCCACCCATGGCACCCTACAACCATACATTGGTGCTGTTGAAGGAGCCTCGGGCCACCTCAGCCCCAGCCTGCTCCCTGCATGCTGCATGAGCTGGCATTACTTCCACCTGCAGGAAGCAGCTATTTATGTTTCTCCCTCCGGGCGGAAGAAATATCTGTTTCCATGTCCACTTCAGTGCGGGCATGGAAACAGATCAAAAGTCTGTTCCCAGCCGGTGAGAGAATTTGCCAAGCTCTTGTCTGCTGGGAGCAGACTTTGTGTTTGCTCCTGTTTGGTGGGAGCTTTGCAAATACCCCTGCCATGATGGAACAAACACTAGTTTTCCAGCCCACACCTGTGTGGGCAAGGACATTGCTGTGTCCCAAGGGTGGGCTCCCTGGGATCAAGCAACTGAGCTGGCCCTGGGGGATGGGGTTCCGGGGCAATAGATGACTCAGGGACTGGGTCTCCCAGTGACTCTCCATTTTAAATAGTTAATCTGAAGTATAGCCGAGATGGAAGATGGGTATGAGGTGCCTTCTCATCCCTACATTGCTGCGGCAGTCGGGTTCTGCTGCCCACCCTCCACATCGCAAAGCACAGGCCCTATAGTGCCACACCACACTCTAGCAGCAGCCTTGTACCAGAAAGTGCAGGTGGGACCCACTCCTCTGCGATGGGAGCAACATGGTTGCGGCTGCCTGAAACAGCACAAAATGGTGATGGCCTGGCACAGTGAGGCACGTGCAGCAGGAGTCCCTGGGGACATTTTCCGCCAGCAGTGGCCCACCGCGTGCTATATGGACCAACATGACAGGTCGGACAGAACAAAATGCACAAGATGGTGTGGCCGTGATGGCGTAAGTGTAGAGCAGACTGTGGTCCTTCTGGGTCTCAGCCCACATGGGCCCGGGCACCCCTGTCATGGGCTCTGGGGTGAATATTGGCAGAGGCGGGGGCCCTTTGCCACTGGCGGCTCTGAGGGGACTTCTTACATACCAGGCGACACTGGTGTGGCAGACCCATGCCACTAGACACTACAGCAATGACATAGCTGGGATATGGATCACAACCCTGCTGCGGCTTACTCATACTAACTTAACCTAGCAGGTTGCCCCCACAGAGAAGCAGTGTGGCTGGGGCCCAGCAAAATCATTGCAGCAGCCACCTGGGATACTGTGGGCAGCCATGAAAAGACCCACACCAGAGCCTTCTTAGGCCATTCAAAGTACACCTGCTGGGAATTTATCTGCACAGACAGGAGCTTGTCGATGTTGGCGGAGGAGAGAGAGTGGCAGGGGGCATGTGGCGAGCTCTGAGATTCCTGGAGATGCCGCAGGGTATGAAGGGATGCCTTGAGCTGAGGCCAATGGTAGGCTCAATGAGGTTGGCCTGCTGCCCCCTGCTAAGACTGTCCGAAGAGTCGAATAAAGAATAAGTGAGAGAGCAACAGTAGGGGGCGCAGTGGACCCTTAAAGTGTCCCCTTGCCTGCGGATGATACCAAGCCCCTGTATATCCAATAGGCATGCGACTCATTGCTCTGGACTGGGGCTTTTCCCCCTCCTAGCTAGTTGCCCTTTCTAGGTACCCCGGCTTGATCGGCAAAGGGTGCACCATGTCGTTGGGCAGTGAGTGGAGCACTCAATCTGGAAAAACATGCTACACAGGCAGGAGGGCTACCTCCACGGAGCAAAGACAGTGATTTGCATGCTCCCATCGCAATTTGTGAAGCACACCACCCACCCGTGAGGGTCTCAAGGCACAGGGGGGGGTACCGTGCAGCTCCGTCTCACCTGAAGAGCCAGGTCTCGAGGCTCTTCCTGAATGTTTGCAGAGTGGGGGAACATCTGATGCTGAGCTGGAGTTTGTTCCAGGTCTTTTCTGCAATGTAGGCGTATGCTCTTCCTCCCATTCTGGCTCTGCAGATGCGTGGGGTCATTAGGTGCCTCCCAGGTCTTTCTACAGTGATGTAAGTGCATTGTCTTCTGCCTGGGCCTAAGTGCAGAGGGCATCTCCAGTAGACTGGGCCACACAATACCCGGGGGTCTCCCCTCTTGAAGCGGGACTAGCGCCAGTCTGACACTCTCTGAGCTGGGAATTGAAGAAGACCTATCTTTTGAGGACCATTGCTGCAGCACGAGGAGCGATAAAGGAGAGATCCCTTAAGGAAATAAAGATCAAACCAGCCAGGGCCCTGTCCGGAGAGCGGCATCCACCCTTGCAGGTGGAGCAGCTAACGGATGGAGAAGACAATGAGGGACGGTGACCCAATAATTTCAGGAGGCCCTGTTTGCCTCCCTTAAAGGAGACCTCTAGATGGTTAAAAGAGACCTGTCTCAACACTCAAAGGAGATATGTTGTGATCAGAAGGAGGTGGTGACAGAGTCTCCACCCTTGATGACCATGAGTCTAGCTGCAACTAAGATATTGAGCAGCTCAAGCAGAAAGTAATCCGCCTTCGAGACCAAGAGATTGATTTGCAGGCATGCAGGGAAGATATAGAGGACCGTTCCAAACGCAATAACATTTGCATGAGGAGGGCACCAACCATAACAGAAGGCGTGGACATTGAGGTTTAAGTGAGGGCCTTGTTCCTTCAGATGGTGGAAGGAACACCCGGCAGGGAGCTACAGCATGAGATGCTCCACAAGATGTGTACCCCAAGACCAGAGAGTGCCCAGCCGGCATCTTGGCATGCACTCATGATTTCCAAGTCAAAGAAGTAATACTCTGCAAAGCCAGAGACCTTCATCCTTTGCAATTCTGGAGGCATAAGTTAGCACTCTATCAAGATCTATCAGTCCTAACCTTGCAGAAACGAAAAGACTTTTGCCAAGTGACCGCCTTTCTCTGTGGCAAAGGCATCACCTACTCATAAAGCCACCATTTCTGCATAGTTTGTCACTGGGAAGGGAAGCTACATCAACTCTGACCCTTGTCTGAGACCTGTCAGGTACTGAACATTGAGGAGTCCACAGAGGAGAGACTGCAGGCCAGCCCCCAGGGTTGGAAAGGCCAGCAGTGCTTTCAGCAGCACAGGGCTTGATCACTGCACAAGAATCCAGCAAACATAGCCATTGAGCGGCGAGTGGTGCTGTACACACTGGCTGGCAAACCCACCTGGCTGGAGGCAATGTGAACCCCACCGAGGCCTCCAGTTCTCATTCATTACTAATGGGGGTGGAGGGTGTGATGAGGTGGGGTGTGGAGGGCAAAGAAATCTCTGAGAAGTGTTTGAGATACTCTAAAGGGCCCCTTCACCCGAGAGCGCTACAGGACACTCCTGGTCGCGGCCAGTGCCTTAAGTTCTAATGAGACTGTGTTTACATCTCAGTTATAGATTATGCTTATGTTGGGCGTGTACTCACACTCCACAGGGGGCTACTACACTTTATATCCCCACACACTTGTCCTGCCTTGGTTAACACAGGGCCTACTGGGAGGGTTGACTACACCCCTGGGTAGCTACTGACACATTTTCTTTCTTTCCGATTCACACACAATAGCCTAAAGGTTGCCACCCTCAATGTGAAGGAGCTCAACAACCCGACCAAGCACAGAGCTATTCTTTCTTATTTGGAACAGATGGGGGGCTGACTTATGTCCCTTACAGGAGACCCATCTGGTCTCTCGAGACTGGACCAGGCTTAGGTCCTGCACCTTCACACAACTGTTTTTCTCCTCCATCACTAGCAGGGTGGTCATTTTGGTCTCCTGCTCTTTTCAAGGCTGTGTGGGCTCTAAACTAGTGGACATTAAAGTAAGGCTGCAGGCATATAATGTGAGTGTCGGTGACTGCGCCTTCAAATTGGTTTCCCTGTATTCCCTTAATGATGTGGCCGAAAGTGGCATACACACCCAGGGAAAGTGCTGGATAATAATCCCCAAAAAATTACTATACCTAACACCGAAACAAAAAAAAAATAAAGGAAAATGCTAAATAATTTAAAAATTATAAATAAAAAAATATAAAAGATTTTGAAACAATGAAAAATACCAATAATTATAAAACAATAAAAAGAAATTAAAATTTAACACAACATTTTTAAACATGTCTATTTTTTTAATTTTACAAATAAAAAACAATATTATAAAATGTAATATTTTTTTTAAAAAACTATTACAAATTTGAGGCACCCCTTCTCACAAAAATAAAAAATATAAATAATAAATTCTAAATTACAATTAAAAACTGTTAAATCTAAAAAACCTAAATTATCCAAATTAAAAAAATATATTAATACTACAACGAATTTTTTAAACTTGAACAATAAAAATGATGTAAAAATAAATGTAAAAAGAATTAATCTATCATATATATTTAACTATTTTTTTAATATTTCATACAATTTACATCAAGATATTATCACTCCCAAAAAACTTCACAATTTTTGAAAATTTAAAATGTAAAAACAATTCTGAAAAATTTATTTATATATTTCAATATTTTTTCTTATTAAATTAAATTTTTAACCAACATTCTTAAATTACTACCCACTCTTATCCCCTTTAAACCCAACATCCCGCTGGTAAATCTTTACATAAAATTAAAAAAAATATCAAATTTAAAATAAATATTTTTACGTTACTCCTCACCCTTATCCCCTATAAACCCAACATCCCACTAAAAATAAAATGAAAATACAAGAAAAACAAACATTTTAACATGAAAAAAATCAATTAAAAAATATAATATAACTACTACCAAATTAATGAAAAAAAACAACTTTAAACAAAAATAAAAAAAATAAAACAGTCGATATTATTTACAACAATATTTTTGCCATTTGCAAAATCGATATTTATACATTAAACAAAAAAACCAATATTGTTAACAACGAAAAAATTACCTCGATATTTTCCACCATTGATATTCTTGACTCGCTATTCATGCAATTCGATATTTCGACATCGATATACTGTCCCCGCACTGGCCCAAACGAGATGACTGACTGAACATGCTACTGGATATTTGACCACTTGAAATAATTATTAATGAACTTCTCACTGGTTAACTGCACTTATATAGCACTCACTATCCTGAAAGGCTACCTCATAAGTAGCCTTTGCTCAACCCCTCCAATTTCTGTTCATTCTTCCTTTAGAGTTGTCCAATTTATATAGTGCTTTATTCCCCTATCAAGGCTGCAAAGTCTCAGACTGACATTATGTTCTTGCCACCCTCCGCACACAAATCTCAACAGTAGGCCTAAGACACATCAGTCCACATAGCTATGACATCAGTTGTGGCAACATGCAGCTAAGACACCCTCTAAAGTTCTATAGAAACACGCTTGCAGAGTTTAATATCCAAGGCCGACTTTATACATCGGTCAGGGCTTTATATTAACAGCCAAGAGCTAAAGTAATTTATCTACAGTCACAATCAACTCCCTTTCCAATACTGAGGGGCACCCGACAGGGCTGTCCCCTTTCCCCCTTGCTTTTTTCCCTATACATAGAACCCTTTATAAGATCACTCCTTTTTAATCCATATATACTTCCGGCTCAATTAGGGGCTGGCGAATTAAAAATAATGGCATAAGAGGATGATACAGCTGTCTTCTCTGCAGATCCAATTAATGCTATATATGCAATTAAATGGAGGCTAAAACGTTGAGAACTTTTTCTGGCTATAAGTTAAATATATATAGGATGCGGATCCTTCTTAACTATCAAACCAATAGGGCAATATTTGGGGCTTGCTCGGTAGTTACTTATTTGGGGGTACAGATCACTCCGAATATGGAACAGGTTCTAAGACTGAATTATGATCCCTTGTTAAAGTCTGTGGTTTAAAAAATGAAGGTTTGGCATAAACGACCAATTAGTGTTATAGGTTGAGGCAACATTATCAAAACAAACGTTTTATACAAATCTCTTTATTTGTTCCAAGTCATATCTCTATGAGGTCAGATTTTTTTTGTAAGAAATTCGAGGTGGCAATCAGTTGTTTTATTTGGGGCTACAACTGCGGCGTTGTCCATAAAGTATTTAAATCTCCCATGCAAACATGGAGGGCTCCAACTACCTGATTTTATACTATACTTTTGGGCTTCCATTGCAGGACGACTCCGTAGTCTTCTTTCTGCTTTATAGCTCTGCAATTGGTCCTGACAGCAGAATGGTTCTATATAAGATCAACAATCCCAACTACTTCAAAAGGGTACGGTTCAAGAGCCTCCGAGATAATAGCCTACATTTGGTGAGAAATAGTATCTAATTGCTCCCAGCCCACAATAGATAGTAGTGTTCGGCTGTGGGGCAATTCTTTGCTCCCGGACATATTCCTCACACTTAATAAAACTATGGGCTAGCTATGGAGTTAGTCATCTTGGGCCTTTATATGAGACTAATGGCTTTCGAACCTTTGAAGATCTACAGAGGGTATCCGGCTTCCCTAAGCAGATGTTTTACAAATATCTACAGGTTAGAGATTGTTTATGGGAACGCAGAGGTATAAGAATATATAGAATCTGACAAAATCTGACAAAATGACCTACTTACTTTCCACTACGAAGCTCACTATTAGTAAAGTCTAGCAGCTACTCTCCCAATTTTGGAATAATGATAGCTTGAAACTAGCATCTAAAGCAAGGAGCGTGAGGAGGATTTTGGTTGAGGATAAGCAAAAGCCCTGTTATTGGAGTGTTGGTGTGATGCACAAATGTGCTGTATATAGGTAGGTAAGCCACTTGCCTCTCCCCTACTTCAATTGCTCTGGTGTGCATCCTGAATATCGACCCCAAAATATTGATGGGACACAATATTGAGGACAACATTTTCAAAAGAAATATTGAAAGATAAGAAAGTCTAGATTTTCTATACCTAACTCCACATCAATTTACCCGTATGGTGCATATATCTTCAAGATATGCAGATATGGAGTATGGAATAGTAAATCTATTCTTGCCTATATGCACATACCTTTCAAAATTTTGTCCCTCCATATTCTTGTAACATGACATTCTGGGGGTCGGTGGTTAGTAGAATCAGGTACGTCACAACTCTCAGCTGCACTTGCTCAAACATGCCTACTTTCCCTGCCTAACCTCTGCCTGGAAACAACACCTCCACCTGTATGTCATGTCAGCCTTCCTCCCTCAGAGCCTCCATGATCCTGCTGAAATGAGCTGAAAGGATGATTTCTGCACTTTTTGCTATTCATTCCACGAGTCCCAAATTCACACTAACCACCAAAGAAAGAAAAATACAAAGCCAGACCCCAAGAAGACCTTCGGAAAACAAATTGTTTGGGGAACTGGGTGGATTTCTAAAATAACAGCTGCCCTTGCAAGACGAATATGACAGATGGGTGAAGGGGCCCTTCCGGATGGACAAGGAACCTGGTTCCCCTTCCCCTGCACAAAGGGGGAAGCAGAGTGTGTGCTGCGCCCCTGCAAAAATGCAGTTTTCTACAGCCATTGACATTTCGCATTTCATCAATTACGGATTTTTTTTAAAAACAGATTGAAACTATTTTCTGAATGCATATGAGGAGGAGTTACTCTTGCGTGCACAATTTTTTTTTTTTTAAATTATTTGTTTTAAACTTGGCATGAATTCCAAGCTTCAATTGTACAAAATGTATTGCTTCTTTGATTAACAATTGCATGAAATAAGTTTTCTTTCATAGTGCTTCCCCTCATGGTCAATTACTTTTCAATAGATGCAGTGTCATTTGTTCTCTTACAAGAATTGCTAACAACTGCATTATTGACTTTTTTTCTGGAACTAGCCCTGACAAAAACTATTAGAAAGCCCATTTTTCCTCAAATGTGCTCGGATGGAAATCAGTATGAGCAAAAATAACAATCCCATTTATATATGGCTAAGCGCTGTGCAATCATTGTTGATTAATCTCCAATTCAATTACACAAAGTAATCGACTTACCATTCAATCCATTGTGCCTTGGAATGCAAAAGCATGTCAGGCAAATCCTGCCCAAAGAATGGAAGCAAAGCGTCGTTCAGCATGCTACCTTTCAGAGGTCATCGTTGGTCCCCTCGGCACTGTCACAATGCTCGACATCTCGTCTGTGACATTTTCTGATTGTTTGCATTGTGATATCCAGGCGGGGCATTCCAAATACCACCATATAGTTCACAAGTATTCAGCTGCTTTACTCTCTTGTAGTCTGAATGTCACAACACGTTACAATAAGTTTCAATAAAGCGTAAACTTTAATTCAAAAAAACTTTAAAGACATGGAGATTGTAAAAACTAAAAACAATCATTACAACAGATATATTGCATAATTCCATAGACCAGCGTTCAATCTCATGAACATTAACCTAAAAAGGTTTTCTTTCTGAACCTGCCCCCCTCAACCCACCCTCCACAGGATCAGAGGGTCTTGGGCATTCCATGAATTTGGGGAACAAAACACACATTCACCATACCTACCTGCATTTAACAGGAGAATCATATCTATTGTTTATAGATGAATATTTGAGGAATACCTAAGGGCATATCAGCAAGGCGAGGCGATAGAATTATCGCCGCTTTTGCGAAAAGAAGCGATAATTGTATCGCCTAATTAGCAAGGCCATGCTAACGCGTGAAAACTTGCGTTACCGTAGGAATTCCTAACGCCCAGCTTTGCATCTCTAATGAGATGCAAAGTGGGCGTTCCTGACCTGACATGACAGGAGAAATGTCGCTAAGCGACATTTCTCCTATCATCAAGCCCCACGCTATGAAGCATAGCGGCAAGAAAACCCCTGTTATAGCTACTTTCCTTACGCCTGCTTCAGGACTGACTTAGCCATGATATCCTATGGAAGGTGGATATCATGGCTAAGTTTGTGAGTCCCTATCATCAAGCTAACGCCACAAATTGCGTGAGATTATCGCTGGGTTTCCAGCGATAATCTCACGTTAGGCAGTTAGCGTGAGGATTTTTATCGCTTTTGAGATAAGCGTTGCTAATAGCACACTATCTCAGCGATAAAAATCCACGCTAGCCGGCGATAATGATCCTAGCGCTAAGTGCGCTTAGCATTATCGCCGGTTGTTGCTGATACGCCCCTTAGAGAGTTCTGATAAACTGGGGTTACTTAAGTTCAAAGTTATATAAAAAGCAAATGAAAAATGAAGAAACATTCTTAGATGCGTATTCACTGATGTAACAACATATTTCAACCTATAGAAGTCCACCAGCAGCTTATGATGTTGCTGCCTCAGGCTCCAAGCCATCTCTCCATCTCTTCCATCAGAAATTGGTGGTACTTGGAGGAAGTAACATTCTAGATAGGATATTGACGACAATGCATGCACCAGCACACTGAAAAGCGGCATGGAGACACGTAACATACCACCCGTTCTACTAAACAACAAAAACAAAATAAAACGAGGTGCAAAAAAGAAAAAGCACACAAGAAGCACGCACACTCTCTCACTAACAGGCTGTGGTCAAGTTGATACAGCACGCCATGAACTCTGCACTACCACTATGCTCGACAACACAAGAGCAACATAAACCGGTGTTGATAAAGTCAACAAAAAGGGTCAAGGAACAGATTTGACACACTTCTAGGGTAATAAGGCTCTGTCCAAACTCACATCGAAATATAACACCAAAACAATTCAGGTAATAACTTTCCCAATGGTTCCAGACACTTAAAGACCTCTGGATAGATTTACTTCACACTACGCAGTGCAGTAAAGCAAGTAGCTGTGCTTCTTTGTGTGAATGGGAGAGGGCTGAAAAATGCCATATCATTAATTTCCTCCCTGTTCTGGTGCACTTTGAGGTTGCCTTGCACCTGTGCAGTCACCCTTTCACCACAGTACAGTAGGACCTGCATTAAGACCAGGACTGTTTTTTGTGAAGGAAGGGGTACTGTCCTGCACAAAATCAACCCTTAGAGGATATTTTCTCTTTCTATGTGTGCTGCAAAATGCAGCACACATAGAAATAGACGGTAATGGGGAGAAATAAATATATATTTTTTTTGCTATGCCTCACTGAGGAAGGCATAGCATTTTAATTCGTTTCCAGGTTTTTCTAGCTTTAGTAAATTTGTAAATGCATCAAAATCTATATGTGGATGTATGGGAATGCCCAGGCTCCACCCATGGGATTCCTTTACAATGCAAGGTATTGCAAGGCTGTGCTATGTGCTGCCTTGTGTTACTCTGTATTTACTAAACCATGCAAAGCCACACAAAATGAGTTTGCATGACTTAGTAAATGCCAAAACGGATTTTGCATTGGGGGTGTGCCACAAAAGTGAAACAACGTCAGTGCAAAAACGTAATAAATCTGTCCCCTCATGTTTGCAAACTTACTCACAATCACGCAGAAAAAAAGTGAAAATTGCCACAAATACAGAACACTACAACAGACCATGGCATGGAACCCTGTGGCCTACTTTAACGCAAAATTTCCTTTTCTGGACTACTTCGGCACACGCAATGTACACATTTAAACCTAGATGAAGAATGGGAAATTTAAAAATCAGCATACCACACTTCAAGCAAAGGCTCAACACACAGAACACCTAATCATCCCCATAATATATCAATCAACAGCAAACGTGAAAACCAAAACACTTACAAAATCAACACCAAATTGAATAATTAACCCTATAATCCATGAGCCAGCCCAAAAAACAACAGGTAAAAACCCTTCTCCAAAAGCTCAAAGCTGGAAGTCACAGACCACGAAAAGCAAGAACCCTGCATGTCGATTGACAGAAGGATGGCTCTGAGCAGAGATAAAGGAACTGCCCACTCTTTTGAGGAGACCCCCATGCATGAGGTTACAAGACAGATGACATCAGAATCTGCTAGGCTTCTGCATCACCTCTCCAGGGCACTAGTGAAGACGGATTATCATAACCCATTCACCAAAATGCAAAGGAGGATACTTGCACAACCCCGGACACTTATCAGAACCTCCATTAAAGATGCTGTGGAAACCTATAAGGTGGTGTGGTTCTGGACGAAGGTCAATGATGGGGCCATTGGGACACCAGACCAGAAACCGAGGTCAAGGTAGATGACATCCACAGGAGTACTTTGGTGTGCACATACCCTCCCAGGAGTGGGGGAAGTAGGACATCCCCAATGGCCACAGAAAGTCTTACATGTTGGCTATCACAAAAGAAAAAATGGGCTACCAAATACATTTTCAAGCGACCACATAGGTAGACAAGTATCAAGGAAGATTTCAAGGCATTCCAATATTGGCACGTGGACAGCAGGATTCACAATAAATTACAGCATTTATTTGAGAAATATACAGAGAACAGGTTGAAGCTGTTCAAATACACGGACATCATTAGAATGGCTCATATAAGGTTTGACGGGATTGCAGCAATGTGGTATAGTGGGGAGTTTTATTTAAGGAGAGGGTTGGACCACAAAATATTGTGTGAAAGGGTAAATCCAAAGTTGTAGCCGCAAAATGTATTGTTCAAGACGATACTGGTTGTCAACAAGGATTACTGTTGTCACATGGGCCCCATAATGGGAGCGAGCATTTTTCATGGTTGCCATTGTCGTGTAGTTCCTATAAACCTATATAGGATCTGAGCGTTTAGACAACATAGACTGTAGGATTGGTGTTCAGACTGACTCTAGACACCCCCACCAGGTATGTTTGCCTGTATACCAGCTAGCTCACAGTGCCACTAGAAACGCCTCTTACCAAGGAGAGAATAGTTCTTGGCAACTATTGAACATGACAACTCCGTCCCATCAGGGATCATGGAGCAGTACAGTGCAGTACTTTTCGCTCAGTCACGCGTGCTCGCTTCGTCTCAGGGAGATACACAGAATAAATGGTGGGGACTTTTTCAATAAAAGTTTATTGAACCAGCGTTATTCTAGTGTAAAATAGGTATGCTGAAACAACCATAAAACAGAAACAGATATCCATGATTATAAGCACCAACAGAGTAAAAGGATGGTAGATTTCAACCATAGTGCTTAAACAATGAATACAGGCAGGTATAGAAATACATGACAGTAATAATGCGTACTCCTGTGATGCAACCCTAACTAGATGTACCTAAGTGTGCCTGGCATATATGTAGGTGTGGAGCCAAGAATCCCTCTAGGATAAAGTTGACCCCAATACCTGAAGTGATAGACTGTGGGACCCCACCTTGGTCTCAAGATGGACACCCCATGAGGGATGTCAAACCACTGCGAGCTGGAGTGTCTGCATGCAGGAACCTCAGCGCCTTGCATCAGTGTGTCAGCATGGAAGTCCTTTTTCTCATATTCCTGCCTCAGCAAAGATATGGTGTTTATATACCCAAAGTGGTACCCTCAGGGGATCTACCTTGCTGTGTCATGTCGGACTTAGGATGACGGAAGGAATGATCCTTATACATAGTTATTATGCAGGAGATGGTAGTCCTGCTGAGTTTCCATGAATCCCCATGCAAAATGAATGAAAACCCCATGTCCTGTAAGCAGTATCGTAACTAGGTAAAAGGTCAGGCCCAAGAACTGTTATGTAGTATAATGGCAGGAGAAATATAGGTGAAAGGTTGGGTTGCGACCTGAGCCTATAATGGGGTACCTATTTGAAACATAATACCATGTAGGTTCAAAGACAAAGGCTTCAAATGTGGGGGTAAGGAGCAGCTGGTACAAAGCTTCATGGGTCAAGTTTAAAGAGTTCAGGCAACTAGAAGATTTGCCCAGTAAGGGCTCACACGAAGCTCTGGGTAATGAGGGGAGTGAAAACAGGCAAAGTGTTCTTATATTAGAGGGGAGAGGATAAGGACCCATCAAGTTAGTGTTCAAGACATGCTTGAGGTTGGGATAATGGCTGAATAAGGAGTTTGGAATGCACTCTTCCTAATAGGTGTTGTAACTGAGGCCTATACTAGGATGAGGGGAGGACAACCTGAAGAGATTAGGTAGATGGAAGTCTCCTATGATGTGGGGTTTGTGAGATATGGAGTGAGAAGGTAAACATAGCAGTAATTGATGTGTAATTGATGAGTTATAGCCCATCCCAAGGCAGAAGGCAGGCAATGGGAAGAAAGATGGTGGCATGGATATACTGCCACACTCTGTGATGAAATATGCTGTTGATCATATGAAGAGCCAATGTTTCGGACAACAGTTAGGGAGGTGGATGATGATAAGGTGGCAAGATTCAGGAGGAATGAAATGGGGCCATTTGTTTTTTACTATGCTATGGTGTTAATTGATTGAGAATAGGAAAAGGCCCATCCTGATTTTAATTCTCTTGCTAGAGAATGATTTAGGAAAGCTTACAGGATCAGAGTTACAAATATTGATGAAAAGATATCTGAGAAGGGTGCTGCTACCCAGAGCGGTGTGAAAGGGAGCTAGGAAGCCTTCTGCTATTATTAAAGCTGGCAAGGAACTGAAGTGGGGAGCCACTGGTTTTTGCAAGGTGCATGATACTGGCATGGTCAGCCATGTGGACATAAATAACTAGTGACCCACATTGTTTTTCCAGCACTGAGTGTACCTGTCATTGATGGAGAACAGGTTGAATTTAGAGGAATGGTGGGGAAGGAGAAAGGATGAGGGAGAGCAGAAAGAATACTTTTGGTGTGGGTTTGTTTGGGTAACAGAAAGAGAGAGTTCAGAATAAGGCAGGGCAATAGATGAGAAGGTTAAGAGAAGTGATTACAGAGAAAGCAACCATTGAAATTCATGTTTGGTGATGGAGTAGGGTGAAGTCTAGGCCTAGAGCAGGAGGCAGAAACGGAGAATGAAGCAAGTTCATTGACAAAGGATAGGATTATAGAACTTTGTAGAGAAACATGCGAAGGAGTGCCACATTAAGGGGAAAAGGGGGCTGTAGAGGTGTTTGATGTGTGTAACGTTTAGGAGAAAAGGGATTGGATTAGTTATGTATGTTAGATGCATTTGTACATTAATTAAAATGTTTGGCTAAGCTGAAGGTTGCTGAACGTATGAGCTCTGTTTAATGCAGCATTTATCACAGAAGATGGCATCATGAGTGTTTTTTGGGAGTGGCCAGTGTGTGGTGTAGCTGGGTGGGTGATGTCACTGCTCCAGGGCACATACAAGAAGCAATTGGTAATGTGGAAAATATACATGATTGAAAAGCATTGTTAGAAATAGAGTCGAAAACAGCGTAGGCTTAATGAGGGAAGGCAGTAATGGGGGGTGGTGCAAGGAAACAAATGAATGGACTATAGGAATTCTTAGAGCAACATGTTAATGACTGGAATATTGATGGGAAAAGGAGCAATAGAGCAGTCAGTATGAGTAATTTCTAGGGATTTTGTAGGTTTACGTCTTCATGTTACAGATGTTGGTAGGGTAATTAGAGTGTGTGGCTAAGTCAAAGGTTGCTAAAAGTGTGAGCTCAGCTTGCTTCCAATAAACTAGCTATTTTCACAAAAACTAGTGTCAAGAGAGGTTCCTCTTCCAAATAACATTGGAAGAAATGTCACTTCCAAAGGTTTTTGCAGTCCTAGGGATCATAGTCTTGCACTAATGATCATGCAAAGGTCAAAAGGATACTGGCCAAGAGAGGCATCATGAGATACCTCATTCCTACTGAAATGTCACACAATCCAGAAGTACATGACTCAATTTGAAAGGAGTGATGTTCACTGAAGGAAAAGAAACTGTACCACAGACATGTAGGCCTCAAAACTAAATGATGCGAGGAGCAAGCCTCTCACCTCATTTGCAGTGTTAATTGTAATAAACGGCAAACACACTGTTATAACCATCCTGTTTATTATCTAAATTACCATATATTACTTGTACAAAAACTCAACTTGCTGAGCTGTGCATTGATTCAATAAGAAGTTAAACCAAGCACTTTACCAGGTCAAGAGTTGTAAATGAAAAAACATAAATACATCTCTTCTTTCCATACTTTATAAGGCTGTTCTGACCACTGCGAATGAGGCCTTTTACAGCTCGTTCTGAAAATCAACTTTGACTAGGTCCCAACAGTATATTCAGTTTGGTGATGAAGAGAGCAGCTGCACCCCAATCCAATGTGTTATATTCATGTGCTGTTTTTTTTTACTCCCTCTTTTTTCATCACAGTGCAACTGGCACTGTGCTGGTCAGTCTTCCAGAACTTCTCACTAAGGTGGTGTTCTAGAGCTGTCTCACTGCCGTAGATACAAGTCTCGCCTTTGGTCTCTCTTCTTCAGCAGATTTCCTCTCTGTGCAATCTCTCTTTTTCTGCTGTTTACTTTCTAACTTGATTTTCTCATTACAACTTCACAATTATGTTGACAAAAAGGCTCTTTCTAAATCCACAATCGTCTTCCCTGATGTGGTCTTGATCTTTATTGGCCAGTACCAGGCTCTGGAAGGGAAATCTTCACACCTTCATTACACCGCTGCAATTTAGCTCTTTTGAGGATTCACTGGTATGGTCCATTTACTGTTGGCGTATCTGTAAGAAAGTCACCATTTTTGGCCTGTTCACTTCCATTTGTTTGTGCTGAATGGAACTGGTGGTTGTTGACTTTGACTGTGTCCTTGGCTCTGCTAATCAAGCCCAGGGCCAGTGCTATGCTAAACATAAACATATACATTGAGGTACACATATAATTGGCATGACCTACTATATAGGTCCCTAGTAGATAAGAGGGCAAGGGGAGGAAAACTACCTCTAAATCCCTAGTATTTAATAGGTCATGGCAGTTTAGAGTCAAGCAGTCTTTGCTGCACGTGCATGTTTGCAATCCTGATATCCTGAGGTCATTTCAAAAGCAGTCCTGTGTCGCAGAACTGCTTTTAAAAGTAAATTCACTGCAAACTTGACTGTTTAAAACTGATAATCTGCCTTATTTTTTACATATTAGGCCCCCCTAAGATCTCCTTTAGGTGTTCCAAGGGTGGGGTGGTGGTGGTAATGTAACTATACGTAGGATCTCTTTAAAATATGTTTTATCACTCTGGTGAGTAAAAACTGCCCATGTTATTTTTCCTCAGTGTAGAAAATTCACTACAAAGTCGATTTTGGTGCCATGGGCACTGTGAATTATTATTCTAAATCGTTTTTGCATTTTAGGAACCCCATTCCCTGGCCTCCCATAGGTGTTACAGGGGTGGGAGGCTCTGTAATTATGAGCAGGGGGTTATAAAAGAGCTTTTGTAAAATCTGATGAGGAAGAAATTGCACAATTTATGTTCCCCACTGAAGATAGCTGGCCTCATAGGCTAACATGGCAATACGTTATTGATGCATAACTATTGCTATGAGATCGAGAAAATATAATTCAAAGACTGAACAGAATGTTGTTGATAAATCCAGAAACTTTGCATTGTTTAAATCATATTAATTGTACCGAAAATAAATTATAAGACTTTATTTTCTGTAATCATAACTCCAGCCTCTAGCACTCTTCCCTGATTGATCAGCTCTGAGGTTATTGTCCAGGCTTCCTTGATTAGGTGATAATTTGCCTGGCCTGGCAGAGGCTAGCTGAGTGAGAGAGCTCTGTGGGGCACAGGAATGTCAGAGCAGGGGTTTGGGCCATAAAGTATCAGCTTCAAAGGAAGAACAGGTCAAGCAAGCCTGTCAGCAGAGCCACAGCCTCTCCCTACCAGATGGGAGTCTTAAGGAAAGAATTCACAGATGTTAGTGTGGAAAGGCTATGGAAATAAGCCATATTTTGAGTTTGATTTAGTTAGCTCTTACTGCTCTGCTGAAATTTCAGCCTTGATCTATTTTGAGAGAAATGTGCTTTCTGGGGCAAGACTATGCCACACTTTGAAGGAAGTTGTCATGCTTTGGGTTATTGCCCTGCACCTCATTGTACAGGGGTGATCCCCTGCTTACCACCAGAGAATACTGGATAAATATATGAGAGGTGCAGAGTCTCTTGTTTCTAATGCATGAACCTACAAGAAGAAGGAGGAATGTCCTGCTGGTGTCCTGAACTGCATCAAAGGGACTGCCTGGTGAAGGCTGCACCTTCTGCACTATCTGTAACTACAGCTCTGAGGACTTTTCCTGGCTTCAAGAAGGAGTAAGGAGTGGATTCCCTTCAGCTACAGGTCAACAGAGCTTAACTGACCTTTCTTCAGCCAGAGTCCCCCTCCTAGAGTGCGTCCAGTGGAGTTTTAAGGGGTTGACCAAGTGCACTGTGGGAATTGAAGTCCAGGACTGCCAAGGACCATCGAGTAGACCCTGGCCATTGGATGTGTATTTTGGACACTTTTAACCCACCAGCAGACCTTCTGGAAGGACCTCCAGAAGTTTGAGAAAGCTTGAGAAACTTGTTGGAAAATGCTCAAGGAGATGACGGACCCGATCGCAAGAGCAAAGCTGACCATCTTTAACTGCGACCCGGATCCCAGGTTCATCCCACTGAAGAGCTCCGGAGGTCCTGCTTCCAAAGTTTGACCAGGAGCTCCCTGAAAGTCAAGCCAGCGAACACTCACTGGATCTGGACTGTTGGAGAGCAGCGAGGGCCCTCGGCGGAAACAGTCCCTGAAACGTTTCTAAGTGTAAAGGTACAATTTTGACAAGGCCTTTGGCGTGGGGTATTCCAGCACGGCTCCATCACGGCCGACCTTACACTTTGACTTTGTCCCGTTCAAGCTTGACCAGATGTCCAGAAGTAGCGCTTTTATTTTCTAAGCACTAGGAAGTGTTTATTCTTTAGAAATTCATATATCTGGTTCCCTGCATTTGATTATCATGGTGTTGGTGTCATTATAAAGATAGATATATTCCCTATTTTTATAATTTGATGCAGGACTTTTAATGTGTTGTGTCTTATTTATTCAAAGTATTGGTAATTTTAAATGCTTTACATGCCTATCCCCAAGTTAACCTTTTTGACTCGGTGTCAGCTACCAAGGGTTGAGAAAGGGGCTAATTTATAAAGACCCTATTTAAGACCCAGTCCCATGTTGGTGGCCTAGATGCTGGTGTTAGGTGCCTTGCTACCACTCCCTATAACCCACCTTCCAACAGTAACAAGCATCTATGTTCTCAATACGCTGTTTTGCTGTACTCTGCCTACGGACACATACAGACATCTTCTAATTGTTTTTCTCCTCAACATCCCTGACACTCTTTTTTTCTTTTCTGAGGCTGCTAGATGGTGTTCTTTTTCTTGCTTTTGTTTTCCAACCTATGCTCTTTTCTTTTGCTTCTGTTTTTTATTTTTATTCCTAATTTTACCACTCCTTTTAGTTCTCCCCGTTGGCAATGTTGCATTGGTATAAAAAGTGTTCTACATGATCATACAACATATAATGCATTTTTTCATAGTTACAGTTTATATATTCAGTTCATGTACTCTAGTACGTAAAACATCTGCAGGAGCTAGTGATGTTGCAAGCTCATCCTCCAGGTCTTCTTTCACTCTTCTAACAGACAGTGATGGAACACATGTCACAATAACAATGCTCCATACACCAGTGCACTCACTCGTCAGCACACATAGGACACAACAGGAAGGCTTGCTCTTGCAAGTGTGTACAGTTAAAATACTGAAACTGCTGGTTTCACAGAAACAGGAAGCAGAGAAGAGTATGGCCCTGTCCTACTGTATGATTTCCTAGCATTTTTTCTTAATTTAAATGTGGTAAAAAAAGGACTATCCATGATGATAAAGATGGCAGACACAAAATGTAACAGCACAAATCTTGTAGCAGGCATTCTCAATGAAGGAGCAAATATCAGGATGTTCTCCTACACCTTGGTTGGATAACATGAAAATAATCAGTCACTAAATGAAAAATATGTATTTTAAAAGATGATTGTGGTTAGTGAACTTTGAAAGTGTGTGGGTTGAGAGTAGACAAACATTTTACATCCGGCTTCAAGGGGGCTCTCCACGGAGATGTTTTTTTCTTAATGATCTAAGCTGTCCGTTCTACACCATAATTTTTAGAAACTGACATTTGGCACTAAAAACAGTAGACATTGCATTCATATAGTCCCACGCAGGTGTTATACTCCCTGTGGGTTTGGATTCAAATGACTCAAGGAAATTATGGACAGATGGTGTCAAATTGTCCATTTATCAGCACAATTTCCCTTCAAACGGGGTCAATGATTATAGATATTACATCCAGGTCAGCGAATCTGTGTATGCAGTTCCACATTTGCTATGATTTTCAAAATACATGTGGAATATTTCTCCACTTCTGTCTCCATCCAACTTCCTTTCAATGTGTTATTCTTCCTCTTACACGCACCTTCTCTGTCATAGCATCTGACTGAGAATCCACTTGAAGGGGCGGGGCGACATATAAAGTGGTGCACAAATCCCACAATCCCAAGCAATAGAAAGAAGAGCAAGAGAAATGTTATAGGACCATATAGCAGTACTGCCATTCAACTTACACATATTTTGCAATATGAGAAAGCGGACACTGTGCATCAATCACACATACTCATGTGTCAGACAGACGTAGCGATAATATCATGAATGATTTATCAATACAGATGAGTAAATACCAACAAAGGAGTCATTAAATAACTTCCGGTGCAATAATTGTCCTCTGGCATAAAGAAACCACGACTAACAAGGAGCTTCTGGCAAACAGAAAGAATTGTTACTCTCATGTAAGTTGTAAAAATAATTTTGAAATGCAATAATTTTACACTACAATAAATGCATGTTATTTTTAAAAAATGTTTATGCTGAAATTCCAGATGATTACATTCAGTAAAACGATGTTTTTATTTTAGAAAATTAATGTTTCTGTTGTGTTACCTTATTTCCTTTTTGAATTGTGGACTCTGTATAACTGTTGTTTTTACATTGGCAGTTCCAGACTGCTAAACAGCTCTCAACTGCATATGCTTTTTCCTCAAATTGAAAAGTGAGTTTGCAACTTAATTGGTTTATTTTACCTTTTCATAAATCAGATTCATGTGAACATTGGTAGGGCAGCCTGCACAAGCGTCAAATACCAGAACTTACATTTGAATTTAATCTCCACATCACCTTCAACGCAGTCACATGGCACACTAGCTAACAAGGGAAATAGCAAAAACCTTTCTTTTTATTTAAAATGGCAGATTTTTCACTCAACATAGTCAATTGCGAATGTCCGTTATACAATTAAGCAAATCTATTTAGTGCGTACTTCTGATTTGTTTTTTTATTTCTGCATAATTAATCGAATTTTGTTTCAGATTAAGAGTCAAAAACAAAACAAAACTGAAAAACAGTACAAGGTCTGGGTCAAATATAAGATAAACTCTAGTAACTTATTGGGAAAAAACAAACTATAATCATATTACCTCATGGTGAATAGTAGTGGGAGAAATAGAGAGAGGGCAGCGCGGGAAGAAGCAAGAGGAGAGAGCGAAGATGCTCCTCATCTGTTAGGAGCTGATACTCTTGTGATTTCGGGGTGGTTGAGTCCGTTTGCATAAACATGTATACATTGACAACATATTTTACAGTGGCTTGATTTTCTCTAGTTAGAGGTCCAGTATGTTCCACAGAAGTCTGGAAGAAGATGAGAAGTTATATTGTGTAAGATGTTATCTGCACTAATGATGTAACAGACCCAAGACCACCATGTGTGGTGAGAGATGTTATGATAGTTTTTTCATGCCTGCAGGATGGCTTTGACACCAATTGTGAGTAGGGAGTCCAACAGATATTTGTCCCAGTTGTTGAGATCCAGCTTTGGTGTTATTGTTGAGGGGCCCGATGAGATACAAGGTCTTCACTGGCCTTTCAGGGTACATGCGGTGCCATACGCTCATGGTGATTCGTCAAAGACCCAGGTATTGAGGTCCTTCAGGAATTTGGAGAGAGTTGGTGTCTGGCAGAGGTGGAGAGGGAGGGTGTTCTATGCCTGTGCCGTGAGGAAGGAGAAGGAACTGTTCTGGTCTTCTTACACTAGAAAAGGAGGTGGTCAAGGTTGCCCACCACTTTGTTGCAATTAGTTCTATTTGTGGAGTTTCTAAAGAGTCTAAAAGTCTCTGTCGGCATTGAGAAATTAATAATGAGATTTATGTTGAGATAGGTCATCCATATTTGGCCCCACATTGTCTGTGAGGGTTCATGAAAATTGAGTATTTTGCAAGAAGCAGACCATTGACGTTGGATGTGATGAGTGATTGGTTTTGTTAGTTTCATTATAAGTTTGTATATTGTGGAGGCTACATGGCATTTTTTGGGAGTGAAGACTAGGACTTTTATGCAATTATATGTGTAAACAGGACCCAGCTTTTAAACTGCAACTTTGATTTTCAAGAAATTGTGAAACTCGGAGGGATGGATCTTGTGATTCTCTGAGAGCATGGCGAAGGATAGAGGTGATTTAGGGGATCCAAGATCTCGCATTAGAAGAATTCCTGCCTGTACCCATGTTGTCCAGGGAATTTGATTATTGTCTATTTTAACAAGTAGGTTTAACTGAGTAGTAATCTTTGATCTGTGCAGTCTATTTTTAAAACACTTTTCTAGGGATTTCACCTCTGAGGTGGTATCTTCTAGAATCGAGTAGTAATGAGGTGCCTTGAGATGTTTAAACATGAAGGTAGGCTTTGGATTACCAAGTGGGTGTCTTGTTTAACAATAATTGCAATTTGGTTAGTGGAGAATTTGAGATGCCTGTGTCACCTTTGAATTTGTTAGTTTTAAGTCTACAAAGAGGGATTTGTGCTTACTTGTTTTCCCAAATGAGATTTGAGATTACTATAACTATACTTTTCTGGCAACTGTCTGATGGACACCTAGGGATCATTCCTAGGATGAAGTTAACTTGGGGGGGGGGGGGGGAGTTCCCCACAATTTTGATTGTCTCTATACAGCCCCACCACGTGATGAATTCTGGAGAGCAGGCTTCTAGCATTGATTTAGTTTTGGTGAGGAGAGCTGTTTCATTATGCATTCTTGTTTCTTCTAGTTCTTTTTTTAAATATATTCTGAAGTATTTTTAACTAGGCGGTTGCCATTGTAGGTTAGAGAGCTCAATCATCAATCAATCAATTAGGAAGGATGAAGCGCAACTACTCACCTATAAGGGTCTCATGGCGCTGGGGGGGAAACTCTGTTGAGTTTAGGGGTCGTCCGAAGAGCCAGGTCGGGAGGTCCTTAGTGGACTGAGGGTTAGCCGAAGAGCCAGGTCTTGAGGTCCTTCCTGAACTGGACAGTGTGGAAGCTTGTCAGAGGTGGCGGGGGAGGTATTTCCAGGACTTGGTTGTGAGGTAGAGAAGGACTTTCCTCCTGTTCTGGTCCTATGGATGCGAGGGATGTGGCCAGTGAGAGGTCCGCTGATTGGAGGTGTCTTTTGGGTGCGTGGAAGGAGAGGTGGCTGTTCATGTATGTGTCTGGTGTTGTTTAGGGCCTTGTATGCATGGGTGAGGAGTTTGAAGGTTATTCTTTTTTCAACTGGAAGCCATTGTAGATTGCGGAGGTGTTGGGTGATGTGGCTGTGGCGGAGAATGTCAAGGATCAGTCTGGCTGCGGTGTTCTGGAAAGTCTGGAGTTTGTGAAGGAGATTCTTTTTGATTCTGGCGTAGAGCGCATTGCCGTAGTCTAGCCTTTTACTGGTGAGTACGTGCGTGACAGTTTTTCTGGCTTCGGGTGGGATCATTCTGAAAGTCTTTTGAAGCATGCAGAGGGTGTTGAAGCAGTTTGAGGATACAGCATTGATCTGGCAGTTCATTGTGAGTGATGACTGCATTATTAAGCCGAGCTTTTGAGCATGGTCCGTTGGGGTGGGGGATTGCCTAGGGCAGGGGTCCACCAGGAGTCGTCCCATGCAGAGAGGTTGGAGCCTGGGATGAGGACTTCTGTTTTCTCGGAGTTGAGTTTCAGGCAGTTGTTCTTCATTTTGTATCTATTTACAGCATTATAGAAAGGACTACTCCTCTAATGATGGCTTTCATCACATCCCAAACATTCTCTGGGGCTAGATCTGGGTTGCTGTTGTCATGAAAGAAGGTGTCCAGGGCTTTGTGAAGGCTGTTCTTAGCATCAGTGTCCTCCAGGATGCAGTCCTTCTGCCTCCATGCTTTGTTTTGGGGTGAGGGGTTGCCAGTTCTATGATAAGAGATATGCAAGCATAGACAGAGACAACAATAGGGTAAATTGAGGGATTGGACCATAGCAGGGTGAATAATGAATGAATTCTATTAATTGCATTGTGCAGGTGAGAATAGAAAGTAAAAATACTGCCACTGGAATTATGTAGGCGCCAAGCATTTTCTGAGTTTTTGTCTTTACATAATTTACCCACTTGTACATGAGCATTGGGAGGTTTGTAGGTGCATTTGGACTATCTGTCTAAGGTATTATCTCCTGGGAGATAATATTCTCCACCTAGGATAATATAGCAATCTTGCAGAAGGTCAGTGATTTGTTTGCGCAAGTCAATCTGGTAGGCATGCTCATCATTTGTGGAGGCATATTTGTTGATGATATATAATGATACCTAACTGGTGGTAAGGTGGATGATAAGCCATCTGTCATGTTCGTTATAGGCAGGATTGTTTTTGTGCAGAAGGGGACACCTTCCAGGGCAAAAACAATCCTTTTTCTGCATGTGCTGCAGAAAGCAGCACACATAGAAAGAGAAAAAACGAGGAGAAATAAAGATATTTCTCCTTGGTACGTCTCACCAAGGGAGCACTTTGATGTATTCCCAGGTCTGTCACTAATGGTTAATCTAGGAATGCTCCAAAATCCATGGGTGGATGCGTGGGAACACTCACACTCCACCAATGGAACGCCTCCCTGGTGCAGAGTAACACAAAGCAGTGATTTGGTTGCCTTGCGTTACTCTGGATAACACTTAGGTTTTGCGTCGCCATTGCACTCCCTTGCGTGGCATAAGTGTGAGGCAAAACCTTGCTTAATCTGGCCCTAGATTCTTGCAATGTTAATCCGAGGTGATGGAAGACAGTTTCAAAGCTTCTGGTTCCACGACTTTGAACATTTTAAAAGTTCCCTTGTTTAGTTTGGTGCTTAATTAGTTCAGGTGGCACACTAACTACTCTTCTTCACTTTGACTATTGCTCTATGATATTCCCTCATAATTTTTTGCAGATCACTTTGTTACAGGCTGGTTGCAATTTTCTCCACCGTCTTTCCTGCTCCCACACCACTTTTTCTATGAAGAAGATACAAATTCATTCATGTGCATACAAACAGACACATAGACACCCCCACACATACACACAAACTGCACACACATCAGGCTGCACATATGCACAGACACACACAAGCACAGGTACAAGCTGCACACACATCAGGCTAAACACACACATGCACGAAAAGGGTGCACAGAAAAGAAAGCAACAGTGACAAGAACGTTATAAACACATGATTTGCTTTGGAATAGCAAAATGAAAGTAATGAGAGGCACCCCCCGCGCTTAGGGGAGGGGTGCCTTTAGTGGCATTTTGGGCAAGAGGAAACAGTTTCGTTTTCTCTCAAAGTGGACAAGGGGAGGGTCGCAAAGAAATGCGAGAAGATATGGAGGTGCGCTAGTGATCCCTCCCCGAAGCTGTTTAAAAGTGCCGGACCCAGGGGAGTAGCCCTCTTTGTCCTCTCGCCTCAGGGGGTTGCTGGAGGGTCGCAGCTGGTGCAGTTTTTCACGAAGCGGATTGGCTGGCCTTGCGACGCTTGCGGTGATCCATACAGGTGAGGGGTCCTCACAGCGTAGCAGAGGTTGGGGGCATGCGGGGAGACGGGTCCTATGTGTTCAGCGGTATATTTGCTGCCACTCTAGCCTCATGTCAGTGTGATGCATCAAAGTGTGATAATGGCGCTTTGATGTACAGAGCCCCATACAGGGAGACAGGTCATTTTATGTTCAGCGGTATATTCACCGCCAGGCCTACTGCATTTCTGTGCAATAAAGGCGTGTCGGTGTGCAGTGCCCCGTGCAGGAAGACCGGTCTTTGTACCTTTCTATGTTAAGTGGTATATTCACCGCTACGCCGTCCGCATTTCAGGGCGATGAATCAAGCGTGATAAAGGCGCTTTGATGTCTTGAACAGACGCGGTAAGTCAGGCGGCCGCATCGGTCCCAAGCGGGATGGGGTATTGCAGTCCGGGAGGCAGTGGGCGGCAAAAAATTGCATGCATCAAAGGGCTTGGCATCAAAGGGATTGGTATCGTAAGGATGGGTGTGAATGGGCGCGCGCGGGATAGAAAGGGAGTAATGGATATTGGCGGCAGGCTCATCGCGTCTACGGACTCGCGTCAAAGAAAGCGAGGCAGCGGTAAATGAGGATTTGTAAAAATGATTTATGAAGCGGGAAATGGGGATTTGTCAGGAAATGGTTCATCAATAAGCACCTCGGGGGAAGGAAACAAGGGTTCGGGCCTCGAGGTCGTGTATACATCCGATGATCGGGTTCTAAGGTGTGATTACAGGCGGTGCTATATAAAGCGCTCCAATACCTTCGTGTCGAGTTCACGCTATATAAATGGGCATCGCCCCGGCTGCAGGAAACCAGGGTGCGAGCCTCCGGGTTGCACACGCATCCGGTGATTCAGGCCAAAACAGATCACTTAATCTCCCCGGGCCTGGTGGTAATGGAAATGCGTTGCTATGTAAAGCGCTCCAATACCTTCGTGTCGGGTTCGTGCTATATAAATATATCGCCTCGGGGGCAGGAAAGCAGGGTTTGAGCCTCCAGGTTGCTTACGCATCCGGTGATTCGGGGGCAATTCACTTTCACTCCCCGGCCTGGATGATTAATGTAAGTGCGGGGCTACGCAAAGCGCTGCAAAGAAATAAATAAATATAAAAAAAAAATAATAATAATCTCCACGTGCCTTAATGTGTCTAACTATAAATGCGGTGCTAGGTAAAGCGCTGCAATACCTTCGGGTCGAGTTAGCGCTGTATAAACAGGTCAAATAAAAAAATAAAAAAAAAAAATAAATAAATGGAAGAAATCATAATAATAATAATAAAAAAAAATAAAAAAAAAAATAAAAAAGGGATGCACAGAGCCAGCGTATATGGGTGGCAAGTGCAGGGATGGTCTTGGACAAGGACATGCTGATGGTGGGAGTCTTCACGAGGGGGTGGGGGCGAAAAAGAAAAAAAAAGAAAAAATAAATAAATAAATAAATAAAAAAGAACGCATGGAACCGGGGGGCGAAGGTTGGGGATGCGCACTTTATTACGGGGTATGCTGCTAGAACGATGATGAGTGTTCGGTGGAAGCAGGGTATTCTGGGGAAGGGGCAATTTTGGTCCTAGTGTTCGGCCCAGGGAGGTGTGACATGCATGTGGAAATGGACGCTCGCAGGGGCAAGGACGCTCAAAAAGGAAAGGAAGGGTCATTGGGCAGTCTTTAACTCTCTTTTATTTTCGTAGAGGACACAATGCCGCCTAAGAGGACGCGGGGGGACAAGGAGGCCCCGGCGACAGCAGAGGATTTTCGATCCCTGGCAGCATTGTGGGAGGTGGCGAAGAAAGGTGGCATCGATTGGGCGCTGAAGACGTTGGCTCAGGAGGCTGGACCGAGCACACAGCAGGAGCCCTCTCTGCCAAAGTGCATAAGGCGGACGCCGAATCGTTTTAAGGACGCACATCAGGTGAAGGACAAACAGGTCACAGAATCGCGGACAAACACTGCAGGTGAGGCGATGGCGGTTGGCCAGCCTCCGATATGCATGGACAATAGGCAGGTTTCAAACACTGCTCCGCTGAAGGGTCCGGCAGAGGGGGTGGTGTCCCCAGTGGGGGGGCTTACACAGAGTGCTGCACCGGGCACAATGCTAGCGCCGGTCGCGGCTAATAATCAGCAAAATCGGCTACTCACGGGGAAGGGTTGGCGATGACAAGGGCTACCACGCAGGTGACACCAGATACCGTGCAGGCGCCAGTGCCAGTAGTCGCACAACAAGGTGGCGGGGTGGCTCAGGTGTGGGTCCAGTCAGGGGGAGTATTACAATCGCCTGTGGTAGTTACTACAACGGCGCAAGGGCCGGTGAGTACTACGGGGACTTCGGGGGCGGGGGTAGTGGCAGTGACGCCGGCGGTACCTCCGGCGGTGGTTGCTTCGGCGCAGACCCCACTGTCACGCAGCCCAGTACTGTATGGTTCCGCATCACTGGCAGTGTCGCCTGCAGCAAGTATAACTTGGCACGTGCCGGCGGAAACCAAAGAAAAGATTTTTAGGGGTGATTATGTAGACGTTTTCGATCTGATTAATGCGGGTGTGGTTCCAGGGAAGATCAGAGCAGGCAAAGAAGGTGAATTGAAACAGAAGAAAGTGTGGGTGGAATGGTCTTTGAAGAACTGGGTGACCGGGTTTGCTATTTATGCAGCTATCATGGTAGAGCGGTTCCCAACTCATGGCAGCCCAGTTGATAAGCTACATGTCATTGATTCATGGGGCGGCCTTTGAATTTCAGGGCACGGCCTGGCTGCAATATGATACTAAATACAGGCAGATGAAGGCTGTGAGGCCCGAAGTGGCGTGGGATCAGCGGGAGATCAATATATGGCATGGGGAGTTCTATTCAGCCACACCAGGCAGCAAGACCATACATTCCTTTCGGGGAGACAGGGGTGCGGGGAATAAGAGGCAAGCGTGCTGGCAGTTCAACAAGAGTGATTGTAATAGAGGAGCAGCATGTAGGTTCAAGCACATATTTTCCTTCTGTGGAATGCTCGGGCACCCAGAAAACAAGTGCTACAAAAAAGTGGGAAAACCTAAGGAACAGCGCACGCCTGCCAACGCACAACTCAAGGGGCGCCCTGCCCAACCATCATAAGAGCTTGCCTACTCCCATACGCCTGCATGTGTTGGCCCATCTGCTTGCCAGATACGAGAGGCGGGCAGAAGCTAATTTTCTGTATCAAGGGTTTAAATTTGGCTTCCATATCCCATCTAGGGCCCTGCCCACCTCAGTGCCACCGCGCAATCAACTCTCAGTGCTGAGAAATCAGTGGTGACCAGAGAAAAAATTTGGAGAGAGATAGCGCTGGGGAGGGTAGCGGGGCCTTTTCAACAATTGCCAAGACAGGACTTAGTTTGTTCACCACTGGGCCTGGTACCAAAGAAGGAGGTTGGGAAATATCGCCTGATACATAACCTATCCAGTCCACCAGGGTTGTCAGTCAATGAGGGGTTGGATTCAGAATTGTGTGCAGTGCGATACACCACGTTTGATACTGCTATTCATAAATTGCAGAGGTTGGGTGAGGGCGCTTTGATGGCCAAATCAGATATTGAGTCAGCTTTTCGCCTCCTACCGGTACACCCAGATGACACTAGGTTGCTAGGTTTCACTTTTGATGACAATTTCTTTATGGACCTATGTATGCCTATGGGGTGCTCCATTGCATGTGCGGTTTTTGAAACATTTGGTCTTTTTCTGGAATGGGCGGTGCGGGATGTTGTGGCAACACAAGATGTGGTACATTACTTGGATGATTTCTTGTTTCTGGGTCCCCCTAACTCGTCAACTTGTCAGTTGACCTTGCAGGGCTTCCAGCGAATAGCGGAGGCATTGGGGGTGCCGCTGGCAGCGGAGAAAATGGAGGGGCCGGCGACACGCATAACTTTCTTAGGCATTGAGATAGACTCAGTGGAGGGGGTGTGCAGGCTTCCACAAGAAAAAATAAGGGCTTTTCAGGCATCAGTAGACGAGTGCTTAGGGGCACGGAAAGTGACTTTGCATCAATTACAGGTGTTGGTGGGGCAACTCAATTTCGCATTGCGGGTCATACCCATGGGCAGGGTTTTTTCAAGGAATATAGCCAGGGCTATGTCTGGTTTAAGGGCGAAACATCACCACACTAGGCTATCAGTGGAAGTGAAAGACGACTTGGTCACGTGGAGAGATTTCTTGGAGCATTTTAATGGGTCGGTGATTTGGCATCAACCACCACAAGCAAACGGTGAGCTTGAGCTTTACACTGATGCAGCGGGCAGTGTCGGTTTTGGAGCAGTGCTAGGATCAAGGTGGTGTATGGAGCATTGGCCAGCGGAGTGGTTCAGGACGGGGTTGGTCCGCAATATCACTTTCTTGGAGTTATTTCCCATTATTGTCGCGCTGCAAGTGTGGGGGGATTTGCTGGAAAACAAGCGCATTTTGTTTTGGTCGGACAGTAGGTCGGTAGTTATGGCAGTGAATAATCAAAAGGCGAAATGTCCATGGGTGCTCTGTTTGTTAAAAGAATTGGTGCGGGGCTGTCTCAGGCGTAATGTGTATTTTACGGCCAAACATGTACCAGGTGTGGATAACACGGTAGCTGACGCCTTGTCTCGTTTTAAGTTGACAGAATTCAGAGCGCGATGGCATCAAGCAAACGATCAGATGACGGTCTTCCCGGAAAGCCTGTGGAAGCTTGGTGCCCCATTGCTCCCGACCTGATAGCGGCTTCAGTTGCACCCAAAACTAAGTGTATGTATGAGAAGGCATGGCAGGTTTACGTAGCAGTCAAAAAGGGAGCTGGGTGTGTAGAGGAATTCTCAACGCAGAGAGTGCTGCTGTTCATAGTTCGGCAGAGGGAGTATGGCAGGTCGTTGTCGCTGGTTAGGAGGCAGCTGTCGGCAATTGCCTTCTTTGCAGGATTAAAAGGGGTGATGGATCCCACTAAGGACATCCGAGTCAGACGGGCTATAAAAGGCTGGGAGAGACTGGCGCCAAGGGTAAAGGATAACAGGAGACCCATAGATGCCGGAAGGCTGGTAAATATCTTGGGAGTGTTACCACAGTTGTGTGTGTCGGCATACGAAGTGCACCTGCTGAGTTTAGCGTATTCGTTAGCCTTTTTTGGGGCATTCCGGATATCTGAGCTTATACCAGGCTCTAAAGCGGACAAAAAAGGGGGAATCATGATGGGTGATGTGGTGGTGGCTGCGGAATTACTGCAAGTTAGGGTGAGGAGGTCGAAAACGGACCCTCTTGGGAAAGGCGTGTGGGTCCAGCTAAGAGCAGTGCGGGGGACATGTTATTGCCCGGTGGTGTTGGTAGAGAAGTTCTTGCAGATGAGGCCTGGGGGCAGAGATGATAGGCTCCTTGTGCACGCAGATGGAAGGCCGCTGGCAAGATTTCAGTTCACGCGCTTATGTAGACGTGCTCTGGGCATGTTGGGTGAAGAGACTGCTCATTTCACATCACATTCATTCAGAATTGGGGCGGCAACGACAGCAGCGAATTTGGGACTCTCATCAGAAACTATCAAGAGAGTGGGCAGATGGAATTCATCTTGTTTTGAGCGTTATGTTCGACCGCAGTTGGTTTAGGCAGGGGTTGGGTTTTTCAGCATTTTGGTACTGATGCTCCTCGCATTTTTCTCCCTTTTTTGGTCTTCATGCAGTGGTTGCAAGTCATTGGACGCAGGTATGCTGGTGTGGAGACTCAGTCATACAAAGAGCAGGGCAATGGTTCAGCACGTTCGGGGAAGTGAGAACACAAAGGGCCATGGGAGTCAATCATACTTGGATAGGGACTGACGGCCAACGCTTGGAGGACGTCACAGCCCATTTGCAGAGTGCGCTTGACAAGGGTATGCCCATTCCAGACGTGCTGGTGATTCACTCGGGAGGTGAAATCATGATTCCAGGTGGCAGGAGGGGGGTCAAGGAGTCGCTGTTTTCTACATTCTCATGGGTAAGGAGGGTCTTACCAGACACCACCGTATTTTGGTCAGAGGTGCTCACGCGGAGTGTTTGGGGTGGTGATGTGCCATCAGCCGCGGTGAACACGTCCGTGAGAAAACTGAATAGGGAGGTGGCCAAACTGTTGAGAGGTCCACAAATAGGTTCCATTCGGCATAGCTTGCTGCAGACGTTCAACACTGAAGTATATCGGGAAGATGGGTTGCATTTGTCTAAGACAGGATTGGAATTGTTCGTCCGAACCATCTTGGGGGCCATAGCGTTATGGCTAGAGGGGAAGCAGGGCTATAGTGTTACATCTGGAAAGTGAAGCAGCGGTGGGGGGAGGGCGAGAGCGCCAGTTGGCTCCTCGTCCTGTGGCGGGGTCCCGGGCAAGAGAGAAAGGGCGGGGACTTCTTTTGGAAAAAATGGACTGACTCTGCAAGATGCAGGTAGACATTGGGGCTCATGGGCTGGCGGGAGAGGGGGCCGTCCTGCTGGTGGCCCTGGACTCTCCGGCCCTACCCTAGTAGCCGGTGCTTGGAGGAAGCAAGATGGAAAGAGCGGTTGTGCAGGAAAGCGCTAAGCCGTGCTCTGTTGGTCGCGTCTAAAGCGTAGACAACGGATAGCTACCTCAAATGGAAGTAGTGGAAAGGGGTGGGGTTGTGGCCTGCTGGTACAACACCCCTCAAGAGTGGATCTAGTGATGCCGAATTGTATATACATGGTAACCTGGGGCGCACTGTAAATGGCGCCATCTTATGTTCAGTAATGTGTGATGGTTTCGATTTTATAAAAGTTGGAAAAATGTTGAAGGTTATTCAACAAATAAAGATGGTGTTATTTAGACAAATAATAAAAGCTACGCAGTGAACACCAATCACTGGTAAAGTGTTTTTGTGGGAGGAAAAGGGGATATGAAGGTTTGAGGATGAATTGCACATTATATGCCCACTATGAGAGGCACCCCCCGCGATTAGGGGAGGGGTGCCGTTAGTGGCATTTCGGGCAAGAGGAAACAGTTTCGTTTTCTCTCAAAGTGGACAAGGGGAGGGTCGCAAAGAAATGTGAGAAGATAGGGAGGTGCGCTAGTGATCCCTCCCCGAAGCTGTTTAAAAGTGCCGGACCCAGGGGAGTAGCCCTCTTTGTCCTCTCGCCTCAGGGGGTTGCTGGAGGGTCGCAGCTGGTGCAGTTTTTCCCACCCACCCATCCCAAAGTTTATGGTAGAGTTGGCGGGGTCCCGGGCAAGAGAGAAAGCGCGGGGACTTCTTTTGGAAAAAATGGACTGACCCTGCAAGATGCAGGTAGACATTGGGGCTCATGGGCTGGCGGGAGAGGGGGCCGTCCTGCTGGTGGCCCTGGACTCTCCGGCCCTACCCTAGTAGCCGGTGCTTGGAGGAAGCAAGATGGAAAGAGCGGTTGTGCAGGAAGGCGCTAAGCCATGCTCTGTTGGTCGCGTCTAAAGGGTAGACGACGGATAGCTACCTCAAATGGAAGTAGTGGAAAGGGGTGGGGTTGTGGCCTGCTGGTACAACACCCCTTAAGAGTGGATCTAGTGATGCCGAATTGTATATACATGGTAACCTGGGGCGCACTGTATATGGCGCCATATTATGTTCAGTAATGTGTGATGGTTTCGATTTTATAAAAGTTGGAAAAATGTTGAAGGTTATTCAACAAATAAATATGGTGTTATTTAGACAAATAATAAAAGCTACGCAGTGAACACCAATCACTTGTAAAGTGTTTTTGTGGGAGGAAAAGGGGATATGAAGGTTTGAGGACGAATTGCACGTTATATGCCCACTAATATCTGTTAAAATGATGCGTCCACCTCAGAAAAGATAGGTGCCCTCACTAGGATGTACATTTGTGACTTTCAGCCTCTCTCTGCTGCCATATCACACCATAACATTCACATCTTTGTTTAAAAAAATACATATATTCTCAGGATACATCAACGTGCTCAGTATTTTGATCCATGGCTAATGTTACAAGCATTGTCAGTGTGCCACTAAAAGCTTTAACGGGCACAACACAAAAAAGCCCCACTTGATCCGGTATGTTTCTTGCTTTTAGAAAAGTGTGCAAGTTGAGCTTAATTTCGGCGAGTTGAAAATAGAAGTGTACAAGTGTAACCACAGACATATTGAAAGAAGGTGATATATGTAAAAATTGACCATCTCTGACTGCTGTTAATGAAGCAGAACTCTAACAGCAGAGTCAAAAGTATTTGCCAAATACCATAGAAAGCAGCTCAAATTGATATACTTTTTTAAAACTTATTTTACAGATTTTTACATGTTGTGTGTTACTGGCAGGGTGCAAACCTCGCACACAAATGTAAAGTTACAGTGGAATAACACTGGGTCCGGATAGGGAATACTTGGGCACACCTTTTTTACCAGGAGGAATGCCGCATGTTTTTCCCTGTTCTAGGGTGATTACCCTTAATCAGATGAGAGGACAGTCGAGGGCAGTGCAGGAAATGGGGAAAAGGTGCACTGGTGAGGGCGAGCATTTCCTGCTCCCATCATGTCTAATAAAAACATACTCAGGCAGGGCTGAGGTCAGAAGTTTAACTGCTGTTCTTGGCATTACTGGGCAGTACAATTGTGCCCAGTGTTCTGATACCTAAGTAAACAGGGTGCGGGTACACCTGGAGAGTTGTGATGAGGCGGCATGGTAATCCACCCGGGGATACTGCTCTGTCTCACTCGCAATGAAGGGCTACATCTTTCCAGCCCTGTTTTACTCTTCTGACAAATGGACCACTTAAGGAAAAATAGATGACCATTTAGCTGTAGCTATGTATTGAATCTGAATACAGACAATATGTAATCTGTAGATGCAATCATGCAGATCAATAGTGAAGTATGCAGACGCAATGGCTATTTCTTCGGCATATATTGTCTAGGGGATAAGGGAAGCAGAGAATGCACGAAGAACGGTCATTTATAAGAGAAAAAATCATTGCAGAATTTGGTAGTTAGAACTGTGATGTTATAGAGACATTAATCAATGATTATATGCCTTACTTTTGTTGAAGATGAGCAGAGTAGCATACAAGGTTGTTCATAGCATGTGAGATGCACAATGTTAATTGCTCCATTTCCGCTAACTCATAGAAATTAAACGGAATTTTTCATATATATGGGAAACCATAAACCACTATTGTGTGACTAGATATTGTAGAAAGGGGAGAATTATGTCGTTGTGCTGGCTAGGCTTCACCATGCGAGGCTCTCACCATTCCCCAAAGATGGTCCTTGGATTCACAATTATAAATCCTTAGCTCAGTCCTGGTAGAGAGGCAAACAGTCACACTTTACTTGAGGAACATGTGTTAAGCATTTCAGAGTACCAACAACATGGACGATAAGTAACTGACACAACTTTAAAAAAGAAGTTCAACACCAATTTCTATATATAATTTTAGACACCAACATGCATCAAGTCAGAAAAGTTTAACCAGAGTTATGGGTTTTAGAAGTAATATTAAAGCGCAAAACTGTAGTAAAAAAACTTTATCATAGCAGTCAATGGGAAAAATTACTAGTGACAATCAGTCAATTACACGTCGAGTTGCATGGAACCCAAGGAGGGAAAGGTAATGCGTTCCCAGGACTAAGCCACGACAGTCAGTTCAAATTTGCCTGTCTAGGGAACCCCGGGTGTAGAGTTGTTCTGGCTGTCCTTGATGATGAAGGGGAAGCTGTGCAAGAGCTGAAATACTGCTAACACAGTGCTGGTGGAAAACAGGGTACAAAAAGTTGACAACAAATCCACTGCTGATGTCAGATGAAGGTTTTTGGGGAGTTTCCTCGAGGTGAAGGGTTGATAAATGGAGTGGTTGTCGGACTGGCAACCAAAAAGCGTTTGCAGCGGTAAGCACAGCAGAAAGTTAATTTGAAGTCTGGAGGTTCATGGGAATACGGTGGCTGCCTGAAACTTTGTGGAGGTCAGGACTACATTTCTCACATTACACTGGACCATCTACTTCTGGATGGTCCCACCGAGGGCCGGATGGCCAGCAATTCTTCAGGTCCACCATGTTGTTGTACCTGCAGTTGCAGGGGACTGGTGCCACCTGTCTAAGGGAGTCTGAGGTCACTTCTGGCTCTCACAGAGATCCTTCTGTTTGTGGGAACCTAACTTTGGTCCAGGATGAGTCTCAGTTGTGCAGTTCAGGGATGGTTGCCACAGGGGCAGAGTATCACACCTTTGGTTTGTGCAGTTCCTGTTGTTGCAGACTCATGTTTCTTCTTGTGTCCTTGTTGCAAGTCAGATGAAAACTGACATTCTGGTTTTAGGGGTGGCCCTTAAATCCTAGATTTAGGGGTGTTAGGGCTGTGGGTGCAAGTGGCTAATGTCCACACCTTTATTATGATGTACCCTGCCTCCTGAGCTCAGGAGAGCTTTCTAAGCTTCCTTAACTGACATATATTAAAAATAGTGCATTGACTTTGCCACACATGGTGAGTTCAAAGTCAAGCTTAAGCAGTTTGCACTGCTTCTGCAGTCTGCAATGGCAGGCCTGCTGTCAGTAGTTTGCTTGGATCACTCAGGGTTGTGCAAACAGTGCTTCAGGCCTTGGTGACTCCATTACCACGCATGCCCTGGGTACCAATGCTACCATATACTAGGGACTTAGAGGTGGGGGGTAAAGTCATTTGCCAATTGCAGTTACCAATTCACGCAAATCAGTTTTAGGGAGAGAGTGCTGGCACTGGGGCCTGGACAGCAGGCTGCAGTTCACTTTCAGAGTCATAACCATCAGCATTGAAGCAAAAAGTGGAGAGGGACTGATGGAGCGGGTAGTACAACATTTTGTATACCCCCTATTCTGCATTTTTCAACTAATTAGAATAATCTATTAATTATAATATTATTAATGTGCTTGCATGAAGTTTAATCAACATTACTAATGTATGAAATATACGTAGGATTTGCATTCTGCACGGCTAAAAATAATTTGTAATTAACATATGTACGCATACTAACACTAGGAAATAGAATATCGCATGATATATGTTGCTTTTGTGATGTTTTTGTAATGTTGCACCAGATGACATCAATAGGTGAATATGAACGCTTTAAATGTCGCTATATGCTAGATAATTACAAGCACATAGGGGAATTAGTAAGGGTTTAACATTTTATTCATTATTTCTATGCATTAATTACTCTTTTGTGTTTGTTTCTCTTAAGTTGTCCTTTGGGCCTAAAGTAAAGATGGCCGCCGACATAGTCTGACGAGATGGCCACCATTCCACGAGGTTCCGGGCGAAGTGCGCCTGTGCTACAACACGTTTCTGTGGCCTCGACATGACCCTGTTCTCGCTGTACCCAAGCAAGGCCACAGTGGGAAGCCCGCCAAGTACACTAACAATGGACAGACACAAGGAACCGGATGGATCATGTATAATGACATTACCTCCTGAACTGTGTGATCCCAACCGACCAATGGGATAACCCCAAATTTTGTAAAATGTATCATCTTGACATTACTTTTATTATAAAAATGATGGTAGAATAGAGAGAAAAAATTATTACTGCTTCTACTTTGCGTGCTTTTCCTTTTGCTGACGGAGACGACGGTGACGCTACGTGACGGCTGTGTTCTTAAATCTTTGACAGACTGAATTGCTGCCCATTTCTTTGATGAATTGAAGACTTCCTAAAATCTATGGGCACTGATAGATGCTTGCACGTCTCTGGTCCTTGACCGTTCTTGGGACTGTAGCGTGCTGCATGAATAACTTTCGAAATCCGACTGATTGACGACTAAATTTGATGACTTAGAGGATGACAAATAACCAGATTAGGTAAATATGGTGTTTTGTGATTTGCGTAAAGTCTAATAAATTTACTAGATGGAACTCAATCCTTGCGATAATTAGATAAACAAATATTGATTAACAAGAAAATGCATTTTGTCATTTATTGAGGAAGGTAAAGATCAAGATATTAAAAGTGTTTTTAGCTGGCCTAAATCACCTTACTAATCCAACTAAATGATCCATTGATCACGTGGGAGGAGTATCTTGATGTTTAGGATTGAGATCTGTAGGGGTAAGGCTATTAGTGTATAAATGTGTAAATACATTTCTCTCTATAGGTTACAAGGTATTCCTCTCATGTCAGCGCTTGGAACATTCATCTCTCCTGTAAGTGCAGGCCAGTGAGAAGTGAAGTATGAATGTTGGTGTTATGGGCCCCACCAATGATTGTAGGAGTGAATGTGTTAATGTGATATTTGGTCTGTGACGAAGGGAGGATATTTGGTACGGGGTTTTGTCCTGATTCCTGTTACCCAGGTTCCGCGCTGCATCAGGACTATGAAAAAAGGGCACTTTCCCACAGGTATGATATAACTTTATAATACATACGATTCTGCAATCCCTGTATAACTGAGTCTCTGATTCTAAAGAAATGATGTACGAACTGGACTGTGATAAGTTATTACACTCAAGTTCTGGCATCACAATGCCTGCTGCCAGAGCCAGCAGCTGAGGTGACTTGGAAAAAAAAACTAACCTGTATTGAACTGTTTCTAACATTTGTTTGCAACAAAGATCTAACAGGTTTTTGATGTGTTTAATATTGCACTAGAGGTTTTATTTGTATTCTTCATTCTTGCAAACATGCTTGCTCTTTCACATGAAAGACCTAACAACTAAGGTTTCAAGTGGAATGTGGGAAAGGTGATGGTGTGACCATGTATTATGTGGGATAAAGTACCCAGTGGTGTACTTAATAGGAATATTGCAAGTCACTTTGAAGTTCTGTAACCATATAAAGGAACTTGGTCTTTGACCTCATTCCCCTAGATGGTTATTGCTGACTTGCAATATCCTTATAATGTACAACAGGGGGTACCTTACCACTTATATATATTTTCATAAATGAGCTATGTTGAAAACTGTGTTACTAGTTGACTGGAGTGTGAGCCCTGGTAAGCAGCAACCACAATCCTACTGAGGGTAAGTCACAAGCAAACCCCACCCTTTGGTAGATTGGCACAGGGCAGTCAGATTTAACTTATGTGTAAAGTATTTGTGCACCAATCAAACAGTAAAAAATGAAAGCCCCGCACAAAAATATAGATCTGAATTTAATAAATAAAAAAGACCAAAAGGAACAAAAATCGAATTAGTAGAACTGGAGGTTTTGAATTTTAAAATGTATAGTGAAAATAGCACTAGAAAGCACAAAGCGCTATTAGGGATACTCAGAATTTCACGCTGATCGCAATAGAGTGCGGGCCAGATACAGAGACCTAGATAGGCCCACAGAACGGAGTACTTTACATTCTGGTTGCAGAGCATTGCGTGGATCCGCGTCAAAGATGCGTTGCACCGCTGAGGCGATACATCGCTTTCGAGATGCTGCGAGGCTGAGGTGCAAGATCCTGTTGCATCGGCGTCAAGGATCCCATTGACGGGTCTTGTGATGCAGAGTCTGGTATCAGAGTGATGCTTCGATTCCGATAAGCAGTGAAGCTGTGATGCAGAGTTTCAATTCGATTCGATTAGTTGTTGAGGCAGCTGACGAGGAGTGATGAGAGGATCTGTGCCGTGGAAAGTGTCATGCTGCAGCAGTTGATGTGTCGGTGCCAAGATGCAGGTTGTGGCGGCAATGCATATCTTTTGCAATGGGTCCAATTCACGCAGCATCGGTAATACATCGGTTCGACTTGGAGAGGCACAGCTCAGCCAAGGAGATGCATTGTTTCTGCTTGGGGATGCATCACTCAGCAGAGAAGGTGTGTTGGTCCCAGTGGTAAGCACCTTAGGCACACTTCTAAGGATCCAGAACTGGGATGGCAACCCTTCGCGGTGTAGACTCACTGATGGCAGAGTCCAGGTGCAGATGCAAGATGGTTGGAAGCCTTTAATGTCCTTGAGGCTTCAGATCACTTGAGCTGGGTACTGGGTTACAGTTCTTCCCACTCCTGAAAAAAAGGCATCAGATCAGCAAAGCAATTGTCCAGCAGAGAGCAGTCCAGCAGAGTGACAGTCCTTCAGCAGCACAGCAGTCCTTATTCCTGGCAGAGTATCCACAGGTCCAGAGGTGTACGGAAGTGGTGGTGTCTGAGGTCCAGTTTTTATACCCAGTTGTGCCTTTGAAGTGGGGGAGACTCTTAAAGATATGCCTTTGAAGCGCATAGATGTCCTGCCTTCCCTGCCCTGGCTACAGTCTAACTACAGGGGGTATGCAGCCCTTTGTGTGGAGACAAGACACAACTTATTCAGGTGTAAGGTGTAAGTGAGGTTGCTTCCAGCACCTCCCTCCCATTCTGCCGGTGATGGCCCATTTAGACACACCTAAGCTCTCATTGTGTGTGGCTGCCTAGGTGGAATACTTAAGATTCACTGCCAACTACACCCTGTCAATTGACCAGAGACAGGCCGAGGGACCAAATAGCTAAGACAGGAAAATGCAAACTTTCTAAAAGTTGCATTTTCAGAATTGCAATTTAAATTCAAACTACACCAAATTTGGATTTTGAATTCTGATTCCAGAGACACCAGATTTGCCCCAGTTATGGCTTCTTTTTTGGAAATTACCCTTATAAAATGTCATAAAGTAATCCCAATGTTATGCTATTGGAGATATAAGCCTTGAAGTTGTAAAAAAACTAGTTTTTTTAAAACTTTATTTACTACCAAGATATGTAATGCTAAAAAGAACATGCCCTGCTTTTTAAATATATTGCACCCTGCCCTCTGGGCTGTTCAGGGCCTACAATGGGGTGACCTATAAGTATTAAAAATTAAGGTTTGGGCCTGCCAAAAGGTTGATTTTGCCAGGTGGAAATGGCACTTACGACTGTACACAAAGGCTCTGCAATTACAGACCTGAGACATGTTTAAAGAGCAACTTCAGTGGGTGACATAACCAGTGCTGCAAGTCCACTAGTAGCATTTTAACGTACAGGCCCTGGGCTCATATAGTGCCAATTTACTAGGGGGATATAAGTAATGCAAATACATCAGTTGGGGCTACTCCAATATCACCATGTTTAAAGGAGAGAGCACACACATTTTAGCACTGGCTAGCAGTGGTAAAGTGTTCAGAGTCCTAGGGAAAAGAACAACAAATTCAGCAAAAAGTGTAGGATAAAGGCAAAAGATTTGGGGGTGACCCTGCAAAAAAAACATTTTCAACAAGTAACATGAACCTGTTTTTATACAAGGAGTGTGAAAAATTGGGTTGTAGGTTGGGGTCTGACCCCTATTCAAGCAACAGCCACCATCCCTGTCAGGGTGAACCACAAAAAGTCCTAAATTAACCTGTGGCTAAACTTCTGGTAGCTTAGCACAAAAGCAGTCAGGCTTAACTTAAAGCCAAAGTGTAAAGTATTTCTGCAGCACACAAGCAGTGATATAGTAGTAAAGCAATGCAAGAAAAATCCCACACCAATTTCAGAAAAACAGAATGAATGTGAAAAAAATATTTGACACCAAAACAGCAAGACTCCAATCAGTCGAACCAAAGTTATGAATTTTTAACATTTTTTACTAACATCTAGCAACTAAAAGTTCAAAGGGCCAACTGTGGATATCTAGTCACACAAAGCCGAGTCAAAGTTGAAAAATATAGTTGATCCAATGGAGTACGAGCTGGATATAAAAAGTGGATTATGCCCGGTCAAAGCTTACACTGGGAATTAGAAAATGTTTTGCAGAAAATTTTCTGAGAGAGCAACGTTCAGTGGTGAAAGACTGAAGGCTGTGTCAAGGAGGGAACATAATCGAGTTGAAAATCTCCAGTGGGACGAGGCAAGAGGCTGTAGCTGACAAGAGTTCCACGAGTCCGTATACCCTTTTGGCGAAGGACCGTTGAACAGGATTTGCTGCTGAGAAGTAGAGGGTAGCGCCAGCTGCAACAAAGTCAGCCCAATCAGTGATGCACCTTGGGTGGGGAGACACGTTGGTACTAGTCTTCCCTCGGATCTCAGAGCAGGGTTTAGCCAAAAATGTCATAGTTTCCAGGTTTTGGATTCTGGCTAAATTGACACTATTAGCCGCAACACCAAAGGTCTGGGACTGGAGGGGCAGGCTCAAGATGGAGCTTTTTCTGTTTCTGAGGTCCTGAATAAGAGTTACTCTGGTAGTCCTGGGATAAAGTCATGAATCAGGGCTTCAGTAGTAAGGCAGCCTCTGAGAGAGCAAGGCAAGCTCCAGGCACTTTTCAGGTGCTGCAAAGTGGCCTTGGAGAGTACACAGCAGGTCACAGCACCAGTCAGTCCTCTGAGAGTCTTTCCTCAGGTGCCTCAGTGGACTAAAGAGTAGGATTTGTATGGCATCTTTTTTTACATGGTGCTTTCTTTGAAGTATGAGAAGTTTTAAGATGATTCCCTTTGATGTCTCGACTGCCCTGCCCTA
This sequence comes from Triturus cristatus, assembly GCF_964204655.1. NCBI lineage: Eukaryota > Metazoa > Chordata > Amphibia > Caudata > Salamandridae > Triturus > Triturus cristatus. Next base: position 1,336,562,929 of record NC_140591.1, read on the forward strand.
GCTCCCAGCTAGCTATATGAGCATTGAAGGCATTGCACATACTTTGTGTGAAGGCAGAGCTCAGACCATTTAGTTGCAAGAGGGGCCGTGCCCAGCTCCGCCCCCTATCCTGCCAGTTGATGGGCCATCCAGTCACACGTAGTCCCTATATTGTGTGGACATCTGGGAGGAATAAACAAAGTCCAACTGCCAACTACAACTAGTCATGTGACCCATGAGAGCCTACAGATACTAGATAGTTTAGGGCAGGAAGATACCAACTTTCTAAAAGAGGGATTTTTTAAATTGCAACTGAAAATATTACTTTATCATTGGAGAGGGTTTTTTTTAATTACAATATCTTAGACGCCAAACATGAACTGCTTACCTGTTGTCAATCAAAAGTGTGAATGTATTGAATGTAATAAGGCAACCCAATGTTATCCTATGGGAGAAGAAGGCCACCAAGTAGTGAAAAACACATTTAGGAGGTTTTCACCACCTGGACATGTAAAGCTGAAGAATACCTGTCCAACGTTTTCATTACAATGTACCCTGCACTATAGGCTATGTAGGGCCTTTGTAGGGGTGAATTATGCAATAAAAGGAGAGCTTAAGAGGGTTATATTTCCACTTCAAATTGGCAGTTTAAAACTGAATTCAGGCTTTAATTGGATGCCTGGGACATGTTTTAAGGGCAACTTAAGTGTGCTGAAGACCCACCAGTAGCATTTAATTTACAGGCCCTGGGTATATAGTGCAAAATCCTACAAGGGACTTATAAGTAAATGCGATATGCTAATCAGGTGTAAGCCACTTTGGCCATGTTTAAAGGAGAGAGCATAATCACTTTAGGAAAGGTAAGCAGTGGTAAAGTGCACGGAGTCCTAAGGCCAACAAAAACAAATTCAGCTAAAATAGGAGGAGTGAAAGCAAAATGTTTAGGAGTGACCTGCAGAGAGGGACAAGACTAACATGAAGGCAAATAAATGTTGCTGTAATAACAACCCTACATTTTCTTCTGCAAACTGGAAGACAAAAAATTATCCATAATCAGGTTAATATTTAATGTTAACTCTGTGTCACAATAAATCTTTAATTGCTATTTCTGTTACACCTCATGATAATTATCAGAAGTTATTACCATCAGTAAATGCTACAGTGGTTTAAGCGAAAAGTGGGTTGTTATTTGGGTTGGGCAGTCACCCACCTCAAAGAATAATAACAGTAACTTGTAAGGGTGAGCCCCAAAGTCACTAAATTAACCAGAACTCAACCCCCTGGTAGCTATGGCACAGAGCAGACAGGTGTAACTTAGAGCAATGTGTGAAGTATTCATGTAGTACGAAAACAGTAATAAAGTCAAAACACCAAACAATAAAACTCCCAAAGCAAATAAGAACAAGCAGTTGCAATGCACTGTCTCACCTTTGGGACCTTATATGTATTTAGCAATACAGCACATCAGCCTGGGTGCTGAAACATCTACTGTTCTTTAACATGGAGAGAAAGTAAGCACGAAACTGCGTGACACGCCAGCTATGGGAACACATGGAAAGAAATATCGCCTTTTAGTAGGGAAATTGTATAGTTCAAAGCTCTGTTTTTAATATAAAATCAGAACCTTCAGTGGTCATATCACTGAAAATACAAGATTTGAAAAAAATATTATTGTCAACGGACTGGAATCTAGAGAATGGTAAAATGATTCTGTTATTTTACTGACCTCTGCTGGTTGTTTTCTATCAAGAAAGTTAAATAGAGGCAGTTGCCAGAAAGAAAAGTCCCAAAGCAGAAAGCAATTCTGGTATTTTACTGGCCTCGACTGGTTTTTTTCTATCAAGAAAGTTGAATAGAGGCAGTTGAACAGAAAAAAAAGTCCCTAAGCGGAAGCAAACAAGTCCTAAGGCTGATCTCCAGAGCCCACAAAGTACATACACATTATAAGTGTGTAGTAAAGTATATACAAGAGGTCTTGAATGCTCGACCTAAAAAATGAGTACATAGTATTAAACAAAATGCCACCCAAATGACTGTAATCTGAAAAAGGGGAACCAGAGATATGTTTTTTGATATTTTTAGATAAATAGAGCCAAAAAGCACTAAGCATCACTAATAGTCTTTGGAAGGAGGACCAGGGTGTAGGCACAATTTCAGGCTGAACGTGCTGCAGTGCAGGTCGAATATACCAAGCGAGTTTTCCCGGTCAAAGATTTTGCTATTCCGATGTAGTCTTTTTTTACAGAGCTCACAAACCTTCAGCAGGCATCATGAAACAGTATCAAAGGAAGGTGCATTGAAATCGGACAGCTTTGCTGCAAGGAGGTCTTGAAAGTCTAAAAATGTTCTCAGTTGAATCTTCTCAGGACTTCCTCTGGATTACATCTAAGGCTCGCAGGACCATAGTGATACCAATTAGGGACGAGGACTCATTACAGAAGACGCCATCAGCAAAGTCTAGTCCAGGACTTGATGGCACTGGTCAACTAGCTGCTTCAGGTAAAAGGCCACTTGCAACTTGTTGTCTCCCTGTAGCCACAAAGGCGATATAAGAACTGACCCTTGGAATCCACAGCTTTGTCCTATGTACAAAAGAGAACAGTTCCAGTACTTAAGTGTGGCTCTCATGTTTCAAAAAGCAGGGTCTATCTCTTTTCTGATCTTCTGCAGGACCAGAAAGTTTTCCAAGGAGGGTGCACTTGCATGACAAATTATTGCTTTACACCAGCTAGTTGGTGGTGTGACTCCTGACTCCTCCCTAACCAATAGCGTAAACGTTCCTAGGGGCAAACCTAATCACTTTTGCAGTAGTTCCTGTTTGCCCTTCTGCAAACTATCCCATAGTGAATCTTTCCTACCTTGTGCAGTGCCTGCATGTCCACTCAGAGTTGTGGCCATGGAAATGAACAGTCCTCTCCTCTGTGGTCATTGAAAAACATGCCTGAGGGTAGCTCCCCTCCAACTGGGTTTGGGGATAAAGGTTGCATTCTCCAGGTCCCACCTTTACATTTACTTATGAAAGGGCAGGTCCCCTCACAAGTTAATGAAGTTACTGCATCCTTTCTAACTGGTCTTTTTGTAAGGCCATTGGTCCTGCTCTAGGAGCAGTTTTACCACCTCATTAGGGACAAGCACTGGCAACCCAGCTGCCAGTAGACTACTGGTAATTAGCCCGCTGGAGTTTCAGGCAGGTAAATGGTAATAATCTAAAAGTTTCTTTTGCTAAATATGTATTCACAAAATCTGTCTTTACATTTAAATTGAATCTTTACTAAAAAATAGAAATAACGTTTGTAGCAGTTGCCTGTCAAAAGTTGCAGACTAACGTTTATATTCTGTACCTTGTCTAGAATTCTCCTACAGCTTTATCAGTGAAAATACCTTTAATTGTGTGATGGTTTGACTGTTAAATATCAGGCACGCTACCTTATGTGCAAGAAGGTATAATCAGGGAAACTTTTAAAAAATGTAAAACAGGGTTTTTCACCTGTCAAAATGTGTTATTTTGATATATCGGTACAGCAGGTTCTAGAATACTGCAGTCAGGCTACACAGAGGAGCCCTGAAGCCTTGTCTTCTCTGTCACTGTAGTGGATGCCATACTCAGCGCTACAGTCCAAAAATGACTTTTAACTTTCCATGCCATGGGTGTATTTCTGCGCCATATACTGTGACCTTAATAAGTTAAATATGCCAACTAATGGTAAGGCAATTTCAACATGTATTAAGGGGGAACACAGGCCCTTTATTCATGGTTCACAGGGCTAAAGTGCATAGAGTTCAAAATCCACTAAACCAGAAAAGGCAAACATTGGATGGGTATCACACAGCACATGGTCATTTCCTACAGTAGTAGCATTGTGTAGTGATGTTATGACAAAAAAACGGTACAAATAAACATACACGACTATTGTAGAAGGTGACTTTATTGTTGCCAGTATTTCATTCTAAAAAAACAAGGCTTGCTTTATACAGCTATACAAACTTTTACATTATAGTCTAATAAACCATTAGTGCAGAAAGTGGTACTGTTTACAAAGATGAATTTGAAAAACATGAAGGGAAACTAATGATTGCCAGGAGAAAAAATACCCTTGGCATTATATGTGTTTACAGTTTTGTTTTACTTTTGGGACATGTCATTTCCTAAACCATCTTGCAATGAATGTATGTTGTTTTCCTTCTATAAAATAAATTTTACTAGTGAGGAATCGTGTGACTTCCATCTGCAAGCTGCACAAAAGTACATGAAAGGCTGACTTTCAGGATAACATAAAGAAGTGAGCAATACAACTATAAAGTCAATATTAGAATATACTTTCTTTTTTTATAATACTTTCTCTCATCTGTTTCTTCTTTGATCTCCCTCTTTCTCTGTCATTCCATCTCTTATTCTGTTATCTTCAAATATATCAGTTTTTCTCTTGAACTCTTTGCTCATTTGAGGTGGATTTTTACCAGACGTTGCAGATCAGCACAGCACACTCTGCAGCACAACGCCTTGGGTCGATAGTCAATACATAGTGGTGATACAAATATACAAAGCTTGTCCCAACAGTGAATTTAACTTAGGCCTGGTTGAAGTATACCCATTATCAAAGGTGTATTGAACAGCGGAAGTAGATGTGGGCAAGCTGGAAGGTTAACATGGAGAACGAAGCCAGAGCCTAGCTAAAGACCTGGCTTGGCTCAAAGAACCGATGCACAAGCTGAACCTTGAAAATATTAGGCACGAAAACCGTGCAATAAACATCATTTAAAAAACATGGTGAAGATGCGGAACTGTTTCTCCTTAGCACATCAAATCATGACACACACTTACTAAACGTGAACTTTGAAACAGTGATACTCGCCAATCGGTGACAATGCCACTAGTGAAATTAGAGGGGAATCAGCTGTGAAGTGCATCTTTTATATGGCCTACATTCTTATTGCAAATGGAGCAACCTTAGCCTATTAAATAAATTACAAGAGATTTTTGTGCAGGCACATCCTGAACTCACGTTTTTGAAGAAGCTCCGATATTTGATAATTAAGAAAAAGGAGGTTTAATTAAATAAAACAAATGCCTAGGATCACATATTTATGTTTTGTGCAGAAGCTGGGATTGGTCTGGGTTATGTGGCTTACTTTTTGCAATTCAGCCACTAAATGGGTATCTTTTTCTTGCTCCTTTTTACATTTAGGGGCTAATTACGATGTCGATCAGAGTTGCCTCCGACCGACACCGTCTCAGACTCGGGAGAGTCCGATCTCTGGTCGGCCGTTACGTCTGCCTGATTAAGATGCGACGAACAGTGTTCGGGCGCATACTAGGGTGACCAACCGTCCGTAAATTTCACGGACAGTCCGTAAATTGGACCTCACGTCCGTTGTCCGTGAAGATCCTTTTTACGGACGCCTTTTGTCCGTAATGTTAGGCATCACAGAGAACAGATCTGTTCCCCTGCGAGGGGCCTCAGCTCCCTGATGGGGCCGCCTCGCACTCCTCTGAGTGCAAGAGCAGCCCCACACCGCCCATTGTCATTCTGTGTGGGGCTGATTGCCACATACAAAATGACAATGGGTCAGTCTGGGCTGGCACAGCATCTGGTGGCCTCCTCCTGCCTCGGTCCAGGCAGAGCATTCTGTCACATGGAGGTGCAAAACGCCCATGCTGCTGCTACGGGAGAATCCAGTTAATCGAAGGAAGGCAGTGAAAGAAGTTCAAAGGACAGGATTATAGTTATAGTATAGCAGCCATGGTTGCTGATTTTTTATTTTATGCAACTAACAACCATTGACAAAGCCAATAGTTCTGGCTTGTTGTAGGTGTAACGTTACTTGTTCTAAGTGTAACTTTACTTGTTGTATTATATATCTGGATGCAATGACACCAGCAACAAAAATACCAGTCGGGAGGCACATTATATTAAGCACAGATTTTTAGCTTATGTGTTTTAAGCCACGCATTTTATTACATTAAATATCCTTTTGGAGAGACCCCCTAGTTTTTACATCCCACTTAAAGCTCTGGAAACACCATGTCACAGTCGCCCCACGTCCAGGCACTGTGCATCATGCATGACTTACACTTTTTTCAGATTGCCTAAGTGCAGGGACATAGTGAACCCTGCCCCACCCCACCCCACCCCTTGCTTTAGGAACTACAGCGAGGGTGGAGTTCTTGATGGGTCTCATAATTAATGTGAAAAGGTGAATGAGTAAGTGAAGGGAAGGGTGGATGGATGGCTTGATAGATGAGTGAAATGATGGATTGATGGATGAGTGAAAGGGTGGATGACGGGTGAGAGAATGGGTGGATGGATGAGTGAAATGATGGATGGATTGATGAATTGATAAGTGAAAGGGTGGATTGCTGAATTGATAAGTGAAAGGGTGAACGAATGGACGAATGAGTGAAAGGGTGGATGTAAGGCTGGATGAGTGAGTGAAAGGGCGGGTAGATGGACAAAAGGATGGATAGATGAGTGAAGGAGTGAAAGGGTGGATAGATGAGAGAAAAGATGAATGGATGAGTGAAAGGATGGATGAATGATAGGTTCAATGGATGGATTCATGAGTGGATGAGTAGATGGATGGGTGGGTGGATGGAAGGATGGATGGCTAAGTGAAAGGGGAATTGAAAGTGAAAGGGGGATGGGTAAATGGATGGATGGCTGAACGGGGGAATGGGTAGAAGGATGAGTGACTGGATGGATGAATGAGTAAGTGAAAGGATGGCTGGATAGGTAAATGGCTGGATGAATGAGTGAATGGATGGATGTGTGGAAGAGTGGATGGATGAGTGTACGGATGGATAGGGTGAAAGGGTGGATGATGGATGAGTAAAAGGGTGGATTGAGGGATGGATGAGTGAAATGATGGATGGAAGGATACGTGATGGATAGGTTTGTAAATGGTTGAATATGGACATGGATGGGAACAGATGGAAGAACAGAATGAATGGTGAAAGACTGAATGATGGATGAAAGTATGATTACACATTGTAAGCCCCATTATCTTATGCAACATTTCCTATTAATTGACTTTCACATTTATATGAGTGATTGTCTCTATATAATATGTATGTGTTGTAACGCATGCCAACACTCTGCCCCACATACTTGGGATGAGTAGCACTATTGAACAAATTAAATACACATGAGAGAGGCTCTATGTGAAGATGAGGGGCGCCATTGGAGGGTGGTATCAAGGCCGGACTGGCCGGACCGGGCATCAGGTGTTTTCTCTGGGAGCTGGAAAGGTGGGGGTGGTTTTGTTACCACAAAAAGACCTGCACATTTGCTTAAAGCTGCGCGCACACTGACAAACCATGAAGTACCCAATTGTCTCAACCTAATATAAACTTATTTTCACTTGTACTTTAGTAGTTGTCTATTTACTTACTTATATACTATTGCGCAACTTTCTCTGATGTGTCTGTAAAACGTACCTTTTGTCCTGAATTTTGACCTCCTGTCCTGAATTTTTGTCCTGAATTTTGACCCCTTGTCCTGAATTTTTACACTCACTGTCCTGAATTTGCACCCATGTCAGTTGGTCACCCTAGCGCATACACACACATTACCAAATTACTATTTAAGTTTGTGATAGAATACCGATCTGGTAATTGGAATGGGCATGTTTAAAGAATTTTAGTCCCAAAACATAATCTTTTACCAACTATTGAAAGAGAATATTGGAAAAAGATTTTTTTTTAAAGTCGAAAGTGATCATTTGGACCACTGCCTCCTCTTCAAAAAATGTAATAAAACTTTTTTTTTTGTGAAAATGGGTCTCAATCAAACAAAAAAGTAATTCTTAATTTCAAAACAATCACAGACATGGTGGCCTGCTGATGTCAGCAGGACACCATCCCAGTGATGGCTGCAATTCCTAGAAGGTCTCAATTTGCAACCTACCTCAATATTCATGAGATAGGTCGAATTGCAACCCATTAGAAATTGGGAATTTGCAAACCAACCTGTTAGTACGCACCTTAGTTCACAAATAACCACACTGGTTGCAAATTGCGACCAGTATTTGGTGACCAGTGCTTTGTATATCCAGCCTGTACTACCCTACATGCACCTGTGGTGTCCTCCCCAGTAGACTTCTACACTCTACAGCAGAAAGTGTTGGGAATTACACTATTCATCAGTTTATTTCAAACTGTGTGTTAAAAAAGCACTTTTTTTGTAAAAATGTTTCAATAATAGTATCAAACAAAATTTCAAATTTTTGAAGGGTTATGCATTTTGTAAGGTAAAATGACTCTAATCTGTCCATTCTCCTCTATGATACTTCGGTCCAGGTTTACTAAACTCTCAGGCAGCGAAGCACAGCACAGTGCAGCAGGCAAAATACTGTCCTGAGCTACATGAGGAGAGAACAGAAGAGCTCCCATATGGAAACATGGCACTCTCCTCCCCTCTCCCTAGCGCTGGCACTCAATCAAACAGCTGTGCACCATGCACACATCTTTGCACCATAGTGCAAGTGTGTCTCTGTGAGTCTGGCATAGGTTTTTCACTGGAATGTTACACTTCCCATACAATATACTATGCTTAGACTAACTTTAAATATTTTCCCACTTTGAATGTGTGCTATACAGAGCAGCACCCATGCAAAGTCAGAAAAGAAAGGAGAAAAAAAAGCATTTCTCCATGATAGGGCCTATTTAAAAATGGAAGCTATTTTTTTACACAAAACTCTGTCTGCTTTCTTTAATCAATAGGATATTGCGTCAAAACCTTGGGTGGTTGCATGGAAATGATCATGCACTCACTACCTGTGGAACACCCACTTGGTGCTAAGTAATGTACTGCTTTGGATTACTTTCAAGTGATTTTCCAGAACAAAAATCATTTTGTGATGGAAAGTAAATAGGGAAAAAAAAGATTTTGCTGTGAACTGGACCCTTGTGGCATGAAAATATTGCGCTAAATTTGAGTAAATATACCCCTTCATGTTAAAAATTCATACCTTTGCTAGTAATTAGATACAAAAGTGAGAATACTGGTTAGGATTGTAAATTTTTTGATTTTATGTAGGCAACAATCTAAATGGAGGTGAAGCTGCACACCCCACCCGACACAATATTTTTCATTAGAATTTCTTTTTCAGAAAAGTCTGTGGAGCTGAAGCATGCAGAACAAATGTTTCAAAAATGGTTTAATTGGTGAACCTTTTAGGGTTTCTGCATTGTGGAAAGGAACATGTGAATACCTTCTAAATGAGGTGGAGAACACAATATTTGACTAAACATGTTCTTTTTTCCGAGTGAGAGCAGAAGCTCAGGAGCTCAGGAGTACATCAAATGTCTGCGGGGCTCAATCAGCGATGGACATTTGCCAGATGATCATGTTGTTTACCTCTGTAAGGGCGCCTTTTATATTTTGCATGCATGCCTTCCATAAAAAACATATATTTGCTGTTGGTTTACTTTAGAGTGTTTGGCAGTTCGAGCTTAGTTAGTCTATATTACCCCTATTTAAAAAAATATAATGTTAGAATCTAAAATATTAGAAGTTTGCTGTTGGTCAATGCCCATGGATATCTAAGGCATGTGTATCGTCTGTCTCATCAAATATACTTAGTTCTAATTATGATGTCAGGCGGATCACCACCGACAGGCCATCAGAGGTGGTCCGTCCGACATCTGAGGTAGTGGTCCTACCTCAGGATTAGGATATCAGGGTTGGAGAGCATTGGGCGGGGGGAAAGACGACTGCCTCTGACTGACTGAAGGAGCATGTCGGCAGTGGTCAGAGCCTAATCCCTGCAAAAGAGGCACTGCCATAGGGATTAGGAAGTCAGTTTACAACTGCCTTTTCATAGTGGCTTGATCGGCATGAAAAGCCTGTTGGAGAGTGACTTTGGGGGCCCCCAGCAGTGACCCAATCATCCATGGGCCTCTGCTATATGGCCCTTGGGGCGCATGTGGTGCCCCCCAAAACATCCCTGCATCCTGAACCAGGCACCACATGGTGCCTGGCACAGGGTGCATTGATGTTTAAAAAACGCCATATGTGCTGGTGTCCTTCTCCGGCCTGCAGCACAAGCCGCAATAGAAAATGGCATGTTTACGACTGCCTGCAAGGTAGTCGTATCGTAATTGGACTGTCGGAGTATCGACCCCTATCGTAATGAGGCCCTAAAAGAGTTGAGAAGGCATATCTGAGTAATCTGTAAATCTAACTGAAAATAAAAATGAACTGAAAAACAAAAAAGGTTTTGCATAATACTGGTGGATTGAAACACATTTGACGCATTCATGACAGAATTTTCCTTATAGGGTCTCTGCTTTTCCTTACCTATTCACAGTAAGAATGCTCTTGGAATTTGACATTGTCTGGCTCAATTGTGAATAATGTATTCTCATATTTTTCTGTTGATTTCTACACAGAAAGTCATGGATCACTTGAGTGCAGACATAAATTACTCATGGTATTGTGGGTTTTGTATGATTGCATTTTGATGTACCATGGAAAATTGTTATAATCAGTGTATTTGAATGCTTGTTTTATCATATATGTATAGACCTATCTTTGCAAACATACCATCAAACATTGATCCAGAATCTGTAGTTATACCCCCAGTTCACCCAAGAGCAATGTGCCTAAGAGAACAAACTTGAACATGGACATTCTCAATATCTAGGGTCACCAAATGATGACTACATTTTACAAAATGGAAACACTTGTGGAAATCTATGATTTGTATAATTTAGCTGAATAGTCATGGTCATTTTATATGAATTAAAAAAATTGAAAAACTACTCCAAAATTAGGCCAATGGGCTTTACTTAAAGTTTGACAGAGAGGGACACCTGCCAAAAAATTGTGGATGCCTGTCCATCATATTTAGAGTGCCATTATTTAATTTATTTTATTTTATTTATTTATAAAGTTTTATATAGCGCAAACTTGACCCTAGAGGGCATCGGAGCGCTTTACAGATTAGTTAAATATTGTCATCATTGCACTTTTAATACAGTAGAAATGACACATTTATCCGAAATTAGATAAAACCATTTTTCTAGTACAAGGCTGCTCTGAGTCCTGATTCCTACAAAAGCATTCAGTTAGACAAGCATGAATTTTCTAGCTTGTGATGTTGCTTCACCTCTTGAGTGTTTTTGCTGCCTTGCCATGGACCCACATGCTGTATATGAATGATTCAAAATGTTCAGTCTCAGAAACCTATAACATGGTCAGGCAGGAGGTAGCTGTTGAAAAGGTCTCCATGGTGTACTTTTTTTGCCTATGCTGCATAGCTTCTAATTCCATGGGTAAGTGCTCAGGATGGAAAAACTAGCAATTCTTACCCTACTAAGTCACCCCTTTCACAGGAAGCTTTATGTTTCATCCCAGTCCTCAATACACCAACCTAAATGGCAGGTTCCATTTTTTATTCACCACTGGCCTGTCTCACAGCTCTTTGACTTCCAAGAAAGCTCATAGGTTCCAGGTCCCTCCAGTTAGTGCTCAAACAGGGTCCAGTACAGTCAATTTTATGCCAAGACAGGAGACTAGCATTATGCACAAATCCTTTCCTCACTCTTTATGAGCAGCATCTTTACAAAACAGAATGTCATCAAAACAACACAATGTAATTTAGAAATTTCAGCCCCCAAAATACTCCATGTCCTCCATCTTCTTTCTCCTGTGTTTGCTGCTTCCGATTAGATAAGTATAAGGAGCTTTGCTTAAAGTCTTTTCGGGTTGATTATATGTTGATGCCTGTATGAGTTCTGTATGGGTATCTTTTGGGAAGAAGATTGTATTCATTGAAGAGTTTTTTATTTGAAGAAATGTCTATATTAGTGCATTAAACAGTATTGTTATGTAGGTTAATGTTATTCGAAAGTACTAAACAATTTATTATTTTCCACATTGTTTTTCCTAGAGTACCAATATAGTAATAAGGGTTTTTCACTTACTTGTTAATCTTGTATGAGCTTTTGCCATGCGCTGAGCTGCGAGTCAGCTGGAATGCAGAGAAATGTTGATCGTGCGAGGGAGAGAGGACTGTTCTCAGCATGCATGAGGCTGTGATTGCAGGTGCAAGCTCCATGATCGGGCATTGCGTCAGACGACTTAATTATTGTCACTGCGCTACGTTGATGGCATGTAGAGTGTTGTCAGAAGGAAGTTGGGCATTTATTGACATCATTGTTGTGTATTGCTTGATTACCATGTTGTTTTCTTTTAATGTATGTGTGCAGCGTGACATGGAATCCCTGTGGGTTCTGGACAGTTTCCAGTCCAGAACGTCAGATGCTGACTGATGTCCTGGAAGGGAGACTGTGTAGCCTGGCGCTCGCCTGTTCTTGTACCTTTGGAATAAATCCTTGGAATTACATTTGCTTCCGCATCATCTTTACAATTGGCAACGATATGGACTAAACCCACGAAGATCTTGTCATTATTTTCGTCTCAAAGGAAAAGAAAAGAGGAGAGGAAATTCAACAAGGTTTCATCGAGGAACATATCGGTTCATTTTGAGGGGTTTTGATGGGGAACAACCTTTACAACGCAACTTTTACAACGCACTACACTTACAACGCATTTTTTACAACGCAAAATCCACTACAACGCATTCCATTACATCGCATGACACTAAAACGCATTTTTAAAAACTACCTTTACAACGCATTCCATTACATCGCATACTACCTTTACAACGCATACCATTACAACGCATAATATTACACTACACTATCCAACACTTACCCTACTGTTGCACCCCCTGGAGTTAGAATAGTAATTTTTACCCCTATACTATCCAACACTTACCCTACTGTTGCACCCCCTGGAGTTAGAATAGTAATTTTTACCCCTATACTATCCAACACTTTCCCTACTGTTGCACCCCCTGGAGTTAGATTAGTAATTTTTACCCCTATACTATCCAACACTTACCCTACTGTTGCACCCCCTGGAGTTAGAATAGTAATTTTTACCCCTATACTATCCAACACTTTCCCTACTGTTGCACCCCCTGGAGTTAGAATAGTAATTTTTACCCCTATACTATCCAACACTTTCCCTACTGTTGCACCCCCTGGAGTTAGAATAGTAATTTTTACCCCTATACTATCCAACACTTTCCCTACTGTTGCACCCCCTGGAGTTAGAATAGTAATTTTTTCCCCTATACTATCCAACACTTTCCCTACTGTTGCACCCCCTGGAGTTAGAATAGTAATTTTTACCCCTATACTATCCAACACTTACCCTACTGTTGCACCCCCTGGAGTTAGAAAAGTAATTTTTACCCCTATACTATCCAACACTTTCCCTACTGTTGCACCCCCTGGAGTTAGAATAGTAATTTTTACCCCTATACTATCTAATACTTACCTTAAATGCAATTTAATATTATGCGTTGTAATGGTATGCGTTGTAAAGGTAGTATGCGTTGTAATGGAATGCGTTGTAAAGGTAGTTTTTAAAAATGCGTTGTAGTGTCATGCTATGTAATGGAATGCATTGTAATGGATTTTGCGTTGTAAAAAATGCGTTGTAAGTGCATGCGTTGTAAAAGTGTGCGTTGTAACGACATACATCCGGTTTTGATATCATCTATCCCTCTGTGACTTTTATCTAACTCTGCTGCGAAGTGCTGATTGTATTGGATGTAAGATTAATTACTTACGTAGTAGTGTGGACTGTTGGGGCTATCGGCTGCATCTTTTGGCCGGCAGCAACGTTCTCCACCAGCGCGGACCCTGCTCGCTCTGTCATAGGCAGACGAACGCGGGAGCATGCGCATTCCAACAGCACCACCGGTGCGCAAGGTCATGTAACGCAACCTCGCGTAATGTAGCGGCCATTTTGGGGGAATCGCGATCGCAAGAGGAGGAAGGTTAGATTCCTACAGCAGCAGTTTGAAAACATAAGGAGGAAAAAAAATAATAATAATAAAAAACAATAATAAATAATAGTTAATATACAATTTAAATCGGAAACTCATGCATGGATGATGTCGAGAGGCAAGAATTAAAAGAAAAGAACAGGTGAGAGAGTCGGGGGAGATATTTAATTATTAAAACAAATGAAAATATATAAATAGACATAAAGAAGGGATATACAACTGGAACAATCCTTTGTAAATTTTGCAAGTCACCTTTTGCAATAGAATTTTGATCTTTAAAAGTTCTTAATGCATATTTTCCAATTCTGAATTATTGGGAACTGTTTATGGATCAAGGAGACCAGGCACCCCAAACAGAGGTATAAACAATGGCTCAACAAAGTTTCTCCATTAGCCCCCCCACATGCGTTTTGGGTGAATGGACCACAACCCACTATAAAGTGGGTGGAATGGAAAGAATATTTTGTGAATTATATTGAAGCCATTGATGAGGAGGGTAAGATGAAACCGGACCAAAAGAAAAGATTGCTACTTCACTCCTTAGGTCCTGTGGTTAAAAACATATTCACGAATGCAGAAAGTCACTGGTAGCGATGTGAATGTGTTTGAGGCGGCACTAAAAGATCTTGACAGATATTTCGCTCCGAAGGTGTGTATCGGCATAGTAAGACATAGATTCTTCCAAAGGAAGCAAAATAAGGAGGAACCTGTGGATAAGTGGCTAGATGACCTCAAGAGACTAGCAATAGATTGCAATTTTGGTAATCTTCACGACGACCTCATTAGGGACCAACTGGTCATGCACAACCACAATTCTTCATTACAAGACAGATTGTGGGTCAACGGGGATGCACCCTTAGACGATGTGTTGGCCATAGTAAGGAAATCAGAGATGTCAGAAAGATGCACCACTGTGGTTAAAGAGTTGGGAAAAGATCCTAGTGGTGTTTTTAAATTACAGAATGCAAATAAGAATCTAGGACAACGTTGGCCTATTCAAGCTCAGAAGTCTGCATAGAAAGAATGGAGACAAGATGAGAGGAGATGTTACCGCTGCGATAGCAAGGAACATTTAGCGTTTAGTAAATATTGCCCAGCGTTAAAGAAGAAATGCGGCATTTGTGGGTTGATTTTAGCAAAATGTGCCGTAGAAGAAGTAATGTCAAATATGTGTGGGAAGGTGAAGAGGACAAGGAAGTTAGAGTGGACAGTGAAGACAGTTGTGTTAAAAGTTTACAAGGGAACTATGTCATAAATGTCTCGGATGAATCAGTCAAAGGGAAGCCTATATGTGAAGTGTCTTTGGGGGGTGTCAGGATTAACATATATGCGGATTCTGGATCACCTTACACTATTGTAAATGAGGCGGTCTGGAAAGAAAAGTTTATAGGTAAAATGGGGAAGGATTTATATCCTACGGATGTGAACCCGGTAAGTTTTACGGGGGAAAAAATTAACATGCTAGGTTTCATATGGCTTACATTCCTGTTCAAAGGAAGATCAGCAAGAGGTAAATTATACGTGGCAGAACATGGACCATCAGCTTTAGGATGGTTTGATCAAAAGAGTTTACACATTGTTTTAGACCCAAATAGTGAGGAAAAAGTTTTGATAATGGACGAAACCTGCAAAATGGGGGATTCGTTGGCTAAAAAATTTCCAGGTGTATTTGGGAAGAAATTAGGGGCACTCAAAGGGTTTGAACATAAAATAGTGCTTAAAGAAGCAGCTGAACCTAAAGTTCATAAGGTAAGACCAATCCCCATTCTGATAAGGGATGAGGTCAATAAAGAGTTACAAGATTTGTTAGCTAAGGGCGTAATTGAGGAGGTGGAAAGCTCGGAATAGATTTCTCCAGTTGTCGTTGCGCGGAAGGGCAATGGAAAAATGTGTCTGTGCATTGACTTACGCCACCTAAACAATAACATCGTTATAGAGAAATTTCCTCTGCCCAAAATTAATGGTTTCCTCACTCGGAGGGGCTAGCTGGTCTTCAATCATTGACCTATCGGCAGCCTATCATCAAGTTATTTTGGCACCAGAATCAAGGAAGCTCACTGTATTTATTACACCTTTTGGGTGTTATCAGTTTAAACGTATGCCATTTGGCCTCGCCTCAGCCGCGGCGGTTTTCCAGCGACTGATGCACAAACTCTTTGGTGGAATAAAAGGTGTGAGTTTCTTTCAAGATGATATTCTGGTAGCTGCTGCAAACAAAAAGAGCAAGATGAATTGCTTAATAAGGTCTTGGGAATTTTACAGAATGCGGGTTTAAGTGTAGAGCTCAGCAAGTGTAAATTTGGTGAGAGAGAGGTATCTTGCTTAGGACACACTATTAGTGGCGAGGGTGTGAAACCAAAACCTTCACTTATTAATGCAATTATGAGATCGCCAGCTCCTTGAACTAAGGAGGAAGTTAGATAATTTTTGGGAATGAGTGAATATTGCTAAAAATGTATACCTAATTTTGCTAGCATGTTATACAACATCTGCTCACTTTTGAAAAAAAATGTAAAGTTTGAATGGACAAAGGACTGTGAAAAAGAGTTTTCGATGATTAAAACATATTTGGATAATGTGAATGCCTTAAATTGTTTTGATCCAAATTTAGAGAGTTTTTTGACCACGGATGCAAGCGATAAATGATTGGGAGCAGTCTTGTCGCAGAAGGAAAATAATGGTCATGAAAAAATTATTCTGTTCGCTTCAAGAGCTTTATCTCCTGCGGAGACCAGATATCCCATCATTGAAAGGGAAGCATTAGCCTGTGCTTGGGCGTTAGAACATTTTAGAGCTTTTGTGTGGGGCAAGCCAGTTATCATCCGCACTGACCATCGACCTTTGGTTAAGATTTTGACTAGTGAGGGTAGTGTGTGAGCTTCTGCTAGACTGGCAAGAATATCCATGAGGATGAAAGAGTACATTTATAGAATCATTTATGTACCTGGAAAGGACAATATAGTTGTGGATTGTCTCTTCAGACTACCTGCACCTCTAGAGAAGTGTGAGGATGATCCTTGGGGTAATTTTAGCATTGCCCTTATTCAAGATTCTGGCACCCCAGTCATTACTAAAACTGAATGGGTGGATGAACAATCTAAGGATGAGATTTTACAAGCGGTTTCTAACCATATTTGTAAAGGGTGGCCAAAGAAACATAATATCAGTTTGGAAGAAAAAGCATTTTGGGATGTGAGAACAGAATTATCTTTGGATAAAGATTTACTACTTAGAGGTGATAGAATAATTCAACCTAGAAGTTTGCGTAAGAGAATTTTAGAGTTGTGTCACGAAGGACATTTTGGGGTAGTCAGGACCAAGCTTGTTGTTAAGGGCATGTTCTGGTGGCCGGGAGTTGACATGGAGGTGGAGAAGTTTGTTAGAGGTTGCCCAATTTGTTCCTCGGCGGACAAATCATTAAAGACTTTGAGACCCCCAATGAGTGAAGGGTTGATTCCCAGTCTTCCTTGGGAAGTGATTGCAATTGATATTTTTGGACCGGTAGGTGAGTTGAGGGAGTATGGCATTGTTGCGGTTGATTTATTCACCAAATGGCCTGTGGTCAGGATTGTAGACAAAGTAGATACACACACTGTTTTAAAGTTTTTAGATAAAATATTTGTTTTAGAAGGGTTACCTGTGTGTGTATTAAGTGACAATGGGGTACAATTTACCTCCAATACAGCAAAAGAATATTTCCAGAAGTGTGGCATCCAACATAAGACAACTTCAAATTATAATCCTAGTGGCAATGGTACAGGTGAACGCTTTAACCGTGTACTCAAGGGTGTAATCCAATTTGCAATGAGTAAGCATTTAGACTGGAAGTTGGAATTACAAAAAGCCGTTTGGG
The DNA here is from genome assembly GCF_964204655.1 of Triturus cristatus. Taxonomy (NCBI): domain Eukaryota; kingdom Metazoa; phylum Chordata; class Amphibia; order Caudata; family Salamandridae; genus Triturus; species Triturus cristatus. Next base: position 1,336,580,624 of record NC_140591.1, read on the forward strand.
CTTATAGGGTAACAAAGCATTCTACAACAGGTTTGTCACCTTTTGTTATGATGAGGGGTAGAAGGCCTAGATGTAAGTTCTGTCCTAACTGGATAATGAGAGGCGGGATTGAACAATGGTCACAAGAAGAAGTAAAGAATAATTTAGAAATAGCACATGGTAAGAGTAAGGAATACTATGATGCACATCATGGCTCTAAGGATGTAACTGTAAGGGTAGGTGACTGGGTCAAAATTAAAAGACCCAATAATGTTCCTAAAGGATTGAAGCATCACAACAGGTGGTGGAAGTTCTCTGTAATGCTGTTAGACTTAGAGATGGAAGGGTTTGGAACCTGAAAAATGTTGCACTTGATTTGGATCAGATGCATTGTGAGAGTACACCCAATTCTGAGTATACATCTAATTTTGAATGGGTGGAAGATTATTTTGATTGCAGTAAAATTCAAGCTGATTTGGGTTGTGAAGATAGTGTTGCAAAAGAGATTGAGAAACAGAATGGGGCATCCAAGGATGTCCAAGTCACCACGGAGATTGGTGAAAAGAATTCCACTCCTCCGGAATTCTTCCCCACCTTGAGGATGGGGGAGGTGGTTCCCGGTAGTTCTAGTATTAATACGGAGTTGGTAAAGGAAGGTGGGGACATAAGTGTGGACAGTGGTAAAAGGAAGAGAGTTCTACCTGCATGGCTTAAGGAATATGTCAAGTAGTATGTTGTTGAATATACTCACATTTTTGTTTGTAATGGTTATCAATATGTTCTCCTTTCTTCCCTAAAAAGTTCTTCCTTCCATTTTTCTTATTTCCTTTTTATGGTTGCCACCCCCTTTTGTACCGCTTTGTTCGCCATAAGTTGGCAGGGTATGCTCAGACGTGAGTCCCTTGCTCACTTTGCCCTGGATTCAAGCAAGCCTGGCTGAAGACGGCTGAAATGCCAGAAACCGGTCCTAGGAAGCTTGTTTCCGGTCCAGGGAAGGCATGGCTTGGCAGTTCGGGCTGGACTGTTCCCATGAGGCACAGGGTCAGACTGATTTGCATATGGCCATGTCTGAACTGGGGTGGCAGAGTTGGCTAAAGAATGGTGATGGATCACACCCAGATCTGTTGACTGGGTGTGAGTGTTTGATTGGTTCTGATGCTCCGTCCATCACCACCCCCTTTTGTACCGCTTTGTTCGCCATTAGTTGGCAGGGTATGCTCAGACATGAGTCCCTTGCTCACTTTGCCACTTGATTCAAGCAAGCCTGGCTGAAGACGGCTGAAATGCCAGAAACCGGTCCTAGGAAGCTTGTTTCCGGTCCAGAGAAGGCATGGCTTGGCAGTTCGGTCTGGACTGTTCCCATGAGGCACAGGGTCAGACTGATTTGCATATGGCCATGTCTGACCTGGGGTGGCAGAGTAGGCTAAAGAATGGTGATGGATCATACCCATATCTGTTGACTGGGTGTGAGTGTTTGATTGGTTCTGATGCTCCGTCCATCACCACCCCCTTTTGTACCGCTTTGTTCGCCATAAGTTGGCAGGGTATGCTCAGACGTGAGTCCCTTGCTCACTTTGCCACTGGATTCAAGCAAGCCTGGCTGAAGACGGCTGAAATGCCAGAAACCGTTGCTAGGAAGCTTGTTTCCGGTCCAGGGAAGGCATGGCTTGGCAGTTCGGGCTGGACTGTTCCCATGAGGCACAGGGTTAGACTGATTTGTATATGGCCATGTCTGAACTGGGGTGGCAGAGTGGGCTAAAGAATAGTGATGGATCAAACCCAGATCTGTTGACTGGGTTTGAGTGTTTGACTGGTTCTGATGCTCCGTCCATCACCACCCCCTTTTGTACTGCCATGTAAGTTCCTTTAGTTTTATTTTATTTTATTTTTACAAGGGAGGGGGATGTGTTGTGTATTGCTTTATCACCATGTTGTTTTCTTTTAAGATATGTGTGGAGCGTGACATGGAATCCCTGTGGGTTCTGGACAGTTTCCAGTCCAGAACGTCAGATGCTGACTGATGTCCTGGATGGGAGACTGTGTAGCCTGGCGCTCGCCTGTTCTTGTACCTTTTGAATAAATCCTTGGAATTACAATTGCTTCCGCATCATCTTTACAATCATGACCTATTTCTAATGGAAATAGGCATTCAAAGCCATTTCTATGGCAACGTAAAGCCTGGTAGGAGCGTTTGTTGCTGGAAATGGTTGGATAGTGCATTGTTTTGATGAGGGAGAGCTTAATTATTTTTAAAAAGTGCAAATACTTGTAATTAATTGAAAATACATAGAGAGATTTGTAAGATTTATTAATAATAAAGAGGGTGGGGTGAAGAAAATGAGAGTTTATAACTGTAAGTTGAAGAAAAAAGCCAATATGATAGGCAGCTGTACAGGAACCTGTTAGACAGGTTTGGGGCAAAAAGAAATAGGTGGAATGTGGTTGAGGAGGAATATTTTTCCACAATAAATGAGGAAGATCTAAATACAGGTCCTAGTGGCTCACAGAAACAGGTGTCTGAAGCAGCACAAAGCAGGTGAGTTTTGCACTGATAAAGCAATAAATCACAAAGAGTAGTTGGAGATGCTGAGAGAAAGATCTAGATTAGTATATTTTAGATTTAGAATATAAGGATAGATTGGAGGGGGCCTAGCCTAGCAACATGGCCATGTAGATGCGTCTGTCAGTGCTCCCGCCGACTACCTCTGCATCCGACATTATCCTGAGGCTCCCAAAAGTGGCACTATCCCAGAATGAAGGGAATATAGTCTGGAACCGGTTGGGGCTTGTCTAGGCTCGAGAGTGGGATGGACGGTAGCCCTAACAGTATACCGGGCACCAGAATAGCTGAGGCCTGGTGAAGTGGCTGTTCCCTTTTGGTGGCTGTGAGGAAGATGGCAGGTAACCTGCAATTCTCTCGTCTGGAGTCCTGATGCTGCCGGATGTTTGGTAGTGACAGGGAATCCAGTGATCGACATAGAGGCTGGCATAGCGGAGGGCTGACCGGTAAGTTCCTGCCACACTGACGATCCCAAGAATGACTTCGGAGAAGGCCCCAAACCTGAGTAGGCCAGAACACCCGGTTGGTCTGCTCCCGCGAGTGAACCTGTCTTGTTGCATTCCTGAAGATGGCTAGTGGCGAATGATTGCTGGGATGGGCTACAGCCATGTGGTCCTTGAAAGTGGATTCCAAAACAAGAAGGATCTGGCTGGACAATCTGTCCTAGTGGGTCTGGAGGTGTGAAGACCGTTGCTGGGCCACAGGAAGCTGCTGGGAAGGTTGCACACATATGAGAGGGAGAGCTCTTTGACCCCCTGGACAGAAGACCGGGGGTGGGGTGGCTTTGCACTGACCACAGGGAGAAACAGATGAGGCCGGAAGTAGCCCCGGACCGAGTCTGGTAAGCTGCACCCAGATTCCAAGGTGAGGACCGGTACGGCGAACGGCTGTGGCTGCCTGAGAGCCCACCTGCTGGAAGAGACAAATGGGAAGGGGGATTCTCCTGCAACATAAGCTTGAACCAGGACCCTGAGTCCAGTCCATGGAAAATATCTGGATCTGAAGGGAGGACCCCTAAATCTGTCTGAGTTTGTTCACCTCCCAGTAACTGATATGCTTGGGGTCTCTGCCCATGGCGATTGCCTGTGGTGGGGGGGCTCTTAAAAACATGGAGTAGCCCTACCAGACTTATACTGAGCTACAGCTGAGGCCTGTGGAGGGATCCTGAGACAGAGGATCCAAGGGGTTAAGATTTATTTGGGACGGTAGTTCTCCTCAGGCACAGTGGTGTGTTGGGCAATTGTCCAGTGAATCACACAAGATGGTGAAGGATGGAGAAGGACGGATGGTGCAACTCATTTTTTATTACTCACAGCCACTCACCCATGATCCTGGGCCACAAGAGAACATGCTGTGGGACAAAAGTATGGAAGTGATGGAGACTGGGGCGGCTTCCCCTTTTGTTGCAAGATGTACTGACAGTGATTCAGACAACACAAGACGACATGGTGCACAGGATAGACTCCGTGGCCATTGATGTCAATCTCCAAGAGGGTGACCACAATTGAACACACCATGGAAACGCACCATATAGAGGTCAGAACGCTCTGAGACTCAGTGCTGGCACTTAAAAAAACAAGTAGTGCAGCTTAACGACTGGAAGGAAGATCACGCTGGAATAACCTAAATTTTGTGGGTTTTCCGGAAAAGGTGGAGGGCCCACACTGGAGCTCTTCCTGGGGGACTGGATTGTGAAAGTGCTAGCCCCTAAGAGGTTGTTCAGATTTTCATATGTGGATATAGTGCACAGGGCCCTGGTTCCCCCTCCAAGGCCTGGGACACTGCCCAGGGCCATCATCGCCCAACTCTTCAACCATAGGTACCGCAACGCTATCCTACAGGCTACTGGCACCAAGGTTCCGCTGAGCTTCGAAGGTCATCTCATCGCAATATTCCCGGACAACACGCAATGCGTTCAAGATCTGTGGAAATCGTTCCTGGAAGTCAAGCACCAGCTTAGAGATCTCAACTTTAAATACAGCCTCCGCTTCCCGGACTAATTGCGCTTTGAACATAAAGGAAAGGCTTTGTTTTTTTCTTGGTGACGGAAGTCAGTGACTGGCTGGACTCTCAGGGACAATCGGATGCATGCCTGGTGCCCTCGACTGTGTCTTCTCACATGCCGAATCCTTCAGGCCACAAACAGGGGGAGAAAAGACAACAATGGCGGAGGCCTAAACAAGGTGGAGAGAGTCTGGGTCGAATGAGGTTAGAATGAAGTGCAGGGTGTGTTAATCTTGGACTTTACCTCTATATACACTATATGTGTCGACCAGGAGCCACCCCATAGGTTGGGCATAGTGTGTGGGGCTAGAGGCCTCGGTCTCGCACCTCACAGGTTGGTCAACCACTAGTGTAGCATTTGAATTATTTCGTAGAGTAAATATGGAGATATGGATGGTTGTTTTATTACATTTTGGGTTGGGGAGGGTAATGAGGCGGCAACCAAAATTCTTTGGTCTCTGTGTTTGGGAGACGTCTGGGTTGGGGAACCTGCCCAAGGGGAGGGGGGATGTTGGGGTTGTTCCAGATACATTAGTTCTGGCAAGGTTTGCTCTAATTCTATTATTCCTATGTCAAATGGTTCGAATAAAACTGCTGTGGGGCTCCATTTGAAAGATGTATAAACCGGAACCAGACTGGGCTGGTTCGCGGGTATGAGGATGGTGTTTGGCTCCATGACTCCCTCCATAACAAAAACAACCACATTGAATGTCAGGGGAATAGAACAATCAGACAGACGCGTTTTGGCCTAGCTGAGGCATGACGGGGGGCTATTGCATGTTTACAAGAGAGGCAGGCAGCTTTATGCCACCTCCTATTCAGGCTTTGCATGGGGGACGCCTATAAGGGTGGCGATGAGGCTTCCCTTAAAACATTTACATCACGCAACAGATCCGAAGGGGAGGTGTATTATCCTACATGGCATGCTACATGGTAGGGAACTATTTATTCTTAACATATATGCCGCCAATAATGACTGCTCCTCGTTCTTCCTAGAGCTGATGGCAGCTTTGGCACCCTATTTGGGTGCAGCTGCCATCCCGGCAGGCGACATGAACTGCGTGATGGATGAATCCCCCACCGGCAAATACTAAGCCCTGGATGACGGAAACATTGACAGATCTCTTACAGGGCTTGTGTTTGAGGGATATATGAAGGGATCGTAACCCAGACAAAAGAATGTTCTTGTGTCATACCCTAGCAACGGGGACTTTTAGATGGCTGGACTATTTCTTTCTCTCATCAGTTCTCACTTCAGAGGTGAACGGTATAACATATCTGCCTAGATATATCTCGGTTAAGTATGATGGGGCAACCCTCTGTCCCTCAGAAACTGGGTAGAGTTGATTGGTACTACAATGTGTCCTGTTGGGTTATTCAATTGCTCAGTCTAATGATAATAAATCAGAATCAATCACAACAATAATTCAGAGTAGAAGGATAAGTCAAAGGCACACCAAACAAAAAACACACCTAATATGCATTATATTTATATATCATTAAAATGTATGATGTTATATATGGCTGTTACACAATTAAATCACAGGACAGACAACATAAATCAAAGAACTGATATAACATAAAATGAGATATATTCAATACATATTTACAGAAACTACAGAATAAAAAATAGAATAACAAATGCAAATAGAATTACAGATAGAAACATCAAGACAAAAAGTGAAAATCTGTCCTATTCCAACATATGTAGTTCAACGTCCACCCTGTTTCGATATTGACACTGGCTTAGACGGTGAAGTGACTCAGAATGTGATATAATTAAGCATCGACGTTTCGGCCCAGGATGTATCTGTTATTATATGAACATCACGGAGGGTCTTCCTCAGGACTGATATGCTCCATGTAGACAACCTATGTAGGAGGGGGAGGTAATCTCGAGTGAGTATGATGTGTTTAAACGAATAGTGCTAAAAACACGAATGTAGAGGGGGGCCTATTAAGGCAACTCACCAAAGTGAAAGAATTCGCAAAAAAGTACTCCTCCTGGTCTGGATGGAGCACGCGAGTTTCAGTCCAGTTAAGTCCTTACTGGAAAGTCAAGTTCTAATTCTTATGTACTGAGAAGGTCATTCATGATTAAGTATCCTCTGTGTGCAAATCTAAAAGGATACATATGATTTTCGCAGTAGTTTAACCCACAAATATTTTAACCACAAAGTACTTAACCAAAATATATATATTTCTAATTTGTATTTTTGTATTTTTAACCCAGTTAGGCATGACCCTGTGTGGGTATACAACTCAACCATTTTGTAGATTCAATAAGAAAAGGATAAAGGGTCTGGGCTCAATTCATTAGCCTCGAGGTGACCTAGTAAAATAATAGGAACTAATCAGTAGAATGATCTAGTGATCCCACAACCAAACATGTGGGAGCGCAATGAGAGCTGACTCATCCTGCTGAAGACTTGCAGTGAATGCAAAAGACGAACCGACGAAGTACGCACTCCCGCAATTCAGCCATAAAAAAGCGAGAGTCAGCTGCTGCGTAAGCGTGCACATCTCCAAGGAATCCTAAGAATGCATGACAGGTGACATTACATGGCAGTGCACCTGGATGGATACGAGCGTATGTTTGACTGGCAATTGAGTACGGAGCTCTACGTAATCCATGTAGATAAGGTTAATAATATTGATAATGGCAATGCCCTGAGAGCATAGTGTTTAGCCATTCATTCCATTCAACAAACTTTATTTCGGTCAATATAGACCATAAAAAGTAGATGATACAAATACATACATAGCTAAATTCGAGCAATATTAAAAATTCATCGAAGACAGATTATAAAAGATAGCCACAGTGCATTTTAAGTTAGTCAAGTATCATTACAGCAGCAGTTCAGAGAGTAAAAATAATTAAAAGCAAGTTAGAAAATGTTAAAAAGTTAAAATGAGACAAAGTACAAAGAGAAATAGGGTGAGTATCAGATCTCAGTATTCTATATGCCTCCGAACACTGCCTACATCCCAGATTTCTACAGAGTGGAACGAGCCAACGTCGTCTGGCTATTTTATAGCCAGGGCAAAAAAAAAGAACATGAATGTCAAACTCGTCTTGGCTAATGCAAGCAGAACACCCAAGGGAATGAGCTATTGACCATTTGTTTGTGAATGCATGAACCGGCAAGGTCCCTATTCTAAACTGGATATATAGCATCCTTGCCATGGAAGGTTGTATATCATCCAGAAAAGGCTCAAAGAGGTACTAAGCTTTACTATTAAGGAAGTCAGCAGTTAGGTACCCAAGTTTAGTGTTCCCCTGGATATCGGCTAGTCTGAGCGATCTATAGGCTCTTACTAGTTCTAGTCATGGATTTGTCGGGGACACTTCCTCAGGGTTCCACCATAGGTTAGGAATACCTAGTCCAAGACATGCATCTTTTATATATACAAACCATGGTACTTTTCCCGCCCCCGGGAGTCCCATAATCCCCTTGAGTTCAGACTGGTAGACTGCTAATTCAGGGGTCGCCCACAGTCTACGCCAAAAGGTCAACGGTCTAAGTCCAATCTCCTCCGCGATAGGTCTAATTCCTAAATCCAGGCATAGGGGGATGAGGGGAGTGCTTGGCGGTAGGTCCAAGAGCTGTCTCATAAATTAATTCTCTATTTTGGCCAATCCGCCAGAGGGACGGTGACCCCAAAGTTCCGCCCCATACATTACAGCACTCCTGACTTGTTCTTTATATATCTCAGCCACCAGGCCAGGCGGTTTGTATGATGAGTTCCTAAAGGTTTTTGCAATTCCCCCAACCATCTGCGCTTGCCTCAAGCTTGCTTTGTCTAGTTGCGAGCCCCATTCAAATGTTTCGGACAAGGTGACACCAAGGTAATCAAAGACAGTCACCCTCTCTAACAGGGTGCCATTTAAGGAGGGGTTTGGACGAGATGTTTTGGCTGGGTTAAAGTCCATAAATTTGGCCTTTAATGTATTGATCTCCAGCCCCCTGTTTTTACAGAATAAAGAGAAACTGTCAAGAATCCTTCGGATGCCCATAGGGGACTTAGTTAACCACAAGGTGTCATCCGCAAACATCATTGCTTGCCCTTTACCATGCACCAGCTTTGGGGTGTCGTTGACCACTACCTCATTTAATTGAGCCACCAAAGCAATGATAAAGAGACAAAACAGGGTAGGGGCCAGCACACACCCCTGTCTTACTCCTATGTTAACTGGGAAGCAGGGGGTCAATTCCCCAGATTTCCCATACCTTACTTGGGCAAAACTACCTGTTTGCAGTCGCATGATCAGTGACAACAGGTAGGGCAGGAAACCCAGTTGTTCAAGAACCTCCCACAGTTTGGCTCGCGGGACCAAATCGAAGGTCGATTTAAGATCAACCAATATCAAATAGAGGCTGACACCCTCTATTGACACTGTCTTCCAATATAATAATTGGAGCCTGAAGATTTGGTCGATGGTGGAGATATTCTTCCAAAAAACAGCTTGATATGCATTCAGGATTTCGCGCTCTTCCATCCAGGAGTGGAGGCGCTCAAGGAGAATCCTAGCAAGCAATTTCTGAGTGACGTTTATCAGGCTGATCAGCCTATAGTTGGTGGGCAGGAGAGGTGAGCCCTTCTTAAAGACTGGGAACATTTCAGTCCCTAACCAGGTGTTCGGGATCTTCATGCCATTCAAAATGGCATTAAATATTGTCCAAAGGTAGGGTCCCCACATATTTGGTTCCTCCCGAAATAAATCCTCAGGAATCTTGTCTAGTCCGGGGGCCTTTCCAAGGGGAAGCTTCCTGATTGCATTTAAAACTTCTGTTAAAGTAAACCCTTGGGCGTCTACAAGGAGTATCCCTGGGATTGCTAAAGATGTTTCATCTTTGGGTTCTATGGCTTCCGCGGTGGAATACAGAGCTTGGAAGTGAGACTTCCATGCGGCTGCAGCAATATTCGGCTCTAAGACTGAGTTCTCTATACTACTGTCTGTACTCACTAGCGACCAGAACGACTTCATGTCCCTATTAGAAAGTGCTGTTTTAATGGCATCCCGTCTTTCAAACTCCCAATATTTAGCTAACTTAGTACTGTCTCGATAAAGGGCCCTGTTTAATTTGATTAAGGATCTATCCTTACTTTTGAGGGCATCTATAAGGGCACCCTTTGCCTAGCGACAAGAATTATTGAACCAAGTTTGTTTGGCACCCTTATTGGCCTTAGAATGCGTCAGAGGATTAAAAATATTAGTCAGGCTAGTTCTCAGTTCAACGTGCAGAACCTCAAATCTACTGATGGTTTAAGGAGAGTCAAGTGACATGGCAGCCTCCTCCATTTCCATTAAGGGCAAAATAGTTAGATAATATAATGCGAGTGCCTTGTCTGGTGACTGCTTGAGTGTTCCCCATCTGATTCTCCTTCTGTTGTTATCAAGTGTTAAATTTCTACCTACAGGGTTACTAGTGGCCGTGGGATTATAGAAGTCTGAAGACTCCAGCTCCAGTATCAGGGCGTTGTGGTCACTGTCATGTCTCGGCATGACAGCGAAGTCGACAACCCATTGCCATATGCTTGTTTCCACTAGGATATAATCCAAAAGAGAGGATTGTCCTGTTCTATTAAAGGTTAACTTCCTTGGCTTGGTACGACCGTTACACGCCCTCAGGGAATCGTTTAGAGTCACTGCATTAATCTGAAGTACCAAGGGGTCCAGGCTTTTACCGGTTGAATTTGAGGATCAGGAATTAGCCAAAGACAATCCTCTTCACTAGGGGAAGCAACAATGGGGACAGTGAGGGGCTCGAATTAGCAATTAAAATCTCCCCCTATAATCAGCCATGCATTCAGAGGTTCTGATTCAATAAATGTATTTAATAGATCTATGATCGGGGATTCCTGCAATGCTTACAGAATGGGAATAAATGTTCATGAAGGCTAATTTGATCCTGGAGGAAAAGGTGAGTACAACACACTGGATGTCGTCGGATAAGGTGTTCAACTGCTCAAGAGTACAATCGCAAGTGAGGTAGCAACCCAGGTGCATAAGCCCCCCGAGGGTCTACCTCTTCCCCCGTCATAGCCAACACATTGAAAGTTGCATAACCCCCCCCTCACAATGTCCTCCCTTGCCTAAGTCTCCTGAAACATACACACAACATGGTTGCCTACAAATTGTCCCCAGTCTGGGCAGTGAAGTTTTCTTTTTATTCCAGCGATGTTCCATGATAAAAACCCTCAGTTTATGGCCGGGTTAAGGTTACCACCATATGCATTATGACCGTGAGGGTTGGGACTTTGAGTGATCTCTAGCTGGGCCGTGGAGGATACTTCAACAACTTCCAGTAGGGAGCCGCTCCTAGCTGAGCTAGAAGTTAAAAAGTCGGGAGAAGTGAGAGCTGGATTGTTAAGAAAATCTGCACCAATCCTGTCATAATCTGAGGCTCCCCAATGGAATTCAAGTTGTTGGTCCCCTGGTTCATCTCCATTACTATCGAGGATATTCTGGGTCTGCAGCCGACTATTGCTCACCCCTAATTCCCTGTTGGCCACCCAAGACCCAGAGCTGAGAGTGTGACCACCTTGCAGCGCGAGTCAGTCCACCACCTCAAGGGCCCTAAATCTATTTGCTACTGGAATGTTAAAGAGAGGTATAGGAGGTTGGCCTGCTATTGGATGGAATTGAAACCTATTTGTTGGGGCCCTAGAGGATGGGGTCCAAGGTAAGGTGTAATTGTGAGAATAGAAAAAATCCAGAGTATGAGCTCGGACCCCTGTGCACGCCGCATATGGACAGGCGATCAGACCTGCATATTTTTGTACAGTCAGGGGATTACTAAAATTAATAACTATGCAGTCTCCTTGCATTGATTTTGGATTCTTACCCACACACCCAACTCTTCGAACCATTAAAATTTCTCCTGCCCTATCATAGGCGAACTGCTTGTGCCTGGTTAGCCAAAAAAGGCTCTTGCTCCTTAGGTCCAGCTGTGTTTCTTTCTGGACATTTTTAATCTCGGGTACACCTGTTAGTATGATAACATAAGGGAGTGAGGCTGGAGGTAAATTTATGGTCAGGGTAGTCAAAAGTACTGATCCTGTGTCCTCTGCCTCTACAGGGTCTGGCCTTTCTCTGCCTACCCTATGCTCTAAATGAGTGGGCCTTCTTCTATGTAAATCCTCCTTATTGGGAGCAGAGTTGTTGCTCCCTTTTGGATTGGAAAGGCTTCTGAGGCCAGTTGTTGTCCTCTGACCTTGGGCCGGGTGGATGCCAGGCTTTTCTGATTGAGACAGAGTATTTTCAGCTGGCACGGTGCTATGAGCCTCTGCCCTGCCAGCACTCATTTGGACAGAAGAGGATACAGCCCTCGGAGGGCCACGCTTACCTGGGGAGGATTGGCCTACACTGTCCGTCTGGGAGCTACAATCTTTCCTCTTCCCTATAGCAGGGGTAGTGCTAGCAGAGGGATTGGCCTGGCTGCTCTGACCTGTTGGTTGACCTGCACCTAGGTGGTTAAGTAGGAGCGCAAGCTCTTCCTTTACGATAGCTCTCATCTGGGTCTCTAGCTTCACTATCAATTTCCTCACCCAAGAAGGACAGTCAGAAACTAATTGAGGGTTAGTGGGGAATTCAGCCACTCTCCCAGTGCTAGCTAGTTCATCTTCACTGGGTATTAATTCTTGGTTTTTCATTCTAGCTCCTGCCCCATTTCCAGTTTTACGTCTAGCAGCCTTAGATGAGCTAGTGGTGGTGCCACCTTTACAAGTTAATGGCTTCACTGGGAGTTGTTGTGGTGATGGTGGAAGTGACTCAATTGTTCCAGACATAGATTCTGTTAACCTAGATGCAGATCCAGGGTTTTTTGGTTGGGAGATGAATGGCTCGGGCCCCTGTCAGAATATATCTGGAGTTAAAGACAGGCGCCTCTCCGTCAACACTATTTCGGTCGATACCACCCCTATGGCCCTCTGAAGCATCCTGTCAATTGAGGTTTGGGTCAAAGGAGCCGGAATAGGCACCTGGAGGTGTTTTTTTACTGCGCAAGTACACTTACCCATGTTCAAATCAAGGAAGGGTATAATACAACCTCGCCCACAATGTAAGCCTAAGAGTAGACTTGGGCACAAGACTATGATTACAATTAGAGAAGGGGATACAAAAGATATAATCTAGTAGGCCGAGTAAACAAAAGACACAGAAAAATGGTGAGAAGGAGGATATCAAGGAGTCAATAGACACAAGGAAGAAATTGTCTCAGTTGATGACCAACTTAATGTGAAGCTTGGGCGCGTTCCACAAATTGTTCATGTGGGTCACTAGGTTGCAGGATCCCTGGTTCCACCACCAGCTCCCAGAGGTAGATAGGGGGTATGTATTAGCAATTCTGCAATACGGTTTGAAGATATAGGGCGCAAACAGTTGAATTAAAGGTCCCATAGAAGTCATACCAACTTAAGGGTGCGGAAGAATCAAAATCAAGGAGGGTGGCCCTGCCCTGCCTCTTCCTGGCAATGACGAGCTTTGCCTGAGCACCGCCCCTGCGCGTCCCACGTCACAGGAGTGCATGCGTGCTTTTAAGCGGGAGCAGCTGGTCCTGGCCCCTCCTGCTGGAGTGAAGGATCCTGGGACAGGGAGTCCCTTGATGGTGCAGCAAAGCTAGCAGTCTGTGCTCCATGGTGTTTAGCAAGTTGAACTGATTGCATAAGTTGACATTTAAAGAAATGCACTTTCAAAAAAGTAACTTGTAAGAAAATTGCTTGGAACTCGGCGCAGGTGTAGAGCCTTGATGGTGCGGCAAAGCTGGCAGTCTGTGCCCCGTGGTGTCCCACGTTGCGGGAGTGCAGGCGCGCTTTTAAGCGGGAGCAGCTGGTCTTGGCCCCTTCTGCTGGAGTGAAGGATCCTGGGACAGGGAGTCCCTTGATGGTGCGGCAAAGCTGGCAGTCTGCGCCACGTGGCTTCCCGCATCGCTGGAGTGCAGGCGTGCTTTTAAGCTCGAACAGCTGGTCCTGGCCCCTCCTGCTGGAGTGAAGGATCCTGGGACAGGGAGTCTCTTGATGGTGCAGCAAAGCTAGCAGTCTGTGCTCCATGGTGTTTAGCAAGTTGTACTGATTGCATAAGTTGACATTTAAAGAAATGCACTTTCAAAAAAGTAACTTGTAAGAAAATTGCTTGGAACTCGGCGCAGGTGTAGAGCCTTGTACGATCTAATCATCCAGATATGTTAGGAAGGAGCAACCACTGGTTACACCTAACAAAAGACCACTATACTACTCATTTGTCTGTTAACATATGTCAGTCTTTGTGACAGTTAGTATATAATACATATTAAGAGCCCTTAACAAAGTGTTATATGGCAATTCATCTGATTAAGTAGAAAAGTTCAAAATGGCATATGTACACATAATACTTAGGGGTTATTAAGATGGTGGGCGGACCTGAGTCCGCCCGCCATCTAAGCGGGAACGGGACCGCCCGCCTGCCATGTGGCGGTCCTGCACCCCTGATCATGATGCGACCGCCACCGCGACGGTCGCATCTGGCATATTAACATTGAGGCAGGTGCTGCTGGCTGCAGCACTTGCCGCAATGGTAAAATGCCACCATATTTGAGCCCCAGCTCTGCCCGGCCGGCAATCATGGCGGTTACTGACTGGCAGAAAAGAGGCGGACAGACTTTCCGTCCACCGCGATACCCACCGCCATCATAATATGGTGGTGGGTAATTCATGTTACAATGGCGTAACGGTCGCCACCGCCGTGCCGGCGGTGGCGATCGTTACGCCATTGTAAACAGCCCCTTAGTGTATACAGTTCAATTTTGAAACCGTGCAGCATGCACCATTGCCAATTATTTCTTTGTGATTAAAAGTAGAACATCTAGGTGAATGTATCAGAATACAGTATAGGTAATATGTATTTGATATGAGGTACAAAAACACCAGTCACTCTTAGACGTACACAAGTAGTGGTCTCATGTTAGTTGTATCTATATGAGAAGACTTAAAGCATGCCCAAGCTGGGCAATCTGTCTATTGATCTCTTCAAATTTGTTAAGACCCCGAGCAACTGTGCCAAGTTTGGGTATCCATCTGCACTCACTGATGTTTAATCTTGATTGGAAATACCCTCCTCTGGGGTTATAAGTTATTCTTTCAATTATCTACCATTTCAGGCTTTCAGCCCCATGGCCTGTGGTCTGGCAGTGTTCTACTAATATGGCCCCTGGTGTCTTATATCTAATCCTGCTACAATGTTGCAGGATCCTCATTTTGGCCTGTTGTGTTACAATTGGTGTGGTGTCTTAATGTGCACATCAGGTCATGCTGCTTGAATTATTTTCTCTCAACTGAGTTTTAGACCGACCACACTTGAAGTGACCCCAAAGGGGGGGAAGAATCAATTGGGATCTGGTCTCTCGAGTGTGGTTACTTTTGAAAAAGGAGCTCACCAGAAGTCTCTCACGTTTTTGTCTCTTGAAAGCAAACAATAGTTGTCAGTCATAATAAAGTCTGTGGCAAGAATGTTCCAATACTTGTTGATCACTTTCTTAATGTCGTTGCTCTTGGTGTTAAATGAGGTGACACACACTAATCTGGTAGTAGTTGCATCACTTGGTTTAACCTCTAGTAAGGTATCCAGAGGGCAGTCCCATGCTGTTTTTTTAGCTCTTTTTAGAAGACATTTGGGGTGTCCTCTTTCTAGCAATTGGTTCATAAGTACCTCAGTTTCCCGAAAGCAATCTGTTCTATATGTGCAATTCCATCTCAACCTTAAGAATTGGCCACACAAAGATACTTAGGGTGGTGGGAACTGTATTTCAAAAGAGTGTGTGGTTCTGTCGGTTTTCTAAAAGGAGTGGTGTATATCTTAGAATCTTCTATCTTGAGCAATAGGCCAAGAAAGCTTATGGTCTCTCGGTCATGTGTCATGATGAACTTAATGTTCGGAGATCTTCTGTTTAGCCAAAGAGCGATGTCAATCAAACTCAATTAATCTCCAGTACAAATCATTAAAACATCATCGATATATCGTTTCCATATCAAGATGTTATCTAGTAAAGGGTTTTCCACATTGTAAATATGTTAGTCTTCATATCTGTCCACGAACAAATTTGCCAGATTAGGGGCGAAGCCACCCCCCGCCACTACCCCCTGCCATTGAAAATATAATAATTTTGAAAATCAAAGTAGTTCCTACTCATAGCCACATCTAGTAGTTGCACTATGAAATCATCAGTTGGGACCCAGCATGGATTATCCCTTTTGTTAAGAACCTCACAAACCACCTCTAGAGCCTGATCCTGATATACAGAGAGGCCTCATCAAGTGTTACTATAAATTGTTCATTACTGTCAAATGGTTGCTTTTCCACCAGCTGTATGACCTCCATGGTATCTCTGAAATAGGATCTAGTTTTTCCTACCCATGGGCTCAACAATGTGTCAATATATTTATTTAGAGGCTCCAAGATGGAGCTGCACCCAGAAACAATGGCTCTCCCTGGCGGATGTTCAAGATTTGTATGGAATTTAGGGAGCGTATATACAGTGGGTAAACAAGGATTCTTTTTCTTGAGGAAATTGAATTCAGGTTCTGTTAAGAAACCTTCATCCAACCCTTTCTGAGTTAATCTGTGGATCAAATTTACAATGTCCTGAGTTGCATCCTTGTTGACCTTAAGATAGCTCTCCTGTACCTCGAGTTTTCTATTTAACTCTGTTGCGTAATCAGAGGTGTTGTGTATGACCACAGCTCCCCCCTTGTCTACAGCGTTTATCACAATCTCCCTGTTGTTTTTCAATTATTCCAAACCTTCTCTCTACATCTTGGTGATGTTATACCTGATGTATTTTCTGTTGTCAAGTAAATCCATGACTTCTTTAAGTACTATTTGTTCATGGGCCAAGATTGTCTGTGTGGCAAGTACCCTGCTTTTGTAGAGGTCATGGGGTAGAGGCAAACTGGAGATGATCTGCTTGGAACTCTATTACATGGCATCCTAATTGCAACATGCGGTCCACTTGTTGGAAGACGCTAAGAATTGGGAAAATGAACTCCTGCAGGGCACGTGTGGAGACCGACTCTTGCCGGAGCTTTTGATGCTCAGGTCTGGGGTACCTGTAGATATCCCCCAGACCGTGCAATATGTCGCCGGGATATGGGAAAGGACGGTACACAGGGTAGTGAGTTGTGCACCCTAAGCCCCGGATATTCCGCTATGGTTGTTAAAACCATTCTGACAGATAGCAGACTTTATGTCACTGCAGAAATGTCACCTAATGGGGGACCTCCATGACAATGGAAAATTTATTTTGAGGCGGAAGCCCCCTTGATTTTGGTACAGGCCAGTTCCTGCAAAATGGGAAAATTTCAAGTGTGGCATGTGAACTTTGGCCATCCTTTCCCTCAGAACCCCCACACTAATGTTCTACAAATCATAGTGATTATGTCCCAGGGTTGGCGTTTAATTGCACACCTGTACCAAGCGCTCCAGTATGATGACCCCGGGGAACCCCTCCCCATCCAAGCAAAATGGGTGGCTATCTATACTTGGGGAGCCCCTGACCGTGCTGACCTGGTTGAAAATTAATGAGGGGGTCAGGACCGCGAGCACCAATACACGCTCCAAACTTACCCAATATAACTTTATATACACCAGACATACCTTACCCCGTGGACTGTGTGTGAAATTTATCTGGACAGCTCTGATGACTGCCCTTGTTGTGGATCTGTAGATGTGGACTTTATACGTATGGTGTGGGCATGTCATCAACAGATGACAAACTGGCAGACAGTGCTGACTCGATTGCAGGAAGCCACTGGGTGGTTAGTGCCCCACAAAATACGTATAGTGTTGCAAGGACTGTTTCCAACGCCCAAAAAAAGAAGCTGAGCAGGAACTTTCTGGTCTTAGCAAAAAATAAACTGCAATAGCATGGCAATGCCCCCGCGCCTCCACTTGCAGGCTCTTGTATGAAGGATATGTGTGAATGGGCGACTGCCGAGGCAGCACGCATAAAGCGCTCCTGTAAGGACGATAAATATACATTAGAGGATGACCTTAGGGCCTAGGTGTTGATGTTGGTGGACTTACAGGGCCCCCAGACTTTAGGCAGAGCAGGAACCTTGGATCAGGACCAGAGGTGGATCCCCTGACAAAAAAGCCCATAGTGTCTCCTAGGAGGATCCAACTGGGACGCTCTCTAATCTCCAGGGGAGGGCATACACAAGATACAGATTCCTATTTATAGACCTCAACACAGGAAGGGGAGAGAGGGGATAAACTGGAGTTGATGGTTAATTACTGACATGCATTACGAAACTGGAGCATACTCAGCATAACTGCCACTCCTCACTCTATGCAAAGTACTGTAGTGGATTGCTGTTAGGGGCATTACTGGTGGTCGGCGTAAGGGGGAAGGAGCAATCACCAAAGGTAAATGATCCTAATATACACATGTATGTTCTTTGGATTTGAAATGTCAATAAAAATTCAATTAAAAAAAAGGACGGATTGGATGTGGGAGAGTAAGATAAACAGTAAGAATAGGATTAAAGATATGACAACAGTTGTTGATACGTTTGGGGAAAAATTGTTTGATCTAAGGGATATTAGGCATCCCAGGGGCAAGGACTGATGGCCTTTGAATCATGTTTCAGAATACATTGAGGCCAGAGTACATAAAACCTTGAAAAAGGAGGAAAGGAATTTAATGCGGGCAGAGTGTTCTAGGCCCAGAAAAGATTACTTTGACACCAAAGTCGGACCGCAAGTTAATTACTAATATGTTCAAAATGGGAAAAAATCCCAACAAGGGGCTAGACAAATCACACAAATTCTGCCAAGACAAGGTGTAGGACATCCTGGGCACATTAGCAAAAATGTTTGATGTTGTGGAGAAAGTCTTTTTTAAAGGGTACTGAGTTTGATCTCACTCTGATAAGAGGTTGGTGTCAGCATGTGGTTTGCTTTCCACGCAACGCAAATGTTGGCCTGCTTTTAGATAATAATCTAAAACTGAGTGAGTTGGCTAGGAAAGAGTTGAATCAAGGCACAAAAGGGTTATTATTCAACTATGGGATGGTGAAGTCCCCAACTAAATACGTAAAAGAATTCACTAGTCTGGATAAGGCTCAATACTCTATGCGTAGGATATTCGCTAACAGGAGTTTTTATCACAGGGCTGGTAGGGGAACGCACCCTTCCGGACAAACAAATTTCAGAGCCCATTATGAAAAATTCAGTATGCTTAGGGTATGGATCTTACAGGGAAAACATGGAGGATCCCAGTTTTACCCCCAGAGAGGCAGAGGATGAGGTCGTAGTAACAAAGGAAGGGGACAAAACCCCAGCCAAGGTCAAGGACAAGATAAGTTGAGGACTGTCTCTGAATTCATCCCAACAAGTGTGGGAGGAAGATAAAAATATTTCAAGGAGCAATGGAAGTCAACAAAAAAGAATACATGGGTGTTACAAACAGTAGAAGGTTATCGAATATAGTTTGAAGTGGAATCATTTCAGTTGAGGGAGCCAAGTGGATTGGTGTTCCACAGAGATCTGGAGATGTTGTTCAAGAGGAGGTACTGCAAATGTTAGATAAGAAAGTGATTGTAAAGGTAGGAGAGAAGGAAAATAAATTTGCAAGCACTATATTCCTACTGGAAAAGGATAACAAGGGATGGAAGCCAGTGATAAATGTAAAACATTTGAATCACTATGTGACGTACTGAAATTTCAAAATGGAAGGAATTCATTTGATGAGGGATTTGCTTCAGTATTTGGATTGAATGATGAAATTGGATCTCAAAAATGCACATTTCACAATTCTGATAGTGAGGGAGAGTCAAGTGTACTTGCTGTTCAAATGGAAGGGACAGTTGTATCAGTTCCAAAGTCTCAGTCCAAGCTGTCAGCAGCTCCTTGGTATTTCACAAAGGTGCTAATGCCAGTTGTATGTTTTCTAAGAGAAAGGGGAATAAGAATGAATATTTTCTTGGATGATTTATTGATGGTTGAGGGTTTGTGATACATTTAGACAAATATGTTATGATTTTAAACACAGACAATATAGTTTCTGGATTTTGTAGTAAACACAGTGGTAAGTCAATGTCAAGACAGCTCCTAGGTTCCACGTCGCTCTCCAGGTAGGGCTCGAACATAGTCTAGTACAGTTAATTCCCAACTGATTAGCTGGTTCTATTTCAAAGAATCAAGCCTTTCTTCAATCTTTTTTGTCCACGAGGCAGTACAGGAAACCACACACCGACCCACGAAGAGGATCTTATGGCGTCTGGGTTGAATTAGAGAACAGGATGTATCTCTGTTTAATACACTTGCAAGTTCGGGCAGAATCTTCTAATTTCTGAATCTTTACAAGGCCCAGGAGTTTCTTGAGCTGGATGGCATCTTGCCTTTTTTATGCTGTACAGCAGCCAGTGAATGAGAACAATCACCATTTTAATCTATGCAGAATAGTCACCAAACATCTTTTGCAGCAATTCTTGTTTGTCTGCCTGCAAACTATTCGAAAGTATTTGCTCAAGGTGGCGGACCCTGCTGCTTGTGTGTGAAGCTGGTAATTAACTCCCAGATATTGACTTATCAAACCAGAATCCACTTCCTATAAATGTGTTGTATAACGTTTACCCTCCCTCCGAAGAAAGAGCTGAATATCTGAGTGGGCTCAAATTATAAATTGCTTATTCGCCACCAGACCCCACTTTACATACTAACGTCAAAATTCATTTGAATCAAAGATTTTGCAGTGATCTACTGATTTTAGCCTTCCTGTCTCAGAAGAAGTACTTATTCTTTCACTGAAAAGGAAGCTTTTCATATATCATTAAGGATTACAAACCTTTTTATGATGGAAACCAATCAGAACTGAATAAAATTCAGCTTTAGCTTTTAGGTCATGCAAATTATGACTTTATAAAGTTACCTTTCCATTATGCTTAACTGAAATCTATCTTCATCATTTAAATATGTTTTGGATAGTATTAAAAATAAACTTTGCAGGAGGTTTTGAGCTGTGCCCTAACTGAAAATCACCTAAACACTAAAAGAAGAATTCTGTAGTTGGTCACTATAAGGACACCTCTTTCTTAACATTTAAAAATAAGAAATGGTGGAGTAATGGAAGAGAGGGAGTGAGTTGAGCAGAAAGAGTGTGCGGATTGGGTTCTTAGGGGTAAAAACATTTAAGGTCTAGTGTATGTGTGTGGAACAACATTTTAGTATGCTTACATCCATGTAAAGTCATGGGCTGATACTAACAGTGAAGGTTAACACTGTCAATTAATGCCTTAACCCAACTGAACCACATCATTGCAAATGGCTGAAAGGGGCTGTCCAAAAGTTCCTTTTTGAATATGTGTCTGCATGTATGTGTATGTCATGTGCTGATAGATGACAATTTATTTCACCAGACAACTAAAACTGTTTTTGGTTGAGGTTTGAATAGCATGGAGAGATGAAAGAGAGTCAGTTTATAAGAAAGAAAAAAGAGTAAAAAAGTATAACTGGAGTGGGTGAAAAAGCAGCACAATTGCATTTACAGACCTAAAGCCTACCACAGATAACCCATCATAAATCAATTTAAAAATGTTGGTGTAGGAAAATATAGTGCTTTCAGAGGTGAAGCATCATTTTTTATATGATATTTAAATATTTGCTATATGTATGGCACTTTGTTGCCCCACAAGAGGCTCAAACTGTTTTCTTGATGGTTGGATTGTATCATTTATATGGTACACTATACCCTTGCAGAGGTGCTGAAGCATTCTAATTTTCGTCACGCCCATGGGCACCCATGAGAGTCATGGTTAAAAGTCAGATTATTGGCCCAGCCAGGCATCAGTGGCAGGCATCAGTGGCCCGCCCCACTCTATTGCAGTAGCTTTCCTAGTTATCATTATTGGCAGGTTACAAAAAAATACATGGGTATTTAGTTACTGTTGAGTCACGCTAAAAAACCCAATAAACCCAATCTTCACTAGCATATCACACTTAATTTCGATTGTGTCATTGACAGTACTGTAAAACCATACGGGGACTATTATATGGAGTCCACCTCAGAAGTACAAAGCGTAAGACCTAATGCTTGCACTGTTAAGCTAAGAGGTAGTGTTATATGGAGTCCGACCAGGATCATGAGGAGGCACAAACTCATTGGAGGCACAGGTAAAATTTCAAAGAGTAGTGTATGTATTCTACGCAGAAGTGATAAAGGTTGTATCTAGTCAGTGGATGTGAGTTGTTTATCCACTAGGGTGTGTCAGACGGCAATCATATTAAAAAAGGGCTTCATGCAGTGTTGAGCTAAAGGGAGTTGTAAGAGGAGCATATCTAGCATCATATATAGGAGAAACCTGTTGAAGACAGTATTGTGCCAAAAGGCAGTATTAAATGGAAGCTGCCCAGGAGTGATAGAGACCAGACAATAAAAAGTACTGTTAAACCAAGAGGCAGAAGTAAATTGAGGCTGACCAGGAAAGACTCACAACTGAGCTATTTAAGTTACAGCGAAGTAGTAAACAGAGATGACCTAGGAGATATGAAGGATGAACCCATTTGATGCACTAATAAGGCAATAGGAATTGTTATATGGAGTCTATCCCAAAGCCAAATAGCAGGAGGTTTTGTTACAGCAGCTGGGAGTTTCACATAGAGGCTGCCTAGGAGTGGAAATGTTTCCAGGGAAAGGTAGGAGCAGGAAGGAAGGGTTGCAAAGGCAGTTCATGTAATCCTGCCCGACGGCTCTTCAATTCAGGCAGAGCCTGCAGTCTTCATGAGTAGGGTGGAGCGGGGGCTAGGTAAGCCACAGACTAGCTTGAAAAATGACCTCCAGGAGCTTATGAGGGTGAACTGAAAACCAGAAATAGACACATCAAAATCCCTAAAAACATGACAGCATGATTACTGTTGGAGCAGGGACTTTATATAAATATCTGGTTTACGGTATCAATTTTACCACTCATCTAGAGGAAAGACCCTGATCTTTACGGGTCCAGGGCCAAAAGACCTTGGACATAAGACTTAATTAATCAGAAGCTACAAATCAAAATCCATCTACACATCATAGTTCAATTATCATTCCTTGGACGTCAATGATGAGATTTGGTATGTTTTCGAATCTTTATTAAATATTTTAGGAAGTATATCTTTATTAATTAGTTCTGATAATAGGAAATGAATTTATCATTAGTGCAATACAGAACAAATGCATAAAGTGTGTTCCATAGTAAATCCCTATTCAAATTCTACAAAATGAGAGAAAAGTAGGTTTTAGAACCCATAAAGAGTTCCAATTCAAGAGGTGAAAGCAGAAAGCTTTAAGCAATTCTAAATCAGTTAGCACTTCCCATAAAGAAAAGTTTGTGACATTCTATAAAGTTTCAGAGCAGCATGGATTCCGGAAGGGGAAATGAATGGGTATCTCAGAATAAATCTGAACTCTGGGCTCTGTGGAGTGTCTAGAAAGAGACTGAATAATCGGGGTTCAGTTCTCTAAGCAATTCAGGACAAAAGGTTTACTTATGTTAAGTATTAAAGTGAAACTTTCGAGGTTAGGTTCTCACCATTCATTCACTACAAGACAAAAACAGTTCATGGTTTGGTCTCTAGATCACACAAATTAAATCATGCATTTCTCACACATTCTAATTATTTAGGAATGTTTATTCATGAAGAAACATTTTTGTAAATTAAAGTATACAATTTAAAACAGTATTATATTGTATGAACGTGTACCCAAGGGGAGGACACAATCTAAAATTTTCTAATAGTCATGTTTAGCTCAGCATTTTATATCATTGAAAGTCTAACATCTTTCATTACTGACATTCCTAACCATAGGTCAGGGTTTGTAAAGACAAAGAAAAATGCATTCAAAAGCCTTTCTAACTTAACACTCACAGCTTTTAAAGACTAGTGCTGTCACTTGGTTTTAAAATGTGGCTTTTCATTTGAAACCAACACGTTATTAGTACATGTTAATTGCATTCATTTCATTTATGAAAAATACACTAGCATTACCAGTGTTAATGAAACTGAGGTACACAATTGATCAAAATACATTTTGTCAATATTACCATGCTGCATTCTGATCATGGGATACCGTGAGCATCTTCTATATTCTAGTAATAGTAGTTGTTGTAGCAACAGTAGTAATAATCATAGTTTTATGGTCTATGCGTTAGTATGTTCATAGTTGTAACAATACAAATAATAATAATAATAATAATGAAAGAAATAAACAATTCCTATTGATATTTATGAATTAAGAATATTATATTAACAATCAGATATATTTGACCAAAATTTCAATTTAATTTTGTATTTCTCTACTTTTATCTTATTTTGAAAACCCTGATCTTCATTTGTTTACAACTCCTGACCCGGAAATATAATAATTTTACCAGTGCCAGTGCCAGATTTGCACTAACATTTCTGTGTCCATATCATAACAAGCATTGGCATAGACAATAGGTCTCACCTTTGGGACCTTATAAGTGTTTAGCCATGCAACACTTGATGTTGTTGCACCAAGGATATTGTGCTGGATAACTAAACACTTATAAGGTCCCCAAAGGCGAGACCTATTGGCTATGCCAATGCTTGTTTTTATAAAGAAGGTGACCAGTAAAAAGCAAGGGCTACAGACAGAGCAACTGGTCTGGAAAAGAATTAGACAGAAGGATCCAAGTGAGGATTGGTCTCAAGCATGTTTTTTTATGTTTTTTCAATGTGTGACACATGATCTACATGGAATTGAGCGCCATCTAGAAGCCTCAGATTCAGTGGCGGCTCACACAGGTAATGCTGTGGGGGGGTGGGGCAGGGTGGGGGGGCTGCAGCGAGTGCAAGGTAAGTGGTTTTATTTATTTCTTTACTTTAATCTTTCCCATCGTATGTCGAGCTCCACTACCCCCGACCCCGCCTCAAATCTCCACAGCGTTTACCTGTGTGAGCTGCCCCTGCTCAGATTGTTTTAGTTAAGTAAACAAACTAGGCTGTGTCCTGGCCATTACCATGACTTGGACCCAGCTAATAATTATCAGGGGTAGTAGTGCATACAAGAGAGCAGGCTGTTTCTTTGTAAACTGTACCCAATAGAGTATGATGCCTGAAGCACCTCATCGTGCTGCTAAGAGGTACTTTAAAATCTGACTAAGCATTTTACTTTGGTGATGCGGACACCTGCACTAAAATGCACAAATCTAACCCCTCATGTGTGGTACTTGGTAGGGCTGTTCTCAAAGCAGGAAAGAGGGAGAGAAAATGGGAGTTTTGCATTCCTTTTCCCCACTTGAGTTTTGTAAATGTATGGATCGATATATCTTAACTTTTAAGTATGCAACGTCCTCTGAACAAATACTATCATACCAGTATTATACTTTTCCAGTAGGTGGAAATATATACAGGCCTTCAGCTATCTCAACATCCATTCAGTTTGTAATCCATATAGTAAGCTTTTTTGTGTACAGGTATTTAAAAGCAGTTTCTAAACACAATGCTTACATATTGGCCGACTCTTTACACTACTCTTCATCATGTTTATTGCCCCCAAAGACTCTGCCCCTTTAATTTCCTCCAAAATTTGTGGGTTCCTGAGTAATTTATTTCTCTTACCAGCTCTGCTTTTTTGATTCCTGTTTCAAATTGACAATAATTTACGAACAGATGTTTGCAAAAACTTTTGAACGGAAAAAGAAGCTTTGCAAAATTGATGTCAATCCAGGAGGATATGGTGGCCATCCTGTACAGATGAAGGGATATTTTGGGGGGAGTATTGCATACAAAGAGAGATACGCGGTTAGCAAGGTGTATGTCACATAAGGTAGATAATATCCTAGGATGGCAGGCACAAAAGGATCCACGGGTATATCTTAATCCTAACAAGGAGCCACAAATATTGATTCAAAAATGTCTCTAAAACAGTAAACAAACCATCTGAGTTGAAAGAAGAGTTCCCCAAAGTGTTCACTAGTCACCTAGGGTGTCTAAAACGTTATGTTCATAGAATAAAACTAAAAGAGAATGCTCATTCAGTGTCAGCCAGGGTAAGAAGTGTTTTTGCTTCTTCCTTTTTACTTTGCAAAACCATTTCAATTAATGTGCTTGTTATACATGATCATACACAAACACCCCACTTGTGTGTGACTTTCACACATAAATTGAGACATTTCAGATATGGCCTTAGAACCAGAACTGCAGACTTTGGATCTGGGGAACCAGGTTTGAATCCCAGCATTAGCTCTGGGCAAATGGCTTACTTTCCTGTGCTTAAATGACTTACTCTCCTGTCCTTATGTAATGTAATCTGGTCCTCATGCTAAGAGCTCTGATGCCCTTGGGCAGTGTTTGTGCTTTATGAAAAGGCAATGTATACTTACCACTGGGGCTCAATTTAAAACAAAAATGTATATGAGGCCTTACCCAATAATCTGCTGCAAAAGTTTCTTTTCAAATTTGATAAAATCACTGGTACCAAGATTTTTCAGAAGCCTAGTGATTTTAATGAACATATGCTACAGGCCAGCACCCCACTTTGAAAAGTGTTCTATCTCCAGTGCAGTTCACAATCTGTCACTTTTAAGGACACATCAGTCTTTTGGCCAGAGTCCAATAAAGACATATCGAAGGGTGAGGTAAAGGTTGTGACATTTACAAATAATTGTAAGATTGTTACTGCTTGAGACAAATTCAAAAAAATTTAAAGAGTATGTTATTTTGGTAATTCATAGCATTTTGAAAGCATGCTGACTGCGACATTAAAATATCCCCCTTCTTGCCCATTAAAGCTGGTGGGTCCCAAAAGTGTGTTGTTCTGAAAAGTTGGGTCACCGTTCTAAAGTTTGAGAAGTACTGCTCAAAACCTTTGCACATCAGGAAGAAACAATACATTTCAGACACAGGGAGTGGGATTGAAAGAGAAGGGTGCATAGCAGAGGAAAAATGACAAGAGAAAGAAAAGTGAAACCTATATGAAGACTTTTTTTAGAATCTCAGCCTTTGCAAAAAAGACAAGGGTGCTTAGATGGGTGGGGGCTGCAGGGTGGACTGGGCTTTGAGCTCATCACTGCCTGATCAGCAACAAGGGGCTCTAGGGGTAAACAGGGCCGTGAAGGTGAAGAGTGAGTCTTCGAGTCAATCAATCATTCAATAAAATCTTTATTAGATCTATATACAAACCGATAATAAAAGCACAATTTCATCAATAAAGTCTTCAAGTCAATGTCTCTGCCACCACTCTTATGCTTCCACAAAACATAAAATATTCTGACACCGCCCCCCCCATGTCCTGGGAGGCTGCAAAACTTATAATTAAGGCTCCCTGTTTTCAGTTTTAAATGATTTTTACAGATACAGACAGAAAACCATGTATTTTCCCGTCTGTAGTTATTTTTAAATGTGGTTAAAAATGGAAATTGGATTGTTTTTGAGTGATTCAAATGCTGTCAGTCATGACTGCCAGGCCGTTAGCTGTGCGGATTGAC
The DNA here is from genome assembly GCF_964204655.1 of Triturus cristatus. Lineage (NCBI taxonomy): Eukaryota > Metazoa > Chordata > Amphibia > Caudata > Salamandridae > Triturus > Triturus cristatus. Next base: position 1,336,607,634 of record NC_140591.1, read on the forward strand.
AGGGAAGGGGCTAAAAAAAATGTAGGGATTTTAGTAAAGAGTCTTAAACAGCAGTAGATTTGCAGAACCTTAATACAAAAATGTCAATATTTTCTTATAAGTGCATATTTTACCATCTGAGTGTGTATATATCATTAAAACCCGTCAGGCGTTCAGGCACGAGTGTCCATTAACTGGTTAAATAAATGCAGATATATACACATTTCAGCTTAATTTTTTCACAAAAACTTAAAATAAATATGGATAAATACAGGTAAAATTGGCAAAAAATAAATATGGATAAATACAGATGGAAATGACAAAAATATAAATACCATAACATCGGAAGCCCTACTTATAATGGACCTCAACAGTGCAGAGCCATGACACAAGCCGGCAACTTAGCATGCATAGGGTATTCTAGCTCACACTGTGTTCACCATGTGATATCAACTCTTCACTGGGTGAACATTTCACACAGTACCGAAGGGCATACAGGGCCATAATCGGGCCCCACAATGTGGCCCTGTGAGATGATAAGTCTGAAGACAGAGAGAGTGGACGATACGCAGGTCTAAAACTCAAGATTGACTGTTCTTGGGACGATGTGCTGTTCCTACTGTTAACATGGCAGCTGACTCAATATTTCAAAGCTCAGCTCAACAGCTTACTCTTGCCTGTGCCTCTCACGTTGGCCCCGTCTCATGTAATTTTCACTCTGGACAGGCAGGGAGGAGCAAACCAATCTCCATTACAATATTTGCTGGCATACGACCGGATGTTAAAAAATGTTTAAGACACTGCTCAAAACAAATATTCCAGTAAAACGATTTGGGAGGGGTGCACATAAAACAAGCACTAGCAAAACCAATAGATGTCACCTATGTGAAATGTTTAGGCTTTGCCAATGTTTTTTAGATATGTTGCACAACAGCAGTGCAGGATGCTGTGCAACATAGCTTAAAGCAAAGAAATGTAGCGCTGACACAGGATGAGTTGGCCGCGTCATAGTGCTTTTTTCTGCTTTCAGCCATGTTACAACGCAGCCGGCGCTGATATGCACATGTGCACACAAAAAAACATTAACAAAGCCAAATAACTCTTGCATATGCAAGATCTATTTGGCTTTGTTGATGTTTTTTTCCGCAGCTGAGAGGGTTAGGGGGTGCAGGGGGAGCAAGTGTGGGAGGGCACGCTAACAGAAAGAACAGAAGGGTGGGAGAGGGCACAAAAATAACAGACAGCGGGAGGGTGGGTGGTAGGGAGGACCGAACCGGAGGTGGGAAAGGTCAAGCAACAAAAGGGAGGTGCAGGGAGGAAGGTTGGGCCAAGATCACAAATGGTGGGAGGGAGGAAGCACAAAAAACAGAGACGTCAGCAGCAGACTGCAAACACCTGCACTCAAAATTAAACAAGCATTGGCCGCGCGGCCGTAAAAGTAAAGGCCGCGCGGCCGTGAAAGACAAAGTAATCGCGATCACAGCGAAAGTGATCGCGAGGACGGGACGCGCTGTGTGGCAAGCACGCGAGTGGTGCGCGCGCAGCTGTGATTGGCGGCTGCGCGCGTGCACGCTCGCGTGAACGCAAGCGGTAAGCCAGCGAGGTATGGTAGGTAGCACTTTGGAAACCCGTATACTAAATGTCGAGCAACAGCGCATGCGCTGTTCTAGGCTCGATCTAAAAAGGTTCCCTGGCTCCAAGTAGGGCTTAGTGCATGTTTTCATGTGATTACAATGCCTAAACTGCTTACATTGAACTCGGAAGTTCACTGAGTTAGCAATTCCGAGTTCAATGAAAGAGCTAAACACGACGAATGAGGGGCGCCACCCTACGTAAGGGGCGTGGCGCCTTTAGTGGCAACCAAGGGCCCAGACAGCTTAGGAATCCCTTCCGGGTCGCGAGACCCCGAAGGGTGGGGACACAATAACAAACGGACCGGATGTGCACAGGGAGGATGAGTAGATGACCCAGGAAGTAATTAGACGATGACGGGGGGTTTAAAAGCGAAAGGGGCGTGAACTTCGCCCTCTTTGTCCGCGGTCCTGAAACAGGGTCGGAGGTCGCGTCGGAGTTGGAGCCGAATCAGCATCGGCGACGGGAGGTGTGGCCGGAGCCCGATTTGCAGGTAAGCGGGCCTCACAGTGAGCGAGATGGTCAGCATAGATATTGCATGGCGGGCGATGAATGCTCGAGAGAATGTGGTAGGAAAACGAGGCGAAGCGTACGCAAAGGAAGACGAGCGTGAGTTGGGAGTACGTATGAGGGAGAACGATGCATACCGGTAAGCGAAGGGAGTGTGCGTGGGCTAAGGCGGCATGTAAGGAAGTACATCAGGGCTCAAGTCGGACTCAAAGCAATTCTGCGAACATTCGGAGCGGAAAGCGGAAACTAGTCCGGGTGGGATGAGACGCTAGAGTGATGAGCAGTGACTACGGCACGAAGGAAAGTGAAAAGAAAGTGGAAGCAGGGTGCTAGGTAGTACGATTACCTGAGTCCTGGGACAGCAATTAAGGGATTGGGAATAGGAGCTGGGGAGGCCGATTACGGCGAGCTACAATTATAATATTTTGTTTACAGGGGCATCTATCGGAAGGCTCACCTCTGCTTCCTTATGAGGGCTAAGCATTTGCGGCATTATGTTGCCTGTTCGGCTAGCAGAAATCGACCTAGGCCTTCTTATGAGGGGCAAACAAATGCATAAATCAAAGCAGGATAAGGGCCCGAAGGCACAGAAGTGGGGGCGAGCTGAAAGGAGGGGTAGAGTTCCTCAAACCCTAAATCACAAGGGAATGAATTGTTAAAAAGAAGATGGTAACATTTTTTGTCTCTTGTTAAGTGCAGCATGCCTCTAAGACGCGCACAGAAAGGGAAAGGAGCCAAAGCAACAAAGGATGAATACCTTGCATTGACCGAGCTGTTGGAGTTCACCAAGGAGAAGGGAGTGGATTGGGCGTTAAAGACTTTGAAAGAAGGGGCCGGTACAGGTACACAAGAGCAAACAGCGCGAGGCAAGCGGGCAAGGCGTACACCAGAGAGGTTCAAGGATGCGCCAATGGACAAACGCAATAGAACGAATGACGCTCAAGCCACATCCTCAGGTGAGGTAGAGGTTGCAGAGGTGGCAGGAATGGGATCGAACACAGCACAAATAGGAACCTCGAAAGGGGGAGACAACACTATAAACAATGTTGCTCAGGGGGCGAAGATACCTGCATCAATAATGGAAGCGCCCAAAGAGCAAATGGTCCCTCAAACCACGCCAACAGTGGTCGCACAGCCAGGCAGTGGAATAGCGCAGGTGTGGGTTCACTCAGGGGGTGTAGCGCAATCCCCAGGTGTAATAGCGGCAACGTTGCAGGGACAGGCACTGAGTAATTGCACTGTAGGTTCAATGATTCCCGCAATGGCCTATACGGGGGGTCAGGGCTAGTAGCTATGGGGCAATCCCCAATGGTGGTAACAGCGCCCTCACAAGGACAAACGCTCAGCAATTGCGTAGGAGCCCCCATGGGACCCTATCCAGGGACAGTGGGGCCAGGGGTGACGGGGCAACCAACGTTAGCATACAGCCGTCTAATTTATGGATCTGCATCTATGGCGTTATCGCCCTTGGCCGGTATCACATGGCATGTGCCGGTGGAGACCAAAGAAAAGATTTTGAAAGGGGAATATATAGATGTCTTTGATCTCATAAATGCCGGGGTGGTCCCAGGGAAAATCAGAGTAGGAAAGGAAGGCGAGTATAAGCAGAAGAAGGTATGGGTAGACTGGTCGATAAAAAATTGGATAACTGGATTCGCAATTTACGTGGCTATCATTGCTGAGAAGTACCCGGCAGTGGCCCCTCAATTAATTAGCTACATATCCTTAATACATGGGGCGGCATCTGAATTCCCAGGGACAGGATGGCTCCAATACGACACCAAGTTTAGGCAAATGAAAGCAGTGCACCCAGAGATGGCATGGGATCAGCGGGAAATTAATGTATGGCACACAGTATTTTACTCAACATTACCTGTGAATAAGACCAATCAACCCTTTCCGAATCAGTCCTTTCGGGGAGACAGGGGGGCGGGAGATAAAAAACAGGCCTGCTGGAAGTTCAATAAGAATGAATGCAACCGAGGCACATCATGCAGATACAAACACTGTTGCTCCTTTTGTGGAGTGCCGGCGCACGCAGAAATGAGATGTTATAAGAAATTGGGAAAGCCAAAAGAACAGCCTGCCCCTACACAACCTAAGGGTTGGCCCCCATTGGCAACCTAGAGGCTTGCCGACACCTATTAAATTGCATGTGCTAACACACCTCCTTAGCAAATATGACAAATTACAAGATGCACAGCTTTTACATAATGGTTTTCTGTCTGGATTTCGCATTCCATCTTCGGCTACCCCAACCGCCGATCCCCCACACAACCAACGCTCTGTGCTACAAAACATATAAGTGACTAAGCAAAAAATCGCAAGCGAAGTTGCGCTAGGGAGAGTAGCAGGTCCATTCAAGCAATTGCCGAAGCCGGACCTAATATGCTCACCATTGAGGTTGATACCAAAAAAGGAGGCAGGAAAATTCCGTTTAATTCACAACTTATCAAGCCCCCCAGGGTTGTCCGTCAATGACAAACTTGATCCAGAACTGTGCACAGTGCGCTATACCACTTTTGATACCGCAATCCAGAAGTTGCAGGGGCTAGGTGAAGGAGCGCTGATGGCTAAGTCAGATATTGAGGCAGCCTTTCGTCTACTGCCGGTACACCCAGAGGACACCAAGTTTTTAGGTTTCACCTTCAGAGAGGAGTATTTCATCGATCTATGCATGCCAATGGGGTGCTCGATCGCGTGCGCTGTATTTGAGACATTCAGCAGGTTCTTGGAGTGGGCCGTACAACAATTCTTAACCTCAGTTACATCTTATGAGGTGGTACACTACCTGATGATTTCTTGTTCATGGGACTGCAGGGCTCCCTAGCATGCAGGAAGGCCCTGCTGGGCTTCCAGCACTTAGCAAAAGCTCTGGGCGTGCCATTGGCGGCAGAGAAGACAGAAGGGCCAACTACGCGTTTAACATTTCTAGGCATAGAGATAGACACTAGAAAAGGGGTATGCAGGCTCCCACAAGAGAAAGTGGCAGCTTTCAAGGCGGCTATTGAAACCTGTTTGTTGGCCCGGAAAGTGACGTTACATCAATTGCAGGTTTTAGTGGGGCAGTTGAACTTTGCACTGCGAGTTATACCAATGGGCAGGGCTTTTTATAGGCGCATAGCAAGGGCAATGTCAGGGCTGCGCGCCAAGCATCATCATACTAGGCTCTCAGCGGAAGTGAAGAATGACTTAACTATTTGGAAAGAATTCCTAAAAAATTTCAATGGCACAGTGGTTTGGCAAATACCGAGTCGCCCCAATGGTGAATTGGAATTGTTCACAGATGCAGCCGGTAGTGTGGGCTTCGGGGCTATCTTGGGGCGCAGATGGTGCATGCAACACTGGCCGGAAGAATGGGCATCGTCAGGTCTCACAAGGAATATTACCTTTCTTGAATTGTTCCCAATCATTGTGGCATTGCATCTGTGGGGGGACAGTTTGGCTAACAGGCATATTGTGTTTTGGTCAGACAGCATGTCAGTGGTGATGGCAATTAACAATCAGAGAGCGAAGTGCACCTGGGTTCTGCGCCTGTTGAAGGAGCTGGTGATGCAATGTTTGCGACGTAATGTACACTTTACTGCCAGACACGTGCCAGGGATAGACAACACAGTTGCTGATGCTTTGTCCCGTTTTAAGTTGGCAGAGTTTCGCTCCCGATGGCCGCAAGGAGACATAGAGATGACGGACTTCCCGGCGGGACTATGGAAGCTCGGTGGCCCACAGCCCCTGAGTTGATAACAGCTTCACTGGCCCCCAAGACCAAGAGTATGTATGAGAGGTCATGGCAGGCATATCAGGTTTTTATGAAGCGATCAGGAGGAATAGAGGAATTGTCACCGTTAAGTATCTTAGAATTCATAGTGCATCAGAAGGCGAGTGGGAAATCTCCAGCAATGATGAGAAGACAATTGTCAGCAATAGCATTCTATGCTGGGTTGAGAGGGGTGGCAGACTCAACAAAAGACCCGAGAGTGAGAAGAGCGATAAAGGGTTGGGAGCGACTGACACCAGGGGCAAAAGACTCTAGGAGACCCATAGACGCAAGCAGATTAACTAACATGCTGGAAATACTGCCCAGAATTTGCTTTACACCATACGAGACACAATTATTTAGTGTAGCATATTGTCTAGCCTTTTTTGGGGCATTCAGGATATCAGAGTTACTGCCAGCCTCAAAGACAGACAACGAGGGGGGCATACGAGTTGAAGATGTGATTCTGACAGGCGACTCTCTACAAGTCAGGGTGCGGAGATCAAAAACAGACCCGCTAGGGAAAGGGATTTGGATCCAGCTAAGACCAATGGCAGGGGCGACAAGTTGCCCGGTTAACCTGGCAAGGAATTTCCTGCAAATCAGGCCAAAAGGGGGCGACAGCAGACTTCTATTACATGACGACGGGGTTCCCCTCACCAGATTTCAATTCACTAGAGTGTGCAAGCTAGCTCTGGTAGGCCTGGGGGTGGACACGGCGCATTTTACATCCCATTCATTCCGCATCGGCGCAGCCACAACAGCAGCGGCATTAGGCCTCCCTGATGATATCATTAAGAGAGTCGACATGCTTTGAACATTATATACGCCCCCAGCTAGTATAGGTGCTGGGTGACTGCCCCCACCACCCCTGTATGCCAACTCACGTTGATTATGTCCTTCTTCAGTTTGCTCTAGGTACAACATCCCAGAGGTCCCAAATATGCTGGTGTGGCCATTCCTTTTTACGCAGGGCAGGGCTTGCCTTCAAGGATTCACAGGAAGAGAGAGCGCAGAAGGCGAGAAGGATTGACCACCATTGGGTGGGGGTAGGCGGACAACGTTTAGAGGGGGTGCCCAAGGACTTGCAGGGAGCCATGGCCAGTGGCATGCCGAGCCCCGATATCTTAGTAATACATTCAGGGGGCAATGATACGATCCCGGCAGGAAGGAGGGGAGTCAAGGAGGCTTTGTTCTCAGTGCTGGCAGAGGTCAAGAACATTTTGCCCAAAGCGATTTTATTCTGGTCCGAGGTCATACCACAGCAACGTTGGGCGGAAGGGGCACCTCCGAGGGCTATAAATAAGTCAGTGAGGAGGCTGAATCAGTCGGTGGCGGAAATTTTAAAGGGATCCAGCATCCGGAACATCAGGCACAGGTTGATACAACCAGCAAGGTTAGACCTTTATGCATTGCATGGAGTACACTTTTCTAAGGCAGGTAATGAGTTGTTCATACAGACGGTGTTAGGAGCCATCGAGGAGGTATTAGATTGATGAGGGGGGAGGGCGAGTCCGCCAGTGAGCGCCTCGCCCTGTGGCGGGGTCCTGGGCAAGAGAAATTACATGGACTCCGTTTGTGGGTGGCTCTTTTAGTACCAGAACAGGTCTTGAAGTCTATCAGGGCTCCGGGCTGCCGAGAGAGGGGGGGCTGACCTGCTGGTGGCTCTGGACTCTCTGACTCTACCCCAGGAAGCCAGCGGTTGTCACAAGAGGAGCAGATTATTTACCTGCGGCTCTGTTGACCTGGGGGCGGTCAGCCTAAGGAGAGCAGGCTATCTTGATTGGGGCCTGCTGGCACAGCCCGAAGATCAAACCTGAAAATGTATAATCTTTACAGTCAGTTGGAGTGCTGTGGTGTGTTGAAGTAAAATATATTAAAAGATGATCACGAATAAGTAAAGTGGCCAATGGAGTAATTGGCCGGATCTGTATTAATAAATGTTTGCACTGTGAAGACCAAAAATGACTCAAGTCAGTGGAAGGATGGCGGAGGGGGGGGGGGGGCAAGTGCACTTTGTATGCCAGCTATTCAAGAAACACAGACACCCAGGCCTTTTCCGATCTGGTGCATACATCCATGATACAGCCCCAGCACTAAACAGATTTAACTGCTGTGGGTTTTCTAGTGAGATAGTCCAAATAACAGTGCAAAATGAACCAGGTCTTGCGTTGTGTTGTTTGTTGAGTATTGTACGAGCTGTGTGTCCTTGCATCCTTATTTTTGCACTAAGAGACGTATAAGGTAAATCAATGATCCTATGAACGTTAAAGGTAACACATGTTGATTCGATTTCTATTCTGCAACAGTAACTTAACTCAAAAATGCTGTTCCTCAAGTCTATTTCAATTACGTTTCAAGAGATTTGTTTTAAATCACATACTCCTGAGAATGCATGTTTGCATGCTGAGTGCTTAACACCAGGAGAGCGCAGCTTTCAAGGCTGATGGAGTCTGCAGAGCGAAGTTGACACACGGGGTCATGTGCTTGTCCTCAAAATCCGATCACACAAAGACCTTGTCAGGTTACTAAAGTGCAGCAAGCAGTAGGCGACAGGACGACAAAATGGTGAATAGTCAAGAAATCATTTGACGCCCACAGCGTTATTGATCTGTTGAACATGGAAGAAACGCTGTCAGGTGCTCAGGAGCACACAATGTATAACAGAAACGAAAGCAATATAACTCACAAGTTTGAAACCTCCTGGGGGGTGATGGTTGCACCTACAGCACTCATAGTTCAAACCTGCCTGTCCTCTTTCATGCATCTCTCGAGGTCTCCTACCACCCCATCAATCACTCTTATTAATGCGAGGGTTTGTAGCTCTTCCTTCCAAACCTGTTCTCGAAATGAAAAAGAGACAGCATAATGGCAGTTTGGGCACAGTAGCTGTCATTATGGCCCATGACGCCTTTGCTGCTACACTGAGGGTTTTTGTATCGGCTTCATACAGCAACTTCTGCCATGTCTTGGCGCTATAAATTACAAATGTTAGCATTACCTAATATATTTCCTGTCGAAAGAATAAAGAGCTGTATCAGTTTAGCCAGGATTAAAATTCGATAACTCGAACTCACTGGATGCATCAGGGGCGAGCGTTCAATTCAGAGTCATTCTGGTCTCAATGTACGGTGGGTTGAAAATGATCAAATGAGGTTTTTTTTTTAATGTATTTATAATGTTATATCAGAACATATTAAGGGGCATATTTACAAGGGCCATATTTCTGCTTTTTTGGCTGTTAAAGCCAAAAAAGCGGAGATAAAAATATTGCCCTATTTACAAGAGGGCAATATTATGTTAGCACCCTTTTACCCCACGCCTCCCTTTGCATCTCTAATGAGATGCAAAGTGGGCGTCACTGGGCAGTACAACCTTGTAAACATCGCTGATGTACACATCGCGATATTTACAAGGCTGCCCACGTATTTTAGCAGACGCTAGTTTTTAGAGAAAACAGCTGTTTTCTCCAAAAACTATGGGGCATATCAACAACAACCGGCGATAATTATCGCAAAGCGCACTTAGCGCTTGGATAATTATCGCCGGCTAGCGGGAATTTTTATCGCTGAGATAGCGTGCTATTAGCAACTCTTATCTCAATAGCGATAAAAATCTATACGCTAACAGGCTAACGTGAGATTATCGCTGGAAACCCAGCGATAATCACACGTTACCTTGTTGATAGGGACAGGCAAACTTAGCCATGATATCCTCCTTCCATAGGATATCATGGCTAAGTCTGAAAATTAGCAGACGTAAAAAAGCAGCGTTAACCGCGGTTAGCGCTGCTTTTTTTGTCTCTAACAGGGTTAGCGACATTCTTGATAATAGGAGAAATGTTGCTTAGCGACATTTCTCCTATTATTTTACTCTGGAACGCCCCCTTTGCATCTCATTAGAGATGCAAGGGGAAGCGTAGAGTAAAAGGGTGCTAATATGCAAATTTGCGTGTTAGCACCCTGTTGTTGAGAGGGCGCTAGTTTTATCTCTGCTTTTTTGGCTTTTAAAGCCAAAAAAGCAGAGATAAAGCCCTTGTTGATATGCCCCTAACGTCTGCTAAAATGCAGACTTAGCTATACTTACCATTGGGGGTGGATTATGCTGACACGACCACAGGGTCATATCAGCAAGGTTATCGCCGTTTTCCATGGAACATCGCTGGAAAACCAGCGATGTTCCATGGAAAAAATCGCTATCGCTGGGAAATTATCGCCATTGCGCTATGCGTTGTTAATACAACGCTAGCATGGCGATAATTTCCTGCGATAGCCAGCGATAACATTTTTCTCGCTACGAGCGCCCAGCGATAATTATCGCTGCCGCTTGTTATATGCCCCTGCATTGTTTACCATAATGAAATAACACGCCCACTCGTGTAAATTGGAATTGTTTGCCTTACTATGAAGTCTAGTTAGTTTGATAAGAATTGGTTGTTAGAAGTGCTATTTTTATGGTGCACGCCAGGCCTTTTCTCCAGGTCCAGCTGCAGCCAGTAGTTTCTAGACAGTTCTGTTGCCAGCAAATGTCATTTAACACTGATATTCCTGGTACTTGGGTCACTGCACTGTGCAAGAAAAGCCAAGTTGCTTTGTTTGGGCTAAGTAGGAGAAGCTGTCAAGGTTTACTTTAGGAGGTCAGGAGGGTTTGAAGCTCGGAGCTAGTAAGATATAAAGTGATGGCACTTTTTAAAGGTCATTGACCAGTCACTGCTATAACACTAAAATCCTATTGGTGCAAAATATAAAGGAACCAACGCCTTTAAAAAACACAATACCACCATAATAATTATTAATGATTGTTTCACTGTCAACACTTACTTAAGAGAAGCAACCTCATTTAAAATTTGGGTGTTATGGATGAATATGGAAGATCCTCTAATTTCTGCCCGAAGTGTTTAATCCAGAATACAGTTCACTTTTAGAAATGTATTACACAATCTATCCTTATGGCGCAGAAATTGTGTCTGTGGATTCTCCTATGGATTTTTAAATCCTTCAGAAATTTTAACGTTTTCCATTACCACTTGTAAGACATTTCTCTTCTTTCTATTCCCTCTATGGTTTGCTTTAATTTTTGCTATATAAACATCTGCTATGCTCTTCAAATTAGTTCCCAGCTGCTTGATCATTTCCTTAGAAAGAAAAGTGATTTTGTAATGGAACCAAAGTTATGCAATTTTTAAGATTTAGTGAAAATAGAGCTTAAAAGCACAAAGTGCCACTCAAAGTCAACTGGTTGCGCTAGACTTCAAAGTCCATTATTGGGCGAGACCGAGAGGAGACAAATGAGTATCACAGATGTTTGTCACTGTAGAGCAGGTCAAACGTTGTGGATAATCATTGTTTCTGTGTGAAGAGCCAGTTGGGCGTTGCACGCGGTCATTGTTGTAGCTTCGAGTTTGCGGTTGTTACCGTCTGTCATTGCTGTAGTACGAAGTGCAAGTCTCGCATTGCCAGGCATAGCTGGTGGACACTAATAGCTGGTCTCACCGGAGCTTTGCGTTGGTGGCTGTCGCTGGAGTCTATGAGAAAACAGGCCTGCTCACGGTTGCAAGGAGACCATACTTCAGGATTTTTCACCTATTCTTTGGGAGGTTGACACTCTGATTCCAGCCAAGGGTTTGGGACCTGCGGAGGCACCTCTTGGGAATCAGGATTCACTCCAATAGAGATCCTTGCCAAGGGTTTGGAACCTAGGGAGGCACTTAGATAGGGATGACTCACTCCAGCAGAGGTCATACGGGCTCAGGCAGGTCCTGTTGTAGTTCCAGGCATGTCCAGTTCAGAGAGAGACCTCTGAAGCTTGTTGTGTCCCAGCAGTTTATACAGTAGAACAACCAACTGATCGTTGAAGGCACTCTGGTTAGCCTGGGATGAAGGCAAGCAGGCAGTCCTTCCAGGAGCAGGACAGACCTCTGGCAACAGATCAGTCATTCTTCTGTAACTTCTACAGACCCAGGAATGTTGTGATGAGTGGCTCTGGAGGTTCAATACTTATACCCAGTGCCTGCCTTTGTGTGGGGGGACATCCTGTCCTACCTCCACTAATGATTCTAAAACGTTCTTTCCAGGTTACGGCTCCTGAATGCCTGAGGGTGGCAAAAGGCAGGGCAAGCCTGGTGTCAGGTTCATTTATGTGTGCATGCAATAAAGGCCTCTTAGGTGTAAGTGGAGCTCCTTACAGCCCCTCCCCAGTAATCCTGTTAGGATGGCCCATCATGTCCACTCCTTACCCCCATGTGTGTCACTGTCTGGAAGGAATACACAAATTCCAACAGGAGAACCATTTACAGGCATGTGATTTCGGACACTTAGAGAAAACACAAATGGTTGAGACAAAAAAGCTAACTTTCTAAAAGTGGCCTTTTCAGAATTATGACCACAAATCCAACTTTACCATTAAAGAAGATTTAAAATTACAATTATTTTGAGTGTAAACAGCAAACCTCTATCTGCTCCCAATTGAAAGATAGCACTTATTAAAGGTAATAAAGTAACCAATGTTGGACAATGGGAGAAATAAGCCTTAAAACTGTGAAAAAAAACGTTGGGATCTTTTGCTGCCAGGAAATGAAAAGCTAAAGTCCTCCTCTTTAAACCAAATGCACCCTGCCCCATGAGCCATCAGGGTCTACCTTACGCATGTACTAAAAAGAAAGGTTTACACCTGGCAAAAGGTGCATTTTGCCATGTCAGCATCGCAGTTGAAAACTGCACTACAGTATGCAGCAGCAGGCCTCGCACATGTTATGAAAGTGCTACTCTAGAGGGTGGCACTATTAGTGCTGCAGGTCCACTAATAGCATTTAACTTACAAGCCTTGTGTACATGCAGTACCCTTTAGTATGGATTTAGTAAATTAAATGTTCCTATTGTGTGTAGTTCAATATTGCCATGTTTGAAGGAGAAAGCACAAGCACTATAGCACTGGTTAGCAGTGGTAAAGTTTGCAGAGTCCTAAAGCCAATAGAAACAAATTCAGCAAAACAGGAGGGGTGAAGACAAAACATTTGGAGGAATACCATATAAAGGATGTCAGGTCTAACAGTTATGATATAATATCCAATTAAAGTAAGCAAGGTCTCCATTATTACAACTTTAACGATGACCCATCTGCCATTTGGGTCTCTTATCTGGGATAGGATATGAGCCCTGGCTGTTTTTTTAAATATGATTGAGACCCCTCTAATGTTTGCTGACTGACTTGTACATACAAAAGAGCCTACCCAGCTTTGACACTTTAACAGAGAGATCATCTCTTCTTCTAGTAAATGGGTTTCCTGGAGGACAATGACCTGCGCTGAAGTGTCCCGTAGATATTGTATGATCTTATCTCTTCTTGATCTAGTGCGCAGGCCATTGACGTTCCTGGAAAGAATCTGAAAAGAGCTCATGGTGGCTCGGAATTTCGCTTGTCCACCGGAGCCAAAGTTTGAAGCACCGACGTCAGCACCAGCGAACTAATCAACCCACCTCCAACGCTCTTATCATTAGCTTTTAAGTTAGACAAGTCGAGGACAGTGAAGATGAGGATTTTTTTTATTTTTATCCCCTGCTGCCCCTTCCCCCAACCCTTGTGCCCCTACAACCCCACCCCTCACCCTTGGAGAACCCTACCCCAAATCATCTGGACAAATTGAGTCCAGATAGTTGCACCCCGGAGGTGCCCACCCCCTTCACCCCTTCATTACGTAAAAGAAGAAAAAAAAAATACTGAGGAATACATAGAAAAAACCTTACTTAACCTGACCCATCCTAACTACAGAAGAAAAGGTATGGGATATAGAGAAGAAGAAGAAGAAAAAACCTTATCCTATAGCACATTTTATTATTTATTTATTTTGTTTATATATGTATATATATTTTTTTTTCTACTCCCCTTTATTTTAATGCATAAAAGAGTATTTATATTTTTGAAGAGAGCTGTAAGGAGAACTTGGGGAAACTGGAAAAAGCTATAAGAGATTTTACAGAGGAATCTCCGACCAGTTTGCTAATCCTTGCTCGTCTGCATGCTGGCGAGCAGTTCCTCTGCCTCCTGTACTGACCTCACGTTATGCATGATGACCCCTCTAGTCTAAAGTCTATCTTTTCACATCTACTTGACTTTCCGGAACCGATGGTCCTAGCAGGAGATTTTAACATCGTTTTGAACCCCTTATTGGATAAATCCCCAAACAACAGAGATGTAGTTTCTTCAAAATCTCTGGAGTATTTGCTTGGGGCAATCAGGCAGTTCACCTTATCGGACATCTGGAGAGATAGATCAGGGCAGCAGTTAGGGGTGTCATATCGAAACTATAAATATCGGCACCAGTCAAGAATTGACTTTGTTCTGCTCAGTTATTCATTAAGAGGCTAGGTTAAGAACATCTCATACCTGGCACCCCATCTCTCAGATCATTCTGGGGTTCTCTTGGTGCTGAAATGTCCAGTTTCTAGCTTAATTAGGACATGGTCTTTCAACTGAGCTCTACTTTTGGAGGAGGTGGAAGTCTCCTTTCTCTCACAAGAAGTGGAATGGTTCTTGGAGGTGAATACCGGCACAGCTCCAATAACCTCAGTTTGGGATTCTTTAAAAGCCTTTTTGCGAGGCCAAATTACCAGCAGGTCTTGTTATAGAAACAAAAAGTATAAAGAAGAGATCACGGATATCGAAAATAGGCTGAAAAACGCAGAAGCAGATCTATCAAGTCCCGTATCCCCTGAAGTTCAGCAAGAGAGACAAGATAAGGTTAACAGACTAAAAGCCCAGCTTGAAGATATCATGAACACCAGGCTTACTCGAAGATGGGAAGCCATTAAGATTAGGCCTGGGCGAAAATTTCGTTCCGTTCGCGGAAATTGCGATAATTTGACATTTTCGCGTTCCGCGGAGAGCGCGAAAATGTCAAAAATTCCGGTTTCCACAGCTTGGCGATAATTTGTTTCTTGCTCGCGCTGTAAAATAATACATTCTCGCGTGCGCGCGATCGCCTTACCTGAATCCCTGCGTTCGCCGACAAGTTTTCTTGATCCGGTCGCGTTCTCCATGAGATGTTGTATTGTTTTTAGCCATTTGCGCTGTCTCGCGACAGTTCGCGCCAGCAGTGACGTCATGCGTCGCGCGATCACGTCTTTCTTCTCGCGATCATGCACCGCGAGACAACTCAAAACATGATGGCCGCACCCGCAAGCAACCACATGGGTAAGTTGGCGACCGGCAACCATGCAGAAAATCTCGCGAACATGCCGGAAAAAAACTTCCGCATCTTCGCGATATTTCTGCTTGTTTGCGATAATTTTAAACATTTTCGCGATAATTTGCGGAAGTTAATTTCGCAAATTCCGCCCACCCCTAATTAAGATCTCCCACTTCGAGTATGGAGAAGGAGCGGGCAAACTCCTCGCATGGAAGAGTAAATCGGACCGAGCAAGGAGTTATATTAAGGAAATTAAAAATGATAATGGTACTCTTGCTACCGACAAGGAAATCGGTGGTGCCTTCCAGACCTTTTTTCAAGCTATTTATCGGGAGGATAGTAGCGTAGACAGCCGTAGTGCACAGAGATGGCTTGGAGGTATTCCTCTCCCCTCCCTTAATCTAGAACAGCAGCAACATCTAGACAGGGCCTTCTCCCACGCTGAGGTAAAGGATGCTATCTCTGGCGGTAAGAACGGAAAGGCTGCGGGTCCGGACGGGCTCCCAGCCGAGATTTACAGAGCGATAAGCATTAAGGTCGTTCCCATCATGACGAATCTCTTCAATCAGATATTGCAAGAAGGACTAAATCCGCCATATTCATGGAACGTTGCCACTATAGTCCTAATCTTGAAACCAGGGAAAGCGGCATCTAATTGTGGGTCTAATTGTGGGTCTTACCCATTTCTCTCCTGAATACTGACTATAAAATTAGTACCTCAATATTGACAACAAGATTGGGAATAGTGGCAGGAGATATTTTGCATTCAGACCAAAAGGGCTTCGTTAAGGGACAGCTTTCGCACCTCACATATGACTTAATTGGAGCAATAGATCTGGCTTCTACATACTCCATCCCCTTGGCAGCCATGACCCTGGACGCTACCAAGGCCTTCGACAGGGTGAATTGGATCTACCTGTTGGAGGTCTTGAAGAAATATAATTTTGGTGAGAAATGTTGCTGCACAATACAGTCTATCTACCAAAGACCAACGGCTAGACTTCTCGTAAACGGCAATATCACTGGCTCTTTTAATATATCTAGGGGGACTAGATAGGGCTGCCCACTCTCCCCTCTCTTTTTTGATCTATATATTGAGCCATTTGCTCAACGGCTCAGAGAGGACCCTAACATCCAGTCTTTCAAATATGTGGAGTGGGAGAGGAAGGTAACCCTTTCGGCTGACGATATTTAAATTTTTACAGCTAATCTCGATACGGCATTTCCAGCAGCTATCAGCCAAGTTCAGGAGTTTGGATTAGTTTCAGGCTACGAAATTAATGCTTCAAAGACAGAGGTCATGGTCTCGAATCAGGCGGTAAATCGGTATCAGCGCCAGATAAGCCCCAGAATGAGATATTTGGGGGTAAATACAACAACACAACTAAGATAGCTGAAACCAATTTGACAATTGTGGCAATGAGTGTTTGAAGTTAAC
The DNA here is from genome assembly GCF_964204655.1 of Triturus cristatus. Taxonomy (NCBI): domain Eukaryota; kingdom Metazoa; phylum Chordata; class Amphibia; order Caudata; family Salamandridae; genus Triturus; species Triturus cristatus. The sequence continues at coordinate 1,336,624,134 of NC_140591.1, forward strand.
GAATGCTTGGGCTTCGCTCCCTCTTTCTATTATTGGCAGAGTCAACTTGGTCAAAAAGTCAATACTCCCAAAAATTACCTTTTTTTTTAATAGTACACCCCTCCATTTTGAGAAATCATTAATTGACAAAATCCAGAGAGATATCAACTCGTTTGGGGATACAAATTCTCCAGGATAGCTTGGAAGAAGTTAAGACGCAGGAGAGAGAAAGGAGATCCTGCCTTGCCAGATATCCAGTTTTATGCTTGGGCCTTCCAACTCTCTCACGCACGTATGTTACTGAAAATGCCTATTAATACTGGCGCAGGAGGGATGTTTGTAGCTATGCTTCAGGGGACACATTTACCTGTGGAGGGCTTTTTGATCAAATTTGGTGATCCAAAGCTTAAAAAAAATAAATAATCTTAAGGTTTTGCAGGGCCTAGGTAAAACATGGGCAAAATTGAGGAGGGCAGTCGCTCTTGGATACTTCTCTAGCATGGCTCCCCTATGGGATTCACCCGGCGGCCCAGAATGTCTGAAGGACAGATTGAAAGCCCCTTTGAGAGAAGCCGGCTTGGTAGTTTGGGGGGATCTGATCCCAGATGGCAATATAGTTACTTGGGAACAACTTAGGGAAAGGGTTGGGGTGGGTCTCTCCAAATTTAAATGTCTCCAGTTGGTAAGCTGGGTCCAGTCACACTTACAAACAACTCATGGAAGCTTACTAGGTGAAGGCAATTACTTGGAACATCAGCTTGTGACTAGAACCCAAGGGAAGAAGGAAGTCTCCTTCTGGTATCAGGCTATATTGGAGGAAGTGGATGGTGACTTTAAACTTGCCAAGGAACTGTGGGGAAGTTCTCTACCTGCACAAGACTGTGATACATTGTGGCAGTGTGTGCTTAAGATCTTACATGAAATAGTAAAACCGGCATGGTTAAAAAGGAACCATTTGTTCACCATTCACAGGGCTTACTTTACCCCATTGAAACTGTCAAAAATCAATAAAGAATTACCTGTATGTTGCAAGAAATGTGGGTTGGCATTAGCCTCCTACATCCATATTTTTAAAGAATGTCCAGCTCTGGCCTCTTTTTGGGACAGTATTGAAAAATTCTTGACTGACACACTGGGAAGCCCTGTTACTATTGATTTATCTTTGATCATCTTTGGCTTGAAGGATAATGTCAGAGGTCCTGCAAGATCGCTACTCTTTTATGCCATCCTCCTAGCTAGGAGACAAATCTGCATAAAATGGTCAGACCCTACCCCTCCCTGCTTTTTAGCTTCAGTCTTGGCGGTTTCCAGGTTAGATTTAATGAGATCTGGCATCAAAAAGAAGAGAATATTTTGGAACATTTTGAAATCAAGATGGGACCCGGAGTTGACTGTTTACGTTTTTTTGGGGTTTTTTTGTCTGGGTCCTATGAATATGCTGCCTTTATGGGCCATGTCGGATACTTCCAGTCTGAGACTGGAAGACTTAAGACAAAGGTCATCTAGTTCCTGGAGCTTGGAAATAGAGTTATCTCAGTTGGTGTTTTCATCAGCACACAAGCAAGTTTATGTACCAGTAGGCGGGTCTTTCCACTCATTAACGCTTATGCCTCTCAGCTTGCTGAGTGTGGGTACGGACAACTTGAGTGTGTATTTGAAGTGAGATTGTTGGAGAATGAGTCAAATAAATAAATAAAACAGTTATGATATAGCTATATTTTGTGAAAGGCTTTAAATCATCAATCAGTGGTGTAGAAATGGGTCAAAACAGGTCATGATTGATCAGTTGCTCGAACAGTGAGACAACACTGTTTAAGAGCTGTGCTATGTAGCATTATTTTGATGCAGTCACATGAATGCATTCACAAATGAGTGAAAGAAATATAAGTATTGATACCTGCCGCTGGAAATTGTGGTTCTTAGGTATCCCTGTCATTTGTTGAAGGTTTATCTCATTATCACTGTCTGGTGCACTAGCAAAACATTATTATAACAAGCCATAAATTATCACATGCAAAAAAGGATCATTGACAAATTATAATGTGCTGCAAGTTTGATGTAGATGGATAAATAACAGGAGCAATTATAATGTATAACATGTTTTAATGTTCAAATAATGAACTGATGAATTGCAAAAATAGTATTCAGAATGCAGTTTTTAAAAAAATAAATATTAATTTAATACTCCTTCATTCTACAAATGCAGAATGCACTTTTCAACATAATTTCTAGTCTCCTGTAGAGAAATCAAATTAACAGGAACATTTGCCCCATGGTAAGATGTTTGTTAATTATTCGCTGTGCTGAAACTGATACAAATCGTTTTATTTTTCTAATGAAATTCTATCAGCTGTTGACTTGCATTTATCTGACAAATGGCACTAATGATTTAAATGAGAAAAGCTTTCGAATCCATGGGTAGTGGTAACCATGTGCTACAGAGAGCTGGCAGGCTTTGTGTAATGTCAGTTCTGTTTAGGAACTCCAAAGATCTTCTTTCACAGTGTTGCCCCAATTTCATACTTTTTTTGTGCACATGGCATTTACCTGCAAGTGCAGTTTTCAGAATGTACCCGCTAAACTCTAGGAAATCTTTTTGCAGAAAATGAAGAGACTGGGTAGACAATTGTATGGAAAGTAAGAAGAACATCACCAGAAGAGGTCAATAGGAGGTGATGCAGCCATTCTCAACATCACACCTACTTATGAAATATTATAACATATTGGCATGGCCAGGAAACGGCAATCAAGGGGGAATGTCCTATTATAAATTATAACGGACATCTGGGAGCAATACAGTCCCTTGTCCATGTGCACACAAATATATAACAGTACGCATAATGGGTTTGGACAAACCAGGGATGTTGGAGCCCAAGTCGTACTATCGGTGAGTGGAGGGGATGGAAGGAATGGGGGTGGTGGTGGCATCTGCCATCTGACTATTCTTTCGGAAGAAGGGTTGGGGCCAGGTTTTGGGTGCTTCAAGGTATGGTCATCATGATTCGGTGGGTGGACTGGTGCTTTTATGCCCTGACCGTGCTTTTCAATGAAGAAATATATTGAAATTTAAGTTATTCTAGATGGCAATTGTTGCTAAACTGGTGGGATGCGTGACCCTGTAGGTTCAGGTGAAAGGCTCTCAAAGTGTTGATTTGAAGTGGGGTATTGAAAGGATACTCCTCTGGCAAGGTGTGTACACCATGATAGGCGAGTGAGGGTAGTAGATAGGCCAGTAAGTCCCAGTGGATTGTTTCTGGTGGGCAGATCCATGCCCCAGTAAGGAATGAGAGTCATGGAAGCAGAGGAGAACCACAAATAAGCAGAGCTCCACATTGAGAATTGAGGGGAGTCCAGGAAAGAATCCACAGGTGTCATTCAGCCAGTGTTGGGAGTCATCTGTCATTAAGAAAGATGTATATGGTTTGTCATCCCTGCTAAATCACTAATGTCATGGAGAAGTCTGTCATGCAGTATGGATTCAATGACAACCCTCAGTTCTTCACACACTGTGTCCCAGTATCCAGTCAGCTGGTGGAAGTGCCAGGGGATATGGAGCAGATAATCAGCAGTAAGAATGAGGTAGAAGGCATGCTTGATGTAGCCTGTGTGGAGTTCAGTGCTAGTGAAAGTGTATTTTGAAATATAAAAATGCTAGTTTATTTTGTCTCACAGTTTTATCATTAGCAATCACAAACAATGCCCAGTCGTTCTTAGTGTACTCTCTGTAGTGTCATGTTATTAAAGAATGACAGAACCCTTTTTGTTCTTGATTGACTTTGTGGACCTGTGACAGAAGCGTTGGAGAGTAATGAAGTGAATGCAAATTTCAAACATAATGAAACCCCTGAGTAGCATAACAAGCAATCAGAAACCATGAGTACAAAAGAGTTGTGTCCTTTGGTGAGTTTTCTTAATTTCTTTAATCCTCCTTTTCAGCAGGAGATGTTAATCATTCCTGGGATTTAGTGTACATTCCAGTCAATCCTGTAACCAATTCCGTAGCCACCATGTGTATCGTCGTTGGTTATTAAACCAAATTGACTTCATCAGGGCTACAAAAAGAATAAACTAAGCATTTGTATAACATAGATTTATAACAGAAATACAATACAGATTCAAAATCCTCCTACATATATGTGACTTAATTTAATGGGCTCCATGTTAGTACAACCTTAAGTCAGACCTGCGGTGGGTTGACTCACTGAACCCTTTTCTTACCACTATAAAATCCAATATCCTCTATTCCAGAATCCTTCTTGCTTGTTTACAGATTACAGTCATGTGTATCATGCAACCCAGTGCATGTTATGTAAAAGCAAGTGATTTTCCATGTTTTCTCAAAGTCAAGGGCATTAAGACAAAGCACTGTGCGAATCTTCAAAATAGAGTACCACCCTTGAGTATCACCTTATAACCCAAGAAATCCACAATGTGTTCGGGTTTGTGCACATGCGTTAACGTCCAAAAATTATATTTGTAGTCGGATTGGAGCCAGGATAGTGGTCTTAAACCCAAATCAAAGTGGACACCACAAGTACCTAGTGACAATAACTTGGACGTCTTTTTTAAAGCAGTTACAAACAACATTGATAAGTGGGGTCCTTAACACATCTTAAAGGTGCAAGTGGTCACCCTTTCCTTTTTGCAGCACCGTATAATTCTTATTTCTGATTACATGGGGATACTGTCAGGTTTGCACATAATATAACCCACACCACTGGTAATTTTCAATTACAGATTTAGAACATGTATAGCTACTCTCCGTGTGTGGTGCAGTCATTGGCGAGTGCCCGGGGCTGGGTAAAATGCTACAGATGGAAATGAGTAGGGGATAAGTAACCTGTAGATGTACCATGCTCTCCCAGAGAATTTGACGAGGTCCATCAAACTCCTCATGTATGGCACATGTGGAGCCTCAGCTCAACACCAGCCTGTGTAAAGCTTTGAGGACAAAGAAAGCATTGAAAATCTACACATCGGTGACTGAGAATCGAATGAAAAGGCTGAAAATAGAGGTACTGCTCTACTATGCAAAGTAATACTATATGTCATATGAAGTTATAATGATATGGTGGATGCAACCAGGTTTTGAAAAGCACAGTATTGTGACAATCCATTGCAAGTTAAGCTATAACCTGATGTCCTATGAAGCAGAAATCAACCATGTGGTTACGAAGAGATATACAAGTGCATTGCCGATTGAATATCTCAACGTTATCTGCTTGTCAAATCATTCAAATATAAAAAGTCTTGCCTGCCTACTGAAACAACTAAAGAGAGATGCCATACCATAGCCTACTTTGGAGTGGCCCAAGAGAGAGGTCCGGGGTTGTGCGTGCCAAACTGTCCATAAAGGAAGCGGTTGACCACCAAAAGCTGCCGAGTGGGCCCTCAGAACAACGCTACAGATCTCCAATGGAGAACCAGAGTGAGGCCAACGCTTCTCCATCTGCCAAGGTTGACCCTGAAGCCAGCATGCCACAAGGCTCTAGAGATAGTTTGAATGAGCAGGCTCACCAAAAAGTCAATCAATCAATCAATCAGATGTTTGTTAAGCGCGACTACTCACCCGTAAGGGTCTCAAGGCACTTGGGGGTGGGTGGGGTTAGCAGGCTACAGTCCATCTGTCGAAGAGCCAGGTTTTGAGGTTTCTTGCGAAGATGGGGAGCAATGTTGTCTGTCTGAGGTGGAGTGGCAGGGCATTCCAGGCTCGGCCTGTGAGGAAGGAAAAGGAGCGGCCTCCCGATTTGGTCTTTCTGGTGCAGGCGACCACAGCGTAGGAAAGCTGGGCAGATTGTAGTGTCCTCTGGGGTGCGTGGATTTGAGTCGGCTGTTCAGGTATGCTGGTCCAGTGTCATGGAGGGCCATGTGGGCGTGGGTGAGCATCTTGAAGGTGACTCTAGCTTCAATGGAGAGCCAGTGGAGTGTGCGCAGGTGCTGGGAGATGTGGCAGTGTCTTGGCAGGTCAACAACCAATCTTGCGGCGGCATTCTGGATGTTCTGTAGCTTGCGGGTGAGGTTTTTGTTTTTTCCGGCGTAGAGTGCGTTGCCGTAACCGAGTCTGCTGGTGACCAGGGCGTGAGTGACGGTCTTTCTGTGTTCGAAGAAGTATTAGAGAGACCACTGCTGTCCACCAATGCTTATACTGCCCCTACCGTTTCAAAACTCATTTGATTCTGCCAAAAAGATACTATATTGGCAATAGATGGGCTGCTTGGATAGAGACTTTTGAATATTTCATAGATGTAATCGATGAAACAGATGACAAAAAGATTATCAAGTATCTGAATAACATGGCGGTGATGGTGTAAAAGAGGCCATAAAAAATATCACACAATTGTGAAGGAACATACAATCACACGAAAGCAGCCTTGAATGTCAAGTTCAATCCAGTGCCAAATGTAGATTAGGAACGATACATCTTCAGTCAAGAACACCAGAGAGTAGGTGAAACCATCAATTAATTAGTTGAGATGCTGGATTTCCTCACAATGCACTGTAAGTTCAATGAATTTAATGATGAGGAAGATTCAAGCCTCAGAGTGATGGATACCTGTCAGATTCCTTTAGGCAATGACTGCTGAAGGAGACTCTGAGCTCAGAGCAAGTCCTCTCGGCTGCCCGAGCTGGAGATTGTACTAATCATCAAGCGGCTGACATGGAGGCCACAGGTGCCCAGAGTGCATCAGTCATGAACATGAAAAGTAAGCAAAAGCATAAAAGGACGCAAAGCGGGGCCTCCAGAGAAAAAGAAAATGTGCATCAGATGTGGACTGTTTTTTTCACACAACAGTAGATGCCCCGCCATTGGACAGATCTGAAATGGCTGTGGCAAAGCGAACTGTTTTAGGACATTTTTTAAAGGTGATAGGAAATGTAAGTAAGTTAAAACAAAGTCGAACATCATCAAATTCATCATCAAAGAGTTCCTTAGGGTCCTTACGGTCGGTTGCGAGTGAAAGTGACAATGAAATCTGAGCCCTGTGAATGTTTACTTCAGAGAGTCATGCACATGCGGGAATAGTCAAAGGTGAGAAAAAACACAGAGGAAAGAAAGATCGACATGAAAAGGCACTAAAGACCTACGAACATTGTCCAAAGGTTGACCAGAAGATAAATGGGTGTTCAACACCTTTTATTTTTGATAGCAGTACGTTGATCAACATTATGCCTGAGGAGAAATATTGTAAATTGTCTCCATTACTGCAACTTACATAATCAAAAACTAAAGTATATACATGGGCTGCATTGACACCTTTATAAAGCCAAGGTTCGTTTGTATCTATGATGAAACACAAGAAAAAAATGGTACAAGTGTCTATTCATGTACTTCAAGGTACAGCTTCAATTGTCTGTCTGCTCAGTTTTAACAGTGCTGCTGATATGGGACTGATATCAGTGACCTACAATAAAAATGCTCATCAATAAATACTAAGTTGATTTCCTTCATTATTTTATGGGCTAGGAAAGCTTAAGACAATGAAATTACAGTTAAATATTAATGAGAATCTTCATCCTATTGCCCATCGTCACAGACACAGATGAATTACATTTCACTTGCAAAAAGCTGTTGAAAGGGAATGTAATTCTTTCCTTAAACACAATATAATTGAATTCTCCACTGGTCCAAGGCCATGTGTTTCTCCCATAGCAGAAGTGCCTAAAAGAGAGAGTGAAGGAGCTGTATGCCTATGCAATCAAGAGAGAATGACATCCAGGACCCCACATTGCTGATATGATAACTCAATTGAATGATACAAAGTTTTTCTCTCGATTCAACATAAACAAACAATATCAACACTTGGAACTTGAAGAGAATTGCAGTTACATTGAAACCTTTTCTACCACATTGATCTGTTGTGCTATAAGTGACCTAGCTTTGGTGTATCATATTATACAGCCTGTTCTAAATACCTTCAACTATAGTGATGACAAATTAGTCAATGAAGCTTCACAGAAAGAGCATGACATAGCTCTCATGCCAGTATGTTGTTTGCTAAATGATGCTGACTTGACTTGAATGCTGACAAATGTGAATACCATAGAACAAAATTGAAATTGTACGACATATCTTTTCTGATGGAGGTATGACACCTGATCCAGCTAAAGTGCAAGTGCTACATGCTGGTAATCCCCCACAGGGCATTTCTGTGTTACGTTCATTCCTTGTAATGGCCAGTTACTGTTGAAAAAGCATACAAGACTTTGTCACGGTCAAGCAATCCATCAAAAATGCCACTGAAAAATGACTTACTTTGATCCCAAGCTTCATTCAGAGGTTGTAGTTGATGCTAGTCCTGTCGGGTTAGGCACAATTCTTGAACTGCAAAATGGACATCCAAATGCCCAAAGGTATATCATGGCTTACACCAGTAAAAGCTTGTCACAAACTAAACAGGCTTATTCACAACCTAACAAACTGTAAATCAGGAGAGCCTTATCTCAAGGTACACTAATTGTCATTCCAGAGAGTCTACGACAACACACAATTGTAGTTGCCCGTAAGGGACACCAAGGAATAGTTGCCACAAAGAGAGCTCTTAGTGACAGAGTCTTGTTTCCTCATCTTGACAAAAGGGTTGAAAAAGAGTTAAAGGCCTGTCACTTATGCAACTGTCTCTCATCACGCATTACTCAGCACCCTTTAATGTCAGAATTGCTTAAACATGCTGGGAAGAGAATTGCTGTTGATTTCTTTGGTCCTTTTGATAATGGACATCATCTAATGGTCTTTTTTGACGGATACTCCCTTTTTCCATTGGCAGAAGATCTTTCATTCATCACTCATGAAACTGTTATTGAAAGATTAGTTGGCATCTTTGCAACATGGGGTCTACCTGTGATCTTGATATCCGACAACGGCCTGCCCTTCAATATTTGAGAGTTAAGAGACTTTCTCAGCCATCTCAACATAAAAGCATCAGAAAAGCACTCCTCTTTGGCCCCAGGCCAATGGCCTTGTTGAATGATTCATGAGTACCCTAAAAAACAGCTTTGCAGTGTGCTGCATTAGAGATGTTTGACCTTTAGGTCAAACATGATCGATTACTGATCGATTCCTCACTCAACTATAGGGAAAAGCCTTACAACCTCCATGTTTGGGAGAGCCATGATGACTGAATTACCTCAATGGACCAACTTCAGATCAAAGTCTGAGAAAGACATTTGCACAGAAGATTCTGGTCGCAAACAAAAAATGAATTCTATACTGACAACCGATGTCATGTGAAAGATATCACTTTCAAGAATGGGTAGCTCTTAGCCTCCCAGAATCCCCTGTCCAAACCCAACGCTACCTTCAGCAGCATTGTGATTGATCTGAGCATCGTGGATCAGTGCTCAGAAAGGGGTTTGGAGGCTTTGCATGTTCCTCACCAGGCTGTGTAATGCAAGATGCAAAGTGCGCAAGACGGTTTGACTGGCCCTCTTGGGCTAGTCAAATTGTCATGCTCCTTTTAGAGCGTGCTTACACTCCCCCACCTTCCCCCTGCACTGGCCAGCCCGGCCCACCTGCCCCACCCAGCACCCGACCAGGAAGGAAAATTAAAACGATAATAACGTTATTTATTATCATTTCAGTTTTCCTTTTTACACTGCTTGCAACAGAAGAGCTGTCTCTTAGTGTAGGCATACTTGAAAGACATGATAGGTGCTAGGCACAGCCCCAATGTCATCCTATCAGAGACAGGTCAACTTCTCTCCAAACCCAAGTCCTTTTTCTCAGCTTTGGGAGCCAATTTGCACCTAATCAAGGAGCTAGTCATCTTCTGGGTGACAGTTGAAAGCTCAGGTAAATGGTGTTCTGGAGGCTTTAAGGAGGTTAAAGGTGACTTTTTAAAAGTACCTTTTGTCAAATATTTCTTACAAATCTGACATTACCAATGAATTGGATTTGTAAGAAATATTTTTTTTAAAAGTTCAAGTCTATTTATCTGGTTCCTAGGCAGAGCAAACTTTATTAACTTGTTTCCTAATGCTTTCCTATTGAACAGCAACCCCCTCTACAGTGAAAATAGCTCTTGAGGTATTGTCACTTTAGGGACATGATTAACCTTAAACTTTTATATGTCTTACTTTTAAATGTCATGAAACTGTTATGTGGACATTTAAGTCGTACTTAGGAGTGACATATTAATATTTAAAAGGAGGGTTTAGGTCTTCAAAAGGGATTATTTTGACAGGTTGAAATTGCAGTTTAAACCTGCACAGTCTAGTTACCTGTGAAAAGCCTGCAATCATGTTTTGCGTTATCACTTTAAATGTAGCACAGTATGTACTGCAGTCCACTAGTGAATTTAACTTACATGCCCTAGGTGCACTTTGTACCATATGTAAGAGAATTGGGAGGGGTGGGGTGCAACTCACGTAATTTGCTCTAGTATAATTGTGTAAAACTACAGCAAAACTAGATTGAGTGTAAAAATGCGTGGATCATAACTCAGCATTTAGTATTATTTTTTTTATTGCAAAATGCGCCCTTGCATAAAAAATGGACACAGGGATGTTTTTAGCGCTAAGGAAATGGTGATAAATACAACTCAACACCATCAGCAGCAGCCACTTGCGCTCACTAAGTTTGTTGATCCTGTGCTACCGTTGTGACATTTTTGAGCCAAATTACTCATATTTATGCGAATAGGAGGAGTTGTTTAATTTTCTCTATTTTCAAGCCTAAAGAGAAATAGGAAAATACTGAAATTACTGTGATTACTCCGGCACAATTACAATTTCGTTCAGGCCTAATCAGATCCTTTTTGCATTTAATGAAAAGATACAAATTGTGAATATTCAAATAAGTTGGTCCTAAAGGTAACTGGTACAGAGTTGGACTGGCATTCCTACTTCTAATGTAGTCTGGGCCTCATTTATGAGTTTTTGCCGTAGGGCAGCACCACAGGCATTACTGTTGCGCTGCCCTATGGCAAACAAAAGGGCAAAAGAAAAACAATCAGAAAGGCTTTTTCCTCTTTCTATGTGTGCTGCAGAATGCAGTCATGCACAGCTGTCTTAACAGCATGAGGACAGGCACAGGGTCTGGCCACAGGTCTGTTGCAAGTCATTAATTTAAATGTTATATTTATTTTTTCACAGTGCATTATAATGCCTTTATATTTTGGCTAAGATCTCTTGCTTTATGGGTTGTAACCTGTTTTGAAGATAAAGGAAACTGAACTTGTTGCAGTTTAAATATGCATTATCTGAAAGCATAATCTCCAGAGGTAATTTGTGTTTGCATCCAAACTCCTGGAGGGCTAGAAATTTGTTATATTTATAATTAATACAAATGAAGTAGATGTCAATCGAAAAATAGGAACAGTAATTATAAGAAAGGCTGGTATTTGATGTACCTAAACAACTGAAGTAAAATTTATATTAAGCTAAAGTATTTGCAATGCCAGGCCTTTACAGTTTTCTGCCTTAATATTGTAGGTAGAACATCATGATATCACAGTATAACATTATTGTGGCCTAAGTTGCAAGTCCAAAAACGTATTGCAGTTTTTTGGTGCTGGGAACCAGTCGTTTGTTGGAGGAGCTCGGAAGATTGAGTTGGGCTGACCTGATATTCAATCCAGCATCATGTAACTGCTGGTTGAATACTTTTCCCCACGGGCAAAACTGGAGCTCTGGAGGAAAAGATTTCAAAGGTTTTCAAACTTTGTTCTGGTGCCCAAACAGTTACAGGAGTATACGTTTGAGGCCCCAGGACCTCAGATGAAGGCACATAGAGACTTTAAGGGTATCAGGCAGAAGCCAAGAGCAAAGTCGAGTGTAGTACTATTTGCCAAGGGGCACTTCATGGAAAGGGCCTCTTTCGGCTTTTTGTGTTTATGTAGCAACACAGAGGAGGTCAGCCAACAGACATTTGGAGTCCACTTATTTGTCCCCCAGTGCTCCTCAAAGGTCTCAGACAGCAGATCCAGTCCTTTTCTGACTTTCTGCAGGTCCAGAAAGTGTTCTGAGGATGGCACCTTGGGGTGCAACATTTATGGTTGACACTGGCTAGTGGATGGGGTGATGGCTGGGCACTTGTTAGCCAATGGGCTGACAGTTCCTAGTGGTAACCATACCCACTTTTACAGCAGTTCCTGTTTCCTCCACTGCAAACATTCGTACATCGCCCCTCACTTGCAAAATCCAATATTGGGAAACCCTTAAACAGAACATGTGTCCCCACTCAGAGGTGAGCAGCCCTCTCCTCTGTGGCCATTCAAAAATAATTCTGGGGATAGCTTTTCCTCCTCTGGGCTTGGTGACAGACTGACTATGGGGACAAAAGCTCTGATTTTCCAATTGTCACATAACATTTGCTTATCATAGGGTTGAGCCGCATGAAGTTAATTAAGTTCCTGGCCCACTCCAAGTGGTCTACCTGCCAGGGGAAGTAAACACCTTGTGATAGGGTAGGCCAATTTGAAGTTAATTACATTACTGGCCCACATCAACTGGTCTACATGCCAGGGGAAGTAAACACCTCCACACTCCCAGGCCATTGTCTCTGCTTTGGGAGTAGTTTGCACACCTCTTTTACACCTAATTTAGACAAAGTAGAGGCTGGGCAGTTGCTGGAGATCTAATACAAATTAGCGTCCAGATGTTGCAGGCAGGGCAAAGTAATTTTCTAAAAGTTACATTCCACATATATTTAATAAATTATTTAATAAAAAGCAACTTTACCATTAAATGGATTTTTATTTAATGTGTAATACTAATACTGTGTCTTTAAATGGAGTCTGTAACTGGCAAATGTCAAACGTAATGGATTAAAGTATATAATCTTTACTTTGCCTTTTCTTGAAGTCATATTTTTTATTGTCACTGTAGTAGATGCTGCATTTAACTTTCCATGGCATGGGTGTACTTCTGCATGCTGTATTAAGGCCTTAAAGGGAACTTAATTGTGCCAATCAATTTTTAAGATAATTTCAACATGTTTTAGGGATCAAAGCAAATACACTGGTCAGGCTTCTTTCGCCAAATGAGGTCCATTGCCGCCCACAAGGCAAGCTAATAACAGAGGTCACTGACAGCTCTCAATCACAATGTTGGGGAGAGCATGTGGCCTAATGGCTAGGGCCGTCAATCTCGACTCTGGGGTACTGGGATCGAGTCATGGCAATATGCTCGAACATCCTGTGATTCTGGGCAAATCCCGTCCGTAACAGAACTGGTGCACATGTAAGGCGCTCTGATACCTTTGGGTCAAGTTCGCGCTGTATCAAACTCCGAAGGAATAAAAATGTCACAAAGGAGGCTCCTAGCCATCCAATGACAGGTGGATGCTCCAATCTGGTGCCTGGAGTATGCATCACTTACCCACTTGCTCTTGAAGTTCTCTTTGGCCTCTTAGGTTTTTCAGTGTGAGGGGCTGCAACTTCAGGTTGCAGACACACTCCCTGCACTCTAATTTTTTTAATATCAGGGTCTGAACCCTGAGATTGACTATGTGCCTTGCAGTCCATGGCATCAAGGTTGGATACACAGCCCCCCTCTGTTATTTCAACCACACACCAGTCTGCGTAATCACACTCTCTTGGTAACCTTAGAATCAGGCTGAGTGCTTGGTGGACCCCGCGTGGGTTACATATATTACATCTCTGGTGGCAGTGGTAGATGACTGTTATGTTTTATGCATATGCCTTATTTCCTGGTGGCATTGGTGGCTCTTGTGTTAAGCTGGGTGTGTAGTACCAACTGTGTAAGTCCTGTTCGATGCATCTGCCTTATTCCCTGGTGGCAGTGGTGGCTCTTGTGTTAAGCTAGATGTGTATTACAAACTGTGCACATCATTGATAAATGTTAAAAAGCAGGTCATGAGCAACACGTGTCAACCACCGCTTGGCCATGCGGGGTTCACTGACACAACATCGAGGTAATAAATATTGATGTAAAAAATATCGAGCAAAAAATATAGACAACAAAAATATCAACTCCTATACTTACTCAGGTAAGTACAAAAATATTGCCCAAAAAATATCAATGTAAAAAATATAGATGTATAAAATATCGACATTTATATAAATATAAAATAAAATATATATTAAATATTAAATTTGATTTTAACAAACTAAAATAAATGTAATGTACATGTTAATAAAATATAACAAATAAACTTAATAAAACCACACACAAACATAATTATTTATACACATATATTTACTTTAAAACAATTAATAAACTATTATTTTTAATTCATGTGAAAAGTTTAAAATTATATAAAAAAAATTAAACGTATAACAATTATTTAAAATATGAAAAACCGATAATCTAAAATAAATTAAAATATTAAACTTTAAAAAAATATTTAAACTTTAATTTCACAATACAGTCAGTGCAACAGTAGGGAAAGTGTTGGATAGCGGAGGGGTAAAAATAACTATTCCCAATTCTATGAGTGCAACAAGAGGGAAAGTGCTGGATAGCAGAGGGGTAAAAATTACTATTCCCACTCCAGTGAGTGCAACAGTAGGGAATGAGTTGGGAAGCGGAGGGGTAAAAATTACTATTCCAACTCCAGTGAGTGTAACAGTAGGCAAAGTGTTGGTTAGCGGAGGGGTAATGTATGCTATTCCCACTCCAGTAAGTGCTACAGTAGGAAAAGTGTTGGATAGCTGGGGAGTAAAAAAAAAAAGTATTCCCATCCCGGTGACTCCAACAGTAGGGAAAGTGTTGGATGGCGGAGGGGTAAAAATTACTATCCCCACTCCAGTGAGTGCAACAGTAGGGAAAGTGTTGGATAGTGGAGGGGTAAAAATTACTATTCCAACTCCAGTGAGGGCAACAGTAGGGAAAGTGTTTGACAGCGGAGGGGTAAAATGTACTATTCCCAATCTAGTGAGTGCAACAGTAGGGAAAGTGTTGGATAGCGGAGAGATAAAATTTACTATTCCCCCTCCAGTGAGTACAACAGTATGGAAAGCGTTGGATAGCGGAGGGGTCAAAATTACTATTCCCACGCCAATGAGTGCAACAGTAGGGAAAGTGTTGGATAGCAGAGAGGCAAAAATTACTATTTACACTCAAACAATAAAAAAATATATAAATATATATATAAATACAAAGCCATGCAGAATCAATTTTATTCTAAGCTACTGGCCTGGAAAAGTGTGAGCCTTCTCAGCATGGAAGAGTTTAAATATCTAAATACAGAACATCCCAAAACACCATCCATGTATTTCATCCCTAAGGTTCACAAAAATATTGACAAACCCCCTGGAAGACCTATAATAGCTGCCATCAATGGACCATTAGAGAACATGTCACGTTATATAGATTTTTTTCTTCAAGAACACGTTAAAAAATTGAACTCATTTGTGCAAAATACTGGGGATTTTATCAGGAAAATTGCAAATGTTGAATGGCAAGAGGGATATCATCTCTTAGCCTTAGATGTATCCTCAATATACACGTATATTAGGAACCAGGATGGAGTAAAAGCAGTTGACTACTTTTTGGATAATAGGCCATTGCAGTATGCACAACATAACAAGATGATTATGGACATGTTAGGTTTCTGTTTGGAGAATAACATGTTTATGTTTAAACATCAGATGTTCCAGCAAATTCAGGGCGTAGCCATGGGGGCCAGCTTCTCCCCCAGCTATGCTTGTCTGTTCATGGGCTGGTGGGAGGAGCTGGTCCTCATAAAAACATATGAGTTGATATATAAAAACAATGTTGTATGCTGGCTAAGATATATAGATGATCTATTCATTGTATGGCAGGGAACCCAGGAAAAAGCTCGTGATTTTGTCAATCGATTGAATGAAAATGATGTAAACCTACAGTTCACTTCTAACATCAGTGACACAAGCATAACCTTGTTAGATGTCCAGATCAATATAGTAAACAACAAAATGACTACTTCATTACACCGTAATGAAACAGCAGGCAACACTCTATTACACGCATCGAGTGCACACCCTCCGCATTTAATACATAGCATTCCCTATGGGGAAATGCTTCGAATCCGTAAAATTTGTAGTGAGGAAGAAGACTGTAATACAAAACAACAAGAGTGTAAACAGCGATTTCTGGACAGAGGGTATAATAATGCAACTATCGAAACTGCAATAGATAAATCAAGGAGATTTGTAAGACATGAAGTTATGCAGGCTGTTAACGAAAATAAGGATAGGAGGGAGATTTCAGCAGAGCTCACTAGACTTATCCTCACTTACTCAAAGCAGGAACAACAGCTTAGAACTATAATAAGAAGGAATTGGCCAATAGTTCATGATGACCCAATACTTGGAACTCTCTTGCCCAAACAACCGGCTATTACATATAGAAGAGCAGCCACTATGGCGAATGCTCTGGTTAAGAAAAACCCTGAAGAATATGAGAAAGTTGGCTGGTTGGTGGCCAGGAAAGGTTTTTTCAAATGCTCTGTCTGTAAAGCATGTAACTATGCTTCAAATAGAACCACATATCAGACAGCCTTCAATGATAGGCCATGCGAAATTAAACAACCTCTGACTTGTCGCACTGATTACGCTGTATATGTCCTACAGTGTTCTTGTAACCTTTTATACATAGGCAGCACCAAACTACAAGTCCATAAGCGCATATTACAACATATCAGGCCCATCACTAACAACGACCCCAGTTACCCTGTAGCAAGGCATTTTAAGACACAACATGACAGCAATTTGAAATATCTGCAATATTATGTCATTGATACGGTAGAGGTGGTGATCGGGAACTCAAACTCAGACGCCTTGAAACACGGTATATTCTTGAATTAGATACCAAACATCCAGGGGGGCTCAATACTAGCGAGGATCTCCATACTTACCTTGACTAGAGAGAGATATACTACCACAGCTGGCATCATTTCTTCTCTCAGAGTTCACAACTAATTTTATGGAAGATTAGGATCAAATACATTGGTAGTACTGTATGTTTAGGACTATATTTAAGTACAATTTTACATACCTGTATTTTACAATTTACATCTTTTACTATCATTATTTTATCTTATCTCTCCACCTAAAAAGATTGTTCTTTTACCCCATGACCTTTTAAATCTTAGGTTTTTAAATTGTTCAATTGATCTATTTGCACAGGCCATAATTTTATGATAAAAGCTGGTATTATGCCAATTTTTTCAGGGGAGTTTTAGGAATAATATCAGTAAGCTTTGAGAATTTATTTATATATTGATATATTTATATATTTAATATGTTATATTTATGATTCAACAATTATTGCACTATCTATACTTACATGATATAAGGAGGTAATTACCCGATATAGCCCTACCCCTCATAATCAAATTATCCTGTGCATAGAATTTTCTTGAATAGTCTTTTAAACACATGGACAAGAATATCCTTTCCCTTGTTTGTGAAAGTCATTGTTAGAATGCACAGTTTAGACAAAACAAGACTGTGACATAAGAATCAATTTTAGCTATCTGTATATTCATACACATTGGCTGTTTACACACGAATAATAGTTTTATTGTACATTTTTCTTGCACAGGCACTTTAATATTTTAGCACCGGTTTTCTAACTTGTTTAATTCTTTTTATAATTTTATTGGGTACACGGTTATATTTATTCAGCACAATGGGTCTCATAAAGAAGTTTCTTGCAATGGACGCTAATTTGTAACAGAATGTCTCTAGCATTTAAGCTGTCATGATTGAGACTGATTATGTATGACACACTAAAATACAAATATAGAGTTGCCACAATATTAAGGACATTGAAATATGATATGCATTGTGCTATTAACTCTTAAATCATTTTTTCTTGTAATGTTTCGAATTACACATTGATGTAAATATGTATATATACATCTGTTTTCTATGTCCATTGCATCATGTGACCTGTCATTTGCACATTAAAAATGAAGTCCTTCCGTGTAAGCGCTGTCATGTGATCAAGGCAGAGGAGCTGCCGAAACGCGTCATGGTGGAGAGTTGCTTGCAATAAAAAACTAGTCAAGCACTTATCTGGGTCCATTCTCGTTCTGTCCAGCGGAGTTGCATGGAGGTGTAAGGCGAGCTTTCTTTTATATATATATATATATATAAAAGAATATATATGGGCAAACTACATAGGGGGTCTTTCTATAAATCACACAAACTAAGGGTATATAAGCGGTAATCTCCATTTGGGCAACCTTTTTATCTGATGTGTACATAACAGCATTTTAACATTTTTAAGTCTTTTGTCTTAACCTTATTTAATATATTTATATTTTTTATATATTTATGGTTATTTATCTGGTACTTTACCATTTTTCTTAGACAAAATGTACTTATATTTATTAATCTTGCTTATTTGCACATCCCCTTTTCCCTTGGAATTGTGTGTCCTAACAGTTGGAACCCAACCGCTTTTTGAATTCCATCTGAAAACTCATTACACTTAGTGGGTATTTATATCCACTCTATATATGAAAGGCTTCACCACTACCTTGTTCTGCTTAAATCCATTATACTTACTGATACAGGTTAATCTGTTATGTGGATTCTATTCTTTAATTAATGTGCCTTTTAAAATCTTATATGAAGATTTTAACCCTAACACACTGTCCTTGGGTTACACTGGGTGGGTTCTTCTCTTTATATTTGTCTTATATATGAAATGTATTATTTTAATCATTTCAAGCACAGGCATATTAATTGCAATTCATCTTTTTTCGATTTATACTGTTTGCACTCATCACTTTTTCATTTTAATGGTCCGGTGGGCAACATGGATCTTTTAACACAATACCTTTTAATAGAATATCTATGTCTTTTTATGAGTAATATTGTGTTATTAGTCGAAGTCAGACGAGTACATATTATTCATCTGCCTGTCGGCAATTTGGTTATTCATGTATAACTGGCGCATTTCTTGATCATTGTCCAGGTGATGTCAAAAGATGTACATTGTATTCTTCACAGGCACTAGGCATTTATGCCGACATTATAAAACACACATGCTACAATTTTAAAAAGATTAGAGACTGTTACAATGTTTTAGCCTGCAATCTGACTATGTGTGTATTTACTTTTTACCGTGAGGTTAAATGTACTTTCTCGCTGTCTATGACTTCGTAACCATGTGATCTCCCCCACGTGACCTGTAGTATCACTTTAAATTTGTTGCATCATGAGTTACACGCTGTCATGTGAACAAGGCTCCACGGAGCCGAAACGTTATGGCCGTCGCTCTGGGCATTGAATAAATAATTTGCACTATATGCAGGCTCGTGTACTTACTTCCTTGGCAGTTGGAGGATCTTCAAGGCTGGTGGGAGAAGTCTTTGAACATATATATATATATATATATATATATATATATATATATATATATATATATATATATATATTACCTACTGGCGGTCGCCAGTAGGTAGTTATAGTTAGGACCCCTTTTCCATAGGAAATCCGCAACATTCTATTTTGAATAACTTTGGCGCCGGTCGATGAATCCTCGCGAATTTCTCAAAATAGGTGGGGCGCTACGCTCCGCTCCTACCCTGAAAGTCTCGGGGGGATTCGTCAAGCGGGGGCTGAGATAAAAGGGGGGTCCCAAAACGTGTTTTTCCCATGCATTTTTCCATAGGACCTTTAGACAGGGCTACAGCCCGAACGGCTGAACAGAATTACTAGAAATTTGGTAGAGAGGTAGTCCCTAGGTCAAGGAAGTACCTTTTGTAGGTTTGGTGTAAATCTGTTCAGTAGATTCTGAGAAAATAGCCTTTAAATCAATATATATATCTGAGCCAGCTTACGGTACGCGTACCGTAAGCTTACCGTACGCGTACGGTGGCGTGCGCGAGCGCGATTCTGATTGGCTGTTAGATCTTAGTAAACATTCGAATCGGCCGAAACCAGGAAGCGGCGGCCGCCATTTCGTGTGTTTCACTCAGAAAAAAAAAGAGTGAAAACAAGAAAAGGGGGCAAGGAGGAGAGTTACAGACCCCCTTACATTTGTGAGGGGGTCAAAGAAGGACTGTAAAGTTCAAAGAAAACATTTATTGTTTTTTTAAAAAATCACGGGGTACGCGTACGGTAAGCTTACGGTAAGCGTACGGAAGAAAAAATAAATTAAAAAAGAAACGAAATGCAGATTTAAGAGTTTAGATATTAGGGAGCTCTAAAAAGAGCCGTTGTGTTTATGAAGTCATTTTTTTACTGGTACCTACAAGTAAGTACCGATGCAGAGTCTAAGGTTCAAGAGGAAGACTCTGTTCCCTTCATCATTGAAGTGCACACCATCTCCTCTATAAATGTCTTGCATGTCATAACGCAAGTTGTTGTGGTAAATGGCACCCATACCATTGTCACGGAGGAAAGCAGAAACAGATTTGTTGACGTGCTTTCTTGCTTTGTCAATCTGCGGACAGAAATGATTGGACCAGTTCCATTTTTGCCTTTGGCATATGTTGGAAAAC
Organism: Triturus cristatus; assembly: GCF_964204655.1. Taxonomy (NCBI): domain Eukaryota; kingdom Metazoa; phylum Chordata; class Amphibia; order Caudata; family Salamandridae; genus Triturus; species Triturus cristatus. The sequence continues at coordinate 1,336,644,514 of NC_140591.1, forward strand.
ACAAAGGCAGTTTTAGGGAAAAGTGAAAACAGTTGTGCAAAGGTGTCCTTCATAAGCATTTCCAGACCCACCCCAGTCAAAGTGCCTAGGTCATTGCCACCACAGTGCACTATTATGAGGTCAGGGTGTTGGATTTGCATGAAGGATTTCACCAATGGCATCAATTGGTGCCACTTTAACCCTCTCTGACCAATCCATTTAATGTCTACATTTGGCAAAGCAAGGTCTCTCACCATACCTGTTTTCTCTGCAAACTTTTCACTCCAGAAGACATAGCTGTGCCCTACAATCCACACTGTGAACATCTTCAAAGGAGAACTGGATGCACTCAGGAGGTGTCTTTCAGTAGAATGGCAATATGAAAAGAAAGACAGTTTGGAAATGGAGGCATACATATTTTTTTCAAAACAAAAAGAACTGATTGGCTGTTTCATACCATTCTAGAATAAAAACTAGGCTGTATGTGTAAATTAATAGAAGCATGTTTTGTATTGGTACAAAAAAATGTGTTACCAAAGAACAGTACTATGGATTTGCTGTTAGGTTTGAAAAGTCAAGCACTCTTGCTCTGTGGAATTGAAACATTGTGTGGCGAACTTCTGACCTAACTCCACACAGCAGTGTTCCATGAGCTGTTGCTATGGTAGCAGGCAGAAGTCAAGTTGGGGGAAGGGTACTAGGCAGAAGTCAAGTTGGGGGCAGGGTACTTTTGGAAAAGGGTTGGTTTTCAACCAATAGAAATGTGTGATTACATTTGAAAGAAAGGGGGAAGCACTGAGATTTGAAACTTACATGTATATGTGTGGAAAAATAGAGGGAAAGTTTGCCATTATCTGGTTCTGCTGAGAGGAGAGAGGTGTACAGCTCTGAGATCCTGGCTCTGCTAATCTGCTGTTTGAGTGCCACATTTCTTTCACAACTAACTAATTTTAAAGGTGAGGTTAGAGTTTGAGAGGAGATGTATATGGTAAATTAAGAAATGAATAATAGAAATGGAAATCCTTTTGTTGAAGTTGCGTTTATCATTTTCTGTTTTGGGAGAAATTTAAATGTGAGGAACATGTAAAATAATATGGACTATGTTTTCACGATAAATTAAGGTGTACTGGAAAAAAAAAGAATAGTTTAAGGGTTTGAGGTTGGACTCAGTAATGAAAATACATTCAGCATCACTAAGGCTGGTTGCCCTTGCTGGAATGTAGGCAGCCACCCAGGTTACACATGGTGGTGGTCTGAAAAAGCAGTTTGGACATGTGCATTTAAAAAAATCAAAAAAGTGGATTCATAATGTGTCAGTCTGTAAAAGTGATTTTCACTTGCCAAAAAAAAAGAGCAGTAAGTGTGCTTTCAAATTGGCAAAGAAATTTCGTTTTGGGACTAATGTGAAAACATGACTCTGTGTGGAAATAGGAATTACAGGCAGAGATTAGATGATATTTTTTTAGAATATTATGCATTTCTATAATGTTAAGTTTAAGTAAAAAGAGATTCTGGGCTTTTTTAATACAATCTTTGAGATTGTTATTTTTTTTTGCCCGCTGTAAAATGATGAATGCAATTGCTTTCACAATTTATAGTGAAATGCAATATATTCTGAAAACAGCAAAAATAAGGCAAAAATATTTTTTGAAAAATATATAAATATGTGTACTGTATTATAAAATGTTTTAAAAATATTAATACTTTTTTCTTTTTTTTCAGATTGATATAGAAAAATTTCGAAAACTAGAACCATTTTTCAAGCAATTTTTTTTAAAACAAATGAATAAATATTTTTTTGAGTGGGTATGGTAAGTCAATAATAATAATTGTAGTCTCTCAAGGACCTTGTAATGTGATAATTGATTTTTAGTGTTTTTTAAAAAAAAAAAAAAAAAATTACGCGTACCGTACGCGTACGGTAAAAAAAAAAAAAAAAAAGTTTTTAAAAAACATATGTAAAAAAAAGATGAAAGATAAGGTTGGCTCTTAAAAGAGCCGTTGTGTTCATGCAGGGACAGAGGAAAGAAAGACTGGGAAAATTAGTCAAAGCGACAAGTGTGCTGATCTATTTTGAGGTTCACTAGGGAAACACTGGTCTCCCTATGACAAATTAGATCATGACAAGAGGCGCATCGAATATCAACCCTCGCAAACCGAGGGTTAATTTCCAGAGGGCCAGCAAAAGGAGATGCTCCCCCCACAGATGAAGGGCTCACCTGACCTGCAGAAGAAGGAGTCAGCCCTGCAGATGATGGTCCAGGCTGAGCTGCTGTGGATGTGCTTGGTTGACTTTCTGAAGAGTTACCTCCAAAAAGTCGAGCATGTGTCCTTCTGTGTACATCCTTGAGGTGTCTCTTCATGGTATGATTCCCAAAGGAATACTTCTTGTCAGGATTACCTCTTGAAAGTACACGCTTACACAGCTTACAAGTTACTAAAGGTGCATTTACCTTTTGCTGGCCTTCAGGAAAAGTAAAATAATCCCATACATAAGAGGGCTTTTGTTTCCTCGCTCTCTGCCTCAAGGTAGTGCTGCTAGTGCTAGCCTCACTCTCAGAAGAGCTCTGCTGTTCTGCCATCGTATCACAAAGACAACCCAGCTCCTTCTCCTAAGGGATCACAAGCAGAAATGAGAGGAATGGGTGTGGTGTAGGAGAGTTCTAGAACTGAAAGTAGTTTCAACCAATCAAAAGTTGTGTTTCATGATCACATGACCTACCGTACGCTTACGGTACGCTTACGGTACGCTTACGGCAAAAGTGCGCATGCGCGTAAAAAAGACACGCGCTTGCACGCATGCGCATAACAGTCACTACCCGACACTTCCGCGTAACGTGCACGTGTAGCGTACACGCGCACGCGTCCCACACGGAGTACGCGCTGCTACGCAAATTGCGTAACTATACGCAAGCAGCGTAGAAAAATTACGGGCGTTGCGTAAACCGCACGCTTACCGTAAGCTTACGGTACGCGTACTAAAAAAAATAATAAAAAAAATATAAAAAATGTACTGCAAATAAATTTTACATGTTTATTTTAAAAAATATATTAAAAAAAAACATATTAAAGAATTTAAAAAATTTAACCATAGTCTTTATAAAAGGTAAGAAAATTAAAAAAAAAATATGTTTAAAAAAAATAGAAGAAAAAAAAAAATTAGCATTTAAAAAACCTTGCAAATTCACTGAAAAAACCATGGGTTTCACACACGTTATAGTTAGGAATTAGCATTTAAAAAACCTTAGAAATTCAGTGAAAAAACCATAGGTTTCACACACGTTATAGTTAGGAATTAGCATTTAAAAAACCTTAGAAATTCAGTGAAAAAACCATAGGTTTCACACATGTTATAGTTAGCTGGACATTTTACTCGTAAAAAACCAATGAAATTCCCCCGTTATAGTTAGTTCAGCTAACTATAACTCGCGCGCCCGCAATGCACTGCTGATGACGTCACATATTACATCACTCATGACATGGTCAGTGACATCACTCATGACATCACTGATGACATCTCAAATGACATCAGTGATGACATCACTGATGACATCATCCTTGTGATAGAGTGGCAGACCTCCTCTTCCCCTAATATAACCTTTGATACACACATTCAAAAATAGAGACTAAAATTTTCAAAACAATGGACATACCAATAACAGTTACAACAACCTCTTCAGTAATTCTAAGATCCACATACACATCCACTCATTCACCAACAGCCCTCTACAGTCACTCATACATGTACTCACTTATCATATGTACTCATACACCTATACATCCTGTTACACAATGCCACTCATCCATAAAGCTACTCACACACATAGTCACTCATGCTAATAAAGAATCAAACATACATTTACTTGCATATACAGTTATACACACACCACCACACTTACTTCTACGGAAACTTACACATACTTAGTCTTTTAAACAATCACTTATAGAAATACATACTTATTCATACAGGAACTCTTTCAGTCTCTCACTCTCACATATACTCACTTATATACACCAATAGTCACATATACTAGTTTAAAACATATGTAGTTACTCATAAAGACATTATTGAGACAGTCATTCACTCACTAACACACCCATACACACACTCATCCACCCATGCAGTCCTGCACACATGCTCTGTTCAACACATACAAACAGTGAGTCACTCATTCATGCACCTATGCACTACGTCATACCCCCCACCGAACCATGCAGACACTCAGACTAATACTCAAAAAACCAACTAATAACCTATATAGACACCCATGTAGCTACTCACCAACCCATGCAGCCACTTATACAAAAAGTGAAAAAATGATACAGATATTTACATATTTAAACATTACTCACTAAGCCATGTATTCACTATGATACACTTATTCAGTCAGTTACACAATCAATTTTTCAAAAAGAAATCATCCATTTAGACAGTAATATACCCATTTATTCTTCCATCGACCTTGAGATATACATATATAAAACATATTTAATTTTCAGAAAAACACACATTCACTGGATGATGGCATCAGTGATGTCATCAGTGATGTCATTTGAGATGTCATCAGTGATGTCATGAGTGATGTCACTGACCATGTCATGAGTGATGTAATATGTGACGTCATCAGCAGTGCATTGCGGGCGCGCGAGTTATAGTTAGCTGAACTAACTATAACGGGGGAATTTCATTGGTTTTTTACGAGTAAAATGTCCAGCTAACTATAACATGTGTGAAACCTATGGTTTTTTCACTGAATATATATATATATATATATATATAGCAAAAACAAGGAGTTCATGGTACTCCCAAGGTCCGGTGCACTCACGGGGTATGTGTCGGCTAAAAAACATCCGCAGACGCGTTTCTGGCTCTTGCCGTCATCAGTGCGGAAAAGCCGTCAATAAAAACATCCCCTCGCCTGCCGCTGTTAGAGCGAAAACTCTGTGAGTGTCCCACATATAGTGAAGCACTCTAGCTTTGTATAAGCCACAACCTGAATAGGTCAACAGAGTCCGTAAGCGGCGGTTCAGCAGCCCAAATTGAATCCAAAACACATTGTATTCCACCTGGGGCCAGCCGAACTCGCAGCGGGTGCAACCGGGAAGTGGTGGTGGAAACCACTTATTACACAGCAAAAACAAGGAGTTCATGGAACTCCCAAGGTCCGGTGCACTCACGGGGTATGTGTCGGCTATAAAACATCCGCAGACGCGTTTCTGGCTCTTGCCGTCATCAGTGCGGAAAAGCCGTCAAGTACCATGAACTCCTTGTTTTTGCTGTGTAATAAGTGATTTCCACCACCACTTCCCGGTTGCATCCGCTGCGAGTTTGGCTGGCCCCAGGTGGAATACTGTGTTTTGGATATATATATATATATATATATATATATATATATATATATATATATATATATATATATATATATATATTATCTACTGGCGGTCGCCAGTAGATAGTTATAGTTACAACCTAGTTTCCATAGGAAATCTCAAAATACTATTTTGAATAACTTTGGCGCCGGTTGATGAATCCTCGCGAAATTTTCAAAACTAATGGGGCGCCCCGTTCAGCTCCTACCCTGAAAGTCTCGGGGTGATTCGTCAAGCAGGGGCCGAGAAAAAAGGGGGGTCCCAAAACGCGTTTTCTCCATGCATTTTTCCATAGGACCTTTAGACACAGCTACAGCCCGAACGGCTGAACAGAATTACTTGAAATTTGGCAGAGAGGTAGCCATAAGGCCAAGGAAGTGCCTTTTGCAGGTCTGGTGTAAATCTGTTCAGTATTTCCTGAGAAAATAGCATTTAAAAGCATATATATATGTGGGCGGAGCCTAACCACACATCTCATCCTGAGATCTGATTGGCTGTCAGCACTTCATCCAAGAAGTGTTGGCAGCCATCTTGGGACCAATATACATGATAGCACCTCATTAAAAAGCATTGCAGTTAATAGAAGGTTTTAAGACTTTAGTTACATTATAAATCATTTGTTGATGGTACCATACTCATTTTAGGAATTGTGGTATGTTCTAAGGTGATTTCACCATGTGAAAAAGCCTTCTGCTGGGATATCATGATTGAGAGAAAAATATTTTCTCATGCTTTTACCACAGAGGTTTGGAAGGTGATCTATAAGCTAAACAGAGCTTATTTTCTGTAAATTCACATTATCTTTCTCAGTCATGTGAGAATGAAGTCTGACATTCTCAGTAAAACATGTACATCCAACAAGAGCAGAGACTGTCAGTTGATTCCTTTGTGTTCTACTGCAGCTTCCCAGAGTGTTCCAAAGAACTACTAGAGCGCTAACCGTCCTACTTATGATAAACGTATGGCACACCTGAAGCCATCTTGCTTGGATTAAAGTGGTAACTCTTAAAACATTTAATTCAAAAAGGAACAAAATGAGGGGGTTCATTTTTCCATAAAAAGTATGATTAGTGCTGCAGAAAGAAAAATTAGGGCACATTTTGAGTGACTTCTCAAATCCTCTTCTATTTCATTAAAAAATTCTGACATGCAGACTGAAACATGCACTTTCAATACCAGCATCCGTTTTCCCTGGTGGGCAGTGGCTTTACTACAGTGATCTAATGAGCAAAAAGAGTGCTAACATTCTGATTTTTTGGCAAATGTGTGACACATCTGAATGCCTTCTTGATGGAATCAAAGTAAAAAACTGAAAGTATTTCCTACTGAGGAGACTGCAGTAAATGGGGAAATTAGGAAACTTCATAACAAATAAGTCTCCCAAGATGGCCACCAGAGACAAAAGAGCCCAAATGTAGCCCAAATATCACCCAGATGTAGCCCAAGTATAGCCCAATGACAGAATGTCCAAGATTGTTCTTAAAAACAACTAGAGCGCTTACTGTCTTCATTGTGACAAAAGTATGGCACACCTGAAGCCATCTTGATTGGAATAAACTGGTAACACTTAAAACATTTAATTTAAAAAGGAACACAATGAGGGGGTTCATTTTGCCATAGAAATTATGATTAATGCTGAAGAAAGAAAATGAGCGCACATTTTGAGTGACTTCTCAAATCCTCTTCTATTTCATTAAAAAATTCTGACATGCAGACTGAAACATGCACTTTCAATACCAGGAGCAGACTTCCATGGTGAGCAGTGGCTTTACTACAGTGATCTAATGAGCAAAAAGAGTGCTAACATTCAGAATTTATGGCAAATGTGTGACATATCTGAATACCTTCATGATGGAATCAAAGTAAAAAACTGAAAGCATTTCCTACTGAGGAGACTGCAGTACATGAGGAAATAAGGAAACTTCATAACAAATAAATCTCCCAAGATGGCCACCGGAGACAAAAGAGCCCAAATGTAGCCCAAAATCACCCAGATATAGCCCAAATATAGCCCAATGACAGAAGTGTGCAAAACACTTATTATTTTGTGTTTTTGCAGTGTTATATAGTGCAGACTTGTCAGGTATTGGAGTGCTTTACATGAGCATTGGTTACATCACACAAGAACAAATTCATTTTGGTTGTAGACATGGGGAGACTAAGTGATTTGACCAGAATCACAGAATGTCGAGCTGAAGCAGAAACTTCAACCTGGTTCCCCAGTTGCAAAGTCTGCAGTTCTGGAAGTAACACCACATCCTCTCCCCTAAGTGCAACATTTAATCAAGTGGTCAACTGGATAAAAAAACATAAAGATAACAAATAATTTAAAAGTGCTTTGTCGCTATTTGAAAACTCAGAAAATATGTCCTTATTTTAGTCTTTTAGAGCACTAACCATAATTTTGATGCCAATAAGACCCTCTCATATATGTAATTTCTAAACGATATGCTCTAGGTATTACAGTTTTGATTACATCAAGATGATGTCAGGCGTTCCACACTTTTGTAATAAATATAGAATGTTAGCAATCTAGTTGTTCATTGGGATACTGTTGAGAGGCAGAGGCCAGGGGCACGGACTCTGAAAATTGAAGGCAGGTAGGAGGGTGCAAAGGCAACAATTTAACCACACTGAGCAGGCAGGAAGGGCTGTGGAAGCACAACAGACTATGGAGGGCAGTGGAAAGGGGGGCAGGGGCAACAAACCAACAATACAGGACTTGCAAGAGAGGCTGTTGGAGGGAAGATCTATTACCGGTCAAGGAAGCTAGGGGTGGTCCCCAGAGCCCCGGGAGCCACCACAGAACTGAGCAGGACAGTGAGTCAGGGACAAAAGGGGCACCTTAATTTGAGCCGGGGTGCCTAGGAACACTTGCTCCAAAAATGAAGAAAACAGACATATGAGACATGGAATTTGAGGCAGAATACAATGGCAGTTTAATGAGAAGATGCAACTTCAAAGAAACCGCAGAATAGAGACATAAAGTACAAAATACAGAATCCAGATAATCATACAGCTGTCATGATATTCTCTGTATCTCAATTAATGTACTGACAGAGAGAGAGAGAAAACACATCTATAAATGCATCATGAGAAACAAGTTACACCAAGGAAAATGTGACCTAGGAAAACTCACGTTTACTCTTAGAGCAAGCATTCCTGCAATTGCAATACAAAATCTTTTAAATGCAAAATTAAAGAGAACAATGGTTAAACATAACATGACATTTCATATAGGTAAAATAGAATAAGATACTTCAAGCAAAGCAGAACAAGACATTTTAAGCAAAGGAAGACAAGAGCTCCCAGCTCTTGGGGAAAACCTGCACAGCCTGTTAACCTACATACAGACGGCGAGGTAGTCCGTCGATATCTGTGGGTGCTCCCTTTTTATATCATTTTGTGGGCTCCTTTGCACGCTACATCTACCTACGTATACTACCCAAAAGCTTCGTCTGCAGATTTTACCAGACATTTCGTCATTTACCCACTTAATGCTGACAATGGACTGGGTGAAAAGGTCAGTCTCTCAGGCCAATCGCTATCTTAAGTTCCATAGAGCAAGCAGAAAATAATGGGTATTGTACGGGAATTCAATATATTCATGTATAAAATCTCCTCAGTTCTCCTAACTTGACGCTCTGCGGTTGCCACTTCCTTAAATGCGGGAAACCTGCCCAGGAAGCAAGTACCAGTCCAGGATGCAGCCTACTGTATGTCGACAGCTTCAGGGGGATGTTGAACTTTGATACCGAGCACGGAGCACTCGGGTAGGGTGGGGGCTACTAGTTTGGAGCAGAAGGCCTCGCAGACCTGCCTTCAGACTGCTATACACTAAAATTGCAGAGCTATGGTCAATTTAACAAAGAGGCCTACATATTGAACAGAAGGGCCTACACAGGGGTTTTATGCTGGCTGACTGGTAAGGATGTCTCAGGATAATTATATAGCAACACAGGACCCGCTGGTCAATTTAATACGGGCTACAAATGCGGCTGGCAGGGCAAGGACAAGGGTCTCATACTTCAGGTGTGGACAGAACGGGCCAGGGGCCCCCTGTGATACAAAATCTACCCTCCTTCAAGGCTGTGGCAATGTAATAGACCATTGTGGGCAGAAGGAAGAGGCAATGGTAGTACAACCATACATGCCAACAGACCCGATTCAGCCAGGAAACGTACAATGTTTTTAAGCTCAAATGGGCTTTATTTGATCTGTCTCCTGTCTACAATATCCTCTTTTTCAATGTAACTCAAAGGGGAAAATCAATACCCCAATTGTTTTTCAAAATCTCCCTCTTACCAAGTTCAAAATGTTCGCAAGTATGGTACATTGGATCATGGAAGGAAATGGGAAATGGACATGGACTTGGATAACAGAGGACAGGAGGAACATGGAGAGGTGCACCAAACTGACCCTGCAGGGCAGGCATCAGGGTTTGCAGCAGCACAATACACCACACTGGGCATGCAGGACGGGAGTGCAGCACAACAATCCATAGAAAGCAAGAGGGAGGGGCAGGACCATGCACATGGACAACAGAGAACAGAGGGGCAAGAGGCAATGGTAGCTAGCTGACCATAATGGACAGACAGGAGAAAAAGCTGCAGCATAACAGACCATAAAGGGCAGGAGGGACGGATCAGGGGCATTACAATGGAACAGACAAGCCAGGAGGGAGGGAGTAGGGGTCTGCACATGTAAACAGAGGGCTGGGGGCAAGGGGGCAGGGCAGGAGCAGCAAGATAGCCATGGAGGTCAGGCAGGATGGGCACTAGAAGCAAGACACACCATGAAGAGCAACAGTGAGACTGTGATGGCATACACACAGACCATGGAGGGAAGGTGGGAGGGGGTCAGGGGCAGCTAACTGACCACACAGGGAAGGTGGGAGGGGCCATGGCAGCACAGAAGACCATGCATGGCAAGTGGGAGGGTTAGTGGCAGCACAATGGCTATGATGGGCAAGAAGGAGGGTGCAGGGGCATGCACAAAGGACGATGGAGGATAGAAGGGAGGGTCAGGACCTGTGCACAGACAAGAAAGTTCAGGGGAAGGGGCCTCACAACAGACCACACGGGGCAGGCAGGAGGAGCAGTTGCAGCACAACAGACCAGGGAGGGCAGAAGGGTGTGGCATTACAATGGACCATGTAGGACAGGAGGAAGAGGATAGGGGCATGGCATGTGGACAGGCAGGGTGGAGGTGGCAGGGACAGGTTACAGTCATCTGACAATGCTAGGAAGGTGGGAGGGGAGTGGCAGCTCAACAGAAAACTGAGAGTAGATAGGAGTGGCAGGTCCATGGGACATGGTGGGCAAAAAGGATGGAGCAGGGGCATGCACAAAGACATCGGAGGGCAGGGGGAAGGAGAATAGGGGCAGCAAGCTAAGCACAGAGTTTAAGCAGGAGGTCAATGATGGGGCATAGAATTGGGCAATGGAGGGCAGGAGGAGTGGACTGGTACATCATACTAAATTGAGGGCAGTGGCAGCACATCAGACCATGCATGGCAGGAGGGAGGAGGCTAGTCCATGGATTCACACAACAGAGGATAGGGAGGAGGGGGATGGGGCAGCAAGCTAACTGTTCAGAGAAGGCGGGTATTAGGAACTTTATTGTTTTTAAAACATTGTGTCTGTGCGAACTACTTAAAATATGAACAAGTATGCAGCATAATCTCACTTTTATTCAGGAAGAAGAGGACGTTTGTGACTGTGACTCCGGGCTCACTTGGCAGAAACACCCCCTGACCCTCCACCCCCTATCGCAAAATGTAATGCCCGTGAAAAGAGTAGGTGAACACAGTGTTATATAGAACATAGTCCTGAGAGCACGATTGAAAATGAAAACTAGATATAGTGTATGGTATAAACTATGCACCAAAAAGTGTGATATAAGATGAACCAGGCGTGAAATATAATATGCAATACATTGTGCGCAATGACAGATTCATTGGAGAGCGCGAGATAGCACAGGCACTAGCGCGTGCTATGCGATATGCGCCTTGGAGTGTAATATGCACAGGGCAGTGTTGTGTAACCTGACTAGTCTCTAAAGTTGTAATATAAAATATGTGCTGGGGAGTGTAACGTTGCATATGCACTGTGACAAAGATATGGATCCCAGATTGTAATATGTATGGCATAGCACTGTGCATTATAACATAGGCATCGAGGAAGGCACGTTAGATGGGGCAATATTACCCGTGCGAAGACAAGTGTGGCATGACATATTCATGGGGTGGTGTTACAGTGCACATGGGCTAGAGAGTGTCATAGCATATGCACTAGCTAGTGGAATACAACACAGAGGTGTGTGGCACTCGGCAGGCAATGGTGGGTGTAACACAGCATTGGGCTCTGTCAGGAGCGCGCTGTGACTCTCAAGTGATGTTCGTCCCCTTTCCAGAGAGTAAAATAAAAAGTATTACACATCCGGCAGTGGATGTGTGTTTTATTAACCGTGAGGGGGGTTTCTTGCATAGTTTTGGTCGAATTTTTGTCGAATCCCCTTTGAATGGCTTGGTGTGCATGTGTATTAAATGTGCCCGTCAATAGCTACCCATGTTTGTATAAATAAACGACAAGGGTGTCTACCGGGAATAGGCACGGTAGGGCATCAGACATGTCAGAGCTTCACTAGTGGTGTAAATACATTCCACGTGGATTCATTGCATGCATAGTCGCCTTTTAATGAATATCACGCAAATCGTCATGGTGATAGGTACGTACGGTTTGTCCAGCATGTCCTAGGTGTGTCTATAAATATATATTTTTTAAAAATAATAAAAAACAGTGGCCGGCCCTGGGGATTGGGGTCAAAAAAATATAATTAGGAGACAGACCCTGGGGGATGGGGTCCACAGGGCCAATAAATTAGAATAAGAAGGGGAACCACACAGCCCCCCTTCTTAAAAAATTAAAATAAATAAAAGACTGGCATCGTGCCGGAAGCCATGCCCCCTCCGTGCAGCACTCTGCAAACGCGCCCCCAACAGGCATCTCCAGTATGCGCCAGGGAGCTGCGCTGCAGACAGGTGTTCTGAGGCCAAGCCCCTTTTTACACCTCTCTGCAACGCAGCTCTGTGGCGCTTACTGGAGGTACCTAGTGGTCTAGTGTGACCCTAGGGACCCTTAGGATTCAAGGGGACTTAATCTCTCAACTTAGAACAGCCACAGGGCGCGTTTACACAGTGGTGAAGGGAGGGGACGGGGCCTGAGGTGATGTGTGCAAACACGCACTATGGCACGTTTTAAATTGGGGATATAATTTCCCTTCAATACTGAGGGCCCCTGGGGGCTAACTAGCCCACCAAGTGCTTCCAGTAAGCGCCACTGAGCTGCATTGCAGAGAGGTGGTCCAGGCCGTGCCACTTTTTACACCTCTCTGCAACGCAGCTCTGTGGCACTTACTGGAGGTACCTAGTGGGCTAGTTGGACCCTAGGGAACCTCAGGATTCAAATGAACTTAATCTCCCAACTAAAAACGGACACAGGGCGTGTTTACACAGTGGTGAAGGGAGGGGACGGGGCCTGAGTTAACGTGTGCAAAAACGCCCTGTGGCCTGTTTTAAGAGGTAGTTTTAATCCCCATGCCCTATTATATACTAGGGGCTTACAGAGGAGGTCAGGCTAATCACAGGGGGACCCCAACGCATAATGTTCCCTAGTGTATGTAGGTGTTTTCACTGTATTCTAAGTGTATTTTAACATAGCACTGGCTCTAGGACTGGTTAGTCAGACTCAGTTACCACCAGTATCCGTCTGAAAAAGTTGAGGGTACAGGATGATTTTGCAACAAGGATTCTTTCTGCTCTTCTTTTTGTTCTTTCTGCACGTTATCCTTCTTCCTGCACTTATCTTCGTATTTGAGGACTTCTGTTGCTTCTTTCTGCACTTCTTTTGTTTCTTTCTGTGCATTTTTTCTTCCTTCTTCACATGTCCCATCTCTGTAGGCATAGTTAGAAATTAGCATTTAAAAAACCTTTGAAATTCACAGAAAAAACCATAGGTTTCAGGCACGTGATAGTTAGGAATTAGCATTTAAAGAACCTCAGAAATTCACTGAAAAAACCATAGGTTTTAGGGGTGTTATAGTTAGCTGGACTTTTCACTTGTACAAAACCATTTAAATTCCCCCGTTAGAGTTAGTTCAGCTAACTATAACTCGCGCGCCCGCAATGCACTGCTGATGACGTCACATATTACATCACTCATGACATGGTCAGTGACATCACTCATGACATCACTGATGACATCTCAAATGACATCACTGATGACATCACTGATGACATCATCCTTGTGATAGAGTGGCAGACCTCCTCTCACCCTAATATAACCTTTGATACACACATTCAAAAATAGAGACTAAAATTTTCAAAACAATGGACATACCAATACCAGTTACAACAACCTCTTCAGTAATTCTAAGATCCACATACACATCCACTCATTCACCAACAGTCCTATACAGTCACTCATACTTGTACTCACTCGTCATATGTACTCATACACCTATACATCCTGTTACACAATGCCACTCATCCATAGAGTTACTCACACACATAGTCACTCATGCTAATAAAGAATCAAACATACATTTACTTGCATATACAGTTATACACACACCACCACACTTACTTCTACGGAAACTTACACATACTTAGTCTTTTAAACAATCACTTATAGAAACACATACTTATTCATACAGGAACTCTTTCAATCTCTCACTCTCACATATACCCAAATATATACACCAATAGTCACATATACTAGTTTAAAACATATGTAGTTACTCATAAAGACACTATTGAGACAGTCATTCACTCACTAACACACCCATACACACACTCATCCACCCATACAGTCCTGCACACATGCTGTGTTCAACACATACAAACAGTGAGTCACTCATTCATGCACCTATGCACTACGTAATACCCCCCACGAACCTTGCAGACACTCAGACAGATACTCAAAAAACCAACTATTAACCTATATAGACACCCATGTAGCTACTCGCCAACCCATGCAGCCACTTATACACAAAGTGAGAGACTGATACAGATAGTTACATATTTAAACATTACTCACTAAGCCATGTATTCACTATGATACACTTAATCAGTCAGTTACACAATCAATTTTTCAAAAACAAATCATCCATTTAGACACTTCTATACCCATTTATTCTTCCATCGACCTTGAGATATACATATATAAAACATATTTAATTTTCAGAAAAACACACATTCACTGGATGATGTCAGTGACATCACTCATGACATCACTGATGACTTCTCAAATGAAAAATTGATTGTATAACTGACTGATTAAGTGTATCTTAGTGAATACATGGCTTAGTGAGTAATGTTTAAATATGTAAATATCTGTATCAGTCTCTCACTTTGTGTATAAGTGGCTGCATGGGTTGGTGAGTAGCTACATGGGTGTCTATATAGGTTATTAGTTGGTTTTTTGAGTATCAGTATAAGTGTCTGATGTCTGTATGGTTCGGTGGGGGGTATTACGTAGTGCATAGGTGCATAAATGAGTGACTCACTGTTTGCATGTGTTGAAGACAGCATGTGTGCAGGACTGTATGGGTGGATGAGTGTGTGTATGGGTGTGTTAGTGAGTGAATGACTGTCTCAATAGTGTCTTTATGAGTAACTACATATGTTTTAAACTAGTATATGTGACTATTGGTGTATATAAGTGAGTATATGTGAGAGTGAGAGATTGAAAGAGTTCCTGTATGAATAAGTATGTGTTTCTATAAGTGATTGTTTAAAAGACTTTGGGGCAGATTTATGACTACTGGCGCATCCCTGCATATCAGCAGGGATGCGCCAGTTATTATGCGCCACAGCTGCGCCACCATGGATGCGCCGCATTTATAATGCGGCGCACCATGGGGCAAAAACGGCACAGATGCGTGACGCATCTGTGCTGAAAAGTGGCGCATTGCTGGAGTTGCGTCGCAATGATCTGGGGGGCCCTATCTCTACAATGCTGCGTCAATCCTTACGCCTGCTTCAAGCAGGCGCAGGGTTTTGACGCAGCATGGGCCTAAAAGTGACTGAGTGAAATCCCTTGTTTTAGTTATTTCAGCTAACTATAACTCGCACACCCGTAATGCACTGCTGATGACGTCACATATTACATCACTTATGACATGGTCAGTGACATCACTGATGACATCACTGATGACATCTCAAATGACATCACTGATGACACCACTGATGACATCATCCTTGTGATAGAGTGGCAGACCGTCTCTCCCCCTAATATAACCTTTGATACACACATTCAAAAATAGAAACTAAAATGCTAATTTCTAACTATGCCTACAGAGATAGGACATGTGAAGAAAGAAGAAAAAACGCGCAGAAAGAAAAAAAAGAAATGCAACAGAAGTCCTCAAAGATGAAGAAAAGTGCAGGAAGAAGAATAACGTGTAGAATGAACAAGCAGAAGAGCAGAAAGAAGACTTGTTACAAAATCATCCTGTACCCTCAACTTTTTCAGACGGATACTGGTGGTAACTGAGTCTGACTAACCAGTCCTAGAGCCAGTGCTATGTTAAAAGACACTCAGAATACAGTGAAAACACCTACATACACTGGGGAACACTATGTGTTGGGGTCCCCCTGTGATTAGCATGACCTCCTCTGTAAGCCCCTAGTATATAATAGGACAGGAGATTAAAACTACCTCTTAAAACGCACCACAGGGCGTGTTTGCACACGTCACCTCATGCCCCGTCCCCTCCCTTCCCCACTGTGTAAACACGCCCTGTGGCCGTATTAAGTTGGGAGATTAAGTCCCCTTGAATCCTGAGGGTCGCTAGGGTCCAACTAGACCACTAGGTACCTCCATTAAGCACCACAGAGCTGCGTTGCAGAGAGATGTAAAAAGGGGCACGGCCTAAACCACCTCTCTGCAACGCAGCGCAGTGGTGCTTTCTGGAAGCACCTGGTGGGCTAGTTGGCCCCCAGGGTCCCTCAGGATTGAAGGGGAATTATTTCCCCAACTTAAAACGCGCCACAGGGCGTGTTTGCACACGTTAACTGAGGCCCAGTCCCCTCCCTTCACCACTGTGTAAACACGCCCTGTGGCCGTTTTAAGTTGGGAGATTAAGTTCATTTGAATCCTGAAGGTCCCTAGTGTCCAACTAGCCCACTAGGTACCTCCAGTTAGCGCCACAGAGCTGCGTTGCAGAGAGGTGTCAAAATTGGCACGGCCTGGACCACCTCTCTGCAACGCAGCTCAGTGGCGCTTACTGGAAGCACCTGGTGGGCTAGTTAGCCCCCAGGGGCCCTCAGGATTTTAGGGGAATTATTTCCCCAACTTAAAACGCACCATAGGGCGTGTTTGCACACGTCACCTCAGGCCCATTCCTCTCCCTTCCCCACTGTGTAAACACACCCTGTGGCCGTTTTAAGTTGGGAGATTAAGTCCCCTTGAATCCTGAGGGTCCCTAGGGGCAAAATAGCTCACTAGGTACGTCCAGTAAACGCCATTGCAGAAAGGTGTAAAAAGGGGCACGACCTGCACCACCTCTCTGCAACGCAGAGCAGTGGCGCTTACTGGAAGCACCTGGTGGGTTAGTTGGCCCCCAGGGTCCCTCAGGATTGAAAGGGAATTATTTCCCCAACTTAAAACGCGCCACAGGGCGTGTTTGCACACGTCACCTCAGGCCCGTCCCCTCCCTTCACCACTGTGTAATCGCGCCCTGTGGCCGTTCTCAGTTGAGAGATTAAGTCCCCTTGAATCCTAAGGGTCCCTAGGGTCAAACTATCCCACTAGGTACCTCCAGTAAGCGCCACAGAGCTGCGTTGCATAGAGGTGTAAAAAGGGGCATGGCCTCAGAACACCTGTCTGCAACGCAGCTCCCTGGCGCATACTGGAGATACCTGTTGGGCTAGTTGGCCCTCAGGGACCCTCAGTATTGAATTGGAATTAATTCTCCAACTTACAACTGGCCAGGGGGTGCGTTTGCAGAGTGCTGCAAGGAGGGGGCGTGGCCTCCGGCGCGATGTTTATTTATTTAATTTTTTTAAGAAGGAGGGCTGTGTGACCCCCCCTTCTTTTTCTAATTTATTGGCCCTGGAGACCCCATCCCCCAGGGCCTGCACCCTAATTTTTTTTGTTGAAAAAAAAACATTTGGAAGGGGGCCATGTGGCCCCCCTCCCAAGGCCT
This sequence comes from Triturus cristatus, assembly GCF_964204655.1. Lineage (NCBI taxonomy): Eukaryota > Metazoa > Chordata > Amphibia > Caudata > Salamandridae > Triturus > Triturus cristatus. The sequence goes on from NC_140591.1 coordinate 1,336,662,073, forward strand.
TAATCGGCCCCGGGAATCCCAACCCCCGGGTCAGGGCCTTTTTTTTTTTATTGTTTAGGAGGAGGGCTGCGTTGCCCCCCTCCTCAGGCCACTTATGGCCCCGGGGACCCCATCCCCCGGGGACGGCCTTTGTTTTTTATTATTTTCTAAAAAATATCTATTTATAGAAACACCTAGGACATGCTGGACAAACCGTATGTACCTATCACCATGACAATTTGCGTGATATTCATTAAAAGGTGACTATGCATACAATGAATCCAAGTGGAATGTATTTACACCGCTAGTGAAGCTCTGACGTGTCTGATGTGTCTGACGCCCTACCGTGCCTAATCCCAGTGCCCACGCCGGTGGGTACTCACCCTTGTCGTTTATTTATACAAACATGGGTAGCTATTGAAGGGCACATTTAATACACACGCACACCAAGCCATTCAAAGGGGATTCGACAAACATTCGACCAAACTATGCAAGAAACCCGCCTCACGGTTAATAAAACACACATCCACCACCGGATGTGTAATACTTTTTATTTTACTCTTTGGAAAGGAGACGAACTTCACTTGAGAGTCACAGCGTGGTCCTGGCTGAGCCCAATGCTGTGTTACACCCACCAGTGCCCGCCAAGTGCCGCACACCTCTGTGTTGTATTCCACCAGCTAGTGCGTATGCTATGACACTCTCTAGCCCATGTGCACTGTAACACCACCCCTTGAATATGTCATGCCACACTTGCCTTCGCACGGGTTATATTGCCCCATCTAACGCACCTTCCTCGATGCCTATGTTATAACGCACAGCGCTATGCCATACATATTACAATCTGGGATCCATATCTTTGTCACAGTGCATATGCAACATTACGCTCCCCAGCACATATTTTATATTACAACTTTAGAGACTAGTTAGGTTACCCAACACTGCCCTGTGCATATTACACTCCAAGGCGCATATCGCATAGCACGCGCTATTGCCTGTGCTATCTCGCGCTCTCCAATGAATGTGTCATTGCGCACAATGTATTGCATATTATATTTCACGCCCCAGTTCATCTTATATCAGACTTTTTGGTGCAAAGTTTATACCATATACTATATCTAGTTTTCATTTTCAATCGTGCTCTCAGGACTATGTTCTATATAACACTCCGTCCATCTACCCTTTTCACGGGCATTACATTTTGCGATGGGGGTGGAGGGTCAGCGGGTGTTTCTGCCAAGTGAGCCCGGAGTCACAGTCACAAACGTCCTCTTCTTCCTGAATAAAAGTGAGATTATGCTGCATACTTGTTCATATTTTAAGTAGTTAGCACAGACACACATTTTAAAAACAATAAAGTTCCTAATACCCGCCTTCTCTGAACAGTTAGCTTGCTGCCCCATCCAAATCCTCCCTATCCTCTGTTGTCTGAATCCATGGACTAGCCTCCAAGCTCCTGCCATGCATGGTCTGATGTGCTGCCACTGCCCTCCATTTAGCAATATGTACCAATCCACTCCTCCTGCCCTCCATTGCCCAATTCTATGGCCCATCATTGACCTCTTGATTAGCCTCTGTGCTTAGCTTGCTGCCCCTATTCTCCTTCCCCCTGCCCTCCGATGTCTTTGTGCATGCCCCTGCTCCATCCTTTTTGCCCACCATGTTCCATGGACCTGTCACTCCTATCTACTCTGAGTGTTCTGTTGAGCTTCCACTCCTCTCCCACCTGCCTAGCATTGTCAGATGACTGTAACCTGTCCCTGCCACCTCCACCCTGCCTGTTCACATGCCATGCCCCTATCCCCTTCCTCCTGTCCTCCATGGTCCATTTAACTGCCACACCCTTCTGCCCTCCCTGGTCTGTTGTGCTGCAACTGCTCCTCCTGCCTGCCCCGCGCGGTCTGTTGTGATGCCCCTTCCCCTGAACTCTTTTGTCTGTGCCCAGGTCCTGACCCTCCCTTCTATCCTCCATGGTCCTTTGTGCATGCCCCTGCCCCCTCCTTCTTGCCCATCATAGCCATTGTGCTGCCACTAACCCTCCCGCTTGCCATGCATGGTCTTCTGCGCTGCCACGGCCCCTCCCACCTTCCCTGTGTGGTCAGCTAGCTGCCGCTGACCCCCTCCCACCTTCCCTCCATGGTCTGTGTGTATGCCATCGTAGTCTCACTGTTGCTCTCCATGGTGTGTCTTGCTTCTAGTGCCCATCCTGCCTGACCTCCATGGTCATCTTGCAGCTCCTGCCCTCCCCCTTGCCCCCAGTGCTCTGTTTCCATGTGCAGACCCCTATTCCCACCCTCCTGGCTTGTCTGTTCCATTGTAATGCCCCTGATCCGTCCCTCCTGCCCTTTATGCTGCAGCTTTCTCTCCTGTCTGTCCATTATGGTCAGCTAGCTACCATTGCCTCTTTCCCCTCTGTTCTCTGTTGTCCATATGCATGGTCCTGTCCCCTCCCTATTGCTTTCTATGGATTGTTGTGCTGCACTCCCATCCCGCATGCCCTGTGTGGTGTATTGTGCTGCTGCAAACCCTGATGCCTGCCCTGCAGGGTCAGTTTGGTGTACCTCTCCATGTCCCTCCTGTCCTCTGTTATCCAAGAGAAATTGAATGAAAAAGGTGCACTCGCGTTATGTGTTAAGTTTACAGAAAGTTGCTCAATATTTAGAAAGGGTGCTGAGGTGCTAAATCCGCTGTCACTGCGGATGTATGAACAAACTGAAATTATAATGGTGGGAAATCCCACCTCACACCTCGCACTGTTCACTAGTTCGTAAAAGACTTCACAAACGTACTTTCACTAGTAAATAAACTCAAAGATAAACATTCCTATGCGTAAGTAGCATAATATTGTAATATATTTAAATGTACAAGAACAGATGCAAAGTTCAATTGTTCATTTTGACTTCACTGTTTTGGCAATTGTAAGATACATCGTATTAATCATGCTTAATAAAATGTACAACAATCATAAAAAATGACAATCCAAACGATAATACATAAATCTTCAAGTTGTTGATAGAAGTGCCCAATGCATTTCGGGATCGTAAATCCCTTCGTCATGGGCAAAACCTAGAGAAAATGTAGAAATAATGATTGATGTTTACAGGGTAAATGCTTCAACGATGCCTGTGTTTTAGTAGCCAACGCTTCCACTGTTTCTGTTATAACTTAGCATCTCTTATTATCAAGAGAAACAACTCTTAACCGTGGTGTTTATTCCAAAACAGCTTGCAACGTGAAAGACTTGCTGCAAAACTAAGCGTTTGGGCAACTGACAGTTACTTTCATACTGTTCCTTACCTGTTTTGGTTTTTACATACAATAACGGCTGTTTATTGCACGCCACCGCTATTACGTGCCTGAACCACAGACATTGGCCCATAGGGAAAGAAAGGTAATTTAACTGCGTCCATTTTCTACTAAGTTGTGCAGTCAATAAGGCCATCGGTATCTCTCTCCTTGGCCACAAACGGTGTGGTGGTGGGGAGAGCACACATTTTTTGTCTTTCATGTGCATCCCTTATTTCTCTTCAGGTGCTGCTGCTGAAATAAAAGAGCTGCCTCCCTGCTAGCAGATGCCGGCGCCACTGCTTGCTTTATTACAGTCCACAGCAGAAGTAGAGAAAAAGTGTTTACTTTTCTCGATTTCCGTGGTTGAGAGTCAGAGACGACTTCCTAGAAAGCAGAGAGGATTTTCTTTCCCTGTCTGCACCTGGGAAGATACATAAGCTTTGCAGATAAGAAAAGTCGTGCCTCTTCAGCTTAGCTCCACCTCGCGACGCCATGAGGTAATCCGTCATTGAGTAGCCAAGACTAAGCCCCCAAGAGGAACACTGCCCGGCCTGTCAGGTGGACCACTGAACCCCAACCATTAACCTAATGTGTGTGAGGAGATTGTGGGGCAACTGGGTCTACACTCACCGCTCTCGAAACGGTGCTGAGTCAGTCTCAGAAGCCCAGAATAAGGGTGGCGGAAGCGTGGGACAGAAAATCACAGTTAGTGGAAACAGCACTCAGCGGTGACGAGCAACGGGACCTGGCAGGGCAGGAGCGATTTTCGTACTGGGAGGGGGCATTCAGGAAAGGGAAGATGATGAGGTTATGATGAAGGTATGACTCACGTGGCTCTTGGTGGGAGGATGCCAGCAGGCTGCTGCGTGAGAATGAATCCAGTCACACAGAAGCCTGCTCACGTACCAGCAATGATCAGGTTCTCGCGGCTCACTGGGTTTTGAGGCTGGCTTCGGGAAGGTCTTACTGGTAAAGAAATTAATAGTCCCGGCTCTGTGAAATAAGTGCTGGTGCTGAGCACCGGAAAGCACCGGCACAAATTAATCACTGATTCTGACCGATCCGGACGCACAGATTGGCTGTTGGTCATCATGGTGACAGATGCGCATTTTGCATCGTGCACGATTCGAGTGCAGTACGTTTTGTTTTTGTTTTTACACAAATGTATCAAAATCAAAACTGTCATGATGCAGATATTTTGAACGTTGCGGTAGGCGTGTCCGCTGCGTGCTATCTCATAGATTGGACTAATTCATAGGATACGAACGACTCGGACCTATCGCTTTGGATGCATGGGACAGAATCTGCCTCTGCAGCACAGACATAAGGCTGTCTCTTCTCTTGAGAGCTCACTTGCCTGCACTATATGCTCCAAAATGACATCTCTGCTACCACTGCTGCTGTCTCTGTATTTTCTGGCTCCAAGAATGGCACGTACTGTGGAGAGGGCCCCAGCCTTCACAGAGGAGGAGAACAAGGCCCTGCTGGACCGTCTCCTTCCACAGTACAGCAAGCTGTATGGGAAACCAGGGGAGCAGGTGAGTGTGCAGTCCACATCCTCGCTCATTGTGCATGTTGTCTGACTAGCACTAATGGCATTGTGTACACCAGTGGCTTGCATGCTCACTGAGTAGTTGTTAACCCCAAAGTGTGTAGGTACCTGTAGTGAACAGGTACTGTGCTGGGAAAGTGCATATTTACATGGTTATAATACCCAGGCACTGGTTCCATGTTTTTGATGCAGGACAAGTGTCCATCACCATAGGTGCACAACCTGTGTAAATCAGATGCCCTTGTGAAAACATGTATATCCAACTGTGTGATGCACAAACATGTTGCATGTGTAGTAATGGTCTTTTAACTTTGTCATCCTCACAGGTGGATGCCCATCAGAAACAGGAGATCTGGCTAACCATTGCCCGGGCAGTTCGATCTGTGGGGGTCCACAGGCGTTGCATCCGCAACTGCCAGAAGAGTTGGCAGGACCTACATGACTGGACCCATCGGATTGCAAGAGTCCAGCTGAAGTTCTCGCCTCCTCGTAGAAGGGGCGGACAGCGGTCCCTAAACCCCACCGCATTCTGACAGTGGTCTTCCCTGACCTGGATGGGCAGTTAAAGTCCAACCAGCAGCAAGGAGGGGGTAAGTGCATGCCTTGTCTGTGAACTGTGTCTAACATGATCTTTGCACTTCTTCAGCCTGGTTACGATACCACAGTCCGTATGTCTCCTTGAACAAGAGTCATGTGCATAAATTAGGTTATGGCCCTTCCTCATCTGAAACACAGGTGTGGCCCTTTCAGCCTGTGACTTGTCTCCGTGGGGGGTGTGTCCCTGCTGTTGTCCAAGGTTGAGGTGGGAAACAGCATCTGCTACCGGTACAATATTTTGGCCTTCATGAGTGAGGCAATTGATTGACATGTGTCTGCACATTGCCGGATATCTTACATGTACTCTGTGTGGGCCATTAATACATGTTCTAATTGCTGCTCTGCCTCACCATATGTGTCTGGGGTGTTTACCACACACCCATGCAGCAGGTGGGACAATGTTGGGGCCTCTGAAGTATGTACATCATGTGTGTCACACATGCATAGACACATGCCTAGCGTTCAGGGTAATCCCATGTTGCACATGGACCAGGTCAGGTATGCCTACTCCGGACATGAAGTACACTCTGTTCTCCTACTCATGTGTGTCAACCTACATTTAGTGCATTGTGAAATGTGAAATGTGCAATCAGGTGTCAGCCTCTGTGTCATTGCGGAGTGGCCTAGCTTTTTAGACTCCTGGGGTGTCAAACAGTTTGGGGTGGGCAGCCAGCTGAGATGTGGCTATTGGATCATCACAATGTGTTCTAACATAGGTGTGTAATCTCTTGACTGTGCCTAATGGTGTATTCGACATTTAAGTGCAGGCAGCTATAATTAATTCTCATCAGACTGTGATGTGAACATGTTGACAGACTTGTGCTTGCTGTCACTCAACTGTTGCATTTGTATGCTGTGGGATCATCAGTAGCCTTAAGATGTGGGTAGCAGTGGGGGAACATGTGCACTTGACAGCCGAAGGGCTTACATTCACCACAAATACATGATTGTGATACAGTGGAGACTGTTTGTTTTCAGATGCACTGCCCCTGTGAGTGAAGCCAGTAATGACTGATTTCCCAGACTGGCCTGTAGCATGGTATACCACTTGCAAATGTATATCCTGCAGTAATGACAGTTGTCCTGCATGCAGTCAATTGTGGCATCGTCCATCAATACATGAACACATCATGGTGTCTGGTGAAGGAAGCATATCCATATTACTGACAATGACTTTGGCCAACTCTTATCCTGACACATGTACTGAGTCAGTGGCAGGAGATGGGATATGTGTGTACAGACACATTTTCATCACTAATCCTGCACTCCAGACAACTGCCTATGTGGTGCATGTGTGCACATATGAGTAGTGGCTAACGACATGCATCAGACTGATGGGTCCATGGACAGGTAGGATATGAGGGGCATGGTTGGCTGGCAGACTGACAGGTGTCTTTTCAACTATGTGTCAGCACTTTTGCTAATATACTGCAAATGATGCACAGCCGTGCACTGTAATGTGCTGTACTGATTGTGATGTGTAAGGTCAATACAGGTGACTGATGTGGATCTGTTTACCTTGTATATTTGCAGTTATATCTATGGCTACTGGAGGAGACAGCTCCACGGACGAGGAGGAGCCGCAGAGCCAGACAAGGTCCGCTGCAGAGGAGTCAGAGGGACACAGTGGCAGGGAAGGTGAGGGGAGCCACACTGAGGAGACCTCAGCTGCAACCACCTCGGCTGAAGAACACAGCAGTTTCAGTGATGACTCCCTTGTGGATGCAGGTGTCAGCAGACCCCAGACAACACCTAGCAAGTCTGCCCCCACCACCATCTCCACCCTCCCATCTGCTCCCATCCCAGGTGTCCGTGAAGGCTTCCGTGTAAGGGAGCATGTCTCCTTTGTGCAAGGCACCACACCCCCTGCCCCTGTCTCCCCTGCTGCCCTGAGTGTGGAGTCTGAGAACTTATTTACGCAGACCCATGTAGGGCAGACCGCAATGCTGAGTGTCCTCCATTCTCACACCAGTCTGTTGACACAACTGGTGTCCTTCATGGAGGGCATCTCATTGAACATGTCTGCCCTACATCGGACCATTCAGGCCATGGCCTCCACACGGATGGCAGCAGTGTCCCTCCTCCAACAGGCCCTCACCCCTCAGACACAAGCAGCACACAGACACGATCCAGACCCACAAGCACTCACACTCCGGGGACTGATGGCACACACACAGGGGATGGGTCGCAGACACACAAACAGGCATCCACAAGCACTCCGCAGTCCTTAGATGACTCTCCGTCCAAAACACCTTCCCTTGCCTCACCTAAACCCCCACTTCCAAGCAGCTCTTCCTCTGTGACCTTGGTCTCTTCCCCACCGATCCATCTGCTCCAAATTACAAGGGGAAGAGGAAGTCACCATGCACAGAGGGGAGTTCCCCTGCCACACGGACACCCTCCCCCAGGTGCACAAATACTGAGGCCCCATCTGCAAATCCCCCCAGACCAGAAAGGGCAAGACCCCACCAAAACCATGCACTTCCACCACACAGTCTCCGTCTTGCAGGCCCCAGGCCACCACTCCACAGTTCCCACAGCCATTTCTTGCCCCATGTTCACCTACACACCGATACCACATCCCCAAAATGCTTAGGCCCTCCCCCTACCACTTGCACTTCCACCCCCACCTCACATGCTCAGCCTGTTCCTGCCACTGGTATGAAGACCGTGTCTTCCCCCTCTGTCCTGCCCACCTCATCTGAACCCCATTTCACTCCTCTTGAGATTGGCACTGCAGTAGGGAGCACATCCACCCCGTCTGTCTTGCCCACTGCAGTGGTGGCTGCAACCACCACATCTGACTTGAGCCCTGCAGTGGTGACGGCTCCCACCACATCTGACTTGGGCCCGGCAGTGGTGACGGCACCCACTGTGTCAGTGCAGGCAAGCGAGGGAGGAAGATTTCCTTGTATTCCCCCCTAAAGGACTACATCTAATGGGCTTGCCATTGGCCTTATCATTCTAATGTTGAGATTTTCAAAGGCAAATGCTGAATAAAGCATTATTTCATTTATTTAGAAGATTTTCATTTCGTTTACCTAATTTGTTTAATTAGCCTAATGAAATTGCTGTTGAAATCTTGTTTTGTGAAAATAATGAATTAGCTATGTGATGGACTGCATGTGCTCCATGGTATATGTGGCCTATTACAGTATGCATCAGAGTCATCATTGACTGCAATTGCAGGTTGTCAGGATTCACAATGTTTTGGACAAAGAATGTGACATGCTTTTGACACAATCCCATCTTTGACTTAAACTTTTGCACATAGGTTGTGCTGAAATTTGTACACATTGTACATTTTTTTAATGGTACAACCGTCTACGATGGACATGCAGAATGTCGCATTGATGATACAAGAAGGTCATGTGTCTCATCAGTACAACTTGTTATACATGATGTTTGACAACGTGCTGATGACTTTGGAGAAACACGTGTACAGAGGCTGATGGAAACAAAGTATTCTGTGTGTTGTAATCTTTGGATGCATGTCCGAGTGTCATTCTGACATGGTAGACCCCTGCCAAGACCAAGCTTGCCACAGATGACCTTCCACAGTAGTGATATCACCTCATGGCAGTGTGTTAATCTGTGACATATCCTGAGCCCATGGTGTGTGTCATGTGAGCATTAATCTCTGTGTTCAAACCCTATTTCATACCAAGACTGTAGTCCCTGCAGATGTTCCTGTTTGAGAAGCTTGCTGTGTGCTGAGTAGTACAGTTTTTTTTTCAATCTATTTGACTTTGAGTGTCCGGGATGTGGGTGCACCACTACATGGAGTCATTATGGTGTCATCCCTGGTTGGGTTGAGATGAGGGCACATTTATTATTCCCAGAGTCACATTTGTGATAGCAACATCAGCATGTTTTTGATATGTCATCTGTTTTTGTGAGTTTGGCACTTGTATGTATGTATGTATGACCGCTCACACTCAGTAGATTGTACCGTTCCCTGTAGCCTGATGGCAACATGTCTTATTTGTGGGTCTTCTTGAGTGTTTCATTATTATGAGACAGTCTTAATGTTCCAAATGTGTCCCATACATTTCACGTTCTGCACACGTACTCCATCCTAAACGGTGGAACAAATTTCACCATGTGTGTTGACTAGCTATGTGTATTGTGTTTGTTGATCACAGATCTCACGGCCACCCCTGGGGTTGTAATGGGTGCCTGTACAATGTCACCAGTCAATGTAGGCTTAGATGTGGTACATTGCTGCAGATCAAGGTGTGTTGTATTTAGACTGGCCAAATTTGATTTGTCTCTTGGCAAGGCCCCTACCTGCAATGTGGCCTTACATTACAGGCCATGCCCTGTGAGTAATGTTTGGGTATGTGAGATGACAGTTGTTTTAGCAGGCATGTGACACAGTGCGCAAGAGTGAGTGTGCTGAAATGTATGGCCCACATCCTAATTTATTTTCACAGAGGGTCGGCAGACAGGATACTGTCACCACAGTATTGTGGCCTTGAGGGTACTGCAGAAGAGAGTCAGTCTCTTGTTGTATTGTTTGTTGTTCCACCGAGCTTGTTCTGCTAGTGACAGTTATGCACCCACTTATCAAACTGACTGCCCACATTCACTATCCCAATTAATGAAATACTTCTGGATTGTACTCAATACACATATGTCTCAGTGGAGTTCTGCCCCCCATCATGTGTGTCGGCCCAGCCTAGAGACACTTACACACACACATGTTGTGTTTGTTCTGCAGTGTGTAGCTGGTTGTTCGTCTTTGTGCATTTTCACCCATGTATTTCAACTTTCTTTGAATGGCATGTAGTGGATGTTTTGTTGAGTTACTTTCTCTACTGGCCCTGGGACTCCTACATCTTCAGTCTGAACATTCCTTCTGTTTCGATATTGCCATTGGTGCCACAGTCTGTAACTGGATCTCAGCACAACTGTAGTTTCAGACGGAATCCTTTGTGTTTGTGTATGTTTGTGGAACAATATGTGTGCCTAGGCATTTTGATGGTCACATCTTACATTGTCCAATTGAAAATTTATGGTAGTGTTAGCCCCCAATAGCACCGATTGGCTGCACATAGCGGAGGGTATTTCTGCACACACAACAATCTTTGCCTCAACAGTTCTGTGTTTGTTTGGCACATAATCAATACTTTATCAATAAATAGCTTGTGTGTTTAGGACCAGAAACATACATGTTTTGTTGCACATGCTGGGGGGGTGTAACACACATTCCCATGTTTTTCACTATAGTGAGGGGGGCTTATGCCCCATAATGCTTATGTACTTGACAATGCTGGGGTATTGAACCCCACACTCAACTTTGTGTCACTACTGTGATGGGGGTTATACCAAATAACACCTATGTGCTTGACAATGCGGGGGCATTGAACCCCACACTCAACTTGTTGTCACTACTGTGATGGGGGTTATACCCCATAACACCTATGTGCTTTACAATGCTGGGGGATTGAACCACACAATCACCTCTTAGTCATTACAGTGATGGTGCTTTGACAAATAATTTTCTTTATGTGGTAATATTTCAGCCTGTTTACACACAAATACACAATTTTGACATTACAGCAGTGGGGGAGTGTTCTGACTCCACACCCTATAGTCAGAGAATGCTGGTAGTTATAGGCATCCACCCCCCTATAGTTAGCATATGCTAGTAGTGATAGGCATCCACACCCCTATGGGGTGGACTATGCTGGGAGTGATAGGCATCCACCCCCAAATGGTTAGGATATGCTAGTAGTGATAGGCATCCACCCCCCTATGGGGTGGACAATGCTTGGAGTGATAGGCATCCACCCCCTGGGAGTGATAGGCATCCACCTCCTGGGAGTGATAGGCATCCACCCCCTATGGGGTGGAGTATACTGGGAGTGATAGGCATCCACTCACCTATAGTTAGGATATGCTAGTAGTGATAGACATCCACCCTCCTGTGGGGTGGACAATGCTGGGATTGATAGGCATCCACCCCCCTATGGTTAGGATATGCTAGTAGTGATAGGCATCCACCCCCTATAGTTAGGATATGCTACTAGTGATAGGCATCCACCCCCCTATGGGGTGGACAATGATGGGAGGGATATGCATCCACCCCCCTATGGGTTGGACAATGCTGGGAGTGATAGGCATCCACCCCCCTATGGTTAGGATATGCTAGTAGTGATAGGCATCCACCCCCTATAGTTAGGATATGCTAGTAGTGATAGGCATCCACCCCCCTATGGGGTGGACAATGCTGGGAGTGATAGGCATCCACCCCCCTATGGTTAGGATATGCTAGTAGTGATAGGCATCCACCCCCTATAGTTAGGATATGCTACTAGTGATAGGCATCCACCTCCCTATGGGGTGGACAATGCTGGGAGGGATATGCATCCACCCCCTATGGGTTGGACAATGCTGGGAGTGATAGGCATCCACCCCCCTATGGTTAGGATATGCTAGTAGTGATAGGCATCCACCCCCTATAGTTAGGATATGCTAGTAGTGATAGGCATCCACCCCCCTATGGGGTGGACAATGCTGGGAGTGATAGGCATCCCCCCCCCTATGGGGTGGACAACGCCGGGAGTGATAGGCATCTACCCCCCTATGGGGTGGACAATGCTGAGAGTGATAGGCATTCACCCCCCTATGGGGTGGACAGTGCTGAGAGTGATAGGCATCCACCCCCCCATATGGTGGGGTTTCCTTTCGTGTGCTCATGACATTTTGGTGTGTGGTAGGTGTCTGACTTACCTTCTGCGTTGTGCGTGTCGGTAACGGTAGGCATACAGTATAGGGAAGACATACGCGATTGGATAAATGGCTGCTCCATCTCGTCCCCGTTGATCGTGTTCTGCCGCAAATCAGAGCTTTAATATGCCTCATCCGAATGCTGTGACGTACTGGAAGCGGCGTCCTGTACGACGCATAGAAAAAAATGCATCATACTTGCGTGTCCGGAAACTGGTTGAAAAAAGCCTACGTACAACTCGATTTCTGTGTTTAATGAGCCTGTTCGGTCATAAAATAGAGCACGAATCGGAGCGGACGATTCGGTCGGAAATTTACCTGTGATACGCATCTTACTTGCTCGTTTGTAGATAAAAGCTCCGGATACAAGTCGGTCATAAGGTAAGCCTATGAACAGCATTGGGAAGGCATTTTAGCGACATCAGAATTGACCCCTAAATGTTTGCAAACGATTTTAAAAACGTAGATATTTTTTAAATCAATATTACTTACCTTAATTCGATATTCTTGACCACGATATTCTTGCTGTCGATATTTCTGAACCACAATATTTCTGACTCGATATTTGTGCAACTCGATATTTTAAACTCCATATTCTTTCTGCACACCACTATACAGATCCACTATGCATGTACTGATGGCTCAACACAGTTTTGCAATTCCTGCACACGTAACATGTGCAAACCGCCACTTTCACTCATGTGCACAGGTGGCTCCAATTTAGAAGATCTGTTACCGCCCTACATGTGTGGAAGTGCACCAGTGTGGTTAGCAGGTATTTAACCCACTCTCCACTTAGCCTCACTTGATTGCAGCTCTTACTTGTCACTTCAGCATCCCGGCTCAGAACATCCGGTCTTCTGCGACCCCAGCTTAGTACATCCAGTGTTTGGTTTCCCTGCCACATGGGCATCCAGGCTCCAGCACTTTCTACAGCATCACCATTCCAGCATTCAGCAACTTCCTATAAAGAGAGAACAAAAGACATACAGTAATTATGGACTAGCGCATCTGAACCAGATAACAGCATTTTTGCATACTTTCTGGGATACAGACTGCGAGGCAGCTTATTGGCAATGACTCCACTGGTGAGACAATTTTGCCTATGGCATATGCACAGAATCTACCTTTGAGACTTTGTACTTGCTATTAATGAACAAACTTGAGTATTGAGACAAGTGTGCTTGTGGGTAATGCACAAACTTATCATTGAGAACTTGAGGCTAATGAACATTTTTTTCAATTCAGAACAGAGAAGGACTAAATGCAAATGTGATTTACATAACAGTTATAATACAACATATGGCATCATAAGTTGAATAGAAAACTCAACCGTTGATAGTTAAACACTGCATGAATATACCTACTGTGTATCATATGTGTTAAGTCAGTACCATACGCCACATGTATTGTGTTAATTCAGAGTCAGTGTAGTTTAATGTCTGCCTGTTTAATACAGGTAGTGTCCTGCTACTCTTGCAAGTTGTCCAAGTACCGTCCCAACCCAAAAGAACCGACCACCCAGAACCCTGTGATGAGTGCCTTAAACATCTGGTATTCTTGCTCTTTCTGTCTCCTAACCCCTCGTTCTTTTGGGACTAATGTCTGTGCATTGCAAGTCTCGAACAATGCTCCTCCACAAACCCCTCGACCCTGCACTCATGAGATAAGGACCCAACTCATGGAGCATCAGGTATCCTAAAAATGTCTCCAATAATGCAAAAAACAATTTCAAACATAGACTACTTCAACATCACCCAGAAACACTAATAGCTGATACCTACCACAGCGTGACCAATGAAAATAAGGAAACTGACAATGTATTCTATTCCAATCGCCCTGCAAAGTGAAAAAACGTCTTCCTTCTCCACCTACAAGTTACTAAATCAGTTAAAATACCCTATGGTACAAAATTCACCATGCCCCCCTCCCCAACCTTAACAGGGAAAATCATTATTTCTATTTTTAGGACAGAGAAAATACTTTTACAAGCTTCTGACCCTCAACTCACAATCTTTGATTGGCATTTCCTGTCACTTTTTAACTCACTAACACAACAGGGCCTTGTGTCCCAAACTCCTCTCTCCCCAGTACCCCAGACCTTTAACCAAGAACCGTCCCGCCTTCTTTTACCCACTGATTCGCAAAGCACCTCTGACCAACCTTGCTGCCCTTATTAGCACACACCTCCGACAAATATCCACAAGAACATAGGTAGTCACAAACTTTCTGTCGGGGGCCAAAACTACAGTGTGGTTTGTGGCCGAGGGCTGCACCGGTAGGGGCAGGGGCAGTGGAGGGGGGGGGGGGTTAGAGTAAAAAAAAAATCAAACCAGTTCCAGAACATTAGACAATGCGACAATGCTGTATTTCCATAGCAGATGTAACTGCAAAGAGCACATTTTGATAATACATTTTTATTAGCATACAATAGCAATCTTAAGAGGCATTGCATAGCTTCAGACACACTTTGACCCCAATTCCATCACAGTCTCTATCTCTCTCAGTCAGTCAGTCTATCTCTCTTAGTCAGTCAGTCTCTCTCTCTGTCAGTCAGTCAGTCTCTGTCAGTCAGTCTCTCTCGCAGTCAGTCAGTCTCTCTCAGTCAGTCAGTCTCCCTCTCAGTCAGTCAGTCTCTCTCAGTCAGACTCTCCTTCAATCGGTCAGTCAGTCTCTCTCTCTCTCAGTCAGTCAGTCTCTCCCTCAATCAGTCAGTCAGTCTCTCTCTCTCAGTCATTCTCTCTCTCAGCCAGTCAGTCTCTCGCTTAGTCAGTCTCAGTCAGTCAGTATCTCTCTCAGTCGGTAAGTCAGTCTCTCTTTTAGTTTGTCAGCCTCTCTCTCTGTCAGTCTCTCTCTCTTAGTCAGTCAGTCAGTCTCTCCCTCAGTCAGTCAGTCTCTCGCTCAGTCAGTCTCAGTTAGTCAGTCTCTTTCTCAGTCAGTCTCTCTCTCTCAGTCACTCACTCAGTTTCCCTCTCAGTATGTCACTCAGTCTCTCTCTCTCTCAGTCTGTTAGTCTCTCTCTCTCTCTGTCAGTCCCTCCCTCCCTCAGTCAGTCTCTCTCTGTCAGTCTCTCTCTCAGTCAGTCAATCTCACTCTCTCTCTGTCAGTCAGTCAGTTTCTCTCTCTCTGTCAGTCAGTCAGTATCTCTCTCAGTCAGTCAGTCTCTCTCTCTGTCAGTCAGTCTCTGTCTGAGTCAGCCAGTCTCTCTCTCAGTCAGTCAGTCTCTCAGTCAGTCAGTATCTCAGTATCACAGTCAGTCAGTCTCTCTCTCTACTCTCTCTTCACTCTCTCTCCACTCTCTCTCTCTCTCTCCCTCCACTTTCTCTCTCTCCACTCTCTCTCTCTCTGGAGGGCCAAGGGTACATTATCTGCAAGGTCCACAGGCAGCCAAGGAAAGGCCTGCAATGAGTACCACGGCACTAGAATGACTTCACTTGCTTGCACCCTAAACGGCAAACATGTGGTAACAAAACTTGATGATGCAAACCCCAAGCTAGATTGCGCAGGCCCAAACTACAGACCGTCAGCTATCAAACTCTCTGCAGACGCACCCTCACTCCAATGCAGATCCTAGTCAGTTCACAAAAACTCTCTACACTTCCCGTACCAATGATACTGACCTTAACGTAGACCAATCTCCTTCCTTATAAAACGGACTTGCCGCTTATCCTCCAACTCTCAGTGCTGGAAGCCTTAATGATACACTTATCCAGCTCCTGAACCAAATTGAGCAATAAAATTGACTCCCTAACTAATGACATCCTGCATCTAAGACAATACCTCTCAAGCCAGGCCAAGTTATCAGCTCTCACACTCATGGTAGTCATAAATTGTCTCCCCATACTGGTTTTCCAACTGGCATACAACATACCCCCTGGCCCTCCACTACATTGTGTTGTCAGTCCCACAAACCCCACCAAGCTATCAGCCCCATATCTGTACGGGAAGCGGATGCTATGAGAGAAACCAGAATATGTTTCAAAAGCCTCCTAGTAATAATGGGAACAAATAAAATCCCTAGAATTATCTACCCGCCCAGAGCACCTGCTTAATAAACCACCATTCCAACACTACATTTCCCTAATTAGAATCCTTGCTCTCTATCATGCATGCTCCTAAACTGTAGATCAGCAGTTAAACACACTGCAGATATCGCAATGCTGTACTTGGTGAAGAAATAGATATTGCTTTCCTCACCGAATCCTGGCTTAATGACTACTCTACCCTCATACTAGACCTGCTCACATCACCTGGTAACACCATCCATAGACATGACAGACCTAAAAAAAACTGGTGGTAGACTAACTGTCCTTCACAAAGAAGGAATACATTTTCAATCTTAAATCCGCAGAATTCTCAACTTTTGAATACCTAGGAGTTGAATATACAGCACAAACCTTCTTGAAATAAATGACTGTAAGCAACTCTGCAATGTACCAACACATAGTAAAGGCTCTACTCTAAATGTGATTATCACTAAAATTGAGCTTATCTGACTTAGATTCATCTCATTGACTGGACCTACCACCATCTCATACTGTTTAATATCAGTACCCACTACAGAGCCCACCAAGCCTTAACGGATAAACCTAAGTACTGGACTGGGAACATCAAACAAGTCCCAATAACTGAATTGTTATCCAGGATTTGTTCCCAACTGCAGCATCACCCTCTTACTCATACCATTGATTACGTCACTGCCCACTATAATACAACAATGATGGAAATCCTCGACCAAATGGAACAGCTCAAACTAAAACAATCATCAATCTAATGTAAATCCTGGCTCAACTCAGATCTTAACAACTAGAGGAGACCAATCATACAGGCAGAAAAGATATGGAGACAGAATCGCTCAACAATGCACCATGCACCACTAAGAACCACACAGCTTTCATATAAGAAGCACATTTTCAGAGAAAACGTCTCTTTCTTTCGCAACCAACTTGACCATGCTAAGAATAGACCCAGGGAGCTGAGGGCCCCACAAAAAACTAATGCCAACCATGACCTCACTCAGACCTATCTCCAAACTCCCGTTCCTAGCCAAAACTATGGAGAGGTGCGTCCTACAACAACTTTACCAACGTATATGTGAATTCAACTCCATGACACCTTCCAATCAGGATTTAGGCAAGGCTGTAGCACAGAAACTGCCATGCGCAATATCTCAGGTGACATCCACAGATCCTTAGACGAAGGTGATGCATGTCTGATTATCCTACTTGACTTATCAGCAGCTTTTGATACCATGAATCACCCAGCATTACTTGAGACACTTAGGATCCGCTCTGGTATCAATGGCACAGTTGTAAATTGGTTTGCATCTTACCTACAACACTGATCACAACAAATTAAAATCAACTACTGCCTCTCCAAACCCACACTAGTTACTCTTGGTGTACCTCAAGACCTAAACCTCTCCCCTTTCTTTTTCAATATCTTCATGGAACCCCTTACAATCATCCTGAAGCAACCATTGGTCAGATATCACCTATATGTAGATGACACTCAACTCTACTATAAAATCAAATCACCCAGTGACATCCTACATCTCAATGCCACACTAATCAAGACACAAAGTTAGTTTAATTCCAACCACTTAAAGTTGAACCCCAACAGAACTGAACTAATACTGTTCTTCCCTAAAAGTAACCCTCTACCAATCCAAGACTCGCTTACGAACCTGGATGCTCTAAATGGCTGTCTCACTCTGTCCAACACCCGCAAAGTCCCTAGGCCTCACCCATGACAAAAACAAGTCCATGAAGGATCACATCAAAAACTTTACACACTAAAATACCTTATGAAATTCAACCCATTAATTCCCCCTGATGATTTCAAGACGGTAGTACAATCACTCGTCCTCTATAAACTGAACAATGGGAATGCCATCTTCATAGGGAAGCCAAAAGTTCACCTTGGTCCCGCCCTAAAATCAGTTCTAAACATGGCGGCATGGCTCATGACAGTTGTTAAGCAGTTTGAACTTCTCACACCAGCCCACAAGATCCTCAACTGGATTTCCATTGAAGGAAGATATATTTACAAGACTGCTTGCATCACCCACAAAGCCCATCACATGCATACCCCCAACTATCTAGACAACAAACTTACGAAAGCAGAAAAAACGAGAACTTGGAGAAGCTCCAACTCATTTCTTTTCATACCTCCCAAACTGAAAAGGAAATCGAAAATGACTCCCTCATTTTCTGGAAATGCACCCAGGATATGAAACTCACTTCCCAGCAATCTCAGATGCAACCCCTCCTTCTCCTGCTTTTAAAGGGGCATGAAACTCCTTCTCCTCAACAAATACTTTTACACACATGCTAACTGAACTGTGTTCTAATAGCTCACTCACTCTATGACTAGACTCTTAGTGACAGTCAGTTGTTTGAATGTTTCAGATGTCTAGTTATGTTTCTCCTTTAACTCATGCTGTTCTAATTGTCCGCATACTGTAACCACCCTAATTGCGTAACAATTATCTTAGTCTCTATTTAGGCTTGTACTTGAATCTAAGTGTCTCACAACAATAAAGAACGAGTGAGGCACCGTTTTTATCGGGAGACCCGAGGGAACGCTGGGTGGTAGGAAATTTGTGTCAGCCCGGTGATGCCACAACTTTCCCACACAAAAATGTGTGAAAAAGGTGATTTTTTCAGCTAAATTTGAGGTTTGCAGGGCATTCTGGGTAAGGAAACGTTGGGGGATCCACGCAAGTCATACCTCCCTGGAATCCCCCAAGTGTCTAGTTTTCAGAAATGTGTGGGTTTGGTAGGTTTCCCTAGGTGGCCGCCGCGCACCGGGCCAAAAACCCAAGTGACCCCCCTTGCAAAACCAGGTCGTTTTGAGATAGGCAATTTTCATGTCGCCTCACTACATTGTTGGCCCTTGCCTGTCGCGGGTACTTGGGCCTCCCACACAAGTGAGGCACCGTTTTTATTGGGAGACCCGGGGGAACGCTGGGTGGTAGGAAATTTGTGTCAGCCCGGTGATGCCACAACTTTCCCACACAAAAATGTGTGAAAAAGGTGACTTTTACAGCTAAATTTGAGGTTTGTAGGGCATTCTGGGTAAGGAAACGTTGGAGGATCCACGGAAGCCATACCTCCCTGGAATCCCCCGGGTGTCTAGTTTTCAGAAATGTGTGGGTTTGGTAGGTTTCCCTAGATAGCCGCCAAGCCCGG
Organism: Triturus cristatus; assembly: GCF_964204655.1. NCBI lineage: Eukaryota > Metazoa > Chordata > Amphibia > Caudata > Salamandridae > Triturus > Triturus cristatus. The sequence continues at coordinate 1,336,681,417 of NC_140591.1, forward strand.
TGCCAAAAACTTATGGGACCCCCTTTGCAAAACCAGGTTGTTTTGTGATAGGTAATTTTGATGTCTCCTCAATAGGTTTTGGGCCCTTGCCTGACGCGGGCACTAGGCCTACCCACACAAGTGAGGTACCATTTTTCTCGGAAGACTTTGGGGAACGCGGGGTGGGTGGAATTTTGTGGACCCACGCAGATTCCAGAACTTTCCACCACAGAAATGTGAGGAAAATTCGTTATTTTGGACACATTTTTAGGTTTGCAATGGATTCTGGGTAACAGAACCTGATGAGAGCCAGTCAAGTCACCCCATCCTGGATTCCCCTCGGTGTCTAGTTTTAAAAAATTTACAGGTTTGCTAGGTTTGCCTGCGTGCCAACTGCGCAAGGGCCCAAAATCCACAGGCATGCACATTGCTAAAAAAAAGTGGGCTTTCTGCCGCCCTGGGGGGGAATCGGGGAAGGGGATTTCATACCGATATGCCCCTAAGGGGGCAGAAAGACTGTGGCTATTTTTTGTGGGGGTGGGGGCATTGGTATGACCATTTTGGGCAGCCACCACCCCCACGCATAAAAAAAGCCTGCATACTCGCTGGCGCCTAGCGGGCTTTCTGCCCCCCCAGGGGGCAGATCAGTGGCCGCTGCTGCCAACTACCCTCCCAGGGGGGTGGACATACTGGAGTTTCTCTGGGTGTGGGGTGGGGGTATTTTCATGCCCATTTTGGGGAACCCCTACACCTACACTAATAAACCAAAAAAATCCATGGTTTCTAGTGGGCTTTCTGCACCCCAGAAATTGGGGGCTACAGCTCCCATCTGCCTCCTGGGGGGCAGAAAGACTGTCATTTTTTGGGGGAGGAGGGTGGGGGCATTGGCGTGCCCGTTTCGGGCAGCCCACACCCTAAAAACAATTGCACAAAAAAAATACCTGGTGCATAGTGGGCTTTCTGCCCCTCTGGGGGGGGCAGATTGGGGGCTACTGCCTCATCTGCCCCCCAGGGGGGCAGAAAGGCTGTAATGGTGGCGGGGGGTGGGGGCGTGCCCGTTTCGGGCAGCCTCCACCCTAAATACAATCCATCACCCTAAAGAAAATTGTGCTAAAAAAAATCGCTGGCGTCAAGTGGGCTTTCCGCCCCACGGATGAGGCAGATTAGGGGCCAATGCCCCATCTGCCCCCCAGGGAGGGTAGAAAGGCTGTAGTGATGGCTGGTGGGTGGGGGCATTGGCGTGCCCGTTTCGGGCAGCCCCCACCCTAAAAAGAAACCTAAAAACTAATCCCTGGTATTTAGTGGGCTTTCTGCCCCCCCAAAGGGGCAGATTAGGGGCCAATGCCCCATCTGCCCCCCAGGGGGGCAGAAAGGCTGTAGTAATTGGGGGGTGGGGGCATGGGCCTGCCCGTTTTGGGCAGCCCCCACCTCTATTTTATTTTTATTTTTCATTCCCTGGTGTCTAGTGGGCTTTTTGCCCCCCATGGAGGGGCAGATTGGAGGCCGCTGCGCCCGAAAGGCTGTAATGATGGCGGGTGGGTGGGGGCATTGGCGTGCCTGTTGCGGGCAGCCCCCACCCTAAAAAAAACCTAAAAACTAATCCCTGGTATTTAGTGGGCTTTCTGCCCCCCGAAGGGGCAGATTAGGGGCCAATGTCCCATCTGCCCCCTGGGGGGGCAGAAAGGCTGTAGTAATTGGGGGGTGGGGGCATGGGCCTGCCCGTTTTGGGCAGCCCCCACCTCTATTTATTTTTATTTTTTTTATTCCCTGGTGTCTAGTGGGCTTTTTGCCCCCCCGGGGGGGAAGATTGGGGGTTGATGCCCCATCTGCCCCCCAGGGGGGGCCGAAAGGCTGTAATGGTGGTAGGTGGGTGGGGGCATTGGCATGCCCATTGCGGGCAGCCCCCACCCTAAAAAAAACCTAAAAACTAATCCCTGGTATTTAGTGGGCTTTCTGCCGCCCCGAAGTGGCAGATTAGGGGCCAATGCCCCATCTGCCCCCCCGGAGGGGCAGAAAGACTGTAGTAATTGGGGGGGGGCATGGGCCTGCCCGTTCTAGGCAGCCCCACCCCTATTTTTTTTTTTTAATTCCCTGGTGTCTAGTGGGCTTTTTACCTCCCCGGGGGGGGGGCAGATTGGGGGCTAATGCCCCCATCTGCCCCCCAGGGGGGGCAAAAAGACTAAATGGTGCCAATGTCAGTTGGGGGAGCAAAGGCCCTTGCCCAAAGGGCCGCTCCCCCCTCCCTGGTGTCTAGTGGGTGGATCCCTTCTTGGGGATCGCCCTCCTGTGTCGATCCCCAAGCAGGGATCCACTGGGTAGGGGTACCATTGGAAAGGGGAGATTCTCCCATTTCCAACGATACCTCTCCCGTCTTTCTACGTGCTCAGTTTGCTGAGATAGCCCCCTGAGCACATAGAAAGTGAAACTAAAATGAGCCTCTTGGCTCATTTCAGTTTCTCTTTCACTGGAATGACGTCGGCGCGACGTGCACGCCGATCGTCATTACAGTGAAAGGGGGGGGCTCTGGAGCTGGGGAAGCTCTTCCCCAGCTCCCAAGGCTATTTTCACTAAAAGGGAATCCCTCTGGTGCCCGCACCAGAGGGATTCCCCAGGGAATGCCTCATGACGAGCTGGACTCGTCATGGGCACAGCGCGACTGTGCTCCATGACGAGTCCAGCTCGTCATGGGCACACAAGGGGTTAATAGCGGTGAGGGGTGAGGGGGATGTATTTTGGTACTGTGACTAGGTCTCTTAGGAAATTGTGTTCTGATCTACAGAGCTCATCTAGTTTATCAAATCCCCAAACTTCAGCTCCGTAGAGGGCAGTGCTAACCGCCTTGTCATATATCTGGAGGTCTGGAGCTACAGGCCTAGTGTGGGAAAGGCGATGTTCTTTTGCTATTGCTCCAGCCGTACGTTTGTGAGCCATCAGCATCTTGCCTAGGTGGGGTCTCCAGGTCACTTTATCAGAGAGTCTTACACCTAGGTAATCGAAGGTGTCGACCTTTTCAAGGGGAGTCCCACCTAGGAGAGGGCCATTCCTGCATGACCTATGGGGATTAGAAGCCATAAATTTGGTTTTAGTGCCATTTATGATCAAACCCCGATTCTCACGAAAAAGATGGAATCCATCAATTAGGCGCTGTAGCCCTGCTGTGGTCTTGGATATCAACAAAGTGTTGTCCGCAAACAACAAAGTTGGTATCTTTCCCCCCCCCCCCAGGGTAGGTGAATCTGCCGGCTTCCAGGAGGAAGTCCACTACTCCATTCACATATAGGGAGAACAGGGTTGGTGCCAGAATGCAGCCCTGTCTTTCTCCTCTCTTAAGAGGGATGCACTCTGTAAGTTGTCCCTGCTCTCCCCACCTTACCTGGTCAAAGTTCCCCTAATGGAGCCGGACTAATAAGTTAAGGACAAAGTGGGGAATACCCATTTTGCCAAGCGTAGCCCATAACCTGGATCTAGGAACCAGGTCAAAGGAAGTGGAGACTGCCTTTGCCTAGCACCACAACCTTTCAATAGATTAGAAGGAATCTGAATACTTGGTCCATTGACCCAGTCTTTGTTCTGAAGCCCGCCTGGAACTGAAGGAGGATACCCCCATCCTCAGACCATGTCTGGATCCTATGCAGAAGCATCCGAACAAAGACCTTCTGCATAGCATCAATCAGACATATTGGTCCGTAGTTGGCGGGGTCGTCTCTTGCTCCCTTTTTATGTATACTGTATAGGGACTATTTCGGCAGATTTCCATGATATTAGTACAGGTGCTCCTTCAGCTATGGCATTTGCTAATAGTAAAATGTAACGTGCCCATTGATTGTGATCGGCCAAAGATAAATCGCCGGACAGGCCATCCTGGCCTGCGGCTTTTGCGGGGACTATTTTATTTATTGCAGCTTCTACCTTCAAGATTGTAAAGTGCTCCTCCTCTGTCGAGTGCCCAATTTGCCCTGCTGGTTCCCCCTCCAAACTAGCCCCTTCAACAGAATAAAGCCCTTTCAAATGGTTGAACCAGGTTGCCTTTGCCTCTCTCTGGGCCACTTTATAGGATTTTCTGGCAACATTTATTAGCATTTAGTTTTTTCCTTTAATTGCTTTGATTAGAGCCGACCTTTTTTCCCTGCAGTCTTTATTGTACCAAGAGTATGGGTCCTTGGTGGAATTGCAGGGTTTTTCCTTTTGATTTGGAGCCAAAAAGTATGCATTGTTACAAGCTTGTTTCCAGTTCAAATGCTCAACAAGCATAGTGTGCTCCACATTGCTTTACTAATGAATTTAAACCAGTGTCAACAAACTCCATAATTATCACTCTCTCTTTTCCAATCACAGTTCACAAAAGAAATGCCAGTTATTTGCTACCTAACTAACTTTTATATGTAATAACAACCAATCACAAAGCTAGAGCTCTAAAAGACTTTTGTTTCTCTTGAAACTGCATAAACTTCCGGAACACTTCTCATTCTGCTGCTGACTATCTCTCTGGGTTGTACTAGGATACCAGCATCATGGTTTGCATCTGAATTGTGGATACTCCTTTGCCTTTGGGTTTATGAGTTTGCGACAAATTATGGCATTGACTAAGATTTAGGGTTTCATTTCCCAAAGAAGACATTGTTTTGATTGGCCACAGAAGGATGAAACGGAATCAACTACTGCCCTGCTGGAAAGCATTTTGAATTGTGAGCATTCTGATGTCATGATTGTGCAATGTATAGGAAATGATTAGGGTACAATCTCTGGGGTAGCTCTATCAATTTAAATGGAGGAAACCTTGGGAGAGTTGATTAATCTCTTTCCCTGTACTATCTTTGTCTATTCCAACATATGTCAAAGGCAAAAGCGGCAGTAATCCAGCCAATTCCGTCCAAAGATTGAGAAATCTAGTAAACATGTTAGTAAGGAGATTTTGGCATTTCTCTGTGATTATGGCATGGGGTCCATCTACTACATTTTACTTTGGCATGTCTGGTATTTTCAGATATGAAGTGGATTTCACAGCAGAAGTGAACGGGATATTCCTCAACAACATAACGGATTATATCTAGTTCTACCTGTAAGTGTTCATACCATTCCACTAAAGCAAATGGTCTTGTCAGAGCCACCCCATTTTCACTACTATAAATTGTATTAAATATTTGTTTATAATATTTATGGTACCAGGTTGCTATCAAGGTACCAAAAAAATACCTTTTTGACCATATTATCCGGGTTAGCTCCCTTCTCAGTACCAGCAAGTGTATTGCAGTACTGACAATGCTTTAAAAAAAAAATAATTGAGTGGTGGGGTTACTATAGCCAAGATGGCAGCTGCAAGATAGAGCAGCTCCCAACATCACAATCTATCTGCCACCATCTGTTGCCTAACAACATTTTTTCCCCCGGCTTGGTGTTGATGGAGATCTCCAGCCTCCTTGATCATTGTTGTTGTTTGACCATGTGGCACTTGCTGGCAGCCATTTTGTGCATCCAGCCAGGGTGTTTTTCCCTAGGCTTGCATGCGTTCTTTGTTCCCCATGCCGCCTTTGATAGTTTTGCTGTTTGAACATGTGGCACTGGCTGGCTGCCATTTTGTGCATCCAGCCAGTGTGCCTTTGCCATATGCTTGCATGGATGGATGTGATATCAGTTCAATAATATGCTTGAGGACCATTGTAGTATATATGTTGATAATATGATTATCATTGACAATTATTGATACTTTTTTAAATTTACATTTTATTTTATTGCCTTGATTTGTTGTATTTTAATTTGTAATTTTCTTTTTTTTTTTTTTTTGAAATTTTTTATTGAGATCAGGACAGGAGAGCGGGACAGCACATAATAATTAGAATTACAGGCAATTAAACACATTGATCACATCGAACAGGCAATACAAAGAAGAGCATGTATATACAGATCAGCAACCGTATCAGTTTTATCAGAATCAACTCAATGACAAAACACAGAGAGAGAAAGAAAGAGAAGAAAAGGGAAAAAAAAAAAAAACAACCCCTCAGTCTTTACTTAGAGTTGAGGCGCCCCAGATTCTGTTAGTTTTTTGAAGAAATTTGTGGCCTCTGATCTTAGCTAGAGAAGTTTCCATGGTGTGGATTTCTTTGACAAGAAGCCACCACTCCATCACATGTGGAGGGTTGCAAGAAATCCAGGTCCTAGCGATAGTAAGTCTGGCACAACCAATCAAAATATTAATGAGATCAGTTTGTGAGGCTAAAGATGGATGATTCAGCAGAGGAATGCCAAGCAAAACATTAGCCAAACTTATTATAATTGGTTGTGTCAAAATCTGCGTAATACCCTGGCTAACTTTAGACCAGAATTCAGTGAGTCAGGGACACGTGAACATCATGTGTTCGAGATTAGCAGCTAACAGGTCGCATTTGGGGCACCTTGTCCGTTCGCTACTGGAACTATTACTAGACCATTTTGAACCTTTTTCCGGAGTATAATATAACTGAAATATCGTTTTATACTGTTGTATACGTAAGCTGGAAGACTGGACCGAGCGATTAAAACTAATAAGTGAAGATGATATCTGGTTAGCTGTGATATTCAACCCCAAGCGGGAGCTCCATTTATCCGCGATTTTCCCACAGTCGTCGGCTTTGAACGATGTAAGAACTTTATAGCCTAGACTAATAAGTGATCTAACCTTAGCAGTGTAGAAGCAATTCCATATATCTGAATCTTCGATTTTAAGTAACTTTATTTTGCGTATTAAGTAATCATGTATCTGAATGTATTTAAACTGTGCAACTGAAGGTAATTTGAAGATTACTCTTAGTGTCTCGAAGGCCAATAGTCCATCATTACCATAAAGATCACCGAGTGTTTCAATTCCGGCAACCTTCCACTTATGAAATATACCATCATGAAATATGTCCGGAAGACCGGGATTAGCCCATAGGGACAATTGAGGATGGAAAAAAGACGTATTGCATTTGGCTAAAATAAGTTGCCAAATTTTAACCGTGTCTCTGATCGTCTTAAATTTTACCCGTTTGAAATAGTTTGGGTCAGTAGATTTGGCTAGAAACATATTGGAGTCCTCGCCGAGGGCGAATTGATAACAGTATAGCGTTTGTATGTTGCGGATAAACAGGCCACGGAGACGGCTCAAAAAAGCAGAGAAATAATATACTCTAAAGTCGGGAAAGGTCAAGCCACCTTGGTTAAGAGGTAGTTTAAGAAGACTAATTGACCTGCGGGCCTTCTTGTATCCCCAGATGTAACTGCTAAAGATCCCATCAAATTATAATCAAAAACAGGCAAAGCGTTTCAACAGACTGAAATGACACACAGAATCAGATGTTTGGTTTGGAATGTATCGGGACTCAATGGCAGGAACAAGAGACGGCTTGTCTCCGAGGAGCTTAATTTGTATAAACCACAGATCGTTTTGCTCACTGAAACACATATCATCTACTCTGACCGCAAGCTTTTGGGGCAGTTAGGATACGACGTGCTTGTATGTTCGGAATGTAGTATACCAACTAGAGGTGTCGCTATTTTGGCACAGAAAAGATTAAATATAGAACTGACTAAAACAAAGGTTGATAAAGCTGGCCGTTGGGCTACGGCTCAAGTGCTCTGGGATGACAATATTTTTACCTTTTGTGTATTTTATGGGCCGAATATTGATGACCCGTCCATTCTAGATAGGTTAAATATTGAACTATTGGATACCTGTGGGGAACTTATTATAATGGGGGACTTTAATCTTATTATGGATTATAATATCGATACTACTCGACAACGAGCATTTCAGAGGATGCGCCGCTCACGAGCCGCACTTATCGAACTTGGACGTATTCATAACCTAAAAGATGTTTGGCGAACAATACATCCCTCTACTGCCGGCTTTACATACTACTCTGCCCCCCACCAACTCTGCTCAAGAATTGACATGGTTTGGGCATCAGATAATATTATAAAGAATAGCTTTATCGAGCTGCGCCCAAGAGTCACCTCGGATCACAATCCAATAGTGATATCATTTACCCCGCCACGGACCAATCGGAAACTTAGGGCATTTACTTTTCCCAGACATCTACTATCTAATACGGATTATATAACCCAACTCAAAGCACACTTACGCGAATTCATTGCTATAAATATTAATTCTGCTTCTCTAAGTATAGTTTGGGATACGGTTAAAGCCAGTATCCGTGGGTTCACACAACAGTTTGTCTTCAATCAAAACTCTTTATATAGACGTGGCTGGGCGGTTTTGAGCAACACCATAACTATGCTTGAAAACCAGTTGTCACAGGCTCTGATACAGGATGTGCCAAATATATCTGACATATGTCAAAAGCTAGCTTCATCTAAGCTCAATATTAAAACTAGACTTATGGAGAAAAATCTAAATAGTTTGCAAAAATTCCATATATCTCAATACGAGAATGGGGACAAGGTGGGCAAAATTTTGGCATACAAAATTGCCGATGATAAATCTAAAACCCTTATAAAAGAAATTAAGGGCCCAAACAATTTGGTTTACACCCAACCGGAACAGATTCTCCAGCAGTTCGTTGCATTTTACAGTACATTATATACTCCAGAGGAGCAACCTGAGCTGAATAAGATACAAGAATATTTAGACACTCACATAACTAAAGGAAACCAGATTGAAAACAAGGATTTGCTCTCTGAAAATATCACTGAGCAAGAGATCAGAAAAGCAATTGCTTTACTACCCCTAGGAAAAGCTGCTGGAGAGGATACTATCCCACTAGATATTTACCAAAAATGCTCGGAGGAAATTCTGCCATTACTTACTGATGTGATCAGTAATGTTGGGATAAATGGGGAGGCTCCTAAATCCTGGAATACAACCAGGATGGTCTTTTTTTTAAAAAAGGGTAAACCGGCGGATCAATGTGGGTCCTATCGACCCATCTCACTCATCAATACAGATGCCAACATTTTTGCCAAGGTACTTGCTTCCCGACTAGCTCCACTCATTCCTCATCTGGTGTCCCCTCACCAACATGGTTTTGTTATGGGAAGAGATACTACTGCCCATATTAATATGGCCATCACCGCATTCGATGTTGCCAGGGTTGGACCCACCCCACTCGGTATGATTCTCTTGGACGCTGAAAAAGCCTTTGACCGAGTGGGGTGGGAATTTCTCTGGTCAACAATGATCACTATGGGATTCCATGGTCGATTTCTTAAATGGCTCCAGGCTTTATATAATCATCCTTCAGCTTCGCTCTGTTATGATGGGCTAACATCTTCTAGCTTCTTAATTTCTCGTGGTACTCGGCAAGGGTGTCCATTATCACCCTTGCTCTTTGCGCTATCGCTCGAACCTTTTCTCGTGGCATTACAAGCAAATCCTAATATTACCCCTTTCATACACGGTCAGAAACAACTAAAAATAACGGCGTATGCCGATGATATTGCGGTCTATTCAACCAATATTCCATCAGCTATACTGGGAATTACTGAGGAGGCTAACAAATTCGGGTCAGTCTCCGGCTATAAACTCAACTCACATAAAACACAAGTTATTCTTATCTATAAACCATCGATTCAAATAGTAGGGACTTGCAAAACAGCCACTTACCTTGGTATTAAAATCTCTTCAGATACTAATGAGATAATCAAACTTAATTATGAGACTCTTCTTAAAGAAACCGCTACAACTCTAAAAAAATGGCACAAGGTCCCCTTAAACATGGTTGGTAGGATCAACCTAATCAAAATGAACATACTACCAACATTTTTATATTTATTCAGGTCCATACCTCTTCTTGTTAGTAATGCATACTTTAAACGGCTTGATGGGATCTTAATTTGTAATTTTCAATGTTATTTTTTATGAGTATTTTTATTTTTGTTTTTTAAATTCATTTTTTTTAAATGTTCAAGTAAAAAAACATTTTTATTTTTATTTTGCCTTGATCAATTCATTTATCCACACATCCATCCATCCATCCATCCATCCATCCATCCATCCATCCATCCATCCATCCATCCATCCATCCATCCATCCATCCATCCATCCATCCATCCATCCATCCATCCATCTATTCATCCATCCACCCACCCATCCATCCATCCATCCATCCATCCATCCATCCATCCATCCATCCATCCATTCATCCATCCATCCATCCATCCATCCATCCATCCATCCATCCATCCATCCATCAATCCATCGTAAGTGCACAACTGTGCAAAAGCATTCAGTTTTTTTAGGTAAAACCCCACTTCCTCCTGGACACCCTGGCTGCGGTGCACTACAGAAACATCAACATCATCCATTTTTTTAAATGATTATTCAATTTCCCCCTGGACCACATTGCCTGCCATGTGCGCACAAACTTACCTGCAGTTTTTTAAAGATTAATATTTTATTTTCCCATGCAGTTCTCTGAGTGCCACATGTGTTACCTTTATGGGCATAAAGGGAAGAGCTCTATCTGTCTATTGTGTGTTATCCCGATGCGGAATTACATTTTATGGTAAGGTGCTGTGGTTTGACTTTAAGGTGTTTATTATTTATTACCTAATAAACCAACCACACTAATATTGCCTTTGTCTGAACTATTTCAAACTGCAACAATGTCAAGTTTCACTAAATGTTTTTCTTGTTTGTTTTCTTTTAGGCACTCAAGAGAAGAGACATTACCCACAGTACTACCAAACAAAAGGCCTGTACAGTAACGTCACATGGCAGCCCTCCAATCTCTTCCCTTGTGCAGCTTAGTGCCACTGACAACTTAGAGCTTTAAGATGGCCGCAAAGAAAGTTGCTCAAAAGAAAGTGGTCAGTGAGAAGAAGCAGCTTTCTGCCAGTGGAGTGTTGGATGAAACCTTGTTTGGCCTGCTGCACCAGCCTCCGGGTACAAAGCTGGGAGCAGTACTCTGCATCAACAGCACCCCCCCAACCTAAGTGCAACCACTGCAAACATGGTGACGCCCATGAGCAGTGATGTTGAATCAGATTTGTCCCTTTCTCAAAGTAGTACCCAGTCATTTCAGAAAACAAAGCAAAGTGGACAGCAGCCAGTAATAGTAGATCTTCATGAAGTTGGAGAAGTAGAGGAGTTGAAGGTTCCTGCAGAACAAGAACCTCCTCTTGCAGAATCATTGGCCCCTTGTAATCCAGCAAGGAAACAAAAGGTTACTACTCCACCATCTTCCCCAAGCACCACTTCTGATGATGGTGATATGGACTTGGAATGGACCCCAGCAGTGTCCGGGAGACACCAGAAGAGGCAAGGGAAAAGAAATGCTCCTGAAACCCTTAGAATTATGGAAGGTGATAATGAGGAGTATGATTATGACGAGCTAGTCATTGTGGAGGGTGATGAGGAAGAGTCCAACATTGCTATTTACATAGTCAGCAACATACTGACTACCTGCAGATGAATCTGCACTCATTTCAGCCATTCCTTTATAGCCTGGAAGCAGTTGTGGATTATTAAGCATGCTAGTTGAGTACCAGTTAAAGCCCTGATACAGGAGGTTCCAACACGTTGGAACTCAACCTATTACTTGTTACAACGTCTGCTTGAGCAGTACAAACAGATCAATGACTATGTCATTCAAAAAGGGTGGGATGCAGTTGGGAAAGCTATGACCATGAATGTGGAAAAATGGGGGCTAGTCAAATGCTTGACACAGATGCTACTCCCTTTTGAGGTTTTTCCATTAGCAAGGAAGACAGTTCAATAGACCAAGTTAGCCCATTATTGTATTTGCTATAGGGCCAGCTAAAGAAGGTGTCTAAAAGGTTCACCTCACACAAGGGAATGAAAACAGAAAACAGAAAAGCGTATGCCTTGGTTGAGAGCTTACTCTTTCGATTGGCTTTCAAAACATGGCTGCAAGAGAATATCATCTCATTCAAAGAGGATATTTGTACCACACTACTTGATCCACGGTACAAAATAATTCTGCTCACTTTCATTCCATTTTCTGAAGGGGATGTTTCAAAATGCAAGAGGTGGACTGTTAAGCAAGCCAGAAACCTGGAAGAAGAATGGTTGGAAATTAGAGTCCCACCCTGCTGTTCTGGGGTACCCCCTTCATCTTCCATGGAAGGCAGTCTTGTCTCAGAGTAGGCAACAACAACATCAACCAGAACACCATGAACAACAGTAACAGAAGAACTAGACCAAACCTCTGGATTGTATTGGTTTCAGTTTGCAGGGCTTAAGTCCAGTGCCAAAGCAATGGCAAAAGAAGTTGAGCAAGTGGCAGCACCAATGACCATCCACAGGATGTTCCAGGAGTGTATCTGGATGATCCAAAAGAAGTCTAATTGTATCAAAACCAATTGATGTATTAGGAATACACGCCAATGGCCAGAGCTCAGCAGGCTGTCAATAAAATAACTGACTCGTGTTGTGGCCAGTGTGTCTGCTGAGCATATGTTCTGTACAGCTGTCACAATTGTCATAGTGAGAAGGACCAGTCTCTCACCTCAAAACGTAGAGAGATTGACAATGATCAATATGAGCCAACATTTCATACCGCACAACTACATCATTCCTGAAACAGTAGAGGAGGAGGAGGAGGTTGATTGGTCAGAATCAAGTCTGTTAGCTGACCAACTTCTGGGTGATCCACCACTCTACTTACTGGACTGAATACGCCAGTGTCACCATAATTTTTTTTAATTATTTCTTGTTGAACTTCTTACTTTGCAAACAAAATAGCAGGAGGAACATCATGTTTGTGTCACATTTATATGCTGCCCCCCTTCCCCATTTGTTAGTCACAGATATTGCCGGATTGCAATTGGACCAGTGTGCAGTGAAGAAGCCTCCAAAATTGCTTCATGACATTGGAGACAATGCCTGACTTTCTTACATGTCAATCCTTTTTTTCATTACTTAGCAGGGCTGCCCAGACGACTGTTGATTTACAAGAGTGATAATATAAATTCCATTGTGTTGTCTGCGTCAAAGATGCAATTGTGTACTATTACTTTGCCTACCTGTGCTTGGATTGGAAGAGGTAACTACAATTGCAAAGGTGAGTGAGTGATTAGTGATGATTGATAATTTATGTCGTAGCAGAGAGTGAGGGAGGGTGTTCAACTATAATTTGGGAGCTTGCTTGAGAGGATTTGCAATAATTGGGTCTTGAATGATGGGTTATAATTTTTTCCTGGAGGTGATTGGCCCTTTCACACTTAACCAAATTTACTTGCAGGGTCCACTCCCTTTTTCTGGTTCTTCAGAGACCACAAAAGTTACTTTAGTTAACATACAACACCTATACAAAATACTGCAATTCTGTTTCTCTTCTTGTTCTTCAACAGCAGTGAACTACACTTCTATCTTGCTGGGGTAGTGATTGGGACAGAGTTAACCGGACTTAGGAGGAGGATGGAAAAACTCATGGTAGGACTACCTCATCAAGCTAGAAGCAAGAAGTTAATGATTTCAAAGGAAAACCATGACTCTGAGGCCTAGTACTCTGATATGTGGGATGGAGAGAGATGCATTGATTTGTGAAATGCTGCTGAGTGTGTGTGGGTTGCACTGGTGGAAGAAGTGAAACTCTTAGTCCTCTTGTTTTTTTTGTTCTTCTTCTGAGTCTTCTTGGTCCACTCCTCATGAAGTTCACCTTCATTCTGTCCTTCTACTTGACTCTAAAATACAGTTTCTGTTTTACAAACCACAGGCCTTCTCATCTCCTGCACGAACGGAAGGAGAAAGCTGAGCTCAACCCTCCTGCTTAACTACCGGACCATTCTAGACAGACACCCATGAGTGGTGGACATTCCAGAGACAATACAGATGCAGCACCTAATTTTGCAATGCAGAATAACAATCATATTTGGAGAACTGGCTGAGTGGGTTCACTTGTCCATAATATTACTTTTTCCAACCTAGAAGACATTTTGATATCTGATAACTTGGGTCTCTGGGGGAGAGGGACTGTTTAGAATGCATTTAACTGTATTGTGTCATACTCATTCCTTTATTTTCTTCCACAACTGATTGAAGATGATAATGTGCTGCTCATCACCCAGATGAATGTTGTGCTTGTGTAGTGTTTGTCAACCCTTTTCCCAAATCGCCTTCTCATCCGTTCATCAAACCCCTAACACTCTTCCCCAGGGCTGTGTGATTTATTGAGGTGTAGCTTAATTGCACCATCAATGGATCACACACATGGTTGTGTGGATGTGCTGAGAGCAACACCAACTCACTGCAGGATCTTCTATTACCTAAGCAATAGCCCACACTAGCCCCATTTACGCACCAGCACATAAAAGTGATGCATATTTTAGATGTAGAACAAAGAACATCAGTCGTCAGCATCATCATTCATGTCTTGAGTTGCTTAATTCTAATCACCTAACCTTGTCCAATCTAGACTTTGAATCCAGTTTTCATGACTCGGGATTTCATAGCTTTAGTCTTACTTAAATAGTAGCTCCTCATTGCTCAGAAGTTACTATTGCTATTTTTTCTTATTTTATTACTATCAGGAATAGGGGTGGACGCAAAGCTCTTTGAAACGGTAAACAAATCTCAGCGAACATGCAGAAATTCTGCAAACACGCGGAATTGCATGTTCGCGATGCTTTTTTCCTGTTCGCGATAGCTGTTTGCGTGCTCGGGGAGAAATATCTCGCGAACACGCATTTTGAGAACGCGAACAAGCAAAAAATTCAGCGAAGCCGTGGAACGCAGAATTTTGGGCAATTCCACATTTTCTGCGGAACGCAAAATTACCCAAATTCTGCAAATTCCGCGAGTGGAACAAAATTTACCGCCCAGGCCTAATCAGGAATTCTTTGTTGTGTCATGTAGTAGTCTGGTCTCAATTTGTTGTAAACCTCTGATATTATTAATAACCCACTAACTCAGAGGCATTGTAGGACTGGCAATTTAATTATCACCGCTTTAGCATCCGTTTTCGGGCGATTAGCGGCGATAATTATATTGCAATATCATCAAGGACACGCTAGTGCGTGTTTCTTTGTTGTAGAGAACGTTTTTTCACAGCCTCGCCACGGATCGCTAATGAGATGCAAAGAAGGCATGGCTGTGAAAACAACACATGAAAATATTGCGAAGGCAGCTACGGGATATTAACAAGGAGGTGCAGCGATAAAACAAATCGCGCTACCTCGGCCTTAACGCTGGAATTTAACATCTGTTAAATTCCAGACTAAGGCATACTAATAATGGTAGATGGATTATGACCACAGGGTCGTATCAGCAATGTTATCGCTGTTTTACATGGAACCTTGCGGGAAAACCAGCGATGTTCCATGGGAAACACCGCTATCGCTGAAATATTATTGCCATAGCGCTCTGTATTGTTAATATAGCGTTATCATGGCGCTAATTTTCAGCGAAAGCCGGCGATAATATTTCTACCGCTATGTGGGGCCAGCGATAATTATCGCTGGCTCTTGTTAATAGTGTTTTAATTTCCATTTAGTTGCTTGTGATGGATAATCCTACCGGTTAATCCTTTATTTGGAGCTCACTTGGGTGGGAATGGGGCCATGCTTGTGAAGTTGTGATGCCTTCCCTATTATTGCTTCATCTTTATTTGGTAAGACATCTATGGAGTTAGTGAACTAGTTAAGTTAGTAAGTAAGTACCTAACTGCTACTGCAAGTAATTGTTTATCTAGGTTATTGTAGATAATATAGGCCATGGCAGCCTCCCCCTAAAAGTCAAGATAGTTCCAGAGGTATAACTAACTATAACTAAGTGGTTTACACGCCTACAAACTGATAAAAAGGCGGCAGTGCAAAGTAAAAGTAAAACACAAAAAACTACTTCAAAATACATTTTGGTGAAATAATTATTTTCCTCTTTATTTGTTTGTACAAACAAATCAACCCTCTCCCCCCAACAAATTGCCCCAACCACCAATGTCCAAAAATGTCCAGCACATAAAAAACCTGTCCCAACTCTCTTCCCACCTTCTCCACCCACAAAAAGTCCCTCTTGCCAAAACAAAAAAACAAAAAAAATTACTAGAAGAGGGCATTGCCCATTTAGGTCCGGAGTCTAAAGGTGACCGGCTGCACTGGGGCCAGGCTGGGAGGGAGCTGTTTCTGCTTCTTCTTCTTCCAGGACCACCAGCCACCCGTATTCTTGCTTCATACAGTCCAGCCACTGACTGGCGGCTGTCTCCTGCTTGTTGGTCGCTAGGGGTGAACCAGCAGGAGAAGCTATTTTGAGAAAAAATGAAAGAAAAAAGACAAATTGTAAATAATTGCTATGTGCAAACACTGTTTTAAGATTAGTGGCTGACAAAATAGCAGTACATTGCTGGTCCCCTTGTGCCAGTGAAATTTGATGTGATTATGATAAGGAGAGTCACAAGATCAATTATTTTTACCCACACATGCCTCGCATAAACAACAATAACTGTGTGGCAGAAAAGGAACTGAACAGGCACCTTGAGTAGAGAAAAAAATTACCTCTCATTAGTGAGTAAGGCTTTCTGCACTATGGTGTACAAGTTGTGTGTAGTGCTAAATTAATGGAGGCATGCCCTCTGCTAGTCAGTGCGTCAAGTATTTTGCTACTGCCTGGAGCCTGGGCAGCTCTGGCTGGCAATTATCTATTTCTAATTCCAAAGGCCCTGCTCTTCAAATGCCTTTCTCTTTTAACCCTGACTACAAAGAGACAGATGAACAATAAATACAATACTTTGTCACACATCTCACATGTAAAATGGGGATATTATCCTGTCTGCCGCAAGTAACAATGCACTGCACTACAGGGAAAGGAGCGGGCTATATAGATTGTATTTGGCACGTTCATCACAGTGTATCCAATACGCCAAACTTGAAATCATCTCATGCACTTAGTCCCACTTTACTCACTGGTCTCACCCACCAATAGAAATTATTTCCAAAAATGTCATTCGCTGGGCAGTAAGGAAAGGAAACATGACTTAATCTACTGCAGGGTAGGGTAGAGTGATTAAGCGGGTAGGGTAGACCTTTTGATATAGAATAGAAGGGTCACTGTCACAATACTGTACACTGTATTAGATGGAAGTCAAAAGGGAAAAATCTGAACAGGCATTACACAAATCTGTTATGGGAAATAATAAAATATATTTTGGAATCACTTCACACGGCTATATAATGTGGCACATGTCAAGAATGGATTTTTCAATTTGTTGTTAGTCTGGGATGGAAGAACTTAGGAAAAAATAAAGGAGTGAATTACTAAGAAATGACTGAGTGGGAGAAAGGAAACACACCTTGTGTGTTTGGTTTGCAATGCATTGAAAACTTAATAAATGTCGCATTACCTGAAGAAGACATACAATGTGCAGCCGATACTGCATTCACAAATTGAACCATACTGAACTTTGCACATAGGTGGCAAAATGACATGGGCATGGACGGGGGTGATGAATGATGATGGATGGGATGAATCTGCCTCGTTTAACAAATACAGTAAGTCAAGGGAGTAGAACAAAAAAAATTTAAAATACCCCCCCCCTTTGAACCATAGCTTTGATAACCATAAAACACAGTAGGCAGAGTAGGTGAGCAGCATGCCCCTCTCCACGAGAAGTGCTGCCTGGCCTATTTATCCAAGCAATTAACATATTCATTCATCCTTTCATTTTAATTCAACCGTAGCCACCATGATTTAAGCTTTACTTTCTCTCATCTAGTCTTTCATCCAAATTTCGAATCCATTATCCATCCATTCATTAGCCACCTTTTCTTCCAACCATCCTTTCACTTATCCATCCCATTACCCACCCATGAACTCTTTCACCCATCCACCCTTTCACTCAAATACAATTTCACCGATCCTTTCTTTAAACCTGTTGTTCTTTCCCTCAAGCTATAATTTTTAGCGCTCATTATGTAAGCTTTTGCTGAGTTGCAGTTAGAAGAGGCCATAACTCAACCACCGCTGCAGCTGGTAAAGCAGGGGTTTCACAGTCATGAGTCGACAGTGCCCTGGTAGCTAGTGAGCATAATAGTAATTGTCAATAAGCAAGCAATGTGATTTACCAGTGCCCATCCCAGCCGCCACTTCTCATCTCCAGCTGACTCGCCTCCTGCAGTGGCACTTGAGTCGGCATCACTGGTGAGCTGTGTGGCTAGAATAAAGCATTAAACATTTTTTAGATGGCAGATATGCCTCCCCTTAATTTTTTCTGTCTAAAAAATACACCCGAAAAACATACATCACTACAGTTTGGTTAGCATTGCATTATCTTCTAACAAAAATATCACTCTGGGTATTTTCATTTGTTCGTTGACAATGTTAGACAAGCCAGGTAGTGAAGCCAACCAAAAACATTTTGTAATAGAAGGGCGGAGCTATAATCTATGATGATCATGATGACTCAGTCCTTGGAGCACAATGAAGGGTTGGAACAATGTTTAATGAAAGACCTAAGGTGTTGGTTGGCAAATAAAATGGAACCTCATACTTTCCACTTCTATCACACACAGGTTCTCTAATGGAGCATTTTATCGTACCGAAAATGTACTGCTCCTACGTTAACTATTTCACAAAATATTTGTACGTTCTGTAGTATCAAGAAAAGAGCATAGAGCTGTTAAGGACAAGAACCCTCACTCACCCGAAGGTAACATATTTCATCATAGGGCTCCCTCCTCAGACAAGGACCGCAAGGTACCTTGTGTGGGCTACAAATCCCATATGCACTGAAAGGAGCTGAGATGTTTTAGATGAGCAAGATGGTAATGTTGGTGAGTGAGAGGTAAAGTGCAGAAGAAGGAAAATATAGTAGTGATTAAAACTATCTCTTGGTGGGCAAAATAATAATTTTATTCCATCGGATAGGACTAAAAATGATATATATGTGAGTACAGGGGGATAACTACTACCCTATCTGGGGTTAGATAAATCCTTGGCAGTGGTGCTGGTGGTTGGCGCCTCCTCCTGACCAGCTACTCCCTGACCCGCCTCCCCAAAGTCCCTCTTCTTGCCCTTGGGTGCTGATGTAAGAAATGATGAGGGTAATAAAAAAGATTAGTGATTAAGTTAATCTCCACAAAATTATTATAACAGGCAAACACAGTCACATTGCACTTATCTAAAACAGATTGCCAATAGTATTAGTTTTGAGTCTATTGACTATCGTTGAGTTGTCCATACTAATCCTAAATTTCTTTCAGAATAAGTACACTTGGAACTAATGCATTGCAATAAATGATCTTTGATTCTATTCTAATTTCTACATCCCCCTGATGGATTGACTCAGTCTCCCTTTTTTGCAAGGCATAAATGCATACTACACATCTCTGTGGAAAAGCTTGTAACTGTACCAGTTAGATAAAGACAGTCACAGAGAACGCTAACTCATTGATTTCACTGATTCACTATGGTGACAGGAGGATAAAAGAGTCTACAATGGATTCTTTATGAAAAGCGGCCAAAGCGAGCGTCGATGATAGTTACAATTAGGTAGAGCTGAGCACTTGCTTAGCTGATACTAGATCACATAAAAATGATATATTCTTAACGTAAACAAAATATAACTTACCTCTGTGACTGTAAGCAACACGCTAGTCTGGATTTTTTTTTAGTATTTCAGAACATAAACACAACAAATATTTAATAATACTCACTGAGCCCCGGGATCTCAACACCAAGCAGGGCCAGCAGGTCCTGCTCCGGGTCAAGAATATACACCCAGCAGTGTGTCAGCTGTTGGACTGTGCACTGTACCTGGCTGGTGCGCCGAACACATGGACGCACGCTCCCCCAGCACAGCTGACTCTCCCGCTGGGTTATCCACTGCTGAGCCTCCTGCCAGCATGGAGGGGAGGTGATGCTGCCCAAGTAAACTAGTGTTGCCACCTCTTCCTCATTGAAGAGAGCCTAGGTCTGCACTCCTGGGTGGTGGCACTGCTCGCAAGGTGGGTGGCAGCTGGCTGTTCAGGGGAGCCTGATGCCACTGCTCCCCTGGTCGCCCTGCTCTGCCATGGCGTTGGGTGGGTTAAAGACTGAAACAGGAAAAGGAAGGAACGAAAGAAGAATTAAGGCAGTAAAGGGAAAAATAAACAATAAAAATTAAATGTGACCAAAAATACACTAATACAATAATTAAAAATGACGGTTAGATTAATTAGGCAGGCGGAGGATTACAAATATTAAAGAGGGATAAGAAAAACAGACCCAGCACCATAAACAGATTAAGAAAACAAGATGGCCGTGTCCATGCGAACTGCATGGTGCCATTCGCGCACGACTGGGAATGCAAGAAAGTACTTAGCATTGAATTTGATAGAAATTGCAATTCGGAACGGCGCACTGGGAAACTTCACCTGCCCGAGGAACTCCGCATAGCGCAGTGGAGTTTTTTAACCACTCCGTGGAGTTCCATGTAGCGTGACTCAGTGAACTCCGCCCATGCCTAGTGATTTTGTTTCAGCAAGCAACATTTTTTTTTAATGAAGGCAATTTGATACATTTGTTCTGTAGCGCTGAAGAGCTGTGATAAAATACCTCTAACAACCACCTGGGAGGCATCCTTCCCTACATAGCTAGGCTGTGTAGGGTCTGGATTTCTAAGCACAGGGGCCTTGGAGAATCTTTCCTTACATAAGGTAAATGCATCATTGGCCTCCTGAGACCACTCAAAAAGTACCTTCTTTTATACAAGACTGGAGATGAGATGTCAGAAAAGTGTGTAATAAATCATCTGTAAAAGTTTGAGTGATCCAAAAAGCTGTGCACTTCCTTTACCATGGTCAAAGCTGGACATAGAATCACCTGGACCTTTCTTTTCTCCATGGTCACCCCCTCTAGAGATAGGACATATCCCAGAAACTCATTTGACTTGGTATGGAACATACATTTGTCCAACTTGACAAAAAAAAGAGCATGTTCCTGGAGGCATTGAAAAACTGTCCTTATATGTTTTCTGTGTTCAGTAATGTTTTGTGAATAGATTGAGATGTTGTCAATATAAATGACCACACAAACATCCAGCAAGTCTCGCAAAGCTTCATTGATAAAGTACTGGGAAGTTGCAGGGGTAATACACAATCTAAAAGCCATGACTGTATGTTTAAAAAGCCCAAACTGAGTTTGAAAAGCGGTCTTCCACTTGTCACCTTCTTTAACACGGATGAGGTGATAAGGAGCACACAAATCAAGTTTAGTGTACACAGTGGACTTTTGCACCTGATGTAACAAGTCTGGAATTAGTGACAATGGAAATCTATTGTTAATGGTCAATTTGTTTAAGGCTCTGTAGTCTACGCATGTCTGCAAATTGACGTCCATCTATGAAACGAAAAAGAGCACCGATGATGCAGGATGAGTGGAACGTCATATAAACCCTAAGACTAGGATGCCATCTAGGTATTTCTTTTAGTGTGCCATCTCAGGCTACAAAAAAGCATAAATGCAGCTGCACGGCAGTGCAGCACCGGGAGCCAAGTCAATATAGCAGTCAAATACCCTATGGGAAGGTAGTTGTGCAGCCTCCTGTTCGTCAAAGACATCTTGGAAGTCCTGGTATTCTGCTGGAAGCTGGTTCAAGGACCCTGTTTTTAAGGCTGTGCAAGTCAAGGGTGTTGGTTCTTCCTGTGCTCTACCATAGCAATTACTTTTACAATAATGAGACACCAAGATGACAAGATGGAAGAATCAATTAATTACAGGAATATGTAAGTGATACCAAGGAATCCCTAAAATAGTGCAAAAAGTAGGTGTGTCTATAAAGTCAAAGATTAAGTCTCTCTATGCCCATTCTCACATACTATGGATGAAGGAACAGTTTGAAATAAGATGATCACAGAAGAGAGCTTGGAGTCATCCATGGTTCTTACATGCTCTGGTACATTTTTCATAACCCGTGGAATGTGTTATTCACTGGCCAGGGCTAAGTCTAAGAAATCTCCGGTAGACCCAGAATCTACGAGCATGGGTGTTACTGGCACTCCCAAGGAAACACTAGGGGGCAGATTTATGAGCCCCTTGCGCCTCATTTACGCCGCCATTGCGTCACTTTTGTGACGCAGCGGCGGCGCAAATCCTGCGCCATGCTGCGGGGTATTTACAACGTGACGCATCTGGCAGATGCGTCACGTTGTAAAGCCCTGCGTCACATGTAGGCGTTCTGGAGCAGGGGAGGGGGGGGGCGTTCCGGCGCAGGAACGCCTCCTAAAAGTGGCTGAGTGAAATCTACAAGATTTCACTCAGTCACTTTTAAGGCCATGCTGCGTCAAAACCCTGCGCCTGCTTGAAGCATGCGTAAGGATTGACGCAGCATGTAAGGGATAGGGCACCCCCGAGCCTTGCTGGAGCTGCATCGCGCTTGCGACGCAACTCCAGCAATGCGCCACCTTTCCGACAGGAGATACGTCACGCTTCTGCCCATCCGAGTGCCACGGTGCGCCGCATTGTAAATGCGGCGCATCAATGGTGGCGCACGGGTGGGCAGATGCATCGCAACTCTTCTGACGCATCTCTGCTGATTAGCAGAGATGCGCCAGACGTCATAAATCTGCCCCCAGGTATATAGATTGGAGTTCATTGACTCTCCGAAGGATAAACTCACATCAGAGCTCTCGCTACAGCGTCATTACATGAATGAAGTGCTAAGATGAAAGTTCTCTAGGCATTACTGCTCATCAGTAAAACACAGAGCAAGGATTCAAGTCCTTGCACAAGATAGTAAAAAGGCCAAGGATGCAGGACGGGTCTGGAGCAAGAACAATTGTTGAAATTGATAAAGACTATTGTAATGTGTACCCTGATGTATGCATGCATAGCAGCAGCATTACCAATAAATGTAATGTTGATGTACACCATAGCTTATGTATGCAGAATGACCTCAATATCAGTGAATGCAATGTTGATGTACAATGTAATAATTGTATTATAATAATGAGAATATTGGTAAATATGATAACAATGACCGACATGTTACATGTACTCATATCATTGCGGTCGGATTTATCCAAGATAACCACTCCCTCAACCCCAAGTCAGAGATATGTACTAACACAGGCCTTGGACCCAAACCCAAGCCTACCAATTAACAGGTCAGAGGTGGTGTTACACTTAGCCCAAAGACAAATTTGCACCCAGGAAAAACTCTCTTAATCCCACAGATATGTAGTCACACCACAAACAGAACTGTAGAAACTGGCCCCAATGAAACATGTTTGGCCAAATGCGCACGTTCCCAAGATACCACAAATGTAGATGCCACATGTAGTTAGGAACACTTAACTAATCAGGACACAACATGTACACCACTCGGGGTGATCACACACTGGACATCTGAACACACACATACTGGGCCACACTAGCTCTCCCTGAGCTTGAGAACCATCTTTGTCCCCCTTTTCAGATGGTTGTACTTGTTATTTATGAATATGATGCTTTTCAAAGAATGTCAAAGTGTTTTATTGTACTCCGAAAATGTATCTATGTGTAGCCAAAACATCTGTACTCCTAGACTGTCTTCAGATGTGCCTTTGTCAATACTTTCCCTGCTGCTGCGTTTAATTAAACCAATTTGTTCCTGTTTTGCCAAACACCTCTTGTCTTTTAAAAAAAGTTTAAGGTCAATTTATATTTGAGCAACACAATCAAGGTGAACTGGAGGGAAATCACTGAGAGGAAACATGAAGACAAGTCTAAAGTCTTGAGGATGCTGATACTCCAGCCTGCTTATTACCATAGCAAGGATAGTTTGCACTAACTTGATATCAAATGCTTAGCATCGTACTTCAACCTGTCCTAACTTTGAAGAAGGTCTAGACTCAGATATTCACCAAGGAACTGGAGTAGCTGAGCAGGAGTCGGTGACAAAGGATGTACTGAGGGAGACTGAGCGAAGGGAATCACCAGAGGATCTTGAACTGCAACCGGGAAGAGAGTAGCTTGTTCCGCTGAGAGCGTAGGCCTGGCAAGGGGCTCTGGATTGTGTGTGGATTATATACAGGCACTGGATCAATTGATTCAAGAGGATCACGTGTGGCAATCTGGAAGGTTCTCCAAGAATCTTGAAGCAAACATGTGTTAGTAAACTGCCGTAACCTTACAGGAATAGCAGGTACAAACTAACGGATGGAATCACTTGACAGGAACAATTTTTTTTTTGTATAAACGTGCACAAGGGAAAATACTCCAAGACCCCAGCAAGTCATTGATTCACATGTCCAGAGAATGCTTGCAAGCTCTGGCATAATGGAACCAGCGGGACAGGGGAAACTTGGGCATGCAATCATATCCCGACATAAGGTGAGACAGGGGTAATGTAACATGAGACCTGCCAGCTAGGCCTTATACACAGAGGGCGCTTGGGGGGTTGTGACATTGGTTGCCTGAGGCCCTCCGCTTGCTCCACTGCCTCCATTTGGACTTGATGGGACTTGATGTGCTTATCGCTTCCACGAGGACGCAGTTACTCTAGTTGCTTATGCTGCCCTCGGAGTGGAAGCTGGCTCTGGGTTCTCGGAGGGTATTTTCTACTGAATCTGGATGTGCATTGGGTGGAATTAGGCCGAGACAAGCCCCAAACCCTGGCCTCGACCCAGACAAAGATTGACCAATATTCCCCTGGTGTCACAGATGCCTCCTGCACATTCTACCTTTGCTTCCATTCTTAAAGCGATCCAGGACCGAAAGGAGGTGGTGAAGATTAAGGTGGGCAAGGTTCAAGTTGATATCTCCTTTCTGTGCCAGTCCCCCAGGAATGTTACCATTCGTGTGACCTAGGCAGAGACCCGGATGTCCTCGGTGAAGGATGAGTTGGCCACAATCAAATTACAGGTCTCCAAGTTGCTCTTGGAAATGCCAGTGCTCAATGAACGGGCCGAGGACACTGAGAACCACTCATGTAGGAACAACCTCCAGATTGTTGGCTTTCAAGAGGGAGCTGAGGCCCCTGGCATGGAGTGTTTTCTGGAGGAGCGATTGAGGTCCTGGGTTCCTGCTGCCAAGTTGTCGTCGTGGTCTGTGGTGTTGAGAGCACACCAGTCCTTGGCCTGTCAGCCTCCGGCTGGAGCTCTGGCCCATCTGACAATTGAGTGGATACTCAACCATTGAGATAAGGATGTGATCCTTAGAGACACAAGGATGCATCAGGATTGAGAATTATGATTTTCCCTGACTACAATGGAGCAGTCCAGCAGCATAGGTGCCCCTTCAAGGAGGTTAAACAGAAGCTTCATGCCCTCAACCTGCAATATGTGCTCATCTTTCTGGCAAGGTTGAAAGTGATCATCAACTTGTCATGCCTGTGGGCCCATGTTGTTGCTTGTAGACGTCCTGCCTTCTGTTCTAGCAGACGTTTTACATATTTTGGACCAATTTGAAGGTCAGGGTAGTTGTGAAGTCAGCCCAGCATCTCTGAACCCCCAGAGCTTGGGGTAATCATTAGTCTGGTCACAATCTCAGCTGCATGAGCTCTATATATAAATGTGTCATAAGACTCTCAGTCCACCAAGTTATCTGTACCAGTGTAATATGATTGTAACATAGGCATTGTTGCATGCCCCAAGCACTGTATGTTGTGTAGTTTGATCACCGCCAGCCTTTTGGGATTTTCCAAGATCTCATGCGAGCTTTGCTACACTCAGAGGCAATCTTGGGTGTGGTCCTATTTAAACTGCGCACAAGGGAGAAGGGTTGCTTTGCCATGAGAAATCCAGACCAGGGGAGCTCGCAATGAAGATCTCAATACTAACCTCACCTTGATCGATCCTGTCCGCTATGAAGGATTCACTGCTTTGTTTTGCATCATCCGGACTGGAAACTGGATGTTTGAAATCCCGTAAGAGAAGAGAAACAAACAAGTAGGACAAAGTTTATTGTGCATGCAAGCAAAGATAAAAAACAAGAAAAACAGAGCAATTGAGACTGATTCTCAAGATTCAAGCAAAAGAAACTAAAATTGTAAGACTGTTGTTTAAGGACTAACACTTCTATTAGTTTTGTTTCTCCTGTCCAACAGAGTGGCCACTTTGGTGAGAAACTAAGCAAATGACTTGGGTAAGCAAACCTACTTGTAAAAACATTGCAATGTGCATAAGAGAAGTGTGGAACCTTGGTGTGAATAAGTGTGTTGAATAACAACTACTGTGACCTGTATTCTTCCTCTGTAGATAACAATAATCCACAAAAGCAGTAAATAAAGGAGATCCTCAATTCCCGGTGAGACGCTTTCACCTACGCACCCTGGCAGTAACTTGACAAATCCTTTGTGGGAAATCTACCAGTTGATCGTATGCACTGGTTATGGGTTAATACAGAAAATGGGGCATAGCGGAATATAGGGCCAGAGATTCTTATCAGGCTTGTGTATTGAAGGTACACCAGCGTCAGCCAAGAGAAAGGCAGCGCACACACCAAAAATCCCCAAAACTGGATCTCCTCCTTCAGTCTCACCTGTCTTCCTTGCAGTTACCGCCAATTGCGAGAAAGGATGCAGGGCTTGACGAGTTGATTCATATAATCTCTGCGTGGCCACGTCGTGGGCTACTAAGGTAGGACCAAGTCGTTCTGACATGACTATAGCAGTTATTTCTTTGATGCCCCAGACCAGGCTTAGGAGTGGGTTGTGGGAAGGAGACAGCTCTGTCAGATGGAGAGTCTGGAGAGCCCAGTCCGTGACTGGGGGGTAGATCTCCTCACCCCCCCCCATGCCACTTAGAAAGAGTCAATTCCATAAAACCTGTTTATGCCCTAAGACACCAGAGAAACTCTGGCTCAAACAAGAGGCGTGTGGTGACTGAGACAATCAATCAGGATGCCCTGTTAATTGACAATACGGACCTCTTCTGGTCCCAGAGCGAAGACCGTAGCGCACCCCATGTGGACCTGTGTTGGCCTGCGAGTCCATTGTGGAGGCACGCTTTTGGACATTTTTTTTTTTGTTGTTTATGGTTTTGTTCTTGCTTTTAATTGCATTTGTGACTGTTCTTGCTGTTGCTCCTATTGCAAGTATTTTGCATGTAAGAAATGGTAATACTTGACAGGCACCAGGATCCTACTAGACAGGCTCTTAGGGCTGTTGTCTGCGGGTCATGTTTATCTAAAGTTATGTTCAGGGTTAGGGCCACACATGCTTTGGGGTGGAAGTTTGAGGTGAGGGGGTGGGATGCCATTTTTTTTAGAAAAATGATTGATCGTGGATGTTGCACCTGGCCCTTTCTGCAGGGTTATCCCCAAATTTCTTGTCTTCTCCTGTATTTTTTCTGACCTGTTCTTGTTTGCTTTAGGACTCTGGGCACTTTATCACTGCTAATCAGTGCTAAAGTGTATGTGTTCTCTCCTTTAAACATGGTATGACCTGCTCTCAGGACACCCCCACGCCGCACGGCCACCAGCTGTGTGTGTGCCCCCTCGTGTGACCTTGCTGCTGCTCGCAGCCTTGTTCTGCCGCCTGCCTGCCGTTCTGCCTGCCGTTCTGTCCCCCAGCTTTTTCGTTCGTTGTGCGTTCATCTGTTGTTTAATTTGCTTCATTGTGTTGTATTATTTGCCTTATTGTGTATATTATTATGATTCTGTACTTGTACCCGCTCTCCGCTTCCCGCCGACGCCGTTCTCGAGGCCATGCCCCCTTTCCTGCGTCATCCCCGCTCCCGCCTCCCAGCTGCTCCTCCCTCCCACTTGTCCATAAATGATGACCGCGCGGCACAGGTGAGTGTGACCTGCTCTCAGGACACCCCCGCGCCGCACAGACACCAGCTGTGTGTGTGCCCCCTCGTCTGACCTTGCTGCTGCTCGCAGCCTCATTCTGCCGCCTGCCTGCCGTTCTGCCTGCCGTTCTGTCCCCCAGCTTTTCCGTTCGTTGTGCGTTCATCTGTTGTTTAATTTGCTTCATTGTGTTGTATTATTTGCCTCATTGTGTATATTATTGTGATTCTGTACTTGTACCCGCTCTCCGCTTCCCGCCGACGCCGTTCTCGAGGCCACGCCCCCTTTCCCGCGTCATCCCCGCTCCCAGCTGCTCCTCCCTCCCACTTAGCCATAAATGGCGACTGCACGGACGCGCAGCATTGACGCGCAGCGGGCGCGCCGATTGAGCGCCAAAGGCAAGCCCGTCTGCGCCCGTCCGCGCCTGGACCGCGCCCAGTGCCAGGACCCCTGGCCCCCACCGATGCAAGACGACCTGACAGACCTACGACGCCGCTGCCCTCAACGCACTCAATGCCGGCCGGAACCCCACCTGCTGCCGGGCCGCCCCGAAATGCATTCACGGACCCTTCACCTGCAGAACCTGCAAGTTCACCTGCCTCCGAACCTGCACCGCGCCCGCCAAGCCAAGCTCCAGCAGCGACCTCAAGTGCATCCTGCTCAACACCCGCTCCATCCACAGACACGACGTGGAACTCTGGAACCTCCTCGACACAACATCACCAGACATCGCCTTCCTCACGGAAACATGGATGAACGCCTCCTCAGCCCCCGACATCGCCATCGCCATCCCGTACGGGTACAAGATCATAAGGAGGGACCGCGTCAACCAGACCGGAGGAGGCATCGCCATCATCCACAAGAACACCATCCGCATCACGACCGACTCCAACGACACCTTCACCGCCGCCGAGCACCTCCACTTCCAGATTCACACCAACCCAAAGACGACCCTCAGAGGCACCCTCATCTACAGACCCCCGGGACCACGCACACAATTCAGCAAAGACATCACGGACTTCATCAGCCCGCCGCCCTCCCCTCCGCCGACAACATCCTCCTAGGGGACCTTAACTTCCACCTGGAGAACAACAAGGACTGCAACACCGTCGCCCTGCTGGACAACCTCGCCAACCTCGGACTAAAGCAACTGGTCAACACCCCCACCCACTACGCCGGCCACACGCTTGATCCCGTCTTCTCATCCAGCAAGCACATCACCTTCAGCCACTCCACCGGACTCCACTGGACCGACCACAGCTGTGTCCACTTCAGCTTCAGAAAAACCACAACCCACCACCACCCGCAACAGGTTCCTCACAGGAGCTGGAGCAAGATCACCGCCGACCAGCTCACCACCTCCCTCAGCCAGAACCCACCTGCCAGCACAACAGATCCCAACAAAGCAGCCCGCAACTTCACGCTGTGGTTGACCGCCTGCGCCAACGACCTCGCACCACTGAAGAACCCTCCCAGCAGACCCAGAAGCAAGAAGGCCCCCTGGTTCACCGACGAACTCAAGGACTCCAAGAAGACCTGCCGCACCCTCAAGAAAGCCTCGCTCCTCGACCAGATCACTGACAACATGACCGCCCTCAAACACGCCACCCGCAAGCACCACCAGCTCATCCGCACCACCAAGAAGAAATCACTGAAGGAGCGACTGGACAACAACGCCCACGACAGCAAGGAACTCTTCCGCATCGTCAAGGAGTTCTCCAACCCCAGCACCGGCAACAACGACATCACCCCTTCACAAGATCTCTGCGACTCCCTCGCCTCGTTCTTCCACCGCAAGATTGCCGACATCCACAACAGTTTCGGCACACCATCCATGCACCCAACCGTCGAACCAACGCACCCCACCTCCACCCTCCGCGCCTGGACCACGGTGACCACGGAAGACACAGCCCGCACGATGAACGCCATCCACTCCGGATCTCCAACCGACCCCTGCCCCCACCACGTCTTTAACAAGGCCGACTCCACCATCGCAGCCCAACTCCGGGACGTCATCAACACCTCCTTCAACACTGCCACCTTCCCGGAGAGCTGGAAGCATGCCGAGCTCAGCGCCCTACTGAAGAAACCAACAGTGGACCCCACCGAACTCAAAAACTTCCGCCCCATCTCACTCCTCCCTTTTCCTGCCAAAGTCATCGAGAAAATCGCCAACAGACAGCTTGCCGCCTTCCTCGAGACGAACGGATCCCTCGACCCCTCGCAGTCCGGCTTCAGAGCCAACCACAGCACCGAGACCGCCCTCATCGCAGCCACCGACGACATCCGAGCCCTGCTCGACAACGGGGAAACAGCGGCACTCATCCTCCTGGACCTCTCCGCAGTG
The DNA here is from genome assembly GCF_964204655.1 of Triturus cristatus. Lineage (NCBI taxonomy): Eukaryota > Metazoa > Chordata > Amphibia > Caudata > Salamandridae > Triturus > Triturus cristatus. The sequence goes on from NC_140591.1 coordinate 1,336,711,362, forward strand.
TTCGACACTGTCTGCCACCGCACCCTAGTCCAACGCCTCAGCAACACCGGTATCCAAGAGAAGGCACTAGAGTGGATCACCTCGTTCCTCGCCAGAAGAACACAGAGAGTCCGCCTCCCCCGTTTCGATCCGAGGCCACCGAAGTCATCTGCGGCGTCCCGCAAGGATCATCACTCAGCCCCACCCTCTTCAACGTCTACATGAGACCTCTTGCTGCCATCGCACGCCAACACAACCTCAACATCATCTCCTATGCCGACGACACCCAGCTGATCCTCTCCCTCACCAGAGACCCCGACACCGCCGGAACCAGCCTACACGAAGGGATGAAAGGCGTCGCCGAGTGGATGAAGAACAGCCGCCTGAAACTGAACTCAGACAAGATGGAAGTCCTCATCCTGGGACCTTCACCCTCCGCCTGGGACGACCCCTGGTGGCCCCCAGCCCTGGGCACCACCCCCAAGCACACAGACCATGCACGCAACCTGGGCTTCATCCTGGACTCCTCCCTCTCGATGACCAGACAAGTCAACGCCCTCTCCTCATCATGCTTTCACACCCTTCGCATGCTTCGCAAGATCTTCCGATGGATCCCGACCGAAACCAGGAAGACGGTCACCCAGGCCCTCGTCACCAGCCGACTGGACTACGGAAACACCCTCTACGCCGAAACCACAGCCAAGCTACAGAAAAGACTCCAACGCATCCAGAACGCCTGCGCCCGACTCATCCTGGACATCCCCCGACGCAGCCACATCTCCGGCCACCTGAGGGACCTGCACTGGCTCCCCGTCAACAAGAGGATCACGTTCAGGCTCCTCACCCATGCACACAAGTCTCTCCATGACCTGGGCCCCAAGTACCTCAACGACCGACTGACCTTCTACACGCCTACCCGCCAGCTACGGTCTACTAGCCTCGCCCTCGCCGCCGTACCACGCATCCGAAGAACCACCGCCGGAGGCAGTTCCTTCTCCTACCTGGCGGCCAAGACATGGAACTCCCTTCCCATCCACCTTCGGTTGACCCAGGACCACCTCGCCTTCAGGAGACAACTCAAGACGTGGCTGTTCGAGCAGTAGCGGACCCCTTCCCCAAGCGCCTTGAGACCCTTCCGGGTGAGTAGCGCGCTATACAAGTGTTATGATTGATTGATTGATTGATTGATTGATTGATTGATTGATTGATTGGTTTACACATGTTTGGCATTTTTTATTTATCTTTAGGTCTCTTATACAGCAGTGTCCCATATGCCCAGTGCCTGTAAAAAAAAAAAATACTACTACTGGGCCTTCAGCCCTGCTTTCGCCACCCACAGATGTAGCCTTTCAAACCGGTCTCAGGTCTCCCACTGCAGGGCCTGCATGCACAGTTTACTGCCACAGTGACTTGCCATTTAAAGTTACTTGCCAAGCCTGAAACTCTCCTTTTACTGCATATAGGTCACCCCTAAGGTAGGCCCTAGGTAACCCTATGGGCTAAGTGATGTGTAGGTAAAAGTTACAACATGTGCCTTTATTGTGTGGATTGTCCTGGTAGTGACAAACACCCTATTTTATTATTCTCTACAGTGAGTGCTGCTCATCTCATAGATTAGCATTGGCAATTCCCTTACATGCTTGTAAGTGTTCATTTTTAGGTCTCGCGAGCCAAAGGCTCGAAGAGACATTTTATATGTGGGATTTTCAAAGTGCTACCCACAGTCTTTTGGCTGGCCTAAACCTTGAGTGCACGAGATCACATGCACGTGCACAGCTGCTCCTCTGCTCATTGCATTCCCCCCTCCCTTCTCACCCAGCCCTTTGATGCTCTGCTTGATTACTTTCACTTTCGCCCGCTTTGACCCTTGCATTCCCCCCTCCCTTCTCACCCAGCCCTTTGATGCTCTGCTCCCATCTCCCTCCTCCCTGGGCGTGAAGGGAGACAGAGCCATCCTGCTTGATTAATGGCTTTTTTATTTTACTGCTTCAACAGAACCAGCAGGCCACCAGTCACCCACTTCAGCTCTGTCAGTGCCCCACGGACTTTCGGTTTATGCTGCTGAAAGAGCATACAGTGAAAAGACTATGTGCCAGCTGATTAAGAGCGTCTCACTCTGGGGCTCTGTTCAGTAATGATGTAGCTTTAAATTAATGTCTGCCTCAATGAGTACTTAATAATGATGAAATACAAGTCAGATAAAAAAACTTCCGCATTTCGGTAGCAACATTATCTAAGAACACAGAAGATCGTATGGCCTGTGGAACAAAGAGTTGTTTTTGTGCGACTTCCTTGTTTAAAGCACATAGTCATGGGCTCTCAATCACATGCAGGATCAAACAGGGACATGCAGCTGAAATGTGATAAAAAGTTCCACACAAATTTCACAAAAGAAAACCACAAGGCTTGCGTGCAGATCAAAGACAGTTTATATGCAGCCAAAAAGGATAGTGCTGATCTCAAGGCATATGACTAACTAATTGACTCACTCTCACTGACTCACTCTCTCTCTCATGACTCACTCTCACTGACTCACTCTCACTAATTGACTCACTCTCACAGACTCACTAATTGACTCACTCTCACAAACTCACTAATTGACTCACTCTCACTGCTCACTAATTGACTCACTCTCACTGGCTCACTTGCTCACAAATTGACTCACTCTCACTGAGTCACTCTCTCACTAATTGACTCACTCTCACTGACTCTCTCTCTCTCTCATGACTCACTCTCACTGACTCTCTCTCTCTCATGACTCACTCTCACTGACTCAATCTCACTAATTAACTCGCTCTCACTGACTCACTCACTAATTGACTCACTCTCAATGACTCACTAATTGACTCACTCTCACTGACTCACTCACTCTCTCACTAATTGACTCACTCACTGGCTCACTCTCACTGACTTACTCTCACGGACTCACTAATTGACTCACTGAGTCACTCTCTCACTAATTGACTCACTCTCACTAATTGACTCACTATCTCACTAATTGACTCACTCTCACTAATTGACTCACTCTCACTGACTTACTCTCACGGACTCACTCTCACTGACACACTCACTAATTGACTCACTCTCAATGACTCACTAATTGACTCACTCTCACTGACACTCTCACTAATTGACTCACTCTCACTGACTCACTCACTAATTGACTCACTCACTAATTGACTCACTCTCTCACTAATTGACTCACTCTCACTAATTGACTCACTCTCACTGACTTACTCTCACTGACTCACTAATTGACTCACTCTCACTGACACACTCACTAATTGACTCACTCTCAATGACTCACTAATTGACTCACTCTCACTGACACTCTCACTAATTGACTCACTCTCACTGACTCACTCACTAATTGACTCACTCACTAATTGACTCACTCTCACTGACTCACTCTCTCTCACTAATTGACTCACTCTCACTGGCTCACTAATTTACTCACTCTCACTGAGTCACTCTCTCACTAATTGACTCACTCTCACTGACTCACTGTCTCTCTCATAACTCACTCTCACTGACTCACTCTCACTAATTGACTCACTCTCACTGACTCACTCGCTGATTGACTCACTCACTGAGTCACTCTCTCACTAATTGACTCACTCACACTGACTCACTCTCTCTCTCATGACTCTCTCTCTCTCTCATGACTCACTCTCACTGACTCACTCACTAATTGACTCACTCACTGAGTCACTCTCTCACTAATTGACTCACTCTCTCACTAATTTCCACACTCTCACAGACTCACTCTCACACACTCACTCATTGGCTCACTCTCACTGGCTCACTAATTGACTCACTCACACTGACTCACTCTCTCTCTCATAACTCACTCTCACTGACTCACTATCACTAATTGACTCACTCTCACTGACTCACTCACTGAGTCACTCTCTCACTAATTGACTCACTCTCTCACTAATTTCCACACTCTCACAGACTCACTCTCACAGACTCACTCTCACTCACTCATTGGCTCACTCTCACTGGCTCACTCTCACTGGCTCACTAATTGACTCACTCTCACTGGCTCACTCTCACTAATTGACTCAGTCTCACTGACTCACTCACTAATTGACTCACTCTCAATGACTCACTAATTGACTCACTGTCACTGAGTCACTCTCTCTTATGACTCACTCTCACTGACTCACTCTCACTAATTGACTTAGTCTCACTGACTCACTCACTAATTGACTCACTGTCAATGACTCACTAATTGACTCACTCACTGAGTCACTCTCTCTCACTAATTGACTCACTCTCACTGGCTCACTTGCTCACTAATTAACTCACTCTCACTGAGTCACTCTCTCACTAATTGACTCACTCTCACTGACTCACTCTCACTAATTGACTCACTCTCACTGAGTCACTCTCTCACTAATTGACTCACTCTCACTGACTCACTCTCACTAATTGACTCACTCTCACTGAGTCACTCTCTCACTAATTGACTCACTCACTGACTCACTCACTAATTGACTCACTCTTACTGATTGACTCACTCTTACTGATTGACTCACTCACTAATTGACTCACTCTCACTGACTCACTCTCTCACTCATTGACTCACTCTCACTGACTCACTCTCACTCACTCATTGACTCACTCTCACTGGCTCACCATACCACAGGAATGTTCCACAGGCAAATATAAACTTTCTTTACAGTATTCTTGTTGCATCCTTTTGTAGTGTGATCGAAGTATACTACAGTTACACATATAAAGGAATCAAGGCCGAAAGCAAGTACATTAAAATGAAGTAAATATTGCCTACTTGACACTAGAGATGTGGGAAATAGTAACTGTGGTTAATTTATATAATCTATTCACATTAAGTGGCGATTAATGGTTACTTTAGATACTCTTTTCCCTTGCTCCATGCCATAAGCAGTGACTTGAAAAAAAGACCACTTATGCCATAGGTTGACTCACTCACACTGACTCACTATCACTAATTGACTCACTCACTGACTCACTCACTAATTGACTCACTCAGTCACTCTCTCACTAATTGACTCACTCTCTCACTAATTGCCACACTCTCACTGACTCACTCTCACAGACTCACTAATTGACTCACTCACTAATTGACTCACTCACTAATTGACTCACTCACAGACTCACTAATTGACTCACTCACTAATTGCCTCACTCTCACTGACACTCACTAATTGACTCACTCTCACTGACTCACTCTCACTAATTGACTCACTCTCACTGACTCACTCTCACTAATTGACTCACTCTCACTGACTCACTCTCACTAATTGACTCACTAATTGACTCACTCTCACTAATTGACTCACTCTCACAGACTCACTAATTGACTCACTCACTAATTGACTCACTCACTAATTGACTCACTCTCAATGACTCACTAATTGCCTCACTCTCACTGACACTCACCAATTGCCTCACTCTCACTGACACTCACTAATTGACTCACTCTCACTGACTCACTCACTAATTGACTCACTAATTGACTCACTCTCACTGACTCACTCTCACTAATTGACTCACTAATTGACTCACTCTCACTGACTCACTCTCACTAATTGACTCACTCTCACTGACTCACTCTCACTAATTGACTCACTAATTGACTCACTCTCACTGACTCACTCTCACTAATTGACTCACTCTCACTGACTCACTAATTGACTCACTCTCACTGACTCACTAATTGACTCACTCTCACTGACTCACTCACTAATTGACTCACTAATTGACTCTCTCACTGACTCACTCTCACTGACTCACTCACTAATTGACTCACTCTCAATGACTCACTAATTGACTCACTCTGACTTACTGTCTCATGACTCACTCTCACTGACTCTCACTAATTGACTCACTCACACAGACTCTCTCACTAATTGACTCACTCACACAGACTCACTTACTAATTGACTCACTCTCAATGACTCACTAATTGACTCACTCTCACTGATTCACTCTCTCCCTCTCACTAATTGACTCACTCTCACTGCCTCACTTGCTCACAAATTTACTCACTCTCACTGAGTCACTCGCTCACTAATTGACTCACTCTCACTGACTCACTCTCTCTCTCATGACTCACTCTCACTGACTCAATCTCACTAATTAACTCGCTCTCACTGACTCACTCACTAATTGACTCACTCAGTCACTCTCTCACTAATTGACTCACTCTCTCACTAATTGCCACACTCTCACTGACTCACTCTCACAGACTCACTAATTGACTCACTCACTAATTGACTCACTCACTAATTGACTCACTCACAGACTCACTAATTGACTCACTCACTAATTGCCTCACTCTCACTGACACTCACTAATTGACTCACTCTCACTGACTCACTCACTAATTGACTCACTCTCACTGACTCACTCTCACTAATTGACTCACTCTCACTGACTCACTCTCACTAATTGACTCACTAATTCACTCACTCTCACTAATTGACTCACTCTCACAGACTCACTAATTGACTCACTCACTAATTGACTCACTCACTAATTGACTCACTCTCAATGACTCACTAATTGCCTCACTCTCACTGACACTCACTAATTGCCTCACTCTCACTGACACTCACTAATTAACTCACTCTCACTGACTCACTCACTAATTGACTCACTAATTGACTCACTCTCACTGACTCACTCTCACTAATTGACTCGCTAATTGACTCACTCTCACTGACTCACTCTCACTAATTGACTCACTCTCACTGACTCACTCTCACTAATTGACTCACTAATTGACTCACTCTCACTGACTCACTCTCACTAATTGACTCACTCTCACTGACTCACTAATTGACTCACTCTCACTGACTCACTAATTGACTCACTCTCACTGACTCACTAATTGACTCACTCTCACTGACTCACTCACTAATTGACTCACTAATTGACTCTCTCACTGACTCACTCTCACTGACTCACTCACTAATTGACTCACTCTCAATGACTCACTAATTGACTCACTCTGACTTACTGTCTCATGACTCACTCTCACTGACTCTCTCACTAATTGACTCTCTCACACAGACTCTCTCACTAATTGACTCACTCACACAGACTCACTTACTAATTGACTCACTCTCAATGACTCACTAATTGACTCACTCTCACTGATTCACTCTCTCCCTCTCACTAATTGACTCACTCTCACTGCCTCACTTGCTCACAAATTTACTCACTCTCACTGAGTCACTCGCTCACTAATTGACTCACTCTCACTGACTCACTCTCTCTCTCATGACTCACTCTCACTGACTCAATCTCACTAATTAACTCGCTCTCACTGACTCACTCACTAATTGACTCACTCTCAATGACTCAAAAATGGACTCACTCTCACTGACACACTCACTCTCTCACTAATTGACTCACTCACTAGCTCACTGACTTACTCTCACGGACTCACTAATTGACTCACTCACTGACACTCTCACTAATTGACACTCACTGACACACTCTCACTAAGTGACTCACTCTCAATGACTCACTAATTGACTCACTCTCAATGACTCACTAATTGACTCACTCTCACTGACTCACTCTCTCTCAGGACTCACTTTCACTGACTCACTATCACTAATTGACTCACTTTCACTGACTCACTATCACTAATTGACTCACTCTCACTGACTCACTCACTAATTGACTCACTCATTGAGTCACTCTCTCACTAATTCACTCACTCTCTCCCTAATTGCCACTCTCACTGACACACTCTCACTGACACACTCTCACTGACACACTCTCACTGACACACTCTCACTAATTGACTCACTCTCACTGACACACTCACTAATTGACTCATTCTCAATGACTCACTAATTGACTCACTCTCACTGACTCTCTCAATCTCACTAATTGACTCGCTCTCACTGACTCACTCACTAATTGACTCACTCTCAATGACTCACTCTCTCATGACTCACTCTCACTAATTTACTCAGTCTCACTGACTCACACTAATTGACTCACTCTCAATGACTCACTAATTGACTCACTCTCACTGACTCACTCAATCTCACTAATCAACTCACTCTCACTGGCTCACTAATTTACTCACTCTCACTGAGTCACTCTCTTACTAATTGACTCACTCACACTGACTCACTCTCTCTCTCTCATAACTCACTAACTGACTCACTCTCACTAATTGACTCACTCTCACTGACTCACTCTCTCTCTCATGACTCACTCTCACTGACTCACTATCACTAATTGACTCACTCTCACTGAGGCACTCACTAATTGACTCACTGAGTCACTCTCTCACTAATTGACTCACTCTCTCACTAATTTCCACACTCTCACAGGCTCACTCTCACAGACTCACTCTCACTCCCTGACTCATTGGCTCACTCTCACTGGCACACTCTCACTGGCTTACTCTCACTGACTCACTAATTGACTCACTCTCACTGGCTTACTCTCACTAATTGACTCAGTCTCACTGACTCACTCACTAATTGACTCACTCAATGACTCACTAATTGACTCACTGTCACTGAGTCAATCTCTCTCTTATGACTCACTCTCACTGACTCACTCTCACTAATTGACTTAGTCTCACTGACTCACTCACTAATTGACTCACTGTCAATGACTCACTAATTGACTCACTAAATGACTCACTGTCACTGAGTCACTCTCTCTCTTATGACTCACTCTCACTGACTCACTCTCACTAATTGACTCACTCTCACAGACTCACTTACTAATTGACTCACTCTCAATGACTCACTAATTGACTCACACTCTCTCTCACTAATTGACTCACTCTCACTGGCTCACTTGCTCACTAATTAACTCACTCTCACTGAGTCACTCTCGCTAATTGACTCACTCTCACTGACTCACTCTCACTAATTGACTCACTCTCACTGATCGACTCACTCTCACTGATTGACTCACTCTCACTGATTGACTCACTCACTAATTGACTCACTCACTAATTGACTCACTCTCACTCACTCACTCTCACTCACTCATTGACTCACTCTCACTGGCTCACCATACCACAGGAATGTTCCACAGGCAAATATAAACTTTCTTTACAGTATCCTTGTTGCATCCTTTTGTAGTGTGATCGAAGTATACTACAGTTACACATATAAAGGAATCAAGGCCGAAAGCAAGTACATTAAAATGAAGTAAATATTGCCTTCTTGACACTAGAGATATGGGAAATAGTAACTGTGGTTCAAGCATGCAGACAGCGGGCTTCTTTGGAATTACATTAGAAATGCTAAATTAACAAGTGTCAGCAGGAAACAGACCAGAGGCGCCACTAGGGCAGAAGCCAGACAGAACCATCCTCCTTGATTGCGGTTTCCCCTCAGAGGTGTCCGTGCTGCATATACTTAAGGAGCCTGCGAGGTTAATAAGGTCACATTTAAAATTCGGCTTTGGCTTACAGCGCTTCATATTTCACTGCTCCCACACGCAGGGGGCCAGAAGCAACGGATATGGTGTGATACATAGAAGTAAGAGGGAACAACTGTCAAAATTGAAATGACAAAAAAAGGTTTTAATAAAGGCGCGTTGTTAGAAACCTGCATGCCACTGTACAACATAAACGTTACATAAATATACTAAGAAATATACAATTTTCTTTGTACAATATTTCTATAGTGGATTAAAAACTTTAAAGTTTGGTGAATGGGAGCCCCACCATAAATCAGTGTGACTCTGGCCACACCTAACACATGGCTACCCTGCCTCGTCTAACATATAGGAAAACATCTACAAAAAATGCTTTCATTTATTCCAAATTATAAACACTTATTTCTGATAACAGAAATCTACACATTTTTTTCATACGGTACCATACGAAAATGCACCTCCTTATAAACCTTCCGTTTTCCTTCTGCCTACATGGAATGGTCTTTTCCCTGCTCCTATGGGACAGAACAGCAACTTCTCAAGGAGATAGCAATCTTAAGTGCCAGGACACATGTCTTTTATTATGCTGCCACAGTCTAAACAATTGGAACTTTTGACACCACGCCAGACTTCTTGGGGCAGGGAGGAACTGATAACAGTCAACAGTTGTACACTGGCTCAGTTACTGCTCACACATTAAGCCACGGGTCACGACAAAGGAACATGCAGCTTTGTTATACCCTACATCCTTATATCCCAACTTTTAAGTGTGCTGCCGCAGTCTCTAACAGAAGTACATTTAAGAAACAATTGCAACATTTCACACCACGCCACACTGCTTGGCACATCTTTCTTTCTTGAAGCACAAGGTGTGAATACATTTAAAACAGACTGAACTGATAGAATAGCCTAAAGGCAGCATTACGTTTTTAGCCAATTACAACGCAGCTTTCTAAAACAAGCATTTGCAAAGCAATATGTATCGCATTTGCGAGAGTTTAAGCTTTTCGCATTGTAAATGGCAATGCTTTTATTTATGTTTTAAATACCAAAAATAAATAAGAGGCATTTTCATATACAATGCCAAGAGCTCAAACTTGCGTAAGTGCGAGACCTATTGCATTGCAAATGCTTGTTTTATATGAAAGGAGTAGCATTGCCATACTTGCCATGTTTGGAATAGTGGTGAGACATTCTGCTTATTGGTGCTGGTACTCAGGTCTACATATGACACCACCCATACAGTAGTAGTAAGTAGGAGTAGTAAACAAGCTTTATTCGATTTCTATTTAAGAGAATCATAAAAGTACATAAAAACATAACCTACAAAATTGGTAGTCATCTCAATTTTGTACACACTCTTAAAAACATTTAAATCCATTGATTTCACCCCATTATAGAGGTAGGAGTATTAAACCATTTGGACATCATAATATTATCGATTTTCTGCATTTTATGATACTTTTCAAAAACATTGATAAAATCCATGTCATAAACTCATTTTCTAAAAATTGCAAAGTTAAAAACGCAGGTCGACATCTTCTAAAACCAAGCTATTTTAAAAGAGGTAATAACCATTTGTTTCCTTTGTGTATTGTAAAATTTACAGAAGAGAACTGCATGGAGTGTCGTTTTCTCTGATCTATCATCACAGGGGCATAATTGCATCACCCTGGCCCAACCGTTCGTATTTGGGAAACTGATTATTCTATGTAGTGTACCCAATCTAAATCTTGTCAACAATAGTCTATCATAGGTACCACACACTAAAATAAGGTATGGTTGAATACTATAGGTTGTTAAAATCAGTTGGTGATGCAGTACTGTGGGTTTGGAAATTTCTTCTGCTAGTCTGAGTGATTCAAGTAGGGACATAACTTTGACTTTCAGCTCTTTTCTTGAGATGGTAGTCATTGTGCTTGGTTCGTTGTAAAACTCTGGGTAACCTAGATCACACATGAAATCCCAGACATATTTTAACCATTTCATTCTTACGGCACCAATCATACTTAAAACATCAGTTAAAATCTGGCATAACACAAAATATTAATTCCCTTGTGATTTTTCCCTGAAGTAGAACAACCAATGTGGTTTTTGCATTAATTTGGTCCTGATTTCGATCTTGGCAGGTGGCATACTCCATCACAAATGTGATGGAAATCCCATTTGCTGTATTACAAGTGCCCTAGGATATAATGCCGGCAGACATGATATCTGTCATGTTTATGACAAGATCTAATTCAGGCCCTAAGTTCTCTCTGCTTGTAAAAACCTTATTAAAACATTGTCTTGGAACAGAAACGAGACTGGGCTAAAGTCTTCTGATTTTCAAGCGCACATGCCAAATACCATACAATATTTGTCTCTCACCTCTCAACTGCTCTTGAGGTTGAAGAAAATATACAGCTTGATCAAAACATCATTCTAAAAAAACTACAACTTAACCCTAATCCTCCCTGGGACTTTCTGATATTGCCTCAGCTTGAAAGACACCACTACAAGGCTCATCCTCGACTTCCATCGCTGAACTCACACCACAGCACTCCTCAGAGAGCTACACATGCCCCCCAGCCAGAAGTACTGCCAATTCAAGCTTCTAACACATGCATTCAAGTTACTACACAACACGGGACCTGCATATCTCAGTCACCGCCTTCACTTCCACCAGCCTACCAGACAACATCACTCTCATTCACACACACACACACACACCCCACACATCCACAGAAGCTAAATGGGAGGTCGATCATTCTCCTACCGAGCTGCCAAATCCTGGAACAAACTCTCCCAACACATCCTGGCCTCTTCCTAACTTCTTCAATTCTGCATAAAGCTAAATACCTGGCTTTTCGATTAATCTTCTTGCCAAGACATTTAGGCTGCCTGTACTTAGGCACCTAAAATCCCTCACAGGTGACAAGCATAGCTCTGCAAATTCACCATACATTAAATCTGTGCTGTTTGACATTAACAAGCATACCATTCTGGAACATTGTCTAAACCCTTCAGCCTGAGTGCTTTAGTCCGTAGGTGGTTGAGAACTTTTTAGAAAAGTAAATTCTCTTTTAGCCCAGATTCAACAAAAAATACCTAATATATTTTTCAAGAAGGCTTACTGTCAGCCAGTGTGGTTAATATCTCTGTTGAAACACAAGTGTCACTCACTTGGTTCCTACAATCCGAGGTGCACAGCCTATAAAGAGGGCCAGAGGCCCATGTAATCCAAAATTCAATCCATGTCATCATTTATTTTAGACATTTCTTTTACTCATTATTTCAACAATCTTGTCCCATGGATTTTAGTTCAAACAAGCTGAGTTTGCAGACATTCACATTTCAAACATTTTATTTTCAACATGCTGTTTCCAACCATGATGATCCATAACAGATAACTCCTTGATGTCGCATTTTGGTGACACGATACATAATATCTATGTTGAGCCAGTAACTCGTCTTATCAGCTTCCACAGCTACCATTTGAATATGTCTTCTGAAATGCAAGGATCTCAGTGCTCTGGTTGAAACTGTGCATGTCAGAGGTGCAGGACCAAAGAGGCAGGGCACTGTCTGAATCCTGAGGTAGTAATAGGGAACTAAGGATCTCTGTCTTTATTTTTCTCTTCTTATACATGTTCCACTTGAGTGACATAGAATCTGGATAGTCAAGCAGGGAGCTAATTTGCCTGTGGGTACTGGAATCTTTGCAGTTTGCATTGAATACTTTTTAGCTCAGACTTTTGAGGTGGATCATTTCTTCTATCATAGGCACAGGTCGTACCTAGGCTGAGTGTAATATGCACTAACCTATAATTTCTCCCCTGTAAACAATAAGTGCCCACCTACTCCAGCTAAAAAGGTGATCACCAATTGACTTGAACATGTAGTGAAACCAGTTAAAGACAGGGAAGAAGTAATGGAAGGAGAGAAAGAGAAAAATGCTCTTCATTATTTAACTTATTTGTGACTCTGCTGCCTTTGGACACCTATTTCTGGAATGCCCAGATGTGTAGAGCCACAAACAGTATTGATTACAATCATGGATAACACTTTTATTTGAATAACCACTTATTTGAAAGATTGTACCTCTTGAAGTATAGAGTCAAAGATTCACTCAATTTGTTTCTTGTTTATTATTCAAACAAATAGATAAAATAGTTTTCTGCAATAATCCCCTAGAATGTTATTTTAAGACCAATTTATAAAGCTCACTTTCACCACAAATCTCTTGCCACTATAATAATAAAACACTTTTTGAGGGTTTTATATTCTAATCCAATTAAATCTCAAAGGCTGGTTAATCAACTAGGGGCCAGATGTACCACCCTAAATTGCATGTGCAAACGGGTTTGAGACCCGTTTGCGCATTCAAAAATAAATATAGGGGCCATGTGCAATTCCAAATTAACGAGTCACAATTTATTTGCGACTCGCTAAATATGAATTGTGACGCGTAATTAGGAAGTGGCGTTTCCAGGGCGTACCTTCTTAATAGCGAGTCTGTACCCCATGTATATAGGTTTTGTGACCGCAATTGCAGTCGCAAAACACTCGCAATTTACTGCCTTCTTCAAGTGGGTGGTAATGTACTCACAAATGGAAAGGTTTCCTGAAATCCCCTTTGCAAATGCAGGGGAAAATATTTTTTAGGGGCAGGCAGTGGTCCCAGAGACCACTACCTGCCCCTAAAAAATGAAACGAAAAAGTTTAATTTTCTTTTTTGAAATGCATCCCGTTTTCCTTTAAGGAAAACGGGTTGCATTTAGAAAAAAATACTGCTTTATTTAAAAGCAGTCCCAGACATGGAGGTCTGCTGAGCCCAGCAGGCCATCATCCCTGAGAGGGCCAGCCATTCCCAATGGGGTCGCAAATTGTGAGTGACTCATGAATATTCATGAGGCATGTAATTTGCGACCCCATTGGGAGTCCCAAACATTGTCACAGACACTGTTGTACATGGCATTTTGCAACTCGTAAAGTGTGACTCGTAATCTCGGGCAATTTGTGAGTCACAAATTGTCATGGTCGTACATCTGGCCCTAAGTTTTACATTTTTTTCTGAACGAAAATCTCACTCCTCACAAAGCTCACATTTTCTCCACATTCACACAACTCTCTTAAATATCTTCTTAAATACCTATCTGTTTGCTCTGGTAAAAGAATCAAAGTATTACAACCACTCAAGAATTTTTCACAATCGCAAGTGAGTTCTTGACCAGTGGAAAATCACCCAAATCAATGCAGTTTGCGCAATTAGGTTCCACTAACATCAATCAGTATTAGTCAATCACAAACAAATCTCGAACAACTATATTACTGATGTAGGTGATGGTACCTAACACACTACACCTAAATCCTGCAAACAACGGCCCCCTATTTTTGACATTCCTCCATCTTCAGACAAATGGACCTTTGTCACCATAATTGAATGCAGCTGTAACAAATTATATTTCAAATTGAATCATCAACTTTCAGTATCTTAATGTTCAGTCAATGATGAGAAGTTTCAGATCGTTTCAAAGCTGTATTACTATTAAGAGATATGTATTGATTTTTGCCAATATCATTCAGATTAGTCATATTACAGAAATGGCAGTAAAAGGTTTCATTAGAGTCAGCATAAGAAAGACAGTGTGTTCCATAAAGTAAATAGACACTATCCTAATCTAAGAGTCCTAACCTAAATAAGAACCATAAAGAGTTCTCTAGGAAAAGAACAGGCTTCTTGTTAGTCAAATAATGATCTCCCCACAGAGACCTTTAGCTCTACCAAATTTGAAGGGAGAACTGGAGGAGATGATAAGCGGATGTTTGGGATTGTAAAATGTAAATAAATACCAGAGGAAATATTTAATTTATCTATGTAAGGAAGTTACATGAAGGGTAGCTTTGATACATTATCGATTGACAGAAATAGCCAAGCAATATGGGGTGGATCTCACCAATAAAATACATTTTACCAAAGTTACAGGATAGTGTTAGATGATCTGGCCATAGAAAACATGAGAATTACAGGAATGCGCTTGCATAACATATGTGTCTGTTCCTTGGAGCAGAGGTGATTTGGCAGCATTCACAAACAATTTCCCAAAATTGCGAGATATGCAAGTGCAATGGTATGCACAAGCAGAGAGATTCATAAAAAATCAAAGTGCTGTGAGCTGATTTGGATGCCTTCTTTGATATTGTGGTGCCTGCTGATTTTTGGTTTGAATGTAATACAGCGCTGCAATGGTCAAAAGAGGAACCATCTAGAAAGGGACAAACGCACCATTGCCTGTGGTAATATAGAAATATGAAGAAGTTGTTACGTTTTTAAAGGGAAGAGTACCTCCAAAAGGTATAGATTGGCTCAACATTGAACGAACCACACAAGAGCCGAAAGAACAGTTCATAAGTATCATGAGAGATTGTTGGAGTTGTTTCAGCAGCACAGTGGGCGTGAGTATCCTGAGGAAAGGGACATGGGGATTTTTGTTTCCCAGTTTGTTTTAGGATTGAAGCCTGAGATCTGTGCACAAATAACTCAAAATGTGATCTGTTGGCAAAATACTTCTTGTGATGAGATTCTACATTATGCTAAATATTGTAGCAATTAATTGGAAATGAAGCAGAAAAGGATTAATGAGAAATTAATGTTGGCCCAGACTGAGGTAGCTCAGAAAGAATTTCAAAATCCTCCTTTAGAAGGAAATCAGGGAAATATGCAAGCAGTTGATGCTGCCCCGTCACCTATTTTTCAGAGAAATCAATGGGGAATGAATGTGTCACAGTGTAGAGATAGAGGTGTTCCTGTAAGTACCGGATTGGGATGGGGATCAGACGTGGCTATGCAACAGATGCAAGTGCCAATGCAGAGAAAAATCTCAATGAAAGCTCCTGGGCCCACAAAGATGCGGGATCTTAAATTAAACTTAAACCAACTGCCAAAAATGAGCAAAACTCATTTCAAAATGCAGTGCCACAATTTCAAAATCCAATAATACAGTTTCAGAATACTGCACAGCAATTCCAAAATCCAAGCCAGAATTTACTGCAACAATTCCCTTTATTGGTTTTGTTTCTGATAATTCCCAATGACAGTGCCTGAGAAGGGAGAAATATTGCATACTTAGCACAGTCTGAGGGGTAGACCAAAGTGACCCATATGTAAATTCTGAGGTTTATAGGCACCCTGTATTGTTTCTCATCGATACAGGAGCTACCCATTCTACTGTAAGAACAGTGGATGTTCCAGACCTATCTCTCTTGTGGAAAACTATTCAAGTAGTTGGAGTTACAAATAAACAGATACTGAATCAAGCACATTCACAGAAAATCAACAATTGGTTGTGTGTGACACAAGTCTTGTGAACTTGTAAGGGAGAGATCTATTGTGCAAGTTAAATTGCACCATTTATTGTACACCAGATGGTGTCGTTTTTCAAACACATAATCAGGATGTAGATTTCAAAGTAATCAAACAGCAAGTTGAAGTAGGAATGTTCCCTTCATTGTCCATTGACGCATTACCTGTTCAGCTGAGAGAAACTGTGAATACCAAACGTTGGGACTTCACTGGAAAAGTCATTGGATTTATCAAAGGTGTAGACCATGTCTGAATACATGTGAAGCCAAATGCTGTCTCCCCGAGAATACCACCATATAATTTGACTCCAGAAACCAATGCAGGAATAAAACCAGTGATAGAAGATATGTTATAAAAAAAGGACCTTGAGGGAAATAATTGCGAGTCCATGTAATTCTGCAATTATGGGCTCACAGAAGCCCAATGGAAAATACAGGATAGTTCAGGATTTGAGAAAGGTAAATGAGATAGTGGTACCCTGTTGTCCCACTGTACTGAATGAATCCAGCCACTGTATGGTTTCAAATACCATGTACTGCAGAGTGGTTTACTGTCATTGATTTATGCCAGGCCTTCTTCTCAGTACCATTCCATTAAGAAAGCCAGTGCATGGAGGACCTCAAAAGCCTATAGCCTATTTTTCCACTAGACTTGATCCTGTAGTGGCAGTTCTTCCAGTTTGCCTGAAAGGGGTAATCACGTCAAGTACTAGTTTGGAGAAGAGTGAGAACATAGTGTGGGGATACTCTTTAACTGTTATGGTTGCACAATCTGTGGAGCTATTGATAAGAAGAACTAAAATGCAATACATGATTCATAACAGATTGACCTGTTATGAGCAAAGTATTTTTTATGCTGAGAATATCACACTAAAACATTGCATAATCCTAAATACTTCAACGGTATTGCTTGTAAATGAAAATTATGATAAATGTAATGAATATGGCCATTATTGCTAAATGCTACAGAATTGTGCACCAAACACTGTCCTGATATCAAGGATAAACAACTAATTGAGCCCGACCATGTGTTATGTGTGGATGGTTCATGCCTAAGAGGAAAAAATGGCACACAGAGATCAGCTAATGGCGTGTGCACTATAAATGATGTTATAGAAGCATCATGGCTTCAGACAGTGTTATCCGCACAAGTTGCCGAGATAATTGGCCTTACCAGAGCCCGCAGTTTAACAGCAAAATGAGAGTTACAATATTTACTTACAGCCAATACATGTTTGGTGTAGTCCATGATTCTGGGCAGCTGTAGTCCCAGTGTAGTTTCCCTACTTCCGCAGGAACTCCAATACGGAATGGAATCCATGTCATGGACTTGAGAGAGGCACTACAATTGCGAGGAGAAATTGCTTGTAGTTAAATGTCCAGGTCTTCAAAATTAATACACTGCTATGGGCAACCGATACACTTACAACAAACAAATGATGGACGGAATGCTGACAATGCAGACATTCTCCCCCAGTCAAGAGATCTGGGTTAAATCCATCGTTCTTTTGCCCACTACGCCACCCCAGTTCAGACATGGCCATATGCAAATCAGTCTTGACCCTGTGCCTCATGGGAACAGTCCAGCCCGAACTGCCAAGCCATGTCTTCCCTGGACCGGAATCAAGCATCCTAGGACCGGTTTCTGGCTATCAGCCGTCATCAGCCAGGATAGCTTGACTCCAGTGGCGTAGTGAGCACGGGTCCCACGTCTGGGAATACCCATCCCACTTAGGGCGAAAAGCGTTACAACAAACAAATGATGGACGGAATGCTGACAATGCAGACATTCTCCCCCAGTCAAGAGATCTGGGTTAAATCCATCGTTCTTTTGCCCACTACGCCACCCCAGTTCAGACATGGTCATATGCAAATCAGTCTTGACCCTGTCCTCATGGGAACAGTCCAGCCCGAACTGCCAAGCCATGTCTTCCCTGGACCGGAATCAAGCATCCTAGGACCGGTTTCTGGCTATCAGCCGTCATCAGCCAGGATAGCTTGAGTCCAGTGGCGTAGTGAGCACTGGTCCCACGTCTGGGAATACCCATCCCACTTAGGGCGAAAAGCGTTACAACAAACAAATGATGGACGGAATGCTGACAATGCAGACATTCTCCCCCAGTCAAGAGATCTGGGTTAAATCCATCGTTCTTTTGCCCACTACGCCACCCCAGTTCAGACATGGCCATATGCAAATCAGTCTTGACCCTGTGCCTCATGGGAACAGTCCAGCCCGAACTGCCAAGCCATGTCTTCCCTGGACCGGAATCAAGCATCCTAGGACCGGTTTCTGGCTATCAGCCGTCATCAGCCAGGATAGCTTGACTCCAGTGGCGTAGTGAGCACGGGTCCCACGTCTGGGAATACCCATCCCACTTAGGGCGAAAAGCGTTACAACAAACAAATGATGGACGGAATGCTGACAATGCAGACATTCTCCCCCAGTCAAGAGATCTGGGTTAAATCCATCGTTCTTTTGCCCACTACGCCACCCCAGTTCAGACATGGCCATATGCAAATCAGTCTTGACCCTGTGCCTCATGGGAACAGTCCAGTCCGAACTGCCAAGCCATGTCTTCCCTGGACCGGAATCAAGCATCCTAGGACCGGTTTCTGGCTATCAGCCGTCATCAGCCAGGATAGCTTGACTCCAGTGGCGTAGTGAGCACGGGTCCCACGTATGGGAATACCCATCCCACTTAGGGCGAAAAGCGTTACAACAAACAAATGATGGACGGAATGCTGAAAATGCAGACATTCTCCCCGAGTCAAGAGATCTGGGTTAAATCCATCGTTCTTTTGCCCACTACGCCACCCCAGTTCAGACATGGCCATATGCAAATCAGTCTTGACCCTGTGCCTCATGGGAACAGTCCAGCCCGAACTGCCAAGCCATGTCTTCCCTGGACCGGAATCAAGCATCCTAGGACCGGTTTCTGGCTATCAGCCGTCATCAGCCAGGATAGCTTGACTCCAGTGGCGTAGTGAGCACGGGTCCCACGTCTGGGAATACCCATACCACTTAGGGCGAAAAGCGTTACAACAAACAAATGATGGACGGAATGCTGACAATGCAGACATTCTCCCCCAGTCAAGAGAACTGGGTTAAATCCATCGTTCTTTTGCCCACTACGCCACCCCAGTTCAGACATGGCCATATGCAAATCAGTCTTGACCCTGTGCCGTCATCAGCCAGGATAGCTTGACTCCAGTGGCGTAGTGGACGGAATGCTGACAATGCAGACATTCTCCCCCAGTCATTTGTTTGTTGTAACGCTTTTCGCCCTAAGTGGGATGGGTATTCCCAGACGTGGGACCCGTGCTCACTACGCCACTGGAGTCAAGCTATCCTGGCTGATGACGGCTGATAGCCAGAAACCGGTCCTAGGATGCTTGATTCCGGTCCAGGGAAGACATGGCTTGGCAGTTCGGGCTGGACTGTTCCCATGAGGCACAGGGTCAAGACTGATTTGCATATGGCCATGTCTAAACTGGGGTGGTGTAGTGGGCAAAAGAACGATGGATTTAACCCAGATCTCTTGACTGGGGGAGAATGTCTGCATTGTCAGCATTCCGTCCATCATTTGTTTGTTGTAACGCTTTTCGCCCTAAGTGGGATGGGTATTCCCAGACGTGGGACCCATGCTCACTACGCCACTGGAGTCAAGCTATCCTGGCTGATGACGGCTGATAGCCAGAAACCGGTCCTAGGATGCTTGATTCCGGTCCAGGGAAGACATGGCTTGGCAGTTCGGGCTGGACTGTTCCCATGAGGCACAGGGTCAAGACTGATTTGCATATGGCCATGTCTAAACTGGGGTGGTGTAGTGGGCAAAAGAACGATGGATTTAACCCAGATCTCTTGACTGGGGGAGAATGTCTGCATTGTCAGCATTCCGTCCATCATTTGTTTGTTGTAACGCTTTTCGCCCTAAGTGGGATGGGTATTCCCAGACGTGGGACCCGTGCTCAATACGCCACTGGAGTCAAGCTATCCTGGCTGATGACGGCTGATAGCCAGAAACCGGTCCTAGGATGCTTGATTCCGGTCCAGGGAAGACATGGCTTGGCAGTTCGGGCTGGACTGTTCCCATGAGGCACAGGGTCAAGACTGATTTGCATATGGCCATGTCTAAACTGGGGTGGTGTAGTGGGCAAAAGAACGATGGATTTAACCCAGATCTCTTGACTGGGGGAGAATGTCTGCATTGTCAGCATTCCGTCCATCATTTGTTTGTTGTTTCAACCGATACACTTAATCAGTAGCAAGGTTTTGCACACTGTTGGCTTGTTCTTTTCATGGAGATTTAACTTGTGAATCTGAGGAAAATAGTTCTTTTGCCATGTTGATGAAAGTCACTAACACAGGGGACATACTGAAATGAGTGCAGGAAAATGTGTCAGAGGCGGAACTGAATGGATTGATAAGAGTAGAATGTGTAAGAAAGATGCAAGTGACATTCGGATGTCTGTTGGTGGGAGGCTAGAGTTGCCCATTAGCTTGTTGTTTCCAATGAGACAATATTTTAATGGATACACACATTTAGGAAAAGATGTGTAATAAGTCAGCATCAGAATGCAGGAAAGAGAACACATGTCACTTTGACACACATAGGGAGTTCATTGTCCTTTTAACAGAATGCAGATGGATTTTATCAATGTACATACTGGGTTGAGATATATCCTGTTGATTGTATTTTCTCAAGATGGGTGGAAGCCTACCCAACAAGAAGCCTACCCTACCATAGCTGGTATTGCAGGAACTCATCCCTATGTACAGTATGCCAATTTCTCTTGCGTCATATAGAGGAACACTCTACAACAATGAAGTGATGCACATGATTTGTACATGATTTGTACAGCCTTTCACATTGAGTAAAGATTACACAGCAGTTACAGACCAGGGAATCAGGTATCGTGGAGCGATTGAAAGGTACCATCAAGCTCAAATTGGCGTTGACATCCCTGAAGTAGCCAGTTTTTTTATCTTTGGTGTTAATGAGCATTTGAAGTACCCAAGAAAAAAAGATAGGACTATTACCACATGAGATACTAATGGGTAGGGCACTGAGACTACCTCCTGTGCCTGCAAATGCCCTCATGAATATTAGGGATGACATAATCATGGATTACTGCAAAGAATTGGCTAACTTGCTTCGTTATGTCTTTTATCAGGTATCAACGGCCACACCACACTTCAATCAAGAAATGTGCCATAACCTCAATCCTGGTGATTGAGTCATAATCAAGACGCACTTCTGAAAGACTTGTCTTAAACCCAGATGAAAAGGCCCCTTCCAAGTGGTTTTGACAATGAAAACATTTAAGTGTGATGGAGTTGCATATTGGATTGATGCATCACACACCAAAAGATTGAGTAATCCAGAAGAAGTGCCATTGGTCTTTGATCCTGGAAGAAGAGCTTTGGTGGTCACACAGACAAGAGATACCACCCAGACCAGCAGACCAGCAGACCAGTCCAGCTACCAGAAGAAGAAAGGGGTGAATATCAGCTAACGGAGAGACAAGTGCAAGTGCCAGTGGTGACACAAAGTGGTATTAAGATCTCTCACGAAAGTTAAGCACAGATCAAGGTGCAAGTCGAGGGTGCTCAAAGAGTGGTGCAAGGAGGTGAGAATGACCCAGGCAAAGGCACATGCATCGGAGTAAGGAGAACAAATTGACAAGCAGAGTGGCCAAAGAGTTATGAACATAAGAACCCGAGGAGGAGTATCTCGATAGCTTGGATTCCAGCTATTGTACCTGAAGAAGACAAAACAAACTACAAAAGTGGTATAGATCTCAATTAACAAGTCATACAGCTATCCATAAGTGCATTATCGCAGATTTCCTGCACCTGAATGGTTCTATTATGTGAACACTGCTCTAAATGTCACACTAGAAGTTTTGTGTAATGTAAATACCGAACTCTTTGAGACACTCTGATAGCCCAAAAGATACCGGAAGCAAATTGTGAAAAAGTTTCAAAATGAAAGATATCAGGAAGATAGTTAGAAAGGATTGTGAACTATACCTGGTAGGTGTATTATTTTTGTTAATACAGAAAACTAACCTAAGCCAGAGGAAAATCTACAGAACAGTTAGGGATTGCGATTTTGAAGAACATGGAGTAGGTTTACAGATTATCTAAATAGAAATATGAACAGCTGAAAGAGATAAAAAAACACTAACTGTATCAAAGAGGCCACTCACTGAAACTACTGAATTAAGATTTTGTTTGACTCATAGAGAATGCGTTACATTAGAAAAATAAGTGCACATGTATAAAGGGACTGATTTTTGTAATAACATTAACAATGATCACTATAGTACTAATAGTGTTTTATTTGACACCTGAGTCAGAACTTAAAGCAAAGAACCTTACTAATGCACAAACATTTGGCCTTAGAGGAAATTCTTTTAGTGATGTTTTATAAGTTCTAAAGAGGACTCATTTTCTATTATTATTTAGTTCAAGAATACACTAATGCTATGGGTGCAAATGATTGCTGTTTTTGCTCATTTACCTACTTCCATTTCTGAGGAGGATACATATTATCACATACCCGTTTTATGCTGTTTCATATAGTATTGTACTACCATTAGTTTATAGACAAGTACAGTCTGAATATGTCCATTCTAAAAATGTTTTTTGTATTTTCTATGGTACCCTTGATGGAAAGCATGAACTTACACTCACAAGCCAAAGAGATGGACTCTGTTTGGCATCACTTCTTTCCACACTCACCTACAGATAGTGTAAAGACTTATAAAAACAATTTAATGTGTTTGATGCTACCTATAGAAAAGGTATGCATGATGAATTTAGACTAAAGGTGCATTGAGATTACAAAAGCTGCAGACAAAAATGGTGGTGCTTCAAAGAACGCATGTAAGAAAAAATCAAATGAATTTAGAAAGATGTTTTACCCTAAACTCAGACTAGACAGCCAACACCAGGGAATGATTTGCATTTATAAAAAGAGAACACCAAAAAGGACAAGACATGTAGGAATTAGTAGCTGTGAAAAC
The DNA here is from genome assembly GCF_964204655.1 of Triturus cristatus. Lineage (NCBI taxonomy): Eukaryota > Metazoa > Chordata > Amphibia > Caudata > Salamandridae > Triturus > Triturus cristatus. Next base: position 1,336,735,134 of record NC_140591.1, read on the forward strand.
ATTGACAGTGGGATCTTGGCAGATATTACAGGGAGGCGAAAATGCAATTCCAGAGGTTTACCATATCTGTGGACAAAATGCTAATTTCCTATTACCAGGTGATTGGGAGGGAATTTGCTATTTAGGCATATTAATCCCAAAGATGTATCATGCTATGAGTTTAGATGTACTAACATTAACACCAGCACATAGACAGAAAGAAGTACAAAAACCAGAACTGGTTTAGTGGGAGACATATTTGGAGCAATAATTCCACCTGTAGAAGTCATCATAAATAACTAAAAGATTAGTATCTTAGCAAAGTGTGAAATCTGAGAAGAGAGACGACAGTCAATCGGAAGACCCGTTTTAATTGGACAAGGTTGACTTAACAGTGCTGAATGTTACAAATGATTAGTGTTTTCAAATATATGTTGTTGCACCTGCCATTTTTAACTGGTTTACCCCCAGACTTTTTGCTTTTTTGGTCTCATGTTTTTGACATATTTCTTGTTGGCTTTAGGACTCTGGGCACTTTACTACTGCTATTGATTGCTAAAGTGCATATGTTCCACATGTAATTTGTGTTCCTGATTGGTGCATCCATCATTGGCACATTTGGTTTACTAGCAAGTCCCTGTTAAAATGCAAATGCTACTAGTGGGCTTGCAGCACTTATTGTGCCACCCAGACAACCAGCCTTTCAAATGTGTCTCAGACCTGCCACTGCAGTGTTTGTGGTTGCAGTTCAAGCTGCCATGTCGACCTGGCAAGTGCACCCACTTGCCAGGCCTATCCCATCCCTTTAATTGCATATAAATCACCCCTAAGGTAGGCCCAAGGCAGCCCCATGGGCAGTGTGCAGTGTACTTAAAAGGTAGGACATGTAGTGGTATGTTTTACATGTTTTACGTGTCCTGATTGTGAAATACTGTGCATTTAGTTTTTTACGCTTGCATGTCTATCTCTGCCATAGGTTAACATGGGGTCTGGCTGGAAACACCTTATCAGTGCAGATTCCCATTGGAAGATGATAGAAAGTTGGAGTTTGGGATGTATGAACTAACAATTTAAAAATACACCTTTTAGTAAAGATGTTTTTTAAACTGCATTTTTTAAGTGGGCATTTTCTTGCTTAACCATTCTGAGCCTGCCTGTGGAATCCATGTCTGGTTTAGACTGACAGGGGCTGTTTGGGCATTCTTTCCAGACACTCACACAAAGGGAGCTGAGGCGTGCCCTCCCTATCCTGATGGCTCATCGCCAGGCTGATGGGTCTTCCTGAGCCAAGAGAGGTGGGAGAATTTGTCAATGATACCTGAATAGGAGTGTGTCCGCCTTTCTCAATGCAGTCTCCACCCCCTGTATTGTGGCTGGACCAGGGAGGTCAGAACGGGTACTAGTAAGTGAGACTTTCTTTGAAGTATGCATACTTCAAAGGCTTAGCATAAGTAGTGAGGCTCTGAACCAATAACTTTAGATTACTGCGGGCCTAAGGAACCTGCCAGGAAGAAGAGCTGGAGAAACTGTCAGGAGGGCTTCCACTTTACTGTATGTTTTGCTGTGTTGGCCTGCTGCTTCTTTCTTGGGCAGTGAGATGACTGGACTGTACTCTTATCATCCTGCTGTCTGAGTATTTCCAAGGCCTTGATGTGGAGCTTGACTCCTGTTGGAAGTCTCAGGAAGATAAAATACTTCAAAAGAACTCCTTTGGACTAAGGAATCTGGAAGAAGAAGAGCTGGAGAAGCTGTCAGGAGGGTTTTTCACTTTGCTGTGTGCTTTGCTGTGTTGGCCTGCTGCGTAAGCGTTGGGCAATGAAAGAACTGGACCCAACTTTCTACAACTTATTTCCTGAGTCTACCCAAGTGTTGAAGTAGAGCTTTCCTCCTGTCGGAAGTCTCAGGAACATCAAAAACTTTAAGTTCTTCTACCAGCAGTACTGGGAACAGTGTGTTTTGTGCTGCAACAGAAGAATAACAATCACAATGCCATCAATGACACCACTGCTGAAGGCACCACCCGGAGCATTACCCCATTTCACATTGCAACCCTGATCTCACCAATGACGCCACACGACACTCTCACTGATGCCACTGCTTGGACCGTGACTCACTTCACATCGCTGCCCTGGTTTCACCACCACCCTGGTATCTCCTCCGTGCAGATATAAGCCGGCATTGATGCTGCTGCCTGCCCCATGGCCTGTGGACACCGCTCATGAGGTTCACGAAGTATTGCCTCTTCCGACACCGCAGCCCTGGTCCACTGATGCAGGCATAGACTCCAGCCTCGTTCACCAATGCTGCTACTTGCTCCGATACCTGTGGGCACCGCACAAAGCATCGCCCCATTTTGCATTACAACCTTGGGTCTACTCAGCAACGAAGATGCAGCTGCCTGCACCGTGGCCTGTGGATACTGCACGTCGCATCGCCCCACTTCACATTTCAGCCCTGGTCTCACCGACGACGCCAGATGCCGTCACCGAGCCACTGCATTTACCATAATCTGTGGGCACTGTAGGAGAGTAGGATCTGCTTCTTATGGTTACCCCCAATTTTTGCTGCTGTAACACTGTTTTTCGACTTTAGTCTGGCTGGGGCCCTGCTATTCAGGACCCCAGCCTAGCTGCTTCCTCTCTAAATTGATACCTAGTACCTTAGGTACACCATAGATTGGATTCTGGGATGCCCTTATAAGTCCCTAGTGTATGGTATACTATGTACCCAGGGCATAGGTACCCCAGAGGCCTACCAGGGGCAGAAGCATGTATTATGCCACCCCTAGTAAGCCCTCAAAAATGACACCACATGGCTGCTCCTACAGCCTTGGTAAGGTGGTGCATGCACCCCGTACTGAGATATAGGTTCACTATATCTCACCTATCACTGCACATAGAAACCTATCAGTTACCCTTATGGCAGGCCTTATCAATCCTGAAGGCAGGGTGATTGGTTTTGTGTGAGAGGGTGCCCATTCATGAGCAGAGCCCCTTTGCAGCCTTCGGAATCTCTTCTCCGGGGGTCTCTGTGATGCAGCCTGACCAAATACTCTTAAGTGCATTATAACCAAACGGCAAATGCTAACTTTGGACTTGCTGCATGGAAACATGTTGTGTTTGGTGTCAAACCCCTTGGAATTATACCCCCACACCAGTAACTGGTGTGGGAGTATGATCCCACCCTTCAAGAGGGAGAGACATGACAGCACCGGTATACCCGGTACCAGCTTAAAAGAGACCTGGCATCATGAAATGGATGCTGCAGCCACAGACACGAGTCTGGCCTCCTACTGCTGACCGAAACTCCGGCAGGGGAGGCCTGGACAATAGGTTTCCTATCACAGGGAGGTGTTACCACCTCCAAGACAGGCCTTAGTGGATTAGGGCTGGTTGGGACCACTCCAGGAATGCTTTGAAGTCCTGCACTGGGGGCACATTTGGTGTCCCTGTGCATAGTCCAGCTCAAACCGGTTGTAGGGGCTACCAGCCCCTGCTGTGGTGCCAAACTGGACAAAGGAAATGGGTGTAGCCACCCCTCTTTTCAAACCCTCCCATAGGTGAGTTAGTCCAACCCCTTCTTTGGGTATAAAGAAGGAACCTCTGTAACCAGAACTTTCGATATCCCTGGATGAAACTCTGAAACTGAATCCTGGACCTTCGACGATCTGTTCAATGCCAGATGACTGAAGGATCTCACTTGGAGTGAAGGAGTTACTCCCCTGCTTGGCAGGCACCAAAGATGCATCTGTCCGGTCTGCATCTCCGAAGCTCCCGCCTAACGCCGAAGACTTTGCAACACCAGAGGTGGATTTTCAGACTTCCCAGAGGCCGAACCGAGTCCCCAGCAAAGCTGAGACCCGTAGCCCTCGTGGGTACCATGGAACCGGAACACCTGGACTCCATGCACATTTGCAAGTGCATCTGCTTCCTGACGACTCTTGAGGCTGTCCATTGGGTTACTTGTAGCCCAGACCCGGAGTACCTTTTGCACCGAAGATTGTGGGCCTACACTCCACGAGTGTTCCGTGAGCCTGCTCTTTGCATTCCCGCTCAAGGTCCCTTCGCGATCCCTGGTCCCTGTGAAGGTAACTCTGACTTTCTTTGGGCTTCCCTGGTTGCTCCAGATGTGCCCTTACTTCTCTTTGTTGGGGCAGTCCCTCGGACCTTGCTGGTCCGCACCAAAGTATCTTTCTCCTTTTTGCGTGGGTTGCTGTTGCCAGGGCTTGTTGTGTCCAATCCGGGCACCGACACTGCAGCACTCGACATCCTTTGTGGGACAGCTCGAATCCAGCTTCTGGTTTTCCTCTACGCCTCCTGGTCTTCGTGACTGAAGAGTCAAGCTTCACCTTCTTCACCTGAAACACCCGGCATCGGTGGGAATTCGTCTATCGTGCTCCTGGTCACTGGCAAGTGACCCAGACTCTGTCCCCTCTGATCTCAGGTTCTTCACATCTCCAATCCAGGCTTGGATCTCTTCGGACACTTCGCATCTTCCCGGCAGCAGCACTTCTTCGCCAGCTTCCATTGGAAACGACGACACGACCCGACACCATTTGACACCTATGCACCCGGCTTCCCTGGGTGAGGTAACTTGAGTGCTCCGGTGCTCCCGTGGGTGTTGACCCTAGAACTGTGTAAGTCCAAGAGGGCTTGGTCCTAGTCCATTACTAAGTGTCCTTTAACTCTAAAAATCTAACCGCGACTTTCCCCATGGAAGCTAACGGGAGCTCGCGGCTGTGTTCTCACACTGCACACGGCCCCCTCTGTCACTACCTTGGGTGGTTCCTTGGAGTCCCAGCGATTCTACAGGCTACAGGCCTTGTGTCTAGTTAAGTCGTGGTTCTTATACAATTTTTTTAGTATATGGTTTGGTCCGCCCCTAGGGCCTAACGTGTATTGTGCTACTTTACTGTAATATTTTGAAGTGTAACTTATGTGCTTTTGGGGTGTGTTTAGTAATAAATACATATATTTTATATATATACCTGGTGTGGTCTCCTTTCATTTAGCCACTCAAGAAATTATAGACTGGTAAAACAAGCTGCTTTACATTCCTTTAAGACTTAGCCTGAAGGCTGCTCTCCTTAGCTACCACTAGGATAGCTGTCAATAAAGGTTATCTTTAGCCTATCATCAATAAGGGGTTGTTTGGACTGGTACAAGGTGCCCACTATAACTAGTAGACAGCATATACCAAGCCAACTTCTCACAGGCACCACATGTCGCAGCATCGTACTTTGTATCACAGCCCTGATGCCATTGACGCCAGCGTTCCTGACTTCAACCTCATGAAGTGCAATTTGAAATCCATGTGAGTTCAAAGGCCCGATGACTCCTGCATCGACCTCCGTAACTGATGCCTACTAACGTCTGCCGATGATGCCACCTCTACAGAGCTCATCACAAGGTCCACGATGCTCTGCATTTCCAAGGTACTGTTTGTGGGTCTTCCTAACACCATAGCTGGCCTGCAACCTCATGGTCAGCCTGAACTGTTGGATTTGTTTGTTCACGATGCTGTGACTGCCCTGGATAGAGCTATCAACTGAGTTGATTCTTGCAATATTCATATCATCATTTCTGTATGTTAGATTTTTATCATTTTGGTCTTGTTTTACACAGAAAATATTTGCTATTTTTCTAAAACTGGTGTGGTGTCCTTTTGTTGTGTTTTCACTGTATTACTGTGTGTCCTGTGCAACTTCTTTACACATTGCCTCCATGATAAGCCTGACTGCACATGCAGAGCTACTAAGGGGGTTAGCAGGTTTTTATTAGAAAGGTAACTCCCTTACCCTGACTAGAAGGAAGGATCCCTACTTAGACAGGGTACAAGCCTGCCAACTAGAGACCCTAATTTCTAACATACATGTTCCTAGTTAGAGAGGGGGCTAATCAATTCCAGCAGATTCCTTGCCAGTCAGTCTTACCCTCAATGGTTAATGCATTTTATTTCCCTTATTCTTGAACGGATTGCTTTGTGCTAATTCTAACGGTGATTCCCTTTAACGTTGACCCTTTTTGCAGGGAGACTTTCCCCTCAAGCTGATCATAGCCACTATTTTGATTACTTTCTTTTGATATATTAATGGTCACTACCACAAAAAGTTGGGAAAGTTGGGGATCCTGGCTGAGTTTTCCAGAACTACTCTTTATGGGGATATCATTCTTTGACTAACAAGAACTCTTTATGGGTTCTCATTTAGGTTAGGACTCTTAGGGTAGGATTGAGACTATTTTGTTTATGGGACACACCGACGATATTATGCTGACTCTAACAAAACCATTTTTTGATATTTCAGTAACCTGACTAATCTGACAAAAATGACAAAAATCAGTACTAATCTCTTCAGAGAAATAAATCTTTAACTCTATCTCAAACTTCTCATCATTGACTGTACGTTAAAATACTGTTGATGATTCTATTTTACATTTAATTCATACAGCTCCATTCAATCACAGTGACAAAGGTCCATTTGCCTGAAGAAGGAGGAACACCAAACATAGGAGGTCATTGTTGTAAGTGCTTTAGGTTTGGACTGGTCATCAATTGCCCCCCCCCCAAGTTTGGGGCACTGACACGCTGAAGGTGTGCCATCTAAGTGAAACATTAACAGAGTGTCATCTGCATAGTTATAAACACTGGATTTTAGGCATACACAGGCAGTTAAATATTGCCCTTCAAAAGGTATGTGTAAATGAGGAAATATGAACAAAGCAAAAAAAACTGGATTTTAAGCATACACAGGCAGTTAAATGTTGCCCTTCAAAAAGTATGTGTAAATGAGGAAATATGAACAAAGCAAAAAAACCTTTGTGCCAAAGTGGGTTTGTTTAACACACACACAAACACAGTCTTGCATGAATATCAACTCACATACTTCAGATCAATAGTACCTGCAATCCATATTATAGTGCAGGTGTCACATAACCATTGCATTTCTGTTTGGCTCATGCAATATTTTATACATCAGTGTTTCAAATTTGAGACCATTCTAAAACACATACATACTCATTGTTTACAAGTAGAGTTCCAGAAAAAACCTTGCAATCATATAAAGATTAAGTGGCCCATGGATGCAATACAGAGAAAGTGAAATGCGGTGGGCACAAGGACTTACCCTGGCAGTGGGTATTTTCAAACCTGTAGGGGGAAGAGGGAGATTGGCACTGTAGCCAAACTCTGAAGACCCCATTGGTAAATCAACAGAGAGGAAAGGAAAGTGCTGAAAGTATCAACACAGAAAAAAGCACATACTCATAGCAAGTGAATGTATCAATTATCAATGTTGAGAACTCAGCAGCTATTGATCAAAAAAGACAAAGCTGCTCAAGGAGCACCGACCGGGACATTAAAGTCCAAGAATTACTCAATTCATCAAGGGTCCCTACTGCTTGTGTACCTACTGTGGTCCACTCGCACCCGGCTTGTGGTACAATGAGTGCTGCTTGAGGGAGGGCTTTTATCCCCTGAGGCTGGCAAAGTTGGTCCTGGTATTCTGCGGTGATCAGCTACAGGTGCAAGGAGTGCATTCATGATTGGCCACGGAAGCACATAAAAATCAGAATACTAGGAGTTCTTGTCAAGGATGCCAAAGAAGCAGAGGAGAGTGCATCAGGGCGTGGCCCAGGGATTAATGGGAAATGGAGTATGAAAGATACAGAACACCCATATCGTAGAGATGCGTGGTGTACGGGCATCAAAATGTAACCTGTGAATCATGGGAAAGTAGTATTTTGAAATCACACTAGCTCATGTTGTAAATATAATATAGTTACTATGGAATCCAAAGAAAATAAAAATCAAGGGCCACATTCAAGGGATATCATTGCATGTCTCATGGTTTATGGGACATGTGGATTTCAAGGCAAGTTAGCTCATACTCTAACAGAGATATAATTACCGTGAATTTAAAAGGAAGTAATGGACCCCAAACTTAGGGAATTCTTGTATTTGAAAGGGGCCATTAATGCTAATTTTACTAAGGAGTGGAACCCTAACAGAAGGATCAGTAGTGTATTATGCAGTGAAGAAAATAAAATAGAAAATAGGTAAAAGGCCTAATCTTTTACTTCAAGAAAAGGTTCATGCACGAAGGTATCTACAGCTGAGCGGAGGAACATTGTACTCGAAGATGGTAATGCAGTAAATATAAGTGAACTCATTGCAAGCCCTATTTCAGGTGAAGCAACATACTCTAGGGTATGAGAGTTAAACACAGTTTATAAAATATATTTTTAATTAATTTTTTCGCACAATAATAATTATCACCCCCAAGCAGACAGATCCCATATGATACATCAAATCAGGAAAACAACTAACAGCACATGAGTCTGTAAAGTGCATCACATGCATAGAGGAAAGAAAGGATACAAAATCTCAAAACAGAAAAATAGATAGATGTATAGAAACCATTGATATAAATATACATATCTGCTCCTTGGATCCCACCCCAAATGAACAGATTGTGATTCCCCTAGAAGCATCTATCAGTTCCTAATCACTAAGAGGGGGACCAGATTTTAGACATTTTTTTCCAGGCAATCTTGCCTTTTCAAGCATAGATTGCCCTTTCCAAATGAAAAACTGATAATAAACGTGGAAACCATTGATGGAAATGAAAGGGAGAAATCAAGCCAAGCTGTTGTCAGACATACCCTACATACGGCTCTAGCCAGAAACATAAAAGGTTGAACTTTAATTGGATCTATGTCATCATTAACCCCTAGAAGTGTTAGTTCATGGTACAGAGTGGTACGTACCCCTACTTTATTTACTAGAAACTCAGAGATTCCAGCTTTAAGGCCTTCTGGCGCTAGACAGCTGGCCAACATGTATACTAAAACTTAGCCATGTTGCTTGCATCTTGGACATCTTGTACCTGTAGTCCCTCCCCACTTAGATATTTTGCCTGGGTTTTTGTACAAATTAAAGCAGATTTTTAAGTGTTGAGCCTGTAAATTTGCGGAGATTAAAAACCTTTGAGCACATTCTAATGACCTATCCAGGTTGTTAATATGGGCGTTCATCTTATCTTCCCAGCACTTCGCATGTTTAAACAGATCATCTTGAATTGGTTTCTTCAGGACTCTATATATGAATTATTAGCAAAAATCAACTCTACAGTCTCTATTTTATGGAATCAAATTGATCGACCTCCTTTCTTCCTTAAAAGAAATAGCAGATTTGTAAATAATCATAAAAATCCTTATGGTCAAGCTTGAATTCTGTTGGATAACATCAAATGTCTTTATCGAATTTAAAGTGAAAAAATATCCCAGCCTAGATGGCCCGTGAATCGACCATTTGTTGACACATGTTTCCCCAAGAATTTCAGGTAAAAGAAGGTTACAATGTATTGCTGTATAAAATTTAAATCTGCCCATAGCTATTCTTTTCCGAACTTTTCCCCATATACACAAGGCAGCAATCAAAACTTTGAAACCGAACTCTCTTGTAATGCCCAAATTCGATTTGCGGAAGTAAGCACCCCCAGCTATTTCCACACAATATAAGCTCATATATTGATGGGGTCAAAATGTCCTACCCTGGTACAATCTCCTTCTCCTGCAGAAGGACTGTAAATTGTTGCAGAGCTGCGGCCCAATGGTATAATTTAAGATTGGGTACTACAAGCCCACTGCGTTCCTTCGGTAGGGTCATGAATCTTAATGACCTCCACCAATTAACGTATGCCCAAAGGAAGCGTGTTAGCATCCTATCAAATATTTTAAACCACTTGATGTCCACTTCCAATGGAATGGTTGAAAGAAATACAGGATTTTGGGAAGGAACACATTTTAACAAAGTTACTCCGCCCTATCAGCCAAAGTCTCAAACATTTCCATCTCCCAAAATCCTGCTTCGTCTTATGTATCAAGGGAACCAGATTGGCTTCTACAATCTTTTCAAAATCGGCCTTGATGGTAAAGCCCAGATATAGTCCCTCTTCTGCAACCCGTCTATCAGAAAAAAGCGCCTCTTTATTGATAATAACCTGTGTTTACCCCGGTTTAGAAGGTAGCCAGAAAATGTACCGAATCTCTTAGCTTCTTTTAAAATTTGTGAAAGAGCCCCATTGGGCTCAGGGGTGACAATAGCCAAATCATCGGCGTAAGCCAGAATTTTTGTCTCCCCCCCCGGTGACCTTATTGGCAAAATTGCCAAGTTGTGTTGAATTTTCCTGATCAAAGGATCAATATAAAGTGCAAATAAAAGGGTGGAGTATGGGCACCCTTGCCTAGTGCCCCGTTCTATACTCACCACTTCTGATAAACCCCCCATTAAAGAGATTTGATCTTAGGATTGTGATAAAGGGCTTTCATTGACCTAATAAACCCTTGGCGAATTCCCCCATTTGACATTACCCCTCAAAGATACGGCCAGGAGACCCCATCAAAGGTTTTTTCCACATCCAGAAGTATTAATGCCATAGGGTCTGGAGATGTTCCAGCCACATCAAAGAGGGCAATAACCAATCGAATATGGTCAGAGGTCCCTTTCCCCGGGATAAAACCATGCTGGATGGGGGAAGTAAGCCGTCTGATAAACGCTGATAAGAGTGCTGCCAAGATTTTTAAATAAATCTTGGAATCACTGTTAATAAGTGTGATAGGCTGATGGTATATTTTTCTTATGAAAAACAACTATATTACCCATAACCCAGATATCTGGCGGAGCGTTCCCTTTCTGCACCTTTTGAAAAAAATCAACCAAATAATTTTAAGTACATTGGAAAAGGTTTTCTAAAACTCTCCAGGAATAAAGTCCATACATGTAGCTTTTCCTGACTTTGTACTGCTAACAGTTAATCCTAACTCCTCTGCTGAGGCCAGGTACTCCACCATTGTATTAGGTAACTCATCTGTCTCCTTACCATATAGTTGTTGATAAAAGTGCTGAAAGGCCAACCTTATATCAGCAGGATCAGATTTCACACCAAGCACTTGATCTCTTATTTCCTTGATCTGCCCCCCACAGTCGTTTGTCTAGTTCTAAAAGCCAAGAACTACCCCACCTTTTCATTGTACTCATAGATCTTTTTGCGCCATACTATATATTTATCTGAAGCTTTTTTAACAGATATATCAACAATCCTTGCTTTAGCTGTTGCTATTTCCAAGAGAGCCATATCAGACCTACACCCAGAAGAAACCATATTTGCTCATTTTAATTCTGCTGTAGCTAAATTTATATATAACTCCTTCATCATAATTTTCTCTCTTTTTTGCTGCTCTAGAGTGTATCTCAAAGTCTCGCCCTGCAAGCTGGCCTTAAAGGCATCCCAAATGATGCTGATTGAGGCACTGCCATAATTATCCAACATAAACTAAGGGATCCACCCTTGAATATGGCTAACAAACTGTGGATCTAATGGAGTGCCCTCTCAAAAGACCAGGTCCGGTCTACCTTAGGGAGATGAGTTGTCTCAATCTGAAGTACAAGTGAATTGTGGTCTGACATAACCCTGGGAAACTTCAATATACATGAGTTTGGTGCAAGTCCTTTTGATATAAGAAAATAGTCAAGTGTGACGTGTACCTTGCGGGGGGCAGAAAAGAATGTGAAGCCAGGATCCCCCTTCATATTCTCCACCAAACATCAACCAACCCATGGCTACCCTTTAAGTTATTCAAAGCCCTAAAAACTTTTGGTTTTCCACCACAGGAGATTTTTATCTCTTGTTTTAAAAAACTGTTAATCAAATTATTATTAAAATCCCCACATACTATCAACAGTAAAGGCCAAAGTGCCATCTCGCTATTCAGCCAATCGAAGATTATCAGGTCATCTAACACTGGGCCATATAGAAAGCGTAGGGTAAACAAACATGAACTAGCGTGACATTCCGTAATGGCCCAGTGTCCTAGTCTGTCTGTCCGGGACTAGGCAAATCGCAAATCCCCTTTTTTGATAAAATAGCGACCCCCCCTAGTTTGTGAGCACTGGAGGGTGCAGCAAACAACGTGGAACCCCAAACCGCCAAGTATGTTTTGACGTGAATTCTCTATGTGCGTTTCTTGTAAGCATAATATATCAGATTTTAAGATCTTTATATTGAAGGCCACCCTTGGTCTTTTCAGCCTATCATTAAGCCCACATATGTTGAGAGATGCTATACGAAGTTTACTCATTTACAGCAGGAAAAAAAACAAATAGAAAGACAAACCTCAACATGAAGCATCACTTATGTACCAAGATGTTACATTTAAGCAAATCAGACTTGAGTTGCTTTCTCACAATTATGTCATTGTTTGCTTGACCACTCCCCTCTGTCCCCTCAAGCCCACCTTTCCCCTCTTACCCAAGTATCCACCCCCTAACCCACCCTTCACCAACCCAACCCAAGATTAGGCAACGGGTCCCTCTGGACCCTGTTGATGACTCCCACTTAGGTGCCGGACCCAACCCTTGGCAGCTCCAGTTAAACCAAAAAGTTACAATAAAGAAAAAGAGAGACGAAACAGTTCCAGTCTCAAATAATACCTATGACCTGAAGAGTCAAAAGTCCAATAGCTCAGACATTAAGGTATCCTTATCAGCCTTATCATGTATTCCCACCTTTGGGGCCCGCTGGAATTGCTAGGATTTTATCCAAAACTTTCTGTGCTTTTATTTCTGAAGTAAAAGATCAGGTTCTGCCATTAAAGACCACCTTTAGTCTAGTGGGATTAAGAAGGAACACTTGATAGCCAGCTCCCTGTAGTGGGGTAAACATCTGCCGCAATTGCCACCTCTTCTCCAATGTAGCATGGCATAAGTCGGGTCGCACATAAAATGAATGGCTTTTGAATGCTCGTCCAGCACCTGGCCAAGCTTTTTTAATATAGCCTGTTGCAATAAAAAATTACCGAAAAAAAACTAGGATAGCTCTGGGTTTATCCACCTGGCCAATCTGTCCAGTTTTCCGTGGCATCAATGGATATCTAAGTGCCCGGTACACCTCCACAACCCACTTCCAATTGGAGTGGTCTGGCAGGAAACTTTGAGCAAGTTGACAATGAAGGCCTTGATGTCATTTCCTTCGGCATTCTCAGATATACCCAAAAATCACACGTTGTTCCCTCTCTGGCAGGTGTCAAAATCTCCTAACTTCCAGTGTAAATGTAATGTAATGTAAATAGGCATTTGTTAAGCGCTAGCTGTCACTCCGCAAGGATCATCCTGGCGCTAAGGAATAGAGGATAAGGGAGGGTCCTATGAGAATTCCGCCTTTGATCCGCTTAGATTAGTGCAAGGCAGTAGACATCGGAGATGTTATATATCCATGTTTATAGTGCCTTCCTAAAATGGGATTCCGTTTCCTGTAGTCTTAAGTTCATTGGCAGTGCGTTCCAAGCTTTGGACCCCAGGACGGCAACAGTTTTACAGGAGCTGGGCATCATGTTTATCAAAGTGTGCTTGTAGTGTGCTAGTTGTCTCCTCGACAGATACTGTGTGTTTGTGTGTGTGTGTGTGTGTGTGCTGAGACTCTTTCCACCATATCTGTGCAAAATGTATTCACCTTGTGAATTGCCCCATGGATTTTTTTGGGAGCTAAGTGGGCCCTGCGAGTTTCCGCTCTGGCTACCCCCTGTACTTGTGTTAAGGTACTATAAATGAGTTCCATGGGAGGGGGATCTGGAAAAGTCCGAGTATCCTGCTCCAGGGACTGACTTGTCGCCTCATCATAGGCCTGTTGAGTAGTGGAATAGTCTCACAACAGTTGCTGTTGAACAGCTGAGGCTGCAGTATTACAGCTGGCTGACGCAGTGCCCTTGTTAGAGAAGCTACTCCTTGTTTTTCGCTTCCTTACTAGACGCTTTTGTGTACTAGGGGGTTTAGCTCGCCCACATGTACTACTGTTGGAGCCTTCGGAACATAGTCATTATTTGGAGAGGTCTTTGCTTAGCCCCGAACATCCAGGGTCATCAGTTAAGGAAAATAATGTATCCCCTTGATCTGGCGAGGCCATTGATCTTAAATCCGGGCCACTCCAGGATAAATCAAGCCTCTGATCAGGTTTGTTGATGGGGGTAACTGCCATTCCCCCCAACAGGGAATATTCCCCAAACCCTGGCTAGTTAGGGATTCGGACAATATATAGGAGGCTGAGTCTCCCTGCATAGAGCTTTTTGCATCCTTTGCACTTTTTGCTGCAGCACCCTTCTCAAGGCCATCCTCCAAGTCATGTGTTGATATTCTTAGGGTAGAATTTGGCAGAGTTGCAGCCCCCACAACAATTCTTCTAGTACTCACAGTCTCAGTCACGTTGGTATCAAGAATCTGTTTTCCTGTGTTTCCAGACTCTGTAATCCCAGAGCGTTTTGTAGAAGAGGTGAAAATTGCTGGTATTACAGGCTGTTTCAACTCGACCTGTGCAGATTGACTTGTCAAGACCCAGAGAACCTTCTTACTCTTGGGTACTCACCTGGGGCTCCCGCTTTTGTTTTTAGATAAGCTTCTGTTTCAGTTTCCTCTGTTTTTTTTGCTGCTTTCTGTAGTGCGCCGCATCGGAGGTGGTGCAGTAGACAGTGCCGATATTCTTTCCTTCAGATCCCTTTCCTGCTCCTTCTCTCTGGCCGCTTTATTAGGCCAGGGTAGCATGGTATTATTCTGGTGGCTGGGCAATGAAGTAAAATCGATGCTGGTCAGCCTTGCTAGCGTAACAGCCCGCTAAGCTCTCCTTGATCGGGCGATAGCGCCCAACAACAGATACAGGTGGCAAAGACCTCAGGTAATAAACTTGTAACAGTGTATCTTTTTAGAGAGCCATTCCCTGCTCCTTGTCACAACATTGACCGGACCTGCTTTGGAGTGATCAGCGCGGCATGCTAGGTAGCCGCCATATTGCCCCATGCAGGTTTTTTTTTTCATTTTACACAGGCACGTATCTTGTCTACCGAAGGCTTAGTTGGTTCCATGGAATGTCAGTGATGAGAGCCCCCTTACTTGTCTGAAGTCTTTAGACCCACCTTTGTTCTTTCTTGAACAGTTTATAGCTGACCCCCACCTGTGAAGTAAGTTTCTCAATCTCTGGCCATCACGTCTTTATCAAGGTGATTTTTCTCTAAATAATATGTGGTGAGTTTGGTGGATGTTCTGTTGCAACGTATTGTGTTCCTGTGTTCACTGATCCTGACTTTTATTTTTCTGGTGGTCATTCACAATCCTGACAAGTGAACCACAGATACCACACTTCTATACCATCCCGAAGATCCATATAGGAAGAACACCCCTCCAAGCAGACCATAGTGTCAGGCACCAGCTCTGTTCTTAAGCCCCTGTCACAATACACTGATTGGCATTTATGGCCCCTGGTCACCTAAACAAGATCCTAGATCAAGGTTACCTAGAGTAATAAGAAACTTTTGAGAACAGAAACATCACTGGGAGAGTATTAGTAAAATAAACCCACCCTGATGAATGCCCAGGACCTTTATGTCCATCAGTGTAGGGTACAAACATGTTGGCACTATAAGTGTCATAGGATAATTATATCCTTGTTGCTCCTTCTATAGTTTATTTCAATGATATACCATCCACCACGCTAATAAAGGGATACCTTGGGAGTGGATGAGGATGAGGATTTTTTTTACACATAGCTTGTCCCGACACACTAATAGAGAAAGAGGATCCTGGAACATTGATGATCTCACCCTGACTTATGAGGGTCAAGGTGATCCTGGTGATGAAGCATGCAACTACTAGAGTGGGTGAGAGTTGTGTATAAAAAAGGATTATTCTACCTTTTTCCCACTTCTTACTGATGTGGTGTTCACTTATGGTACAACCGCCTTTTCTTATCAGGCAGAGGGACACTCTGATGTTTGTTGTGTGATTCCAGAGTGAGCGTATCCCCCGCAGCCCTTAGTCTACAATATCTCCCTACCCTTCCGGTTTGAAGGTCTTTTGACCTCCCTTACCACAGTTTAAAGATATTTGTACAGTGCATAACTGTAGGGTTATCTATCTTCTACATACTTGTTCAGTGTATAATATCATTTCTTAGACCACCTGAATCATGGCAGAACAATTGGGCCTTGCATACCAGGATGAAATGGCATAACTAATTCTATCATATCCACTTCTTGCAGACACAAAAATTACACAAAGCCTAGCCCAATCACAATAATGGGATGAACTTAAGGAACTCAAGAGAAACCAAATGAAGAAGCTCCTTCACGGGGCCATTATAACAGGTATCTGCGGGCCAATGCCGCCCCAACAGGTCTCTTGGTGACCAACAAACCAAGAATCTGTTTGGAGGGCCCACTGTTTAGGTAAAAGTGGTACCTTATTGCCTTGTGATGCTCACTGTACTGGCTAATTTGTGTGTTCGATAAATCTTTACTCAGCTTGAACAGCCATAAAAGAATACAATAATAATACAAATATCAATAAAAACAGCCACAACAAAATAAGAGTAGCAATACAGATATCAATAAAAACATTGAATGGATCATGCAATCACAGCATACAATAAATAGGTGTACTGTATTGGCTAATTCTTATCATCAGTACAGCAAAATGGTTTTCTGAGGCTATGCTGGTAACAATCATGGCCAGCTAAGATTTCCTCAATACTCGGGTCATGATCACTATCTATAAAAAAAGCTCAAGGAAGTCAACAAAGAGATCGCAGTGCATAAAGATTACCTTATGCAAATGAAGATCAATATTTTGCATGATGATATCAAAAACATCTCGCATGCAAAAGAGTACCTTTACACTAGGGAAGATTACAACAAAAAACATAGCTCAGATGTCAATTATTCTGGGAGAAGTGATTCTGGGCCCTCTTATTCAGGCACCATCGAGTGGTTGAGAGACGCCTTAAAAATCCTGCATCAAGACAGCCTGTGGGTTATCACAGACATCTTGCTATCTGAAGACTGAGATTGAGCAGCCCTCATCCAATGGATTATGCAACTGGCTAAACTAGCAGTGACAGAGAATTACTTCTCCTTTGAAGATCACATCTATTTACAGCGCCATGGGGCATTAATGCATTAGTAGTAATGGGGTGACCCTTTGTCCCTCAGAACCTGGGTATGTGCGATATAGAAGGAGTGGTTCTGTCGGGAAAAAGGTAATTTCATTTGTACAATGTATACAATACAGTATGACTGTTCACTTTAGTGATAACCAATATTACAGACAAGTGATACACAGGTTCAACAATATTTTTTAAGAACCTAATCGTAATACTTAGAACAAACAAGTGAAGAGGCTTGCCTCTCTAATTACCTGCGTTCATTTACTTTCTAGACCACAACCACCTGTGTAGGTCTGCTATCCACATCTGGATTTTCTCACTCACCCAACAGGACCTCAAGGCCTGTACATCCCTGTGGTAAGCACCTTTCCATCAGGTTTCCTAGTGAAAGTACATTAGATAGGTTGGACACACCTGAATCCTTGTTTCTGTTTCATTTGACAGGCTGACTACATTTGTCTATCCACACTCCTTGTCCTGATGAAGACCCGTTTGTGACGCAGAATAAGTTGCGCTCTGACCTAGGGTCGAAACGTTGACATTGCAACCTGACTAGTCTATGCAGCTTCCCTGACTAAGCATAAGAATCATACGGACGTGTATTCATGCTTGAAATAATGGACAGTTCAACATAACCCCTTTTTATGTTATCCATTTCATGTAGTATATGTACAGTACTTGTTTCACCTATCACCACAAGTCACCTTTCTTGCACTTCAATCACCTTATTGTTGTGTATTGTATTGTTTTATTGACAGCCTTTTGCAATAATATGTATTCATGCAATACAATTTTCAGTTGTTGACTATACATCGCTGGTCTTTGTGGTGTGTTCTAAGTATTACGATTAGGTTCTTAAAAATATTGTTAAACCTGTGTATCACTTGTCTTTGATATTGGTTATTACTAAAGTGAACAGTAATACTGTATTTTATACATTTTACAAAAGAAATTGCCTCTTTCCTGACAGAATCACTCCTTCTATGGGGCATTAATGAGCAGCACTTTTGCCTCAAGCATAGCTATCCTCAGTGTACAGTGGTTTGAGGAAGAAAACATCTGGCAAAATAACCCTTTAATCAAAAGATTTGCTGGGAGTGGCACTACATTGACAACATTCTAGTCATCTGGTACGGAGACGACAATGCCATTGACCCTTTGCTCACATGGCTTAATGGCAGAAATCCATACTTAAGATTTACAATGACAGCCAACAAACACACAGTCTCCTTCCTTGATGTCATCTTCACAGCTAAGAATGGTAGCCTAACAACCTCTCTGTATACTAATCCTACAGAGCAAAACAGCCCCTGCACTTTAACAGCACCCATCCCGGGCTCTTAGAGAGGTCCTGTTATGGGGTAATTCTTACGAATCAGAAGGAACTGGTCCATTGAACAAGATTTTAAAAAAGAAGCAGAGACACAAATGTAAAAAATCCAGAGTAAAGAATAGCCTGAGAAGATCATTGAAATAGCACGAAAATGGGCATTGAACACCCCAAGAGATGCCCTGTTGAAAACAAGCACTTAACAGGGCACTGGGGCTTTGATTTTCATCAGCACTTACCATACTACATCCAATGCTGTAAAAAAGATTGTCAATAAACACTGGCGGATCCTTATATCTAACCAGTTGTTCTCCACAAAAACCCTTTTCCCTTTAATAGGAATAAAAGCATTAGAGATACATTGGTTCCTACAGATATATGGTAACTGTCACCAGAAAGATAAAGCGCACTATGGGATCTTCTGCCAGTTTCAGGCCATTACCACTACAGAAACTGCTATGTATGCCCTCCAGCCAACAATAGACCTGGGCCTTTTCATGCCTTGAGAACAAAAAATACACACCAATTGTAACAGCAGCAATGTTGTGTACATCGTTGAGTGTCTGTGTGGCCTTTGTTATATTGGAATGACCATCGGAAAAATAAAAGTCGGAATCAGTGAACACAGAAGTACGATACGTTGCAGAAAAACATTCACCAAACTCACCACACATTATTTAGAGAAAAACCACAGTGATAAAGACATGGTGGTCAGTGATTGAAAATCCACAGGTGAGGGTCAGTGAAAAACTCCTCGAGAGAGAACAATGGTGGGTTTACAGACTTCAGACTAATAAGGAGACGTCTCAACGATGATGTTCCATGAAACCACTTAAGCCTTTGACAAGATATGTGCCTGTATTCAAAAAAACAATATAACCCCTGCATTTAACTCTCATACCCTAGAGTATGACTCTTCATTTGAAATAAGGTTTACAATGAGTTCCCTTGTATTACTGCATTACATCTTCGAGTACAATGATCTTTGGCTCAGCTATAGATACCTTAGTGTATGACTTTTTCCTTGAATTAAGAGATTAGGCATTTTGCTCACTGTATAATACACTACTGATCTTTCAGTGAACATCCGGCTCCTTTGTAAAATTAGCATCAATGGCCCATTTCACATACAAGAATAGCCTTTGTTTGAGGTCCATTACCTCCTTTGAAATTTACAGTAAAAATATCTCTGTTACAATATGAGCTAACTTGCTTTCAAATACCACATTTCCCATAATCAATGGGACACGCCACGATACCCAGTGAATGTAGTCCTTGATTTAAATTTTCTGTGGATTCTACTGCAACTATGTTACAGTTCCAATACAAACTATAAATGATTTCTAAAAAATATGTTTCCCATGAGGGTTTCTACAATATGGGCGTTCTGTATCTTTCATGTTCAATTTCCCATTACCCCTCATGGTTCCTCCCCGTCCCAGTCCTTACAACGTGAGGCAGTCCTGCCTCCACCCAGCCAATCAAAATGCCAGAAAAAAAACTAAGGCTAAAGGTTACATAAACCCCTCCCACCCAAAGCCATGCCTGTTTTTTTTCTGCACCGACGGCGGGAGGAATGCTGCTGCTCTGGGTTCCTTTCTCCATTTCCGGTATTTCCAGTGGAATGGTTGTGGTGCTGTGAGTATTTCTGTCTCCAATTTTGTATGGCTAATGCATCTTTGTATGCTTTTTTCTCTCCGCGCGGCTGCTCCAGTGCTCCAGTCGGCTGCGCTCCTGTTCTGGGGTCAGGACGCTCCCCACGCATGTGCTGGGCTGGGGCGGGGAGCTCTTCTGGTGTCCCGGCCTGGGTCATTCCAGCACTGGTGGTTTAGTGCAACGTCCAGCCCCCGTGGCCATGTTTGGAGTATGTGGCTGTGGGTGGAGACTACATGGGTGCCTTTTTTATGAATTTTCAGGTCTCACGTTGCGAGACTTGGTGTTTGGGGAGGTAGTTGGGCACTTCCTTTTTTGTGTTGTGCAAGTTCCTGTGAGGCTTACTCCTGTTTTGCTCCTCATGAGTGAGGGGGATTCTTCTGTGCCTGCAAAGGCGGTTTCCTAGCAGCATAATGTCCAGGACCTGCAAGAGGATGACTTTTTGCAGATTTCTAGGGCTGATTTGCAGGAGTTGATTTATTCAGCTGTCCAGTCTGCGCTGTTGGAGCCTGCGGCGAAGAGGTCTAGGGATGATGAGGAGGACATGGACAATTCCCCTAAGGGAAATTACGTCCAGGGCAAGGTTTTTTCAGACATGCTGGTTCATATTTGTGAGGCGTTTGGTTTTGACCTTAAATCATTGTCTGATGAGAGGTTTTACACCCAGTATAGTTCCTCTGTGGTGGATGACCTTCCCTTACATGATGTGCTGAAGGATATTCTGTCTAAGGAATGGCTTGAGGTTGATAAGCAGGATATTCTTCGCTTTCTGGGGAAGCGGTATTAACTGGAGGACTTTGACACCCAGTTTCCTGCAATTCCCAAAGTCAATTCTCTTTTGTCCTCTATGGCTTCTGCCTCCTCTTCCTCTTTGTCATCGGAGGAGGATTCCCTGATGGATCCGGTGGAGCGGAAGGTGGAGTCTGCTCTCAAACGTTCTTACGCAGCTTCTCATTTTGGGGTGTGTGCTCGCACTTATGTGGCCTATGCCTCGCAGGTCCTTCTGAAGGATTTTGATAAGTTGTTTGACTGTCTACCAGATCAGGGGGACCCTACTCCTGTGTTGGCTCAGATGGAGGTCGTGGCACAATTTCTCTTGGATGTGACTTTTGATTCCTAGTGGGCCTTCTCCTCAGCTTCCGGGGTGGCAGTGGCTGGTAGGAGGTCTCTCTGGACCAAACCTTGGCATCTTGAGGCTGCGCAGAAGGCTTTGGTCCATAAGCTGCCTTTTGAGGGTCCCCGTCTCTTTGGGGATGCTTTTAATACAATGGTACAGCACTCTGCGGAGAAAAAGAAGATGTTGAAGCCTTTTCAGCCTGTGCCTAAGAAGAAATCCTTTTTTCATAAACAGGGTTTTCAGGGGGATTTTGTCTTCTCAGCCCTTTCGTGGTCGGGCCCGTGGTTGGGGGCCGCGTTCCATTATAAGTCCTGGCCTCAGCAGTAGCAACAGCAGCAGAGTCTCTCTGTTGCAGGACAGAAGTGACTATGCCATTGTGGGGGCTTGGCTCCGTTTGTTTTTGGGTCATTGGGAAGGTCTGATTTCCAACCAGTGGGTCTTGTCTGTCATCAGGCTGGGTTACCAGATTCGCTTCCGGGCCCCCCCTCTGGATTGCTTTCAAGTTACCCCATTGACAAGAGATCCCATGAGGTGGTCTGCCATGTTGGCCGGCGTCACCATCTTGTTGTCGAAAAGGGCAGCTGTGCTGGTTCCAGTGGAGGAAGTGGGCCTGGGGTTCTATTCCCATCTGTTTCTGGTGCCGAAACCAGATGGTTGCTTCAGTCTGATTCTGAATCTCAGATGTTTGAACAAGTTGGTGCGGTTGGACCATTTTCTGATGGTCACATTTCAGTCAATCATTCCCCTCATCCAGGTGGGCGATTTTTTGGCTTCTCTGGACATGGAAGACGCCTATTTTCCCATTCCAGTCCATCCTGACAGTCAGCGGTTCCTAAGGTTTGCTGTCCTGGGGATGCATTTCCAGTTTCAGGTTTTGCCGTTTGGCCTCTCCACTGCTCCCAGGACTTTTACCAAGGTATTGGCTCCTGCTGTGGGGGGTTTGTAGCATCGGGGTTTCTCCATGTTTCCCTATATTTATGATTGTTTGGTCACTGCTTCCTCCTTTCCTAAGGCTCTTCTGGCAGTGGAGGCTACATTGGCCCAGTTCCAGGATCTGGGGTTCAAGTTGAATCTGGCCAAGTCTCATCTGGATCCTGTTCAGAGACTTCAATTCATCGGGGGTCTGTTCGACACCTCTCTGGGGGCGGTGTTTCTCCCTCCTGTTTGGATTCTTTCCCTGCAGACTCTGTTGCTGGATCTGTTGAGCCGTCCATATGCCCTGGCTCGTGTTTGGTTGCGGGTCCAGGGGTGCCACCATTGCAGTGGTTCCTTGGGCTCGCCTGCATCTCAAGCCCCTGGTGACTCATCTGTTTGCTTGGAGGGACTCCTCCAGGGCAGATTACGAGACTCTGGTTCCCCTCTCTCCTGCTCTGGATCAGGACTTGGACTTGTGGCTTTGCACTCCCAATCTGGAGAAGGGGGTGCAGTTTTGTCTTCCACCTTCCCTTTTGTTGATTACGGATGCCAGTCTTTGGGGTTGGGAGGCCAGGTTGGGGTCCTTGGAGTTCAAGGGTCGGTGTTCTTGGTGGGACAGCACCCGTTCCTCGAACTGGCAGGAGTTGGCGGCTGTCTGGGAAGCGGTGCAGTTCTTTCATGTTCATCTCCACGGGCCGAATCTGTTGGTTCGTACCAACAATCAGGTGGCTCGTTGTTACTTGAACCGTCAGGCGGGAACCAGGTGCGCATCTCTGAACCTGCTGGCCGCCATGATTTGTGCTTGGGCGGAATCTCATCTGTTAGCCCTAAGGGCCGTGTACGTTCTGGGACAGTTGAATTTTCATGCGGATGCTTTGAGCCACAATCTTCCATCCTCTGTTCTGTACCATCTCTCTCTTCCTCTGTTCCAGTCCCTTTGTTTTCGGTTCGGGACTCCCTGGATTGATCTCTTTACCTCTCCCCACAATGCTCTTCTCCCCCGGTTGTGTTTGGAGGTGATGTGTCCTCAGGCTTGGGCGGTGGATGCTCTTTCCATTCCCTGGCCTTTGGTTCTTCTTTATGCCTTCCCTCCTATTATCCTCCTCCCCAGGGTGCTTCAGAAGATTTGGGGGAGAGAGTGTCGGTCCTGTTGATTGCCCCTTTCTGGCCTTGCCACTTTGGTTTCCTCTCCTGTTGCGGCTTGCAAAGGGTCGGTTTGTCCGGCTTCCTTTGGTTCCAGCTCCTCTTTAATTTCCTTTCCTGTCTCTGCCTTGTCTTCGTCGTTTGCAGCTGACGTCTTGGCTCTTGGCGGTTGACGTTAGAGTCTTTGGGCTGTTCTTCTGTGGTGGCTCGTGACATCCAGCTGTCACATCGGCCTTTGAACCTTAAATGCTATGGTCGTCATTGGGGCTCTTTTGTCTCTTGGTGTTCTTCCCATGGGGTGGATCCTGTGCTGGGGGATCCTGCTTCTGTGTTGGATTTTCTCCGGGATGGTTTTTTAAAGGGCCTTTACCCTTTCACTTTGTCTGCTCAGTGGGCGGCGGTTCGTGCTTTTTGGGGTCCTCGGATTCCTTGGAGGTTGTTGCTCCTTTGGTGAGTCGGCTTCTTCTGAGTTTTCGGCTTTGTCGGCCGGTCTCTCCTGTGATCGTGCCTTCTTGGGATTTGCCTGCTGTTTTGCAGCGTCTGCAGTTGCCCCCTTTTGAGCCGGTATTGGAGGTGGACTTGCTGTTGTCTGCTAAGGTGGCTTTTTTGCTGGCCATCACCTTCCCTTGTCGATTTGGTGAGTTGGGTGCCTTGCTCATTTATTTCCCTTACTTGCAGTTCTTGCAGGATCTGGTTGTTTTACGGCTTGATCGGGCTTTTCTGCCTAAGGTTTCTTCCAAATTCCATTTGCGACAGGAGGTGGTACTTCCTGATTTGCCTACGGAGGGGGATTCCCTTGTTCCCTCTTCTTTGGATGTTCTAAGGCTCTTCGAATTTACCTGCAACGTTCGATTGGGTTTCGTCTTCCTCCTGCCCTGTGTGTCTCCTGTGGGGGTGTGGCTAAGGGGAAGAAGGTGTACACCTCCACGATCAGTTGATTGGTGCATTTTTCTGGATCTGCCAGTGCTATAAGTCTGTGGATCTGCCTCCTCCGTCTCAGGTGCAGGGTTGTTTGAGGCATTCTGTGTCCGTTTCCTGGGCTGAGGCGACAGGGGTCTCTGTCCATGAGATTTGTAGGGCGGCCTCTTGGCAGTCCCATCACATATTTGTTCGGCATTATCGTCTTGATGTTTTGCATGCATCTCTTGACAGTTTTGCTGTTGGCGTTCTTAACGCTGCTGTTCATTGATTATTTATTTGATTAAACTTTTTGTACCTTTTGCATGGATCCCTGGTGTCCTGCGTTTTTCTTGGTTCTCTGCTTGTGAGTTCCTCAGGTTGTAAGGACTGGGACGGGGAGGACCCATGAGGGGGTAATGTCTTGTTACTTATTGGTAATCCTCATTACCCCGATTAGGGTCCTCCCGGTCCCAGTCCTCTTCCCTCCCTCCCTCCCTCCGTCCCTCCCACCCTCCCTCCCGCTGTGTTTGTGCCTGGGTCTTGTTGATAACAGGCATGGCGGTGGGTGGGAGGGGTTTATGTAACCTTTAGCATTTGGTTTTTTTCTGCCATTTTGATTGACTGGGTGGAGGCAGGACTGCCTCATCTTGTAAGGACTGGGACGGGGAGGACCCTAATCGGGGTAATGAAGATTACCGGTAAGTAACAAGACAATATCCATTGAGCCACGCTTTGACACACGCTCCTTTACGTCTTTGCCATCTGTGACCAGAACAACTGGTATTCTGATGCTATGTACCTCTGCGGCCAATCATGTTTGCGCCCATTGCACCTGCAACTGATCACTGCCACATACCAGGCCCAGCTGCACTGGCCTCAGGGGATAAAAGGCCTCTCTTGAACAGTACTCATCATACCACAAGCCGGTTGTGAGCAAACCACAGTAGGTACACAGACAGTAGGGACCCTTGACGAAGTGAGTACTCATGGGACTTTGATGTCCCAGTGGGAGCTCCTTGAGCAGCTTTGTTTTCTGTGATCAATGTCTGCTGATTTATCTGCATTGATAATTGTTACTTTCACTTACTTTGTGTATGTGTTTTTCTCTGTGTTGATATTTTGGCCTTTTCCTTCCTCCTCTGTTCATTTACCAGCAGGGCTTCAGGGTTTAACTACAGGGCCAAATTCCCTCCGGCCCCTGAGGGTTTTGAAAAAACCTACTGGCAGGGTAAGTCCGTGTGACCATTGCATGTCACTTTCTGTGTATGCCATCCACGGATCACTTAATCTTCATTTGATTGTAAGGATTTTCTCTAACACTGCTATTTAACAGTGAGTATGTACGTGTTCTGGAGTGGTTTCAATTGTAAAACACTAATGTTTAAAACGTACCATGCGTCAAACAGGAATGCAATGTTTATGTGACACCTGCACTATTATATGGATTGCAGGAACTATTGATCTGAAGTATGCCAGTTGATATACACATGAGGCTGTATTTGAGTGTGTGACACAAACCCACGTTTGCATTAACAATATTTTTGTTTTGTTTATATTTCCTCAGTCAGAGGTACCTGTGGACCAGCAAGCATTAACTGCCTGCACATGCCTACATTTAGTGTGCATGCTAGAATAATAAGAAACTTTAGAGAATTTAAACGTCACTGGGGGAGTATTAGCAAAACAAACCAGCTCAGACATATGCCCAGGACCTTTTAAGGCCATCAGAATAGGGAGAAACTTGTTGGCACTATAAGGGTCATAGGATTATTGTATCCTTGTTGCCCCTTCCATAGTTTGTTTTAATCATTTCCCATTCAGCCTGCTAGTAAAAGGATACCTTGGGAGCAAATTAGGAGATTTTATTCAGACATAAATTTCCCCAACACACTAATATACAAAGGGCTCCTGGAAACATGGTTGAGCCCACCCTGAAATATAGGGGTCAGGGTACCCGATGATGAAGCATCCTACTACCAGAGTGGATGAGGACTGTACATAAAAAAATAATTATTTTTCCTTTTTCGCACTTCTCACGGAGTTGGTTTTCGGAGGTTGTATGACCCCCAATTTTTTAATAAGGCAGAGGGATACTCTGATGTTTGTTGCGTGATCCCTAAGGTACCCCACATTCCAATCTTTTTGCCTGAGATGTAAAAAGGTCTAGTCTTGATGTTTGAGTTCAGTCCTCAAAAAAGGAGTCAATCCAGTGGAATGAAGTGTCTTGAATCCCCCCGTCCTTTGCACAATCGATCAATACTTTATGATCAATTGTGTCAAGCAATTCCAGCGCTTCAACTTCCCCTTATCTTCTTTTCCATCTTAGACCATCTATTACTGATAGTAAAACAGATTCTGTATTGTGTAATGGATGAAACCCCGCCTGATAGGAGGACAAAAACTCTGTATCCTGTAGGAACTTACACACTTCGGCAGTAACATGGGCCGGAAAGGAATCACTTCTGCATGTTTAAATGTACAAGACACCCCCCCTTGTGTGAGTAATCAATTAAGAAGATTTAATAAAAGCTGAAATATTAGAGCCTTGAACTTTTTTTAACATATCTAGAGGGCAAGGGAGCAAGTGTTTGCCCTGGCTTACAAAATATTTAATCTGTGCTCAGAAATTTCAGTGAAGTTTGTCAGAGTTTCTTTATTTAGTGCTCTATGTAATTGCACAGGTGCTAGAGAGTGCTTGGAAATACTCTCTTTGATATTAAGATTTGTTTTTAATAAAGTACTTATTGAGTTATTGAGAATCTTGGTAGATTGAAATCCAAATCTTATCTTTTCTTGGTTTGCCAGTTATTACTAATTATCACAATACTTTGACCATATAAGGTTTTCTATTATTTGTCATTGACCTGATCCCTGGTTTCTTAGCAAGTTTTCCAATATATCAGCCAGATGATCTTTCTGCTCATTTGTTACACAACTCTGCCACCTTGACACTTAGTGGCCGATTACGATTGCGGAAAGCCCATCACCGCCAGCCATGCGGTTCGGTCCTTCTGCAATTGGACCGTGATTTCCCCCCGCCACATTGCGATGGCGGAGGCAATCACACTGGGACCGTGGCGTACACAAAGACCGCCTGCCGTGTGGCCGCCTCAAGCAATCATACAGATTGCCTGGCAGACGTACCATACAGCCCAAAATGGTGGCAGTTGTTGCAGTGCCTAGCAGGCACCGTCCACCAAATTAGGATGCTGGCTACAGCCGGCCTTTCCATGGCAGCGATACCGCTATGGAAAGGCTGGTGGGGATTTGTTATAGGGGCCTGTTGTGGGGCCCCCTTGTGTTGGGGGAGGTGTGGGTGCACCGGGGGGTACCCATGGCACCCCCCTACATTTCACAGCACTAAGTGGCACACACTGTGTGGTGCCTGCCATGTAGTGCAGTGAAATGCACATCCTGCCTTTTGGGCATCACGACAGGTGTTGCAGTCAATAGCACCCTCTGCAAAATTAAATGGCAAGATGCGACTGCCATGGTGGCGGTCGTATCCTGATTTGGTGTGCGGGACCACCGCATGCATGGCTGACGGTCCCTGTCACCCCTACGATGGCAGACAGACTCCAGTTTGTCTGCCATCCTAATGACCCCCTAAGTTTGTGACCCTACGGTGAGTACAACAGCATAGAGCTATAGCTTCTCCACCTCTCAATTGCCTAGTAACAAAACTGGGAGACAGGGGTAGATTAAATGGTATTGCCATCCAAGATGGCTGCGTAGATAATCTTTTTCTGTGAGATATCGGCACCACCGAGTCCCTCAGAATACCAGCCCTCTGCTCTAACTGCCCAGCATTGCCACCCACACTGTGTTGTCTACAGTAGCCAAACCCACAACCAAAATGCATCACTCTCAACACAACAATCTCTCAGTGGACCTTCACGCATGGTGCCTCAATCCACCATGGTAACATTACTTGCAGTGTGAGCAGCCATAATACTATGACATGTTTGTGATGATCCTGGATGGTCTACAGCAACACTCTCTGGAGCGCCCTCACTATCTTTTACAAAGGCTACAGGCATTTCAGGATCTAGTTCCATGTCTAGTTCTGAATGATCAAGCATTCTATACAGATACACTTCAAATCATGATGATCCATTTATAAAAAGGTTGGCACATTTCACACAACAGCTAGTGGTTTTTTGGCGGGCTGAATTTGCAGGTTTGTAGAATGAACCAGTACCTTGCTAAATTTACTCTACCCATCTTGTCACTTGTCAAGGTTGTTACAGTTATCAGGACAAAACAGAACAAGAACGGTGAAAGGAGGTGTTGTTTTGGCACCTGCTGATGACATGTTGTTGTCACTATTATTTCCTTTGCTAACTTGAGCCCACCAGACCCAGAGTTTACTTGTACTTTTAGTATGGGTAACTCTGTGTAACAGAGTTAACAGGGATTACGTGTGGGACTTTCTCCTAAGATATTAATAATTACCTGGGTAATCAGTAATTGCAGAGCTAGATTCCCCCAGTAACTCCTTTAGTCCTGCTTGTAGCAGGTGGAGTCCCAGGACAAATCCATTCATTAATTATTCTTTATTTGTTTTTTAGATTTTAAAACCATAAAAGCACAATTAAAAATACAATAACAAACAGTCCTTTTAACAGCAAGCCAAAGTACAAGGATATAGGTTGGACAATTGCAGAGATATGTACCCACAAATGGCTTACGTACAGTACCATAATAACAAGGAATTGATCGGGTGGCACAGTATATCGCCTTTCTACGGGTTCAAAATGGTCAGACTTAAGAGCCAGCCCTTAACCCCTTTGATGCTCATGACGGAATGCTTCCGTCATGAGCATCGGTGCCCCTGTGCTCATGACGGAACCATTCCGTCATGAGGCCAGGGGCACGAAATCCCTCCACTGCAGACAGCAGAGGGATTTTTATTTAATCCCTTTGACCTTGGGAGCTGGGGAAGAGCTTCCCCAGCTCCCGAGGCCCCCTCCCTGGTTTCTGTGCAATGAAGATGAGCGTGCACGTCGCATCTAGTGGACTTTCTGCCCCCCGGGGGTGGCAGATAGGGGCAGTAGCCCTCAATCTACCCCCTTGCCTGTCGCGGGTACTTGGGTCTCCCACACAAGTGAGGCACCATTTTTACCGGGAGACCTGGGGGAACGCTGGGTGGTGGTAAGTTTGTGTGAGCCCAGTGATGCCACAACTTTCCCACAGCAAAATGTGTGAAAAAAGTGATTTTTTCAGCTAAAATTGAGGTTTGCAGGGGATTCTGGGTAAGGAAACGTTGGGGGATCCACGCAAGCCATACCTCCCTGGAAGCCCCCGGGTGTCTAGTTTTCAGAAATGTATGGGTTTGGTAGGTTTCCCTAGATGGCCGCCGAGCACCGGGCCAAAAACACAAGTGACCCCCCTTGCAAAACCAGGTGGTTTTGCGATAGGCCATTTTGATGTCGCCTCACTACGTTTTGGGCCCTTGCCTGTCGCGGGTACTTGGGCCTCCCACACAAGTGAGGCACCATTTTTATCGGGAGACCTGGAGGAACGCTGGGTGGTGGGAAATTTGTGTGAGCCCGGGGATGCCACAACTTTCACACACCAAAATGCGTGAAAAAAGTGATTCTTTTCAGCTAAAATTGAGGTTTGCAGGGGATTCTGGGTAAGGAAACTTTGGGGGATCCACGCAAGCTTTACCTCCCTAGAAGCCGCCGGGTGTCTAGTTTTCAGAAATGTGTGGGTTTGGTAGGTTTCCCTACGTGCCGGCAGAGCTAGGGTTAAAAAACTACAGCTAGTCACTTTGCCAAAAAAGGGTCATTTCTCACTGCAAAATTGAGGTGTGACCACGTTGCGTTTTGCGCCGTTTCCTGTTGCGGGCACTAGGCCCACCTGCACAAGTGAGGTACCATTTTTCTCGTAGGACTTTGGGGAACGTGGGGTGGGTGGAAATTTGTGGATCCACGCAGATTCCAGAACTTTCCATCATAGAAATGTGGGGAAAATGTGTTTTTTTTGTCAATTTTTTAGGTTTGGAAGGGATTCTGGGTAACAGACCCTGGAGGGAGGCACTCAAGTCACCCCATCCTGGATTCCCCTGGGTGTTTAGTTTTCAAAAATATATAGGTTTGCTAGGTTTCACTAGGTGCCGGCAGAGCTAGGGTTCAAAAACTACAGCTAGTCACTTTGCCAAAAAAGGGTCATTTTTCACTGCAAAATTGAGGTGTGACCACGTTGTGTTTTGTGCCGTTTCCTGTCCCGGGCACTAGGCCGACCCACACAAGTGAGGTACCATTTTTCTCGTAGGACTTTGGGGAACGCGGGGTTGGTGGAAATTTGTGAATCCACGCAGATTCCAGAACTTTCCATCACAGAAATGTGGGGATTCTTTTTTTTTTGGACAATTTGTTTAGGTTTGCAAGGGATTCTGGGTAACAGACCCTGGTTGGAGGCACTCAAGTCACCCAATCCTGGATTCTCCTGGGTGTCTAGTTTTCAGAAATATATAGGTTTGCTAGGTTTCCCTAGGTGCCGGCAGAGCTAGGGTTAAAAAACTACAGCTGGACTCTTCGCAAAAAATGTGTACATTTTTATTTTGAAAATGTGGTGTGTTCACGTTAGGTTTTGAGCCACTTCCTGTCGTGGGCACTATGCCTACCCACACAAGTGAGGTACCATTTTTATCGGGAGACTTAGGGTAGTTCAGATTTGTAAAGCAACTGTTATTACCTATTGATTTTGGATGCATTTCTCCCTTCCAAATGAAAGACATTGTGTAAAAAAAAAGTCATTTTGAAAAATGACCAAAAATTCTCATGCTAGTATGAGTATTCCCAATTTCGAAAATGTGCAAATATGCACTGTTTCTAAACTCTGTAATTTGTTCCCATTTCAGAAATACATAGGTGTCTTTCATACCGATTTTTCCATGTATACATTTTCCCACAATAATTGCTATATACCCGGAACATAATAAAAAACCATTACAAAATGCTGCTCAGTTTTTTACTCTGGGTTCGTTGGGCTCTTGGTGAACCTACAAGTCCTATATATCCCCACAACCAGGAAGGTTCAGCGAATGTAACGGTACATTGCTTTGAAAGAGATGTCAAAATTAGAAGAAGTTACAGGTGAAAACGTTGACACAAAAGGCTGCTTTTTTCAACTAATTTGTAATTTTTCCTATATTTAACTGGTAGTTTCTATAAAGAAACGTTAATGGATCTACACAAATGACCCCTTGCTGAATTTCGAATTTTTTCTACTTTTGAAAACTGTATAGCTTTCCAGGATCCATTATTGCTTTTGTACCCATTTCTACCATTAACTGGAAGGAGGTTGAAAGCACAAAAAATAGCAAAAATAGGGTTTGTTCCAGAAAAATGCCAAAACTGTGTAAAAAATGTTGGTTTTCTGACAAAATTCTGTCATTCCCTAAAATCCGGAGAAATGGTGATTTCAGCCCCACAAACCCTTTTTTGATACCATTTGCAGAGAAAAACCCAGACGCTTTCATTTGCAGCCCGTTTTTCCCATTTTTCACAAAAAAAACAAAATGTTGCTGTATTTTGACTAATTTCTGGGAACCCCCTAGGAGAATCCACATTCCCTGGGTACCTTTAAAATCCCCATGATGTTGGAAGAAAAGGACGCAAATTTGGCGTGGATACCTAATGTGGTCAAAAAGTTACAGAGGCCTAAGCGCGCACTACCCCAAAAAGCCCAAAAAAGGCTTAGCACAGGAGGGGAAAAGGCCTATTATTATTATTATTATTATTATTTATTTTTATAAAGCGCATAGTCACCCGGAGGTATCCCAGCGCTAAAAACCCTAATTCAACAAATCTGAGGCCCGGGAGCTAAGAGCAAAAGAGAGGAAGGGTGGGAAATCAAAACAGGGGGGGGGCATGGAAGCTAGGGAAAGAGATGTGTTTTTAGCAGCTTCCTGAAGCGCAGATATTGTGGTTCAAGACGTAAGTCATGGGGGAGTGAATTCCAAAGACGGGCAGCTTGTACCGAGAAGCGTCTTCCTCCTGATCGGGCTTTCCTGAATCTCGGGGTATTGATGAGGTTCTCTGCGTTAGAGCGGAGGGATCTAGTGGTAATGTAAGGGGTGACAAAATTACTGAGGATAGGGGGGCCTTGGTTATGTAACGTTTTGTGGACCAGGCACAGGGCCTTAAATTTGACTCTCTCCCTTATGGGGAGCCAATGGAGGAGTTTGAGAGCGGGTTTAGCAGATGATCTGGCCGGGGTGTTTGTGATGATCCGGGCAGCAGTGTTCTGAATTCTCTGCAATTTATTAAGGGTCGCTTCGGGAGCGCCCAGATAAATCACGTTACTGTAATCTAGTCTCGATATTATGAGACCTTGGATTAGCAGTTTTTGGGATTTAGGGGGAAGAAGGGGCAGGACTTTCCTCAAAGATTTTAGAAGACCGAAGCAGGTCCCTGCTACCTTCTTTGCTTGCGGAATAAATGAGAGATCGGAGTCGATCCATACTCCCAAGCTTTTCACCTCTGTTTTTGGGTCAGGGAGAGGACCTAGACAGGCTGGCCAACTATCCAGGGGGAGTGAGGTTCCTTTCGGGCCGAGTATAAGGACCTCCGTTTTTGTCCCGTTTAGTTTTAAGACTGATCTATTCATCCAACGATGAACCTGCGTAAGGCAGTTGAAGAGATCAGCTTTCTGTTGTTTGGGATGGGACAAAGACACCACTAATTGTGTGTCGTCAGCATAGCTGACGACGCTCACTCCGAATGGGGTGATAACCTCCTCCAATGTGGACATATAGATATTAAATAATGTGGGGCTCAGGGAAGAGCCCTGAGGCACACCACATTGGAGGGGCATTTCGGAGGAGCGGGCGTTCTTCTCCCAAATCTGATAGGACCGTTGGGCCAGGAAAGATGACAGCCAGGATAGGGCTGTACCTTCCACTCCAACTCTTGCCAATCTTTCGATAAGGAGTTGATGGTCGACGGTATCGAACGCCGCGCTAAGGTCGAGGAGGATCACTGCCACTGATCCTCCCCCATCCAGTAGCGCTCTGGCCTCCTCTACCGCTGCCAGGAGGGCGATGTCCGTGCCCTGCCCTGGTCGGAAACCCGTCTGGGAACTTTTTAGTTTGTTATTGGCCTCTAGAAACTGCGAGAGTTTCCTGTTGACTAATTTTTCCGCGATCTTGCTGACTCCTGGGAGTAGGGAAATGGGCCTGTAGTTCGCCAGGTTCTCAGGATCGAGAGAAGGTTTCTTCAGTAGGGCTTTTACCACAGCTTTCTTCCAGCTCGAGGGTACGACTCCTTGTTGGAGTGAGGTATTAATCAAATGAGTAAGGGAGGGGATGATAGTGGGGGCTACCTCCTTAAGGATCCAAAGAGGAGCAGGGTCCCTAGGGGAGCCGCTCTTCATGGAGTTGAACGTATTTCTCACTTCGTCTATTGTGACCTGGCCCCATGTGGACAGACAAGTAGACGATGTCGTGTATTGGGAAACAATTTCTTCCCCTGGGCTCGAGGGAGGAATTGAGTCCAGAATAAGTCGGATTTTGTCATGGAAGAAATTAGCCAATTTTTGGCATTTCTCCTGGTCTGCTTTAGGGTCGGAAGGAGGTCCCAGTCCTTGTTCTGGGGGTTTTGAGAGCTCTTTAAGGATGGCGTATGCTTCCTTACTGGAGCATCCCGCTTTTTCTATTCTCTCCTGATAAAACGCGCTTTTGGTTTTGCGAATAGCGATTTTGTAGCTTAGAAGAGAGGTAGAGTAGGTGTTTTTATTGGTTCCTGATTTTTCACGTCTCCAAGCGCGTTCGGTTTTTTTGCACTCTTGGCGCAGAGCTTTAAGCTCTGGAGTATACCATAGAGCGGGGGAAATTCTCTTGGGCTGTTTAAGGGTGGTGGTTTTCGGAAGCATCGTATCAAGGGACGAAGTGATCCAATCACAAAATTGTTTGTCAGCCGTGTTGGGGTCAAAGGAGAGCTCGGGAATGGAGTCTGCAAGAGAAGCAGCCCATTTCTCCGGTGACAATTTGCGCCATTGGCGGTCGGTAACCTGGGTTTTAGGGGTTAGGAGAGTAGGTTTGAGGATTTCCCAGGAAAAAGGGACCAGAAAATGGTCCGTCCATGGTAGGGTCACAGGTAGGTTGGTGGTCACCGCTGCTATATTGGTGAGGATAGGGTCCAATAGATGGCCCTTCTCATGGGTAGGCTCGTTATTCACTAGATGTATCTTTAAAGATGTTAAGTCGTGTCTAATATCCGAGGCTACTCGATCCATGGGGTCTAGGAAGTGGAAATTCAGGTCACCTAGTATAAGGAAGTTGGAGGTGGAGGAAGCTAATTGTGATACAGATTCGAATATGGAATTGATAAAATTGCCTGGGGCTCCTGGGGGGCGATAGATCAATAGCCCTGCCAGGGAAAGGGATGAGGAGATTTGGATGGAGAATTGGCCGCTCTCGCAGTCCTCGATACCAGCGTTAGCCATCCTACAGGTGAACTGTTCCCTGTGAATTATAGCTACCCCGCCTCCTCTCCCTTTAGGTCTATTTAAAGCTTGGCAGAAGTGTCCAGTGGGTAGGGCCGCGACGACGTCAGGGTCGGTGTTATCTGATAGCCATGTTTCCGTTAAGAACAGTAGGTCAAGATCCTGATTCTGAATCAAAAGGTTTACTTCGGTAGCATGTTTGGGGAGGGAACGGCAGTTAAGAAGTCCCAACTTCAAAGGGAGTGTGGTAGATTTCAGGGGGGGAGTCGGATTGCATCGAGGACAGAACGAGAAAGCATTACCTGCGGTGAGCGTGTGGTGGCAGGTAAGGATGTTCTTAGGTCGAAGGGAGCGCAATGTATCTGCTGTATACGTCACTCGGTCCTGAGGGCCACCCGGCCGAGTAACGGGGCCTAGGGCCGTCCGGGGCCGGACGGGCCCAGACGGGCTTGCCTTTGGCACGCCTTCGGCGCGCTGACGGCGCGCCCGCTGCGCCCGTCCGCTGCGCGTCCGGTGATTGCACATCCTTATAGGTAAAAAAAGGGGCGGGTGGGTGTGGCCTCAGGTGGGCGTGGCCTCGCTTCCTCGCCGTGAATGGCGGCGAAGAGTGATTTCCTGGCTATCTTCGTTGCAGCGAAGGGGTCGCTGTTTGTGCGTGACTCTAGCCCGCTGCTGGGATGCTTGCCGGGTGAGTGCGCTTTAAAAATGCAGTTTTACGTGGTGACACAGAGTAAACAAAGTGACAATTTTTAAAATAATCGGCGGTCTCCCGGCTTCCGCCTCAGGAGATTGAAAGGGTTCTGGTAGCTTAGCGCTGTCAACAGCGTATTTATGCTGTGGGAGTGGGCGTGGCCTCAGGTGGGCGTGGCCTCGCTTCCTCGCCGTGAATGGCGGCGAAGAGTGATTTCCTGGCTATTTTCGTTGCAGCGAAGGGGTCGCTGTTTGTGCGTGACTCTAGCCCGCTGCTGGGATGCTTTCCGGGTGAGTGCGCTTTAAAAATGCAGTTTTACGTGGTGACACAGAGTAAACAAAGTGACAATTTTTAAAATAATCGGCGGTCTCCCGGCTTCCGCCTCAGGAGATTGAAAGGGTTCTGGTAGCTTAGCGCTGACAGCAGCGTATTTATGCTGTGGGAGTGGGCGTGGCCTCAGGTGGGCGTGGCCTTGCTTCCTCGCCGTGAATGGCGGCGAAGAGTGATTTCCTGGCTATCTTCGTTGCAGCGAAGGGGTCGCTGTTTGTGCGTGACTCTAGCCCGCTGCTGGGATGCTTGCCGGGTGAGTGCGCTTTAAAAATGCAGTTTTACGTGGTGACACAGAGTAAACAAAGTGACAATTTTTAAAATAATCGGCGGTCTCCCGGCTTCCGCCTCAGGAGATTGAAAGGGTTCTGGTAGCTTAGCGCTGACAGCAGCGTATTTATGCTGTGGGAGTGGGCGTGGCCTCAGGTGGGCGTGGCCTCGCTTCCTCGCCGTGAATGGCGGCGAAGAGTGATTTCCTGGCTATTTTCGTTGCAGCGAAGGGGTCGCTGTTTGTGCGTGACTCTAGCCCGCTGCTGGGATGCTTGCCGGGTGAGTGCGCTTTAAAAATGCAGTTTTACGTGGTGACACAGAGTAAACAAAGTGACAATTTTTAAAATAATCGGCGGTCTCCCGGCTTCCGCCTCAGGAGATTGAAAGGGTTCTGGTAGCTTAGCGCTGACAGCAGCGTATTTATGCTGTGGGAGTGGGCGTGGCCTCAGGTGGGCGTGGCCTCGCTTCCTCGCCGTGAATGGCGGCGAAGAGTGATTTCCTGGCTATCTTCGTTGCAGCGAAGGGGTCGCTGTTTGTGCGTGACTCTAGCCCGCTGCTGGGATGCTTGCCGGGTGAGTGCGCTTTAAAAATGCAGTTTTACGTGGTGACACAGAGTAAACAAAGTGACAATTTTTAAAATAATCGGCGGTCTCCCGGCTTCCGCCTCAGGAGATTGAAAGGGTTTGCCTAGCAGCGAAGAGGTTAAAAAGTGCCAAGTGCCAAGAAAGGAGTATATAATGCAGCCTATTTTCAGATTTGAAGAATTTGAGCACATAAAAAGCAGTGCTACCTGTGAGCATTTATAAAAAAATAAAAGCAGGTTGTACTTGCCTAAAATTGGCCTTTTTCAGAACCAGGGTTAAAAAGAACTTCATAAGGGGTATCAAAAAAGCTACAAAACACCGTAAAATGGACCATGACCTGTGGGGATTTTTCATCGCAATCTCAGGATGGTAGAATGTGGCCCTTACTCTTACCCCTAGGATGAGCAAGAATGAGATAAAAAACGTCAAACCTGAACCTTGGCAATAAGAATCTGTCATATGAGTTTATAAAACCCAGTAAATACCGTTCCTCCATCTAATTGGTTCTTAACATAATAAAACGACGAACACTGGGCTTTAAAAGCTCCTTCTCTGCCACAATCTGCTGCGTGAAGAAGGCCACCTTTATGGTGTTTAGGTCCGTCCTAATGACCCGGTTTGGGTAGGTAAAAAGATCTCCTCTCCCCATGCTTATTAAACTCCCTTCAATGTATTTAAGCCACAGTACATGAGAGGCATGGTCTATGGCCAGGCAATCTTTTAGAATTACTTTATTTAACGTGTTCCCCTTGCCAGCCCAAAGTTTTAACCACAGGGTCACCAGGTGAAATGCTGTTAAGTCAGTGATATAGGTCATAACAAATTCTTCCTGTACAGTGAAGGAGGGGATACCCTGAGGGACGAATACCAGTCGTCTCAAGAACTTATTTTCTTCAATTTGTAGATCCTCTGAGTTAAAATACCCCCAGAGTTCACTGCCATAAAGTGCCTTGGAAATACACTTGGCCCTGTAATGCTTTAACAGGACACCTACAGGTCTTTTCCCCTATCTATAGGAAAAATTAAATATTGCTGCAGTATCCCAGGCCTGGTCAAATTTCTTGCGTGTGAGTTTGGGCCCCCATTTCCTTTTGGCATCTATCAAAACCCCAAGGTAGGAAAAGACACTCAACTTTGCGATTGGGGTCGACCCTACCTTAAAGGTGAAAGATCTGTTTTTATGAGCCCCCACTTACATAATGTAGGACATGGAATTATTGACCTTCTGGTCCTGCTCCCCCATAAATTGGACAAAAGAGTTTGCAGGCCCCGTTCAGTCCTGGCCATTAAAACGGCATTGTCTGCGTACAGCAAAGTTGGGAGACATCGATGTCCTACCTGGGGGAAATCCACCTTGGTATCCAGTAGGATCTTCTCCAGGTTATTAATGTAGATGTTGAATAAAAAGGGGCCAGAATGCAGCCCTGACGGACCCCACTCCGTATAGGGAAGGTACATGAGACCTTTAGATCACCTGACTATTGCACGGACGCATTAGTATACCAGTGTAAATCTTGTAAAAAGAGAACTATATCTCTATCCGCCCCCAGAGAGAACAGAATCCACCACAACTTGCATCTATTCACGAAATCAAATGTGGAAGAGAGGTCTATGGAGGTCAAGAAAATGGTACCAGGGCGCGCAACTGTATATTTGTTCATTATCATAAAAAGGTTCAGGCATTGATCTACCGTTGAATGACCAGGGCCGAAGCCATATTGTGCATCCGTCAAAATATTATTCTCTCCTGCCCATATGGACAGCCTGTCTAACAGGATCCGTCCAACAACTTTAACCACTGAGTCCAATAAGGAGATCGGCCTGTAACAATGTGTGCTATCTCAGTTTCCCTTTTTTTGAATGCTGGGACAATAATGGAGGTGGCCCATGAGGCAGGGGCCCGACATAACGGCCGCATTTATAACAGGGGTGAGCACTGGCACCCAGAAACCTATATGGGACATGTAGAGGTCAGGGGGATTCCATCTGGGCCAAGAGCCTTATTGCATGTCATACCACATATTCCCTGCTTCACTTCACCCTCTAAAACTATCAAGGCTGATTTTCCATTTCCTTCCCCAGGCCGTATACACTGAATAGTGGGACCCCCAAACATACCCTCAAAGTGAATGACCCAGTCATTTTCTGTTATGTGGGCATCCAATCCATTAACTATTCCCCCCCCCCCCAGGAGCGGGCTCTTGACAATACTCCAAAACTTGGTTTTGCTCTTGTTAGTACTAGCTTCCAAGAGCTTACCCCAAGCATCCTTCTTCAGGGCTTCCTTACGAGTTTGAAGGGCCACTTTATATTGCTTTCTGTATATTCTAATTAAGGCATTATTCATAGGGGTGGCATGCAGTGCCTTTTTGAGCGTCCTGGCCGCTATTGAACAGCTTGAATCGAACCAGCTAGGTGCCCTGACATGTTGGCTTTTGGTAGATGGGACCGAAAATTGATCGGCGATGGTGCAGGAGATGGATTTAAAAGCTTTAACAATTATCTCATCTGACTGTGGCTGAGAAACCAGGCAGATCTGGATATCATTTTGGTATTTAACCTAAAGGGACACAAAAAAAGAATCAGGAGTGATTTGTGCCCATTTAAGCCTTTTTCCCCCAACTGTTGTCTGAAGTGCAGCACCACCCCCACCCCCTTCTTCAAGCTCAATAGAGGCCAACCGGCTTTAAGACATAGCGGGTTGTGATCGCTAAAAATACTTGATTTGAGGCTCAAATTAGCTATCAAATAAAAGAGAGGGGTGAAGACAAAGATAAAATCAATGAAGGAATCACCGCCTTGCCCTTTGAAGGTAGGAACTATGACCCTCTTTTCTGGGTCCAGTTTACCCATTGCTGATTGAAGGTCGTGATCACATACTTAGGTGTTTAGAATGTCCTCCTGACCACTATGTTCAAGGTGTACCGAAGAATAACAAGGACAATAAGAACCCGCATACCTTGCGATCTTGGGTCCCCGCATGGATGAATATTAAAATCTCCCACCAACATGATAATAGAGGTGCGGTGAATAGAGCTAATAAAGTTAGTCAGAAAGGTGCCCAAACGCGTTATATTACACACTTCAGGAAGAGATGAAGTAGCATTATAGAAATTCAGGAGCAATAAACTGCTAGGCCCTAGAGAAATTACCAAGGCCTGCAGACAAGGAATATTTGTGGTTAGTTTAACAATGTCACCTTTTAATTAGCAAGACATAAACGGGGAGGCCCCCCTTGGCTCTGCTCACCCTCGAAGGAATTGGAGGCACTGAGAAAGACTTGTATCCTTCCAAAAGACGGGGTTTATCAATATCAGAGTATTCTTCCCCGCTGTAGTGCCACAAAACTCTGTACTGCACAGCGGGAGTCAGTCAATGTACTTAGGCGCTCCTGCGCCTGAAGTGGCGATGCCGTGGCACCTCCTGCAGCCAGGTGCTTTCTGGGAGCAGTAGACTCCCCCGCTGTAGTGCCACAAAACGCTGTCCTGCACAGCAGGAGTCCGCTGCTGTAGTTAGGTGCTCCTGCACTGGAAATGGCAATGCCACGGGCCCTCCTGCAGCCAGATACTTGCTAGGAGCGATAGTCTCCCCCGCTGTAGTGTCACAAAATGCTGTCCGGGCGAATCACTGCAGATCCACAGATTTACAACAGCTCTCATAATTCCAGTGTGGCAGGTGACTTTTATGCTGCAGTCTGAGGACTATAGTGGCTGCTTTTATGGTTGGAGTTTCAACTAGGCACACCCACAGCTTAATTTCAGTTGGTGGTTGCAGATAGAGCCCACCAGCAGTCAATTTTGGGGACTAGGACTTATTTTCGATACATCAGAGTAATACATTGGAATTTTTGTTGAAGGGGTGGAAGCCCAACTCAGGCAGCAGCCACAATCCTTGTCAGGGTGAACCACAAAAGTCACTAAATTAACATGTTCTTAACTCACTGGCAGCTTTGCATAAAAGCAGTTGGGCTTAACTTAAAGGCAAAGTTTAAATATGTATGCATCACACAAACAACAATAGAGTGAAAACATAAAACAAGAGAAATCCCAAACCAATTTAGAAAAAGAAAGTACATGTTCCTAATTAAAATGATATCAGAATGGCAAATATCCAATCATTAGAACCGAGGATGGCAAAATGTTTAACTTTTAGTGAAACTTTTGCCTAGAATAACAAAGTACCACTCGCAGTCATCTGTTTGCACTAGACTGGGGAAAAGCCAACAAGTTCTGGCTGGCTGTGATGGAGTGTGGGTTGAATACAGGGATCAAGTTAGACTTGCTAAAAAGTTACCTTCTAAGTCTGGCATGAAGAGTGGAGGCCACAAGGAGGAGGATGAGATTCGCAGACAGTCATCACTCTAACGGAAAGAGACAATAAAGGATTGCGATGGTTGTTGCTGTATCATGAAGAGCTAGTCAAGCATCATGGACGGTCATTACTTTAGCTTCGCATTGGCAGTCATCACAGGCTGATATTGATGTAGCATCAATTGCAGGTCTCACATTGCTGGTCGTCGCTGGTGGTCACTGTCGGCATGAAGAGCAGGTTTCACCGGAATTTCGCTTTGGCATTCATCGTAGGAGTAAAAGTCTTAGCACAAACTATCCCATTCAGAGGAGCCCAAAATCTGGATTTTCAACGATTCTATTGGATGAGTTCACTCCGATGCCAGCCCAGGGTCCAGCACCTGAGGAGGCACCCCTTGGAGATCAGGACTCACTCCAGCAGAGGGAAGCAGGTCTCAGGCAGATCTCATTGCAGGTCAAGGCAAGTCCAGTCACAGCAGGTCAGCTGGGCAGTTGCAGGGAGGCCTCTAAAGCATGTTGTGTTTCTATAGCTCCCACAGGAGATCAGGCAACTGATCCTTGGGGTCACTCTGGTTCGCCTGTGATGAAGGCAATCATGCCCAATCTTCCTTCTCAGACAGCAAGGCTGTCCTTCAAGCAGCAGGGCTGTCTTTCTTCTGTAACTTCTGCAGGTCCAGGAGTGTTTTGATGAGTGGTTCTTAAGGTCCAATATGCAGTGCTTAATTTGTAAAATTTGAAGTGCAGTTGCTCAAATCTTTGTCAGAGGCCACACCTACTTTTCTTTGACTCCACCCACTTCCTCCACTGGCTCCACCCACTTCCTCTTTTAGCTCCACCCACACCCTCAACTGGCACTGCGAAAAGTCAGATGACTTTCAGTAAGGGAGCCTGCCTTCCTCATAGTAAGGTTTTGATAGGAGGTTCCCCCGCCCTGTGAAAATGTTGAAAAAGATTAAATCAAAAGTGCATTTAAAGCACAATTTTGGAATAAATTAGATAAAATCACTAATGCATTGAAAAGGGACAATTCCGGTGCTTTATGTGCTGATTTGGGGAAAGGACAATACTGGGGTAGGGTATGCACTTTTTAAGAGAGTCTATGAGATCAAAGATACAACTTTCACAAAACTTATGTGACACAATAAACCAAAATGTTGTGAAAACAAAAACTAGTCAGAACAGATAAGCTGAGTAAAATCATGAAATACACTTGAATGAGTCACCTTCACTTCCAGTGGCCAAAGGTTGTTTGGGATTCAAAAATAGAAGATTTAGTATTCCATAGCCAGCTCTTCTGAGGGATCCTGTGACCTCAGTGACAGAGTCACTGTTGCTCTAGGGTCTGCTACTTCGTAGGCCTGTCTGCAAGACTGGAGGTGAACTTCAGTATGGATTGTGGTGGGCAAGCCTTCAAGGTGAACCCACACTTGCCACTGCTAGGGTCCACCTGCTGGTGTTAAGACACCAGGGCTTTTCCGGATTTGCGGGGCCTTCTAAGGTCTAGCATGGAAATGTGCTCCCTCAGGAGAGTGGTCTGGGGGACTGCTCATGATGGCTGAACCTGGTTCCCCCAGTTCTAAATTCGGCATCTCTGCCCCCAGTGCTACATCCGCTCCCTCACTGAACCATACTGCCCCACTGAGAGAAATTCACATTGCCTTCAACTACAATCCAATTTGGCCTTCTATAAACAACTGGATGCGACTCAATTTAAATTACGCACTAGGCAAGAGCAATATGCTGCCTAAAGGAAAAAGTAACATCATCCTGGGAAAAGCAAACACTCATAGGGAATGAAAGATGAAATAAAGCATGTGAAATGTAAGCAGGAACAACATGGTGAACTTAATGCTTTTACACTCACTATTCAGAAATCAGCGAGTGTTTCTGCCTGAAAACTACATGGCCCAGAAAGGACCCATTTCAATGTCCACTGCTTATATGCTTACAAAACGTTAACAGTATTGTTTAAAAAGAACACATTCGTGAACACAAAGCCGCCGTACACATTTTGTTTTCCAATCCATCCATCAACCAGGTATTGCTGTACCTCCAGGTTTGGCGCACTTCCCCACCGGGGGAAAACAGCGCTTCACTGGCAAACTAGGTAAAGTGACACTAATGTTTTTGGGGTTTGAATAAAACCGATCTGGCCACTTTAAGAACACTCCGTCTTGCTTTATTTAGTTATTGATTTTTCATATTTTGAACCTTATATTAACGTGGCTGCACTTTGGAATAGAAAAATGTCAAAACGCCATTTCCATCAAAAGTGTTTTTCTTTTTTACATCCATTTCACAGGGGAACAAATGAATGACAGGAAGAAAGAGAGGGTGAGAACCATTTCTTGAGTCACGGTTTTCGGTAAGTGAGGAGGAATTATACAGACGGAGAGGGAATAGGAGTAAGAAAGAGTGGGGGGGGGCAGCTGCCAGCGGCTGAGCAGAAGCGGACACCTTCCTTGTCTCGTCTGGGCAGGAAGCAAGAGACGGAGACCTTTTCCTTCTCTGCTCCCCGCCCGTCCCCGGACAGCCACTAATGCAAACCTTCTCTGCAGGCCTTGGATATTTGTATTTCTAACGTCCCGGGACGCATGTTCAAAATAAAAAAGTAGGGGAACGGAAGCTAAAGAA
Source organism: Triturus cristatus (assembly GCF_964204655.1). Lineage (NCBI taxonomy): Eukaryota > Metazoa > Chordata > Amphibia > Caudata > Salamandridae > Triturus > Triturus cristatus. The sequence goes on from NC_140591.1 coordinate 1,336,778,423, forward strand.
ATAAAGAAGTAGGGGCACGCCGTGGGGGGGGGTGTTGGTATATGCACTGCCAAGTCTGCCAGCAGCCTGCCAGGCCAGTGAGTGTAGAACACTTGCATAACCGTCTCTCTGCCTGCCATTGCGCTCCATGCTTCTGAAAGGAAAGAACAAAACGTGCATTTGCGTTTCGAATGTCCGATCCTGCAGCAGTACACTTTCAAGGCCCATACATGACAGTAACCCGATTCAAGGCCCCATTCTCCGATTTTTTTCTAAAGAATCTCCCACTTTGCTATTCTGAAATGTTGGCATCTATGAATGAATTAATCAATCAGCGGGTACACGGTGCACCAAACACAACACGCCTGCAGCCCCTCGGTAATTCTATTTCCTAGACGCGTCACACACTCACTCATGACTAGGACCGGACGTGTTTTTGCCAGGCCGTGGGAGGAGGGACTCGGGACTGGGACTATGTGCGCTGCCGGCTGCTGCGCAGCTTCATTAACTTTCGATCATTGATTACTGATTAGGGTGTGACATTACTGTTCCCAGTTGTTTGGCCCCGTTACCTGAGGAGGTGGTGTTTCCCTGCTGGAGTGCGGTGTGGTCCTGACAGTCTGCTTCGCTTCGCCGCTGCTGTGGTCTTGGTGACTACAATTCCCATCAGCCCTAGCGATGGACCCGGAAGCCGCCGGACGTTCTTTCGCGCCTGGAGGCGCTTAAATCTCACCTGTGCCACCGCATCGCGGGTCCGCGCGCGGGTCGGCGCCGGGAGAAGCCCGGGCAAAGGGCGGGCCCTCTGTAGCCCTCAGGAGCCGAAGGAGGCCGAGGCTGGGCCCACCCCCTTGCCTTTGGTTCGTACTGTTCTTGTTTGGCTGTTACTATTAGCGGACTATTTTTAGCTTAGTGTTCCTTTACATTATTTCACTGACGCGTCCTAATATTGGTGATTGTGGTTGGTCGGGGTTGGGTTACTAGTTTCATCATCATGGCTAACTACTCTAACAAGGGTACCCTTGACAGTTATTTACTGAAAGTTAACCCAGGGTCAGATCGAGAAGCAACTCTTACAGAACTAAGGGCGAGGCGCACTAACTCTATAGAGCATATTAAAAACATGTCTTTAATTACATCCTCTCCTTATGAAGCAACTCCTTCAGACAAGAGTACCCCTTCCCACCAAGAAACTTTACATCTCCCGGATAATAACGACTTCCTAATATCCCCTGGTAACCCAATCACGGTTGATTTATCTAAAGATCCGCCTTTTACTATTTTATCTTCTCCCATTGATGTAATTAGTGAACCAGTTGCATCGATTGATACATTATCGCAAGCCACAGAGCCTTTATCCCAAAAAGCCATCTCCCCTAGGACATCTAAATCGTCAGACTCGTTGCCCAGGAAAAGGAGGAAGGTAGACTCTGCGCCACATAAAAGTAAAAATAAATCCAGCTATAACTCTACACTGGCTCATACTGATACAGGCCTTACTCCCTGTACTCCCTGTACTGACAGTATATCTCTTCCTGGTACCTCTGTATCCTGTTCTGTAAATGACGAATTAATGGGTAACATAGATAAATTATTTAAATCTCTTATGTTACCCATTGTTGACAGTTTAAAAACTATCGAAAAAAGGCTGGAGAAAGTAGAATCTCTAATGGGTGGCAAATGGGACTCATCTGTGAGTTCTGTAAAACCAACTATGGCGTTTTCTACTGTCTCAGCTTCTGCTGTACCACCTCCCACTCTACCATCATCATATGAGACAGTTTCTCAAGCTGATTGGAGTACAAATAATGCAACCAATAACTATGCTAGAAGAACTACCATTCCTAAGTCAATTCACTTAAACAAGGACAGAGATTGCCGAGGGGGAAATATCTCATTACAAGGGGGTTTAATGCCTGTTAGTAAAAGTTGCAATTTGATTCCCATGGCTAAGACACGAGGGCCTTTTTCTATCGACCTTCCACCGGAAGCTGTCCCTCTTGTAGTGGTGCTTGCGGGTGTCCCCACTCTAAAGGACGATGCCATAGAAGGATATCCACAATTAAAAAATAAGGTTATCCATTGGCTAGGACAAAACCGCCCTCTCCCTTCGTACATCAATGGGGAAATTTTACATGTTAGGCGTCTACCTTGGTTGGGTAATACACCAAAAAATATAAATGGGGACATTATCTTAATCAATTTTAGGGACTCTAGAGCTGTTAGCCACATCCTAAATTGGCATACAAATCATGGGAGGTCTTCCATCACTACTTGGGAATTAACCTATTTTTTCCCTAGATCCAGGCCAGGCTCCACCTCCAACTTTGGGGCTCCACTTTGTATACAACCTAACTTTCCGATCCGGTTGAGTAATCGATATGAGGTGTTAGCAAACCTTGAAGATGTAGATTGACTCAACAACAACAAGGCAATGATAGTGAGTCCTGATGAGCCATCATCTGACTCATTTTTTCTTTGTAATGAGTTAAGAAACCCACCACTGGAAGTAGGTACAGATGTTTGTTCTGATCATCACACTGTCTTTGATCCTTTACTTCTAGTTAATTGCCCGACCAACTTTCAGGGAATTATGGGGAACTTATTCTCCTGGAATATTGCTGGGTTGACCTCAAAATGTTTTGTCAACAAATTCGACCTATGCATATTCCAGGAGACTTGGGCATGTGAACCCTGTTTTGCTCAGGGTTATCTGAATTATTTTGTGCCCGCTTCAAAGGGCCCTAGGGGTAGACCCATGGGAGGCCTAACAATATGGGTTTGCCAGTGTTTAAAGCTAGTTATTAAAGTTGTTGATACCAAAAATCATGACATCCAACTAATTAGATTGGATTTAGATAAACTGGGTTGCCTCATCAAGTCAGTAATTTGTAGAACTACGCTTTGTATCTGTTGTCCTGATTGCAATTTAATCGTATTTTAATCTATTGTATGTAACTGTTATTGTAATTGTATTCTGCTTTTATGAATGAAATTCGAATAAAGCATACTTTGACTTGACTTGATTAGGGTTTACTTAGGCCTGCCAGCCAGGCGGCCCTGTCTCTCACCTGGTACAGCTCAGCTGTTGCCAGACCCGGCTACTGGCTAACTCAAGGCTGAAGGGCACTAGGGCAGTGAAGGCCCACAACGTCGTCCGTCCGCCGGCCTGGTAGCTCACTCAGTAGTAGTGAGTGCAGTCAACGGCAGCGGCGGCCATTGAATGGACCTGCACGATGGAGACCGTGGTGCGGGTATGCTGGGGCGTGGCACTGACTGGGCGAATGCGTGCGCACTGCGCACACTGTGCAGTGCGCACGCTGCCGCGCATAGCCCCAACCCCCGAGAACCAAAAGCCAGCCCTGCCCAGCAGTGTCCCACCCACTGGCCCAGCAGCGACACTGCATCAAAGCAATCGAGCCACGGCCACGCCCACGAGCCGACTTAGCCGAGCGAGCAGCACAGTGATCAGAAAAGATTGAATCCATCACTCACACAACTTGAACGAAGTGAGTGACAATCAGACAGAGACAGTGGGCCCGATTCACAGAACAAACTTAAGACAAAATCCTAAACTTAGTACCATTTTGGTATTCACAGAATGCACTTACTACTTCTGGTATTCACAGAATGAACTTACTACTTTTGCGATTCACAGAATAAACTTACTACTTTTGCTATTCACAGAATGGATTTACGACTCCTAACTTTACGTCCGCACTCGGGCCGGAAATTCCGGCCCGGAGGCGGAGCTTCCGGCCCAGAGGCGGAGCTTCCGGCCTGGAGGCGGAGCTTCTGGGCCAGAGGCGGAGCTTCCGGCCCGGAGGTGGGGATTCCGGCCAGTTGCGGCGATCCGCCACTGGCCGGAATCCCCACCTCCAGGCTGGAAGCTCCGCCTCTGGCCCGGAAGCTCCGCCTCCGGGCCGGAAGCTCCACCCCCGGGCCGGAATTTCCGGCCCGAGTGCGGACGTAAAGTTAGGAGTCGTAAATCCATTCTGTGAATAGCAAAAGTAGTAAGTTTATTCTGTGAATCGCAAAAGTAGTAAGTTCATTCTGTGAATACCAGAAGTAGTAAGTGCATTCTGTGAATACCAAAATGGTACTAAGTTCAGGATTTTGTCTTAAGTTTGTTCTGTGAATCGGGCCCCCTGTCTCCAGAGCCGGATGGACGAGAAGTAGTCAGTTAGTAGAACACCGCAGGATCGTCTGTTGAGTTATTTGCCTGTTAACTAACTCCCATTACCGGGCCGTAGTGATAGCGAAGCAAATAAGCAAACACATGCATGCACTAGTAGCGTGACTATATACCCGGCCCTGATAATTAGATGCCGGTGCTAAGCACCGGAAAGCACCGGCACAAATTAAGCACTGTCAATATGTATATCTGGTGCCAGCCTATGTGTGGGAGAACTCATTGTCCCACCCCCACATCTGGTTCTGGAAAGTTATTCCCCTGTCAAGACTCCAAACTTTCTGGGGGTAATATAGGCATTTCAGGCCTGGTTTCAGATTCCTTTGTGTATGCAGGATGCAAAGCTCTTTGCGGTGCAAGTGGGGCTGAGTACAGTCACTCCCACTCATCCTGTGAGGATGACCCATTCTGTCCACACATAAGCCCCCTTTGTGTTACTGTTTGGAAACAATACACAAACTCGAAAAGCAAAGCCATTCACAGTCATGTTATCCAGGACACTAACAGAAGGCACAAATGGTTGGGACAAGATAAAGGCACCTTTCTAAATGTGGCATTTCAAGAATTGTGACTTAAATTAATCTGGGTGTAAACAGAATACCTCTATGAACATTTTTAAGTTATCACTTATTAAATTTAAGAAGATAACCTAGTGTTTGTGAATGGGAGAGATGGGCCTTACATCAGTGAAAATGACTTAAGGGTTTTTTAATATGCTGAACATGTAAAAGTGAAACACTCTTGTCTGATTTATGGAATACAATTCATCCTGCCCTATAAGCCTTTGCAGCCTACCTTAGCGATGACTTAGTAATATTAAACAGAAAGGCTAAGGCCTGGCAAAAGGTTTATTTTGCCAGGCCGAAATAGCAGTTTAAAAGACTGCAAAGAAGGGCTCAAACATGCTTTAATAGGCTAATTTAGGGGATGGACCAATGGGTGCTGAAGGTCCACTAGTATAGAAACAAAAAGACAGGAGTAAACTCGTTATCCCAGTGGAGACCCAAGTAAAGTATGTGTACAAAGAACAATGTCTCAACTGGAAATTATTTCACATGGAAAATTCAAAAAAAGAATTGATCACAAGGAAGGATGGAAAAAGAAAGACCCAGAGAAATTCGTAGAGAAACAAAAAGGTTCCTATTTGCAAGAGGTTATAACAGCACTACAGTACATTGTATGTATAAGTAACCATAAGTGGGTTGATTACTTAACGTGCTAGTGACATTGAACGGAGCAGTGACACAAAAAAGTGAGCGAAGTGTGAACAACACAGAAAGTACAACAAAATTGTGGTCAATATAAAAAGAAGCTATAAACAGGGTAATTATTTTGTTAACTGGTTTCAGTTATTTAAATTGACCACATTGAAGCCAAAAGTAATGCTCAGTGGTCGACGGCGTTTCGACCTGTCTGACTTCAGGTCGTCATCAGGACCAAGTTACTTGAGTTGGTGATAGTGCTGTGTGAGTAAAGGAGAAACAAGTGTAAGGCCCAAGGGTGGCTAGGTAGACAAGAGGAAGGAGCCAAGAATGAGTGAAGTGATAATTTACCTGAATGAAAGGCAGAGGCGTCCCAAGCGGTGGGCAGGGGAGTGAAGTCAGTCCAAAAGAAATCTGGGGGGAAGAGAAGGGCAGATTGTAGAAATGGACACGGGTGCAGAGAAGGCAAGGGTAGTAGGCAAAAGCCTAGAGTCATACCTGCAGATGAATGAATCAGGTAGAGGAATGAAGGAAAGTTGAGTCATCCGTAGGCAAAAGAACTGCTTAAACAAGCCGGCGCATGTATTTGTAGCGCACGGTGAAGAGGCGTCTAGCGGAAACAAGAAGGGGGGGAGAAAACAGGGGGTTGAGTTTGATGGGTCGGCGCTCAAAAATAGAGGCCATGGAGCCTAGGGGAGAAGAAGAAGTGTCTTATACCTGATAGGATGTAAACGGGGTCTGAAACGACACTCGTTGAACAAGAGTGTATTAAGGGTTCGTGCGGTAATGATGATGCCTCAACAGCCGCACACACAGAAATCCGGCGGGCTGAATGGGATGCGAAGCTGCGGGAGGCGATCAAAGTGTAGGAGCAGTCAATGCTTGTGGAACAGCGGGCGAAAGCAAATTGGCCTGTCAGGCAGCCAAGGTGAATGGAGCAACACTGGGGGCCAGTCAGGTAAGAAACTTGAAAGCAGGCGGGTCGCGTGATGAAAGGAAGCTAGCTCGAGAGCAAGAAGACATTACATGGTGCCCTGTAGTGTCCTAGCATGGACACGTTCTAGTGTTCACACGTGTAAGTCATACACTTTACACCCACCCACCACCTACGTCACTGGGTCAGGTGACTAGGCTAATAAAAGGGCCGTGCGCACGTGCTCGTGGCCAGTTAACCCACTACCCCCAACCATGTGTCAGCGTCCGTTATTCCCAGCATGAGGGCCTAGGGCCCCAACATCACATTGGCGACGAGGGATGTGAGCCCCAGCGTGCCGCAGCGGCCCTGCTGTTCGTGAGGGGGAGAGGAGTGCTCCCACTGAGGACACCCCCCCTCTGCAAGAAGGCGCGACGCGCCGAGAAGCCGGCAGGGCGAGGCGGAGCCCGCAGCGTGCCCCGAGGCGACCGGGAGCCCACCCCGCGCCTCAGGCGCTTGCCGCTGTGACCCTGGTGGAGGGGGAAGCGCCCCGAAGACAAGCGGACCGATCGGAGCCCACCCGCATCGGCCGCGACGCCGTCATTCTGCAGGGGGAGGCCGGGTGCCCACCCCGACCCTACCGCTGTGCCTGGAGGTGCCCGGAAGTAATGGCAAGCCGAGCGGTGCCCACCCGCATCGGCTGCGGCCCCCGCAAGTAGAGTGAACCACGCGGTGCCCACCCGCGGAAAGAGAAAAGGCCCGCCGGCCAAAAGGTGAGGAGCCGCGCTGAGCGAAGCCCAGCAGGGACGGGAGAAGCGGAACGACAGCGGGAGCCCACCCCGTTCTGCCCCGGTGAGGAGAAGCGAGCGGCACCGGCAAACCCCCCCGCATGGTCCGTGAAGGGAAGGGACCTGCCGCGGGGGTGGGAGAACTGAAAGTAAAAGCGAAGCCCACCCGCAGCACAGAGCAGCGACCCCGTACCTGCCCTAACACACTGCCAAGTATAGCGGCATCACCTCTTTTCCCCGCCCTGGCGAGCGAGGAATGAATGAGCTGCCGAGGGCGGGAAGAACAACGTGCGGGCAGCGGTTGGCTGGCGGTGCCTCGAAGCGCGATTTTAAAATGAGCGCGGGGAAGCGCGAGGTGCCCCGATGCGGGAAGACTCAACCGGCACGAAAATGCAGGGAGGCGGCCGAAGTCGACTAAGGACGGTGAGCCCGGTCAGCTGGAGCCCGCGGGAGCCTACCCCGCATCTGAGGGAGCACCGTACAAAGTAGACCAGCGGGTGCCTACCCCGCATAAGGGAACACGCCGACACCCCTCCCTGCCGCGCGAAGACTGCAAGAAGCTGCCGCGGGCAGGGAGGGCGATTGCAAAAAGAAAGAATGGCCGCCGCCGACCATCTGAGCATGACCCCCACCTTGCAGGACCCCAGCGGCACCAAAAGAACAGCAGGCAAGCGGCCAGTGCCGCCAAAGGCAAACCACAACATGTGCGCGAGGGCCTTGCCTGCCAATATGCCCCATGGAGTGATGCCTCATCACCGAACAGCACAATGACTGCCTACATGCCCAATGAAAACCCCGAATGTACCGGGAGAATCAGCGGGAGGAAGCCACACCCTCCCCAACTCGCACAAACACTGAACAAAGCCTCTCCCTCTGAGCAGTCCCCAAGCCTGTGCCCCCTGCCTCCAAAGAAAGTAAATGAAAAACGTACCTGCTGTCCAGCCCGTGTCCTGCCCTCCACTGCTCTGCTGTAGATCTGGCCCGTCTGCACTCTGCCTGGAGAAGAGAAAAGGACAATAAAGAAAACATGTGCAGCAGAGAAGGCTGCTGCTGAATGAAGCAAGTGAAGAGCATACCCTGCACTGCCACCCAGTGGCCACTGGTGGTACTGCAGCAACAAAGAAACAAACAAGCCTGCAGCAAGCCAAGGGCATCCAGCCACAGGAGACCGACTGATCGCAGCGCAAAGAAGAGGCAGCAAGGCATGTACTGCAAGGCTGACTGATGCGCAATGGGGAGCGCACGGGAACGCGACGGAAGCGCACAGGAATGCGCCAGAAGCGCAGGAACGCGACAGAAGCGCAAGGGAGAAGAGACAGTGTGCCACAGGGATGCGGCGCCATCCCGCAGCGACAAGGAGGAAGAAAAGGAAATGGTGTCAAGCCACATCCACCCCAGCAAGGACTGCGCTGTCGCCGCATCAAGTGGAGCGAACCCTCGAGCGAACAAACGGACTCAGCGCAGATGTACCCCGGACGCGGAAGGTACACTGCAGCGCCCACTGGAGAGGAACTGTCGTACTTTGGTATTCGGGACCACGTAGGGAACAGGGCCCTACCCCTGTCTATCTTGGTATTAGCGAACCGCAAATGGTAAAAGCGGCATGTACGAGTGCTTTACTTATCGTTCTAGCTATGAATGCACTGTGTACACGTTATTCTGCTGCACTACGCGGGTTCCATTTTGGAAGCAGTGGCCATCTTGTCATTGCCCTCACATAGGCTATAATGGAGCAAATACGGGCCTCACAGTACATGGGCTTCTTCTCTGACTTCTCTGTGACCTGGGCAGCTGGCTCTGCTGCCCCGGGTCAAACTGGTCTCACGAGCTCCCCTTCCTCTCTGCACCTGTGATTAGCATCAGGGCTTGACCCGTCATAAAACCCTTTCATTCTACACAAGCCCCTGGCTAATCTCTTTCGCACCTGGCTGTTCCTGCTTTATGGCTTGGTTCCCAAAACAGGAGATGCTCATGTTTATTGGGGGGATCTGTTTACATGTAATGTGGGATCTGAACCTTGTTGTGTAAATCATTGTGGGCTGGCCGAACTGGAATGTGGGATGGTCATCATGACTCTGCCTTTTCTTTGTAATGTACACTTGCATATTGCCGTATCATAAAACCTAGGAATGTATGCTTGAGGCAGGAAAAAGGGTATTTAAGATGAAGTCCATTCCTATGATTTTCAGCAGTCTCCTGAGAACATACACGCTGTTGTACTTCTAGGATACCTGTCATTGGTCTGCAGCCAATAAACGATTCTTTGACTTCACCCAGAAGACTCTGTGTTTCTGTAGGTCCGGAACAGGGTGAAACCCCGAAGTCATAGGGTGTGTGCCCCTGCACCGCTGGGTCTAAAATACCCAGTACTTCAGTTTGGCGCCCAACTCGGGCCGATTTCAGCGGTACCAGTCCAAGCCAGAGGTTCGTGAGGAGCTTCGTGTGGAAATTCCGGAGGAAGGCCGCCACTTCATCGACCCCTGCATGTCGACGTGGTCCGAAAGTCTTTTCTGCGAGGTTCTCCGCGTCCCGACGGCTACGAAGGACTGCTGCCCTGATTAATCGACCTGTTTTGGACCCTTGACGAGTTTGAGAGAGCGAAACAATCGAGAGAGTCTTCTGGTGACGTCATCGATCAGCAATATTCAGTTAAGTATAAGTGGAGCGTCTCCCATTTGTTTTGGTATCCCTCGGGATCGTTTGATTTGATTGGTGATTTGGTGTTTGCAAACCCCAAAGCCAGAGGACTCGTGCATTCACGAGAATATCGTAATCGATAATCCTTTGACGTTTGGATCTAGACTAGTGAGCGAAGATGCCTGGTTCTGGACTATTTGGTAGATTATTCTGTTTGGGTTGTGGAAAAGATTTCCAGCTGGAAGAATCATGTCCGGTTCCTCCGGTTGGAACTCCAACTTATGAGCTCTATGTGAAACATGGCGTAGGCCCCATTGCATATAACGAAGTGTGGATCCACTACACCAGGAAAGACGGTGTTTTAAAATGGCCCCAAAATGGTAGTTTTGATACCGATATTTTAGATAACCTGGAAATTAAATTGTTTAAGAAGAAAGCCCGGCCGGCGATGTTTGACTCTTTCCGCTTATGGCGAAAGGAAGCCAAACAGAAGGAAATTAAGCTAGCGAAAAAGAATAAGAGAGAGAGAGGTATGTCAGTAATGCAAGCAGCTGTACAATTTAAAGATAATGAAGAGGAGCAAATGAATGAGCAATTGCACAGGCAGCGTAAGTTAGGGATTGACAAATGTTACCCAGTTTTGCCACATTCTAAGCAGGATGAGTTAGAAGAAAAGGAGAAAGATCCCCTGATGTCGCATTTGTTGAGTTCGCCACCCCCGTATGCTCAAACTGCCACGGCGCCTCCCCAGCTTGTAAATATGCCACCTCCAGTGCATATACTGCAAGCCTTGCCGCAACCGCCAGTTGCTTTGCAACCAGTTCCTATTCCTGTAGCGCAGTCTTCCCAAGCGCCTCCAGTAGTGCTTCCAACTGCCCCCGCACTTCCTGCGACTTTGCCTAATTCAGCAGCTGCCTCCCCTAACACTCTTCCTTGCACCACTCCAGTACCTGTTTCTACATCCTCTTTTCTTCCCTCTGTTTTTCCCCCTGTTTCCGCTTCAGCTTCTCCTTCAGCGCGACAGCGCTTAGCTAATGTGGTTACTACATTAATGTCGCCCCTCTTTGAGTCATCTGGTGCGACTCCTGGTTTGCAGCGTAAGCAATTGCGTAGCCAATTGCCTAACCCTGATGAGAAAAAGGTAATAGACAACATGGCGCGTAGATGGATTGTTTTCCCTTCATTGTATGATGTGGAATCAGTTGTCAGCGTTTTCCATCAATGGGATGCCCCAAAACAGAGATATGTGTTTGAGAAAATGTGCGAATTTCTCTCTGAAGAATTGGAGGATAGTGGTAAAAATCCGAGCCCGCAGGAATTGTGTAGAGTGAGGTTTGATTTTGGAACTGGTATAATTGTGGACCGCGATATAGATAAAGCAGTTGCAGTTGTATTGTCCTTCAGGAATGATGATTGTCAACAGTCATTGTTTGAACAAGATGTCCTTGTGGGGAAAAAGGTAAAAGCGCGACAATACCCCATGAGAGAAGTTCCCCCGGTATGGAAGGAAGCAGTCGCAGCTGCCGGTGGTAACCCCGCTGTGCCAGCGCATTTCCAACGTGTTTGGGTGCATGTTCCATGGAAGCGCTCTGAGGTGTTAGCGCTTAAGCAGACATTACCCGATCCCCGTAAAAACCCAGCAGGTTATTATAAAGAGTTGTCACAAACAGCAGGATCATGCGTTATGAATTTGGCAGACATAGACATGTTGTTTGGTAATGTTGTTCCACAGCCTCTATGGGGGTCAATACGTAATGCAGATCACGATGCAGAACTAGGGGATACATGGGCTAACATTATTGCTGCTGATACTAGACAAACTGGTGGCGCGAAACCTGAGCCTTTAGTAGCTGAACTGCCTGGTAGAATCATCACATATATGAAGACACTAATGCCTGCAATGCGCGTAAATTGGGACAAGTTATCTGCGTGTAAACAGAAGAAGGATGAGACAGTGTCAGACTTCTTTACTAGGTTTGAGGAAACGTTTATTGACCACAGTGGGCAGGATATGAGTACTGAGGGTGGCCAACGGTTATTTGTGGATAAGTTTGTGCAGAATTTACTTCCTGACCTGTGTAAAAAGTTGAAAGATTCAGAGAGTTCTTGGGCTGTTTCTTCCTCAGCGCAAATACTGGCTACTGCACAGTATTATGAAAATAGAGATAAAGACGAGAAAGATAGGACAGAGAAGAAAACGAAGGAATTAAAGACAAAGGTCCTTTTACAGCAGGCCTATCCACCACGTGGAGGTCAGAATAATTATAGGCAACCCCAAGGTGTTTATCACCAACCCCAACAATTTCAGAACAATCAGCAAATGAATGGGTATTATCAACCACGTGTCCCTGTGGGTCCCAACCAATGTTCATACTGCAAAGAGGAAGGTCATTATAAATATAGTTGCCCTAAATTAATGCAGCGGAACGGTAATGCGTATGGCGCAAGAGGTAGGGGTGGTCAGCAAGCTCCTAGAGGCAGAGGGCGTGGAAGTGTTCCCCAGAACGCGCGTCCTCTTCCGCCCCAAAGCGCCATTAATAGCTTTGATCAGCAAGCTAACGCGACTAGTAATACGGCCCAGTATTACAATAATGATTATTATGTGGAGGACGGTGATGCAGAAAGTAGTGATTACTAGGACAGCCATAGACAGAGAGAGGGAGTTGTTTCAGTGCCAGTGGATCAGAGTGGACCGTATGTTGATGTGACTACAGCAAATGTAACGGAGCCTTTTCTGCTAGACACTGGTGCTGCAAAGAGTTCAATCATGCATTCAAAACTCCCTGGCGCACCTTTGTCTGGCGATATAAATGTTTCAGTAGGTTTTTCTGGCGCCCCGGTTAGGAACCCGATTTCTAGTCCCATGTCACTTTCTGTTGGGCCTTGCGAGCTGAAAGCACCCCTGATTCTGACAACAGGTTGTGGTGAGAATTTGCTGGGATTAGATTTGTTGAAAAGATTGCATGCTACACTGTACTGTTCTCCTTCAGGAGTACAACTTACATTAGGCAAGAAAGTGATTTCCCCAATGTACTTGTCTAAAAACACAATGCCACCTGAATTGTCATCCCTTCCGGATGCCCTTTGGGCTACTGGTCCCAATGACGTGGGCCTCTTGGAGATACCGCCATACGTGGTGACTTTAAAGACTAATGTCAGACTGCCACGTATTCCCCAGTACAAAATCTCTAATGAAGGCCAGAAAGCATTGTTAGACATTGTCGGCGACTTGATTAATAAGGGTGTGATTGAAGAGACAAGAGGCAACGTTTGCAATAGTCCGATTTTACCTGTCTTAAAACGAACGGACCCTTCACAGCCACCTGTTTACAGATTTGTGATTGATCTTAGAGAGGTTAATAAGATTGTTGTGCCACAGTTTCCGGTTGTCCCTGATATAACTGCCTTGTTAACGATGATTCCAGCCTCTGCTGCATGGTTTTCAGTGATTGATTTAAAAAATGCTTTCTTTAGTATCCCAATTGCAGAAGAGAGCAGAGACATTTTTGGTTTTAGTCTGGGAGGCCGAAGCTTCCGCTTCAAACGCGCTCCCCAGGGCTACTGCGAGAGTCCATCCATATACAGTCAAGCTTTGAAAGCGCAGCTTGATGCACTTGTCTTACCTAGTGGCGCTATCCTGATTCAGTACGTGGACGATCTACTAATCGCCGCGGATACTGAGAAGATCTGTAAAGAAGCCACATTGTCACTGTTGCGCCATTTATCTGCTTTCCATCACAAAGTGTCTCTCTCCAAGCTGCAATATTGTCGACAAGAAGTGACCTACTTAGGTCATCTCTTATCGAAGGAGGGAAGGAAACTGACCCCAGAAAGAATTCAAGCCATTGCACAGTTGAGTGTGCCAACAACACAGAGAGAAGTACGTGCTTTCTTGGGCATTACCTCATACTGTAGGCATTGGATTCCTAGTTTTTCTTTGTTGGCAAAACCTTTATTAGCATTAACATGCAAAGACACACCGAATCCTATCCCATGGTCTGAAGAGTGTCAGAAAAGTTTTGTGGAATTACGCAATGCGTTATGTTCAGCTCCTGTGTTGGGCACCCCTGACTATAGCAAGCCTTTTACATTGTATGTTTACGAGAAAGATGGATGTGCGTTGTCAGTGTTAACACAGCCTTTTGGCGACAGACCGCGCCCATGCGCGTATTTTTCATCCACCTTGGACCCTGTAGCGAGGGCATTGCCAAGCTGTCTGAGAGCGACAGCTGCTGCAGCGATGTCTATCCGACAATCTGCTGGTCTGGTAATGGACAACACATTGATCGTTATGGTCCCACACGCTGTAGACACATTATTAAATAGGACCAAGACACAACACTTGACTAGTGCGCGATTATCAGGGTATGAACTCACACTGTTAGCGAATCATATACACATAAAAAGATGTAATACGCTGAATCCAGCTACGTTATTGCCAATTCCAGCAGACTCAGATGAGATTGAGCAACATGATTGTCTGTTCAGAACAGAAGAAGAGACGAAAGGGAGAGTAGATTTAAAAGATACTCCCCTGACTGAGTGTGATGGTACTTTATGGGTGGATGGTTCATGCTTCAAACTCCCTAATGGTGACACGACTGCTGCATATGCTATCACGACTTTACACACGGTCGTGGAAACTGCACGAGTGCCACATAATTCGGCCCAAGCAGCAGAATTAATTGCCCTCACGAGAGCATGCGTGTTGTCTGAAGGAATGAGAGTTAATATATACACAGATAGCCAGTACGCCTTTGGCGTGGCTCATAATTTTGGACGACTGTGGAAAGAGCGTGGGTTCCTGACGTCACATGGAGCTAAAATTCAGAATGGCAAGTTGGTGAATGATCTCCTTGAGTCACTGACCCTACCTTTGCAAGTTGCGATCATGAAATGCAGTGCGCACAGGAAAGTTACAGATGATGTTGGACGTGGGAATGCGTTTGCTGATGAGACCGCGAAAGAAACAGCACAGAATGTGAAGACTAGAATGTATGTTGCAGGCCCCGCAAGATGGGTTAATGATGTGGGAATGTGTGAGAACACAATAGAGAGTGTGAAGTCGCTTCAGGCTGAAGCCACAGAGGAAGAGTTAAGCAAGTGGAGAGAGAGTATGGGTAAGTTGGATGAGAATGGTTGTTGGATTGATCTGACAGAACATAAGCGATGGTTGTTGCCTGATGCATATGTGCTTCCAGTGGTTACTATGGCACATGGAATGGCACATATCAGTACGAAAGGTATCTGTAAGTTGTTGGCTCCAGTATGGCAGAATGCTGGGATTCCCAAGTGTGCAGAGAATGTGGTCAAGAATTGCATGGTATGCTTGAAATACAACCCTGGTAGGGGAACCCCAACTCCAGCCGGTCACTTTGCACCCCCATCATGTCCATTCGAAGTTTTGCAGCTGGACTTTATTCACATGGAAAGATGCAACAACCTGAAATATGTACTAGTGGTTGTTTGTGCTTTCTCAAAATGGGTAGAGGCTTATCCTCTGAAAGATAACACTGCCCTATCCACAGCCAAAGCCCTTGTGAAGGAGTTTTTCCCCAGGTTTGGAATGCCAAGAATGGTGTGGTGTGATAATGGAAGTGAGTTTGTGGGTAAAGTGATGAAGAACGTATGTGAAGGTTTAGGCATAAGGCAGAAATTCCACGCTGCAAATCACCCCCAATCAGCTGGACTAGTAGAGCGCTACAATGGAGCCTTAAAGCTCAAGCTGGCCAAAATCCAGGCGAGCACCGGTCTTAAATGGCCTGACGCCCTGCCTTTAGCACTCCTGTCCACCAGAATGACCATACACTCACGAGTGGGACTTAGTCCCTATGAAGTAGTCTTTGGCCGCCCGGCCAACGTATGGGGTGTGCCAAGGCCTACGAAGTTTAGTGAGATTGAGCATCCAGTACTGCTCGATTACCTGTATGATTTGACTGTTAAACTGCGTGTTTTGCACCAACAGGTACATGATACTCTTCCCCAAGCTTCTGAACCTCCTGGACACCCTATCAACCCTGGTTCGTGGGTCCTGGTCCGGAATTTCCAGCGTAAGGGCAACGACGAGCCTCGCTGGATCGGCCCTCATCTTGTGCTTCTGTCGACGAGATCAGCGGTGCGAGTAAAAGGAAGGAAGCATTGGATTCATGGTACCCACTGCAAAATAGTCCCCTTGCCTCTGCCATATGACCAGTGGGTCAAGGAGGGTATCGCCGACACTGAGACAGACACTGTACCTCGTTTTGTACCATTCAGTGACGCACGCCTAAAAGACACAGCTTCAGTCCAAGAGAGTGACAATATTCTGCAGGAAGCTGTGCCACCATCAAATCGACTGGACACCACTGAGCCTGAACTTTTGTTCCAAGACCAAACGGCACTTGGCCATCTCCGCTATAATTTGAGACCCAGGCCCATGGACAAATAAAGATTTCCTTACTATTTCCTTTTTGGACACTTTTTGCTCTCCCATCTGAAGGACTTTCTTGATTTTTGTTTTTCGAACCACCATCCGGGTTCTGCCGCAGGGTCGCGGTGCCAAGACTTTGGGGTACAGGCCGAAGACGTTAGGTCAACGGTTCTGGTTGGTCTAGGGCGTTTCCCTGGACTGACAGGCGTACTCCTTAGCAGAAGAAACTCATCCGCCGCGAGCGGCCCGAGTAGAGGATGGAGTTTTTTAAGATGGAGAGACCGATTGAGGAAATGAACTTTAAAACCAGAATGTGTAGAATTGTAAAAAGTAAATGTTTTGTCTTTTTGTGCCTTTTTACACTGTGTAGTATTATGATGTTTATTGTAGGATTTGTGTTTTTCTCCACTCAAAAGCCCATTGCACCCACTGAACAGCCTATACCTCTTTCTACTGCCTCCTCTCACTCTTTTCACCCTTTGCCTGAACACGAACAGACCAGACGATCGGAGTTTGTAAATAACTCGTTTATCCAGCTCTTGCACCAGCACCAACTAGTAGTGAATACGACCAATTGCTGGGTGTGTGGGTTAATGCCACATACCATTAACAAGGGTATTCCTTATTTGGTGCTGCCATATAGTTATAATGGATCGTCATGGGCATTCCAGACCATGTTTCTCTACGCCCTAGAGACATACTCCCCTCGCCAACCGCGTTCCATCAGACCTGGTACAAATAATAAAGCCTTAGTGAGAGGAATTGCCGATATGAGTAGGGATATTGATGCATACTCATCCATTCCCAAAGAAGAGTTGAGACCTTATGTAGGATGGAACGCGACGGGGTATAGTATTAGTCTGGGTGAAAGACAGCGAAAAATCTCATCTCCAATCTGGGTCGTACCCCACATGGGTCGGTTCTGCTTACAGGGTAATGGTCAGAACCCTAGAGCTCAACTGGGAAGAAGTGACTGCACTGAAACGTACACGTTCCCGTCACAGTTTTCCCCTGCGTTTTTAACTGCCAAGGGTACATATTTCATCTGTAATGACCGAGCATATACATGGTTGCCCTCTGATTTCTCGGGCACATGTTATATTGCGAATCTGCTACCGCCTACATTTACTGCCGCCTCCGACTATCACAAGACCAGAGTTGTGAGAGGTGTGATTAGTAAGGAGGACACTGCCGGTCAGGAAGCGGGAGACTTCTTCTTGGGTTTCCTGCCGTTTTGGGGACCTATGGTCAATAGTAGGAACCTGAGACAGCTGACTCGTGTGGTTGAATCCACCGTTAATGTAACGGCTGGTGCCCTTAGTAATTTGACAGCTGAGCTCCAAGCGGATCGCCTTATGACTTTGCAGAACCGCATGGTTCTAGACGTTATTCTTGCAGACCGCGGTGGGGTATGCAAGGTCATCCAATCCAGTTGCTGCATTTTCATACCAGATAATGCTCCAACAGTGTATCAAGCCATCTCCAAACTCCATAAAATATCTGAATCCATACACGTGGATAAGGGAGATTGGTCACTGGTGGGGTGGTTCTGGGAACTGATATCTGCCTGGGGTTGGAAAGTTCTGATGGTCATTGGAATGATCTTAGCCATTCTTTTTCTGTTCTGTCTGTGTATACAGTGTGCTCCTGCGATATGTGGCCTCTGTGCTACCTTATGTGTAAGGAAACCTGTATCGAGGTACAAGCTAAGTAATAGGATGATGCTACAGCAACATCTCCATGACTTCGTGAACATTGACCTAGACTCGGATTAAGATGAGTATAGTGATTGCCTATGTAAGGGCAAAAGGAGGGTCTGTCGTACTTTGGTATTCGGGACCACGTAGGGAACAGGGCCCTACCCCTGTCTATCTTGGTATTAGCGAACCGCAAATGGTAAAAGCGGCATGTACGAGTGCTTTACTTATCGTTCTAGCTATGAATGCACTGTGTACACGTTATTCTGCTGCACTACGCGGGTTCCATTTTGGAAGCAGTGGCCATCTTGTCATTGCCCTCACATAGGCTATAATGGAGCAAATACGGGCCTCACAGTACATGGGCTTCTTCTCTGACTTCTCTGTGACCTGGGCAGCTGGCTCTGCTGCCCCGGGTCAAACTGGTCTCACGAGCTCCCCTTCCTCTCTGCACCTGTGATTAGCATCAGGGCTTGACCCGTCATAAAACCCTTTCATTCTACACAAGCCCCTGGCTAATCTCTTTCGCACCTGGCTGTTCCTGCTTTATGGCTTGGTTCCCAAAACAGGAGATGCTCATGTTTATTGGGGGGATCTATTCTGTTTACATGTAATGTGGGATCTGAACCTTGTTGTGTAAATCATTGTGGGCTGGCCGAACTGGAATGTGGGATGGTCATCATGACTCTGCCTTTTCTTTGTAATGTACACTTGCATATTGCCGTATCATAAAACCTAGGAATGTATGCTTGAGGCAGGAAAAAGGGTATTTAAGATGAAGTCCATTCCTATGATTTTCAGCAGTCTCCTGAGAACATACACGCTGTTGTACTTCTAGGATACCTGTCATTGGTCTGCAGCCAATAAACGATTCTTTGACTTCACCCAGAAGACTCTGTGTTTCTGTAGGTCCGGAACAGGGTGAAACCCCGAAGTCATAGGGTGTGTGCCCCTGCACCGCTGGGTCTAAAATACCCAGTACTTCAGAACCCACTGAAGAGGATGGGCGCAGCAAGTATCCAACACTGGCGGGTAAGGATGTCGAGCCACACCCAGTGGCGCCAAGAAGCCACCACATCAAGAGATCATGGTACACGGAGCAACGCTACACTGAAGATGTACCACGACGGTACGAAGAGTAGCACGCACCAGCGCCTGACAAGGCAGCGGACACAGGTAGTCACACGACGTGATGCACCTCGTGAAGCCGACCAGCCAAAAGGTCGCACCACAAAGGCCAAGCCAACCTGCCAAACGGTCGCACCACAAAGGTCAAGCCGACCAGCCAAATGGTCGCACCACAAAGGCCAAGCCAACCTGCCAAACGGTCGCACCACAAAGGTCAAGCCGACCAGCCAAATGGTCGCACCACAAAGGCCAAGCCGACCTGCCAAATGGTCGCACCACAGAAGCCGACTCGCCAGGAGTTGCACAAGGAGGTGACCGACGCACGGGTCGGTGAAGCTACAAAGCAAGAGGTCTGACGCAAGACCGAAGATATCCTGCCAGTGATCGGCAGCGCGGACCGTCAAGTGGTCCAAGAAGCTCAAGAAGAACCGAAGTAACTGGTGAAAGGGAGAAGAACGAAGCGGACCATGAGCATGGCCCCACGAACTTCAACCAAAGTAATTGGTGAAAAGGAGAAGATGAAGAGAAGGTCACGACCCTAACTCGGAATGCTGAGGAAGATGAAGAGAGTGTTCTCGGACGAGGACAAGACCAGGGGGAACACGTGCAGAGTGCGCGCGCTGCATGGAGAAGCCTGGCCAGATAAGAGGAGAACAGAAACGGTCCTGAGTAGGTCATGAAGCGAAGAGATGAAGAGACCAGAGTGGCACGTCCGCCACTACGAAGAAAGAAGTGATCGCAGTGGCACGTTTGCCACTACAAGAAAAGAGGGAAGAAGATATCGGAGTGGCACGTTTGCCACTACACGAAAAGAAGGAAGATGACATCGGAGTGGCACGTCTGCCACTAAAAGAAAAAGGGGAAAGAAAGAGATCTGAGTGGCACGGGTGCCACTGCAAGAAGAAGGAGAAGAAGTCAGAGTGACATGACATCCTCACGGAGAAAGAAATAGAGGAAAGAGAAGAGTGTGGCAAGACTACTCACACCTCAAAGACAAGTAAGGTGACAAGCGTCAGAACACAGTGCGCAAGTCCTGAAGAACCCCCGTGGCACGGAGAAAAGATCATCTGTTTGACGATGCTTTCAGCACACCTGGGATCTGCAGAGGTGAGCAGGCCGGACCATTCGAAACACCCACCTTTGGGGTTACACGGACACTGGTCAATGCCAGCCGTGGTGACTCAGGGGCAAAGGCCTCAGGGATGCCAGTGAGAGAGAGTGTCCCCGCGACGAGAGATGGTCATCAGCCGCCCTTCAGCAAAGGTCCCAGGAGGATGAAGACTTCGCGTGCTAAAGACAGGAACCAACAGCCACCCTCCAGGTCTGACTGCGGAATCTGAGGTGAGACCTGTCGTCTCCTCCGCACCCGTACTTATCGGCATGGGAGTAACACGATACAGGACACTTAACCCAGGCCAGATCTGAGGAAGAGGGCCTCAAGGATATCCCGTGGCAGGGGAACACCTGTGAGAGGGGCATCCTGGTGAGAGGGGTGTCTTGCGAATGACCCGTCTTTCTGCAAAACAGAACACACGCCACAGATAAAGAAAAGGACTGGACTAAAAGATAAACGGCAACATCTAGCGGTGAACCACAAGAACTCAACTGTGTTTGTTGCCAAGAAAGTAAAGCGAAGAAAAGACTGTGAGAACAACTTCAAGGCAGAGCCGTCAAACAGACTGAATCCATCGAGCACCCAGGCTGGTGCCACAGTGAACTGGTGATCGTCCGCGACAGGAAGAACATCGTCCGCGACAGGAAGAACATCGTCTGTGACTCCAGGCTGCTGAAGCGTGAGCGACTCTGCAGAAGTTTAGTCCCTGTATTACATCTGTATATATATTTCTTTCTCCCCTAGGTTGGACATTGACTCTGGGTTTTTGTTATTAAAAATTGGGAGGAATGTAGTGTCCTAGCATGGACACGTTCTAGTGTTCACACGTGTAAGTCATACACTTTACACCCACCCACCACCTACGTCACTGGGTCAGGTGACTAGGCTAATAAAAGGGCCGAGCGCACGTGCTCGTGGCCAGTTAACCCACTACCCCCAACCATGTGTCAGCGTCCGTTATTCCCAGCATGAGGGCCTAGGGCCCCAACATCACAGTGCCCTCGGGGGAAAGGAAAGAGTAAGGAAAAGTGTATCGCACGGCATTTTAGTGCTTGATGATTCTTGAGACTTAATATAGCATTAAAATTGGAACAAGATATGAAACACAGGGCACACAATTGTTAATTTACAATAAATGGATATTAGAGATAAAACATGATGCATAAAAGATGCGAGTCAGATTCAGTATCACATATGGGGGGGGGATGTATAGAATTGTTAGAATGAAACAGGCAGTAAACAATCAACCTGTCATGGGGAGAGACAGCATGTAAAAAAGATTTATACATGAGGTTACATATAATTTATGTCGTAAGGATAATGACAACAGGAGATCCCTCTATATTGATAGAGCCAGTAAGAGAGCGAGGCAGGAAAGGAGGTGGATGGGATGGCAGGAAGGGATCTAGCAGCATTTAATATACAGGCCCTGGGCACATGTAGTACCAATTATTAGGGACTTGCAGGTAACTAAAATGTGCCAATTAGGTGAAGACCAAATGTACCATGCTTGAAGGAGAGAGCACAAGCTCCTTAGCACTGGTTAGCATTGATAAAGTGCACAGAGTCCCAGGGCCGGACTGGTGATGCCAGGCACCGGGCAATCCCCCGGTAGGCCGGAAGGGTGGGGGCCGCTTTTCTCACAGGGGGCCGGTTTTGTTACTGTGGGACGATTTTTTTTTAGCAAAATCGTCCCTCAGTGTCAAAATCAGAAAGGCCACCTGTCACCGTGACAGTCTCAGGCTCTGCAATCTGACCTCTGTGTGGAGAAAAGGCATCTATTCACCCAGGGGCCAGGGCACAGAGGTCAGACCGCACACGCACTACTAAATTCAAACAACAATTCACTCTGTTAGAGTGAACTGTTTGAATTTAGAAGTGCATGTGCAGTGCGCGTCGTGTAAACTTTCGGCGTCGCCTTGTGTAGGCAGGCGCAGCGCCAGCTACACCAACCATCGAGGACTAGAGTGCCTGTCAATTGCCAATGACAGCACGAGTATAGGACAAACTTGGGGAGGGGTGCAGTCAGATCATTGGTCTGACTAGCGCATTGCGCAGCGCAACACGTGAGTCGGACCAATGATCTAAGCCCCTTCCCCAAGTTCACCTGCTGGCACCGCAGCAAAGTAGGTAGCACGTCCTCCAGGCTCCACACTGTAGAAGCAAGGTCCTGAGCAGGCTTCGGTGTCCGGCTACATCACAGCAGTTAACAAAAGTAAGTAAGTGTGGTGTTGCGGTCTAGTCCGCGGCGCGCACTACGTGCGACGTCACCGGACTTCCGGCGGCGGCCATCTTGGATTCGGCACTAGCACGCCGATTCGAATTGAGATCGGAGCTCCGTACCGGCGCTCCTGCTGTGAATGTGATTTAAGGAATAAACCCCTTCCACCTTACTACAACGCCTAGTGTCATCTGTGGGGGGGCACCACAAGTAAGGAAAGGGGCAACATTACAATGGCGACGAGGAGGTGAAACGGCCCAGCGCTGCCTCCAGGGTGAGTGCCTCGTGGTGAGCACGCTGTCTACACCCACGGTCACCACACCGAACCAGCAGGGGCGCGGCAGTGTCACGGAGAGCGGCGGAGGGCGCGCATCAGGTCAGACGGGTCCCAACCGAGCCCGGTTCAGGACGGCAGCAGCCCGGCGGCGAGGAACGGCGCCAGGGAGAGTCCACGTGGCTAGGCACCTCCACGCACCGTGGCGGGGGTCACAGGAAGACATGCGAGAAGCGGCAAATCCGACCGAGACGACGACCCAGGCGACGGGAGCCTCGACAGCACCCGGGGGTCGAGAAGTTCGAGCCCAAGACCGCGGCGAACGGAGGCAGGGAGTAAGATGAGTGCTACATCGACCGGATTGCCGAACCCAGTACCCTTCCTCATGAAGGCAGGGATTCCGGAGATGCCGTGGGAGGATTGGAAGCCGTATTTCTTGAACTACTTGTTCGCTTTAGAGGAGGAAGGCGGCGCAGAGTTCTCGAGCACGTGCAGGAAGAGGATACTCTTACACCATTTGGGCCCTGCAGGTCAGAGAGTATACGACGATCTGGTGAAGGTAGTGCGGCCCGCAGCAGACGATGATGTGTTTCAGCACGCGATCGATGATATGGATGCCCACTACCGCCCGACCGTATGTGTAGCTGTCGACAGGTACAACTTCTACCACAGAGCGCAACAGAAAGGGGAAACAATCGACCAGTATGTGGCGGCGTTACAGAAGCTGGCCCTGACGTGCAAATTCGGAGCCTTCCAGGAAGAGTTGATCAGGGACCAAATTGTAATGCATGCAGCGAACGCGTCCATACAGGATAATCTGTGGGCTAACGGAGACGAACCCCTTAAGACAGTGGTAGCCATGGTGAAGAAAGCAGAAATGTCCAAGAGATGTGCGGAGACGGCTAAGAAAGAACGACTCCCAGAACAAGCAGTGTGCAGGATAGAAGATCGGAAGAGCCGCGAGAGACAGACGGCGGCAGAACAGCACAACACGCGGCCGCACAGGAAGCCCATGACCCGGGGCGCGAAACAGCAGGCACAGGGACAAGGGAGCTCCAACACGTGCTACAGATGCGGTAGTGATAGACATGCCGCCAACGACAAAGTGTGCCCAGCGTTCCGAGCTAAGTGTACGTACTGTGGTCTGATGGGCCATTATGAAAGAGTGTGCCGAAGGAAAACGCCAAGGCAGCAAGTAAAGTACGTGGCACAGGAGACGAGCAAGGAGGAAGAGCAAGAAAGCCAGGAGGACGACGAAGAGATCCTGATGATAGAGGACCAGATTTTGGGGATCGACGGTGCGGTCGACAAGAAACCTAGGTGCGACATGACCATCGGGGGGGTAGGAGTCCCAATGGTCGCAGACTCAGGTTCCCCCTACACGATCATAAGGAAGAAGATATGGGAGGAGGACTTCGCACCGGTTACTACACACCAGCTGCGTCCCACGGACATCCATCCGGTGACATTCACTGGGGAACCCATACCCATGGTAGGGTATTGCCCCCTAACATTCGAGTTCAAGGGCAGAACGTGCGATGGGAAATTGTATGTGGCAGAAAAGGGGCCATCAGTGTTAGGATGGAAGGATCAAGGAAAGCTGGGAATAAAGTTGAACCCGGGAGGACGCGTACAAGTGCTCATGATGGAAGAGGACCCCGGAGTGGGAGCAAGGCAGTGGAAGGAGGAGTTCCCCGAAGTCTTCAGAGACGACATAGGGAAGTTAACCAAATTCACGCACAAAATAAACCTGAAAGAAGGAGCCCGACCGGTGTCCCACAAAGTGCGAAACATCCCGTTCCGCACCAGGGAGGCAGTACAAGAGGAACTGCAGAGGTTAGAGGACAACGGGATCATCGAAGCCATCGACAATGCGGAATGGTTGGCCCCCTTAGTCGTGGCGCAGAAGCCGAACGGGAAGGTGAGATTGTGTGTAGACCTCAGGGAACTCAATAAGAACATTGTGGTGGACAAGTTCCCCCTTCCCCGCATCAATGAGATGCTAGCCAAGACCAAGGGCGCCAGGTGGTTCTCCACTGTAGACTTGACGTCTGCGTATCACCAGGTCGCACTCCACAAATCGTGCAACCATCTCACATCATTCATAACACCGTTCGGGTGCTACAAATTCTTACGGATGCCGTTCGGGCTTGCCTCGGCAGCGGCAGTCTTCCAAAAATTGATGTACCGCCTGTTCAACAAGATGGAGGGAATCCAGTTCTTCCAGGATGATATCTTGGTGATGGGCGCCTCCAAGGAAGAGCACGACCGGAGGCTAGCAGACGTCCTGGCAGTACTTGAGCAGAATGGGCTTACAGCCCAGTGGGACAAGTGCAAGTTTGGACTGGAAAATGTCACGTACCTGGGGCATGAAATCAGCCAGGAGGGCATAAAACCCAAGGCATCCAACGTGGCGGCCATCAGGAATGCACCCACGCCCGCAAGCAAGGAGGAGGTACGGACATTCTTAGGGATGGCTGAATTCTACAGCAAGTTCGTATCCCACTTTGCGTCAAAGACATACCACCTGAGGTCGATCCTGAAGGACAAAACGGCGTTTGCATGGAAGGAGGAACAACAGCTGGAGTTCGAGGGGATGAAAAGAGAAATATGCGAAGCTGTACCCATTCAAGGGTTCGACCCAGCAGCTCCCACGACCCTGACCACAGACGCGAGCGACCGAGGCCTAGGGGCGGTGTTAACTCAAAGGTCTGCACGAGGAAGGACAGCCACAATCAGCTTCGCGTCCCGCACGTTGGCTGACAATGAACGCAAATTCAGCGTGATTGAAAAAGAAATGCTGGCCGTCGTGTGGGCGGTGGAGAGGTTCCGACAGTTCCTGTGGGGAGGAAGGTTCCTCTTACGAACAGACCACAAGCCCCTGGTAAAAGTTCTCACGTCCAACGGCCATGAGCACGCAACACCAAGAATCGCCAAGATGACGCTGCGACTCCTCGACTACGTGTACGACGTGGAGTACATCCCAGGCACCAGGAACCACGTGGCGGACTACCTGAGCAGGGCAGCTGCAAAGGAATCTGCAGAGACGCAAGACGCAGAAAATTGGGCAGAGTATGCAGTGGCGTTCATGGGCGATCACGAAAAAGCCATCAGCAAGCAGGAATGGGAAGAAGAGTACGGGTCAGACGAGAAGGTGAAGGCAGTCAAAACGTATGTGACGCAGGGGTGGCTGGAGAAGAGGTTACTCGGAGAAGAACTCAAACAGTACTGGGAGGTCAGGGAAGAACTGTCGCTGGGGGACGACCCATGTTTCCTGTTCCGGGGCAACAAGGTAGTACCCCCGATGGCGCTGAGACCTAGAGTGGTGGCCATTGCCCACGAAGGGCATTTGGGAATCGTGAAAACGAAGGGAAGAGTAAAAGAGGACTATTGGTGGCCAGGGTTGGACCTCGCAGTGGAAAGACACGTCAGAACGTGTGAGCAGTGCAGCAATGCAGACAAGACGCAAAGAGTGCTACGTCCACCGCTGGGACGCTTCGACTGTCCGGAAAATCCGTGGGAAGAAATCTCAATAGACGTCCTAGGCCCCATACAAGACGCCAGTGGTAACCAGAAGTACCTCACCGTGGTCGTGGACAGGTACTCGATGTGGCCAGAAGTCCATGTGGATGAAAACGCGGAGACAGATACCATCTTAGGGTTCCTCACAGAGGTGTTCATCAGAGAAGGGATCCCCAAAGGAATCCTCAGTGACAACGGCCCACAGTTCACGTCGACCAAATGGGAGGCCTTCATGGACAGAAACGGGATAACCGTCAGACGCACACCGGTCTACCACCCCGCGGGGAACGGAGCAGTAGAGAGATTCAACAGAGTAATAATGGGGTCAGTGCAAGCGGCCATCGGTCAGGGAGCAAGCTGGGAGAAGGAACTCAAGCGTCTGCTATGGGCTTACCGGATAACTCCCTCTTCCACAGGCTACAGCCCGTTCCGCATACTGAGAGGAAGAGAACCGTTCACCGGAGATAACGTGGCCTGGAAGAAGCTCACCGTGCAGAGTCATTGGTCGCCGGCAGTGGTGCGCAAGAACTTGGAGAAGGCGCAAGCCGTGTACACAAACTACTACGGCTCAAGGCATAACACCAAGGAAGTCGCATTGGAGAGAGGAGAGTGGGTGAGGGTGAAACTGCCAACACCGGGGAGGAAAGGGGACAGCAAGTTCACGCCCCCATTCCAGGTGGTGGAACCCTATTCCACATCAGCCTTACTGAGCGACGGGAAGATATGGGCCCAAGATCGTATGGCAAGATGTACCAGGGCCGACGAGACTGAGCAGAGAATGGAACTGGACAGCAGGGAAGGAGCCGGGTCCACACCGGTGGAAAAAAGCGAAAGTAGGAGACCAGATGGAGAAGCAGGAAGTGTTCCCCAAGGGACCTGGAGTCCAAGAGGAGGGGGAGTCGAGACTCCAGGACTAAGTGACCGAGAGACAGAGTTGGGAGGTCCTGAACCTCGAGAAGCGAGTGGAGCGGCGTTCCTGAGTGGGGGGGGCACCACCCCTACCGCAGGCGCAGGAAGCAGGAGGACACGCTGCGGGAGGAGAATAATGCTGCCACGAAGATTCGAGGAGTTCAGCCTACACCACAAGTAAGACTGTTCAAGTGTTATGTTATGTTATGTTATTTTTTATTTATAGAGCGCACAGATGCCACAGCCAAGCGGTGTCCCGGCGCTACAAAGGACGAGCAACATAACAGCCAATGTATCAGACCAGCCGAACCCCTAGACCAGAGGAAACAGGAATGTTTTTACAGCTTTCCTGAAAAGAAACAAGTCAGAGATAGATCGGATACTAACCGGCAATGTATTCCAAAGGCTAGCCGCCAAAACACTGAATGAGCGACCGCCCATTCTAGCTTTTTTAAAACGGGGGACTTTAGCTAGAAATTGTCCCGTTGAACGTAATGTTCTGGCAGGAGTATAGTATGATATGGCCTGAGCTAGGATAGGAGGGGAAGACAACTTCTGAATTTTAAAAGCCAGACACAGTACTTTAAATTGTATCCTCTGCCTGACGGGCAACCAATGAAGATCGGAGATAGAACGCCTAACTGAGCAGAACTTTGGCAGCCCGATCAGCATTCGAGCAGCTGCATTTTGCACACGCTGAAGGCGTGTGAGCTCTGCTTGATTGGTGCCCAATAAAAGTGCACTGGCATAATCCAACCTAGAAAGGATCATGGCCTGCACTATGAGTTGCCTGGTGGCAGCGTCGAAGAATTTAAAAATAGGCCTGAGACTCTGAAGAACGCCAAAACAGGTACCCGCCACTTTCTTTGTGTGGGGGATGAATGAAAGATTAGTGTCGAGCAGGATCCCCAGATTCTTCACCTGGGATACTGGCGTAGGAGTTTGGCCAAGCTCTGACGGCCACCAGTTATCTCCCCAGAGATGGATTTCTTTGCCCAGCACCAGCACTTCGGTTTTAGCTGCATTGAGTTGGAGACGATTACCGGTCATCCAACTTGCCACCTCTCTAAGAGCACTTTGAAAACTAGAGGCATTCAGCGCAGTGTTCCCATTCAGTGCGACCGCTAACTGAGTGTCGTCGGCGTATGACACCATGGTTAGACCCCATTTGTTGGCAACCTCCGTCAGCGGTCTCACATACAGGTTAAACAGAGTCGGACTAAGCGCCGAACCCTGCGGAACTCCTTGGGAAATAGGGCGGGGAGAAGACTCAAAGGGGGGAGTGCACACTTTAAAAGTACGCTCGGCCAAAAATGAGCGGAACCAGTCCAAGGCAGTGCCATCGACTCCGGCTTCCCTCAATCTCTGGAGCAAAATCGAGTGGGAAACAGTATCGAAAGCGGCACTGAGATCCAAGAGGATCAGTGCCGCCGTCTGTCCAGAGTCTAACAATCCTCGAAGATGCTCAACCATAGCCACCAAGGCTGTCTCAGTACTATGGCCTGCTCTGAAGCCATTCTGGGAGGGATGGAGGATACCTATATTTAAGAGATGATCAGAAAGAATATTATTGACATGAGCCTCAGCGATCTTGGAGACCCAGGGAAGCAAAGAAATGGGCCGATAGTGTTCTGGTTTTACTGGATCTAATGTAGCCTTTTTCAGTATCGGCATCACCATAGCTTGCTTCCATTTTATAGGTACCGTCCCAGTATTAAGAGACAGCTTAATGAGATCGAGGAGAAACGGGAGGCAGAACTCCGCGGATTCCCTAAATTGTGCAGGTCTGAGAGGGTCCATCGGAGAGCCCGATTTGACCTTCACCACCAGGGAATCAAATTCTTCCTGAGATGGTACAGGAAGCACTACTAATGAACTGGCGATGTCAAACATAGATTCTCCAGTGTTGATGGGAGTGGTAAGAGGGGGAAAGGATCTATAAATCGAGTCCACTTTTTCCACAAAGAAAGAGGCTAGTTCTTCGCAGTGAGCCTGAGAGCCATTCCCTTTTGCATCAGTTTTCCTGTTAGTTAGATCTTTAATAACCTTAAAGATTAGTTTGGTTGGATTTGCACAGTTCTTAAACTCTAAAGAGTAAAAAGAGGCGCGTGCTTTGCAGATAGCTCGATGGTATAGCTTAATGCTGGCTTGATAGGCCTGTTTAAGAGTAGGGTCATATGTCTTGCGCCAGGCTCTTTCTGCCCTTTTACAGGCGACCTTAAGGAGTCTGAGAGATTCATTGTACCATGGGCTAGAATGGCCAGGCCTGGTCTTACTCCAGCCTGCCGGTATTAAAGTATCTAGGGCCTGAGTCACCCAATTACAAAAATAATCATACCCAGTGGGAGGTTCTAATAGATGTTGTGATAAGAGCTGATGAAAGTTCTCCAGGTTCAAGTTTCTCCAAGGTCGTTTAAAAACGACAGGTGTAGTGTTTCTGAAAGGAGGGACAGTAGAAGTGATCCGAATATCAATCAGATAGTGATCTGTCCAGATTATCGGTTTGGGAGGCAGTGTTTTCGCGTTATCTATATTCGTCAGGAAGGGGTCCAAAGTATGACCCCCTATATGAGTAGGACCGCGAATTAGCTGATGTAGCCTTAGTGCCTCAAGGTCTGTAAGAAAACTGCACACCGCAGAGGATTGAGGATCATCCATATGAAGATTAAGATCACCTATTATGTTAAAGTTAGCTGATCTAAGGGCTAAGGAGGAGACCACCTCAGGGAGAGCTGAACGAAAAGCATCATCAGGACCAGGAGGCCTATAAATAACCAAACCAGAGAAAGTGAACTGGGAGGTCAATGAAATAGCAAAGTGCGCACTTTCACAGCCCACTATACTAACAGCGTTCCATAAACAAGGATAACATGTCCTGACCACAGCCGCAATCCCTCCCCCTCTAGAATTACGGTGTAGAGTGTACATAGTGTAATCTATAGGCAAGGCAAGGTTTATTGCCGCCGTAGCATTGTCGTGTAACCAAGTTTCAGTTAGAAACAATATGTCTGGTTTTTCATCCGTAAGCAAAGTAAAGACATCTAAATAGTGACATACTAGGGACCTTACGTTCAAGTGGAATATTTTAAAAGTAGTTGGTCGATGAGAGACCGGAGGACAAGTTGCAGTGTGAATGGTATTGGCGCTAGATGGGGGCTGTAAGGCCCTGATACGCATGGGCGTTGGAAGCTCAAACCTACACCCAGCGCATTGTACAGGTCCGGAAAGAGGGTCGAGAGCCTGATGCACGCACCCACTCACCCTATTTCTGTAGCTACGTAAGCTATTAGCCGACAGCATGCTCCACCTCCTGCGGGGCCTGCCCTAGCCCTGCCGAGGCGCGGACGAGCGCAGACGGGCAGGACTCTGGCGCGACTCCGGCGCAGGGAAGGCGCCCACCACTGCGCGTCACCGCTGCGCGTGCAGATGGCTGGGTTAAATGCACCGTCGACGCCTAAACTGCCCGCCTACTCCCCCAATATGGCGGCCAAAAATGACCCGGCAATTTCCCAAGCCAAGATGGCGCCCGCAATCCACCCACACTTCCCCCCGTGACTGGACCCGCAAAACAGCGGTGCTGATTCAAATTTTAAAGTGCAGGTAAGCGGATCAAGAGGATCTAAATACACATAAATACAGGGTAAAGAAACAATACACAAAGCAAATATAAAAACGGGAGTTTTTTAAAAATTAATGAAATAGCGCTGGAGTCAGAGGCAGGTAGTAGCTCTGTCACCTTGTCCAGCTGACGCGTGCATCTGACCGGCTTAAATGCACCGTCGACGCCTAAACTGCCCGCCTACTCCCCCAATATGGCGGCCAAAAATGACCCGGCAATTTCCCAAGCCAAGATGGCGCCCGCAATCCACCCACACTTCCCCCCGTGACTGGACCCGCAAAACAGCGGTGCTGATTCAAATTTTAAAGTGCAGGTAAGCGGATCAAGAGGATCTAAATACACATAAATACAGGGTAAAGAAACAATACACAAAGCAAATATAAAAACGGGAGTTTTTTTTAAATTATCGAAATAGCGCTGGAGTCAGAGGCAGGTAGTAGCTCTGTCACCTTGTCCAGCTGACGCGTGCATCTGACCGGCTTAAATGCACCGTCGACGCCTAAACTGCCCGCCTACTCCCCCAATATGGCGGCCAAAAATGACCCGGCAATTTCCCAAGCCAAGATGGCGCCCGCAATCCACCCACACTTCCCCCCGTGACTGGACCCGCAAAACAGCGGTGCTGATTCAAATTTTAAAGTGCAGGTAAGCGGATCAAGAGGATCTAAATACACATAAAAACAGGGTAAAGAAACAATACACAAGGTAAAGAAACAATACACAAAGCAAATATAAAAACGGGAGTTTTTTTTAAATTATCGAAATAGCGCTGGAGTCAGAGGCAGGTAGTAGCTCTGTCACCTTGTCCAGTGTGAAGGAGGGACTGTGATTGTTGTGTTTATAAAGGAGGGAGATGTGGTGTTGCGGTCTAGTCCGCGGCGCGCACTACGTGCGACGTCACCGGACTTCCGGCGGCGGCCATCTTGGATTCGGCACTAGCGCGCCGATTCGAATTGAGATCGGAGCTCCGTACCGGCGCTCCTGCTGTGAATGTGATTTAAGGAATAAACCCCTTCCACCTTACTACAACGCCTAGTGTCATCTGTGGGGGGCACCACAAGTAAGGAAAGGGGCAACATTACAGTAAGTGTCCTTAAACGTTGCAAAGCACATGATAGGGCAAAAATGTGTTAAAGGCACAGAGGCGCGCGCTGCCCTGGAGGCGAATATAAAGACCTTCAGGCCTGTCGGCCTTTAAATTGGAGATTACTGTGACCTGGCTGCACATCACCGCACCATCCAGTAAGTAATGTTGACCCTGACCTTGTGCTTTTCACTCTCTGGTTCACGGACAAGAGTCATCATATCATGATGCTTGTCAGGCAGGGCCTTAAGTGGGATTACAAAAGCGGGTCTCAAAAGGGCGTGGCTGACGCAATTAAGAGCATGGCTTAAAATCATGAAAGCTAAAAATCTGTGCTAAGCATAGTGTGCCGCCCAACTGGTATTTTG
The DNA here is from genome assembly GCF_964204655.1 of Triturus cristatus. Classification (NCBI taxonomy): domain Eukaryota; kingdom Metazoa; phylum Chordata; class Amphibia; order Caudata; family Salamandridae; genus Triturus; species Triturus cristatus. The sequence continues at coordinate 1,336,810,476 of NC_140591.1, forward strand.
CGGTATAGTGCGACAAGTAACATTATACCTACAACAAGCTATTGGCCTAGTCAATGGTTGTTAGTTGAATAAGAAAAAAAAACAGCAACTACTGCTTCAATCTATATACAATTGAAAATGTTTCATCTCTGAAATGATGAGACTCTGAAAGAATACCGAGTCTTTTTAAAGTTACCCCAAAGGCAGTGAAAGGTGGCACCGCTGCAGAGATATGATTTATGTTTTCACCCAGAGGGTGAGGTCAAAAATGAAAAGCCCGATAGGGACCCCTCTCAGCACATGCTTTTAAGAGCTGCCGGTGTTCTGGCAAACTTAAAGACATGCTCTCATCTCAGCCACACTTACTCACAGTAATGTATTTGTGGATCAGGCCCGTAGTTTGCCAGGGGCATTGACTGCTGTGATTGTAGAACAGAAATTACGCACAACTTCTCCAGGCACAAGCCCTGTGCAGTGGTGGGACCTTCAGAAACTGTTTCTAGCAGAGAAATTATTTTAAAACTCCGAATTGCTTTACTAGCTACAACTAGTGGACACACTGTTGCTCATAGTGTGACGCACTTCCCTTATGAGGGGCGCATGAAGATTCTGGACAAACCCTATGTGCTCACATCTCTCTATCCTGAAGGCGTGCTGAGCGTGGATTTACTAAGGTTAGCGACTTGGCAGCTAAAATTCTATTTATTTTGACATTTTTACACAGCACGGACTGGAACCAGGAAGGGCAAGAGGAGCTTTACAAAGAGAAGAGTAAACATGATTGTAATACAGAGAGGAACTCATAAATGTTTGTTCTTATGATGCACAAAGTCACAAGGCTGATGGATCACAAACTTCCAGTCACTTTCACAAATATTATGATTACTGCCCGTAGATTACTTTTCACCTGGCCTGTTGGTGAGAGCAAACATGGAGAGCATGATAGGGATCCCTCTCAGCAGCTGCTTTTTAGAACTACCAGGCACCAGCAGAACCTGGCTCACTTAAAGCCCTGTGGTCAGGTCTTCGAAAGGGTGCTGTTTTAAACTAAAATGCATAATGCGGAAGGCCTGTCTTCTGGTTCTCTTTCTTGCAGTTTCTGGTTCTTAGTATGACAATGCTTAGACTGCATGTGCTGTGCCTGCTGTATGAATATGAAGTCTAAAATATATATGCGAGGTAGAGTGGCATGCAGGATGTAAATGTCCAGTCCATCTATAGTGTCATTTGATAAATCTTTTAGTGGTGTTGAATGAGGGTGTGTGGGAATGCTCAGATCTGCTAAACAAGGGCCTTCAGCTTCCATTAAACCCCCACAGATGGTGAATCTGCCACAGTATCTGATCTGTTCTGAAGGGGTGTTATTTGCTGAGATGGAATTTTGACCTTTTTCACTCTGAACCACACCCTCATCACCTCCACTGGAAAAGGCGAGGCTCATTTGCTACCCTTGTTTTTTGTGTGATTCTTGAATCTTTCACAGTCCAATGACTTCAGTGATGTAGCATTGATGGCAGCACCCACACTCTGAAAAGTGTTCCAGCACCACTGGCCTGGGTGCACTGTGTGTGAAATTGTCATGCTTTCTGGCCTGGGTGCTTGCTTGTGTGTGACATTTCCACAGTGTTCAGCCTTGGTGGCCTGGGTGTTCATGTGTGACATTCCCATGCTTACTGGCTTGGGTGCTTATGTGTGACGTTTCCATGCTTACTGGCCTGGGTGCTTATGTGTGACGTTTCCATGCTTACTGGCATGGGTGCTTATGTGTGACATTTCCATGTCTCTGGCCTCAGTGGCCTGTGTGCTTATGTATGACATTTTCACAGTTTCGGGCCTCATTGGCCTGGGTGCTTATGTGTGGCATTTCCAGTTAGTGGCCTCAGTGGCCCGGGTGCTCATGTGTCACACTCCATGCTTACTGGCCTGGGTGCTTGTGTGACGTTTCCATGCTTTCTGGCCTGGGCCTGAACTTATGTGTAACGTTTCCATAGTTTCTGGCCTCAGTGGCCTTTGTGCTTATGTGTGACATTTCCACAGTTTCTGGCCTTAGGGGCCTTGGGGCTCATGTGTGACATTTCCATGCTTACTGGCCTGGGTGCTTATGTCTCGTTTCCATACTTTCTGGCCTGGGCCTGTGCTTATAAGTGATGTTTCCACAGTTTCTTGTCTCAGTGGCCTTTTTGCTTATGTGTGTCATTTCCACAGTTTCTGTCCTCATTGGCCTGGGTGCTTATGTGTGGCATTTCCAGTTAGTGGCCTCAGTGGCCCGGGTGCTCATGTGTCACACTCCATGCTTACTGGCCTGGGTGCTTATGTCACATTTCCATACTTTCTGGCCTGGGCCTGTGCTTATATGTGATGTTTCTATTGTTTCTGGCCTCAGTGGCCTGGGTGCTGATGTGTGACATTTCCACAGTTTCTGTCCTCAGTGGCTGGGTGCTCATGTGTGAGACATTTCCGTGCTTACTGGCCTGGGTGCTTATGTTAGACGTTTCCATTCTTTCTAGCCTGGGCCTGTGCTTATGTATGACATTTCCACAGTTTCGGACCTCATTGGCCTGGGTGCTTATGTGTGGCATTTCCAGTTAGTGGCCTCAGTGGCCCGGGTGCTCATGTGTCACACTCCATGCTTACTGGCCTGGGTGCTTGTGTGACGTTTCCATGCTTTCTGGCCTGGGCCTGTACTTATGTGTAACGTTTCCATAGTTTCTGGCCTCAGTGGCCTTTGTGCTTATGTGTGACATTTCCACAGTTTCTGGCCTTAGGGGCCTTGGGGCTCATGTGTGACATTTCCATGCTTACTGGCCTGGGTGCTTATGTCTCGTTTCCATACTTTCTGGCCTGGGCCTGTGCTTATAAGTGATGTTTCCACAGTTTCTTGTCTCAGTGGCCTTTTTGCTTATGTGTGACATTTCCACAGTTTCTGTCCTCATTGCCTGGGTGCTTATGTGTGGCATTTCCAGTTAGTGGCCTCAGTGGCCCGGGTGCTCATGTGTCACACTCCATGCTTACTGGCCTGGGTGCTTATGTCACATTTCCATACTTTCTGGCCTGGGCCTGTGCTTATATGTGATGTTTCTATTGTTTCTGGCCTCAGTGGCCTGGGTGCTGATGTGTGACATTTCCACAGTTTCTGTCCTCAGTGGCTGGGTGCTCATGTGTGAGACATTTCCGTGCTTACTGGCCTGGGTGCTTATGTTAGACGTTTCCATTCTTTCTAGCCTGGGCCTGTGCTTATGTATGACATTTCCACAGTTTCGGACCTCATTGGCCTGGGTGCTTATGTGTGGCATTTCCAGTTAGTGGCCTCAGTGGCCCGGGTGCTCATGTGTCACACTCCATGCTTACTGGCCTGGGTGCTTATGTCACATTTCCATACTTTCTGGCCTGGGCCTGTGCTTATATGTGATGTTTCTATTGTTTCTGGCCTCAGTGGCCTGGGTGCTGATGTGTGACATTTCCACAGTTTCTGTCCTCAGTGGCTGGGTGCTCATGTGTGAGACATTTCCGTGCTTACTGGCCTGGGTGCTTATGTTAGACGTTTCCATTCTTTCTAGCCTGGGCCTGTGCTTATGTATGACATTTCCACAGTTTCGGACCTCATTGGCCTGGGTGCTTATGTGTGGCATTTCCAGTTAGTGGCCTCAGTGGCCCGGGTGCTCATGTGTCACACTCCATGCTTACTGGCCTGGGTGTTTGTGTGACGTTTCCATGCTTTCTGGCCTGGGCCTGTACTTATGTGTAACGTTTCCATAGTTTCTGGCCTCAGTGGCCTTTGTGCTTATGTGTGACATTTCCATAGTTTCAGGCCTTAGGGGCCTTGGGGCTCATGTGTGACATTTCCATGCTTACTGGCCTGGGTGCTTATGTCTCGTTTCCATACTTTCTGGCCTGGGCCTGTGCTTATAAGTGATGTTTCCACAGTTTCTTGTCTCAGTGGCCTTTTTGCTTATGTGTGACATTTCCACAGTTTCTGTCCTCATTGCCTGGGTGCTTATGTGTGGCATTTCCAGTTAGTGGCCTCAGTGGCCCGGGTGCTCATGTGTCACACTCCATGCTTACTGGCCTGGGTGCTTATGTCTCGTTTCCATACTTTCTGGCCTGGGCCTGTGCTTATAAGTGATGTTTCCACAGTTTCTTGTCTCAGTGGCCTTTTTGCTTATGTGTGTCATTTCCACAGTTTCTGTCCTCATTGGCCTGGGTGCTTATGTGTGGCATTTCCAGTTAGTGGCCTCAGTGGCCCGGGTGCTCATGTGTCACACTCCATGCTTACTGGCCTGGGTGCTTATGTCACGTTTCCATACTTTCTGGCCTGGGCCTGTGCTTATATGTGATGTTTCTATTGTTTCTGGCCTCAGTGGCCTGGGTGCTGATGTGTGACATTTACACAGTTTCTGTCCTCAGTGGCTGGGTGCTCATGTGTGAGACATTTCCATGCTTACTGGCCTGGGTGCTTATGTTAGACGTTTCCATTCTTTCTAGCCTGGGACTGTGCTTATGTATGATGTTTCCATAGTCTCTGCTCTCTGATTCACTACTCTTGTGTCTATTTGTGATGTTCTCCGTAAGAAGGTCTATGGGTGCATAGGACTGGGTAACCTGATGCTCTTTAAGGTCATCATCTACTATTTACTGTGCTTTGAAAGTTAATACAATTAAATGTGTAATGAAAAATGTGCAGTAAAATGTACAGTTTTGGTCTTTCTTTTTCCAAAATTTTATTGGAGGGAGAACCGCACCAAACCCCCGCAGCAGTGGTCGGGCATGCTCGCTGCGCACCATACGGGGGCTGGTTTGACAAAATTTGCCAGGGCTGTTTTCACTTCCCAGTCCGGCCCTGCAGAGTCCTAATGCCAACACAAAAAATATTCAGCAATACAGAAGGGGTGAAGGCAAAACTTTTGGAGGAATACCACGCCAGGGATGGCTGGTCTAACAATCAGACTTTATCCCAGAACAAGAGAGAGACCAGCATAAAAGGGGGAAAGAAGGAGAGACACAATGACGAAAAACAATACGGAGTATATGGGCATGAAATGTAAAATGGTGGATGAAAGAAGCATGAGATGGGATCAGGACCATGCAGCCTTGGTGTTCTGCAACTGGCGAGGGCTTCTGAGAAAAGCTTTGGGCTGCAGCACTTATTATTTTACAAATTAGGCATTCGGAAAAACCGGAGAATGTCCGTGTACAAGAGATCACGGTGAATGACAGCGACAGCTGTTGTTGTTTTCGTGCACTTTTCTCCAAATGTTAACCGAGAACTTCTGAGAGCATTTGAAGCAGTTGCATATGGGAAAGGGCGGACACTTCTACTCTGTGAACTCTGTTAGAACGGGGTTTATGAGGTTTTCGTATATTTTAAAGAATAAAAGCACGCAGACAAATGTTAATTGCATATAGGATGGATGAAAGTTAAAGATAAGAGAGCTCGAGGGGGTGCAGCGGGATGCGTGGGGGGACGGGTGACGAACAGGTGAGTCAATGACTTTGGAGAGACACCAGATTGAGGCAGTTAACGGGTCCTATTGTTGTTTTGCAGTCTAGACAGATGAATTTAACTGACAGGCTCTGTCATTGTATCATTAGGAAGATGGTGCCTAACTGATGAATCTGCCAATTTGTAATTATGTGACACAAACAAAAGGACATTGATGAGTCTTTTGTGCAGCATTTAGGATTTAAAGTCATCACACTTAAACAGGAGACGATATTTTCATGCAAATTTCGCCGAACCTCAGTGGGCGTCAAGCCCAGAGCCACAGAGAACAAAATTATTCAAGTTGGATTAGAAAGTGAGGGAATCTTTCATCCCCTTTCATCCTGGTCTAGCGGAAAATACGAGTTTAACGCCGAAGATTCCACATTAAACCTACCAGCTGCTTTCGAACGTTACTGTTGTACATACTTGGTGCAGTGCGGCTGGTGGGCTATGGAAGCGGTGAAGCTCCTAGAAGCCCTAACCCATTATCAAGCACTTAGCCTCTGGCCTTAAGAACCCCGTGTCGAGCGCACGTGCACTTTAACGCGCCTCACTCATACAAGCAGAGATGCATTCACACTCAGTTGCAGACACGCACACAAAGAGAGTCACATAGATGTACATATGTCCTCCCCAACATACAAACAAACCCTGAGGGGCTGATTCACAAATGTAAACTTAAAACGTTTGTGTAAGTTTGCGCTTTTTCAGTATTCACAAAACTACTTCATGTTAATAGTACGTTTAGGAGTTTGGAGACTGGAGTTGGAGTCGAGAAATCAGCACATAAAAGTTAGGCCCGTCCTACCTGTTTTGTGCGGAGTTCTCCGCTTGGACTGCGGAGTCTCCCACTCCTAAAGGCAGGGCTTTAAGTGGGAAAACAAACCTGGGGGTGCTCTAAAAGAGGCGGGGCAAACCTCTTAAAGGGGTGTGGCCTATCCAAGTAGGGGCGTGGTCTAAATCAAGATAACTTATAACTTCCTGGTGCTGTTGGCTTTAAAAGTGCTTCACTGGTTTCACATTCTCAAGTAGAAGCCTCTTTCAAGTAAGCTGCTGATACTTCCAGCTACAACTCCCATCTCAGGTGCAGACACTCTGATCACAGCGCAGAGACTGCAGACACTGACACCCTCACACTACAGGGGCTTGTACTAGGAACCAGGGCTAATAGGAGACCCCATGCCAAGAATGACACTTTCAGCCTGTTCTGACCTTTAAGCGAACATTGCTTTGCATTCTGGGACTTGTAGTTTTGCTTTACCATTCAATCTCAGCGTGCAAGTACAGCACCGTAAAAGGTCAAGACTGTAAAAAGGTGACACTAATCAGAGCTGATGCAGACTTCATGATGGTGGCGCTCAAGGCAAACAATCAGACATTCCCGGCGCACAGGCAGACCCTCCTTGCTGTGCTGCGCTCGCTCCCACCTCCCAATGCCTCTTTTTTCCCTGTTAAGTTATTGCGCCAAGGTGTCCTCTTGGGTGAATGTTACAATTTCACAAATGTGTTCCATTCTCTTCCTCTCACAGCACACACTCCGGCACCCCAAGATGCAGACGTCCCCGCCCCCCAGTACAGACCCGGACATTCGTGTGTCTCCTGCAGACACCCCAAGTACAGCCTCAAACAGTCTAGGGTCATCTGCCTACAACCAGTGGCATAACACATAATCATGATTCATGCTCCTCCCCCACCAGCAGAATGTAAAGAGGGTCAATGGACGTTTGGGAGGCTCCTAAAAGTTGCCTCAAGTGCTTGATCTACTCACCTGCAGGCACCCCCAGTACAGCTTTGTATGTTCCCAGGTAAACTGTTGACACTCCCAGCTGAGATACAAACAGTCAGAGGTCGTAAACTGATAATCTCAGCTCCGCTGCAGACACTCCAGACACTCCAAATAGAGCCCGATAGAGACCCGTTTCGAGGCTCTCTGAAAATAACTGCCCGTGCTCAGACCCCTACAGACCCGGCCCACTTAAACCCTGCCTAAAGGTACAATTAAAATGCAGTTTTGTGAATCCTGAAAAGGGTGAACTTACAAAAACATGGTTTACCTTTATGAATCACGCCCTCAGTCTTTTCGGCCTTTAAACACATAAGCTTACCTGGGGCAGGCCTGCAATGTCTGAGTCCCCCTTCCTTCTGTCTGCGGCATACCTGAGGCAGACCCATGAGCTTCCGACCAGCTGGAATGGGGGTGAAGGTATTGAGGTAGACCTTTTTAGGTACGGCCTAGAGTCAGCTTTAGTGTCTTGCCAGACTCATGTTAAAAAAAAAGCATACATTTTGCCTTAGGGCAGCGCCTCAGGCCTTCCTGCTGTGCAGCCGTACGGCAAAAAAAAAGGGCAGGGATGCGTTGTATATATCAGATATAGCGCATTTCTGTCCTTTTCCCCTGCGCTGGCGCACAATGGGCTGCCATGCGCCAATGCAAGCACCTCTTCCCTATGTAGCAAGGCTGCCTGCATTGAAGGGGTGATTGTTTTTGTGCAGAAGGCAAATCTTCCTGCACAAAAACAATCACAAGAGGCTTTTTCCTCTTTCTATGTGGGCCACAGAATGAAACACACATAGAAAAAGGAAAAACAAGGAGAAATAAAGGTATTTCTCCTCGCTGCACCTCCCTTAAACCTCCCCTGGGGAGGCATAATCTTTTTGGCACTGCCTCAGAGTTACGATTCATTGTAATTCTGGGGCAGTGTCAAAAAGACATGGGTCTTGCTGGGAACGCCCACAGCAATACCAATTGCACTCCCCTTTAACACAGAATACTGCATTTAAGGGACCAATATTTACAAGGCAGCATTAAGCCACACAAAGTGGCTCAGTACTGCCTGATAAATATGGAGCAGATCCCTGCGCCACAAGAGCATCGCAAAAAGTGATGCTCTGTTGGTGCTGCCTTGTTGTAAATGAGGCCCAGGAACTTTCAGTCAGCCCTCTTCTTCCACTGGTCTGTTCAACTGCCTTCACATTTTGCCTCCGCACACCATAGGGTACAGAATGGGGCAGTGGGTCAGTCTACTTCATCCGTAGGCTGTCTTGCACAGTGATTGACTGCATTTTGCGTGTTCACATGAGTGCAGCTTCCTGAATAGGAGTTCACTTGCTTGCTTGCTTTTTTTGGTTTGTTTATTTGCACACAGTGAGAATTTCTGCACATGTGCAGCACTGTGAGCCCGTGAAGGACAACAACCTTCTCCTTTCCTGGCAGGCAACACTCATGCGTGTTTCAATTTCACTTTAAACCAGTGAAACACCTTTTCTCCATCACTCTTTTCTTTAGTCATGGCATCTCCCACCATTGCTTGTAACCATTTAGGAATTGCACCCACTCAGCTGTGCCCATTTCCTGGTGATCCCTGCGTACCTCTTGCCAACTTGTGCCCAAGGAACTGCCATGCCGCCAGCTTGCAGCACCAGGGATGCATACCATCTTCCTGAAGAGGGATGATTATCTGAAGCCAGCCTGGCAGCCAGTGTGTTACCAAAGCATATGTTTGTATCAGGCTCTGTATGTTTTTCAAATGGATGAGGAAGGTTTACAGGTGTGACAGAAACACACACACCATTTTTTTGATAAATGTACTTCTTTTAAATGTATATTTTCCATACATTTGTGAAAGAATTACATGTCAGCAGAATTCATTGCCTTTGGGCCTGGGTAGGCTGCTAACATAATAGCACCATTGGTTTTATAGGTCTTGCCTAGGCAGCGCTTGAGCTGTTTCTTTGAGACATGCTGTGTTCAGGATATGGGCATTCAACACGCCCAGCGCTTCCGTTTGTTTAGTTCGCCTGCCTTTCTTAATTCCTTTGCTCTGGTTTGGCAATACTGTCCATCTGTCCCACCTTTGTGTGCTTGATTCCCTCCCAACAGACATCACCAATTGCTTTTTTTGGTTGGCCATCTCTGGCCATTTGTTGCCTCCTTGCGCACACCCCCAACCTCATGTCATTGCTGCCATCCTTCTTGCACCGCCGCTGACCGTAATGCATAGTAAATTGTTTACTTTACCGACCATAATGCATTGTATTCATTGTTCGCTCCAGCATGCCCCACCCACTCACCACCCCTTATGCACCCCAGTTTCCTGTACTCTTATATGCCAGTGCTATGAGACAGTGTCTCTGACCTGCATTCTTCGCTCTGGCATGCCTGACCGCACTCCACAGCACACGCACCCCAGTAATTATGCACCATTTTGAATGTTAAATATGCACCTATGTACTTATTTTTACTATTACGGTGCCTCTGTATTAAAATGGCAACTGCTCTTGCCCTTCCATAGCTCACTGCCTGTTGGTAGTCCTTTTTCTGTTTGGACTACTTGAAACAACACAAATGCTGAGCATGTTACACAGGGCTGTTTCTCTATTCCGGCCACCAGCTATACTTCTGAAGGTAACCTACCCACACTGTGTTTTATTGTAACGTTGTTCTGCCCAGTTGAATGCACACAACTTTACACCATTTCCATTTATTAAGACTCATTAAGGTTTGTAGTTGCTCTTTTTTAAGTTACATTCACACTTTCCGTGTGAGCTATCTTGCTTAACCACAAGCACTTGTCAAGAGACATTGTCCTCCCACTCCAAACTGGGGTCTATCAGAACGGCGTTATGGCAGTGACTGTATGTTATTTAATTGACCTCCCCCACACTTTCATTTGACTCTCATATTTTATTTCGGAGCCATACTGGAGCCGCACCATAATCTTCCAGATTAGCCATATACCTTGCGGGCTATTCGTTCTGAAGTGTGCAGATATGCTTCTGAACCGTTACATATTTGTACATACAACACTTGCTTTTTTTACAAACACTTATCACAGAGGTAAAAAACATTGGCATTTACAATGCAAATAGCCCCAACTCCAACACATGCGAGACCTTTTGCATTTCCAATGCTTGTTTCTAATATTGGCAAGGAAGGACAGCAGAGACCCTTAAACAGTGGCCTGCTCTGTCTTTATGCCCATCCTTAGGCTTCTTCTGTTCATATCCACCCCAAAGGTAGTCGGATAGTTACAATGGCGCCTCATTGACTGCTCTACTTTTAAAAGCTGGGATATGCTGAAGTAATGATTGAAAATCAATACTTCGATTTGTGACATCTCAAAATGCCCTTTACTCGCTAAACTTGCATCTTATTTGCTAGATCCAGTATCAGAGACTCCTTTGGACCCCCATAAAGTCCCCTAAACCGTGACTTTGAGAGGCTACTTCCTGACTGTCACACAAAAGGGACCCTGACCCTTATGATCCTACATTTAAATCAAGTCAGAATCTCCGGCAGATCCTTTGACCCCTGCCCTGTTTCGTCAGCTTCACCCCGTGATCTCCCCTTGGGATTTGGGTTTGGGGAACTTGTCTATGTCATCTGCAGTGGTTTCCAAGGCATGGAAACATGCCAAAGTCATTAGGGGAAAAGCTCTTTCAGGACCTATATAATTTTAATTTGAGACTACAATAAGTTCTCTCCTGCCATCATCAGAAAGATATAATTAAGCAAAAAGAAACATGTATTTATTAACAGTTTTTATTTATATTTTTTTGAATTTTATGCATATTCATTAAAAGAGTTTCACTATTATTATCATTGCTTGTTCACATATATATTCTCATTGAACAATATCCAAAAAACACCCTAACACATGATCCCGTGGCTAATCATATAAAAATACAAATCATACTCTCACTCATACATCAGTCATACTCATATTAAAATGTAACACTAATCATTTGGTTGTTTGACATAGTCTCCAGGACAGATGACAACAAAACAGTTATATCAGATATTGTCGAGTCTCTGGGGACCTCTCCTTTGGATGAAAAGGGGCCTACGCGCGTTTCGGTGACAGGACACCTTCCTCAGGGCCACCAACAGGAGGGGCAACAAGCCCTAAATGATGTAGGGGGATCTGTAGGGGGGTAGATATAATAATTTTAATAAAGGCAGGTAATATATTTTGAAACAATATTTCTTAAGACTTCATACTATTATTTAAGTTCAAATATAACTCATCAATGTTAACAGCCACCAGCAATTAGTGACTCTGTATATATGTAGCATACATCTTTAGGGTGGGTAAAAGAATGACCCCTTCACCAGAAACGTGACTGAAAAAAAGTTTTCAGTAGTAGTTAGAAAAGAGAAAAGATTAGCAGTCAGAGGGATACCTTAATAATCTGATTTCAAAAAAGTACTTTAGCCAAACCAATCTTGCTCGGTTATTATTTTTCGGTACTTCTGCGTCTGTATTAAGAAAATGATTGTAGTTGATGTTCTGACTACTCTGGGTAATGACAATGTTATACATATTCTACATACAAGGAAAATACTCACCTTTAGGTATATGCTCTTGGTTTCACTGTTGTAGAAAACATGTGGAGATGCAAATAAATTGCTATCACCTCTATCTTAGCGCAGCGTCCAAATGGATCCGAGATGTAGTTATGATTTAATGCATTCTATGGAAAATATCAGAAAGTAGAATAAAATTGATTACACCATATGGATGGTCAGTCTAGGATCTAGCTTAGTAGTACCGCATTTGCGCAAATACGTCTGATTTCTTACCCTTATGGGGGTTTCCCGCATCCCAGAACGGAAGTTTCTAATAGGTCCTTACGGTGTAAATTGCAGTGCTGTACGATCGGTTTACTCGTAATCACGATGTCTCTAGAAAGAAGACATACATGTTTGTACCTTTTTGGACTCTATAGTTAACTGTTTGCGGAAATGCTTCTATATCAAGAACACTTCCCCAGTCCTTTCTTTTCTGGTTGTAAGGCGAATGAATCTTACGTTTGATTTTGTGCTGCTAGCGGTTAGCTTCTACGCACATTCTAGAACTTACGGCCACTGTAGGGACAGATCTTTGCAAGCGAGGCCACTCTATCTTATTAAAAGTACTCGAGTTTTAGCAAATAAATGCGATCTAATATCAACGAAAAACCAGCGTTTAACCATGGCAATAATTACCAGCACAGCATCAAAACTGCAAACTAATCAGTCCGAATGACAGAGTGTATCCTAAAGCTTACCTGGCTTCCGCAGAGTGTAGACCTCACTGGTACGTCTGTTTCCAAATAGCAATCAGCGTACGTGATATTGACACCGGTTTTAAACGGACTGCTCGGCGGTTGATTGGTCGGACAGAGAGTCACATGGGCTTTACGATTAGAACTCGGGGTGATTGGTCTATTAAATAGTCCCGTGGTATGTTGCGTGATCTCCACATAAGTACTGGCAATTTAATATACAGACTACTCTATCAGCGCCGCCATTTCTTACTATGTAAATAGCTATAAAATAGCTGCTTCATATGCTACTATTAGCGAGTGTATTCATTGTATAGTCCTCAAAGGTGTAAAATAACGAGAGTTCCGTTTTTATGGACATATGTGTGCCAACCATGCGGATGATATTGGCTGGTAAGACGTTTCATATTCACTAAAAATATAGGTGATAACACCAGTTTTAAACGGAATGCTCGGAATATTCGGTAATTTGAGTGGTCACACGGTTTGTTACGTGATCACAACATAGTTAGTGATAATCTGATACATAACGCCATCTATCAACGCAGCCATTTTGTAGTGTGTAAATAGCTACAAATTGGCTGCATCATCTATTAGCAAGTATAGTCATTATATAGTCTTCTCAGTGTCGAGTAACGAGAGTCCCATTTTTATAGGCATATATATATATGTGCCAGCCAAACAGATGATATTAGTTGGTAAGACATTTCCTATTTGCTAAGTAAGGATATAAATGCTAACGCAACACAAGCTTTGCGCTTATTAGGTAAAGGAAAGATGTCTCAGTGTCGATGTGTTGCTCCTCACATAGGCATTATATATAAACGGCCACATACAAGTGTGATCATCATCCTATATTAATCATCCGCTAATACACCATGGACCAAGGGACTATTCAGCGCGTATGTAAAGTTAGAATAAATACAAACAGCGTGAGTGGAGATTAAGCTAGTGGCACAGCCATTCCCTCAGGTCTGAGAGTAAGAAATGTACCAGCTCTATTTGTTGAGGTACGCCAGTTCCTGGAGCGTTGGTCACATATTGCCAACCGATGCTCCAGGGACTGGATGATCCTCATTATTGAAACAGTTAAGGAGATGATTCAGACACTCAACCAGGAGATCTTAGAACTTGAGGAAAAACTTAAAAAAAACAACAGTGTAGAAGAAGCAAAAGACAAACTAGGTAAGATCAATCAGGAACTTTTAGAATTCGAGGACTATCTTATTAAGAAAAAGACAGATAAGTTGAAGAAAGATCTTCGCTGGTTCACTCAAGAAAAGGCTTATCCCTACTTACAGAGCACATTCTATCAAGGTGAGTCAGTAGATTATGGTGTATACAACCCACAAAATGCTAGACGTCCAAAAATTGTGAATTTCTCTGATACCAATTCATCGGACTCAGATCCTGAGGGTCCTAATACGAGCGAGTCAAATTATAGACAACTCTCAGGACAACCTCGCTACCCATATCAACAGGGTCAGTCGCCTTTTTTACGGTCAGGGAGAGGCAGAGGACGAGTCAGATTCCAGAGATCAGAAAGGAATCACTATCCTCAAACAGAGCAAGCACATCCGCAGCAATACATGAGGACACGGAACCATCAATATTGGAAGTCATAGATAAAGAAGCCAAACCATATGACAACATTCCCATCTTTAATCTGTCTAAACATCTGCTATCCTCGGATGAGATCAATATCCTGAGTAAAGGCTTGTCATTTGTACCAAGTGCTCAACCGGACATATTTAAGTTACACAGAGACCTTTTTTCTTTCTTTCGGAAAGTTAGACTGAAAAAATATATGATGGAGGTAGTGCCATCAGAATCAGAAATGAATTACTCAGGCTGTAAACCACCGTCAAAATTTACTCCATCTTTAGATATGGTGGGTCCTGAAGTTACAATCTTCGAAAAATCAGTCCTTAAAGAAATTGAAAGAATTCTCAAGTATATTCCATCTACCTATTCCAACTTAACGGTCTCGGAGAAAATTGCCCTTAACAATCTACAGAACAATGACTCCATTACCATTAAACCCTGCGATAAAGCAGGTGGTATAGTTGTCATGGATAGTGATATCTATAATGATAAAATGAAATCCATGCTATCGATTTCAGATCATTATTGTAAGGCTAATAGATCTGTCCTACCAGAACTAAAAAAACGCATTGAAAATTGCACTATCAAAGCATTCAGAGACGGCTATATATGTCAAAAAGAGCTGGATTTCCTAAATCAGACACATACAGTTGTTCCTGCTCTGTATGGAGTACCCAAGACGCATAAAAATGCAGACAATCCCCCTATGAGACCTATTGTCTCTTCCATCAATTCCTGTACAGAGCCTCTTTCAAAATATGTAGATACTTTCCTCTGTCCACTTACTAAGCTGTATGCCTCCTACATTAAAGACACAGGACACATGATTACGACCATAGAGCACTTACCGTTTAACAAAGCGACTCAATATCTAGTCACACTAGATATTGAATCCCTGTATACAAACATTCCCCAAGATCTAGCTTTAGAAGCGGTGGCAGCGCTCCTTACTAGAACTCCGGGTGACAGACCAAACGGATTCATACTGGAATGCCTGGACATAGTACTCCATAATAACTTTTTTGAATTTGGAGAGGCACTATACCACCAGATCAAAGGCACCAGCATGGGAGCTTCATGTGCTCCAAGTGTAGCGAATATTTATATGGGCGAATTCGAACTTAAGCACATTTTTAATGAAGTGGCCCCCTTTTACGAGAATATACAGGTATGGCACAGATTTATAGATGATATCTTTTTCATCTGGACAGGAAATGAACAAAATCTTCTAGAATATATTGAGTGGCTGAATCTTAGCGACGTTAACCTTAAATTTACAGCTAAATACTCCACAGAAAAAGTGGAATTCCTAGACATTTGGATTATGGATTGTGGAGGCAAAATTGCAGTCAGCCTCTTTAGAAAACCAACTGCGAAAAATACAATTCTAGAACATAGCAGCTTCCATCCCAGTTGTCAAAAGGACTCCATTCCTTTTGGAGAATTTTTAAGGATCAGGCGTAATTGCACCAATATAAGTGAGTTCAACATTCATGCAGAAGAACTCCAAAAAAGACTCCTCGCTAGAGGATATCCCAGACGATTAGTGAGGCACTCAATGAAGCGTGCTAAATACTATAACAGAGACGCCCTAATCTCTGGCAGACAAAAACCAGCTTTGGACAAAATCGTCTGCGTAATCAACCATTCTAGTTTGAACAACAAGATCCAAAAGGTGCTACACAGGAATTGGAAAATACTGAATGTCTGCGAAGAAAACAGTGCTCTAGCTCCCCCCATCGTAGCATTCAGAAGAAATACAAACCTTAGAGACAAATTGGTCCACAGTAGGCCGCGACGACGACAAGGACAGCAGATGACTATTGATGGACTTCCTCCCATCCTAGGCAACCACAGATGTGGTAATTGCCATGCTTGTCCCTCAGCGATTACCACCCAAATCTGCAACTATGGCTCTAAAACAGCTAAGTTGAAAAGCCATACTAATTGCAGAAGCAATAACCTAGTCTACATGATATTGTGCCCTTGTGGATTAGGCTATATAGGAGAAACAAGCCGTGAATTCAGAATAAGACTATCTGAACACAAATCTGCAATCAAAATGGGGAAAAGACAAGCCCCAATGGTTAATCATTTCCTGGATCAACATCACTCTGAGACAGACCTGCGGTGGCTGATATTAGAGAAGATTACTCCAAAATTGGGACGAGACACAGAGAAGATAAGGAAAGAACGAGAATCCTTTTGGATTTTCTACTTCGATACAGTACGACATGGGCTTAATGAGGAAATTATATGGCTAGTTACCTAACATGCCTTTCAGATATATGGCTGTGCCACTAGCTTAATCTCCACTCACGCTGTTTGTATTTATTCTAACTTTACATACGCGCTGAATAGTCCCTTGGTCCATGGTGTATTAGCGGATGATTAATATAGGATGATGATCACACTTGTATGTGGCCGTTTATATATAATGCCTATGTGAGGAGCAACACATCGACACTGAGACATCTTTCCTTTACCTAATAAGCGCAAAGCTTGTGTTGCGTTAGCATTTATATCCTTACTTAGCAAATAGGAAATGTCTTACCAACTAATATCATCTGTTTGGCTGGCACATATATATATATGCCTATAAAAATGGGACTCTCGTTACTCGACACTGAGAAGACTATATAATGACTATACTTGCTAATAGATGATGCAGCCAATTTGTAGCTATTTACACACTACAAAATGGCTGCGTTGATAGATGGCGTTATGTATCAGATTATCACTAACTATGTTGTGATCACGTAACAAACCGTGTGACCACTCAAATTACCGAATATTCCGAGCATTCCGTTTAAAACTGGTGTTATCACCTATATTTTTAGTGAATATGAAACGTCTTACCAGCCAATATCATCCGCATGGTTGGCACACATATGTCCATAAAAACGGAACTCTCGTTATTTTACACCTTTGAGGACTATACAATGAATACACTCGCTAATAGTAGCATATGAAGCAGCTATTTTATAGCTATTTACATAGTAAGAAATGGCGGCGCTGATAGAGTAGTCTGTATATTAAATTGCCAGTACTTATGTGGAGATCACGCAACATACCACGGGACTATTTAATAGACCAATCACCCCGAGTTCTAATCGTAAAGCCCATGTGACTCTCTGTCCGACCAATCAACCGCCGAGCAGTCCGTTTAAAACCGGTGTCAATATCACGTACGCTGATTGCTATTTGGAAACAGACGTACCAGTGAGGTCTACACTCTGCGGAAGCCAGGTAAGCTTTAGGATACACTCTGTCATTCGGACTGATTAGTTTGCAGTTTTGATGCTGTGCTGGTAATTATTGCCATGGTTAAACGCTGGTTTTTCGTTGATATTAGATCGCATTTATTTGCTAAAACTCGAGTACTTTTAATAAGATAGAGTGGCCTCGCTTGCAAAGATCTGTCCCTACAGTGGCCGTAAGTTCTAGAATGTGCGTAGAAGCTAACCGCTAGCAGCACAAAATCAAACGTAAGATTCATTCGCCTTACAACCAGAAAAGAAAGGACTGGGGAAGTGTTCTTGATATAGAAGCATTTCCGCAAACAGTTAACTATAGAGTCCAAAAAGGTACAAACATGTATGTCTTCTTTCTAGAGACATCGTGATTACGAGTAAACCGATCGTACAGCACTGCAATTTACACCGTAAGGACCTATTAGAAACTTCCGTTCTGGGATGCGGGAAACCCCCATAAGGGTAAGAAATCAGACGTATTTGCGCAAATGCGGTACTACTAAGCTAGATCCTAGACTGACCATCCATATGGTGTAATCAATTTTATTCTACTTTCTGATATTTTCCATAGAATGCATTAAATCATAACTACATCTCGGATCCATTTGGACGCTGCGCTAAGATAGAGGTGATAGCAATTTATTTGCATCTCCACATGTTTTCTACAACAGTGAAACCAAGAGCATATACCTAAAGGTGAGTATTTTCCTTGTATGTAGAATATGTATAACATTGTCATTACCCAGAGTAGTCAGAACATCAACTACAATCATTTTCTTAATACAGACGCAGAAGTACCGAAAAATAATAACCGAGCAAGATTGGTTTGGCTAAAGTACTTTTTTGAAATCAGATTATTAAGGTATCCCTCTGACTGCTAATCTTTTCTCTTTTCTAACTACTACTGAAAACTTTTTTTCAGTCACGTTTCTGGTGAAGGGGTCATTCTTTTACCCACCCTAAAGATGTATGCTACATATATACAGAGTCACTAATTGCTGGTGGCTGTTAACATTGATGAGTTATATTTGAACTTAAATAATAGTATGAAGTCTTAAGAAATATTGTTTCAAAATATATTACCTGCCTTTATTAAACTTATTATATCTACCCCCCTACAGATCCCCCTACATCATTTAGGGCTTGTTGCCCCTCCTGTTGGTGGCCCTGAGGAAGGTGTCCTGTCACCGAAACGCGCGTAGGCCCCTTTTCATCCAAAGGAGAGGTCCCCAGAGACTCGACAATATCTGATATAACTGTTTTGTTGTCATCTGTCCTGGAGACTATGTCAAACAACCAAATGATTAGTGTTACATTTAATATGAGTATGACTGATGTATGAGTGAGAGTATGATTTGTATTTTTATATGATTAGCCACGGGATCATGTGTTAGGGTGTTTTTTGGATATTGTTCAATGAGAATATATATGTGAACAAGCAATGATAATAATAGTGAAACTCTTTTAATGAATATGCATAAAATTCAAAAAAATATAAATAAAAACTGTTAATAAATACATGTTTCTTTTTGCTTAATTATATCTTTCTGATGATGGCAGGAGAGAACTTATTGTAGTCTCAAATTAAAATTATATAGGTCCTGAAAGAGCTTTTCCCCTACTGTTTAGTTTCTCCCCCTTTCTCTTGGACCTCAAAGTATGTGTTAAGGGGGGCCTTGTGCTTAGATTTATAACATGCCAAAGTCATTCCACTGCTTAAGAAAGCCTACCTGGATCCCGCGGAACCATGCAATTATCGGCCAATCTCTCAGTTGCCTTTTTTGGCAAAGGTGGCCGAATCCCATATTAACTCTGTCCTTTCCGAGTACATCGAACAGAATGCTATTCTGGATTCTTCTCAGCAAGGCTTCCGAGCGCGCCATGGGACAGAGTCTGCACTACTGGTAGTAACGGAAGCTGTCAGGGATAGTCTGGACAGGGGTGACTCAGTAGCCCTGGTCCTTTTAGATCTAAGTGCCGCTTTTGACACCATTTCACATGCAATCTTACTAACTCGTCTGCAGGAAATTGGTGTTAAAGGTGGGGCTTTGGGCTGGTTTCGCTCCTTCTTGGAGGGGAGGTCTTTTCAAGTGTATGTGCCTCCATTCCATTCTCAAGAGTTTGCTCCGCATCAGTGGGTACCGCAGGGCTCAGTTTTGAGTCCGCTTTTGTTTACCATCTATGTTCGCCCCCTGGCTGCTGTAGCAAAAAATAGAGGGCTGGCGCTGGTGTCATATGCCGATGACACCCAATTGATGATCTCCTTCTCTAAGAACAGCGGCGACAATCTGGAGAAATTCAAGGAGGATCTTCTAGCAGTGGCTGACTGGATGGCGGCCAACTGCTTGCAGCTTAACGCCAGCAAATCGGAGATCCTACTGTTTGGAAAGGACCGTGAATTATGGTCCGAACAGTGCTGGACAGAGCATCTTAAACCCGCGCCCTTTCCCAAGGAGGTTGTGAAGAACTTAGGGATATGGCTTGATCAGGGTCTGACATTTGAAGCTCAATCTAAAGCAATGGCAGGGGTGTGTTTTGGGCTCTTGCGGGGTTTAAGACCCCTGCTGGTTTTTTTCCCCCCTAAAGTGCGACAAACCATAATCCAGGCTTTAATCTTGTCCCGGGTGGACTATGGAAACGTCCTTTATTTGGGCGCCAATGAGGCCAGTATTAAGCGCTTGCAGAGGGTTCAGAATGCTGCAGCTCGGCTGCTAGTAGCCCTCCCGAAGTCTAGCTCAGTTGCTTTTCTGCTCCCCAAGCTGCACTGGCTGCCTGTTGAAAAACGCATCCAGTTTAAGGCACTTTGTGTGGCTCATAAAATCTTGTCCTGTCAGGCCCCTGTGGGCTTGTCCAACCTGCTCAAGTTTTATTTTCCGTAACGCCTATTGAGATCAGTGGGCCGTGCCCAGGTCTGTTTTCCCCGGGTCTCTAAAGCTAGAGCAGGTGGCCGTTCCTTTGGGAATCTGGCGGCCAAACTCTGGAACTCACTGCCTGTCCCTATCAGAGTAATTCAGAAGCACCAGGCCTTTCGTAAAGCCATAAAAACCTGGCTTCCCTCTAGCTCTGTTAAATCAACATCTCTTTAGCTAACATCTTACTTCTGTCTCCTGGGCGTCTGTCTCGGTTGGGGTCACGCTGGGACACCCCGTTGCTGGGGCAGCCATGCGCGTTACAAATCGGACTAATAATAATAATAATAATAATTTACAGCATCATTTACGTCATTTTTTGTTTCCTGCTTCAGTGAAGACCTCTGAAGCAGGTTTTCTGTATGATGTTATAGGAAATTATAATCCAGATTGCTTTTAAACCTTCTGGAAGTGCTAAAAGAACAGAATAGGGATTGCAAAGTAATGTAGCAAAATGTAGATCCTTCTTCGTACAAAATCATTGTCTCACCGAGGTTTTACTTTGCGAGCCAATGATGCGACTTCAGAATAGTACCATTACATATTCCTCAAAACCTGCAACTAATTTCTCAGATGTAGATGCATGAACACAGGTTATGAAAATCATATGTATTTCTTCCTTTTCCATTGATTTAAGATGCAAATCTGTATACGAAGAAACATTGTTTCATAAAGTTTTCTTTCCTCGTTGTCAGCATTTGGCATCCAAAACTTTGTTTCCCTGTCCACCGTTAACGTGTATCCTGTAATGTACGAGTTAAAGGGGCATATTTATGAAGGTTTTCTGTTGCCCTTGCACCGCACAAGGGGGAGCAAGGGGGAGGCAAAACATAAGTCGCATTTATCAAGCCACACAAGGCCATCTTGAGTGGCCCTGCATGGCTTGGTAAATCCAGAGTAACGCAAAGCAGCTCAAATCACTGCATCGCATAACTCTGCCCTGGGAGGACATTCCATGGGAGGAGCATGGGTCCTCCTACGCATCCACCCATGGATTTTGACACATTCCCAGATTTACCAACACTAGTAAACCTGGGAATGTGCAACATTTTTACGCCTCCCCAGGGGAGGCATAACGAGGATAAATAACTTTGTTTCTCCTCGTTTTACCTCTTTCTATGTGTGTAGCATTCTGGAAAAACCTCAGAGGATTGTTTTTGTGCATTAATGTGTCCCTTAAAGCACTAAACCCATCCTCTGCTACGTAGGCGCCCTTACACCACAGCGTAACGTTGTCTGCATTGGCCTAGGTAGCTAAAAGGGTGCCAGCACAAGGAAAGGACAGGTATGCATGGTATGATGTTAAATGCAACTTATTTTTGCCCTTTCACGCAGTGCAGCAGGGTTGCTTGCTGCGCTGCATGAAAGCTTCATAAATATTCCCCAAAGTCTGTAAATCCAACAAAACATTAAAAAGAGTAGTAGTAATTCCTTTGGAAATATACTTTTTCTGCTCCTGGAATTGATTGGTCCAGCGGGTAGCATATCTCCCAAAACCTTAAACTGACTACAGATGTTTTTTATCCAACTATAAAATAATGGGTTACAGTGCTTGCCATATTGCAAGAAATGAAAAACATGTTTTTGTAAACAACATTTTGAAAATATATATTTAGCTAACTGAACACCTTAATGCTGAATTCTTCTGAATGTTGCAATACTGCTTTTATGATTCCTCCATTACACTACAGTTCCTCTGAAGAAATCCTTTTTTGTTTCTTTTAAATATGTTCGGAGCTTAAGTGGAGTTAATAGCCTTTGTAAAGTCAAAACCTCTTTTATTATCTGGGTCTTCCCATTACTTATGGGGCTTTCAATAAACAATGGGTGCATTACAAAAATAATGCTGTACTTGCATTAAAACTCCTCTAAAGCAAGAATGCTTCCATACGTAATGACTTGGTTTACTTTATAAAGTAATGGAATTCGTTTTTCTGGGTTGTCATGCAGAAATAAACACATGAGAAGTTCTGAGGATGCACTTAGTAGTTAATCATTTTCTTACTATGGTAAATGAATCTTCACTTGCATGTAATTAATGATTCGTTCTCTTCGTTTGCATGTCATAACAACAGCAGGGATAGTGAGGAACCTTTCTTAAGTCTTTCCTATGTCATTATAAAAGCCCTTTTTCTGTTCTCCTTTGCATAAAACATTCCCATTTTTGACTTGCCTGTAAAAGGAACGATGCAGGTATGTCAGGGACTCATACCGCTTCTTTCATATCTATTTGCTATTGATGAGAGTCCTGAATTAAACTATTCCTTTTCTACATTTCTACCAGTGATTGAATCAGAGGCAAGTTCTTTCCCCTTTGTTCAATTGACTCACAGTCCAGCCAGTTTACATGATATTGGTGTTAGTATTCTGAATGACCAACAAACTCTCCTACCATGAGAAACTATGTCGCTTCTTTTACTTTGTGACAGGAAGGTCCTGACGTAAGTGATGGCAGCAGGACTCGGGCCTACCCCTCTCTTTATGGGATGGCTGCTGTTGGAAAAGCAGCCCTTTTGTTTCCATTTGCATTAGCTAACATCTGCATTCCAGACAGCAAAACTGGAATTCCTGTTATCACTGGTAATGGGTGGTATGTTTCCCTTTCTTGTGACCTCAGGCCTTCTAGTAACTTCCTCTTATGTGAACTTGACCTGTGAACTATCTTGTTGTTCTGTGAGCCTAACTTTTTAGAGTGCTGCAGCGTTAAAGTTGTGCTTTTATTTCTTCCACCTCAGACTTGATTCACAAATTCACAAAGAGCCTCTGTGCTTGGGACGGAGGATCCACAGTCGTGGTGGGATATCAGCACTTGTGGTGGGATCTCTCCAATGGGAAACTGCAGCGTGGAAATTCCGCCAAGAGTGCAAAGGCTCATTGTGAATCAGGGTCCTAGGAAGCCAGTTGTGTAAAAAGAATACATAAGCCACTGGAAATGTCTCAGATTAGCCAAAAACAATGTTGTGAAGCCTTGAAGCATGTCCCCGAAGCACCACTGACACCACAGTCCTCACTCAGCAAAAAAAAGCTCACATGTTCAATAGGCCCAATCCATTGGTTTTGCCAATGCGTGTTTCTCTATTCCAGCTTCTGAATGGGCAAGAGGGTGTGGGATTGACAATCCCTGAAGCTCCATTATCTGACATGCTGCACTGCCAGATGCCAGTGCACCATGTCAGATATTTATTGTGTCTGTGTAATGCTGGGCTGTAACAATCCCCGCCTGACACATGTCAAATACATCTAGTAGAGCCCTTTTCTGCTGGCAAGATAATATTGCAGCTGCTACATGCAAACAAATGATCCCTGAGATCATTTGTTTGCATATAAAAGCTGTAATATGCCAAGCAGTAGTGGCAGAGCAGGCAGTGGTTCAATGCTCTGGCAGCCCCTAGGGCTAGCCGCTACCCCCTAGAGACAGCCACTCCTGGCCTTAAGGATTTGTTAATATTGAAAAAGTTGATGTTATTATGAGAAATGATACATTTATGTATAAGATTGAAATCACATCTCTACTAGTGAATTCGCCAGGTTGTAAACTCCGCATTAACCGTGACTCACAAACACATAGGGGTCTATTAGGATGGCGGTCGGAAAATCACTCCGATTGCCATGGTAGCGGCAAAACACTGCCCGCTAGGACCGCAGCATAACCACTGGTCCAATTAATATGCTCCGCAGTCAAAATCCGACCGCGGCGGTACGATTGCGGCATTTAACATTGTGGCGGTTGCTGCTGCCAGCAGCACCGCCGCGATGTCCAAAAAAGCATGTCCAGCATATCCCTGCACTGCGTGTCAGGCACTGCACAGTGCCTGCCACCTGGTACACGGACATGGTACACCCCAGTGCACCCACACCCCCCCAAACACATTGGGGGCCTGCGATGGGCCCCCGGAGACATTCTCCGCGTGCCTTTCCATGGCAGTTCCACCGCCGCGGAAAGGCTGGCTACCGCCGGCATCATAATCATGCCGGCGGAACCTGACCCTGCACCGGCCCCCTTTTAGCGGTCCAGCTCCGCCCGCCAGGCAAGCGTGTGGACTGCTACCGGCAGAAAGTGGCGGGCAGAAAATCTCACTGCTGCGGTCATCACCGCCATGCTAATGGGACCGCCGGTTTTCTGGGTTGCGATCGCGGGCGGATGACCACCGCTAGGCCGGCGGCGGCCATCCGACCACCATCCTAATAGACCCCATAGTCCGGCAGGGTCTGAGACCTAGACTTGAGGTCGCTGATTGATAGGTCACGGATGTGCTGGCACATAGCTGGTAGACAAACGCAAAAATAGGAAATCCCAGATCAATCCCACAGATAGGCGCAGTGACACCACAATGGTTCAAGGAGGTTATCCCAAATAAAGCGCACATAGAAGGATAGGTTTATGCGCTCCCAAGAACACCATAAAGTCAGATGCCATACAAGTTAGGAATAGATAGTCAATCAGGACACAGAACACACAGTGATCATGCAATCCCTATGCTTGACATCTAGACCCATTACCCACTGGCTGCATTGTATGTAAGCAAAGTTGAGGCCCACCTTTGCTTTCTATTAGATAATTATTTCATGTCTCCAGAGGCAGCAACTAAATTCCTTACCTTACATGGACCTCCAGACATAATTTATGGCATACAACAAACTGCATAAAAAGAGGCCTCAGACTGATTATAAACAGAGACAGTCTCAGATCCTATGCTGTAACTGATCTTCCTACTGCAATGCTTAAATGAACTGTTCCTGTTTTGCCAAACACCTCTTGTCCCTTATTTTTTCACGGTATTTTATTTTCAAGCAACATTTTGTCAAGCCACCATCGGAACTGATTGGTACCTCGAACCCGGCAGCAACCAAAGGAATGGGACCCTAACCGGATGGATTCACATTTGTGCAGCAAGGAAGGTGAATAGACACAGCAGATGATTTGATGTTCTGCTGTAACGGCGGTCCATCATGAAGCAGCCGTTGCAGAGGGTAAAAGATTACGTCAGAACATAATTTGAAAGCATTTGGCATATGGCACACTAGGGGGAATTGTAAAAAGATAACCTGAGCGCCCTATCAATGACAGAATTTGTCATAATTCCTATTTTATACATCCTTGCTGTATATCGTAAGGCGTCCTCGGCAATCCAGTAGAGGTCCCTTTTTTTATAATTAGTAAGCTATCAAAGTTGAATATTTATTGTATAACCCTTTATGGCTCCCAGAACGCTATTTTTGTTATAAAGGGTTCCTGATTCGGTGGAGTTGGCACTTCAATCCCATATTCTTTAGTCTAAAAGGATTTCTCAGTGCCACCAGTTTCTGAACACCACTGGTATCTGAAAGGAGTGAGAGGTGTTGGTCGCTCGGACCTCAGAGTGTGACACAGATGGTACACTTGGCCCCTGGTGAGATACAGAGTGCGATTTGGACATTTAAGGAAAAAGATCTGGACCTGGGAAATGAGTTGTAATTTGTGTGTGGCCTTTTGTTTTCTTTTATTCCCTTTTCCATATCTATTACCATTACCACTGTTCTGGAGCCAATATTGGCATACTATCAGGCTCACTTAGTGCTGTGTACCGCACAGAGCTTCCTGTGGTCACAGGACAGCAAGCGCCAGGAGACGGCTGAGAGATTTTTGACAAAGCCATCAGTTTTTTCTGTCAGTTTTTTGTTGAGTTGATAACGTACAGGAAATTATGGTGCTACTATTTATTGCACATTTTATAAAGCTGATGTCATGCAGCTACTGTCCTAAGGTTTCATGTTTTGTCATCTATGTTTTATACTTCATGAGGGTGCTGTAATTCATTAGAAACTGTATTTTGCAAAAAGTTTACATTGTGTTGATACTGTTTCATTGCATCGTTTTCACCTGTGTTGCAAGCCTTCATGTGATTTGTTATCGGTGTTTTGGAAATGTTCGTATTGAATTGTTTGATGCATCTGTAGATATAGCTGAGCTCATAGTATGTAAAACTGTAAGAGTGCACCATGTACGTTTGTCCTGATGGTTGGATAAAAACAAACACTCCAACAAAGATTCAGTGGCTTATTTAGCCACAAAATCACTAGAGTTATCATGGACTCCCTATTAAAACACATGGAGACCAGATCGCCCACAAAGACAAAGAAACATAATGTTTTGCCAAGAATGGCACGCACACACGAAGGCACACACATTTCCCTGGCTTAAGGAGGGAACGTTTGACACTAACGCAAGTGAACATATGAGAACACACATACAAACTAAATACACAAGTCCAAAGAAAGACAAGATAGAGGAATTACTAGAGTTAAGGACCATTTTTGAAGAGGGTCAGAATGATAACCCTACACCACCGATAGCAAACGAGGTGTCAGCACCTACCCCACCATATTCAGGAATGGAGATGCTTACACTAGCTTCCTTTGCATTAGTCTATTCCAATCCACTGATAGTAGGAGCCGGCGGCCCCCCCACCAAATGACGGACAGTTATGCCCAAGCAAGAGCAACTAGCTGCCAACATGCCCAGACAATTCCAGTGCAACCCGAGACCCTTGCAAATGTCCCCTGATCCTTGACATCCGCGTCCACCATGTCCAGCACTTAGATCATCAGCAGCATGGAAAATACGTACTCCCACTGGTTAAGCCAAACATCGACGAGTGACAGGGGGATTTGTGGTGGTTTTAGACAGTGATACAGCAAGTGGGAGTAAGGAAGGGATCAGGAACCCATAATGAGGATGGGCACGGCTCCACCCGAGCGCATGACAAATACAGGTTGACCCAGAGGGAGATAGTAGCAAGAGAGGAAGGTGAGATCTTTGCACGCCCATTTGGTGACCTATTAGCAGACTAGACTGAGGGGAGGAACCACTTTGACCTGTCCTGGCCTAGGGGGGGGGGATAATTTGAGGCAGAGGACATGGCTAGAGCAAATATTGCATTAGACTTGGAAATCTGGAATTTACCCGACATGCAGACATGCCTCGCGGTTTGAGAGAAAAAGCAAGCTAAAGTAAGAAACAGAGAGAGAATACTGACAACCAGGGCGCCAACGCAAAATCCCTGAGCTGAGAGCATGTGGCCATGGATAGAACATCTTTAGCCACAATGGCACAGAAGGCGGTGGCACTGATAGTGGTACCGCTGCATAGGTTCAGAAAATATAAAGTATGTAGTAGAGGAACCCGAGGAAGTTGTACGAAAAATTCCCAGAGGTAGGATATGTTTGCGATTTCTCCTCTGCTTCCAGAAGGATGAGGATGGAGGTCCTCATCCTCGGCTCCACCCCCTCCGCCTGGGACGACTCCTGGTGGCCGGCCTCGCTGGGAGCTGCACTGACACCCACCAACCACGCATGCAACATGGGGTTCATCCTGGACTCATATCTGTCAATGACCCAGCAAGTCAATGCCGTCTCCTCCTCCTGCTTCAACACCCTCCCGCATGCTTCACAAGATCAACAGATGGATCCCCATCGGAACCAGAAGGACGGTCACCCAGGCCCTCGTCACCAGCAGGTTGGACTATGGCAACGCCCTCTACGCAGGAACCACGGCTAAACTCCAGAAGAGACTTCAACGCATACAGAACACCTCCGCACGCCTCATCCTCGACATCCCCCGCCACAGCCACATCACCGCCCACCTGAGGGATCTGCACTGGCTCCTCGTCAACAAGAGGATCACCTTCAAGCTCCTCACAAAGCACTCCAAGACGCCAGATCAGCATACCTCAACAAACGACTCACCTTCTACACTCCCAACCACCAGTTGCGCTCGGCTGACCTCGCCCTCGCCACTGTCCCACGCATCCACCGAATGACCTCCAGCGGCAAATCCTTCTCTCACCTCGCCACCAAGACATGGAACACCCTCCCCATCAACCTGCGACAGACCCAAGACCTGCTGACCTTCAGGAGACTCCTCAAGACCTGGTTATTCGAACAGTAGCAGCTCCCCCACAGCGCCTTGAGACCCTCACGGGTGAGTAGCGCGCTCTACAAATGATTGATTGATTGACTGGTTGATAAGCCACTGGATCAACAAGAGTTGTTGCTGCGTCCATTGGGTGACACATACTCACGCCCTTACATGTCCCGTGCCATCATTAACATGTCAATCTGAGGAGGAACCAACCATAGCAGTACTAGTAAACAATATACCCTACAGCTTCCTGATTGACACAGTCAATGAAGGGATCATGTTTTTAAATTGTGGACCCTGGGAAAAAGCTGTATAAAGAAAAATTCTTCTCCAAAACCATTAATTAGTAATAATCGTAGAGCACTGAAATGGCCTTCGATTCTTGATGATCACCGAGCCTTGGCAAAGATTTATAACACCTTCGCAGATGTTTTAGCTCCTTACGTAAATATCTCCCCAGGTGATATCCCTATAGTGCAAATACACCACACCCTGGCAGAGAAGCTACTAACTTTCCTAAGTAAAATCTCTTGTAAGCAAAAGCTACAAAACACCACCAAATACCCCTCTCATAACCCTTGGTTCACAAATGAATGTCGTGAGGCGAAACATCAACTGAAGCTGGCGTTTCACTCTAATAACATATTAAACTTAAGAGCTTGCAGGACCCAATATAGAAAGTTACTAGCACAGGCAAAAAAAGACTGAGAAGAAAAGAATTGGGGCAAATTACTTCCAGCAGCAATAAACAAGGACCAGACGGGCTTTTGGAAATTGTTAGCCCAGGTTAGCAAACTGGGGAATTCCAATCTGTACCTTTACTTGGAACCAAGGCACCTGGCAAAATCACTTCTCAACATTATACTCAGATATCGTTGATCCTGTTTCAACTGATAACAGCAACCTCTCAAAAGGAAATTGGTATGGACTAAATGGCTCTCCTTACTTTACCTTAAAAGACACAGAGGCAGCAATAGAAGCGATTAAACCAGAAAAAGCCCCAGGCCCAGACAAGATCCCAGGAGATTTGTTGAGGCATGATATCAAGGTTTGGGTACCTTACGTAAATTTATTCTGCAACTCTGTTGCTGCAGGCGCACCAATACCCGATACATGGAAGGGGGCCGAGAATATCCCAATTTTTAAGAAGGGGAACCGCCAAGACCCCCCATAAATTTTAGGCCAATAAGCCTAATAGACACCTTGCAAAAGACCTATGCCAAACAGATATTATTTAAGCTTAACATCTGGCTAGAACAATAAGATGTCATGTCTCAATACCAAGTGGGGTTTAGAACGAGAATAAGTACAATAGACCAGGTCTTCATATTGCTATGTTTAATATGGAAATACACCAAATTAAAGGGAGGCCACATGTATGTAGCCCTCATAGATCTAAAGGCGGTGTTTGATCTTATTCCTAGGGGCTCCCTCTGGAAATCATTAAAAAAACAGGCAGTGCCCGATGATCCTTTATCCCAAATTGTACGACTCCACATAGACAACTATGCAAAAGTTAGATGGGGTCCCAGTCTTGAACTCAGTTAGGCCGTCCCTATAAAAGAGGGGTGAGACAGGGGTGTGTACTCGCACCCACCCTCTTTGCACTATATGTTAATGATGTTGTGCAATACCTTCAAGGATGTAAGCATGACTCACCAAAGTTAGGGGGGGTGCCAGTACCAGCGTTACTCTTTGCAGACAATACGATCTTATTATCCCAAACGCCCAAGGGTCTGCAAAACCTTTTAGATTGCTTTAGCGAATACTGCATGGAAAAAAGGTTAGAAATAAACACAAATAAAACCAAATATATGGCCCTAAATCCACACAAATCCTTCAAGAAAAATATCATTGTAGGAAAAAAAAATTTGGAATATGTGCCGAACTTCAACTATTTGGGTAGTTTTTGGCACCAAACTGACATGGAAACCTCATATACTTAAAAGTAAGTCTAGTTTGACCCACAATTTGATGCCAACAGCGAAAAAACATCAAAAAAGCACATCTAAAGCAGTGTCACCAGCCCGAGAAGTTTATAAATGTAGGGCGCAAACAGCAACCCTTTATGGTGCAGAACTGTGGTGTGTCTACATTCAGGATAAGCTGACTGTGGAAGAGAATAGATTTATAAGGATGTTGCTCCAGCTCCCGGTACGCACTCCTGTGATCCCTATAATACAAGATTTAAATCTTAGGTGAATCGACCATCAAGCCAAATTAAGACCCTTGGTATTTTGGGTCGTTTTATGGACCACGCAAGAGCTCAAGCACTATATAGAGGGTCTGAGTGAGAAATTGGAACTTGGCCCAAATGCAACCCTTCCATGGCTACGAAGTGTGCGTTTTACAAACTAGGCCTAAGAAGCTTCTGAGATGATCCTCAATCTTTAACTTATCACTTAAAAATTATTTTTAAAAACATCTACTGGTCATACTGCCAGGATAGCATACATTTTTGTCCAAAAGCAGGAAGGTTGACCACGCAGTTTTTATTCATAAAACCGGCTCCCATGTTTGAGGTCTTAATGGATGAAATACATCCCCCACTAGCAAAGTCGCTATAAATGAAGTTTTGCTTCGATATCTTACAGACCAACTCAAATACATTGAAGTGGCTGTGTAACAGCACAGATGACAAGGACGTCATCTGCACTCTATGCACACAAAACGTTGTAGAAAATGATCCTCACGTATTATTTTTCTGTCCAGTTTAGATTATTCCCTGGAAAAAGTGGATCAAACTGATATGTATTAAAATTAGTCTCAGGTTGCATCTAGAAGCATTTTGTATTTTAAAAACAGACACATCCCAGAAAATGATTTTTAGTCTAAGTAGATATCTATTTGCTGTCAACCTAATACGTAAGCGAAATGGATTGAAACTTTAAAAATTTGTAATAATAATCATCAATGTCAACTTTTAGTATTGTATATTTAGATTGAAACCCACGAAACTACACTTTATGTATCTGTAATTCTTTAACAATTGATTGATGCATTTGCACTTTATCTTCGTTTGTGAATGTTATGCACTTTATTGGTCCTATATTAAGCGGGGATTTGGTATATTGTGCTTAGTTGAAATGCCACTAGGTAGGAAAGAAGATGTCAGATGTCAAATGCATTTCCACTTTATTAGTCTCAGGTTTGTTTTAATTTTTGAAATTCTTTTAATTATGTGTGCCTATGGTGTTATTTAAATATTATTACCCATATTTAAAATTGATTTTATTAAACTTTATATAGATGTCACGCCATAACAATGTACTCAATATGTATGGGCTTGGACAATTATACTGCATCATAAAAATTGTTTCAGATTTTTTCCCTATACACATGTATTGAATAAAGCTGTATCTTTTATGGTTTTTAAATTGAATAAAGATTATGCATGATAATGATTGACACAGGGCAACCAAATCATGCCTAAAAGAAGGGATTGTCCCTCTAACCAAAGTCTTGATGGACACGCAGAGGTTTTGGGCATGATCATGAGAGGTCCCTTTCACAAAATCCCTAGAGTTGGACATTGGGGGCAGCCATGTATAGGAACACTTGCAATATCATCCCTCATCCCCAACTAATCTCCTTGTAAGAGACTTAATGGGAAAACTAAACATGACCATTCATTTCTCTGAAGAAGGGACAATGACTTGCTCGAACTCTGGGGTTTTCCCACTAAGACTCATGCACTTAAACCACCCCCACTGCACAGACGGGCCGATGAGAGCGTTGTCCACCAACCTGATGGCCTTCACTAATGCTGTCCTTACAATTGTTGTTAACACACCGGAATTGTTGGGACAGAACTTGCATCTGCTCAGCAAATTCTTGTTCCGCTGGGAGGGACACCATGACTTGGAACCCCAAGAGTAAGTGCTGTTTTGCTTGGATGCCATTGAAATACGGCCTGACTATGGAGTCTTAATGGCCATTGACCAAGCAAACATGATGTGGGTGTGTATCATCTTTGATACACTCGGCCTCAGCATACGGGAGGTAACAGATGATCAGCTGTTCGGCAAATGCCCAGGGGCCCGAGAGATTATTTTTGCAGATTTAATTAATTTCAGGGTAGAGCTGCGAAACAGGGCTCGCAGCCCACAGAGGTACTGAAAACATGGTAGGAGCAAGACTTGGCAGCAGTGCCACTGCAATTAGGGGTGGAGGGGCCATATGACTTGGGTCTCATTAAAACCATGAATCCATGAAGATAATGTTAAGAGAAGGAGCAACCCTACCCAAAATAGCTGATGAAGGTATAGCGCCAGCAGTTCTGGCACTAATTGATCACAGAGTCCTCCACATAGAAGTATCCCCCTGCAATACGCCAATCTTTCCAGTCAAAGAGAGCAAGGGGGGAATGTGGTGGCTGGGGCAGGACCTGCACCGCTTCAATGAAATCATGGTCCCAGAATCCCCCATAGTACCAGACTCCTCTATCATTTCAACTAGCATGTTGGCTGATGCAAGCAATTTTTCTGTGATAGAGATCAAAAATACATTATTCAGCATCCTATTGCACCCTGACAGTCAGTACCTGACCACATTCACATTCTGAGGGGTTCAGCTATAATTCTGGAGGTAACACAAGGGTACTGTGTGTGAGTCCCCAAGTATCTTCAATTGAATACTGAGGAGGGTTCTCGCTAACTTCCAGCACCTGGATACAATATGCGGATGACATCCTGATATACAGCCCCTCTGAAGCAAAATGTCGCCAGGATATAACAGCTCTCTTCACTGCACTTGACAAGAAGGGCAACAATGTGGAGAAGGGGAAAATGCAGTAATGACAGATGTTATCTATTTAGGCCAACTGATCTCGGCAGCGAGTTGACGAGTAACCCCAGAGTGTACAAAATCCATCAGGACTATGTCACCACAGCAAACAAAAAGGAATATGCATACATTTTTAGAACATTCAAATTATGTTTGGCAGTGGGTCTTTGAACACAGCATGCTTATCGCCCCCTGCTCGAGGCCATCAAAATGGTGGAAACAGGCAACAAGAAAAGACAATGCACGACACCTTCTGAAAACTTAAAACGGAGATAACGCACTCCCCTTTGCTAGGGACACCCGACTATAATAAGCAGTTCTTATTTAGCTACAGCGACAGGTGAGTCTGTCAGCAGTCTTGACGTAAAAGTATCCCTTGGGGCACAAAGCCCTTCAGTACTAAAGCAGGCACTTAGACTCAGTTATGCAGGGTTACTTCCCATGCGAACAATCTCTGGCAGCAGCAGCTTTCACTGTTGATGAAAGCACTTTCATTGTAATGGTGGGAGAACTGACACTGTATGCAGAACAGTCAGTGTTTGCAGTCATACAAAAAAACAAGAGCACACTGGCTATGCAACAGGTCTCAGGTTAAGCGCTGATGCTCTGCAGACCATCATTGAAAATAGTGCGGTGTCACCTGGTTAATTTTGTCACCTTCCTAGCCCATGAGGTTCAGGAGGGAGAGGAGGTCCATGACTGTGTAACATTAACCCCTGATGGGATTAGCCAGTTAGAAGAAGATCCCATCCCATGAAACACTGTTCATTGATGGGTCTCCTGTGATAGACCAGGAGACAGGGGTGAGGGATACAGGGTCGGCAGTAGAAACGACTCATAGCCACATGCCTTTGGGAAGCACTGCAGGTTATCACCAGCTGACTCTCCTCCCACATCTCTCAGCACTGGCAACAGAGTTAACAGTATTAATTGAAGCCCTCACCTAAAGCACAGGACAGATGGTAAACATTTATTCAGCCTTCATTACCACCACACTGTATTCCAGTATAGGAAGGTGGAGAAGACGAGGCTTCCTGAAACCGAATGGTACACCCATCATGCACAAGGATCTCCTCGAGTTACCAATCAACACAATGACACTGCCTGAGAGCGTGGTTGTGGTGAAATGTGCCACGCATACTGGGAGCAAGGACTTTGTATCATGGGAAAATGTACAAGCCGACAAGTTTGCAAAGAGGGCAGCTTACGGTGCAATTGGGGAGACACATGTACTTCCCCTTCAGCAAACGTCAGATACAAAACCCACACCAGGTGAGCCCAACACAGAAACAGCAAAACTATATCTGAGTGAACTGCAAGAAACTGCATTACCCTATGAGAAAGAGCAATAGGAAGCCAGGGGCTGCACGAAGACCATACACAACCTCATATACCAACACCCACCCACGGGAAAACCAATCATGCCTCAGAGCCTAGTCAGCGTAGCATTGTCCCAATTGCACCTACCAGCAGGCACAGAAAAAGAAAACATGATAGCGTAACTTCAGACTGACTGGTTCAGCCCCATAACACAGAGATGGTAACAATGTACCTAAACAGATGGACATTGCCAATTATATTCATACCCATACCCACACTCAAGGTTATATCGTTGGCCATCCCTAAACTGACCGGGCCCTTTAAGGCATTACATATCAACTTCATCGACATGATTGATCGATGTGCTATTGCAGATATCTGATTTTAGTTGTCTACCTGTATTCTAGGTGGATTGAAGTGGGCCCTTGTGTGCACTGTGATTCCAAGACAGTGTGCAGTGTTCCTGGTTAAGGAAGTAATACCCCGGAGAGGGGTACCAGATGTTATCAGGTCAGACAATGGGAAACATTTGCTCAACTATAGAAAGGTTGAAGCGTCCATTATCTCCAACTCACAGACGCACTGCGTAATCCAAAGTGTGCAACAGAATTACACCAAATTCATTCAGATTTTAATCCATTTATTCCTTTTATCAAAATGTCATTACTTTTCATCATGTTACATGGTAAACGATAATGTATGCATTTTCAGCTTCTACAACGGCAGATATGCCATAGGCCTTTTTCTGTTGCATGCCTCATACATGAAGAAATCGTTAGTGATCGATCTTCCCAATGCATTTCGGGCGTTATTTAATAGCCTTTCTTCGGGGGTTCACTAAAAGTTAAAAAAAATAATAACCATCAGATTTTATACACAGACTGAAACATACGTTTGAATAATCAACAGTTCATCACATGCCTATAATCAACATTTTCCCTCTATGCACGTTGTCTAAGCGCTACGATCTCCTGCCCAAACAAGTCTTTCCCCAACCTTCACATTGGCGTTTACTTTTTAGGTATAAAACTCCCCATGTATATACCTCCGTAAGTTAGGCCGTAACAAGGAAACAATCTCCTTAAACAAATCCATTCACCCACCCTTCATACCTTCATCCTCTGTCATTGCAAATTCCTCACCAATCGATCCTCCTAATTTTCAAATAAACCAATCGTTTGATCGCCTTAACCCGTGTTCATGTTCCTATCACAAGACTTATGTAGGCTTCTCACTCGCATACCCCGCCCATCCTTAGATGTAAATCTCATATGTTGATTAAAAAGTATCACTCTTCTATTTAAAAACATATAATAATGATTTAAACACTTTCATCATTGATAATACAATGTGATGTTGTAGTGAGGACTGCTATTTATATACGTACAATGCTAAGTTAGCACAACCGCGTTAGATGTTAGAAAGCCATCTTGCCACTTTTGCTGCTTTTGCACACAACACTGTAGTTACATGTTATTAATTGAGAAATGCTTGCTCGCCTCTGCTTCACATGAGAACTGTCTGTTGTTCACATCTCTAACAGTGATCTGCGACCTTGGTCTGAAGATTGTGTAAAGAAACAGTCTGGGTCGCTAGACGGTGCATGTTGTTGGGTTCAGGTTGATCGGCCCACTATTTAGCCATAACACGCACACAGCTGCAAATACCTGAAAGTCGTGTGCTTTTAATATTGCAGGCTGCATGCTTTATACACATTCGGAAGAAGAGCTTTCCCAGGAGCAGAGTCTACCTGATCCTGTGATGTGATTCAACTAAGCTGATCTTTACGGTATGGGGTTCCCCATTCAAGCCTAGAGACCTTCTATTAGTCTAATAATAATAATATTAGTTTACTAGCGAAAGGAAGGTGGCTGTTATCCACTGTCATTTTATTATGATTTCTCCTTTCCTTTTCTATGGTATTGTAACTATGCTGATGGTGTTGATCTTAATCATTTGTCTGCTTATGTTAGCCAAAGTACTGCATCTTAGGAGACGAGGTTTATAAAATAAACTCTTTAAACTTTACCGTGTCTCTGTTTACTCTTGTTGTGGACTGATATGAGAATAATTACGAACAGGTATTTCTGATTCCCACCATTCCTGAGAATACACTAAGTCGCTTGTTCTGGGTTGTCTATACATTGGGTACGCCAAGATAAAACTCGGATAACGAATGGGACACTGATGCTGGTCGGATAAGGGGTTCTGGGTTCTGAGGTGAGTTTTTGGTACACCACAATTCACTGAGGTCCTGGTTTCCTGTGCATAGTTCTGTGCATAAGCAGAATCCCTGCAACATGTCGCCCCTAATGTTTGGTCAATTGATTTGAAACGCCTTAGTAGTGCGTATATTAGTCCACAACACCCTCACTCTTGTTTCTGGATAACGGGAGTGACGGGTTTAACCTACCTGTGTCTCGACTAATAGGTTCTTTCAAGCTTGATCATTAAAAAGGTTTTTTTCTGAATCCCAGTGCTACTGTTGATATTGTTGATACTCTTTGGTGTGTCCTTATGGCGGTTGACATTGCCGCACATAGTCGTGCACCTCTGTGCCGTCATTTGACAACGTATGGGGTGCCGGATGATGGGATGGCTGTTATTTTTGTGGTGAGCGCTGATGCGTCTTACCCGTATGAGTACTCTTGGGTGACTTTTCCGGCGGTGGATGCAGACGATGATACGTTTCATTCCTTTACTCCCTCGCAGCTACCTGCAGTCTATACGCCGTATAGGACACAAGAAATTCCTATTTCTGCCTGGCAGCATACCATTTGGTTTAATGGCGCCCTTCCCCATGCGGTTGCACCGGCTAGAATGGGCCTGTTGTCGATTGCGGGGGCCACTTGGCCGTTGCTGGCCGGATTTACGCCTCATCCCCGCTATCTGACGGTGGCGGCGGCTGAGTTGCGGGTACTACACACTGCCCTGATTACAGTGCATAGGGCTTTGGTATAGTATGTAGTCACGCAACGTGCAGGTGGGGGCACCTGCTGTTAAGGGACAACCAACGGACCACCACGTAGTGGGTATTAATCCTGTTATGGTTAATTCGGTGATGGGCAAGCGCCTCCAAAATAAGGATGATTTGCCTTGGTGGCTTGCTGAGAAATTTGACCAACTGGAGGCGGTGTTACCGCATACCACTCCTGTGGAGAAACACAGGATTCTCACCATTAGTTTGCCGAAAGACTTGGTCCCAGATATGGCCGATTGTGCAAACTGGGGCAAGGTCTTTGCCGCGACCTACTCGAAGTGCTTCGGCACTCCGTCTATGTCTGTACTACCCTCCGTCATTAAACGTGTTCAAGAGAATCACGGAGCGGAGGCTGCTGTTGAATTGGGAATGAGGCTTGTCGGGGTGTTCAATGTGGTTGCTTCCATGGTAATGGGCAACCTCAAAGGTGATGCCATGCAGTTCCAAGTGGCTAATAAGCTGGACCGCGTGGACAAACTCGACAGGCCTAAGGAGTTCGCTAAAATAATCGCGGAAGCCTAAAGGACCATAGGCCGCAGTGCCTTAGGTGTTAAACCAACTGTAATAATTTCTGATATAGTACAGCAAAATAAGGTGAGCTCGTCTGGTAAAGACGAATGCCCAAATTTTCCTAAACAAAATTGGCGGGCAAAGAAACAGGGGAAGCAGCAACAGAAACAGGGGTCTCGTCCTGCCTTACCCGTACAGTCGTCTAGTGAACGCACATATGATTTGCGCGATCGATCTAGAATTAAGTCACCTGATAGGTTTCAGGTTTCTGAACAACGTTCTCCTCGTTATTCACAGGAAACATCGGCTTCACAGTCCGGTGGCGTAGACCGCGGGAAAGGACGGGGTGCACAAGGTCATGAGCAACCCCGTCAGACTGACGGCAAAGGCAAGCAGGACGAGTCTGCACGTCATCGACCCCCGTTTCAGAAGAAGAAAGTTGCTGCGCTAACAGCGAGGTATGCCACAGATAGTGCGGACGCAGCTTCAGAACCTGGCATGGGCACTAACGCTGCTCGACAGCGCGGCGTAAGTTACAGTAGTGTGACAAGCACTGCGTCCATATCTGGTGGCGACAGCAACTGATACGTACATAACTGTAGAAACTGCTGACACTAGAGTAGAACATACTCCTTTTAATTGAAGGTGACATACAACGCACGATTCAAGGGATTTTTTGGGATAATCTGACCTCTTCGTATGATATTCTAGTGGTAGAGGCAGACTGGCCCCCGGCTTTCATTTTAGATGTTCCTAGAGGGGAGGAGATGATCCTCCCGTCCTTTGCGCACACTGTGCCAAAGGACCAAGCTAAGAAGTTTGCCGAGGAGTGGGCTCTGGTGCTAGCATCGGCTTTGTATCGTAATCAGGTAGGCTGGGATAAATTGTCCCCCAGCCATGAGATTCCGTTCGGTCCACGCCCCAGCCACAACCCCAATATCCCATGCGTCGCGAAGCAAGACCTCACGTCGCGGCTATCCTTGAACAATTGGAATATCAAGGTGTAATTGAAACATGTGTGTCACCAATGAATAATCCTTTATTCACTGTGACGAAGCCTGATGGGTCGTACCGCCTGGTTTTGTATTACCGGCATTGAAACTCTCATTGCCGGACATGCGCAGTACAGAATACCCACAGTTCGGCTCTCGTCGATAGTCTTGTGAGAAAACGGTTTAAAACCACACTTGACATTTCCAACGGCTTTTACAGCCATAACCTGTCCTCTCTTAGTAGTGAATGGACAGCATTTACCTCGGGCGGCAAATAAAAACATTTGAAAAGATTACCGATGGGCTATAAGAACAGCCCTGGTGTCTTTGCCGCTCGTGTGGTCTCTCTGTTAGAGAGCATTGACCCTGATGCGTACTCGTATGTGGATGATATTTATCTCACAGATGACGAGTTATGGCCGCATCTGTGTCGCGTTGATCGCATTATGGTTTTGTTTGCAGACTTTGGTTACAAATTCAACTTTGCGAAGTCTCACATTGCGGAATATACAGTGTTGTTTTTGAGATACAAACTCAACAATGAAGGTCGAGGATTGGCTCCTCACTTCCTAGAGAAATGCGCATGCCTACGTGCTCCTACGACACTGAAGAAATTACAATCTTTGCTGGGCTTTCTGAATTTCGGTCGCACGTACATACCTGATTATGCCCAGCGTATCAAGTCGCTTTATGCCTTGGTACAACCTACTTTTTCCAAATCATGCTGGCTGCCGGAGCATTCAGCTATATTGCAATCTTTGCAAGCTGACCTTCTTGCTTCAAAATTCTTACTGACGCGTGATAACCACACTAACCTGGTCATAAGAATTGTGCCAGGTGCAGTGGTATTCACGTACTTAACGTTCAATGAGGGTGACACCGTCCCCATTGCCTACAAATCACACCTGTACACTTCGGCTGAACTGCGATTTTCCGCTGTCGAAAAAGTTCTGACGGCAGTGCAGATGGCGATTCTTAAAGAACGAGCGCTATCGCAAGGTAAACGCATGTTGGTGGTAACACCATATCCTGCCCTTGAGGCGGTGACGAAAGCAAGTGTACCTAATTCTAAGGCTTTGCATTCAAGGTGGATACAATGGGCCACTTCCGTGACATCGCCCGACGTCACATATATCTTTGACGCGGCTCTACAGACTCAGGAGTTCTTACAGTATGAATTTGTTCATCCAGCTCCTCTGTCCTTGCGCCCGCTCGAGGATTACCATTGTGTCATTTACACTGACGGTTCTGCGCAACCGGCTACTGGATCGAAGCATGCCTATTCAGCGGCCTGCGCAATTGTGGTCGGTACTTTCGTGAATGGTGAATTCCAATCCGATGTCGTGCATACGCAGTCATTGGGTGATTGTACCGCACCGTTGGCGGAGCTTCATGCTCTGGTGCTTGCACTGGAGTTTGCTGATCCTCGAGTCACTACTCTTATAGTGAGTGACTCGTTTTATTGTGTACAATCTTACAACGACAATCTACATTTTTGGTCTCGAAATGACTATCATGATTCCAAAGGTAGCACAATAAAGCATAAAACACTTTGGGTTCGAGTGGCAGAACTTAAAGAACATCTGCATCTCGAGTTGGTGTCCATGCTGTCGGCAACAGCCTAGCTTACGAGGCAGCAAAAACAGCAGTGGCGACATACTTAGTAGCAGCAGTTACAAGATCACAAAGTAAGATCGATGATGACATCTTGGCAGCTATTGCTGCTACAGAGAAGGGAACAAAATATCCAAGAGGTTTCCCTTCTCGTTACCATTATCGCCTAAGTCCTGATAACGTCCCATTAGTGAGGATTAACGGCATTGGTGACAGATTGATTCCCAAGGCGGACTGCAGACCATCTTTGATATTAGCCTCTCACAAGGGCATGGCGTCTGCGCATTCCGGCGTTGCAGCTACTGTATCTCTGTTACAACAACGTTACTGGTGGTGCGGTTTATATAAACAAGCTCGCGCTTATGTTCTTAATTGTGACATTTGCCAGCAGATAAAACCTTCAACTGCGGCGCGCCCACCACAAACTCAGTTGTACATATCTAATAAACCACTGGGTTGTGTTTATTTAAATCATTGCGGTCCTTTTACCTCTGATACTGCGTACAAATACATCTTGGTTGCAGTGGATTCGTGCACACGTTTTCTGTGGGTGTGGCCACAAAGGAGTGCTGATGCCCGTACTGTCATCAAGGATTTGCGTGTCTTTGTTGGAGGTTTTGCATGTGGTACCTTTCATTGTGATCAGGGCCCTGCGTTCGCCTCTAAGGCGTACAAAGAAGCCATGAGAAATTTGGGGGTCCAAGTCAAATTTTCGTCTCCATACCGACCTGAGGGTAATAGTGTGGTGGAGCGAATGGACCGTGACTTAAAGCAATCTTTGACAGCCAGGGTTTTAGGTACTGGCCGGAACTGGCTAGCCCACTTATATGACGTGCAACGTGCACTTAATAATCTCCCTAGAAGGTCTCTGGGTGGGCGGACCCCATACATGATGCTCTTTGGCATACGAATGTTTGTCCCGGACCTTGATGGTCTAGACATGGCGGCGGCCGCCGCACCCTTTGACGTAGATGATCACTGTGCTGTATTGCAGAATCTTCAAGAAGCCAGAGACAGTCTAGCGAAGGAACACGTACCCTCCACATCTGATGCTGGGCTTCAGATTCCGGTAGTCGGCTTGCTATCTCGAGTTGGTGATCTGGTCCATGAGAAGGTGGAGAATAGGAAGGAGTTCGGCCCCTCTTATCGTGCACCAGTTCCGGTGCTTGGAGTACAGGGTACACGTACAGTCATTTTACCTCCACTTCCTGGTCGCAAGGATAACAGGTACATCTCTATTGACAATGTCAAGCTACAGCGAGTGGCCGATTCTTCTTAGTATGACTCCAGCAGTTTCTTGCCCTGCGATGCTGAGAAATTCTGTTGTGGCCCCAGCTTCTACCACCTTGCCTGATGTTGCCGTCGAGATGCATACAGTTACTGGTCCTTTATTGCCACCGACAGCTGGTGGTCTACCTGAAGATATTGAGTATGCTTATCCTGCGGATGTCCCGTTGCCTGTTTTACACTCCACCACAGTTAACCAGTCGCGCTACTCCTTTGACACTAATTCAATGACTTCCATTGCCCCATCAAAAGTTTCAATTTTTGCGGTCTGGTTTAAAAGACATTTTTTAATTCCCCCTTGGACTTACATTTGGCTGGTGC
The DNA here is from genome assembly GCF_964204655.1 of Triturus cristatus. Classification (NCBI taxonomy): domain Eukaryota; kingdom Metazoa; phylum Chordata; class Amphibia; order Caudata; family Salamandridae; genus Triturus; species Triturus cristatus. The sequence goes on from NC_140591.1 coordinate 1,336,852,461, forward strand.
TCATTTGTATTTTTCTGTTTATGTCCATTGGCTTTGCGGTAGTGTTTTTTAAACTTATAAATGGACACTACCTGAAAGAAAGATCTACAATTAGACTAATTGATGGAACTTTGCCCCCCCACTCCTCATCACATATAATGAAAAGGGACCAGACTTTTGTGAACATTACTGCCTGGCCTGTACTGGATGGGATCGCGTGGGATGCTGTTAAATTTCAAGTTCATGGTCCCACTGAAGTAATCAATGTGCCAAATGTATTTCATGTTTCTATGGGTGATGTAGTTAAGCAAAACATCCGTTCGGATGATTGGGATGTAAAGCCATAGAAGCACTGTTTTCTGATTTGAAATATTATGCTGCATTTGATGCTGAGGATTTGTATTTAGACACTGGTAATTATGATGAGCAATTCTGCTATCAACATTATGGCACGCATTTCCTACACAAAGCAAATACGTTTAGAAATTTTGTAAATTATACGCAGTGGGAACACTGTCCAGCCCCTAGGCTGGGCAGCTCCTCCACGTTAGTGGACAAGTTCACATATTTTTCTGACTTCAGTGTGTCGAATCCGGCCTCCTTTTATTTTAAGGTTGCGGCTGAGTCTGCTTCTAAAGTTAGACTGACACACACTAAATTGTTGTGTTCCAAGTCCTTTATGGACGAGTTGGCAATCGGAGGTTATGATCTGTGGAAAGCTACTATCGATCTAAAATTGGTTTGGGGTTCTAAACCGTGGCAGGTACAGGGAACAGAAGCTTTGCATCGTGCCTGTCTCATCCCGAACCACATGTTATTTTTGAAATCGTCAATTTTTCAGACCACCTGTTTTGGATTGGCTACTCCTAAAAAATTAAATTCTCCCTCCACTCCGGGTCTGGGTGCTTTTCCTAATTGGGATAATCATACGGATCTGTCCCTTGCTACGTTGCAGTCATACTTTTCCAACACATCCTTCAAAATTTCCAAATTAAATCCGGAAGGGTGGTTAATATGGCAAACGAGTTCAGATTCCTGTCAACATCGGTTTCTGGATTTGGCGCCGGGGTATACACTAGTTCGTGTAGACCCCCGTTTTGAATCCTCTCACAATGTAACTACCTACTCAGTAGGGAAGTTATGCCAATCTTGGCTGCAACATTCCACTTTAGCATCTGTTAAACTTCATTTATCACTATTGAATGACAAAATAGATTTGAATGATTTTGTTAAAGGTCCTGCGGTTGGCAGGTCCAAAAGATGGGTATATGCAGTTTACAACGAAGTTTGGATGCTATCACAGATTGAAGCTGCATCCAGATTACGAGCTATTGATCAAGCCAATATGGAGAAAGTATTGGCTGTTATAGATAATAGCATTAACACCCTGTCTTCCAGAAGTTATACGTTAGATAATATTGTTTCATCTGTGGTTGACATTGTGCAGGATGATTTGTCTGTGTTGTATCATGGTCAAAATCAATTGCGTTCTATTATGCAGTTTGCATGGACATTGCAAACATTAAAGGCTGGGAAAGTCCCTTGGGATTACATGAATACTTCTTCTTTGTTCCTTCCTTTTAATTTAACTGCGAAACAACAGTTCATGTCCATGAAAGATGCAACATACTCATTGCTGCACATTGAAAAGTTAGAACCTTTACCTTTCTCTGTTGCCGAATTAAATTCCGCTGTGTGGCTTATCCACGGGTTGATCACATTACCGTTCCCCCTGTTTAAATTCAGTTTGTGCATGAAACATTATGCCCTTGGTAGATATGAAAAACTGGGTACTGCCTTCCTGCACGAAGTTTGGTCACTCCAATTCACGTATAGATGCGTGAGGGACGGAAAAGAGGTTTACTTAAAAGGTAAAGAGTGCACTTCCACTCCTGATCACTCTGTGGTGTGTCGGCACATTCAATGGCATGGTGCATGTAATGTGCACGCTCCTAATTTAGCTTGCGTCCTCAAAGGGATCCCGGTGCCAGTTATAACACCGTCTTTTATTCTGCTTGCTAACGGTAGTTATTTGCTATTAAATAATGAAGCTTGCTGTGGGATGTTAGTGGGAATTCCCTACATAGTGACTGTATCACAGAGAGTAGTCTGCTGTAATAACGTCCTTTTCCCACCCCCGCATGGACGGCTCGATTTATCCATCTGGCCTTCCATTCCAACCTTGAAAGCAGAATTCAACAAGATGAGCAGAATAAGGGCTCTATTGTCTCAAAAAGAAGTCGCGTTGACTTCATCCCGGGAAACATTTGTCCTTCACGTAGCAAACACGTGCACAGAGGTGCAGGCGCTTTTGAATACTGATCTCCCACTTAATTTTGGGGCCCTAATTCAGACTATCTTTAACGCCTTGTCAACAAGTGGCCTGGCACATTTTTTCTAAATTTTGGGCTCCGGCCTCGTGACCTCCTTTCAAACTATTTTTGGTGTGATCCCAGCATTTTTTCATTCTATTTTTTCCAGCGTCTTCGGAGGTCTCCCTTTGATTCTTGCCCTCGTAGCTGGGGTACTTTTGTTGATCTGCATACTACGCTATGGATGCACAAATTGCGTCACACGACAGCATGTCCCGGCTGCTCCATCTTCGTAACAGAATGCTTGAATACTATGGAACATTACCACTGGCAACCTTAAGCATAGCCTTTGGATTGTCCTTCCGGTTTCCCTACTTTACTTGCGTACAGCCTGTCTTTCATTGCCTAGAGTGTCCGTTCCAATGGGCTCTGGATTTGTGCTTGTCGAACTCGGTGTCTCCTGCCCCGGATTATGATCGGCTAATGAGCCCCTTAGTGGCTCATGAGTTGGACTGTTCTGGTGTCAGGATTATGGCCTGTGGAGCAGCACATGGAGTCCTAGGGAATTGGGACATCGGAACGGCTGCAGCTGAATTCTTGGCAAGAAGTTATCTTGAAGAACACGCCAGTTGTCCTCTGATGGTACTAGAGGCTCCGGTTGTCGAGGAACATGTGTGTTCATTCCCCTTGCTGAATTGGATGGCAGATAATTTTGCAGAACGTTCCAATGATTTCCTCTTGGAAGCCGTTGCAACTTATTGTGCTTATACCTTGATGGATTAACTTGGAAGTCATCCGAAATTCCTGTGGGATGCCTTTTTGTTTGTTTTCCCCCCTTCTCGTTGACAATCCATCGATGATAATTTTTTTCCCTTTAAATGGTTTTCTTCTCTCTCTTTTTTTCTTCGAACTTTTCACTTACCTTCCATGGATTCACAATTTGTGCCCTTGGTTCCGTTCTATCGAACTTGAACTCTGCGTTCTTGAAATTGTGCCCCTACTGGTTAGTGGTCCGATCAAGGGGGGGTGTAGTGAGGACCGCTATTTATATACGTACAATGCTAAGTTAGCACAACCGCGTTAGATGTTAGAAAGCCATCTTGCCACTTTTGCTGCTTTTGCACACGACACTGTAGTTACATGTTATTAATTGAGAAATGCTTGCTCGCCTCTGCTTCACATGAGAACTGTCTGTTGTTCACATCCCTAACAGTGATCTGCGACCTTGGTCTGAACATTGTGTAAAGAAACTGTCTGGGTCGCTAGACGGTGCATGTTGTTGGGTTCAGGTTGATCGGCCCACTATTTAGCCATAACATGCACGCAGCTGCAAATACCTGAAAGTCGAGTGCTTTTAATATTGCAGGCTGCATGCTTTATACACATTCGGAAGAAGAGCTTTCCCAGGAGCAGAGTCTACCTGATCCTGTGATGTGATTCCACTAAGCTGATCTTTACGGTATGGGGTTCCCCATTCAAGCCTAGAGACCTTCTATTAGTCTAATAATAATAATATTAGTTTACTAGCGAAAGGAAGGTGGCTGTTATCCACTGTCATTTTATTATGATTTCTCCTTTCCTTTTCTATGGTATTGTAACTATGCTGATGGTTTTGATCTTAATCATTTGGCTGCTTATGTTAGCCAAAGTACTGCATCTTAGGATACGAGGTGTATAAAATAAACTCTTTAAACTTTACCGTGTCTCTGTTTACTCTTGTTGTGGACTGATATGAGAATAATTACGAACAGGTATTTCTGATTCCCACCATTCCTGAGAATACATTAAGTCGCTTGTTCTGGGTTGTCTATACATTGGGACCGCCGAGATAAAACTCGGATAACGAATGGGACACTGATGCTGGTCGGATAAGGGGTTCTGGGTTCTGAGGTGAGTTTTTGGTACACCAAAATTCACTGAGGTCCTGGTTTCCTGTGCATAGTTCTGTGCATAAGCAGAATCCCTGCAACAATGTTCTTCTTCTTGCTCCAATGTAATGTTAAACCCTTTTAAAGTCCAACTTGCGGTCATCATATTTTCCAAACTGCCGTAGCCAAAGGAATGATAGTTGTTTTGTCGTCTTCTCATGTAACTTAATAATACATATTTTCATCGCCGATGATCGTGGGTGCCACATGTTTTTGGAGGGCAGAATTTATATATCAATATGCAAAGAAGAGTTCACAAGTGCACTCCGTTTTTTTCATTTCCCCGTAGTTAGAAAGCACTATAGAAAGGTTGAAGCGTCCATTATCTTCAACTCACAGACGCACTGCGTAATCCAAAGTGTGAAACAGAATTACACCAAATTCATTCAGATTTTAATCCATTTATTTCTTTTATCAAAATGTAATTACTTTTCATAATTTGCTCAAGATCATGTTCGACAACATCTGTACAATGATAGGATTAACACATAAATTAGCATCAGCATATCATGCCCAAAGCACCAGCATCATAGTGAGACTAAATGGCCGGTAAATAAAGAAAATAAGTACAATTTGTGCCAGGCATCATAAGAAGTGTCTCCACTGCCTACCCCTCTCCTTATTTGCACTAAGAAACGTGGGAAACAATATTTACAACGCGGTGATTACATCACACTACCTTTACATAGCAGTGATTACATCGCAACATCCTTTACATTGCATATCATTACAACGCAGCCATTACATCGCATGTCACTACAACGCATGTCATTACAATGCATACCATTACAACTCATAGTACCCTTACACTATCCAACACTTACCCTACTGTTGCACTCACTGGAGTTAAAATAGTAATTTTTGCCCCTACACTATCCAACACTTACCCTACTGTTGCACTCACTGGAGTTAGAATAGTAATTTTTACTCCTACACTATCCAACACTTACCCTACTGTTGCACTCACTGGAGTTAGAATAGTAATTATTACCCCTATACTATCCAACCCTTACCTTAAATGCGATGTAATGGTATGCATTGTAATGGTATGCATTGTAAAGGTATAATGCGATGTAATGGAATGCATTGTAAATGTAGTTTCTGAAAATGCGATGTAATGGCATGCGATGTAAAAGAATGCATTGTAAAGGATGTTACAATGTAAAAACTGTGTTTGTAAAGGCATGCGATGTAAATGTATGCGTTGTAACGTCATACATTCAAGAAACGCACCCAACAGCGATCACTATTGCACACCACACCAGATCAAGACTGGTAGATTGCTGGGGACGCCCATCCCAAAAACTAGGACCAAGTTAAGCTTTGAGACTAGCTCCCAGGCACTGAAAGACAAATTAGAATGTATATCTCTCAGAACTAACCAACACCACAAAGCTCTTATCAAAACAGGTCAACCACCAGACCTCCAAGTGCACCACCGACAAGCTACCAAATCAAACTCCCCAGCCAGGACAAGAAGTGTACATTCATAATTTTGTAAGAAAATTTAAACAAGCCAAGTTTGAGGGACCCTACTGAGTGGTTTTTGCAACACCAGCAGCCCTTAAGATGGAGGGGAAAAATGCTTGGGTTCAACTCTCCAATGTGCGATTGAAACCTTTCATGACAAATCCTCCATGAACTAAAACTGCAATCTTTCTGAACCAATAAGGGATACAACAGCAACTAGGGGACCACAGACGCCTCCCAAGAGAGCCATACCAAGACCTGCAATGCCCAATAATATGCACTGATCTCAAGCTCCCCATGTCGGACATCTGTGTATGTTACCTACTGTCTACATTGTGTCCACACAAAGTTGATGTCCACCTATACTTTCCATTACACAGTCAATTTATGACTCCAAAGGCAGCAACTAAAGTAAGTCCTTACCTTACATGGACCCCCGGACATACTTTTTTGCAAACAATGAACTGTATAAAAAGAGGCCTCAGACCAATTGTAAATAGAGATAGTCCTCAGACCTATGCTTGTAACTGATCTCCCAGCCGCAATGTTTAATTAAACAAACAGTTCCTATTTTGCCAAACGTCTCTTGTTTTGTTCAAGCAACAGATTATTGCTTATCTGGCATAAGCAAAAGAACTCTACCACAGGCTTAGTATTGTGCAGAACTGTACAAAAGATCATTGAATACTCTGCCAATACATTTACTATTGATTTAATAACTGAAATTCATAGAGACTCAGGCAATTTTACTCCGGTCGTATAATACACTCTTGGTGACATGAATATCCACCAGTAATGCATGAAGGATCTCACTTTTTTAGATTAACCCATCACATTCATGAACATATAGTGACATGGTATTGTAGCTAGAGCAAATGCCTGGAAACGAAGGTCTAGAAGATGATACAGTGTGATGTTTTCCTATAATAATCATATACAAGCATTTATAGTATGCGTTGTTTCCGATTGGCAGCTAAGTAGCCCTGAAAACATCAGGCATCTTAAATTCCTAATTAAACTACAGTGGGCTTTAAATGTACCACTCTTAAAATCTGTTCAGTGTTACCATGTGCCACAACCATGTGAAAGAGGATCTTCACGCCCCCTGAGGGTGGAGAAGCTCTATGATTTCTGGGGTTACCTAGAGAGATACTTCGCGGACCAGGTTAAACTCTGCTCTCTGCTCCATTGTTGAACTGTCAGTCATTGATACATGGAACAAGAAAGAATCCACACAAAAAGCAGATCTCCAAGTGACAGCAACAGGATTTTCCTGATGCAGAATTGGCCTATCACCTAAGCGAGACTGGTGTCCTAACTCTCATATTCACTAATTCATCTACCTATACATTCATCTCAATGACTTAAGAACACGCTCCAAAGATCTCTCTGTAACCTACCTGTCACTCATGCCTTAACTGTTCATGGTCTATGAGAGAATAAAGCAAGTACTAGTCTGCCCTGCTCGATCTGTTATGCAGGAAATGTAAGATTGTACGTATTGTCTTCTGTGAGAGATGGCAGCTTGCTTTCTCACTGTCAACCTGTCTGTTTTCTGAGAGGAAGTAAAACTTGTACTACTGCTGCCCAATTTGTACTTTTCATGTGATAGAAAAAACTTTAAAACATACCACCATGAATGTGACCAGAATGGAGAAAGAGGTCTTGATGTTATTACAGGCCAATAAAGATATTGTCATTAAACCCGCCGACAAGGGTGGGGCAATTGTTGTTCAGGATCTTGACAAATACAAATTGGAAATTTTGAATCAGTTACAAGATGGTGTTAGTTATTGCAAATTACGATCTGATCCTTCAAAAGACCTGGCACTAGAAATTTTGGCAATAACAAAGGATGGCTTGGAACAGGGTTTCCTAACCGAGCATGAATTTCATTATCTCAATCAAAAAGATCCCCGGCTTCCAACTCTATATACATTGCCTAAGATCCATAAAAATATGTCGTACCCTCCCGGTAGGCCCATTGTGTCAGGATGTGGGACTATGTTGGAGCCCCTATGTAAATATGTCGATCATTTCCTTAAAACCATTGCGGAAGAAACAAAGACATACTTACGAGACACTCTTCAAACTATTAACCTTATTGATCAATTTCCGTTTGATCCGAATGAACAACTATTGGTAACATGTGATATAGTTTCACTATACACAAGTATTCCTCAGCAGATGGCTCTTGAAGTTATACGTAGAGTGCTTGACCAACGACCAGCACCTATGGCGGTACCAACTGAATTCATTGTTGCACTATTGTCTATCGCCATGTTGAAAAACTTCTTCCTTTTTCAGGGGAGCTTCTATTTGCAGACCAAAGGAGTTACCATGGGGGCATCATTCTCACCGGACCTGGCCATCATTTTTATGGATGGTTTCGAACGTTCCTTCATCTATAGTCTGAATAACCCTTACCATGCAAAAGTGACAGAATGGCAAAGATATATAGATGATGTGCTCATGATATGGACTGGCACAGCTGAGGCCTTAGCCCAGTTCCACGTTTGGCTTAATATGCAGAACAAAGATATCCAATTCACGATGCAGTCAGATAAGAACAGGATTGACTTCTTGGACATTACAATCTTTCACCAAGACCATAAACTCCATACTACACTATACCGTAAACCAGCAGAGCGGAATTCACTCTTGCGGTATAGTAGTCACCACCCTCGTGGTCTGAGGGACAATTTACCTGTGGGACAGTTCCTACGCATCCCACACTCTGTGACTGTGTTTCCTTTGGATGGTCTAGCCACTGAATTATATGAACATTATATGTATTTTTGGCAAAATAATTAGGCCATAAGTGATGATCTTGGTCACTTGAACTTGGCATTATTTGCGAACACGATTTCCTTTACACTCTTTTATCCTCACGAAAATCACCCAACTCCTTTTCTTTTCCCTGTCCTTCTGGGCACTTAACATGTATGAAATTAAACATTGTTATATGTATTAATGTATTTTTTGAATGAAGCAGTGTGATTAAATAACACTTGCTGTCTATCATTGTCATACATAGTTAATTTTGTGTGACTATAACGATTTTGTGTTGTCTAAATATTGTTTGCTGGGACCACTCTATATTGTACTGATAGCTACCCAGGTCCCAGTACCATTGGGTTTAACCCTTTATGTATAATAATGGAAAAAACTTAGGCTGATTCTACTCGAGCTGTGTCGGTCCTCTGAAACTAGGAAAACTTGCACTGTTTCTGTCCTAAGTGTATCTGTTCCATAAAGAGGGCTGTGTTCCACCTATCCTGTATATGTGAGCGAATTGTGTGATTTTCTTTCTGCTTCTGCCATCTGTCCTTTATATACTTGTGTTTGGAAATGTTGCACTGCTGATGCCCTTGTTACACCTTTGTTGTATTGTGAAGCAGTATAAAAACGTTCCACTGCATGTAAGAGCGAACAATTCACATTGCCAATGTTTGTTTGTATGCATGATGTTAGTAAGCGAGTGAACGCTAAGGTTTTGCTTATGAAACAGTTTTTAAATGGAGTAGACAGAATATATACTGTTACTTCGCATGCGTTACATCACATGCTTTTACAACGCGGTCGTTACAACGACCACGTTGTTACAGAGCGAGCCCTTACATCTCAAGTAGTTTCAACGGCTTACTGTAGGGGGCGTGCTAGACTTAGGAATAGTCTAATTTACTATTCCTACTCCAGTTTGCGCAACAACAGGGAAATTGTTGGCCCCCAGTTGAAACAACTTGCAATGTAATGCATGCAATGTGATGGCGGTTTCCCGAGTAGAAAACTTAGTTACATTTTAAAGATAGCTGACTGGTGGCTCCATGGCATTTATTAAACCTCAAGTCAATTCTGGCATTTTAGCCAACAACACTTTGTACGCTTGTTTTGTTTTTCCATGGTGAAACAATTTAAAGCAAAACTACAAGCCCCACAATGTGACATGTTGTTAGTTAAATCCTATGCCATGATGTCACAGTGCAGAGTTGTGAAAAGCTTAATAAAATATAGTTCCTGCCTTTTCTGCCTTATGTTCTTGTAGCCATCGCAGGTTAACATCCTAGTGGGTGAGAAGGCAGAAGTAGCCATTCAGATCTAAATGCCAGCATCTCACTGGCAATGGGTTAATATAAGCCTGGGCAAAGCACGACGCTACGCTCGCGTAGTTTGCAAAGTTTGCGCTACTTCGCACTACGCAAATTGCACGTAGCACAATGCAAACACGCGTAGCGTAGCGTTGCGTAGTGCAGCCGTCATTTTTTGCTTGCTCGCGGTCCGCAAGCAAAATGACATCCCGGCGAGACTTTTTCCTCTTTCGCGATCAGCAACATCAAGTTGGCGATCGCGAGCATGGAAAACAAACCTCCCGGCGAGATTCTCAACGCGGGGATGTCAGGTTTCTCATTGAGAGTGGTCGCGTATGCTGGCGACCGCTCGCGATGAGAAACTACCAGTCCGCGTTGAGAAAGCTGCCGCTCGAGTAAAAATCTACTCGAGCGGCAGAAAACTACAGCTCGCACCGTGCAAGATGCTGTTTTCAATGATTGCACAGTGCCGGATGCTTGTCCGCACTGTGCAATCATTGAAAACGGCATCTTGCACAGTGCAAACAGGGTACTACGCAGTTCGCCAAGTGCTTCGTGTAGCTCGCGTAGTGCGAAGTGCACTTTGCGTAGCTACGCGTAGCGCTACTTCACGAACTACGCCCAGGGTTATAAATATTAACGTTTCCTGGAAAACAAAAATCCTATGTTTACCACTACAATACCAACAATTTCCAAGCACATCCTTGCCCTAGAAGTTAGTGCAATTTAGTTAGCTAGCTAACAACAGTAAAGCACTCTGAGTTACACAAGTGCAGCACATACTGCATGTGCTTCTCTGCAAGGTCCACCAGTGCAGTCAGCTACAGCAAGTGAGCTTACTTGGAGAGTCAGGGAATGTGCTGAGGTAAACATATTTTGTTGGAAAAGGACCATTTAGCCTCAGCCTGCACAAAAAGGCACATGTTGTCGAAGTGTGTATGAGACTGACGTATTATTTGAGGAGTGATAACCCACCTCAAATAATAATCACAATCCTTGTCAGAGAGATTCCTTTTCAACACTAAATTAACCTGAGGTGAACTCCTACGACACAGAGCACACCGGCTTAACTTAGAGGATATGTGTAAAGTATTTATGCAGTGATCAAACAACAATGAAATCAAAATACAACAGAAGAAAAATCTCAAACCAATTTGAAAATATAGAGTACATTTTAATAAATGAAATGACAAAAAGATGACACAAATCAATATGCAAAACCATAGTTATACATTTTAAGTTTACGGTGTAAATACCACCAAAAAGAGGCCAGTAGCAAGGTTCAGGTCACATCCAGTTGGAACTGGTCAGCTGGGAATGCTGCAAAAGGCCTCTTGAATCTTGTTGCCTCCCTGGTGCCAAAACAGTAGGTCAACTTAACAATGCTTAGGTTCCCTTCTTTATCTTGGGTACAGAAGAGAGAGCCGGGTCAGTCTTTAGGCTTCCTTTCAGGTCACAGACAGTAGGCCCAATCCTCTCCTGTTCTTCCATGAGTCCAGCAGTAATCTAAGGAAGCTACTAGGGAGGCTACATTTACGTCTACTGCCAGCCTGTGGGTAAGGGAAAGGTCACACCATAACCAATTCTGAAGAAGTTCCTAGAGGTGACCCTACTCACTTTTGCAGCATTTCTGAAGTAGTTCCCAGAGTTGACCCTACTCACTTTTCCAGCCCTTCTTATGTGCTTTACTGCAAACAATGGCAGAGTGCCGCTCTCTGCCCCAAACTAACATGGCAGAACCTTTCTTCTCATGTGCAGAGCTCCTATATTCACCCTAGAGGTGTGGACAGATAAATGAGCAGCCACTCAAAACCAGTTCTGGGGTAGCTCCTCTCCAACTGGGCCTGGTGCTGACTGAGTAGTGGGACAAAGGTAGGGGCATCCCCAGGTATCAGCTACATCTGTCTGTGAAAGTGAAGACCCCTCTGAATAATACAATTCCTGGACACAGCCCATAGTGTCCACATGCTGGAGAATAGACTACCTTTCCACACCGAAGGCCTTTGCCTCAGCTCTGGGAGCATGATTACGCCTCATTAAGGGGCTATTCAGCTTCATGGTCACAGTTGGAAGCTCATGCAAAGACGCTTCTAGAGGCTTTATGCATGTAAAATGCAACTTTTCCTGTTCTAAAATATATATCACAAATCTGGCTTTACCAATAAATTGGGTTTGTAATACATATTTTTAAAAATAAAAGATTTAACTCTGTAGCTGTTTCCTAAGCAGATATATCAATATTAAATGTAAATATTGCAACCCAGTTCTTTACTATGGAACAACTAACCCTGCTACAGTGAGATTAGGTTTTTGGGCCTTTCACTGTGAGGACATGTTTAATATTAAACTTTTACATGTTACTCTTAAATCCCATGCACCCTGCCTTAAGGGGCTGTAAGGCCTACTTAAGGGTGACTTATTAGATTTTAAAAGGAGAGTTTAGGGCTGTCATATGTGATTATCTTGGCGGGTGGAATTTGCAGTTAAAACTTGCAAAACTGTGTTACAGATTGCAGGCCTTCAGTCATGTTTGTTATGTCACTAAAGTGGGGGGCACAATGTGTGCTGCAGCACACTGCTAACATTTAACCTACAGGCCCTGAATACACTTTAGGCATCATATACAAAGAGCTTGTAGGTAAGTCAAGTATGCCTATTATGAGTATGCCATTTTCATCAGGTTTAAAAGGGGAGTGTAGTAAATTGGATTGTTGATTGAGTGTGGTGTAAGCTCCACTCAGACAACAACCACAGTCCTTACCAGAGTGAACAAAAAAGTCACTAAATTAACATGTGCTTACCTCTCTGGTAGTTTGGCACAAAGCAGTCAGGTTTAACTTAGATGCAAAGTGTAAAGAATGTATGCAGCATACACACAGTAATAAAATGAAAACACAAAACAAGAAAAATCCCAAAGCATTTCAAGAAAATAGGATATATTTTAATAAATAGAATGACACTAAAACTAATTAAATCAGTAGAACTGACGTTATTCATTTTTCAAGTTTTAAGTGAAAAATAGCACATAAAAGACAAAAGTGTAAACAGAGGGTATTGGGTTGTCCGAGATCCCAAAAGTGAAAAGTTAAGGCCAACTGCATGGTTTGCATACACATGGTGGAATGAGCTCAGTCTAGACTTAACTTGATTCACAGAAGAAATTCTGAGAAAAATTCCAGGAGAAGTTAGAATTAAAAGGGGCAAGGCAGCAGGCTGTGGCAGAGGAGTTTTCATTGTCGGGGGCACTAGAAAAGGTCTTGGTGAAGCCAGGCTGTTCTGCGATGCACATTGGGCAGATCTCCTGGGAGGTAGGTTGTGGTCTTCTGTCAGTTCTTCTGGCTCTTTTTGCGAACATTTTTTTAAATCCCAACTTTCAGTCATAGGCAGGAGTAGCACCTCTAACACCATGTCCAATGGTCCAGGACTGGAGTAGCACTACTTGGGGCATTAGTACTCACTATGACAGAGGTCAGGTGCAGGGTTCAAGGAATCCCGAGCATGTAAAGTCTCTATAGCTCAGACAGGGGGCCTGTGAAGTCCTCCACGGCTCATGGACTGTACTGAAAAGTTGGTCTGAGTGCCCAACAGTTATACCTGTACCAGACATTGAAGTAGAGGACTTTCTAGACTAACCCCATATTTAGTTCTGGAAAGTTATACCTTCCTCTGCCAAGGCTCCTCTTATGTTCCATAAAGGTACCCCAGTATAGGCTCAGGTAGTCACCTAACCTTTCACCAATATTCTCCCCTACCATTACACTACAAAACAATTCTTAGTACTGACCTTTTACCTAGATATGGTAATGCCTAAAGATGACATTTTTTTTTCCCGAAAAGCTTAAGCCTCATTCATTATGCTTGAGGATTCTTGGAATCACTGAAGGACAGCAGGCCCACCATCTCCTGCATAATAACTAAGTATAAGGGTCATTCCTTCTGTCATCCCAGTCCGACATGACACAGCAAGGTATATCCCCAGGGGTTACCACTTTGGGTATATTTACACCATATCTTGCCGAGATAGGCAGAGGAGAAAAGGACTTCCATGCTGACCCACTAACACGAGACGCCGAGGTTCCTGCACGCAGACACTCCAGCTCGCAGTAGTCTGACATCCCTTGCAGGGTGTCCATCTCGAGACCAAGATGGGGTCCCACAGTCTCTCACTTCAGGTAATGGGGTTGACTTTATCCTAGAGAGATTCTTGGCTTTTACACCTACATACCTTTTAGGTACACTTAGGTACATCTAATTCGTGTCGCATCATAGGAGTACACATTTACTACTGTCATGTATTTTATATACTTGCCTGTATTCATTGTTTTAGCATGATAGTAGAAATCTATTATTGCTTATAATCATCTATATCTGTTACTGTCTAATGTTTGTTTCAGCACACCTATTTAACATTAGAATAATGCTGGTTCAGTAAATGTTTATTGAAAAACGTCCCCATTGTTTATTCTGTGTATCTCTCTGAGACGAAGTGAGCACAAGTGACTGAGCGAAAAGTATCGCACTGTTTTCACGATCCCTGAGGGATCAGGGTTGTCATGTTCGATAGTTGCCAAGAACTATTCTCTACTTGGTAAGAGGGGGTTCTAGTGGCACTGTGAGCTAGCTGGTATACAGGCTAATATACCCGGTAGGTAGGGTGTCTAGAATCAATCCGACACCAATCCTATAGTGTATGTTGTCTAAACACGCAGATCCTATATAGGTCCATAGGAGCTACATGACACTCCAAAAAGTTTGAGGTGACAAAAGACTAATGTAAGGTTCCTTTGCCTGTATGTGGCAGACCTTTGAAATGGAATTGGGGCTGGGAACAGCTCGGCCCTCTGCCATTCTGGCAGTATGGTCCATCCTGCCAGCACTTAGTTCTCCTTGTCTCACTGTCTGCCCAACAGCTAAGCTATTCACAGTCTGTGACTTAGGGCTCTGACAATAGGGCCCATATTTCTAGGACAAGGAGATGGCAGCTTTCTAAAAGTGGCATTTTTTTCAGAAGTGTGACTTAAAATCTGACTTTACCATAAAGATGATTTTAAGTTGCAGTTCATTTAAGTCCAAGCATGACATTACTACCTGTTCCTAATCACATGTTAGTACTTATTACATGTAATACGATAACCCAATGCTATCCTGTGGGAGAAGCAGGCATTAAAGTAGAGAAAAACAAATGTAGGATTTTTTTTCACTACTAGGACACGTAAAACTTAAAAATACATGTCCTACTTTTTAAATATAACACAAGGCCCACTTGAGGGTATCAAAAGCTGTCTGATAGGCCTCTGTCCCGATCACCTTCTTGGGCTGCTTCTTGGAAGTCAGCTCGGTCAAGGGGATGGCAATGGTGCAATATCCATTGACAAACTCCCTATAATACCCAGTGAGGACCAGAAGGGCCCTCACTTAAGCCTGAGTTTTAAGGGATACCCAGGCCAAGATAGAATTGGAGGGGCTGAAACTTGCACCCACCCCATAGGTGTCCCAGATACACTACAGATCACTGCCCTACCAGGCTCCTGCTGTCAAAGTCAGGGCCAACTTTGCAGAGCCTGAAGCAATTCCTGGATGATTCAGAATGGAACTAGAGACAGCTATGTCCAGTTACGGGGCACAGCGCCATTGTCCCAGCCAGGACAACCCTATTAGGCAGTTTCTGAAAGGCGGCAGGGGCATTCTTTAACACATAAGACATCATTAGGAGTGGTCCTCTGGAGTGGAGAATTCAGACCTCTCCTTAGCCCCCTCGGTTAGGGCAATTTGCCAGTACCCTGATGTTAAATTAAATGTATTTAGGAACTTGGCAGCTCCCACACTATCTATGAGCTTATCAGCTCAGAGAATAGGGTGACCATCAGCCTTTGTAACTGAGTTGATCCCTCTCTAGTCCAACCAGAACCTGATTTCAGGGGTGGGGCTCAGTGGGGCAGCTTTAGCTACCATCACCACTGGACTGGAACAAGGACGATTGGAGTAATATATTGCCTCTTACTGAAGAACCTTGGATACTTCCTCCTTGATGCTAGACCTCACCCTATCAAAAAAGTACATTTTGTTCTTCGCTGGCAAACATTCACCTGTATCACTATCATGCTTATGCAAATGTGTGAGCCCAGGGGTTATTAGGAACAAAGCAACAACCTGCCCCAGCAACTTTCAGAAGTTCCATTGCTGCTTGAGGGTCAGAGTAGGGGAGAGGTTGGCACCTTCCACTGACCCAAGTAGCTCCTTGGAAGATAGGAGGCCAGGTAGAGGTTCACTCTCCTCCTCTACCCCATCTGTCATTAGGAGCTGTGCAACTGCAGATCTCTCATAATGAGAGTTGAGGCGGTTAAAATGGAGGACCATTAGGGGGATGCTGGGGTCTTGAGGTCTACCAAATAGGTGACCACCCCTTTTCTCTCCTTCACCTCATAAGGTCCAGAACAGCAGACTTAGAGGGCCCTGTGTGCCACTGGCTCCATAAGCTACATGTTTTTGGCCAGGATGAAACTTGATCAGAGTGGCCATCTGGTCTTGCCACGGGTTAATTTCCTTCTGGTTGCTCACAGTTCTCAAAAGCCATCTTCTAGAAGTGCTGGATCTGATTTCTGAGAGCCTACAAGTAGTCAGCTACATCTTGGAGGGGAGTATCTTGGGAGCTTGCTCACACTCCTTTTTCACAAGACTGAGAGGTCCGCTAACAGGGTGACCAAACAGGAGCTCAAAGGGACTGAAATCAACTCCTATCTGTTGCACCTCCTTGTAAGCATAAAGAGGACAGTCAACTTCCGTCTCATGGGCTCTGGCAGCCCATAATCATGCCTTTAAGGGGCTTGTTAACACTTTTAACAAATCTATTGATTTTAGGGTGATAGTGTGTGGGGTAGAGTGTGACGAACTCATCACCAATTAATTTCATATAGTCAGACATTGACGGTTGCGCCCTTCTCAGACACTTCTTCTTTGGGGAACCCCACTTGGGTAAAAATCCTCATCAGGGCCTTGGCCAATGCAGGTGCAGTCATAGTCCTCAGAGTTATGACCACCAGTTATTTAGTGGCATGGTCCACAAAGACCAGGATCAACCTGTTGCCTAAGGCAGTCTTGGTGTCTGGGTCCTAGCAATATTGGTACCCACCCTTTCAAAGGGGCCACCAATGACAGTACCCAGGGGCACCTTTACCTTATTTCCTGACCTCCCATTTTCCAGGCAGGTAGGAAATGACCTGCTTAATACATCTGAGCTCAACTTCATTAGGTGCTAATAGAGGTGGGTAACAAGCCTAGCACCGATCTTGTCCTGCCGCAGATGTCCTACTAGCGGTATATAATGAGCCAAACCCCGTAGGATGGCCCTCTTGCACTGGGGAACAACCAACACAGGAGTTGCCCCAGGCTCATAGGAGCCCATTCGCCCAATATATCAGATGATATCAAAAGGTGTCACCAGCTACCACGGCCCTAGCTTGTCACCCAGACCTTCAAGAGAGGGACACTCCTTTTGAGCTCTAAATAACTCTTCTCTGGATGGCCCACCTTCTGCTTCCCAACAGCAGTAATGTCCTCCCTTACTGGGGTGTTTCCTTCAGGCTCATCCTCCTCCCAAACCATTGGAGTTCCAAGGGCTGATTTCCAATGCACCTTGCCCTGCCTTTTCTTGGCAGCTACCTAGGCGATTGTTCCAGGCTCAAAACCTCCTTGACTCTCCTCCTGGGCTGCCATGGACCTTGTGATCAGGCACGCCCACTCAGGCAGTCCTAAAATCTCCAGGTGGGACCTTAGCTCCACTTACTTCCATACAGTGTGCTCCAAAGTATTTCCTAGCAGACAATCTACAGTCCTCACAGGACTCACTGCTCCCTTCAGAGAAGGTTAGGATCTCCCCCCACAATCAAATGGAACCAGAGATGCAGGGTTGTGGCACTCACAACTGTCTGCTACCACAACCTGGTGTAATCTTGTAGGAATTACCTGTTCTCAAAACACCAGATGACACCTGGCACTAGTTATACTGGCTCCTGTGTCCATCAGAGCCCCCATCCTCCTGTGTCAATCAGAGCCCCCATCTTCTGCCCATTGATAGTGACCCACGGCCTGTACTTGGAAGTATTGCAAGGCATGTGGACTTTAGGCACAATCTCCTTGTTACCCAGGGACATAACAGAAACCTCTGCTCTTTTTCCCATGCATACTGGAACAACCTCCTCTGCAGGGCGACACTATCCAACCCAGGTGTCTGCCGATCAGTGAGGGATTATGCTTTTTTGGGACATTTGGCATCTCCTTTCATGTGCCCATACCTATAGCACTCAAAGCACTGGGGGAAGAAATTCCCTAACTTCTTGTCAGTAAACCTACTTTTCAGTTTTTCGCTACCAGGACAATTGAAACTTAAAAACACATATCCTGCATTTTAAATACAATGCACCATGCCATATTTCTGTTTAGGGCCTACCTTAGGGGGATGTATGCATTTAAAAGGAAGATTTGGGCCTGGCAAAAGGTTTATTTTGACTGGTCGAATTGGCAGTTTAACGCTGCAGGCAGGCTGCAATGCAGACCTCAGACATGTTTTAAAGCACTGCTTTTGTGGGTGGCAGAATGAGTGCTTCAGGTCCACTGGTTCTTAAAGCAAAGGGGTTTGGCCCTAAACCGGTCAGGAAGGACCTATTAAACTTTATGAACACACAAAATCCTGACTGTTCATTTAGTGCTGCTGTTTAATGATTAACCAGACTGAGACCATTGTCTAATTTGATTGGTCTTTAGTAATATTAGTTATTTTTTCTTTATGCCATTTGTTAGCTCATTCAGACATTATTGAACCATGTCTTTCAAAAAAGACACACCACATAAAAAATAAACTTATATATGTACTGTGTTCAACATAGAATTAAACATACATTATGTGCAATAAAATATACGAACCAAATTAACTCATAAACCAGTCACATTTATTTAAACTCAACAGCCAATTGAGTAACAATTTATAAACGATTCATCACAAAAACTGCTGTAGTTTTTGTGATGAATTTTTTATACATTGTTGCTGTTGAGTTTAAAAATAATTGACTGGTTTATGAGTTAATTTGGTTTGTGTTGAACACAGTAAGTATATATGTTTATTTTTTATGTGGTGTGTTTTTTTGAAAGATGTTTCAATAATGTCTGAATGAGCTAAAAAATGGCATAAAGAAAAATAATTCATATTACTAAAGACCAATCGAATTAGACAATGGTCTCAGTCTGCTTAGTCATTAAACAGCAGTACTAAAGGAACGGTCAGGATTTCATAAGGTCCACTAGTAGCATTTAATTAGAGGCCATGGGTACCCATACAACCAGTTACTAGGTAATGGATTTAGGCTGGGTCCCAGCTGGAATGGCATGGTGAGCAAAAAAATGATAGATTTCAGCCCAGTTAGGCCCAGATGTATTGTAGTGAAGATCGTTATCTACATATGTACAATACTAAGTTAGCACAACCGCGTTTGATGTTAGAAAGCCATCTTTCCGCTTTTGCTGCTTTTGCACACGACACTGTAGTCACATGTTATTAAATTGAGAAATGCTTGCTCGACTTTGCTTCACATGAGAACTGTCTGTTGTTCACATCCCAAACAGTGAGCTGCGACCTTGGTCTGTACACAGTGTAGAGAAACAGTCTGGGTCGCTAGACGGTGCATGTTGTTGAGTTCAGGTTGATCGGCCCACTAGTTTAGCCATAACACGCACGCAGCTGCAAATACCTGAAAGTCGAGTGCTTTTAATATTGCAGTGTTACATGTTTTCATTACATTCGGAAGAAGAGCGTTCCTAGGAGCAGAGCATAGCTGATCCTGTGATGTGAACTCACTGAGCTGATCTTTACGGTATGGGGTTCTCCATTCAAGCCTAGAGACCTTTTATTAGTCTAATAATACTATTAGTGTGTTAGAGAAAGGAAGGTGGCTTAGATCCACTGTCATTTTAGTATGATTACTCCTATCATTTTCTATGGTATTGTAACTATGCTGATGGGTTTGATTTTAATCGTTTGTCTGCTTATGTTCGCCAAACTGCTGCATCTTAGGACACAAGGTTTATAAAATAAACTCTTTAAACTTTTACCGTGTCTCTGTTTATTCTGTTGTGGACTGGTATGAGAATAATTACGAAAAGGTATTTCTGATTCCCACCATTCCTGAGAAATATACTAAGTCGCTTGTTCTGGGTTGTCTATACATTGGGACAGCCGAGCTAAACCTCGGATAACGAATGGGACACTGATGCTGGCCGGATAAGGGGTTCTGGGTTCTGAGGTGAGTTTTTGGTACACCACAATTCACTGAGGGCCTGGGTTCCTGCGCATAGTTCTGCGCATAAGCAGAATCCCTGCAACATGGCGCACCTAACGTTTGATCTATTGATTTGAGACGCCTTAGTAGTGCTTGTATTAGTCCACAACTCCCTCACTCTGGTTTCCGGATAACGGGAGTGACGGTTTAACCTACCTGTGTTTCGACTAAATAGGTTCCTTCAAGCTTGATCAGTAAAAAGGTTATTTAATCTGAACCCTTGTGCTACTAATAGACGACAGTGTAGATTTACTGTTTGAGTCCTGATGGTGGTCGATATTCCGGCTCATAGCCGTGCACCCCTGAAACGTCATTTGGCACAGTATGGGGTGCCGGACGATGGTGTGGCTGTGATTTTTGTGGTAAGTGCCGATGCGTTGTTTCCGTTTGAGTTGTTCTACTCTTGGGTTACTTTGTCGGCGGTGAGTGAAGACGATGATACGTTCCACTCCTATACTGCCACGCAGCTACCGGCCAACTATACGCCATAAAGGACACAGGAAATTCCAATTTCTGCCTGGCAGCATAGCATTTGGTTTAATGGCGCCCTTCCCCATGCGGTTATACCGGCGAGAATGGGCCCTTTGTCGATTGCAGGGGCCACATGGCCGGTACCGGCCGGATATACGCCTCATCCCCGCTATCTTCAAGTGACGGTGGCTAAGTTGCGTGTACTTCACACAGCCCTTATTACAGTATATAGGGCTTTAGTGCAGTACGTGTCACGCAACGTGCAGGTGGGGGCACCTGCTGTTGCGGGACAACCGACGGACCACCATGCGGTGGTTATTAGTCCTGTTATGGTTAATTCGGTTGTGGGCAAGCGCCCCCAGAATAGGGATGATTTCCCTTATTGGCTTGCTGAGAAATTTGACCAATTGGAAGCGGTTTATCTGCATACCACTCCGGTGGAAAAACACAGGATCCTTACATTACTTTGCCGAAAGACTTGGTCCCAGATTGTGAGAACTGGGGCAAGGTCTTTGCTGCGACATTCTCGAAGTGCTTTGGCACTCCGTCTCTCTCGGTACTGCCCTCCGTTATTAAACGTGTTCAGGAGAATCACGGTGCGGAGGCTGCCGTAGAATTGGGAAGGCGGCTTGTCGGAGTGTTCGATGTGGTTGCTACCATGATACTAGGCAACCTCAAAGGAGATGCTATGCAATTCCAAGTGCTTAATAAATTAGACGCAGTGAACGAAGACGACAAGCCGAGGGAATTCGCGAAAATTATCGCGAATGCCTAAAAACAAGTTGGTCGTAGCGCTTTAGGTGTTAAACCAACTGTGAAGAATCCTGATTTAATACATCAAACAAAGACAAACTCGTCTGGTATGGACGAACGCCCTAATTTTCCAAAACAAAGTTGGCGGGCGAAAAAACAGGAGAAGCAGCAACAGAAACAGGGGTCTCGTCCTGCCTCTCCAGTACATTCAGGTAGAGAAAGCACTTATGATCTGCGCGATCGTGCTACTATTAAGTCACCTGATCGATTTCAGGTTTCTGAACAACGTTCTCCTCATTCTTCACAGGAAACATCGGCTTCACAGTCCAGTGGCGGAGGCGGTGGCAAAAGTCGGGGTGCCCCACAAGCACGTGAGCAATCCCGACAGACTGACGGCAAAGGCAAGCAGGAGGAATCTGCACGTCAAAGACCCCCGTTTCAGAAGAAGAAAGTTGCTGCACTGACAGCGAGGTATGCCTCAGATGGTACGGACGTAGCTTCAGAACCTGACATGGGCGCTAACGCTGCTAGACAGCGCGGCGGAAGTTACAGTAGTGCGACAAGCACTGCGTCCATATCTGGTGGCGACAGCAACTGATATATTCGTGAATATTGAAACTGCTGACACTCGGGTGTCTCCCCCTGATAGACTGTTTTATATAGTCATTCAAATTGAAGGTGACATACAACGTACAATTCAAGGGTTTTTTTGGGATAATCTGACCACTACCTATTATATTCTGTTGGCGGAGGCAGATGGGCCCCCGGCTTTCGTTTTAGATGCTCCTAGAGGGGAGGAGGTAATCCTCCCATCCTTTGCGCACACAGTGCCTAAGGTCCTAGCTAAAAAGTACACCGAGGAATGGGCTCAGGTGCAAGCGCCTGCGTTATATCGAAATCAGGTTGGCTGGGATAAAATGTCTCCCGGCCATAAGATTCCGTTGCGGACAACGCCCCAACCTCAACCCCAATACCCCATGCGTCGCGAAGCTAGACCTCACGTCCCGTCGATCCTTGAACAATTGGAATATCAAGGAGTAATCGAAACATGTGTGTCACCTATGAATAATCCCTTGTTCACTGTGACAAAGCCTGACGGGTCGTACCGCCTGGTTTTGGATTACAGGCACTTAAACTCTCATTGCCGGACCTGTGCAGTACAGAACACCCACAGTTCGGCTCTCGTTGATAGTCTCGTGAGAAAAAGGTTTAAAACCACACTTGACATTTCCAATGGCTTTTACAGCCATAACCTGTCCTCTCTTAGTAGTGAGTGGACGGCATTCACCTCGGGCGGCAAACAAAAACAATTCAAAAGATTACCAATGGGCTATAAGAACAGCCCGGGAGTCTTTGCCGCTTGCGTGGTCTCCCTCTTGGAGGGTGTAGACCCTGATGCGTACTCGTAGGTGGATGAAATTTATCTCACAGATGACGAGTTGGACCCGCATATCCGACGCGTTGATCGCATTATTGTTCTGTTTGCAGACTTCGGATACAAATTCAACTTTGCGAAGTCACACATTGAGGAATATACAGTGTTGTTCTTGGGGTACGAACTCAACAATGAAGGTCGAGGATCGGCTCCACACTTTCTAGAGAAGTGCGCATACCTCCGTGCTCCTACTTCACTGAAGAAATTACAATCTTTGCTGGGTTTTTTGAATTTCGGTCGAACTTACATCCCGGATTATGTCCAGCGTATCAAGCCGCTTTATGCCTTGGTACAGCCCACTTTTTCCAAATCTTGTTGGCTGCCACAGCATTCAGCTATATTGCAGTTATTGCAAGCTGATCTTCTTGCTTCTAAATACTTACTGACGCGTGATAACCATACTAACCTGGTCATAAGAATCGTGCCCGGCGCAGTTGGTTTCACATACTTAACGTTCAATGAGGGCGATACAGTCCCCATTGCTTACAAATCTCACTTGTACACTTCGGCTGAACTGCGTTTTTCCGCTGTCGAGAAAGTTCTGACGGCGGTGCAGCTGGCGATTCTGAAAGAACGAGCGCTGTCGCAAGGAAAACGCATGTTGGTGGTAACACCCTATCCTGCCCTTGAGGCGGTGACAAAGGCAAGTGTACCGAATTCTAAAGCTTTGCATCCAAGGTGGATACAATGGGCGACTTCCTTGACCTCGCCGGACGTCACTTTTATCTTTGACGCGGCACTTCAGGCTCAGGAGTTTTTGCAGTATGAATTCGTTCATCCGGCTCCTCTGTCCTTGCGCCTGCTCGAGGATTAACATTGTGTCATACACACTGACGGTTCTGCGCAACCCGCAACTGGATCAAAGCACGCCTATTCAGCGGTACTTTCGAAAATGGTGAATTCCAGTCCGATGTCGTGCATACGCAGTCATTGGGTGATTGTACCGCACAGTTGGCGGAGCTTCGTGCTCTGGTGCTTGCACTGGAGTTTGCTGATCCCCGAGTCACTACCCTTATAGTGAGTGACTCCTTTTATTGTGTTCAATCTTACAACGACAATCTACATTTTTGGTCTCAGAATGACGACCATGATTCCAAAGGTAGCACGATTAAGCATAAACTGCTTTGGGTTCGAGTGGCAGATCTTAAAGAACTCCTTCCTCTCGTGAATGTAATTCACACTCTTGGTCACCAACGAGTTGGTGTCCATGCTGTCGGCAACAGCCTAGCTGACGAGGCAGCAAAAACAGCAGTGGCAAAATATTTAGTAGCAGCAGTTACAAGATCCAAAAGTAAGATCGATGATGACATCTTGGCAGCTATTGCTGCTACAGAGCAGGGAACGAAGCCACCAAGAGGTTTCCCTGCTCGTTACCATTATCGCTTAAGTCCTGATAAAGTCCCATTAGTGAGGATTAATGACGTTGGTGACAGGTTGATTCCCAACGCGGACTGCAGACCTTCTTTGATATTAGTGGCTCACGAGGGCATGGCGTCCTCGCATGACGGCGTTGCAGCTACTGTATCTCTGCTACAACAACGTTACTGGTGGTGCGGTTTGTATAAACAGGCCAGAGCATATGTTCTTAATTGTGACATTTGCCAGCAGATTAAACCTTCAACTGCGGCGCGCCCACCACAAACTCAGTTGTACATATCTAATAAACCAATGGGTTGTGTTTATTTAGATCATTGCGGTCCTTTTACCTCTGGTACTGCGTACAAATACATCTTGGTTGCAGTTGATTCGTGCACACGTTTTCTGTGGGTGTGGCCACAAAGGAGTGCTGATTCTCGCACTGTCATAAAAGATTTGCGTGTCTTTGTTGGGAGTTTTGCATGTGGTACCTTTCATTCTGATCAGGGCCCGGTGTTCGCCTCTAAGGCGTACAAAGAGGCCATGAGAAATTTGGGGGTCCAAGTCAAATTTTCGTCTCCATACCGGCCTGAGGGTAATAGTGTAGTGGAGCGAATGAACCATGACTTAAAGCAATCTTTGACAGCCAGAGTTTTGGGTACTGGCCGGAACTGGCTAGCCCACTTGTATGACGTGCAACATTCACTTAATAATCTCCCTAGAAGGTCTCTGGGTGGGTGGACCCCATACATGATGCTCTTTGGTGTCCGAATGTTTGTTCCAGACCTTGATGGTCTAGACATGGCGGCGTCAGCCGCACCCTTTGACGTAGATAAACACTGTGCTGTATTGCAGAATCTTCAAGAAGCCAGAGACAGTCTAGCGAAAGAACACGTACCCTCCTCATCTGATGCTGAACTGCAGATTCCGGTAGTCGGCTGGCTACCTCGAGTTGTTGATCTGGTCCGTGAGAAGGTGGAGAACAAGAAGGAGTTCGGCCCCTCTTATCGTGTACCGGTTCCAGTGCTTGGAGTGCAGGGTACTAGAACAGTCATTTTACCTCCACTTCCTGGTCGAAAGGATAACAGCTACATCTCGATTGACAATGTCAAACTACAGCGAGTGGCCGATTCTTCTTAGTATGACTCCAGCAGTTTCCTGCCCTTCGATGCTGAGAAATTCTGTTGTGGCCCGAGCTTCTAACACAGTGCCTGATGTTGCCATCGAGATGCATGCCGTTACTGGTCCCTTGTTGCCACCAACGCCTGGTGGTGTGCTTGAAGAAGTTGAGTATGCTTATCCTGCGGATGTTACCTTGCCTGTTTTACAATCCACCACAGTTGCCCTCTCACAAGACTCTTTTGATTCTCGTTCAATGACTTCCATTGCCCCGTCCAAAGTTTCAATTTTTGTGGCTTGGTTCAAAAGACATTTTTTAATACCCCCTTGGACTTACATTTGGCTGGTGCTCATATGTGTTTTTTTGTTTATGTCCATTGGCTTTGTGGTAGTGTTTTTTAGACTTATCAATGGACACTACCTGAATGAAAGCTCAACGATTTGACTGATTAATGGAACTTTGGCCCCCCACTCCTCATCACACATTATGAAGAGGGACCAGACTTTTGTGAACATTACTGCCTGGCCTGTACGTGATGGGATCGCTTGGGATGCCGTAAAGTTTCAAATTCATGGCCCCACTGAAGTAATTAATGTACCAAATGTATTTCGTGTTTCTATGGGTGATGTCGTTGAGCAGAACATTCACTCAGATGACTGGGATGTGAAGGCCATTGAAGCACTGTTTTCTGATTTGAAATATTATGCTGCATTTGATGCTGAGGATTTGTATTTAGATACTGCTAATTATGATGAGCAATTTTGTTATCAACATTATGGTACGCATTTCCTACACAAAGCAAATACGTTTAGAATTTTTGTAAATTATACACAATGGGAACACTGCCCCGCCCCTAGGATGGGCAGCTCTGCCACGTTAGTGGAAAAGTTCACCTATTTTTCTGATTCTAATGTGTCAAATCCGGCCTTTTTTTATTTTAAAGTTGCGCCTGAGTCTGCTTCTAAGGTTAGACTGACACATACCAAATTGTTGTATTCCAAGTCCTTTATGGACGAGTTGGCAATTGGCGGGTATGATCTGTGGAAGGCTACAGTCGATCTTAAATTGGTTTGGGGCTCCAAACGATGGCAAGTACAGGGAACAGAAGCTTTGCATCGTGCCTGTCTTATCCCGAATCACATGTTGTTTTTAAATTTGTCCATTTTTCAGACAACCTGTTTTGGATTGGCTACTTCTAAACGATTACATTCTCCCTCCGTTCCGGGTCTGGGTGCTTATCCCAATTGGGGTAATCATACGGATCTATCCCTTGCTATGTTGCAGACACAGGTTTCCAACACGTCCTTCAATATTTCTGAATTGAATCCGGAAGGGTGGTTGGTGTGGCAAACGAGTTCGGACTCCTGTCAACATCGGTTTCTGGATTTAAAGCAGGGGTATACACAGGTTTGTGTAGACCCCCGTTTTGAATCTTCTCACACTGTAACTACCTACTCAGTAGGGAAGTTATGCCAGTCTTGGCTGCAACATTCTACTTTAGCGTCTGTTAAACTTCATTTAGCACGTTTAAATGACAAAATAGATTTGAATGATTTTGTTAAGTGTCCTGCTGTTGGCACGCCCAAACGATGGGTGTATGCTGTTTATAACGAAGTTTGGAAGTTATCACAAATTAAGGCTGCATCCAGATTACGTGCTATTGATCAAGCCAATATGGAAAAGGTGTTGGCTGTAATAGATAATAGTATTAATACCCTATCTTCTAGAATTTATACCTTAGATAATATTGTATCATCTGTGGTTGACATTGTGCAGGATGATTTGTCTGTATTGTATCATGGTCAAAATCAGTTGCGTTCTGTTATGCAGTTTGCTTGGACGTTGCAACCTTTGAAGGCAGGGAAAGTCCCTTGGGATTACATGAATACTTCATCTTTATTCCTTCCTTTTAATTTACCTGCAAAACAGCAATTCATGTCCATGAAAGATGCCACATATTCATTACTACACATTGAAAAGTTAGAGCCTTTGCCTTTCTCTGTTGCTGAATTGAATTCTGCTGTGTGGCTTGTACATGGGTTGATCACGTTACCGTTCCCCCTGTTTAAGTTTAGTTCGTGCATGAAACATTATGCTCTAGGCAGATATGAACAACTCTGTACTGCCTTCCTGCATGAAGTTTGGTCACTCCCATTCACGTATAGATGTGTGAGAGACAGCAAAGAGGTTTACTTGAAAGGTGAGGAGTGCACTTCCACTCCGGATCATTCTGTTGTGTGTAGGCACATTCAATTGCATGGTGCATGTAATGTGCACGCACCTAATTTAGCTTGCGTCCTGAAAGGGATTCCTGTGCCAGTTATAACTCCGTCTTTTACGCTGCTTGCTAACGGTAGTTATCTGCTATTAAATAATGAAGCTTGCTGTGGGATGTTAGTGGGAATTCCCTACATAGTGACCGTCTCACAGCGAGTAGTTTGCTGTAATGACGTCCTTTTCCCACCCCCGCATGGTCGGCTCGATGTATCCATCTGGTCTTCCATTCCAACCTTGAAAGCAGAGTTCAACATAATGAGCAGAATAAGGGCTCTATTGTCTCAAAAAGAAGTCGCGTTGACTTCATCCCGGGAAACATTTGTCCTTCACGTAGCAAACACCCGCACTGAGGTGCAAGCGCTTTTGAATACTGATCTCCCACTTCATTTTGGGACCCTGATTCAGACTATATTTAATGCCTCGTCAACAAGTGGCATAGCTCATTTTAAAAAAATTGTGGGCTCTGGCCTCGTTACCTCTTTTCAAACTATTTTTGGTGTGATCCCGGCCTTTTTTTCATTCTATTTTTTCCAGCGTCTTCGGAGGTCTCCCTTTACTTCTCGCCCTCATAGCTGGAATACTGTTGTTGATCTGCGCCCTGCGCAATGGATGCACAACTTGCGTCACACAGCAACATGTCCCGGCTGCTCCATCTTCGTAACCGGATGCTTGAATACTATGGCACTTTACCGCTGGCAACTCTAAGCATAGCCTATGGATTGTCCTTCCGGTTTCCCTACTTTACTTGTGTGCAGCACGTCTTTCATTGCCTAGATTGTCCGTTCCAATGGGCTCTGGATTTGTGTCTGTCGAACTCGGTGTCTCCTGCTCCGGATTATGATCGGCTGATGATCCCCTTAGTGGCTCATGAGTTGGACGGTTCTGGCGTCGGGAT
The DNA here is from genome assembly GCF_964204655.1 of Triturus cristatus. Lineage (NCBI taxonomy): Eukaryota > Metazoa > Chordata > Amphibia > Caudata > Salamandridae > Triturus > Triturus cristatus. Next base: position 1,336,880,873 of record NC_140591.1, read on the forward strand.
TATGGCCTGTGGAGCAGCACATGGAGTCCTAGGGAATTGGGACATCGGAACGGCTGCGATTGACTTCTTAGCAAGAAGTTATCTTGAAGAACACGCCAGTTGTCCTCGTCTGGTGCTGGAGGCTCCGGTGGTTGAGGAGCATGTATGTTCCTTCCCGGTGCTGAACTGGATGGCAGATAATTTTGCGGAACGTTCCAATGATTTCCTCTTGGAAGCTGTTGCAACTTATTGTGCTTATTCATTAATGGATTGACTTTTGGACTTTCATTTCGTCCTACGTCCTTCAGTGATTTTTTTTATCATTGACATGGTTTTTTTTCACTCCTTTCGAAATTTTTTCTTTATTTTTTTCTTCGAACTTTTTCACTTACCTTATATGGACTTATAGTTCATGCCCTTGGTTCCGTTCTATCAAACTTGAACTCTGCGTTCTTGCAAGTGCGCCCCTAATGGTTAGTGGTCCGATCAAGGGGGGGTGTAGTGAAGAGCGTTATCTACATATGTACAATACTAAGTTAGCACAACCGCGTTAGATGTTAGAAAGCCATCTTGCCGCTTTTGCTGCTTTTGCACACGACACTGTAGTCACATGTTATTAAATTGAGAAATGCTTGCTCGACTTTGCTTCACATGAGAACTGTCTGTTGTTCACATCCCAAACAGTGAGCTGCGACCTTGGTCTGTACACAGTGTAGAGAAACAGTCTGGGTCGCTAGATGGTGCATGTTTTTGAGTTCAGGTTGATCGGCCCACTAGTTTAGCCATAACACGCACGCAGCTGCAAATACCTGAAGGTCGAGTGCTTTTAATATTGCAGTGTTACATGTTTTCATTACATTCGAAAGAAGAGCGTTCCTAGGAGCAGAGCATAGCTGATCCTGTTATGCGAACTCACTGAGCTGATCTTTACGGTATGGGGTTCCCTATTCAAGCCTAGAGACCTTTTATTAGTCTAATAATACTATTAGTGTGTTAGAGAAAGGAAGGTGGCTTAGATCCACTGTCATTTTAGTATGATTACTCCTTTCATTTTCTATGGTATTGTAACTATGCTGATGGTTTTGATTTTAATCGTTTGTCTGCTTATGTTAGCCAAACTGCTGCATCTTAGGACACGAGGTTTATAAAATAAACTCTTTAAACTTTTACCGTGTCTCTGTTTATTCTGTTGTGGACTGGTATGAGAATAATTACGAAAAGGTATTTCTGATTCCCACCATTCCTGAGAAATATACTAAGTCGCTTGTTCTGGGTTGTCTATACATTGGGACCGCCGAGCTAAACCTCGGATAACGAATGGTACACTGATGCTGGCCGGATAAGGGGTTCTGGGTTCTGAGGTTAGTTTTTGGTACACCACAATTCACTGAGGGCCTGGGTTCCTGTGCATAGTTCTGTGCATAAGCAGAATCCCTGCAACAGTATATCCTGTGCTCAAGATTGATTTGCATCCAAACTTAGTTGCCATGGTGAGCAAAAGAACAAAGGATTTAACCCAGATCTCTTGACTGGGGGTGAATGTTTGATTGGTTCAGCTTTCCGTCCATCATTTGCTTGCAGTATATTTTGGTATCACACAACAAAATTTAAAGATATGCTGCAATAGTAAACCCAATACATCTGATTCACAGTTGTTTTTTTCGTTTGAATGATGTTCAGTGGACCAGTTGTTTGTGGTTCAGCTGATATCCTGGTGCTATGAATTAGACATTTCTTGTTCTAAAGAAACAAAGAGGCTTTATTTTACACATTGGACTTGGCGTCAATACACTGTCCCGGAAAGAGAGACAAGTGAGGATGCTTTATGAGTAAGTGCCATTGCACCACAAAAGGACTCAAGCTAGAATACTGCTGCCAATAATGTGTCTGTACTAAGTATTACGTAGGTTAGCTTGAGGTCAATTAAAGTTTTTATGGCTACTAAGAATAATCAGACCTTGTGGAATGATAAGAAGGGAACAATTTCTTGAAAGTATCTGTGATCGCCTGCAATGAGGAGCTGGTTTCTTGCAGGTCCTGATGATCAACAATGTCCAAGGTTGATTCCTGTTAAAGGAGCATCAGAATGAGGTGGAGTTTTGCCAGTGATAAGGAGGTCGCTGTAGTTCAAAGCTCTGAGGCCCACGGCTCCCAGGGTGATGCTGAGCAGTCCTGGTTTGTGTCAATGTCCCCATTAGGTGGCACTTATAGGAGCAACAGAAGAGTATTTGGCAACATGTTTCTGAGGTTCGTGCACCCCCTACAAATCTTCCATTGCTTTATTGAAAGTCACCACTTCTCACTAAAACTCTTGAATGGATATGTAAAGACTGGATGAGTTTCGGGATTTGGACTCTCTTTTCCGAACGGACAATTGCGCTTGGGGATGCTTTTCTTACTTGTCATTTCACTGAGCTCTTACATTTAATATTCTTAGCATGCTTCTGTTTTTGATTTAATGGATCTTAGTTGGTTGATTGATAGGGTCTAGGTCCTACGTTGGAAAGACACACTCCACTGGAGCACTGAAGCAGAATCATGGACTGGGGCTGCCATTCAGATCGTTGAAAGGGGAGCTAGACACAAATACCTGCTACTATAGGGATCACTGCAAAACATGAAGCCTTGCTGACCTCCAGAATTATGTACAGAAAAGAAACTGCACTGTGAGTAACACTTTTTTAGGAGGACTGCTGATCTATTTCACTTCCAGTGGCTATATTTTAGCAAGTGCTCTTCCACTCTTGATCTATATAGTTTTTTTCACCTGTCTGTCAGACATGAATACATACTCGAACATAAGAATTGAGGGCTTTGGGTGCTCTTTACCTATTTGGTCACTAAGTGACCTCTGCAGTTTGATGATGCTGGATTAGCCTTCTGCACTTCTAGAGCTACAACCCGTCATGGTGTATCTACTCCAGACTGTCAGGGCATGAATCACAAATGTAAACTTACACTTTTGGGAAAGTTTACTATTGTTTGCTATTCACAAAGGTATTTTACGAGTAGTATCTTTACAACTGCAGAGTCTCCACACCAAAAAGATAGGACTATGCTATTTTTTTAAGTGCAGAGACTTTGCACTCAAACAGATACTAATCGTAAAATACTTTTGTGAATAGCAAACAACCGTAAACGTACACAAGAGTGTAAGCTTACTTTTGTGAATCAGGCTCTAAGTGGGAAATAAATTGATAAATCTCTGTACATTGTTGCATCACCCCTTTGACCTAGTAGCTATTTGAATGTCTAGGAATGTTCAGTATGGGTCCTTTGTGCCCTTTTCAGTTACTACTCACTATTGGGATCTGCCCTCAACTATATTAGGTAGTCTAGAAAGATGTTCAGGCAACACATATAGATAAGAGGGGATGGCTCTGCTATGGTCAGGTGATGTTTTTCTCTATAGTAATACCACATACATACATTCATCCATACATAGATGCATACATAAGTACATACATGTTTGCACCATATTACATCATTATCGGAGCCCTTCATATCCTCGCCCAGGACCTACCGTGCCATCTGATACATAAAATGTTCTTTTCCCAAACAGATTGAGTAGAAAACATCAGAGATCAAGAACAGTCTCTCCCCATCTTCGTATGATATTGCTAAATTGTTCTATCTCCTCTTTGCTTGACTTCATTCCTGACTTCAGTCAACCACTCTTGTGCATCCTGTTGTCCCAAACCTTCCTTTCTTGATCGGGTCGAAGTGCCCATTGGTGGCCTCATATCTGCTTCCAAGCCTTCAAGAGAAATTGCTGTTTATGGTGCTCTCACAGGTGGGTTATAAACCCTTTCATGCTCCATGGGGCCTGTGATCACCCAGGAAATCATCAAGCACAGGATATCTGCTACTTGATTATATATGGACATGAAGGAAATAAAATTGGCTTCTGTGAAGAAGTGCCTCTGTTTGCCTGGTAACACCAATTTTTGGTGGACTGATGCTGCTGGTTTTTTAACTCTGCACACAGGAGCACCACTGAAATCTAGTTCCCAGAGTATGTGCTCTGACCCCTGACACATGGTAAAATTGGCTAAATCCATAGTGGCATATTTAACGCCCCAGTATGGCCACAGTATATGATGCAAGAAAATACACCAATGGCCTGGAAATGCCGCATGTTACCTGTGGACTGCAGCTTTTAAACCTGTGGGCCAAAAGAACCCTACTTTAAATATTAAATGTCACCCCTAAGTAGGTCTTGTAGCCCCCAAGGTAGAGGTAGAGTTTACACTTGTTCCTAAGTTGAGCCTGTCTGCTCTCGGTCATAGCAACTAGGGCTTGTGCCAGGTCTAAATGATTGAATCTTTGTTTTATCCTAACAAGTGTGCAGCTTTATTCTTTGTGGAGGACACCAATCCACTCCAATGAATAACCTTAAGGCAATAAATCATTACACTGTGATATTGAGTTGTTTTAAAATCATTTGGATAAAGCTTAAAAGGAATCATCAAAGTTAAGACAAAATTTCACGATTGGGACAAAGATGTATTCTACCTTAACAGACAAAATACTGAATTGAAGGATGGTCTCAGAGGGGACAATGTCTGCTTTTGTGGTATGCCTGAGTTTCAAAGTCTCATAACTTATTACCTTTTCTTGCTGCAGTCAATGCTCGTCACCTAAGCCACTTATAGGTATGCTCTTCATACATCAACACACCAGAAGGATTATCAAGGGTTATCCAAACAGGAAGGAATACAAGCCCACTCTTCTCTAAAAGACACAGTATCCCCATTTCTGCAATATTTTTGACACTCTCTCATAATCTGGAAATGGTCATAGTCACATTTGGCCTTCTAGAAATAGAAAACATTCATAAAAATGTATGACAAATCCAAAGAATTCAATGATCCCGAAACCCTGTAACACTTTGAGAGTTTGGATGAACAGACATGGAAGTATCAGTCTTACCACTCAAGCCCTTAAAGAAAATCAAACCCTAAAATGAAACTTCCACATAGTGGCACAACCTTTTAAAATTTTTATTTCATTTTTGATAAGCTAATAATACATAGTGTGCATATACCAGGCAAAATAACTCAACAGCCATACACAATTTCTGAATCCAGGAGGGGAGAATATACAAAGCAATCATAATGATATAAAGCCCTCATTAGGTTCAACGTGCATATCAATTCATTCCTAAAGAAAAAGAAAAAACAACATAAGAAAAGTAGTAGGCACGAAAGTCATGCTACAATATTTCCAGCATTATAACTTAAGCCCTGGTATCCGCCAAGTGATCAATTATAGGACCCCATATCTCCATACCCAATCTCTGTTTATGCAACCCCTTGAGAGCATACAGACTGTGCTCTAAGTTACAGATAGAGTATAACCTTCTTCTCCACATCTCAAATGTCGGTGGTTCTTTCTGCCGCCATAATGTCCTTATGCATAATCAAGCCACAGCTACGGCTATGAATACCAAATACCTATAGTGGCACAACAATTGCAAGAATTCTCTTTCAGAGGTATGCATTAGTGGCAGTCAAGATAGGGATAACCTTGATAAACAATGGAAATTCCTGCTAAAGCTGGATGATAAATCTCATTCTACATTGGGAAACAAGACTGCTGATTCTTTCCTTTCAAATGCAAAACGAACAATTGATGGACAGAATGCAGAATAATGTCATACATTTACCACGATACAGAGATCTGGGCTTAAATCCATCATTTTTTTGCTCCCCATGCCTTTCCAGTTTGAATCCAGCCATATGCAAATCAGTCTTGACCCTGTGCCCAATGGGAACAGTCCAACCCAAACTGCCAGGCCAGGTCCTTCCTGGACTGGAAGCAAGCATCCTAGGGCCGGTTTCGGGGTTTAACCACTCGTCAGCCAGGATAGCTTGACTTCAGTGGCATAGAGAGCACGGGACCCGCATCTTAGATTACTAACTGACACATTATTTTTCACTCTCCTGACTGAGGTCACATAGGGGCATTAGGAGTAAAGTTGTATATAAACATTCTTGACATTAAGCCCTTTCCTGGCAACAAGCCTCAAATAGTGTGATTTCTTTTTTGGTTTTTGCACCAGTTTGCGTCTGTTTTCCATCCCTCACATTTTTTTGTTTTCTTCCTTCTTCGACCCCTTGCAGTAAATTGGTGTGCTGGGTTTTCCTACCGTCCTCAGCAGGAGTGTGTGAAATTTGCATAATTTGCTTTTATGTAATTACCCAAAAATTCTGAATATTTACTGTAATTTAGACAGAATTACGTGAAATGTTAAACCAGGACCTGGAAATATATTTTAGAGCAACATTTATATTAACGCCCATTTTGGTTGTGAGGATGCATTTCACACTTATAGAATATCATAGAAAACACAAGAGCTGCAAAGAGCAGTTGCTTACATTTTTTTCACTTGTGTTTTTCCCATCCACTCACACAATTTTTTTAATGCAAATGACATTAAATTACAATATGACATAATAGTGTTATTTTGGGAATTTCGTGTAAGAAGCAAACTCAAAATGATGCCTGTAACATAAATTTCTCCAGGACCTTATATCCAGGTGTTCTCAAATTTCAACACCTCAAAGCCTGCTGCCAAAACCAGTAAACTTCTCAAAACTTGTATTTATATGAGTTCATTCTGACTAGTATTTCTTACTTACCTGTTGGCCTCTGTCCTCCCTACAGCCAGTTCTGTGGGTTTCCATTTCTCTGACACCGAGGTAGTTCTGTGCCACCCTTCACCAGAGGAACTGAGAGAGAGGAGGGAGGAGAGAAAATTCAAGCTGCAGAGGGCCAAATACAAATTGGAGGCTGAGGAGAAAAAGACTGAAAGGGCCCTAGAGGCGAAGAAGGCTGAGGCAGAAAGAGCCTTAGCAGAGAAGAAACTTTTACTGGTTCATGAACTGAGTATGAATGAGCTGGATATAAAGGCCAGGCATGAAGATTCCATCAGTGATGATGGCAGCATGCATCCAGTACCTGATAGAGAAAAAAGGGTTGGTATACCCAAAGATTTGGTGCCCAGTTATGTGGTGGGAGATGACATTGCTAAATGGTTTTCTGCTTTTGAGGTTGCACTGAAGGTTTACAGGGTTCCTGAGGAGCACTGGGGGTAGGGGTGGAATGTGGGAACACATGCCAACAATTGGTAGGGACACACCTCTCATGCTAGAGGTTGGGGACAAAACCAAGTATAGCCCTATCAAGGCAATTTAATTGCCAACTTTGGGCTGACCCCCTGAAAAGTGCAGCCTAACATTCAGGGACAGCAAGAAGCTCCCAAACCAATCCTGGGTAGATTTTGTGGATTACTTCTTGGCGGCTTGGTGTGGATAGCCAATCGGATCTATTTTGACCTACATTAGGGTCCTCAGCTTCAAAATGACTTAAGGGAGGTAAAGCTCCTGTGGTCAAAAAGGTCTAAGTGGGGAGAGGATATAGCCTTACGGCTAGAGCAGTTGACCTCAGACCTGGGGTACCGGGTTCGAGTCTTGGCAACGATGCTCATAATCCTGTGATTCTGGGCAAATCACATAATCTCCCCATGCCTAACAAAATTGAATGTGTCCTTCTGTAACAAAACTGGTGCTATGTAAAGTGCTCTGATACCTGATGTCTCAGGTCTAATTCGCGCTATATAAAACTAAAAAAAAAAGAAGTAATTTTTCAAATTATGGATTGAAAGATATCCAAGGAACCTTAATAGTCCAGATATCTGTAAACATTTTTTAAATGTAACCGTTTCATATCCAACCCAAATCCCTCTTTAAAGGTAGTTTTCCCAGAATCTGCAAAAGCAAAAAAGCACTACTTTCATATCCAATTTGGTGTAATTCTGGTCAGCCATTTTTATCTTTATCTAAGAGCAAAACAACTTAGTGTAATAAAATGTGAAAAGGCGCCTTTTGGACCCCTGTCTTATTCTTGACCCCTGGTTGACAGATCTGCACAAAACGAGACATGGAAAACCCAAAGTAGATTGCATTTTTTAATGAAGTTCATTGCAGATTTGTGGAAAGGTGTCAAAGGTATTAAGGAAACAAAAATGCCTTTCCTGTTGAAACAATAATTCAATCAGGGTCATTAGCGCCAGGGTAATATTCAAATGTGATAAATGTGTTACGACCTATTTGCTGTCTCCTGATTTTTCACTTTTTAGACTACCTGGTTTTTGGACCTCTGCCATAAATGAGTCTCACTAATTCAGTCACACCCACTTAAAGATATGTTGAAATAAATTGGGAGTCCTTACTGCCAATATCTGCCACTTAAGGTTGTTGTATCTTCCCTAAGCTGCAGTGCCTGGTCTTAAGAAGGAGCACAAGATCAAGAATTGTTCCTAAGAGATGCCGTCTTTGAACGGTTTCATTTTTTCTCTTTAAATGTACTTTATATGTTTCTCCTGTTTTAATGTTTTTTTTGGTTTCCATCGCTTCCTATTGTTCTTTTGTTTTTTTAAATTTTATTGAGAAAGGAGGATATGTTGTATCTTCCCTAAGCTGCAGTGCCTGGTCTTAATGTTCCATTCCAGGCCTCTGTGTGTAAAATGTTGGGTTGTTGCCTGGTTGCCTAGCTGTGTGGTTTGGAGAGCAGTTGAAGTTGGACGTGTAACCATCCTGCTCTCCTGTCTGCTGTGTAGCTGTTTCAGAATAAATCCTGTTTTAACCCTTGCATCGCCTACGGAGTCAATCACTACAATTTGTGGCGACGATCCTGAGCTACACAGTCACACTCTGGACTTTGCGTGCATCTCTTCTCATCGTTTCACTTGAATGATCTCTACGCCTCTCTGGCCGGTGGTAAGACTGTTAATATTTATTTTATACCACCGCATGATGCACAGCACGAAGCTCAGCACACCCCGGGGACGCTTCTCAAGGCTACTCAAGGTTACCCACTTTCACAATTCAGATGAATTTATGACTTACTTTGTCTTCTGTCTAACTTTCCTTTGTCATCTGCGGTCTGCGGCCAGGCTGTTTTCATCGTGTTGCCTCTTCCAGCCTCACGCATGCGCACACGTTGATCTCAAACTTCTATTTTCATGCACCAGTAGGCCTCAATCTGCCTGTCCCCGCCTGACTGTGCACGTCACTGCCAAGTACCTAGCAACGTCGTGACAACAGGTGCGAGTTGGCACGCGTCACACTCTGTACACGTCACTGCCAAGTATCTAGCAACGTTTTAGCAACTGGCGCGCGTCACACTATGTGCACAAAGTTTCTGTTGTTGTGGCAATAAGCGCCCTAATTAGCACACGTCACACCACGTCACCTAGCAACCACAAGCGGTTGTCTAGCAATGTACGACCACACTCTTCATTGTAGCCGATCACGACGAATGGCACGTCTGTTATTTACCATTTTCAGGGCTTGTACTAATTTCTGCAGTGGATCACATGAAGGTGATTCACACACCCTTTTGCATTTATAAGCTTACCGTTTTCAGCGATTGTACTCATTTCTGCAGTGGATCACACAATGGTGATTCACACACCTTTTTGCATTTATAAACATTTGTACAGAGTGGAAGTACCTATTTTTCACGGTGATTCGCACACCCTGTCAAGATCATCGTTCGTTGTGCCAATTATTCTTCACTGTTGCGCATACTATTTATATACTTACGCTCATTCAACACATTTCACTAATCTCTTTTTCCTATTTTATTTCTCACTTTCATTTCATTCTCTGCCCTTGTTCTGCTTCCTGTCTTCTCACTCTGCATTACTATGCAGTCTGTGACTCCTCCTTCTTTTCGCGAATCTCAAAGAAAACCTCCCGTTAGATGAGAGATTTGGTTTGATGCTTTTCAGACGTACCTTGATGCCATCGGTGCTTCAAGGTTTAGCAGCGAACGCAAGAAATGCCTCCTTCTTCATTCACTGGGTTTTGAAGGTTGTTCAATCTTCAAGCATCTCCCTGAAATCACTCATCTTCCAAGTGATGATGTAGATGACTTTCAAGACACAATATCCAAGCTCAAAATAAGGTTTGATAAGCAACCTAGTTTGATGGTTCTCCGTCACAAATTTTTTAAGAGACAACAGCCTGAAAACGAGGACGTGGATTCCTACATCTCTAGCTTACGCAGACTTGCTGCTGTTTGTCAGTTTGATGTCTTCACAGACCAATTGATCCGCGATCAATTAATGTGCCACTGTAGGGATAAACAGATTCGCCAAAAGCTTCTTTCGCCTGCCAATCCTTCTCTTGAGAAAACAATCAAAATAGCCATTAGTATTGAAACATCTCAGGTGTCATTAAAAGAACTGGAAGAAAAATCTACTGATCCTGTTAATGCCATCAGCAGTAATGCTAAGGAGAAACAAAAGAACTACAAGCATGCTTCTCTTAGAAGTAACACACTTAAGAACTCAAATACTGAGAGAAGTGTACCTGAGCTCCACAAAACCAAACAGATGTGTTATCACTGTGGCAATCCTCCTCATTTAAAGGGAGCGAAGTGTCCTGGAGCTAATGTTGTTTGTAATTATTGTAAAGAAGTAGGGCACTTTGCAAATGTTTGCTTAACAACAGTACAATCAAAAAAGAACTGTTGCATGTTTTCTAGAACCTGAACAAGAATCTGATTCTGAGGTCATTTCTGTTATCACTGATTCTCACAAATTTGTATCTAATGTGAATGATTCATGCGAAGTATTGACCCCATTATTGAGATTGGTATTGGTGGAAAACCACTAAATCTACTTGTTGATTCTGGTGCCAGGATCATTGTGTTAACACACAAATTATTTTGTGAAACATGGGGCAACAGACCACTCCAACTTTCTTGTTGAGGACCGACCACAAGCTGCTTATTAACATACTTGGAGCTGGCACTGGTAAATATTGTTCCACGAGAATCCTCCGTATGGTATCTCGTCTCATGCAGTACCAGTTCGATGCCATTCATGTCTCTGGGGGTAGGAATCTCAGAGTGGATTATTTGTCTCGTTTTCCCATGAATGATAACAGAGAGGATTATGTTCTTGCTGATGTGGGGGAAGAAGACTCTGATGATTGCCTTGTGGCCTCTCTTGACGTACCTGAGCACGGTCTCGGTACTGAAGACAGTTGGATGAAGGCTCCTGCTGATGATGATGTCTTGCAGCATGTGTGTGAGTTTGGCAAGTCAGGATGGCCCAGAGAACGCGTTCTCCCTCAATGTCTACAACCCTTCTGGAAGGTGGAATCCGAGATTTCTTTGGAGGGTGGTGTTTTATCACGTGATGACAAACTTATTCCCCCACAAAGTCTCAGGAAAGATATTATCACTAAAGCACACGAAGGTCAGTTAGGGTCCACGCTCACCGAGCGACGTGTCCGTGATTGTTTCTGGTGGCCCTCCATGGACTGTGATGTTAATGAATTTGTTGATGTGTGTTCTATTTGCCGATCAGCTGACAAAGGGTTGAAGGTTGTTACACCACCCCTTCTTCCGATTGAATGCCCCTCTGAACCCTGGTCCAAGGTGGGGTTGGACATCATGGGCCCTCTGGAACTTTTGCCTGGTAGGTGTCGCTTTATCTTAGTGCTTGTTGACTACGCCTCAAAATGGCCTGAAGTAAAACTAGTTAAAGAAGTCTCCACTGCTAATGTTATTTTTTTTCTCAAGGAGGTTTTTTATGAGGGAGGGATTCCCTGATTCCATGGTGACGGATAATAGTACCCAATTTACCAGTACTAATTTTGAATCTTTTCTGCAGTCATGCAACATTAGACATGTTAAGAGCTCTCTTTACCACCCCCAGTCCAATGGACTTGTTGAGCGAATGAACAAGGTTGTAGGGGACTGCATTAGGTGGGCCAGGTCTCGTAATTGTGATATTCCCACTTCTCCTAATAGCATGCTTTGGTTCTACAGGACCACCCCACACTCCACGACCGAGGTGTCGCCCTTCCAGCTTTTAAGGAGAAGGAGAGCTAACACTAGTTTTAAACCTGCCTGGGAACAAATGGATCAAATCCATTCCAGATGTTGACACCCTTATGGAATTGGCTAGAGGAAATGTCGCCAGCTCTCAACCCAAAAAAAAGTCTTGGTTTGACAACAAGAAAGATGTCATGATTGTTCCCGTTGTTGTTGGTGATCTTGTACGCATGAAATCTTCTTTATCTGTAAAGAATGATGAGAGCAAGTTTGGTCCTCCCATTTCCATCACCAGGGTAGGTAGGAATGCTGTACAAGTTGAAGGAGGAATGTGGTGGAATGTTGGAAAAATTGTCAAAGTTAGGAATGTCGCTCTATCCTCCTCAGCTGTACCTCCCGAGGTTTCTGTACCTTCTGGGGTTTCCCCTAGAAGTAGCACAAGATCAAGAATTGTTCCTAATAGATACCGTCTTTGAACGGTTTCATTTTTTCTCTTTAAATGTACTTTATATGTTTCTCCTGTTTTAATGTTCTTTTTGGTTTCCATCTCTTCCTATTGATCTTTTGTTTTTTTAAATTTTATTGAGAAAGGAGGATATGTTGTATCTTCCCTAAGCTGCAGTGCCTGGTCTTAATGTTCCATTCCAGGCCTCTGTGTGTAGAATGTTGGGTTGTTGCCTGGTTGCTTAGCGGTTCTCTACATTGAAATGGTTTAAAGAGCAGTTGGAGTTGGACGTGTAACTATCCTGCTCTCCTGTCTGCTGTGTAGCTGTTTCAGAATAAATCCTGTTTTAACCCCTGCATCGCCTATGGAGTCAATCACTACAAAGGTAAAGTCTATTACTGCACACCTAGGAGGGTCTGGGCCGGTCACACATAAACAGAGTGCATACTTGTGGATACATGTGACGGCTGAGCATGTGAAGACTACTCTTTAACTAAATATGAGTGAACATTCATAGTGTGAGTATGGAAATCTGCAGTGATTTACTGAAAGGTGTGTGCTTTACTGTACACTGTTGGCGAAATTTGAAACAAACTACAGTTTCACCATAGTTAGGCCAAGGGACTGAGTGAGGATACTGAATACAAATCTGATATACTTTTTTTACATGTCTGTACTCCTTCTTGCACTTAAATAGTCATAATCTTTCTCTGACTTAGCTCCTAATTTGATTCTGGCCTTTGAATCACCCTGGTGGGCCAAGCAATTTACTCCTCAGAAATTAAGTGAATAAAACCACAGTTAAAGTGCAATGGTTACAGAATAAAACCTAAAACATACTGAAATGTATGCCCCTGTTATTCAGTGCTTCTAACCTTACATATGACGTCACATACAGTTGGTTCAGTAATATTCAAGAAGTTAGCATTTAAATGTACTCCAGTCTAGAAATTACCACAGGAAACATTTCATAGCTGGAATAATAATCCAAGAATCATCCATCAATTTTTGAGTTCATGGAGTATTCACAAATCCAGTCAAAACTAAAAAAGCAGCATTGGAGTGGGAAGATTTTTCTTCAATTATACATTGTGTACTTAACAGTCTGGATGCAGATTCACAAATCAAAGCTATGTTTGAATGGTAGTTACAGAAAATTGTATGTTGCAGGCAAAATTACCCAACATGGTACACTCAACACCATTTATGGAAGAATGGGGAAGCCTGTCCCGTAGCCCAGGCTTAGGTGGGGGAGGGCAAGAGAACTCAACAAGCATTAAAGTAAATATTAACAAAATATTTAAGAAAAGTATCTTTGTCACATGTGTTACAGTCCTGGAGACTCAGGATTTACATATCTGGTACAGGATTCATGAACATTGCATAAAATTAAATGAAATTGTGCGTAGTGTCTCAGTTTGGCAAATGGTGACACGTGGTTGTTGGCTGCATCTGGTGGTTTGGGAGCAGAGCCTGGTTGCTGTACTGTCCTAGACGCCAACTTTCAGTGCACACACTCTTAGGCTAATGCAGTGTTTACTACCTCACAATATTTATCCCAATAAGTAACAACACCTAAAGGCACTCTAAATAATATGAAATACTTAAGCTAATGAATACCACTATATATATAGTCATCTCTTTTATATTGTTAAGGATACTATGATATGTAATATCATCAGTAAGTTTATTTACAACATGTATAATTACATCAGTTCCGCCATGTGTGAGGTCAAGCATTGTCTGTTGTGTGCGAGTTATGGTGTGCATGTCTGTTGTCTGCATTATGGATTCCGACCCTAAAAATACCTTGCGAGTTTCTGTGATTTTTCTGTGATATACATTTATATGTACTACAAATATATGCTGTTTCCACTTTTTGTAATCATCAGAGCCTAGCGGGGGCAGAACACATAATCAGGTGTATACAAGCTGATTACCTTCAAATATACCAAACACAGCTACAAAAAAGCAGGATTAGCTGTCACTTCAGGTGACTTTCCAATTCCAAAAGTTAATTTATTCACATCACCATAGGTGTACAGCTTGCTGAGGCCTTGCAGTGGAAATGCATTGCTCACAGAAAACAAGTACCCCTATTGTCACATACTATGTACACTTTTCAAAACTTAGAAAAGAGACTTGGTTCATCCATAACCCAAGATACAGTAAGTCATCTTGGAAGGGTGCTCTTTTGCCTTTATGTGACAAATATTCTCATAACAGACATACCAATTATTCACATATCTTTGTAGCAGCACTATCTTTTAGCCAAAAATGTTTCATTTAAGGGCCCAGTGATGAACTCAAACCATAGCCTATTATATAGATATTAGTGTCCGAGAGGGTTGGTTATTGTTGGAAACAGGCTGTCTAGTTGCATAAATAGGCCAATTTATGTCACTTTTTATAAAGTGATCGATATTTTGAAATCAGATTACTGTATCGAAAGTATGCTAGTTTCAAATATATTCTGCCCCAGTGGACTAGTCATTGTTCTATAGCTAGATTACATGGCTCACTGACATGATGGTGGTCTTACATACTTAAACACCATGAGGCAGAAAAAAGTTTGAATTGAATTTTTAAAAAGAACTCAAAATAGTACAAAGACAAAATCAAACCATTTCTATGGTGGTAAGAAATGTGCCTCCTCGTTGTGTTTTAGCTGAGAGATAGACCAATCTTCTCCTCCCTGTAAGCAAGAATAAAATCATATTCAAATTATACACATATCTTTCTTTCCTGCATGTCAGCTCCAAGACAGAAGACAACAATTAGTGTTTCTCCACTATTCAGCCCTTTTGAGAGTTTGGTCTCTAGTTTTATGAAGGAAAGAGATTCTTTCCGCCTTAGTTCAAGTACCCTTATGCCACCTTGTTTCTTGTGTTGGATTCTGTCTAGTTCTTTGTTCCCATTATAATATTCATAAAAGTGTCTGACTACCTGGTAATGTTTCTCAATGTGACTAATAGCTCTCATCCGCTTGAGTATACTTTTCTTCACAGGGTGGATGATATTTCCTACAAATCTCTCATTGTAAAGACATGTCAAAATATAAATATGTATTGTCTTTCTTTTCCAGTGCAAATAGTACCTAACAATGTCATGCTCTTGCTATCCTTGCAAGCTTTCCATCTCCCTTCTATGAAAACTCAATTAATCTCTGAAAGTGCAGTATCTTTCCTTTCTGCCATAACAATTTGCTAAATTGGGGGTGATTACGATGCGGCCCAGAAAGTCCCTGACAGTTAGTCGGAGCCTTTCCAGGCCACATCTTGGTTTACTTTCCAACCGCTGCATTACAATGCTGGCAGTCGGATACCAAATCAGTTGTTCATCCCGGTTGACTTCTGACGGGTTGAAGGAGCTCGTCCGCCAGTCGGAACCGGCTTGTAATCTCAAACGGTAGGCATTTCCGACATTGGGATTACGATGAACGGTTTCTGGCATGGTTTCCAAGCCTGCCTGTCCGACATGCAGACCATGTCAGAAAGCTTGTTCAGGGGCCCCCAGCAGGGCTTCCTTGTGTGTGTGGCCTCTGGTTGGGGGCTGAGGGTGCACCTATGATGCCCCCCTGTTAACCCCTACACCCCGTGGCAGGCCCCTTTACCTTGCGCCCATAGGGAAATATTGGGAAATAGGCCCCAATGTATCTCTTAGCAACCATCACTTTCTGTGTGTGATTTTTTGTCTATCAATAATCGTTATACCTATTATGTTGTCACATTTCAGGATACCCCTTTTTCTGATTAGCACTGGGACCATCTGTGTTCAAACTTTGTACATGGTGGTCAGTCACACATCTGCTTGCTCTCCCTTCTCACTCAATCTCTCTCAAAGCCTGCTCACTGTATTTCTCATTCCCTTTTTGCACCACTTTGTCCACCACCCACTGTGGATACCCTATGTACCGGAATCTTTCATTCACGACTTCCTGTTTCTGTTGGAAGGGTATTTTGCTATTACAATTGCATTTCACCCTCTATAGTTTCCCATATAGAACAATCTATTTGATGGAAGTGAATGGCTACTGAGGGCATGTAAAACACTATTCCTTCCTGTTGATTGACGGTTCAATTTGGTTCCTACTTACTGGTCTTCATTCAATCTCTTTACATCAACAGACAGAAGCCCTGTTTTACTGACATTACATATAAATCTTAGGTTCAGCTCATTGTCATTCAGTTTACCTGCAAATTCCATAGCTTTAATTTCTGAACCATTCCAAATTCTGAAAAGATCATCAATATATCTTAACTATATTATTGAGTGTTCCATTTCTCTTACCAGCTTCAGTGATGCTATTGGTTGCTCCTCCCACCAGCCCATCAACAAATATGCCTAGTCATGAGCGATGCAGGTGCCCATTGTTTGCTTATTCTTTCATCAAATATAACCATATTGTTCTAAAGGTAGAACTAGTCATTTTGATTAACATTTCAGTATGGGAGAAATACACATTCTTGGAGGCCTTGCTCTTCTATTGCCTTTTCAGGCCTCTATTCCCTCTTCATGGTTAATACTATTGTTTAGTAGTGTATCTTTCAGTAAGCATGAGGAAATACTCCGTTCCTCGTGTTATCTCATCAATCGTAGTAAGGAGGTCCATAATATCTTTCATATAAGAGGGTAGGAAAATCACAAAGTGTCTCAGAAAATGGCAAGTATAATTAGAAATATTCTCCTAAACACTTCTTCTTGATGACACTGTTAGAGACCATAAGGATTATTGGGCATCTTTATGGATCTTTGTTAGCAGGTATAATATTAGCACTCTACGATAGCCACATTTGAGATAATTAAAGGCCTCTGTTTCAATCAAGTCCTGATCCCTCCAGCCCCCTAGCATGTTCTAAAACTTGCCAATAGTTGTGATATATTCTTTATGTTCAATCTCACAGTGACATCCTATTGTTGGCAACTGTCTATTGTTTTTTTCCATATACTTTTGCCTGGGCATAATACAATGCTGTCTCAGAATCAGATGGCTTTATAATTATTTTCCTGTCATTCTACTGGAATGTAAGAACTTGATTTCGTAATCAAGTAATATTCTTGTTATCTTTGTATTTGTTACTCCTAAGGCATTTTAGGATTCTTGTGATTGCCTTCCTAAGGGTATCAATTGCACATATAAGAACATGGGTGCATTTTTTGATTTGTATTTAAGCTAATTGAGAGCTTTGTTTATTATATGAAATTCACATTACTCTTAAGAATTCTTCCTCATTGTCATATCTTGTGTTACCACCTTGTTCCAATTCATTCACTGTTCTTAACATATCCACAAAATTAATAAATAAATCTGTGTCTATAGCACACTTCGACTGTTCCCATCCTTTTGTGTGATCTTCCTCTTGAGTGCCCATTCCTTCATAAGTTTTAATTTAAATATCAATCGAAATGCAATGTAATTGCATATATAACACTTACTACCCCTGATCAGACGTTGATCAGGACTGATTTTGATTTGATCAGGATTTATAAAGCGCACAAAGGCCCATGGGCGTCAAGGCGCTGTAGTATGGCACATAATAGAGAAGCCTAGTAAAATAAAAAACATATAATGCATATTATAGGGTAAATAACCATGTATATAGTGCTTTCCTAAAAAGGAAATGAATATTCAAGGATGTAAGACAGAGGGGAGAGTGTTTACAGAGACTGGCCACTGCAACTAAGAAGGCTCTGCCTCCTCATTTCTTCCTCCGAATTCTGGGCACAGTCACCCGATTTTGATGTGCTGAACAAAGAGTTGTGGGACCACATACCATTTAAACATGGCTTTCATATCGACTGGACTTACCATGTAGAGAGCTTTTTATACCATACATATAGCCTTAAACAATACACATGCCTCTATCAGTAACCAGTGCAAGTTCGCGGAGTTCTTTTGGAACAGACTGTCGCTTAGGGATGACCAGCGTGAGTCATGCCAGAGTATTCTGGACAAGTTGCAGCTTTGCTAAGGTTAACTTGTTAATCTCAAAGTAGATTGCATTGCAGTAAACTATGCTTGAAGACACCAAAGCAAGAGCAAGGCACTTATGAGCTGAAAGGGCCAGAAATGGAAATATCTTCCTGGGCATTTTAATGATCCAGAAACACATGGCTGCTGTGCTTGTAACCTGGTCATCAAATGAGAGGTCACTGTCCAGGAAAACCCCTAGAATGTTTGCATTGTCCACTGGGATAGATGGGGTGCTCAACATGTCTGGCCACCAGTTAAAATTCCAGATCGAGGTAGGGCCATCTAAAAGCAGTATCTCTGTCTTCTCTCGATTCAGCTTAAGGTTGTTCCTGGGCATCCAAAATGCAACAGCCTTTGTATTGAGATTGAAGTTGTGTGCAATGCCCTGAGAGTCTTTAGAGATTGACACAATGATCTGAGTGTCATAAGCATATGACAGTGTCTTAAAACTGAAGGAGCAGATGACTTTAGCCAATGGGACACAAAAAGGTTAAATAATGTGGGTCTCAGGGCCGAGCCCTGAGGAACGCCGAATGGCAGCACGAAAGTCTCAGAGTGAATCTGATTAATTTATTCCTTTAGGGACCTGTCAAAGAAAAAGGAGGACAGCAAATTCAGAGCGGTTTTGTTAATGTCTAATTCATGCAGATGCCCTGTCAGCAGGGTGGGTAGATGGTATCAAATGCAGCTGAAACATCCAGCAATATCAATGCCGCTGCCTCACCTGCATCGAAAAAATGCCTGATGCTGTCCAAGGCAACTATCAGACCTAATTCCATTCCATGGATTTTACGGAGGCCATGTTGTGACGTGTTCAACAGACCCTGTTCCTCAGTGAGTTCCATCAGAGTAAGATTACGGTGTCTCTCCAGAATCATTGCTGGGATTGGAAGCAAGGAGGTAGGCCAATAGTTCTTAAGATTGATAGGATCTAGATTTGACTTCTTAAGTAAATGCTGTAGTATCACCTCGGATACTGCTCTGCCATTATGGCCATGTTCATAATTGCTGTCAGAGGGCTGGAGACCGTACTAACCGCCAGGTGGAGGAATGTTATGGGGCAGGGCTCCTAAGGGGATACAGATTTAATATTAAGGAGGGGTGATTCAGTGAGATTGTATGTCATAGGTGAAAAAGCCCCCAGCGTCCTTACGCACTGCTCCTCATCCTTTATAAGACCTATAGGGCTCTGCTGCAAATCCATACTAAGACAACAGACACCATCATCAGTGGTGTTATGGGCATCCAGCTCAGAATAGATATTTGCAACTTAATGCTGAAATATTACTGCAAGCTTGTTACAATGCTCTTGGGATCCCTCTATTTCTGGACATACTGGAGGTGTGAATACTTGTTGGAGAAGTGCAAAAAGCTCTTTAGGAAATTTTATAATCCCTGAGAGCAGCCTTGTATGCCATACCCTCCGGTTGCAGATATGATTTCTTTCCAAGGCACTCTTGGTAGCAACATGCCTACCTGAGGCCCCTAAGACATTCAGTATAGCATAGTTGAAATGCTTTACAGCAGGCAGCAAAATGTCGCACACACCAAGGTTGGTGATTTATCAAATGGTTATTGAGATTAGTCTTCAATTCTGAAGCAGACCATTCCATGCATTTAGCCCAGTGTTTTATGGTGGATGGATTAAATTAGTAAGAGTTAGGGGTGATTGTATATAGGGGCCAAGGGAGATGTGACTTCATGCAGATTGTTAGAAGCTGGCCTGGTATATGCTATCCACTAATGTAAGTGGGCACCTTGCACCAGTCCAGACAACCCTTATGGTGATTTAGGAGGTCTCAGACAACCTTAGAAAGCTATACAAGTGGTAGCTGTGGAAAGCACCCTTCAGGCGTAGTCTTGAAGGAGTGTAAAGCAGCTTGTTTTACCAGAATGTAATCATATAGTTTAGATTAAATGAAAAGGAACCACACAAAGCATGTATAAAAATATGTATTTATTATAGAACACTCTCTAGTACGTCACAGTATCTCCTACATGGGGATAGACACAAACCACACAATACTTTAGCAAAGAAATCACAGTAAATAGCACTAATACACCGTGGGCCACAAAGTGGGACCAAACCATATACTAAAAAAATGGTATAAGAACCACAAGTCGAGTCAGGACAATGTTGAGAGGACGTTGAATTGCTGGGACCCCAAAGAACCACCCAAGGTGAGTAGATCGGGACCCCACGGAGAGTGTGTGCAGTGTTAGAACACGACCGCATGCTCCTTACAAGTCTATGTGCAAATCGCAGTTGGAATTTTAAAGATTAGGAACCCTTCCCAATGGACCCTGAAGAAACCCTGTGGAAGAAAGAAGGTTGAAGAGCCACCCCACCCGTGGATACTGTGGTACCCGAGTTACCTATCCCAGGGGAGCCGGGTGCATAGGTGTGAAGTGGCCTCGGAAACTGCCGTCAAACCCAATGGAGGACTTCAGGAAAGTGCAGCTGCTGAAAGAGGAGAAAGTGTCTGTGGGAATCCAAATGTGAATTCTTCTCTGAAAGCAGAGGGGACAGAGTCTATGTCACTCGGGAGTGAAGAGGATACTTGGAAGACGAATGCCCTCCGATGTTGGGTGCTTCAGGATAGATGATGGTGAACTTGACTCTGCAGCTATGAGGACCAGGCGATGCTGAGGACAACCAGGACCCAGATATGAGCTGTCCCACAAAGGATGTCATGTGCTGAGGGGTCGGTGTCCGGCGGGACCACCTAAAAGCCTTGGCAAATGCAACCCACGCAGGAAGTCAAGAAGATGCACGGTTCGGACCAACAAGGTCCAGGAGACTCACAACAAGTAGGGAAGTCAGGGCAGGCCCAGAGCAATCAGGGGATCTCAAAGAAAACAAAGATGACTCTCAATTGGACCCACAGGCCGGAGGATCAGGAATCGCAAGAGGACCTTGAGCAGCTCACCAAAAGGAGCAGGCAATGGTGCCTACGAGGCGATGTGGCTGAAGATCTTGGTGGAAGAAGTTGCTGGAGGTTGGGCTACTTGGAGCCCTATGCACTTGTCGCAGAATTGCCAACAAGCATATGCACTTGCAAAAGTATGTGGTGAACAGGGGTTTGGTTAATGCAGCCTCCACAAGGGATTCAGACCTCAGACTTGGTGAGAGAACTGCTTGGGCCTCAGGACACATAGATAACCTCCACCTGTGTTGATGAACCCTTCAGAGTCCGAATGAGATCGGGATCACCAGACCAGTCAGCAGTGTTGAGGTGTCTGCGAATGCATGGAAGTGACTTGTTCACTTCAAAGGAGATTATCTTTGTGACTTCGATGCTCCACAGGTCCTGCATGGATCCTGTATGGTGCACAGGCAGAGATGAGGCAGCAGACTGAAAGGGAGATTAAGTCAGGCCCAAACGAAGTCCAGCAAAGTGTAGAGGGTAGAAGTGCAGTGGTTTCAGTTCTGAATCTTGTCCACAATGAATCTAGGGACCTACACCCAGGTAATCCCGTAAGTACCCTAAGGAAAGGGTTGGGAACATTCAAGGGACCCTCCTAGGGGAGGGTCTGGACAGGGGGGAGGTTACTACCATGTCCTTTGTCCAGTTTTGCATCAGAGAGACTAGTTTGAACGGGACTATGCACAGGGACACCAAATGTGCCCTCATGCAGACTTTCAGGTGCTGGCAAGCACACCCATCCAGCCCTAATACACTAAATGCAGTCTGGGAGGTGGTCACACCTCCCTTTCACAAGATGCCTATTGTTCTGCCTTCCCCTGCTTGAGCTTGGCTCAACAGCAGAAGGGCACAAATGTGTCTCTGATCAGCAGCAAACATTTTGTGCTGTCCGGGACTATAAGGCTGGTACTAGTAACACTAAAAGCCTAATGGAGGGCTATCCTGGTGCTTGGAATCATACCTCCCACATTGTTTATGGTGTGGGGGTATGATTCCAACATGTTTGATACCAAACATGATTAGATTTGTTGCAGCAGTTTTTGAGATGGTCATTGTGTGGTCACGATATGCCCCTCTATATAGTATATTGCTGCTTCGCTGACAACCCTTGGAGAATGGACTCCGTAGGCTGCAGGGGTGTACTGCTACTGCAGGGGCACCCTCTCCCTTAGAACCAAGCACCCTGACATGTAATCCTGTGCACACATGCAAGTTAAAACCAGTAAATACTGCAGTGGAAGAAGCAAGATATACAGAATTCTTCAGTGGTAATGGATGTTCTTTATTCCTGCGGGAAACGCAACCAGCCGACACGTGTTTCGTCATGGAAAAGTAATCCCATTACTCTTCAGGGCTGAGGAAAGTTGCGTGGATGTAGTGGAGGCCCAAAAACAGTGATAATTGCAACCCGGCTGGGTACACAATTGGACAGTAGAAGAAGTGAGACAGCAAATTGAGTCTGTAGGAAGTCTTGTAGGTGTAAGGTATTCGAAATGCCGGTGATAATTCCAACCCGGCAATCAGCACGTGTCATCAATCATAAAATCGGGTATGAATAGGTTGGCTTCGTTAACAAAATCAAAAGACCATGGTGCCGCGAGTAGAGGATGAATAAGAATCCAAATGGTTGTGTATTCACATGTCAGAACGGGTGCCGCCAGGACGCGCGATCATTCTATCTCTCAAAAAGACGCAATGAACACACACACGTGTTCTGCCCCTCCGTTACCATCGCTGTGTTCGTTTATTCAACCACACTTTGGTTGACCATTGACCTTATAATACTTGAATACACTACCATTTGGACTCTTATTCATCCTTTACTCGTGGGTAGTAAATGTTTTATGGCTAGAAGCCATGACTGTTTCACAGTTGTATTTATATTTATTGTTCTTTTTTCTCTTCTTTTGTGATGAGTCAGGGGGGTTGCAAGAGGTTTTCCTAGCTCAAAATAACTTGAGTATTTAGTTTCTATTGAGGTTCAGAGTATAATTGGTACACATAATTAAGATAACTACATGTAATGTGAAAGGTATACTGAATAGGTGTAAACTTGTTTTGATTATGAATTGAATCTCTTTTTTTAAATTCAACGTGATTTGTTTTCAGGAAACACAATTAAAATCAAATAATTCAAAGGTGACAATACCCAGAAATTGTTCTCATGCTTTTTTTCATTATCTGGGGGAGCAGTAAGGGAGGTAGCAATCTACCTAGCAGCAAACATTAACTGGAAGATAGTGGATGTTAAAAGAGACAGCAAGGAAAGGTGGATCTGGGTCAAAGTCTTAGTGGATAGAACAGACTTCAACTGTGTTAATTAGTATTGCCCAATAAAAGACAACATCGAGGTACTGGCCCAGCTCTATGAGATCACTATGGATGCTGTAAGACCTCTAATCTCTGGTGGGGATTTTTATTTTATTCAAAATTGAAAATTTGATATATCTGCTAGGGCAACTTAAGTCCAAAATATCAGGTTCATTGTTTCACTGTAAATAGTATTTCACAATACTAGTTCTTTGGCATTCAGATCATTACGATTTTCTCAATATACTTGTTTTTCATGGTGATTTAACACTGCTTCTCTTCTGGATTTCTTTTAATCACAGACAGAAAGAAGAGGGATGACTGCTGTTGTTGTTAATCCTTTTACGGACCATTCAATAGTTTCCCTAGAAGTTCAAGTAGATGTCCAAATTAGGCCCAGCTTCAGATGACATAGGCTACTCTTGGCAGATTAGGCATGGAGGGAGGAAACTAGAGCATCAGTTAATGAGTTTTTCCAAATTAACAGGAATTTAGCTCCAATCATTTCATTTTGGGAATCTTTTAAAGCTACATAGAGAGGCTGGGCCATTACTTAAAAATTAAAAATCTTCAGGTAACATATTAAGCGAATACGTGAGCTACAAGAGGCTCTCAAAACAGGCATAGAGGATGCAGACAAAGAATCAGGTGAACAAGACAGGGTTAAAGTGATCTCCCCAAAGCATCCAAGAATTTAAAAGACTTCTTTGTGACAGAAAACATATACAATGAGAAAGCTTTTCAGCAGAGAGTTTGTGAAGAGAGCTAGCAGATTGAAAAACTCTTGGCAGGGTCTTCTAAGATTAGAAAAAATAGCAACATGATCCTTAACCTTGTTACTAAGGTTCAAACAACTAATGCTGAAGAAATTCATAAGATTAGTTTCCAACATTATAAGAATCTTTATCAGAGTGCAGATCAAATCCCTACAGCCAAACTGGAATGGTACCTCGGCCCACTTGAGCTACCCAAATTATGTGAATCCTGCAAGGATAGTCGTACAGTGAGAATGACTAGTAATGAGAATGAGAAGACAGTTGAAGTAGTTCCAAATGAAAATCATGTGGAAATGATGGTATGCATAGAATTCTCTGAAGCATTGCTACCTTTTTTAACAGAGTTGTTTAATCATATAATGTGGGGAATTGATATTCCCCATTTCTTCACTCAAGCAATGGAAGTCAGTTTTCTAAAAAAAGTCAAACCATCAGATAACACTAGACCAATCTGCCTCCTAAATTTTGAGTACAAATTATTATACAGCATGAATGGCACATATAGCATAAAAAATCACCCATTATGACCTGACTGGTTTTATACCATCCAAATCTATGGTTGCAAATAAAAGCTATTTGTTCCAGGCTATTGACTATCTTTCATGTAATCAAATAAAAGCAGTGATAGTGAAAATTAACACTGAAGTGGTTTTTGATTAAGTTAATTGTGAGGCATTATTTTTTTTATGTTCAAAAAGTAAGTTGTTACATGCTGTATAACTAGGTGCATGTATCTTTAAGTCAGGTTCTGTGTCGCATGCTACTGCATGCGACATGTGATGTTTTCAGTAGGGTTCCACATTCTAGTTAGAGACCTGGGGTTGGAAGAATAACTGTTGGGCAGAGTTGTTGGTTACCTGTAGCTGCTGGATTGATTTTGAATGTGCTGCCAATAAACTTCTATTATTAATTATACTACATTTGAAGAGCTATGTTTTCAACATTTGGCGACGACGGGAAACCACTGAGCAGCACAGGGTAATTCAGTGGTTGGACCATTTTTCGGCGATTTTCACCGTTTTAAGAAGATTTATACAGTTCATCTAAAATTGCCATACCGGCGATTTTTTTTTTTGAGAAGTGGCGACATCTATTCTTAATCAACGGAATTTGGATGCATTTACGGCTGTTTGGCAACAATTTCCCGGTGTTTGCGCAAACTTGGCGATTTTTTTGAGAAGTGTGACATCTACGTTTAAATCAGCAGAATTTGGATGTAATTACGGCTGTTTGTCAACTACTTCCCGGGGTTTGTGTGAACTTTGCCGTTTAAAAGAGGTGCGTTTTGGGTGTTCAGCGTTCTGTGTTTTAGATAAATCGCGGACCTCAAATACTTCGCGCCCTTTGTTTTAAGTAAAGGAAGGACATATTTCGCTTTACAGGGTGAAGGCATCGAGCGTACAACCCATTTCAGCCGTGACCTTTGGAGGTAATGAGCAGCTGTGCCGCATAGCCTGACATTCAATTTGAGGACTTGTTTTTTTTCGCACAGTTGGCAAGGAATATTTTCATCGTGTTTTCTTTTGAAAGGAAAAGAGAATCTTACATAGTGATAGCGTCGTCCTCAACCTTCCATGTCTGTCATGATCGTCACGCACGTAGTGATGAATGCGCGTTCATGATGTCACACGCACAAGGTTCGGTTGCTAAGCAACGCCCACAACAACCAACGCGCTAATGCGCAAAGGATTAAACGAACGTATTTAAGGCCAGAAATTGAGGTGAAAGCAACGCGTGTGTTGGGGGAAGTAAGTACTTTATCGATTTGCTGCTCAGGGTATTTTCATTTCAAAAATTTCAAAAGGTTATACGAACAGTGTGTAATTTAGCACCACAAGTCGTTTTTTTTGTTACTGGTATATCCGGTTTCAATGTTATTGTACATTTACCATACAACCAGAGTTTGTGTAAAAATAAGGAAGTAATTGCAAAAATTAAAAAGCAATTTGATCCGCCTGCAAAATTTTTACAAGTTAAAGGAGATCCACCCATGCCATGGCCAAGGTGGAAAGAAGAGTTTTTAAACTAGATGAAAGCTATTGATGGTGAAAGGATGGGTTCAGAAAGGAAAAAAAGCATTCTTTTACATTGTTTGGGCTCAGAAGGGCAAGTTATTTTTAGGTCACTTCCTCAGATTAATATTCCAAATGCAAGTGGTGACTCAATGAACGACTACACAGAAGCGCTGGCACGATTAGAAAAAAGATTCAAACCAAGCATTAGCATAGCCCTAAATCGATTTAAATTTTACACCAGGAAACAGAAAGAGGAGAAATCATTTGATGATTTTCTAACTTCGTTAAGGTCATTGAGCATGCATTGTAATTTTGGAAACATGTCAGATGAGATGATACGTGACCAAATAATAGTTCATGTCAAGTGTAAGAAGATTCAAGATAAGTTATGGGTAATGGGTGATCCAAATTTGAATGAAACTATTGCAACAGCTAAAGCGCAAGAACAGTCGGATCTATGGATGGATACTATTAAAAAAAGCTCTGATAAAAAAACGACAGAAGAGGAAATATGTGCAGTCCGTTACAAAGCTACAAAACAGAACGCAACACAAAATTGGGGAAAGCAAAATTTGAATAAAACCAAGCAATATGTTCCAAGACAATTTGAAGGAGCTGTCAACCAAGGAATGTGTTTCAGATGTGGGAACAAAAACCATTTTGCTTCGTTTCCAGGATGTCCAGCATTGAAGAGAGAGTGTAAAATCTGCAATAGGATTGGACATTTTAGCAATATGTGTAGAGACAGACGTGCACAATTCCAAAAGCAGGGTCCAGTTTCAACAATTTCAGAAGAAGACAACACCTGTATTAATACAGTCCAACAGCATGGTTTTGTTGTATCTGTAGTGGGTGATGTTCCAAAGCACATAAGTCCTCCTAAATGTACTTTTCAAGTTTGCGATGTAGATATTTTGCTTATGGTAGATTCAGGTTCCCCTTGGACCATTATATCTCATGAATATTACATGTCATTATTGGTAAATGTGTTGCCGTTAGACACATTGGAAGAGCCAGACATTGTTGCTGAGAGTTTTTGTGAGACAAGGATTGACATGATTGTTTTTTTTTCTGTTTGCTTACATTTCAAACACAGATTGGCAAATGTCAAACTATATATTTCAAAAAAAGGGGTAAATGTGTTGGGATGGTTGGATCAATGGAAATTTGGTATCATACTTAATGCGAGATCTATAGAACCAGTTTCCTTATGTGAGGATCATCTCATGAATTCAGTATCAGTAGTTGAGAAGAGTCAAGTAGAAGAAACAAATGTTATCGTTAAGGATCAAGTAAGCAAACTCATCAGAAGTTTTGGGAAAGTTTTTATGGATAAGTTGGGTAGGCTCAAGGATTTTTTACACAGAATTGTACTTAAAAGTAACCATATTCCTGTTGTACAAAAACTTAGAAATGTACCCATTAACATCAGGGATGAGCTCAAGGAGATGTTAGATGAATTACTTAGAGAGGGCATCATTGAACCTATAGAGTCATCAGAGTGGGTTTCTCCCATAGTTTTGGTGCGGAAACCCGATAAAAAGTTGAGAGTGTGTGTGGATTTGAGAGCGTTAAATTCTAATATTATTGTGGACTGCCACCCTTTGCCAAACATTAATGAGCTTGTATCATTTTTGCATGGTGCTAAAATATTTTCTACCCTCGATCTCAGATCAGCATATCACCAGATCGAACTCTCTGAAGATTCTAGAAAATACACTGCGTTCATCACTCCACAAGGTTTGTTTCAGTACACTCGTATGTCTTTTGGGTTGGCGTCCGCAGCTTCCGTATTTCAAAGAATCATGTTCCAAATTTTCAAGGACATTGATGCTTATGTCAAGTGTTTCCAAGACGATATCTTGGTCTTTTCAAAGAATACACAGGAGCATCAAACACATTTGCAAGAAGTGTGTAAAAGACTGGAACAAAGTGGTTTGACTCTCAAAGCGCATAAATGCAAGTTATTTAAAGAATCTGTAGAATATTTGGGACATACGCTTTCAGGGGAGGGTGTGGTGCCAAAAAAATCTAATGTAGAAGCCATATCCAAAGCCCCGTCCCCAGAGAATAGAGATCAATTACTCTCTTTCGCAGGAATGTGTGAGTACTACAGTAAGTTTGTTGTTAATTTTGCCACCCAGATGGAACCTTTGAGGAGACTTTTGAGGCAAGGAGTGAAATATATGTGGGGTGAGTCTGAACAACGATCTTTCGAAGAGATCAAATATGATATTGTCAATGCACCCACACTTAAACCCTTTCGCATCAAATCTGAATGTGTCATCACGGTGGATGCAAGCCTTTATGGTTTAGGTGCGGTGTTGTCACAAAGAGAGAGTAAGGAGGAATGGAATGTGGCGTTTGCTTCAAGGACTCTTAATGAATGTGAACGTAAATATTCCGTTATTGAGAGGGAGTTGTTAGCTTGTGTTTGGGCTATTGAGCATTTTAGGTTATATGTGTGGGGTTCTAAGTTTGTTTTAAGAACGGATCATAAGCCATTAGTAAACATTTTATCGGTTGATGGAGGGTGGAATTCCACGGCCAGAATTGCCAGGCTCATGTCAAAATTGCAGGAGTATAATTTTAGTACGGTATATGTTCCGGGCAAGAAGAATGTTACTGCTGACTGTTTGTCACGCTTACCGTGTAAACAGAGTGAAATTAATTCTGGACGTGAGTTTGATGTGGTAATGACTATTGATGATGTACTTCAAGGAGATTTTCAAGACATTTCTGAAACCCGTTGGAAGGATTGTGAGCAGAAGGATGCTAAATGGTTATTGCTTAAGGACTACATCAAACATGGTTGGCCAAGAAAGGATAGAATTGGTCCAGAGCTCATACCATTTTTTAGGGTTATTGAAGAATTAGAACTTGATGGTGATTTTATTTTTAAATCAGGAAAGTGTATTCCACCAGAAGGAATGTATGAAGTGATTTTGGCAATTGCGCACAAGACACACCCGGGCATTTCATCAATGAAGCGTTTAATTAGATTGTTTTTCTGGTGGCCAGGCATTGACAGATTTATTGATAAGACAGTCAGGGAATGTCCTGAATGTGTATCTAGTGAAAGGTCACTCAAGGTGTATACTCCACTGCTTAAAGTTGTAAAATGGCCGTCCGTACCGTGGAAGAAAATAGCTTTTGATATTTCAGGTCCTTTCCACATTCTTCCAGAAAATGCACGTTATGCTTTAGTGATAGTTGATTATCACTCAAAGTGGCCTGAAGTGAAATTTGTCCCGAAGGCTACCACTAGTGCGGTCATTGGATTTTTCAAAGATGTTTTTGCCAGAGAAGGTTGTCCTTCATGTTTAATTACTGACAATGGGGTTCAGTTAACATCGGGAGAAATGGGTGAGTTTTTAAAAAAATGCAATATCACTCATAGATTTACTTCCTTATATGAACCACATGAGAATGGACAAGTAGAACGTTTAATAGAGTTCTGAAGGGATTTGTCACGGAAGCGGTTAAGGTTGGATCAGATTGGATTAGCGCTTTGAGAGAACGTTTATGGACTTATAGGATTACACCAC
Organism: Triturus cristatus; assembly: GCF_964204655.1. Classification (NCBI taxonomy): domain Eukaryota; kingdom Metazoa; phylum Chordata; class Amphibia; order Caudata; family Salamandridae; genus Triturus; species Triturus cristatus. The sequence goes on from NC_140591.1 coordinate 1,336,910,703, forward strand.
ATTCTACAACTGAAGTTAGTCCATTTAAACTTTTTAAAGGAAGAGATCCGGCTTCATTTGTTTTACCTTGGTGGTTAAAAGAAAAGTCTCATTTTTTTGATTCAGATAAGGAGAATTTGGAAGTGGTTGCTAGACGTGTGGAAGCTAAACAGATTGTAACCAAAAGGCAGTATGATGAGAAATGGAAAGCAAGGCCTCATGAATTTCAAGAGGGAGATTGGGTGAGGATATTAAAGCAGGGTTTAATTTGTAAAGGTGACAATAAGTTTGGTGATCCTATTCAAATTAAAAAAGTTTTTGAGAACAGTGTGATGACACAGGATGGCCAAATCTGGAATGTGGGTAAGTTGGCGAAATGCATTAAATCTTATGCTGCAAAAGATGTATCACTCAACAAGAGTAATGATCACAATAAAGGTGATTCTGTGGCTCACAGAGTCAAAGACTGTAAACGAGAAACTAGATTACCCAAAAGATATGCAAACTATGTGTAATCGCTGTTGGTGTTATTATCATGTTTCATTGTTGTGTTTTTATTCTTTTGTTAAATAAGAGAGATATGTTACATGCTGTATAACTAGGTGCATGTATCTTTAAGTCAGGTTCTGTGTCGCATGCCACTGCATGCGACATGTGATGTTTTCAGTAGGGTTCCACATTCTAGTTAGAGACCTGGGGTTGGAAGAATAACTGTTGGGCAGAGTTGTTGGTTACCTGTAGCTGCTGGATTGATTTTGAATGTGCTGCCAATAAACTTCTATTATTGATTATACTATATTTGAAGAGCTATGTTTTCAACATAAGTTTATTAAGCAAACAAGTGATAAAGTACAGTACAATATGGGGGGGGTAAAGGAACAGAAGGGGGAAACAAAAAAGTTAAAAGTATCATGTAGACATATCAAGGTTGTAATAAAAAGGCATTAAAAACATCAATCTATCCATAAAGCATTACATTGCATTTAACAACCATATAACAACGTAGCATTAACCACAATATTAGAACATATTATAAAATATTAGTATCTAAGATATGGAATATCATGGAGGTCGAGCAACCTCTTGTTGAGCAGGAGTTACAGAAAAAGAGCGTTTAGCACTACAATCAATGAACGATGTAACAGGTGACCATACAATAGAGCATTTCATGGCTAGATGAATGGGATGAACACAAGCTGTGTCCAATCTGTGGTGATAACACACTGCATACCACCAAGCTTGTAAAGATACATTTGTAAATCTTTCCAGTTTTTAGTGATCTGTTGGAAGTCAATTGCCAACAATACGTCTGCAATCTTGGTGCTGGAGGTATGATTCTCCCAAATAGGAGATAAGCTACCTAAAAATAGATGTGTGATAGAGAAAGGGAAATTGGAATTAAATATAGAGTTAATTTGACCCCAAACAGATGCCCAGAAGTGAAGTAGGTCAGGGCAAGTAAAAAGCAGGTGTTTTAAATCGGCTAATGGAGAGGAGCAGGACCAACAAGTGTCCGGTACGGTAACATGCCATTTGTGTAATACAACCGGGTGTATCAAAAGCCAGTTATAGATAAAAAATAATGTTTGCGGAACATTTGCCGCTCTAGAAGTTTTTCTAATTTTTTACCATATTTTGTTCCATAAAGAAGAAGGCCAGTCAACTCCAAGATCCTCCTCCCAAGACAGTTCAACGTTGGTCTAACGAGCTGCGAGGATTGTATACGAGTATAAATATTGGATGCTTTAGGAAATGAAAGAAGAAAGGCCAATAAATTGTTAACAGTGGAAGTTGTCGGATGTATTTGAATTTGAGTATGTGCAGTTAAAAGGGTCTGAGAGATTAAGTTTTATTTGGGCAGGAAGGCAGGGGGTAAATGAAAAAGATGACTAGCTTCAGAAAAAGACAAAGTCCTATTTTGAGGAAACAATTGATGTGTCCAAATTAAACCTCAGTTTCTCAAGGATTTCCAATAAATAGGTTTCCCGCCAATTAAAATAGATGTATTATGCCATAAAGAAGAGTTAAGAAAGGAATCTCGATCGGTAGGAGATCAGGATGGAGAAAAACCCAGAAGTTTCCAAGTAAATTTAAGAATAGGAGTGGATAAAGATGGTGGTCTACGGGTAAAGGAGAGAAATTCCTTAAAAGAGAAAGGAGAGAGAAAGGAACGTTCGAGTACTACCCACAAAGGACATTCCAGTGATGAGTCAGAGAGCCATCTGGCAGCTTGGCGAAGTAGGAAAGATCTATAATAAGTGGGAAAATCAGGGTAGTTAACTCTACCCTCTGCTTTAGTTTTAGTTACACGCAACAGGGACATGCGAGGTGGTTTTTTGTTCCACAGAAAAGATGATAATATTAAGTTTATTTTTGTAAAGAATTGTAAAGGAATGGGGACAGGGATATTGGAAATGGTGAATAAAACTAATGGAGCCAGCATCATCTTGATGGTATCTAGACAACCCCACCAAGAGAGGTATAGCGGGTGCCATTTTGTGGTTAGAGAGGACATTTTGTTGAGGAAATTAAAGGAGTAAAGTAAAGAACCAAATATTTAATGTGATGTGAGTTCCAAGCAATGTTAGAGGAGCTAAAATCATCTTTGAATGTATATTTAGTGAGAGGCAGTATTTCACATTTATCCCGATTAAGTTTATAGCCCGAGACAGAGGCAAAAAGTTCCACTTCTTGTAAGAAAGCAGGGACAGAAGATTGAGGATCACAGAGAAATAATAAGACGTCATCAGCATAAGCTGCTAACTTAAATTGGGTGTCATTAGTTTCAAAACCCTTTATGTCAACATTTTGACGAATCCTGGACAAAAAAGGTTCCAAGGCTAGATTAAACAGGAACAAAGATAATGGGCAACCCTGACGTACCCCTCTTTTTAACTCAAAATAGGGAGATAAAGTACCATTCACAAAAACGGATGCTCTTGGATTGGAATATAGGACAGAAATCAAGGAAATAATTTTGGAGCCAAAACCAAAGCATTTCAATGTGTGAAAGAGTTACGACCAATATACTCAATCAAACGCCTTCCCTGCATCCAATGCTATTGCAGCTAAAGAAAGGGTAAGTGTGGGGTTTTTGATAAAATATCAAAGAACAATCGGGTATTATCAGAGAAGAGACGACCTTTAACAAAACCAGACTGTTCTGTGCCTAATAATTGGGGGAGGAATGATTCAAGATGAATAGCCAAGGCTTTGAAACATTTTTTATAATCAATATTGACAAGAGAACTGGGTCTATAGTTCTTGCAATATTTCAAATCTTTCGCATCTTTAGGTATTAGACATATTAGAGCTTCTAAAAAGGAATCTGTAGATTCTCTGGACTGTGTAAAGAGATTTAAGAGGTTGAGTAGTTTGGGAAGTAGGATAGGAGTGAAGTGAGTAAAAAATTCAACTGTAAATCCATCAGGTCCAGTTGCTTTGTCCTTCTTAAGTGATTGTTAAGCAGAAATAAGTTCTTGTTGTGATAAATCAGCTTCTAAGGGGGTAAAATCTATTTGAGTGTTAAAAGATTTATGGATACCTGAGCGAAACTGTGTAATTTCAGAGTCGGAGGGTGTAATCTCAGGAGAGTATAATGATTTATGGAAAAGAAGAAATGTGTTTAATATTTCTGGATATTTAGTTCGCAGTGTGTTGTGTTCATCAAAAATAGCATCAATATCAAACTTGTTATGTTTAACTTTTAAGTAATTCGCCAAGAGGTTGCCAGCCTTATTCTGACCACCATAGAACTTTGCGCTTGACGCTTGACTTCAACAGATATAACGAGGCATTGTCGGTTGATTCCTTATTAAATTGTAATTTTGCCTTAAAACTTTGTGAAAGACAATTCTTGGACTTTGAGGAGTAATAGAAGTGTTCTAGGCTCTTTATCTTGGCCAAAAGATCACTGGTAACCTTACGGGCATTTTTACGTTAACAAAAGCAATAATGAAGTCTCTAGCAGCTGCTTTGAATGCATCCCAAACAACAGTAAAATGAAGATTATCCATTTGATTAAAAGAAAAATATTCATTAAAAAAAGGAAACAAAAGAGGAGTGAAAATGTTTATCAAGAAGAAGTGAGATATTAAATCTCCATCTTCTAGGTAAGTTAGATTTTAAAACTATATCCAATTGAATGGAAATAGGAGCATGGTCCGAAATCAGAATGGAGCCAATGTTGGCGCTTCTTAAAGTTTGGGATATATTGTGTGAAAAAAACATAAATTCTCTAGTGGTGGGGTTACAAATTCTCCAGGTATCAATATTTTTATATTGCTGAATAGTTTGAATGAATAATTTATGTGCTTTATGAGGTTTAAAAGAAACCACTGAACTTCAATCTGTGCAGGGGTCCATCACCTGGTTACAATCACCACCGAGGATAAAGTTGTCATCAATATCAGGAGGAAATTTGCTGAGATAAAGAAGACCAAAACAGAGGATCTCCATTAGCGGGTGCAGAAACATTAAACAAAGATATTGGAACATCTCTCACTTGTATTTTAGTATATAACCATCTACCCTCCTCATCAGATTGTTGAGAAAGCAAATTAATATTTAACGATTTGTGACAAAGGGTTTACCATCACCTGGAGAAAAAAAGACATTCCCAACTCATCCCTTCTTCAACGTTAAAGATTCTGTAGCATTTAAATGAGATTCCTGCAAGCAAACAATATCAGCTCCTAACTTGGATAAATGCATTAATACACATTGCCTTTTGACGGGAGAGTTCAGAACTCTGACATTTCAAGGATATAAAAACAACAAGAAAATAACAAGAAAAAGAAGGCCCACAAAGACCTTCGAAGCACAGAAGGTAAGATTTATAACATTCCAACTATACAAGCATTAATTGTATTAATAAAGAAAAATTTAGAACAATCGATAAAAAAGTGAAATAGATGAAAGAAACCAAGAAAAATAGGAAGGGAAAGACTTAGGTAAGAAAGTGAAATACGACAAGAAGAAAAAGGAAGGAGAAGAGAAAGAAGGAGAGGAAAAAAGGTCACGAAAGTAGGAAAGACAATAGAGAGAGTGAAAAAAGGAAGAAACAATAAAAAAAGGAAAATATAGCAAAGTAGATACGCGTGTGAGAACATATAATCGAGCCAAAAGAAGGAGGAAGAGAAAAAAAGAGAAAGAAATAATACAGGGATAGAAAACGAAAGAAAAAGAAGAAGGAGGGAAAAAAGAGAACGACTGTAAAAGAGATACAACATACCTAATTTAAGAGACATCAAAAAGGAGTGGGGGAAGGTGAAGCCATGAATGACAAATGACAACTGACGCATCCAGACCTAACGAAATGGGGAATGAGAACAAACCACAGGAATTCATACAAAAATACTTATCATAACAAGCAAACAGAACAAACAAAATATGATGACAGAAAAGCAAACAAATAGTATAGATTGAAGTATTAAACATTAAAACCTAGGAACAATAAAACCAGATAGAAAAACCATCATATTATACGAAAGAACCAGTTTAAGCAATGCGGGAGGATGAAGATCCAGGCAAGTCCATAGAGTCAGTTTTACTAAAATTGATGAAACTTTGCAATTTGACAGGGTCTTCAAAGGTTGCCGTTTGTTGTTATAAGAAACCTTGAAAAGGCAAGTGTGAAAAAGGCCATACCTAGCACCCATATCACGTAGAGCAGGTCTCATGTTCAAGAATTCCTTGAGTTTATCTGCTGTGGATTTAGCATAATCTTGAGCAAAGAATAATGTAGAACCAGACCAAGAAATACGTTGGATAGATTTAGCTGCTGACAACACTTTAAGAAGATCCGTGTACTCGAGGAAATATATGATGACCCCTCTTGGTCTCCGAGAAGAGGAGGTATCCGTGCGTTGATGACCAAGTCTATGGGCACGCTGGATATTGAGTGTAGTTCCTTCAGGTAGGTGCAACAATTTAGCAAGACAAGATTTGAAGAAAGATAAGGGGTCTGACCCCCCTGAACCTTCCGGTAGACCATAAATGCGAACATCATTTCTTCTGTTTCTATTTTCCAAATCTTCGACCTGTCGCTGCAGCGATGTAATTTGAGACTGAAAAATATTAATCTTCTCCTGTGTGTGAGTGAAGGAAGAGACACTCTGCTACACCATACCTAGCACCCATAACGCGTAGAGCAGGTCTCATGTTCAAGAATTCCTTGCGTTTGTCTGCTGTGGACTTAGCATAATCTTGAGCAAAGAATAATGTAGAATCAGACCAAGAAATACGTTGGATAGATTTAGCTGCTGACAACACTTTAAGAAGATCCGTGTACTCGAGGAAATACATGATGACCCCTCTTGGTCTCCGAGAAGAGGAGGTATCCGTGCGTTGATGACCAAGTCTATGGGCACACTGGATATTGAGTGTAGTTCCTTCAGGTAGGTGCAACAATTTAGCAAGAAAAGATTTGAAGAAAGATAAGGGGTCTGACCCCCCTGAACCTTCCGGAAGACCATAAATGCGAAGATTATTTCTTCTGTTTCTATTTTCCAAATCTTCGACCTGTCGCTGCAGCGATGTAATTTGAGACAGAAGAATATTACCCTTCTCCTGTGTGTGAGTGAAGGAAGAGACACTCTGCTATACCGTAGTAAGTCGCTCATTCATGTGAGACCAATTTTCTGTTAAGAATTGTAACTTGGTAGAAGTATCTTCCATAAAGGGGCGAAGTGCCCTTATCCCTTCCAATAATACTTCCAAAGATGAAGGTGAGGAAGTTTTTGAAGGAGAAGGCGGGTCTTTTTTCAGCCTTATGGTAGTGACTTTGCCAGCTGTAGAAGTACCTGCATTGAAAGAAAAGGAAGTCTTGGAAACAGATGCCAACGAGTCTTCCATCTTGGAGAATTCAGAGAAGATTTTAGAGTTTTTGATAAACGTATGCGTGGTACGTGGGGCAGAGGGACTCAGTTTTTTCAATCTTCCCATAAGAGAGAAACAGAGATGAAGCGTTGAAGCTAAGTATTACAATATGTCAGTAAAACCAAAATCTCACTTTGTGAAGAAAATTTGATGAGTGAATAGTGTTAGAAGTCAGCTCCAGCAACGTAAACAATGGAAGAATGACAGGAAATGAGGAGGGATCTGTAGATAAGCTGTCACAATTGCTTCCAACACGCAGAGGACTAAAGCAGAAACTCCTCTATTGATGAGTGTCAGTATTTAAAGCATATCTGCTTGTAGTAAATAACTTCTTGCTGATAAGATGCATAATACTGTTTGACATCTGCACTGAAAACATTACCAATTATACTTTTATTTATTGAAGTATAGAGAGCCTGCAATGGATCTGGAAACACAGCAGTTCTGCATACTATGCCTCAGGCTTTCACCAAAACCATTATTTCTCTGAGGCACAGAACCAAGATTGTGAAGCAAAATAAAAACATTGTCCAGCTATAATGTGCCGTAAGAAACATTATATCCAAACCCAAAGGGTTTAGGTTATCTGGTTCTTGTTGCAGGTTGCCAGCTAGAGCACAATATGACAGGAAAAGGATGAGAGACAACGATATGCGGCAATATAACCAAAGTCATCGCAAATAATGTTCACCTTCAGGTGCCAATACATGGGAAATGCCATGAGCAGAGACGCGCCATAAAACTGTCACCTGAATGTCTCCTCATAAGTGAAGCGGTGGAACCAAAATGGCGGTCGCGGTCAGTGTTTCCGAAGCACCGAGCACAACACGCTGAATTCTCCTTTAATTAAACAATAGGATGTCACGGAGAACAGACAACTTGGGTCCGCACATCCTCCGACGACAAATACCCCTCACCAGCTTCAGTCTGCAGGCCGCAAAAGGTGGAAGTCTCTGCCCGTTCCGCCGAGCTCTACGGGAATGCCGCCATTCATATCGGGCGTCAAGCCACGCACCCGTGAGGCATTATTTTTGATATTGGTAAAGTTTTATTTTCCCTGACAATTTTTAATGATGCTTCATAATGCTTATAATATCGCCTAGGCAAAGATAGCGATGAACTCAAAGAAGATAGAGGTTGTGGGGATCAAAAGGGGCACTGACAGGGTTGCCCAAATTCACTGAGTGTGTTTACAATTTTTACCAAGTGTCCCCCCACTAAAGGGGCTGTCGAAAATAAAGGATTTTGCGCATGATTTTACTTTATATTTGAAAGTCAAATAAACGTTCCATTCATGGAGCTCTGGGTGAAATACGGGAATTTTTTGTAGTAGGGCATTTTAAGATCAACCATATAAAATCCTAAGTTTTATTGTTTAATGCAGGAGTTAGTAGTCTTCCTCAACATTTAGAGCATTAATTTACTTTACAACTATCAGTTCCCTATATGGGGATTAAACTTACGTCTAATTTTGAAGCTTTGTTCGAGATTACTTACTTGGTCATGTTCAAGAAAGGTAATGATCCATTGAATAGATGGTACTTGCTACTGTTATCCGTGATTGGCAGAGTTACTCTTATTAAAATGTCAGTTTTACCATTATTTTCAATTTATTTTTTTCGACTGTTCCAATGAAAGTCAAAAATGCATACTTTCAAGAAGTTGATTCCCTTTTCATGAAATTCATGTGGAACAATACGCATCCCAGGGTTCAATTACCAAGTCTACTACTATGAGAGGAAAATAGGGGTTGGCCATACCTCAGCTTCAAAACTACTATCTGGCATCTTTTTTAGACAGTATGCTGTGATTTACTCATGATTTAGAATTGTATGGCAATTCTTTTTTTGCTCAGATCATTAAAGAATCGGGAATAGATTTGCCAGCCTTTTTAAAACTGCAAAACTACCACACAAAAAAACAAGATATGAAGTTTTTCATACTATTACAGTTAATATCAAACAGTTTTTCAGGCCATTTAGTGTGTCCAGGTGCCATACATTTACGCTTTTGAAGGAGTGCAAACATATGCGGCTAGCTAACTCAAAGCATTGTGTAGAAATCTGGAATGCCATAGTTTTTTGGGGAGTGAGTAATTGTTTTTCTTTCCCATAGACTAGAATCCTAGATTGGTTTGCAGCCAGGGTTAGATGGCTTATTATTATTTTTTTTTTTGCTTTGCGCAAGGAACACGTTTTTTAAAGAAAATTTTGGAGTAATGGATCAGGGTTTCCATACAGTGATGAAATTATTGGCAAAGGAATAAATGCTGGGGATAGGTTAATGGTATATGGTTTTACAGCACAATTCAAATCCATCTCTGATCCCCAAGATTTTAGATTTTTTTTTAAAACCTGAACTGTTGAATAACAACGGGAAGAGTTTTGTCTTTACAGGGTTTAAAGCTCTCTGGGTTTCTAACTTTAAAAGAAAGCCATTCCTTTCAAGATGGCTAACACACTATACTCTTATCACTCTCCATAGAACGAACCCGGAAATATCAGGCCAACGTTTCAGGTGCAGTGGGGGACTGGCTTCATATATTTTGTACGTGTCTAGAACTTCACAGATTTTGGTATTTGATTTTTTTATGCATGAGCAAAAATGCTTGTTTGGATATTCATTATATTCAAACACATTTTCGAAGCCCATCCAATAATCTATTTCTGCAACCACCTCAGTTGCACAGTTGCTCAATCTTTGGGGCTGATTATGAGTTCGGCACAGTTGCGTCAGCTCTCCACCAGCACAGCTGCGCCAAACTCACACAAGCACTGTATTATGAGTTGAACACGTGTATGGCAAAGGGTCCTTCGCCTTTCCCATCACTGTGCGTGAAAAACAGCCACCCAATGGCAAAAAAGTTCCAGCACAGCATGGACGGTGACATCCATGCAGTGCTGAAACTTTTGAGAAATACCAACAAGGGGCACATGTTGTCCCCCCCTGAATGTATCCCCATGGCAGGCCCCATGTGGGCACTGTAGGGCCCCCTTTGTTCCTCCACTGCCAGCCTTTTGATTGCGGGGCTCCCGCCATGAAATTGCTGCCGGTGGCAGAACTTGTAATATGCTCAGCTTCCCGTCTCGCTGAGCATCTTACATTGTAATACATCTGCGCTACCGTCAGGGAACTGCTGTTCCATGGTGCAGCCCGTGGTCCTCCGCCCCAATGACTTTTAAAGTTGTAATGCGGTAGGAGGACCGCCACCATGAGTCTGGCGGTCGCAAGATCACCAGACTCGAAATCAGGCCCTTTGTTTTTACTGCTTTGGCTGTCAAAAGATGTCCCTACTGTGGAATCTCGGCTTTTTAAAATGACTTGAATCTGAATGTTTAAATTCTCCTATGCTTTGAGAAATGAGTTGAACAATGTGTTTTGAATTTGGACGGAGTTTGAATTTTATGACCACAATGCACTTCTTTAGCTTCTTAGATAAATTATTTCAGAATTATTGATTTAGTTTTTCATATTTCTGAATATATCAAATGCACTTTACTTGCACGTTGAACTTTAAAAAAGTGTCATAGCATTATGTTGCATTGACTTGGTTAAAATTTGTTCGTTTGCACTTTGCACTTTACAAGATACTTTCTCCATGCAATGTCTAGGATCAAATTAGTTATAGTGGATGGTGCTGATGACTGATGTTGAATGTAATTTGCTGGTCTTTACTTTTCTTTGCCTCTTGTTTTGTTTTTCTTTTTGCTGAATCAATGATTTTGCATTTTATCGTGTGTACTCCTGCACTGCTCAATGTAACAGAAAGAATAAAAGAGAAAATACCGTGTTATGTACCATTTTATAAGCCAAAGATTCAGGTTAACAGGCTATCCGCTGTCTGGCTACTGCTAGACTACAGCTTCAGCAGGATAGCTGGTCGGCTCAGGTGTTAAAAGCATAAATGAATGGCTGGACACATATATAGGGAAATGTTTGTTTTTTAAAATATTATTTCTTGGTGATATTATATGAATTTCATTTACACATACCATAGAGTATACATCTGTTCAGGAAGGAAATTGACAATTCATAAATATGCATTAGAATTATGGAGATGTGCCAAAAAAGAAAATTCCCACCTGTTTTCATTCCTATTCTTTCATTCCTTTCTATTTAAATCATCCCAGAGTTCTAGAAAATTCTTCATTGACCCCGACCTTAAAGCGTAAAGCTTCTCATAATCTTTTACCTTTAACAATTTAGCTTTCCATTGCTTATCTGAGGGTACATTGGATGTTCAACAGTTTGAAGAATTAGTGACCATTCAATGCTATTGTATAAATGATTCTACAATTTTTTTAACTCAGTAACCCAGCAATATTAATTAGGAATCCTCAGTAAGAATAAAGCCTAAAATAGTCAAGCAGTATTGTGATATACTATGCCAAAATCCTGCTATCTTCAAACTTAAAAAGATGATATGAGTTCAATTGCCCTTTGTTTCCAAAAAGCATCTAAAACAGGTGAGAGGACTTTGCAGAATAATTATGTGTATAAATGCTGGCATTCCATTCAGCAGCCATCTCACAAAAAATTGTATTAAATGAAAATTATACTTTTGGGATAGAGAAATTAACGCGTATTTTTTAATTGCATGAATTTTGGGAGCTAGTCAAAGACTCATAAAAATTCCACGTTCTGCCTTTTGTGGAAATGCTTCAGTCCCTTTTGCTGGATTTAACCTGTTTTTCCAAGAACTAACTGACCCAATTGTGCTTTTTTCAATGAGAGCTCTGAGATCTTCTTTATTACTCAACTTTTTTCTAAAAGATCCGAATTTGATTATAAGACCAGATAATGGAGGACTTGAAGTATTTAGTCTTGGGCTCGACATTAGTCCAACTTGCTTCAATCCAAAAGTGACTGATCTAGCCAACAGGCATCTTCTAACCACTTGGAAACATTCAACCATGCAATAGAGAATGATCTGTATAATTGATCTTTTCTCTTCAGGGCCCAGAACAACATTGTATATCTGACTTTCTTTGACGATTTAGTCAGATGCATAAAATCAAAAATATTGTATTCATTCAACATTTGAGCTATGAAAGCATTCTTTAATTTATTGGATGGTGAATTCAGAATATAAAAATGGGAGAAAAGAATGTGCAAAATTGGCGAAGTAATACTGATTTAAATCCAGGAGCCCTAGTTCTCCATCCGCTGTCGATTTATATATATATATATATAGCTTTTATATATATATCTATAGCTTTTAAAATCTCAAAAAGGCTCTCGCAATTCAGCAAAGCAAAGGCCTTTAGGGCATACCAAAAAATATATGAGCTGGGATCTGCTTGGTGTTTAAAAAATCTAAGGCTTCCATTACATCATTTGTGTTAGTAGACAACTGCCTTCTGGCAATGAAGCCACTTTGAACTTTATTTCCCAATACAATTCATCACTGAACTAAAACATCTCTATGTAGAAGCATGTGCAAGACTAATTGTAAACCCATTCAAGTAGGGCTCTGTAAAGTAATCGGGAGACCAGACATGGATGTCATTTGACCCCCATCTTATTTGCTTTTTTAATTGAATTGTTTGCAATATATAGGGAAATGTTGAGAGTTTTACGCTTTGCTTGAATGAAGTAGTACCCTCATGATAAAGCAACATAAGAAAACATACATGATAAGCAATCCAAACATCAAATGCAAACATTAAAAGGAGATTCTGCATATGATAGAGCGGGTTTCTATTGATGTTTACCCTGAAAGTTTGCCTCACAGTATTAATTATGAATAGCAAAGTGGGATTCATTGGATGCCCCTGGCTTAGCAATTTAGAATTTTGCAATATCCTCATTAGTCAACGGAACCCTCAATTCCATCTGCAACTAAGTACTAAATGGCAGCAGTTTCCTAACCTCCTGCTTTCCTTGTTTGCTCCTTGGAGATGATCTATGCTCCTTTTCAGCTCCTAAAGGCCTAGAAAATATCTGACAGCCACTGTAAGGTGTGCCTGTCTCTTCAGTACAGTGGAGATTGTTCCAGTGTAGAGTGCCTATTATAAAGTGCAATTGTACTTTGGCCAAAGGTGCTCCTTTCATTAGAACTGGATTATAAAATACCAAGAAAGATTCTTCAGCTGCTTGTATAGGGTCAAGGGCTTTTTTATTGTGCATGTGCAGATGCAGACCCAGAGGTTTAGGAGCACTGCTGCTAATTACCTCCTTGTTGAAAGACATCTGTCTTCTCTTCTTGCACCTTCCATATCCACAGCCAGCCAGTGGCCACTCTCCCACTTCCTGAGGTAGTATTGAAAGCAATTCTCTGTCTGCATAGCTTCATATAAAACAATTGGTTCTCCGCTGCCATTGCCTCCTTATAAACTTAGCAAAATTCCACTACTCATAAAATTTATGCTGCCAACAATTCTGTAGCCATCCAGATGCCCAAACTCAACCATGAGACTGTACTTGTCCTTCTGTCTGTGAATGTCTCTGCCAGGTCATAGGGGTATAGGAAACACTTTTAGTAAACGGTTGCTAATTGTAAGAGTCTTTTCCCATTAATGTCACTGCTCTTTTCATTCTCTTATTGCCCTAGTTGGTGCCTCAGTAATATTTGGCAATTGAATTAATGTGAGAGCTTTTGGAAAAGTTTCCCAAAGAGAGATGAAGTAGTCAATTTGGGGTTCAATTTAACATAAGCCTCACCTTGGTCATCTTCCCCATTAAAGTGCCTGCTCGAATTTCCACCGTAATCTCGTGGCAGAATTTTAGGGCTATTCTAACTTTGCCAACCTATGAAGACGCTAAATATATCCTCTCTACTTCTTTATAAACTTTATTCGGTGTGTATGAAACAACCACAAAAATATGCATAAAAACAAATTACGTTGCTAATGATTAATATCAAATAAAAACATATTGAATAGCACTTGTTAGACAACATGGGGTCAGAGTTAATCACATCAGAAGAACACATAAAATATCAATTTTAAAAAAGCAATACAGTTTTGTCAAATCATTATGGGTTCAGCGCTATATTGGAACAATGATACTTTTTCGTATATTAAGTGCATTTATAATTAAAAGCGACATGTTGAGTCAGACTCTGGCATCATTAAGCTCAGACAAATATTTTACTGCAGCGAGATGCGAACCATTGCTGTATGCAAGCAGAAATGGTTTTAGCAAATAGGTCTCGCATTTGGGACCTTATACGTTTTTAGTCATGCAACAGTTGATGTTGTTGCACCAAGGATATTGTACTTCATAACTAAATACTTATAAGGTTCCAAAGGCGAGACCTATTGGCTATGGCAATGCTTGTTCTTCATTATCACAAATAAACCTCAAAATAGATTACTTCAGGATGTGTGCTGTACAAAACCTTCTCCTGTGTTTGATTTCATACACCATAATGTGGCTCATGTACAAGAGCAACCCAGGCCACCCAAAGGCATACATGGCAACATGTTGACTGTAGTAAGAGGGCGATTTTGAAAAATAAATCTGGGGGGAGTGAGGGGCTGATTTTCCCCATTGACATACATTGAAGAGTAGGAGATCCTCTGACTGAGAACGTGTGAGTTTACATATTGTGAAGTTAGTGCTTGCGCTAAGGACCTGGTGCCACAGTCGCTGACCAGGCGCTGTGTTTGCTCTGGGATTTCTCTTTCGGCCTTAAATATGATGTTTTTTTATCCTCCTATGTAGCAGCGTGAAAGACCCTCCCATCGAAGGCTGCTTCACAATGTTTTCCTTCAGCCGGGAGGGGAAATGGAGAGAGTCCAGCCTGGCTTCCTGCGATCAGATGGTGTTGAAGTGCATGAAAGAGAGTGAGGGGGCAAATGGCTTCTTTCTCTCTCTTGCATCACCTCGGCGCAGCGTGACCCACTTAGTTTTGTCTGGGTGGAGGGAGGAGGAAAGGGGCTGGCAACAGCCAGATGGACCCCGGCCAGAGAGACGTGAGGAGAAAAAAAAATAACGCTGCACGGCCGTGAAAGTGATGCGGCCGCGCGGCACAATGTTTCCCTTCAGCCGGGAGGGGAAATGAAGAGAGTCCAGCCTGGCTTCCTGCGATCAGATGGCGTCGAAGGGCATGAAAGAGAGTGAGGGGGCAAACGGCTTCTTTCTCTCTCTTGCATCACCTCAGTGCAGCGTAACACACTTAGTTCTGTCTGGGTAGAGGGAGGGGGAAAGGGGCTGGCAACAGCCAGATGGACCGAGCCCGAGAGATGTGAAGAGGAATGCAGCATCCCGCGAGTGGCGCGCTGAAAGTTTAAATAGCCATGACAAAGTGACACGGCCGCGAGGGTTGAAGACACCAGGCACACCCCCTCAGATAACATCAACAAGACATGCGCTGCTGATGAGAGAAGAAAGTCAGATGGCGCCTCTGCTCGTAAGGACGTAACCGCAAGCTCTAGGCCACAAGCAAAAGTTTGTGGTAGCATTTTCTGAAGCCCACTTACTAAAAGTCTCGCCACTGCAGCGCATGCGCTGGCTCAGGCGAGACCTAATAAAAAGCACCCTTTTGAGACAGACCCTGGCATCATTAAGCTCAGACAAATATTTTACTGCAGCGAGATGCGATCCATTGCTGTTTGCAAGCAGAAGTGGTTTTAAGTAAAAACTTCTTAAACCAGAATAAAAAGTCACAAAACAGCATGAAGTGCACAGTGCTCCGTTTACTCCGTCCATCGCATGGACAAGTAATCCAGTCCGAAAGACAGGTTTTCATTGTGGGAAAGGCAAGTAAATGATGGACAATTCCCATTCTGAATCTGACTAGGACAAAATTCTGTATAAGATTGGGAATATAAATTAGATAATCGTGACTGCCAGCTGCTAGAGAAAGTTTTAAATAAAACATGACAGTTGATTTCCTGCTTTCACTAGCAAGCTGGATTTCCCTCCTATTATTCATAAATGTTTCTCTAATAGACAGCTTACTAACTGATAAAACTTGTAGTGGGTTAGTCCGGACTGACATATTAAACAATTTGCTATACACCGAATGAATATAACTTAGCCAAGGTATCGTCATGGCATTATCCAAGGTAAGACAGTCTTGTATAATTGCTTTTGTAAAACTAGTTTCTTCTTTGGACCATATAGAGCGCCATAGCAATATGGGGTGTGATGTGACTATATCTGTGAGGTACTGGAGCCCTACTTCTCTGTGACGAGACGTTTAAGAAAACCATTTTCCTTAGTCTGCAATGCTTTACTACCGAAGTGAAGGCGCCTTTTACCCATTCATTTGATTTGCCCAAGCCCTCAAGGGTAGATTGGGTTTCCCATTATATTCAATTGTTACTACCGTAGTGGCCCCACACACCATCCCCATATGTTGCGGTAGATAAAACCCTTGAACTAAAAATTGCTGACATCTCATTGATCGGCCTATAACTGAGCTTGGCTGAAAATGCCATAGGTACTTCTGTCTATTTTGCTCCTCACATTGGTAATTTCATGAGTCCATGAACCATTACCAGAGCAAGTAATGCCCAGGTAGTAGAATGAATTCAACGGATGTCACTGGTGACTTGTCCATAAAAATGGTTCTACATTTTTTAACCCTGGGCCCGCATACCATTGTATGAGTTTTACTTTTATCAATAACCAATTTCTGAGTGGCAATAAAGTCCCCAAAGGCATCCATTAGACGTTGCAACCCCACAGGGGTCCTGGCCAGCAGGACCGTATCATCTGCGTATAATAGTACCGGTGTGAGGCGCCCAGCCACTTGGGGTACATCAGAATAGACCGTAAGATCTGATCCAACCCGTTAATAAATAAAGAGAATAAAAGAGGGGCTAATACACAGCCTTGCCGGATGCCGCGTTTGACTGCAACATTATTGGTACATTCCCCACGGGGTCCGTAACGTACTTTGCTCACCAACTTCTCGTACAGTCTAGCCAGGAAACAGATAATTGGCCTGGGTGCTCCTCTATCGAGCAAAGTGGTCCAAAGAATGGAATGATCTACTAGATCAAAAGCGCTGCTCAAGTCAGGGAAACAGAGATATAATCTTCCACCTTTGGCACTGGTGTACTTGCCTATAAGCAGATCAAGATTCACACATTGCTTGCTGGTCGCCAGGCCTTTCCTAAAACCAAACTAGGCCAGTAAAAATATTGAGCAGTCCCGAGCCTATTCTTCTAGTCTTTTAAGCAGGTCTTTGCTCATCACTTTTACAGATGAATCTAGCAATGAGATAGGCCTATAATTTTTTGGATCTGATTTGTTGCCCTTCTTGTGCATAGGGACTATGTAGGGGGAATTATTGTCACTGCAGCCATGTTAAAAACTCTGGTTAAAATTGGCACCCATAAAACAACATTGTTCTTAAATACATCTACTGGGACCCCATCTGGGCCCGGGGCTTTACCACCTTTACTTTCTTTCAGGGCCCATACCACTTCCTGTATTGTAAAATCCAAGGGTAAAGGGGGACGTAACAGCTGCTCCTTGCTTGGAATGGGCACCGCTCCTGCTGTTGAAGGTTCCGTCATGAGCATCGGTGCCCCGTGCTCTTTGACGGAACCATTCCGTCATGAGGCCAGGGGCACGAAATCCCTCTGCTGCAGACAGCAGAGGGATTTCTATTTAATCCCTTTGACCTTGGGAGCTGGGGAAGAGCTTCTCCAGCTCCCGAGGCCCCTTCCCTGGTTTCTGTGGAATGAAGATCAACGCGCACGTCGCGCTGTCTTCATTGCAGAGAAACCGAAACTGAAATGAGCCTTTAGGATCATTTCAGTTTCACTTTCTATGTGCTATCTCAGCCCCCCGGCACGTAGAAAGACGGGAGAGGTATTATTGGAAAGGGGAGAATCTCCCCTTTCCAATGGTACCCCTCCCCAGTGGATCCCTGCTTGGGGGTCGCCACAGGAGGGCGATCCCTAAGCAGGGATCCACCCACTAGACACCATGGAGGGGGGAGCGGCCCCTTGGGCAAGGGCTTTTGCTCCCCCCAAATGTTTTGCATGTCATTTAGTCTGTTTGCCCCCCCTGGGGGGCAGATGGGGGCAGTAGCCCCCAATCTGCCCCCCCGGGGGGCAAGAAGCCCACTAGACGCCAGGGATATTTATTTTTGCCCGCATAATTTATTAGAGTGGGGGCTGCCCATAAAGGACATGTCCATGCCCCCACCCCACAAAAATGACAGCCTTTCTGCCCCCCTGGGGGGCAGATGGGGCAGTAGCCCTCAATCTGCCCCCGGGGGGGCAAAAAGCCCCCTAGATGCAGGGATTTTTTTTGCTAATTTTAATTAGGTTGGGGGCATTGTCATGCCCATTTTGAGCAGCCTCCACCCTAATTAAAATTTGCCCAAAAACTGCTTGGCATCTAGTGGACTTTCTGCCCCCCTGGCGAGCAGATGGGGGCATTAGCCCCCAATCTGTCACCGCTGGGGGGGCAAGAAGCCCACTAGATGCCAGGGATTTTTGGGGGGAAAATTTTAATTAGGGTGGGGGCATTGGCATGCCCGTTTTGGGCAATCCTCACCCTAATTAAAATTTGCCCAAAACATTCCCTGGCGTCTAGTGGACTGTCTGCCTCCCCTGGGGGCAGATGGGGCATCAGCCCCCAATATTCCCCGCCGAGGGGGGCAAAAAGCCCACTAGACGCCAGGGATTTTTTTGGGGCAAATTTGAATTAGGGTGGAGGTTGCCCAAAACAGGCATGCCCATGCCCCCACCCCCTCCTGGCAAAAATGACAGTCTTCCTGCCCCCCGGGGATGGGGAAGTAGCCCCCAATCTGCCCCTCCAGGGGGGCAAAAAGCCCACTAGACGACAGGGAGTTTTTTAGGCAAATTTTAATTAGGGTGGGGGCATTGGCATGCCCGTTTTGGGCAGCCCCCACCCTAATTAAAATTTGCTCAAAATACTCCCTGGCGTCTAGTGGACTTTCTGCCCCCCCGGGAGGGCAAAAAGCCCACTAGATGCCAAAGATTACGCTGGCTTTTTTTATGCGTGGGGGTGGGGGCTGCCCAGAATGGGCATACCAATGCCCCCACCCCCCCAAAAAATAGCCACAGTGTTTCTGCCACCCTTGGGGGCATATCGGGGCAACCCCTTCCCCCTCGATACCCCCCCCGGGTGGCAGAAAGCCAACTAGGCACGGAGTTGTTTTAAGCAATATGCCTACCTGTGGATTTTGGGCCCTAGCGCAGCCGGCACATAAGGAAGTCTACCAAACCCACACATTTCTGAAATCTAGACACCCGGGGGAGTCCAGCGAGGTATGGCTTGCGTGGGTCCCCTAAGGCTTTCCTACCCACAATCCCATGCAAACCTCAAATTTAGCTGAAAAATTCACTTTTTTCTCCAATTTCTCTGTGGGAAAGTTCTGGAATCTACGTGGATCCACAAATTTCGTCACAACCAGCATTTCCCCAGGTCTCCCGATAAACATGATACCTCACTTGTGTGGGTAGGGCAAGTACCCGAGACAGGCAAGGGCACAAAACCTATGGAGGCGATATCAAAATGACCTATCACAAAACAACCTGGTTTTGCAAGGGGGGTCACCTGGGTTTTTGTCCCCGGGTTCGGCGGCCATCTTGGAAAACTACCAAACCCAAACATTTATGGAAACTAGACACCCGGGGGAGTCCAGCGAGGTATGGCTTGGGTGGGTCCCCCATCATTCTCCTACCAAGAATCCCCTGGAAACCTCAAATTTTGGCTAAAAATTCACTTTTTTCGCAAATTTCTGTGTGGGTAAGTTCTGGAATCTGGGTAGATCCACAAATTTCCTCCCATGCAGCGTTCCCCCAGGTCTCCTGACAAAAATGGTAACTCACTTGTGTGGGTGGGTCAAGGACCCTCAACAGGCAAGGTCCAAAAACCTATTGAGGCTACATCAAAATTAACTATCATGAACCAACCTTGTTTTGCATGGGGGTCCCAAGAGTTTTTGGCCCGGGGCTTGGCAGCTATCTAGGGAAACCTACCAAACCCACACATTTCTGAAAACTAGACACTCGGGGCCTTCCAGTGAGGTATGGCTTGCGTGGATTCCCCCAACGTTTCTTTACCCAGAATCCCCTGCAAATCTCAATTTTAGCTGAAAAAAATCACTTTTTCCCCACATTTTTGTGTGGGAAAGTTGTGGCATCACCGGGCTCACACAAATTTCCCACCATACAGCGTTCCCCCAGGTCTCCCGATAAAAATGGTGCCTCACTTGTGTGGGAGGCCCAAGTACCCGCGACAGGCAAGTGCCCAAAACGTAGTGAGGCGACATCAAAATTGCCTATCTCAAAACCACCTTGTTTTGCAAGGGGGGTCACCTGAGTTTTCGGCCCCGTGCTCGGCGGCCATCAAGGGAAACCTACCAAAATCACACATTCCTGAAAACTAGACACCCGGGGCCTTCCAGGGAGGTATGGCTTGCGTGGATCCCCCAAAGTTTCCTTACCCAGAATCCCCTGCAAACCTCAATTTTAGCTGAAAAAAATCACTTTTTTCACACATTTTTGTGTGTGAAAGTTGTGGCATTACTGGACTCAAACAAATTTCCCACCACCCAGCGTTCCCCCAGGTCCCCCGATAAAAATGGTGCCTCAATTGTATGGGAGGCCCAAGTACTCACGACAGGCAAGGGCCCAAAACATTTTTTGATAGGCAATGTTGATGTCGCCTCACTACGTTTTGGGCCCTTGCCTGTCGCGGGTACTTGGGCCTCCCACACAAGTGAGGCACCATTTTTATCGGGAGACCTGGGGGAACGCTGGGTGGTGGGAAATTTGTGTGAGCCCGGTGATGCCACAACTTTCCCGCACAAAAATGTGTGAAAATAGTGATTTTTTCAGCTTAAATTGAGGATTGCAGGGGATTCTGGGTAAGGAAACGTTGGGGGATCCACGCAAGCCATACCTCCCTGGAGGCCCCCGGGCGTGTAGTTTTCAGAAACGTGTGGGTTTGGTAGGTTTCCCTAGATGGCCGCCGAGCACGGGGCCAAAAACCCAGGTGACCCCCATGCAAAACCCGGTGGTTTTGAGATAGGCAATTTTGATGTTGCCTCACTACGTTTTGGGCCCTTACCTGTTGCGGGTACTTGGGCCTCCCACACAAGTGAGGCACCATTTTTATCGGGAGACCTGGAGGAACGCTGGGTGGTGGGAAATTTGTGTGAGCCCGGTGATGCCACAACTTTCCCACACAAAAATGTGTGTAAAAAGTGTTTTTTTCAGCTAAAATTGAGGTTGCAAGGGATTCTGGGTAAGTAAACGTTGGGGGATCCACACAAGCCATACCTGCCTGGAAGCCGTTGGGTGTCTAGTTTTCAGAAATGTGTGGGTTTGGTAGGTTTCCCTAGGTGCCGGCAGAGCTAGGGTTCACAAACTACAGCTAGGCACTTTGCCAAAAAAGGGTCATTTTTCACTGCGAAATTGAGGTGTGACCACATTGCGTTTTGCGCCATTTCCTGTCGCGGGCACTAGGCCAACCCACACAAGTGAGGTACCATTTTTCTCGTAAGACTATGGGGAACGCGGGGTGGGTGGAAATTTGTGGATCCACACATATTGCAGAACTTTCCACCACAGAATGTGGGGAAAATGTGATTTTTTTGACAATTGTTTAGGTTTGCAAGGAATTCTGGGTAACAGAACCAGGTGGGAGGCAGCGAAGTAACCCGATCATGGATTCCCCTGGGTGTCTATTTTTCGAAAATGTATAGGTTTGCTAGGTTTGCCTAGGTGCCGGCAGACCTATGGTTCAAAAACTACAGCTAGGTACTTTGCCAAAAAAGGGTCATTTTTCACTGCGAAATTGAGGTGTGACCACGTTGCGTTTTGCGCCATTTCCTGTCGCGGGCACTAGGCCGACCCACACAAGTGAGGTACCATTTTTCTCAGAAGACTTTGGGAAACACGGGGTGCATGGAAATTTGTGGCTCCACGCAGATTCAAAACTTTCCACTACAGAAATGTGGGGAGAATGTGTTTTTTGACAATTTTTTAGGTTTGCAAGGGATTCTGAGTAACAGACCCTGGTGGGAGGCAGTCAAGTCACCCCATCCTGGATTCCCCTGGGTGTCTAGTTTTAAAAAATGTATAGGTTTGCTAGGTTTCCCTAGGTGCCGGCAGAGCTAGGGTTCACAAACTACAGCTAGGCACTTTGCCAAAAAAGGGTAATTTTTCACTGCGAAATTGAGGTGTGACCACGGTGCGTTTTGCGCTGTTTCCTGTCGCGGGCACTAGGCCTACCTGCACAAGTTAGATACCATTTTTCTCGTAAGACTTTGGGAAACGCGGGGTGGGTGGAAATTTGTGGATCCACACAGATTTCAGAACTTTCTACCACAGAACTGTGGGGAAAATTTGTTTTTTTTGACAATTTTGTAGGTTTGCAAGGGATTTTGGGTAACAGACCCTGGTGCGAGGCAGTCAAGTCACCCCATCCTGGATTCCCCTGGGTGTCTAGTTTTCACATATGTATAGGTTTGCTAGGTTTCCCTAGGTGCTGGCAGAGCTAGTGTTCAAAAACTACAGCTAGACACATCGCAAAAAACAGGTACATTTTCATTGTGAAAATGTGGTGTGTTCACGTTGGGTTTTGAGCCATTTCCTGTCGTGGGCACTATGCCTACACACACAAGTGAGGTACCATTTTTATCGGGAGACTTAGGGTAAATCAGATTTGTAAAGCAACTGTTATTACCTATTGATTTTTGATGCATTTCTGCCTTCCAAATGAGACATTGTGTAAAAACAAAGTCATTTTGAAAAATGACCGATAATTCTCATGCTAGTATGAGTATTCCCAATTTCGAAAATGTGCAAATATGTACTGTTTCTAAACTCTATAATTTGTTCCCATTTCAGAAATACATAGGTATCTTTCATACCGATTTTTCCATGTATACATTTTCCCACAATAATTGCTATATACCCGGAACATAATAAAAAACCATTGCAAATTGCTGCTCAGTTTTTGCCTCTGGGTTCGTCGGGTTCTTGGTGAACCCACAAGTCCTATATATCCCCACAACCAGGAATGTCCATCAGAAGTAACGGTATATTGCTTTCAAAGAGCTGCCATAATTAGAAGAAGTTACAGGTGAAAACGTTGACACAAAAGGCTGTTTTTTTACAACTAATTTTCAATTTTTCCTGTTTTTAACTGTTAGTTTCTATAAAGAAACCTTGATGCATCTACACAAGTGACCCCTTGATGAATTCAGAATTGTGTCTACTTTTCAAAAATTTATAGCTTTCCAGGATCCATTATTGCTTTCACACCCATTTCTACCATTAACTGGAAGGAGGTTGAAAGCACAAAAAATAGCAAAAATAGTCTATGTCCCAGAAAAATGCAAAAACTGTGTAAAAAATGTTGGTTTTCTGACAAAAGTCTATCATTCCCTAAAAGCTGGAACAATGGTGATTTCAGCCCCACAAACCCTTTTTTGATACCATTTGCAAAGAAAAACCCAGACGCTTTCATTTGCAGCCCGTTTTTCCAATTTTTCACAAAAAGAACAAAATGGTACTGTATTTTGGCTAATTTCTGGGACCCTTCCAGGGGAATCCACAAACCCTGGGTACCTTTAGAATTCCCATCATGTTGGAAGAAAAGGACGCAAATTTGGCCTGGATACCTTATGGGGTCAAAAAGTTACAGGGGCCTAAGCGCGCACTACCCCAAATAGCCCAAAAAAGGCTTAGCCGGGGGGGAAAAGGCCTAGCAGCGAAGGGGTTAGTCAATAAGCTGCTTGTTTACGTAGGGCCAGGTTCAGGTCCCTAGTGGCGGTGGCACATGCATGGTCGAACCAGTCTTTGCATTTAAAAAAGCCTGTTCTATTAGGGCGGGTCAGGAGAGCCTCTATTATGTTAATAATGCCAATAAAATTATCAAATATCTGATTGGTAGTAACCACGTCTTCTAAACAACACATGATGTAATTAAAACCTTTAGTACAAATGTCAGACTGAAATTGTGTCTGGTCCACTCCGTTCCACTTAATACGAATCCCATTAAGTCTCATTGGTACAATATTAGTAGCACAACTAGAAGTTGTCACACTATGCCTGCCCCAGAAAAAGACAGACAAGATTATACAGTTGTGGTCACTGAGACCCGGGGAGACTACCCGTGGTGAGGTGCACTACTACATACATTGGCAGATATGAAGACATGGTCGAAAACGGATGCTGAATTCCTCCCTATAAAGGTTGAGATAAGATCCCCCTTATCATCTTGGGCACTCTCTAGTAAATGTAAATCAAACTTAGATATCATAGAATTTAATTGTTTGCCGTAGTCACTATGGGGTAAAGGCAAATAACCATTCCCAGCCCCATCAGTCACCGCACATACCCGTGTAGTAGAATGTGGGCATGTGTGAATATTAAAATCTCCAGCCCATATCAATATAAAACTACTAGTAGTGGACTTGTGTATGGTCTCAAATCCCCCATCGAGGGCTAAAACCACCTTACCCCGGGTATTGTTTAAAACATTATTATAAAAATTTATCAAAACAATGTCCCAACCTCTCCTAAAAGTTTGCCATAAAATTAAGGAGTGGGGGCCAATGGATATTTTCCCCATCAACCTTATCTGGAGTTTATTAGATATGAGGACCATAAGCCTCCCTTTCGCTCTTCCTACTGGCGATGACTCAGCCTCCTGGCGATATGACTTAAAACCCTCAATGTAGACATGCTCGGTTCACCATGTTTCTTGGATACATAATATATCCAAGTCGTCAATAAACTCCAACCACCCTGGGTTACCCTGTGTTTTTTTGCTAACCTGCCTACGTTCCAGGTCACAATTCTATAGCCACCATCCATCCCAGGGCCACTACTACTAGGTTGAAGTTCATTGGGTGTAGCTACTGTTGGGTGTGTATGAACCACTTCAATATAATGAAGCGATAGGGGGGTTACAAGTGCTATACTGCGGCCACCATCCATCCCATGGCCGCTACTGCTAGGTAATAATAAATAGGTGTGGCAGCTACTGTATGTGTAGGGACAGCTATATTATCACAAGGGACCAAGGAGGTGACCGGTTATATTGGAATAATATTGTGATAGTGCAAGGGTCCTATATGTGTAATTGTCCCTTCCTTCATGAAGTTGATTCCTTGTCTCAAGTCAATCGATATCCTGAATATCACTCAGTGCCTCAAATCTATTAGATACTACCAAAGGTTGGAATGGGGGGTGTACTAAAGCAGGGTTATTACCTGTTGGGTTGAACCTGCTTATCTCGGGGGTACAGAGCCTAAAATGCCTGTAGAAAAAACCTAGGGGCTGAAGTGACCTTTTGCATTCAAATTGAAGATGACGTACCTTCCCCATAAGGACACCCTGGGTTCCCTGAAATGAATTATGATGCAGTCCCTCACATCATTTTGCCTCAGGAATCCAATCCAGTGCACTCTCCTAACGAACAAAATTTCATTGGCTGTCCTTACTGAGAAGTGACAATTCCTGCTGAGCCAATGAATCACTATATTCTTTAGTGAGTCGTAAGTTTCTATTTGACCTGGGAGTAAAGGAGGGACACTGACTATAACTGCCACAGAGGGGCACATTCCGGAGGTAAATTAATGGAAGCACATGCATCTATGACACTGGTTTCCATTGGATTGATATTACTGGTCTCTCCTAAAAGTGGGGCTTGTGAAATATCACCATGTGTTAAATACTTGTTGTTCTCGTTAGGAGCCCAAGGCTGTAGCAATGTGTTTGGTCTAGATAGAAGCGTACAATCCCTGGAATTAACTTTGGCTATAACGCCTGCGACCTGTAACTTCTGTGACATAGTACTTGGTAGAGCTGGGTTGTCATTCAGTACTGTTATTGATGTATTTGGGGTTACTGTTTGCACTAATGCCCTATTCAGCCCCTCCTTAGATTGTCCTATCGGGAGAGTAAGGTGGTGTGTCCTAATCTTAGTTACTTCGACAGACAAGGCCACTAACTTCTCTACAATCGGTGCTAACAAAGCTTCTAGTCAGGAAGTAATCCCAGCCATTAATGAAACCTGTTGTGGATCCCCCAAATCACCTGGAATAGATCCAGCCTCATTACGAGAGGGGACTGGAGTCTTAAGTGTGTTTAGCCCTTTATAAACTTTTGGCACAACCAAGGTCTTTTTACATTTCCTTTTCCTTTTGGGAGAAGGTGGACTAACAGAAGTAGTAATGGGGTATAGTATTATCTCATTATTTAGTGGGAGGGCTGGATTATCGACAAGCCTCCGGCCGTTGTCTTCCCGATTCACACTGTCATTTGCTGGGGGTATTGCTATTATATAGTTAGCTAACTCAATAGTCCCACACCCATACCCTCTACCAAGAGAGAGGCGACGTTCGACAATATCTATCTCCCGAGAGATCAAATTTACTGCCTGCTAAATATGAGTCAATAGTTGACCAGCCAGTATCACATGCTGATGGGATATTTTCTGCTTTGCGTTTACCCATGGCCGCCTGGATAACTGGGTGCCCACACCAATCTATACAAGAAAAGGTATATACAAGCAGCAACCAATCGTAGTAGCTAGTGGCCAAATATTCCGGAGGGGTAGGTGCAGGTTAATGAATAACAGAAGACACGTCGCTCTTGTTCAACTATGGGTCAACAATTTGACAATTTAACCCGTACTGTGTTAATAGTCCCACGGACCCAACGCTAAAGACAGTCACAATAAAAAGAGTACCTTTGGATAAATGTCAGAGGGGTGGCACAGTGATGGGCAAGGACAGGCCCGCCCTTGGCTTGGGCTTTTCATGGGCGGGGCCCACGCACAGCCCACACGGTGGGAGTCTGTGTCCCCTTTTGTGTGCCTCCGGGGTCGAACGAGAGGGCAGAGGTCGTTGTGGCGGCTCCTTCTGCAAAGGATGTTGGGAGTTGAAGTCCCTTGGCAAGTTGCGTGCGGCTCGCACTGCGGGAGTCTGTGTCCCCTTTTGTACGCCTCCGAACGCGAATGAGAGGGCAGAGGTCACTGTGGAGGCTCCTGCCGCAAAGGATGTTGGCGGTTGACGTCCCGTGGCAAGTTGCTGGCCACATACCATATTAACTCGTTATTCCCCAGTCTAAGATGGGTAGCACCGACCAAAGCAGAAGCATCACACATGGGAAATGGCTAATCACAGGGCATAGGTATTTACCCGGTACGTTATTACAGAGAGAAGTAGCGGGCAACTCTTAATGAGGTCCTTGGTGTTGCATGAATATTACCACTGCAGAGGGTGCTGAATACCCTGCATCGTCGGCAGAGAATTTGTATTGGTAAATAATGCCGCTCTTTGACAGAATCCTGTGGACTTGGAATTAAGGTTTGCTTCATTCAGAGAGGCATTTTTCCACAGATGTTCATTGGTTGATTGAGTGTCTTTAATAGGATTTTATTGTGTTTTTTAAAAATATATTTAAAGTCAGCATATTACAAATACGTTCATTCTGATTCCTAATAAACGAATCCTGCAGATCTGCAAATAAACGAACGCTTGGCACGTGTGCAAAGGAGAAACCTGGCCTATAGGAGAGGCTAACTTAGTGCCTAATGCTAGTTAACTTCATTACTTTAAAAGATAATGTAGCAGCACAGATGTAAGAAACATAACTACTCATGAGGAAAAGCAGCACAAGCGTGAATGCATACTGGATAAGTACATTATAAGTAGATTATATGTCTCTGTCTGCGAGATTGATTTACACAAATCATATGCCCCTGGTAATTTAGACCTCCTGTAAATTACTAATGAGGAGCTCCGGAGGGGATAAACAAGGTAAATGGGGAAGGCTTGCTGAACTGTCAGTGGTAAATGAGGTCTTGCAGGACCTCAATAAAGAAGACATGGGGCTATCAGCTGTGGGCTAATTACTTCCTGAAAAGCAAGATGAGCACGTGGGAAGGGGGTGCACACTGCTGTGAACGCCTCCTGCTCTGCCGGAACTCATCTTCACCAATTGAAAACTTTAATGCACAGTAAATTTCATTCAACGGGTTGTGGTGCTTTTACAATTACTAGTATAACAGCATGAAAAGACGGCGCACACCGCATCATAACGGTCTGTCCATGCATTCATCCTGATGAATGGAATTTTTCTGTTTAT
Source organism: Triturus cristatus (assembly GCF_964204655.1). NCBI lineage: Eukaryota > Metazoa > Chordata > Amphibia > Caudata > Salamandridae > Triturus > Triturus cristatus. The sequence continues at coordinate 1,336,938,608 of NC_140591.1, forward strand.
ACCAGAAGAAACAAGCATTTGCAATGCAAATAGGTCTAGCATTGTTTAGTTTAAGGTATTGGCGAGACACAAATGTCCTGAACAGCTTATCAGAGGAGCCAGCCTGGCCTGTATATAAACAAGGCCGCATTCTTTCTCATTTAAAGGAAAGACCTGTGGCGGATTGGCCTAGCACTGCTGCCGTGGGTGGTCCTTGGGACCAGAGATGGGGCTTCAGGCAGCGACCCCCATTTGTTACTGGGGCCGGGTGTTAACTTTCGGCCTGCCTCTGCGTTGATTTTCTGAACTTCGGGGTTTATGAAGCAGCAGCTTGCTTTCCTTTGCTGCACAGATGTCCCCATGCTCCCAATAGCGCCGTGCTGCCTACTAGGGTGGCTATCTTTTTAAAATAAAATGCAGAGTTTTAGCTCCACCTCTGTTTGGTACGCCACATCACAAACTTGTTTTATTCCTTTGTACGTGATTTATTTGTTCGCAGCTTCTCCTTGTTTTGGTTATAAAGTGAAGGGACGTTTGTTTGAGTGGAGACCTGTGTCTTGTAGCTTGTTTTAATTTAGTTGGAAGTTAATTTTCTTGTGCAAGGGCTGCATGCGAGTGTCCGCCTGGACCTTTCTCTTTCTTCTGGGGCTCGCGGTGTGTTTGCTTCTCCGACTACTGTGGTGGCTTTAGTCGCGTCCGTTCCTTCTCAAACCCTGGGTGTGCTCACTTAGCAGAGGCGCAACTAGAGTCAAATTACGGGGGGGGGGGGCTGATAAAAATTTCGGGGGTGGCTGTCATTGAGCAGATTTATAGCACCAGCTTGGGGTCCCCCGCAGTTACCTGAAGAGGTAAAGCAATAATTTCACCAATTAGTAAGAAAGCAGTGACACGCCTGGTGCTTTGTTGTTAGGGTTGCTGTGGCCTCATCACATGTCGAATTTAATGGGCTGGAAGTGGCCTGAAAGATGTGTGGAGCCGGGAGATTACCGAGCCTCGTCCACGAACGAACACTTTCCCGGACCCTGCCCGCAGCAGCGCTGCCCTACGGCAGCCATCTACACTGAGAGAACTTAGCGGTGGCTCAACATGCGGACTGAAAATCCGTTTATTCCTACAAGTAAACTCACAGAAGGGGCTGGTGGACAGGGAGAGGAATGAGGGCTGCCTGGTGACCGGGAGGCTGAGTTCACAGCTCACAAATAGAGGCGGTTATATGCGGCTTAAATTTAAAGTAATATTCACTTCGGTGCAGTACCACTTTGCGCTTTCTAAGGACGAGTAGGCAGGAGACAGCCGCGATGCAGCCAGCGAAGCAGGCGGGCTGTAGCAGAGCTGTGTGCTGGAGCTGTCCAGGGGAGGACGGGGGGCAGCTCCTAGTTGGCCATGCACCACTGACGCTTCTGTGATCTTCACAGATTCCCTTCACCATTCCAAAGTTTCCAGGCCCCAGATAGGAGAGCGTCTGGGCCCCTGCCGGATGACCCCTTCCTGCCAGGACAGTCGCCCCCTAGAGCGGGGTGGGTCGTCTGTACCTCCCCCACAGGTGTCACTATGTGCTGCCGGTGCTGCTGAAGAGGCTGCAGCTGTGGGTGTTCAGGCGCAGCGCGCGTCTCTTCCTGCTCTGGTGGGCGGCTGCCTGGGTCCTGTTAAACACCTTCCTCTTCATGCGCAAGAGCGTCTGTATAGCGGCTGCTGGACGCATGTGTAACATAGCCGTCTGGACAGGTCAGGCAAAATAAAGTGCAAACTCAGCCAGACAATCCCAGGAGAAAACAAGCATTTAAAAATGCAATAGGACTCGTGTTACGCGAGACTTATTGCATTATAAACAAAAGTGCAGGCGTCCAAGAAGGCATGATTGGGAGTGGGGTGGTGGTGGTGGGAAGAGAAGAGAAGTTACGGACTGCGGGAGGGAACAGTGGGGGTCAGGGGAACAAAAGAGTTTTTTAAGTAAAGGGGCCGATAGCCATGGAAGGAGAAAAATTACAACATGGCCGCCAGAAGAAGGGACAAACAAGCCGAAAATAAATCAGAATGCAGCATTTCAGATTTAAGCCAATGAAAACATGGACGGAAAGTGGGCAGAGCTTCTCCCCGCTATACTGTATACTGCATGCCTTGCAAAGCGAGTAGCGCGGTGCACTGCAAACGCTATGCGAGACCTAAAAAAATACACCTTAATGAAAAGGTTGCAATACGCAGAGTTCTTAAAGCTATAGAAATAGTGCATTAGTTTCGGCATTTGTAGGTGCTTGCAGATTCCCTTGGGGGGGGGATCAATGCGGTAGATAAACTGATATAAAATGCCTCAATGAAGGCTTTAAGACACAAGTAGGAATTTCTTAAATATACTAAAACATTGTTTTCAAGTCAAGTCAAGAAAGCTTTATTCGACGATTGTCATAAAAGCATACAAAATTTATATATATACACAGTTACAAATAACATATTAAAAAATAGTTTAAGACAATAAATAAAGGCATTTGCAGAAAGATTAACATTACAGAATATCGGGATGGTTATCCCGCCAACATTTTATTCCTGATCACCCATGCCCTACCTAGAAACTTGGCAACAGATATGTAGACAAATGGGATTTCAGCAGAACGCATAATACGCACTGCCACCTTAGCATTTCTGGTACCCAGCTGTCGGCACATTGATTTTAACCAAAACTTGCGGGGAATTACATAGGATGGACATTGGAACAGAAAATGATTAACCGATTCAATAGGTGCACCACAGCCAGGACAGTTAAGCGCGTTGGACACGGCCCATCTAGAAGTAAACTCTCTTACTGGGAGACTGCCAACCCTGAATTGAAAATATAGCTTCCTGTCCAAAGGATTTGTAATGTCATCCCAAAAAGGTGCCAGAGAAATAGTATCCTTAAAATCAAGAAAGATACCAGACAATGAAAGCGGGGCTGTGGAACTAAAAACTCGAGTTGCTACCTTTTCCCAATATAAAGCCTTCAATACTTGTTTAGACGGGAAGCTAGCATTTAGTGGATCCTCCCACAAGATTTTTAAGCCCAGGTCTTGGAACGAATCACGCATTCTACGGAGCCACTTGACCTTGTGAAAAGTATCCAATTTAATAATATCCATCAGGCCAAGAGCAAAGAGCCTAAGTTCAGGAGTCACCCATAGGCGTCTCCAATATAAAACTGGGCGAAACAGGGCAATTAGTGCTATTGGCCTTATACCTAGATCATAGGACAAGGGACAAAGGGGAGTACTCTGAGGTAGTTTAATGAGATTCCTTAAGAATCTATTTTCAGAGATAGATAGTTTATATACATTATCAAATCCCCACAACTCTACCCCGTAGAGCGCAGCACCAACCACTTTGCCATCATACACCCGAAGAGCAGGGTTAATGGGTTTAGTCAGGGATTTGGCGTGTTCTTTACTTAACGCGCCAGAGAGCTGGGAATGTTTAAGGGATGCCAAATCTACTTGTTTTTTCCATCCCAAATCATGTTGAATGCAAATACCTAAATAAGTAAAATCTTGGACCTGGTCCAATGGCATGTTATTCATATATATTTTACTTTTAAAAGATTTCGACTGGTTAAAAGACATAAATTTAGATTTTAAAACATTAATTTCGAGGCCGCGGGCTAAACAAAAGTCCTCAAAAATACCTAGAGACTTCTGCAGGCCACTCGGCGTTTTAGAAATTATAAGACAATCGTCAGCGAACATTAAAATAGGAATTTTTCTACCTGCCAAAGAGGGGGCATCTACGTTTGCATCTATCAATAATGCAGCCACATCGTTAATATACAGGGAGAATAAAGTTGGTGCAAGTACGCATCCCTGTCTGACTCCCTTCTGGATAGGAAACTGTTTAGTCACTTGGCCGACACCACCCCATCGGATCTGTGCAAAATTATCTACATGAAGTCTGGCAATTAGGGAGATTAAGACTGCAGGCATCCCCATCTTATCCAGAGTAGTCCATAGGGATGCCCGGGGGACAAGATCAAAGGCTGCCCTAAGATCTATAAAGGCAGCATATAAGCTGCTTCCCCCTAAGTAGACTACTTTCCAATAGAGCATAGCAAACTGCAGCACCTGGTCAATGGTGCTTATTCTAGCTCTAAAACCAGCCTGTAAATGGGAAAGGATTGTATTCTCTAAAGCCCAGTCCAGCACTTTATTCAGGATCAACCTGCCTAAGATCTTTTGTGTAGTATCAATCAAGCTGATTGGACGATAGTTGGCAGGGAGGGACTTATCTCCTTTCTTGAACACCGGGATAATTTCAGCACCTTTCCAAGAAGTGGGAATCGGGGCACCTCTGGCAATCAAGTTGGCTAAAATTAAGATATAATTTCCCCAAGATTTGCAATTATTCAAAAAAATATCAGCAGGTACTCCATCCATCCCAGGGGCTTTTCCAGGAACCAGTGTCTTAAGGGCAACAGCAACATCACCTATGGAAAATGCATCTTCCTTATAAAAGATAATTTGATAGTTAGAAAAGGGGCACGTATCTTCTTCAGCAGCATACAAAGCCTCAAAATGCTTGACCCAAGCATCTTGCGAGACCCAATTTTGTGGTTTATCAGGATTACCCCCAGTACCCCATTTAAAAACAGACCAGAAACGTCTCATATCCTTTTGGGCACCAGCTTCCCTAAGTTCCTGCCATCTTTGGAAGTCCCACGCTCTCTTTGATTTAAAGATAGCTTGCTTGTAGTCATATCTGGCGATACGAACTTTCAGACTGTCGCCAGATTTCAATGCAATTCCCAGATTCACACGGGCATCTCTGCATTCAGTAGAATACCATCGTGTTGAAAGATCTTGTTTGGGCTTAGGTAATTTGCAGGGCCTTACAAAAATATTTTTAAGTTCAAGGAAGAAAGAATCGTGGATCGACTTTTCGGGTGTGCAATGTGAATCCAAGAGACACTGGTTATATACAACACCTAAATCTTGGGTAGCAAGCTCTAAACTATTTAAAATACGTGTTAAGCATTCTTGACTTTGGACAATCTTAGTCCACTTAACATGGCGCAAATCGTTAGTGATAACTACATCTTGTTGATACTGTGGAGGAAAACCACTATGGGCGGTGGGGGTCACCCAATACGAGATAGACAGGGAGAGAGGATTGTGGTCACTCTCCAATCTGTCTATAACCGTCATGTCCCTCAGGGTCTCCCAAAGCTCTAGTGATAGTAAAATATAATCAATCCTGCTAGTACGGCAACCACTCTTAAAGGTAGCAGTCCCTAGCTTATCTTGTACAGCCCTGCCATTTGTTGCACGAAGCCCCATATTCAAACAAAGGGCATTAATCTGGATTGCTATTTCAGTCCAGCGAATAGCAGGTTCAAGATCTAGACTTGGGACACCCCATAAGTCATCCTCTACCACTGAAATACTCCGATCAACACCAAGAAGCGGTTCAAAGGTTGTGTTAAAATCACCAGCTAAAATAACATAGGAGTGTTGGGAATAAGAAAGCATAAATTCATCCAATCGGCCTATGGTATCAGATTTCTTTCCACCTGTGCTTCTAATGTAAACATTATAGATATCCAGGAGTTTTCCATCTTTAAACTTGAGGTTAAGCAACTGGATATCTGGGTGTGAGGTAGGAAGCTCCTTAACAATGACACCAAGATCCTGCCTGATCCAAATAGTGAGACCACCAGAAGGACGACCCTTTTTACCCTTGACCGCCAAAACATTGAAATTCAGGAAACCCAACAAAAACTGGGCCTCAAGTATCCAGGTCTCCTGGAATAAGCAGATATCATAAAGATTAATAAATGTTACCCAATTTGGATCTTCCAATTTAGATTTTAGCCCTGCAATATTCCAGGACAAGAGCATCCCAAGCTCTGCATGGGATGCACTGCCCGCCTCTTGGGTCACCGGAATAATGCTCGATTGGTTTGCCCTTGTCGGATCTATGGAAAGGCCTTCTATTTCCCCACAAGCCAAAATACCTGGCTCAACATTTGGGATTTTATCAATCAGCAGTGAGCAAACGGGATGAACTATTAGGCTGCACTCTTTATGCAGTCAGTCATTTTGCTCTAGGCACGACTCTCCCATGGGCAAACTAGAGGCTCCATCTAGGCGAAAAGAACCAGTAGGAGTAGACCTCATTTGGATAGCAGAGTTATCCGGGGAACAGCTTCTAAACTCGAGGTTAATTAAGTTGTCTGCTATAATAGGGTCGGTAAAAGTAACCTCAATAGAATCCATCCCTCTACCAACCTGGGAGATCCTACTTACTCTTACTATATCGGCTCTAATTACAGAGCAACAGCCCCTTACGTGCCTAATCCAATGGATAACCTTATTGGTCAGGGATTCATTGGTTTCATAATCAGAGCCAGAGGACAGACTAGGGACATTCACCATATAGATTTTCCGAGGATGCGGAACACGAGTATGTGGCCCAGAATTTAGTATTTGAAGATGGGAGATACCCCTAGGGTTGGTACCAGATCTTTCATCAACACGTGAGAGTCTTCCAGCATACGAAGTGTTCTGACACATACCAGGGGGACCAGGGGGGACTCTAGTAGGATATCTAGCAAGAGATGGAATAACAGCTTGATGAGTATCAGCCCTAGATTGAGCTAAAGAACGGGACTGATTGCTCGAGGGGCGAGAGACATGAGACAGAGTCCTACCACGTATGTTAGATGACTTGTATAAACCATCTACCACTTCAGGAGGGGCTCTAGGCAGAACCCCTTCAGCTGAGGTGGAATCAAAATCATGATGGGTGCCTGAGCCCAAGTTAGATTCTTCTAGTTTTTTAACAGCAACCGTTAACAACTCAATCTTGTTTTGCATGGTTTCAATCAGGGAGCAAAGTTTTTTCACTGTCACCACTAGAGATTTCACATCCTGGTTGCTAGCCTCAGATCCCAAAAGAACCTCTGTTAAATTCATGGTAAAACTTTCTCCAGATGCAGAGGCACCCGGATTAGGGACCAAGGGTTCAATGGGAGGCGAAGCAAGGGTACTAGTATCGATGTCAATTTCACTCAATACAGAAAACCTATTGCTGCAAACAATAACAGATGGTTCATTAGAGGCAAGAGGAGGCTTGGGGGAATGAGCTTGCCCCTCAGTCAATGATGCTGTAGGAGTAATAGGAGCCACTACTTTATCCATTTCCAGTTTAGATATATCCTCCCCGCCCTTTTTCGGGAGGAACATGTCCGGAACCGTAACAACACCTCTGGCAATCTCCCTCCTCCCACCTGCGGCAGTTTGAAGGGTAGGATTAAGTAGGTCCTTGCATTCATCAATAATGACATCTATGCGGTCCATCACACAGTTACTCCCCGCATGGTGATGAGTTTTCTTCGTTTTAGTCCTCCTCAACTTAGGTTTAGTGGCCAGAGATCTTGATGGCTCGGACCCACCCTCCGGAGTTTTCCTCTTACCCATGACTTAGACTTAAAACATGGGCACATAGACCGGATAGCAATACCTTGAGATGCCGGATACGTGATGTCAGAGACTTGGCCGACCCGACCCTCGTCGACCCCGGACGGCCACAGACGGCCCGCCCTCTGCCCGGGCTCAGCCCGGCGCCGCCCGCGTGCATCCCGCGACGCGGAGGGAGCCTCGCTCTTTATTGCGCCTCCGGGCGCGTTGTCCGGCGGAAGTGGGCGGGGCGGGAGAGAATGCTGGGACCTGTGGTTTTCACCCGACTTCAGCCTCGGATGACAAGAGGTGGTGGGGAAAACGGAACGGCCAAGGAGATGAATAGGCTGCCACCAGAGCCCAGGTAAGTGCTACGCAAGTCCGCAGAGTCCGCTGGCCTCAGGTGTCACTGCAATGTCCCCCCGCTCCACCGAGGGAGCCTCGCTCTTTATTGCGCCTCCGGGCGCATTGTCCGGCGGAAGTGGGCGGGGCGGGAGAGAATGCTGGGACCTGTGGTTTTCACCCGACTTCAGCCTCGGATGACAAGAGGCGGCGGGGAAAACGGAACGGCCAAGGAGATGAATAGGCTGCCACCAGAGCCCAGGTAAGTGCTACGCAAGTCCGCAGAGTCCGCTGGCCTCAGGTGTCACTGGAAAGAGACGCACTTGACGCAGCCCTGACCTTCCGGCGTAGCTGTGACCCCAGGAGCACCAATGGCATGTAGCTGTGGCCCCTTTTCCGAGCACAGCCAGGTGCAAGCCCTCACCAAACATTGTTTTCTATTTGAGTGATAATTTAAAAGGAAGATTTAAGGGATGCACATGTTCCCTCACACATACATGCATAATTTTGCGTGTGGGTGTGTGTACAGTTGCACACATACACAAATACACTTGATATCGACCTGTGCATGTGGATACAAACATAATTGTGTCTGTGTTGACACACGCACATACGGATACACAAGTGTGTATGGCTGGGGGGTGTGTGTGCTTGATAAATATATACGTGTATCCTCTAATTCGACTATGTTTACTTGCTCCTTTTCCTGGTGTCATAAAGGAAACAATTTGTCAGACATTGTCATTTATTTAGCTTTATTAATAAATTAATGAATCAACGATTACAACACTCATGTAAAAATCCAAGAAGAATAGAAATATAATTAATGTAAAATCTGAAATTTTAAATCATATACGTAAAATTAATGCAAGTAGTTTACATGTCCCTCTACAGACGCTGTTAAAATGTCTCCAATCCTTCCCAAAGTGCCATGCTAAAGTCTCATAAAATAGTCACTAGTGCCCCAATACTAAATCTAACGAACAACATACCCTGCCATTTACCATGTAAAAAGGCTGGTTTGAAACGTGTGTACCCGACAGCATAAATATAAGGTTGTTATATTGTGCCCAAATATTCTAGAACATAACATGCACCATTTTCCTTAGAGGTTACATCCCAGTGCAAATAGTGATGACATGGGTCATATGCCTTCTTTATGTTTTAACATTATGTTCAGAGGGTGAATACTCTCCTGAGTCATTGTATTTTAGTGGGTAAATATCCCAGGGTAATCTACTTCCTTTATTAATCTGTGTGGCATCCACCCTTCCTTAGGGCTAGACTGCCATCTCTAATTCAGGATCAATTCTTGATATCCTTTCTTAGATTACCTGAGTAAGTGCCAGGATGTGGAGATGGTAAAATGCACTTCAGAGTTAAAACCTCTGGGGGCATGATAAATATGGGTGTGTAGAATTATGGGAAGTTCCAGGCTCAACCTTGAAATCCTCTGGGAAATTAGGAATTATCTAGGAATCATTAATTCCAGGTCCAGTTGACCACCTAATTCTTTATTTCCAACAAACATTCACCTGTAGATTTTACCTGCTTTCAGCATCAAACATCTGTAGTGAAATAAACGTATTCACAATTTTCCTGTGGATTTCAAAACTACAGCGTGGGTGGTTAATGCTGTTACTTGCCCCATCTGAAAACCTTATAGGGATTATTTTAGTGGTGTGTTTCTCAAAAAATTGAAAGCATATCTACTGTAAATCTAAACATACTCAAGGCCTCGTTTTTCTCATCACTAATTGCTTAGGTGGGACTTATGCTGTAATTAAACAGGAAACACATGAACAGGTAGTCTTAGGTTTATGAGGTCAATAAGCTACGACACAGGAACTTCCTAAAATAAAGATATTCTGTTCCGCAATGGGGCTTTACCATTTAACATACATACACAAACGGCTGCCTACCGCCTTTATGGAATATGAACTGAGTTAGAGTCAGAAATAATTTTCATAAGTAGGCAACATTTGGCCATATCAATATTTATCAAAGATGTGTTGGCTTCCTATGAGAAAAGTCAAAAATAAGAACTATTTGATTGGACTATATGTGACATTCTCGTTGCAATATGAAACATCCATCTTAGCTTTGGATCGAACACTTACCCAGGTATGAGAATTTATTAATGCTACCTAAGGGTGAGATTTGAAATGCAGTGGGCAGATTTCCGTCATTAGCAGACCGAGATTTACTGCTTTACAGTGTGGTATTTATTCTAGTTTACAAACTCTACGGAGCATATTTCTGAACCCTTTGCGCTGCCAGAAGGACAATTTTTCTGACGCTCCAGGGGCGCAAATTTTGAAATCATATCTATGAGTCCATGCAAAGCCACTTTGCGTGCCTTTGAATGGCGTCAGTGATATGGAATAAGAAAAGGCAGCATAAATTGTTGCGTTGCCTTAGCCTGGGCTTCGGAGGCATTCCATGGGCATTGTGGTGGGTCTTCCTAAGCAACACCCATGGATTTTGATGCTACCTCAGACTTACAAAACCATGAAAACCTGGGGATGCGCCAACACATTACACCCCCTGAGGTGAGGCATAGCAAGGAGAAATAACTCCCACCCCAATGCCCATGGAACACCTACTGAGTGCAGCGTAAGGCAATGCAGCGATTTGCACTGCTTTGTCCTACTCCAATATCTATGAGGCCATGCAAAGCCATGCAGAGTGGCTTTTCATGGCCTCATAGATATGAGTTCAAGGTTTGTGTCACCAGAGTGTCACAAAAAGTGACGTTCTGGCAGCGCAAGGGGCTCCTAACTATGCCTTTGATGTCCATCTATTCAGCATATCCAGAAAAGTGGTGATGTCTTACAAATTAAACTAGAAAGCTTTGTGAGCACAGACCTTCTCTTGCGGGATGTAATGGCTTTATACATTCACCCTTTGGTCCTAAACTAGCCATGCTAGAAAGTTTATGAATGATTTTTTAATGGTCTTTCCTCTAAAATTGACTCTGGAGCTAAACCAGCAGCAGGGCTCCTTGAAGTTTTGCGCTGAGACAGGCACTGGTAGTGATGTCAGTGAGGTGTGTTGCTGAGATCCAGAGAGCACATGTGGTAAGTGGCTCCAGGGTGAGGTAGGTCATCTTGACGTGTCCCAGAAGGCTGAGCAAGAAGGTTAAAACAGGGGTGGAGAGGTGATGTGGCACATCACAATAGGCCAGAGGTGCATCTGTGCTGGATCCTGCTGGCACCACTTAAAAGATCCTGTAGAAGGGGAGAACTCTCTTGGATGTGTTTGTCGGCTGAACACTGGGACTAGAGGCTGATGGCTGATAAAGCAAACACAAGGAGATGATTGACAGAGCACTGAAATGTTTCAGACACTCACCCCCAGTCACAGATCTGGGTTGAATCCATCATCGTTCTTTAGGCTCACTTCGCCACCCCAGTTCAGACACAGCTATATGAAAATCAGTCTTGACCCTGTGCCTCATGGAAACAGTCCAGCCCGAACTGCCAAGCCATGTCTTCCCCGGACCTAAAACAAGTATCCTGCGACCTGTTTCAGCAAATAGCCGTCATCAGCCAGGCTAGCTTGAATCTAGAGGCAAAGTGAGCAAAGATGGCTGATGGCATGGACCATTTAAAGGAGGAACCCCCTGACTGCTCCCTGGACTGAGGACTCTGCCTCTGACTGACCCCAGGACAAGTTGGGCACTTTCCCAGGACCAGAGACTCTGGTCCCATTACAGTTCCTGAGGCCAGTTGGGGAAAAGACTGGGTTTCTGCACAGGAAGGAGACAAGCCCAGAGGAAGAACAAAGTGAAAGGCTGGCACAGGGAGCCAGTGATACCAGCTCTCTGCAAAGTTTGTTTCCTTTGGAGGCAAGGAGGCCTGCATACAGCCCTCCAGGTGGCTATAGCTCGCTGCTAGATGCACAATTAGACCAAAATCATGAAAATAGTCCCAAAGGGGCACAAGATATGCCCAGACGAAGTTGATCAACCATTGATCTGGTTTTGGCGATGAAGCGGTGAGGGCTTCACTACCATGCTCCATTCCTTCCTCTACGGTGGTCCAGGGCCTGGAGGCTGCACCCAAGCAGCAAAGAAATGCAGGAAGCACCATTGCTCTTTCCCTGCGGTAGCGGAAAAGGGCCCAGGACCCCATCCCTGGGTCCCGTGAAGCAGTGGTTAAGGAGGTTGCACCATCATGCTCTCTCACAAGTCGAGGAAGGTGCACAGGACTCATCCCTGGGCCCCGAGAAGAGGCGGTATCAAGGGAGCACGTCTCACTTCCCCGAGAAGGTGGGAGGGGGCCCAGGACCTCATCCCTGGGCCCCTCGACCAACCACAATGTGTGCATCTGCCCCCAGGAGCGGGAAAATCAGAAAAATACTGCTGCCTCCTGCAGCAGCCTGCCAGGGTGCTGGTGCATGGGGAGCCAGCGAGGGCAGCCATGGGTGGGCTCCCCAAGCAGCCCTCCAATGAGGTGCTGCACGCAGGGTACAAGGGTGGACTGGGCACCCCGAGAAGACGAAGCAGCACGAGGCTGCCGCCAAAGAAAGCGTTGCGGCTCTCCTCAGCTCAGCAGGAGAGCTGCTGCTCAACAATTCACTATGCTCATGGAGGAGCACCCCATAATGTCCAGCAGGGCTTACCTGCATTTGTTAATGAAAAATCCCTCGTTTCCATTCTGTAGTGACCCCAAAAGTATGGTGTCACCACCAAAGTGAAGCAAAGATGTGGGGAGAGCTGCCGGCACAACGCATCCTCCTCCCACAAGAAGTTCAGAGTTCCCACCCTAAGTAGGGTGGGAATCTAAAAGCATCAATCCTCCAGGGTTTCATGCCATGTTAAGCATTGCCTTGGCTGGAGCTTTTGCTGTACACCCTCTAAGGGCCTAGATTATGGCTTCAATCCTTGTGGACTGAACGATATCAATATACGTTTTCATGTTGATAAACATCTTCTTAGGGAGAAGAGCTGTAATTATATTTCTAGTTATTGCAAAGGTGATGCTCTTTAGGGGCTATGTTAAATGCATTGTATGTTGCAAAAATCTAAGGGTGAAAGTCTATAATTGCATAGGGTTGTAATTATAAATTTGAATTGTGTTGTGTATTATAAATACACAAATCACTTCAACATGCATATACATTATTCTTGCCAATGCTTTATTTAAATAATTAGTCTGACAGCCACTCATGATCAACGTTTGCATGCTTTATTGCCATTATTAAGTGCCCTATGTAGACCCATTACTTTTGCAGGCCACAGAACTAATTACACGTTTTCTAACAATTCATATATATGCTTAGAGGCTTTATTAGAAAACTATAAAGTCTGTGATTGGCAACGTAAAGGGGGGGTAAGAACCTTAGAGCTGTACGCAATTTCTGATTCCTCTAAGCATAGTGCTAAATACTTAGCACTGCTTAATACATGATTTCAGGGCCATCACATCAGAGGAGTCATTATGATCCAGGCTCTGTGCTTTTCAATGCCCTGTGCGAATTTTACTGATACATTCTTAAATTGAAGCAGGCCTGTCATTATTAATAATTTTGCTGCATACACAGCTATATCACTAATGGTGTCACTTGCTGTTGCTGCTGTTTTTCCCTTTGCCTGGAGGACATGTTGTTTTTAGGATTTCGAATCATATGTTTATGGCATCTCCAAAAATAGAAGCTGCTGCATCCATTGTAGAGGGCATCAAGATTTTACCTGGGCAATACTGGAAAGTTGGCGTATTCTCCCCGTTCAGCAACCTGCTGGCAGTAAGGCTGGCTTTCTGTCTTTTCACTTATAGTGAGCACAAACAAAGGCCTAATTGAAAGGTCCTTCAGCCCTTCATTTGCTCAAGTATCATCCATGCAGGGCACCATCTAGAGCACCTTGATGCCAATGTAATGGAAGGAAACAAAGGCATGCAGCCTGTCACCTCACAAGTACTTTCGCGTAAATATGACTAGGAGGTAGGGGTGGGCGGAATTTGCGAAATTCACTTTCGCAAATTATCGCGAAAATGTTAAAAATCTCCGAAAACACGCGGAAATATCGCGAAGATGCGGACGTTTTTTCCCCGCCCGTTCGCGGTATTTTCTGCGTGGTCGCGGCTCGCCAACTTACCCATGCGGTTGCTCGCGGGCGCGGCCATCTTTTTTTCACTTGTTTCGCGGTGCATGATCGCGAGAAGAAAGACGTGATCGCGCGACGAATGACGTTACTGCGGTCGCAAACTGTCGTGAGACAGCGCAAATGGCTACCAACAATCCAACATCCCGTGGAGAACGCGACCGGATCGGGAAAACTTGTTGGCGAACACGGGGATTCAGGTAAGGCGATCGCGCGCACGTGAGAATGTATTATTTTACAGCGCGAGCAAGCAAAATATTTCCGGTAAAATGCGGATTGCGGAAATTTTGACATTTTCGCAGTCTCCGCGGAACGCGAAGATGGCAAATTATCACAATTTCCACGAGCGGAACGGAATTTTAGCCCAGGCCTACTAGGAGGCAAGTTTTTTACTTTGTGTAATCCCCCTATGTAAGCGACGTGCATGAGCTGTAAGAATACATGATTTATATGTGTGTCTGAGCAATTATAATAATGATTTAAATGGCAATTACTAATTTATTTTTTGTTTACTTCTTGTATTGCTCTAATCGTTGTAGGGTGCCATCACACACAGTACAAATAACTCATATATGTGTGTAAATAAGTGTATAGGTGTAGGAGAGTAGGGTCTGCTATCCTATGGTCACCCCAAATTTTTGCTTTTTGCTACACTGGTTTTTGACATATTGAGGCTGTGGGCCTGCTAATCAGACCCCCAGCCTGCTGTTCTCTCTACTAAATTGACACTATGCACTATAGTTGCATAACCAATTGGAATTGGATCACCCTGTGAGCCCCTGTACCAGTGTACACTAGGTACCCAGGGCATTGGTGTATCTAAGGCCTGCCAGGGGCTGAAGCATGAATTATGCCACCCCAGGCCTGGCCTAGCAATTTGACACAACTGGCTGATCACTCAGCTGGGGTAAGTTGTTGTAACCACCTCTTACTTAGGTGTAGTATACCTATACCTAACCTTAAATGGGACACATGTTAACCTATAAGTCACTCCTATGGCAGGCCTTGACAATCCTGAAGGCAGAGTGCTTGGTTCCATGTGAGATGGTGCTCTGGCATGAGCTGAGCCTATCTGCAGTGGTCAGAACAACTTCCTTCTACCGTTTCCAGATATCGTCATACCATATACTCTTAAGTGCATTATGAACCTCGCGGTTAAATGCTATCTTTGGTTTGGCTTTATCAAAACATGTCGAGTAAGGTGTCATACGAATTGGAATACTAACCCCTCGCCAATTCTGGCGACGGGGTTAGCATTCCACCCTTCTAGAGGGACCCGACATGTACAGTACCTGAAACCCGGGTAAAATCAGACATAGCCTCAGCTCCACAAAATGGATGCTGCCACCACAGACACAAGTCTGCCCTTCTGCTGCTGGGAGTCCTTCCAGCTTCGGAGACGTGGACAAAGGGTTTCCTGCCAGGGGAGGTGCGTGCACCACCCCAGACAGGATTTTGTGTGTTGGTCAGGTAGGGCTTGAATGGAATCAGACATGCCTGAGGCTCACAAGGAGCCTCGGTGCATATGCCAGTTCAAACCGGTCCTGGGGCACACCAGCCCCGGACCTGGGGCGAGCTGGACAAAGGATTGGGGGTGTAACCACCCCCCTTCCTGGTCCCACCCTTAGGGAGGGACCTAGCAGGTAGTCCGGCCCCTAGAATCCGCTTAAAGGTAGGAGCTGTGTCATAAGACTTCAGACATCCTGGAATCAACTTAACCACAAGAAGAAGACGGGAACTTCGACGCTCTGCTGCACAGAGGACAGAAGGAAATCTCCCCTATGGTCAGGGAGTTTCCATCTTGCTAACGCAAGCACCAACCAGCTACCCGAGCCCAGAGCCCAACAAGACCTGGACCTCCAGACCTCTCACAGCCCGATCCACAGTCCCTGCAAAGAAGGAACCCATGGAGGCACCGAGACACGTGGAGCCAGCCATCTTGAAAGACCCACGACAAGCTGCAAGCGCGACAACAGAGGCTCCCTCCAAGTTGTGCTTTGGGTCCTGAGAAGCCCAACATCCGAGCAGCATCTGCACCAAAGGTGAGCCCTCCAACATCTCCACGATCTGCGTGGGGCCCCTCTGCACTTTGCATCTCGACACGCCTGCCCGGTCCCTGGCCCGTTGGCTAGTGGCCATTTTGGCGACGAACCTTGAAATCTACGACACTGGTCTGGTTGCTCCAGACTGGCCCCAGCTGCTCTCCAAAGGAGCAGCCCCTCTGACCTTGCTGGTCAGAACAATCAGCTTTCTTTACTTTCCACGACTCCGACCTTTGCCAAGGCTTGTTTGCTTCTTTCGAGTCGCCGACACCGCCGACAGCGAGAACCTGCGTGGGACAGCTCGTGAACCGACTCCTGGACGTCGTCAACCTTCAGGGACCACGTGGCTGCGGAGACAAGCTACACCTCATCACCTGTTTGCACCCAACATTGCCTGGTACCTACCTGGTGCCACGCCGGTCACTGGCTAGTGACTGTGAACATTGTCCCCTCTGCTTTCAGGTCTTCTACAACTCCGATCCACTCTTGGATCCACCGCATCTTTTCTGGACCGACCGCCTGCAGCATCTTTGTCATCAGGCTCCATTGAATCGATAGACGAAACCCGACGCACGTCGAGACCTATGCACCCGCTTCCTGTGGGTGAGGTAAAGCTGGCACTCCGGTGCCCAAGTGTAGAGAAACATCTCTAGTGTCTGTGTTTTAAGTCCCAAGTTCGTAGTCCATCCAGAAGACCCTTCTAGTAGTAACTTTTGAACTTTTATGCACCCATTGAAAACCTATGGGAGCACGCGTGTAACTTTCCTCACTGCACACGCGACCCGTGGACCTCCTGGTCACTAACTGAAGTTAGCTCCTTGTAGGCCCAGTGATTCTAGAGGCCCTAGGCCTTTTACCTTTCCTGTTCGTGGTACTTATACCACTATTTTAGTATATGGTTTGATCGGCCACCAGGGCCTATCCATATAAAGTGCAACTTCTGTATATTATAACACTGTCTTGTTTAACGATTTGTGCTCCTGTGCTCATAAAGAGTCTAGGGGATACTTTGAGTAATAAATACATATATAATTTCAATATATATCTTTGTGGTGTAATTTCATTGGTATAAAAGGGGGTTACACATGGTAAAACAGCCTGCTTAACACGCTTGAACGAGTTTAGCCTCAAAGACTGCTTAGCCTATGCTACCACTAGGGCAGCTAGTCCGAAAAGGTTGACTTACAACCACACCATAAGGGTTGCTTGGCATGATACAAGGTGGTCACTTTAACTAGTGAACAGCATATACCAGGCCAACTTCTCACAATAGGCAATTATACTTAGAATGATAAGGGTAATAAGGTGTAGGAATCACATATCGTCCATACTTGTAGAAATTATATGTTAAGACTGAACGATCGGGAAAAACAAAACGTCAGAATATTAAACATATTAACACAGGGACTGGTGTTGTGTGTACTAATCTGTGCTAACAAGACTTTATTAAATACTAGTGGACTGGACACCTTCTTTGCAATCCAAGTATAACAGAAAAAACCAATAGAGATCCTAACCTTGATTACAGTTTGCATGCAGCTCCTTGATGCTGGTAAATAGATCACTGTCCTATTTTAAGAAGGAATACAATGTATTAACGGGAGGTAACAAAATTACTTTGTTGCCCATTTATGTATCTACATAAAAACAAATCTTCAATCTGCATCTTACAAGATGTGCTTTGAAGGAGGCACGTTGACCGTTTTTGATAATTTATTAGTCAAAACTGTGATTGGAAAAAGCACAACTCTTCCGGAACAGCGTTATTCACCAGAGTTATTTTAGTGCTTTTATGATCCCCTCAGAAATGCAGAGCACACAAATATCTCTGCAACAGGTGTCATAACCCTTTAGGATATTTTAAAATGCAGCTCTTTGAGACCAATAAACTAAACTAGACCACTCTTGCTATCACATTTGTTCGTGTTGCCAATTTCTTTGCTGTAGGTTTTTGCTTTAAATAAATGTATAAATTAACTGTCAGATCCTGCTTTTCAAGCTCCACCCCTCACGCCTCCACCACCTTTCCTCTGCCACATTTGACCCTCAATTTATAGGTTCTGGAAGTAAGTTGTTTTCAGATCCAGCACTGAACATGGGAACTGCAAGAACTTCTGGCAGTACTCCATGGGCTACCACATATGATTCCTATTTACTGTTCAAACAAGCTTTTCACCCAAAAACAAGCAACCTAAGATCACCATAGCAACTTCACAAGTTTGTCAGTGCTTTCTTTGGTTGGCTTGTAGAGTAATAGGTAAAGAATGCAATTTGAAGTAAATTCCTGAAAATATAATTGTTACAATGCCACGGGACAGTTGATTGCTTTACTTAAGTGCAAGAAACTTTGTAACAACATTTTCTACAACCTTTCACTGCAAAAATCACATTTGCACTGCCTGATCAGTGTAAAGACAATATGTTGTATAGGCCAATCAGTATGAATGTTAGAGTGAATTGGCTGACACTGGTGCACAATCGGCTGGCACAATGCATTTTATATAATGTGTCCTACATGTTTTCAAAACTATTCTTAAAACAAGCATTGGCATGGCCAATAGGTCTCGCTTTTGAGACCTTATAAGTATTTAGTTATGCAGCACAATATCCTTGGTTTAACAACATCAACTGTTGTATGGCTAAACACTTATAAAGTCCCAAAGGCGAGACCTATTGGCTATGCCAATGCTTGTTCTTTGAAGCTGACTGGACTTAGAGTTTGAGTGTTCTTTACTGCGTGGTCCAGTGTCTGAGTTTCCAACTCCCTGCATCTCCTAGAAGTAAGCCTTGGCTGCTCAGCTTTGTTACTCCTGGAGAGTCAAGTGTCTATCGAGAGGAACTTTGTTACTCAATTGCAGTGCAATACTATTTATTGCCTTGGAGCAGAAGTTTGGGAGGTTCTTGCTGTGTGTTATCCTTCGGTGCTAGCCACCTACTGGCATAGCCTAACAAAGTCTTGAGCGGGTAATGTGAATCTGTATTTTGTTGTGTTCTTTTATAGGGGATACACTTTAAACAACTTTTTATACACTTTACTTTTAACTTAATTTTCCAATTGTTTAGCCACTGCGACTTTCATGGGGTCCATGCCTGCTGAAAATGCATCCAAGTCCTCAGGTTTTGGGGAGAGCTTTGCCACTCAGCTCCATCAAGAGCAGTAAAAACACTGCCTGCTGCACCTTTACAACCACACAAGGCACTGCTGGAGAGTTGAGCTGTCATCAGTGTGAGGTCAGGAAGACGTATCTTCGAGGAGGGAGGTTTCTGATTGGGATAAGTATCTGGATTATGGAGTGTACAGTAAATATGCAAATGCAATGCATATGCAAGACAGAGCTGGACTCAAGCTTCAGGGTAGTACTCACCACAAATGGAATGGCCCTCCAGCGCTGGGGTTAGTTCTGATTAAGGCTACCAGTTTTCAGTTTCTACTGCTTTTTACAGATAAATATAGACAAAAAACAATGTGTTTTCTCTCCGTATCTTTAACCCTTTTGCTGCGGCGGGAATTCCGCCGCAGCGCTGGGGGGTGCGGGGGGGGCAGCGCGGTGTGAAGGACTGGGCTATTCTAAGGCCCAGCGGTGCCAGGGGACAACACCTGAAACCTTCGTGGGTTACCTGTTCCGGCGTACAAAACACAGAGACACGGGACACTTCCGGCGGCGTCAAAGATCAGCGTTTATTTACTGCAGGGATACAGAGGTCGCAAGAAGTACACAACGTGTAGGTTCTGGGAGACTGCTTCGAATTGCAAAAGTGGATCGCTCCTTTTATACACATTTTCTCCATTGCACAACATGGCAAACAAAGGTTACAACTCAGTTCCCACAATAAACCTCAAAAGGTCGCACTCATGTTTCAGAAGCCCGGAACATAATTACAGCAACATCGCCGGTTCCCAACTGTAAAAGCACATTATCCCCACATTAAGCACATTCCATTCTGACTGTAAACACATTAAGAGAAGGGACAGAAACAGATGCAAAGGAAGAACAAGGATGCACAACAGATTGAAAAAGAGTGTAGAGAGTAATAACGGAAACTTGATTGCAGGATCAAAGACCTCGTGCCTAATGCATGCATGACTGAAACAATAGACCAGCATGGCAGGATGAGCCTTGAGCGGGGCCATATGCCTTTGCCGTGTCATTTCCCCTATCATAAAAGACACCCTCAAAGAAACACGTGTCCTTCGTGAAGGCTTGGGAATCCCAGGGTCACAGAGCGGACAAGGTCCGTTCGCTGGCTACTTGAGGGCAAGAAACAAAATGGATGCTGCATCTAAAATGGAACCCGAGGGTTCAGATGGACATACCCAAAAATGAGACGAACCATACGTAGTAGCGCAGCGAAAACGCGTACACCCACTAAACTCGTCATTTGCGGTTCGTAGATACCAAACTCGTCCATATTCGAACACACCCAAAAAGTGTCGTTCCGATTCCCACAGAACCTCAGACGCTCCTTTTGCCCTCATGTAGGCAAGCACTAGTCGAGATCAGAATCGATTTCGATATTCATCAAATCGTTCAGCTGTTGCTGGAACATCATTCTATCCATCAATGTCTCCTTGGTAACAGATGGCCATCTTATACACGTTGTAGCACAGAGACTACATAAGGCAGGGCCACACTGCACACAAAGACAACACGTGAACAGAAACGTCACAACAACCCCTACGATCATCAGAATCTTCCAACCCCAAGTTGATATCAAGCCCCAAAACCATCCTAGAAGTGTCCAATTACCTTCGTCCACGTGTATGGACTCAGAAATCTTATGCAACTTCTAGATGGCTTGGTAAACAGTTGGAGCGTTGTCAGGGATGAAAATGCAACAACTCGAATGGATAACTTTGCACACACCACCTCTATCCGCAAGAACAACGCCTAGAACCATACGGTTCTGCAACGTCATGAGTCTATCCGCCTGAAGTTCTGCTGTTAAATTACCAAGAGCGCTCGCAGTTATGTTAGCAGTCGACTCTACCACACGGGTCAACTGTCTTAGGTTCCTACTATTAACCATAGGTCCCCAAAACAGCAAGAAACCCTTAAAGAAGTCTCCTGCTTCTTGACCGGCAGTATCCTCTTTGCTAATAACGCCTCTCACAATTCTAGTCTTGTGATAATCTGAGGCAACTATAAAAGTCGGTGGCAAAAGATTCGCGATATAACAGGTACCCGAGAAGTCACGGGGCAACCATGTATATGCTCGTTCATAACATACAAAATAGGTACCCTTGGCAGTCAGAAAAACAGGGGAAGAGAGCATCGGTAGAACATATGTATCAGTACAAGCACTGTTCCCAAGTTGTGCTCTCGGATTTCGACCCAAACCTTTCAAGCAGAAATTTCCGAGGTGGGGTACGATCCATATTGGAGACGAGCTCTTAAGCTGCCTATCACCCACTGACATACTGTACTCAGCCTCACTCAGGTCCTTATAGGCTTGCGCCTCTTCATCTGGAATAAGCGATGCATCAAAAACATCTCTATCTAAATCCGCAATCGCTATCGCCAAAGGCTTGTGGTATGGACCAGGACCAAAGCTTGCAGAGCGTGGCTCTCGACTAGGGTAGGAATCTAGTGCACTACGGAACATAGTTTGGAATGCTCGAGCTGACCCTTGGGAGCTATAGGGAAGAACCAGATACGGAATACCCCTATCCATGGTAAGTGGCATTAACCCACACACCCAACAGTTGGTAGTATTCATCACCAACTGATGCTGATGTAGGAGTTGAACAAAGGAGTTATTCATGAATTCCGCACGTCTAACCTGTTCATGTTGGGGCAGGGGATGAAAAGAATGCGGAGAAACAGTGGTAATAGAGCTTAGTTTAGGAGCAAGAGTAGGTGAAACAGAAGGCAATAACGACTGTATTCCAAAATACACTCCACCCACCAATAGCATAGACACAGTCAGAAACAGCAGAAATACCTGAAACAAAAAACATTTCGTTCGTACAACCTTATGCAATTCTGATCTTTGCGCCGACATCCTTTCTACTTCCAACAGCTTAGAGAATGCCATCCTCTAAAAACCGTCCGTGACGTACTTGACGCACTTCGTTCTGAGTAGCGATTATCAATTCCCAGGAGTTCCCAGGAGTCGACAAAAGTAACCGACCTAGTGTCAGAAACCTGCTAAACAGAAGGGAGTACCCGCACGGCCCTACGGTTAACCCGGATGATAGGTTTTCCTAAACACTCAACTTAATACAAATCTCTTTAGCTGTGAAAAGCACACATAAAAAGAAACTCAAAAAGGATGTAATTGTTCGTAATGTTCGTGGCAACAGTAAAGGAAAATATAAGAATAATTTTATTAGTCTCTGTTACGTGGACGAAGAAAGTATCGATTTCTTCCAGGTCGAGTCTGTTCTTCAAACAATTGTTCAGCTGGTGAAACATTGTTCAGTCGATTAGATAACTATTCAGACCTCAAATTCTCTTCAACTGACGACTCAACAGAGGTGTCTGGCTGCAATGAATTGTTTCCTACAGGTTGAGCATCGCTAAACGGCACAAAGCATAGAGGGGTCTCAGTCTCCGTTGCCGCAATACCAGTTCTCACCCAACTATCTGTTGGTGAAGGGATCGGCACCTTCTTGGTATGGCCGGCGTGCACCCAGTTCTTTCTGCCTTCCAACCGAACTGCAGTCCTTGTTGCCAATAGCACTTGAAAGGGTCCCACAAATCTCGGCTCCAAGTTACGTTTTCGGCCAAAATTTCGGGTAACGACCCAGTCACCTGGCTGGAGCCGATGTCCAGGACCCTCTGTCTGTGCCGGTAGAGCTTCAAAGACCTGTTGATGAATTAACCTCAGTTTAGTAGTCAGATCATGAAGATAATCAATTAGCATTGGATACTCAAGACTATCAAAGGCCTTAGGTCTCGGGACTCCCCAAATGTTCGCAGGGCGGCCGAACACAATCTCATATGGGCTAAGCCCTACTCGAGAGTGTACAGTCGCTCTGGTCGATAAGAGAGCCAGAGGCAAGGCATCAGGCCATGACAACCCAGTCGTAGCTTGTATCTTCGCAAGTTTCAGCTTCAGAGTACCATTGTACCCTTCAACCAAACCCGCTGCCTGAGGATGATTGGCGCTATGGAATTTCTGTCGAATTCCAAGGCCCTTACACACACTCTGCATCACACTTCCCACAAACTCACTTCCATTATCTGACCACACAATCCGTGGCATTCCATACCGAGGAAAGTATTCCTTCAGTAGAACTTTCGCTGTGGACAGGGCAGTATTATCCTTAAGAGGATAGGCCTCAATCCATCTGGAGAACGCACAAACCACAACCAAAACATACTTCAGATTATTGCATCTCTCCATATGGATGAAGTCCAGTTGGATAACCTCAAAGGGACAGGCAGGAGGAGCAAAATGACCAGGTGGAGTGGGGGTGCCCTTGCCAGGATTATGCATCAAGCACACCATACAATTCTTAACCACTCTCTCAGCACATTTAGCAATACCATCATTCTTCCATACAGGGGACAATAACTTGCATATACCTTTCGCACTAATGTGTGACAACCCATGAGCCATAGTCGCGACGGCTAATACATACGCATCCGGTAACATCCACCTCTGACGTTCCGACAAGTCAACCCAACATCCATGCATGACCAACTTTCCCGTACTTTCTTTCCACTTGGTTCTTTCAATCGCAGTGGCCTCATTCTGAATTGCTTTCACACTCTCAACAGTGTCTTCACACATACCAGTCTCCGTCGGCCATCTCATCGAACTCGCGACAAACATTCGAGTTGCAAGATTCTTAGCCGTTTCCTTAGCAATCTCGTCCGCAAATGCATTACCACGACCAACGTCATCCGTAACCTTCCGATGAGCACTACATTTAACGATCGCTACCTGTTTAGGCAATGTAAGTACATCCAAAAGATCATTCACGAGCTGCCCGTGTTGGATCTTCGTACCATGCGATGTCATAAATCCTCTTTCTCTCCACAATCGACCAAAACTATGCGCAGCACCGAATGCATACTGACTGTCGGTAAACACATTCACTCGCTTTCCCTTAGACAAAACACACGCTCTTGTTAAAGCAATCAACTCTGCCGCTTGCGCTGAATTCTGACTCAATCTCGCAGTTTCCACAACCGTGCTCAACGTCACTACAGCATACGCAGTCGTCACATCACCATTTGACAACCTAAAACATGAACCATCAACATACAAAGTGCCATCGGGATCTGTCAACGGAGTGTTTTTCAGGTCTACACGACCCTTCGTTTCTTCCTCAGTTCGTAAATAACAATCATGTGGTGGTACACCATCTGATTCCATATTAATCGGCAACAATGTCGCCGGATTCAGCACATTACAACGCTTGATCTGTATATGACGTGCCAAAAGAGTCAACTCGTACCCGGACAACCTTGCACTCGTCAGATGTTGAGTTTTTGTCCGATTCAGGAGAGTGTCAACTGCATGGGGAACCATCACTATGAGCATATTATCCATGACCAGACCTGCGGATTGTCGAATAGACACCGCAGCTGCCGCTGTCGCCCTCAAGCAACTTGGCAACGCTCTAGCTACTGGGTCTAAAGTCGAGGAAAAATACGCACATGGACGCTGCTTACCACCAAATTGTTGCGTCAAAACACTCAACGCACAACCTTCTCTCTCGTGAACGTATAGTGTAAATGGCTTACTGTAATCAGGAGTACCTAACACAGGAGCCGAACACAACGCATCACGCAGTTCAGAAAAACTTTTCTGACATTCTTCCGTCCATGGCAAAGGAGTCGAAACATCCTTGCACGTGAGAGCTATCAATGGCTTCGCTAACAGTGAAAAATTTGGAATCCACTGTCTGCAGTATGACGTAATACCTAGAAAGGCCCGCACATCTCTCTGAGTTGTTGGCACAGTCATTCGGGCAATTACCGCAATTCTTTCAGGGGTCAACCTTCTTCCCGCCTTTGACAATAAGTGACCTAGATAGGTTACTTCTTGACAACAATATTGTAGTTTAGAAGGTGACACTTTGTGATGCAAGTCACATAGATGCTGTAACAGTGATACTGTAGCAGTTTTGCAAATCTGTTCAGTGTCAGCAGCTACTAACAGATCATCGACGTACTGAATCAAAGCCGCACCAGCCGGCAACACAAACGCATCAAGTTGACTCTTAAGAGCTTGGCTGTAGATCGATGGACTCTCACAGTAGCCCTGAGGTGCGCGTTTGAACCTGAAGCTGCGACCACCTAATGAGAAACCGAATAAATCTCTGCTTTCCTCAGCAATCGGAATGCTAAAGAACGCATTCTTCAGATCGATTACCGAGAACCATGATGCAGAAGCTGGAATCAGAGTCAGCAAAGCTGTAATGTCAGGCACCACGGGGAACTGTGAAACAACAATTTTATTCACCTCCCTTAAATCAATAACAAAACGGTACACAGGAGGCTTGGATGGATTAGTTCGTTTCAAAATGGGTAACACAGGACTATTACACACGTTACCTCGTGTTTCCTCGATGACATCTTTATCGATCAAATCGTAAATGATCGCTAAAAGTGCTCGTTCTCCATCAAGAGAGATACGATACTGGGGAATGCGTGGCAGTCGCACGTTGGATTTCAATTGAACAACATAAGGTGGTATATCCAGCAGGCCCACGTCATTGGGACCTGTCGCCCACAAAGAATCAGGAAGAGAACTCAATTCCGGTGGGAGCTTATCAGTCGACAAATACATAGGAGAGATCACTCTCTGACCCAACGTAAGCTCCACTCCCGCAGGAGAGCAGTACTAAGTCGCATATAACCGCTTCAACAGATCCAAGCCCAAAAGATTCTCACCACAACCAGTAGTCAAAATCAACGGAGCTTCTAACTCACGAGACCCAATTGTAAGGGGCAAAGGGCTGGAAACTGGATTGCTAACGGGGGCGCCAGAGAATCCAACGGAAACATTCGTTAAGCCAGACAAAGGCGCGCCAGGGAGTTTCGAATGCATGATGGAACTTTTCGCTGCACCAGTGTCCAACAGAAAAGGCTCAACTACGCCCAATGTAGCAACTGCAACATAAGGCCCTCTCTGATCAACCGGAACTGATACTTCTCCCTTCCCTTGTCTATGGCTGTCCTAGTAATTACCGTCAGCACCAACATCATGCTCGACATAATAGTCATCCACATGATACTGTGCAGATCTACCAGACGATGGATCACGTCGATCAAAGCAATTTTGCGAGTCTGATGAAGTGGCAAGACGGTCGTTCTGATTCTGAGTAACACCACGACCTCTACCACGTGATGCTTGTTGAGGACCACTACGACCTCCTCGAGCCGAAACACCATTGTTCCGGTCACGCAGCACTGGACAATTAAACTTCAAATGACCCTCACCCCTACAATATGCGCATTGATTATACCCCAACACAAAGCGAGGTGTAGAGGAGTCGTTACGCGACTGCGATCTAGAAAACTGCGACTGTAAACGAGTTGGCTGTTGCGAGTCATTTTGATTCGAGCGCGGAGGATACGCTTGCTGCAATAAGACCTTTGTTTTAAGATCCTTTGTTTTCTTATCTGCGCGTTCGCTTTCTTCTTTCTCTCTATTTTCGTAGTATTGGGCCGTGGCTAATATCTGAGCAGTGGTAGAAACAGCACACGAACTTTCAGAATTCTTCAACTTGTTGCTTAGTTCAGGCAACAAATTCGATACAAATTTGTCAACGAACAACCGCTGACCTCCCTCAGAGCTCATATCCTGACCACTATGATCAATAAATGCCTCCTCAAATCTCGTAAAGAAGTCGGAGACACTCTCGTCCTTCTTTTGTTTGCACGCAGACAATTTGTCCCAATTAACGCGTATTGCTGGCATAAGTGTCTTGATAAGGGTAATTATCCTCTGGGGCAAATTCGCAATGAGCTGTTCAGGTTTAGCCCCACCAACTTGCTGGGCGTCAGCCGCCGCAAGAGCAGCCCAATCACCGCCTAACTCAGCCGCGTGATTCTCCTGACGGATTTTCGCCCAAATCGGTTGAGGTACTACATTACCAAACAACATATCAATGTCGGCAAGGTTCATAACAGTAGCATCCACTAACTGGGATAATTCCTTATAATAACCTGCAGGATTTTTACGGGGGTCGGGCAAGGTTTGCTTTACCTGCAAAACTTCCGATCGCTTCCATGGGAGGTGTATCCAAACTCTATGAAAGCGTGGTGGAATAGCAGGATTAGCATTAGGATCACCTGGCATCCATACTGGGGGAACTTCCCGCATAGGATACTGACCAGGTTTCGCCATCCACTCCTCAGTTTCATCCTTAAACAATGCTCGAGGTTGTACTGTAGATCGAAAAGATAACAGACGCTCTAAAGCACGTCGGACGTTATCACCTACAATCATACCAGTCGAAAATTGATTCTGAAGCTCAGTGATCTCGGGCGGTACATTGTCTACCGCATCATTATCCCATTCTTCTCTCAAGAATTTACACATTTCCTCGAACACAAATCTTTGTGTGGGCTCATTAAACTGGGAAAATGTTTCAAAAACTATACGCGACGTGTACTTCACAGGATGCCTAATCCATTTACGCGCCATTTTCACTAACGACTCACGTTCCCTACTATCAGGAATTTGACTACGCCTCTGAGCAACATCAGAAAGATTTGACCCAAGTACTGGTCCAAAAAACGGAGAATAGAGAGTAGCAACAGCATTAAATATACGACTACGAACAGAAGGAGAAGAGGAAGGAGGTACAGGAGCAACAACATTAGGAGTAGAAACAGTAGCAGTGGTCGGGGTAACAGGAGTAGTAGTAACAATAGGCTGGGGAGGTGCTAGCAAAGGAGCAGTAGGAAAAAGAGCGGGTAAAAGAGGATGAACAATTTGTGGCACAAGGGGATTCGGAAGAACAGGAGGAACGACAGGCTGACCAGCAGCCGCCAGAACAGCAGGTTGAGGAACAAGAGGAATCACAGGACCCACGGTATCGGGAGCATAGGGAGGTGGTGACTTCAAGAGATAAGACAATAATGGATCCTCTATCACTTTCTCTCCCGTCTTATCAGAACTAGACGGTAAAACCGGATAACATTTATCCACCGCCATATGATGAAGTCGAGCACTAACTTCCTGCTCCTTCTCATCTTTGTCTCGCTGATACTGTTCTGCATTTCGCATCACCGTAATAACACCTTCTCTCTTATTTTTCTTAGTCTGTTTGATTTCCTTCTGCTTGGCCTCTTTGCGCCATAACCGAAAGAAATCAAACATGGCTGGCCTAGCCTTCTTTTTAAACAATTTCGCTTCAAGATTATCTAAGATGGCAGTTTCGAAACTACCATGTGATGGCCAACTAAGAACACCATCATTTTTAGTGTAACGGATCCAATATTCATTATATACGATAGGACCTACGTCGTGGCGACTATAGAGCTCATAAATTGGAGTTCCAACTGGAGGTATCGGACATGAATCCTCTAGTCGGGAATCCGTGCTGCAACATTTAAGGAAACCAAACAAAGTACTACGGCCAGGCATCGTGCACACTAACCGAGTTTACGAACTTCAAGGGCTATCGAATTACGATGTCCTCGCAAAAATGCAAGACCCTCGGTTTTTGGCAATTGCAATCGTCAAATAAAACCCAACAACTAAGAACCAACAACTAAGAACCACAAATGCAATGGAACCATGCAAACAACAAAGTAAACTCTGGGAGCGACCCACAAGTACTTAACTGAAAGAGCAATGGCGTCACCAGGAAGGCCCGTCTATCGTCTCGCCGTACAAAGGACTACGCCAGGCGCCAAAACAGGTCGACAGTCAGGGCATCAGTCCGTCGCAGCCGTCAGGAGGTGGGAATCTTCGCGGGAAAAGTCTTCGGGCCACTTATTTCGACAACTGGATCGATGAAGCGGGGTGCACCTTCCCTCGGAGATTTCACACGAAGTTCCTCACGATCGTCGGGCTTTGGACCGGTACCGCTGATGTTGCCCCACGTTGGGCGCCAACTGAAGGACTGGGCTATTCTAAGGCCCAGCGGTGCCAGGGGACAACACCTGAAACCTTCGTGGGTTAGCTGTTCCGGCGTACAAAACACAGAGACACGGGACACTTCCGGCGGCGTCAAAGATCAGCGTTTATTTACTGCAGGGATACAGAGGTTGCAAGAAGTACACAACGTGTAGGTTCTGGGAGACTGCTTCGAATTGCAAAAGTGGATCGCTCCTTTTATACACATTTTCTCCATTGCACAACATGGCAAACAAAGGTTACAACTCAGTTCCCACAATAAACCTCAAAAGGTCGCACTCATGTTTCAGAAGCCCGGAACATAATTACAGCAACATCGCCGGTTCCCAACTGTAAAAGCACATTATCCCCACATTAAGCACATTCCATTCTGACTGTAAACACATTAAGAGAAGGGACAGAAACAGATGCAAAGGAAGAACAAGGATGCACAACAGATTGAAAAAGAGTGTAGAGAGTAATAACGGAAACTTGATTGCAGGATCAAAGACCTCGTGCCTAATGCATGCATGACTGAAACAATAGACCAGCACGGCAAGATGAGCCTTGAGCGGGGCCATCTGCCTTTGCCGTGTCATTTCCCCTATCATGAAAGACACCCTCAAAGAAACACGTGTCCTTCGTGAAGGCTTGGGAATCCCAGGGTCACAGAGCGGACAAGGTCCGTTCGCTGGCTACTTGAGGGCAAGAAACAAAATGGATGCCGCATCTAAAATGGAACCCGAGGGTGAAGATGGACATACCCAAAAATGAGACAAACCATACGTAGTAGCGCAGCGAAAACGCGTACACCCACTAAACTCGTCATTTGCGGTTCGTAGATACCAAACTCGTCCATATTCGAACACACCCAAAAAGTGTCGTTCCGATTCCCACGGAACCTCAGGTGGCGCTGTGCTCATGACGGAGCCACTCCGTCATGAGCCACGGTTGAGCTGTGCTCATGACGGAGTGGTTCCGTCATGACTCCGCCCAGTTGCGTTGTCCCCCCGCACAGGCGGGGAAACAGCGCCGCGTGGGCGGAGCAGCCGCCAACGGTCGTGGCATGACGGAACTGCTCCGTCATGAGCACACGGCAACCGTGGCTCATGACGGAGCGGTTCCGTCATGAGCGGGGAAGGGGTTAAAAGCAGAAAAATACAGAAAAGGTGTGCTTTTTGTGAGTGACTCTCCATGCTGTCTTATGTAGGGGTGGGCGGAATTTGCGTAGTCGCGCTACACAAAGCTCCGCGAAATGGTAAAAAATCTGCACGATCACGGAGAAATTCCGCAAACACGCAGAATTGCTTGCTCGCAATGCTTTTTTCCTGTTCACGATTGCTGTTTGCGTGCTCGGGGAAAAATCTCACGAACATGCATTTTGAGAACGCGAACAAGCAAAAAATTCCGCAAAGCCGCTGAACGCAGAATTTTGGGCAATTCCGTGTTCTCCGCGGAACGCGAAATTACCCAAATTCCATGAGCAAAATGCCCAGGCCTAGTCTTATGTGAAGTTCAAACCAACATCAGGTGTAGTGTTTTGTTATATTTAGCTGATTAATTTGCTAAAACACGACAGGCATCAAAGTATGAATGCATACCCGTCAGTTAAACAAATGTATAAATATACCATTCAACGACTCCACTTATTTTCAAAACACTAAATAAATATGGACAAATACCAATAAAATGACCAAAAAATAAACACGGATACATACAGACGATTATGTGTAAAGAAAAAAATACCATAAAACAGGGAGCCCAATTTATGATCTTTTGAAGCTGTACGCTGTTTTCGCTTTACCTTTTACTCATGTCAATATATTTTATCAACAAGTGCCAGTCATCAGAGCACTTTACAAAGGATTAAAAAGTGCAGGTAGGAACAAGGGCACCAGTGCTCGTATGTGACACCAGGAAGACATTATTGCACTGGATGGCCTAAGGGATTATAGGAACAGAGATGTGAAAGCAGCCCTGTTGAGAAGTACACAAAAAATGATTTGCTTCTGCAGAAAAATAAGAATTAAGTACAGTGCTGGTATACTGTTGAGTGTCTCTCCAGAACTGCATGTTAAACGGTGCTACTTAGCCAATGTATTTGGAAACTTGTTCTCTAAAAGTAGATGTTCGAGTCAGATTAAACAAAGATACATTCTTGATGGCGAAACAGAGTCCCTAAATCATTGGTTGCCCTACAACCTTACATTCAACGCCCACCCTGTGCCATATTGGATCGCTATTACACCATTTTCCAAGTCTGCTTTTGCCTCCTAGTCCAGCCATGGCCAGGACTGGCCCTTTAAGTAAGAACAGTTAATGTATGGGAAATGGGAAACGGCCAACGAATGCTGGTGTTATATATGCTGGTGCTGGGAGGAAATTCAAGTAGAACGTCGTCACTGACACACCTGTTGAATCTATAGGTAACAAGTCAACAGGGATGATCTCAGGTGAGGGTGACATCTGAACGAGGTGGACTAAGAGGAAAACTTTGTTTGTGTACAGCAGCTACCACATCAGCAGCAGGTGCAGTGGCACCGGGGTCCATTTAAACCCTGATAATTGTCGTACTTTACTGTCAACATACATAAAAAAATCCTGAACCTTTGTTGTTTTAAGAGTCTGCAAAGGGCCGGGCATGATACTAAATAGGACTTGGAACAAAATTGTATATATATTCATTTGTAACATAATTTTGTTTACTTTATTAGCCAGGGGTCGTTGGCACATCTCTTGAACACATTTAAAAGTGCTTTCTATTTATGGCTGTTTGACGTATATTCAGATGCTCGCATGGCATATGTCAGACAATTTGAGGATGTTAGATTTGGTGCTAAACAAACAGGCGTAATGTTGTCCTGGTGAAATATGACACACATTCTAAATGTCTCTGGGAAATTAGTGAGAAGCACGTTATACCTCTGGCGCATTTAGTAAATTGTATTCTTTCTATTCGGTGGCTGCGCCGGATAAAAAGAAAATGAGCTACGTGGCGTCGCGCTACCAGTGGCTCAACGCGTCACTTCATCAATGAAACAATGTGAAGAAACAAAGAAGCTCCGGTGTTTTTCTTGGACGCGCTTCAAGTGTTTTTGAAATACCAGGCCCTGCCGTTTCCTGACAGTAGCGGTAGAGGGCAGTGCAGCGCGATCCACCCATGCGGGTGTTTGTCAGTAAATGTGGCGCTTGGAGCCGTGCCAATGCTTCCTGTTCCAGAGCAAAGAATTCCCCCTCCACACAGATCCAAATATAGAAATATTAGATCAGTAACAGTGTGTGACCATAACACATTCTGACTTATGTCACAAAGCATTGAGACGGGTCTGCTCCCCTCGTTGTGTTTTTGGAGGAAAACGCTGCTCTCTTTTGTGAGTTTAGGGTGCAGGGAAAAAAAAGATAAACCCCCGGGGCCTTGTTTGTGTGATTTTCCAATCGACAGTGAGCAGACGCAATGCTCTTTATAAGTACAAAAGTTTCGCGCTGCGTGGGACGGTGGCAGATTCTGCGGCCACGGAGAGTTCTCCAGACATGTTGGAACAAGCGCGCGCGCCTCTCGCTAAGAGTGGGAGGGGTGGGGGGAGTGCGAGAGCACACAAAGCATTTCCCTTGTGGGAGCGAGCCAGGGGCACCATGTGTGTGTAAGTTAATTACAAACATATGGTGTCAAGCTCGCTCCCGCAAGGCAATCGCCAGACGTGCACGTGTTGCCATTGAAGGCAATGGAACGCGTGCACGTTTTTGGCTGAAAAGCAGTAGCGATAGCTACAGGTCTTTTTGCCTATGTGGCGCATGTGACCTGCGTAGGCGAGACCTAATGAGCTCTACAATTCCTGTAAGGCATACATACATATGTGCCTTTCTAAACTGTGTATAGTGTGTAGAAAAAATGAATGCACAGATGAAAAAGTTTATTCCATAGTGTAACTCAACTGCATCATTGCCTGATCTAATTTCAAACACAAGAGGAATATGCAGTATCCTGCCTCGCGTGGGCCACTATCTGCTCATCACCCAACACGGAACTTATGTGTAACAGTTGTGCTGGAGGATTTCCCATGACATTGGCACAGCGGGACTGTATTTCCTAAGGCAGTGAGCTTTATCTGACATAGGAAAAAACACCATTGTTCAAAGGCTACGTGTTACTGTTTCCGTACCTGTGCACTCCGTCGGCTGTAGGGAGTGCTTTCTGGCTCGTTAACAAGACAAGGATCATTTTGGTCAATTTACAGGACAGGATCGGCAGCTGCATGGTGCCTGACTCCGCCCATCTTCCTGCGAGTCATGTTAGAGGTGGAAGAATGTGTCTGCCTAATTGTGTACGGGGGTGAGGATGATGATGAAGAACTAGATGAATTGCCAGAGACCATCAAACCATTCAAAAACTAGCTTCTAGGTTTGATGTGCAACCAAGTTTGGTAGTATTTCGCCATACGTTTTTTAAAAGAGTTCAGAGGTCTGGAGAGGATTTAGATACCTACATAACTGCTTTGAGGAAGGTAATTGTTGAGTGTGATTTTCAAAATGTTAGTGATCAATTATTACGTGACCAATTTATCAGTCATTGTTCTGACAATCAATCAATCAATCAATCAATCATGGAACTTATATCGCGCACTACTCACCCGTAAGGGTCTCAAGGCGCTTGGGGAAGGGGGTCTGCTACTGCTCGAACAGCCAGGTCTTGAGCTGTTTCCTGAAGGCCAGGTGGTCCTGGGTCATCCGCAGGAGGACGGGTAGGGAGTTCCAAGTCTTAGCTGCCAGGTAGGAGAATGACCTTCCTCCAGCGGTGGCTCTCTGGATGCGAGGGACGACGGCGAGGGCGAGGTTAGCGGAACGTAGCCGGCGGGTGGGCGTGTAGAAGGTGAGGCGGCTGTTGAGGTACCCTGGGCCTAGGTCGTGGAGGGACTTGTGTGCGTGGGTGAGGAGTCTGAACGTGATCCTCTTGTTGACAGGGAGCCAGTGCAGGTCTCTCAGGTGGCACGAGATGTGGCTGCGTCGGGGGACGTCCAGGATGAGTCTGGCGGAGGCGTTCTGGATACGCTGAAGTCTTTTCTGAAGCTTGGCTGTAGTACCGGCGTAGAGGGTGTTTCCGTAGTCTAGTCTGCTGGTGACGAGAGCGTGGGTGACCGTCTTCCTGGTCTCGGTCGGGATCCATCGGAAGATCTTTCGGAGCATGCGGAGGTTGTGGAAGCAAGCTGAGGAGACGGCGTTGACTTGTCTGGTCATCGATAGGGAGGAGTCCAGTATGACGCCCAAGTTGCGTGCGTGGTCCGTCGGTTCAGGTGCTGTGGAAATATGGATTTTTCTGGTCAGTTATGTCCCCTATCTTGGACCCCAACGGTTCTATGTGCATGTTACAAGTACATGTATGTTCCCTCCAGTTCCAGTTATGAAGACGCAAATACATGTGCGTCCACCGTTAACATGTCCTCTTTCAGATCCGCCATGAATGGGCCGGATATTCCATTCCTAAGTACGAAAGGCCACCGCCTTTATATGGTTCACTTATGCCATTTTACAGTCCAGGCAAGTAGGCCCTGATTCTGCCATCAAGCTTTTCTTGCTTTCTGTCTCTGAAGCTCCAGTCCGAGCCTACATCTGTGACCATGAACTTTGTCTCATCCTCTGCGCGGCTCACGATGCCTGACATCAGCTTGCTGCCTGCCAAGAACTGTATTTCACCTTCGGAAATTATCTGCTCCGCTCCCTGCCCAATGCATTCCTGTCTAGTAGCTTAAGTAAACATTCTGCCAGCTACCGAGCAAAGGCCCGGCTTCTCTGTCTTTATGCAAGTAATTCATAGCCCTGTTACCATGGAAGATTCCTGCCCTCGCATCTAGTGTAGACACTTAGACGCTTGTACACGCACTAACAGTCAGTATAGTCAGTATAGAATAAGATTCTACTCCAAGAAGGTCTCTTTTTTGGATAACATAGTTCTTTAAACATAGGATGTTAGATATGATTTGGGATTAGGTTGACTTGACCCTCCAGACATTTGTCGCCACATGTAGAGCTAAATGTCAAGTCCCCTTCACCCCCTAGCTGCACGTCAATCACACGTCATGCTGCTGCGCGCGCATTTCTGCCAAGTATTTCTGCTGACATTGCGAAATTCTTTCATGTAACCACCCTCTTATGACATCACATCTGATGACGTTCTTTAGGCATACCCAGTTACGCCTATCTTTGCCACATATGAATATATTATCTCCACTATCAATTGTTACGCCTCTTGTATTTGCTTCACTGTAATGCTTATTGTATAAAAGTAATTGATTGTCAATAACGTATGTACTTCACTTCCTGAACCTTCGTGGTGATGGAACCTGGAGCAACCGATTATAATCGACCATTGGAATAAAGCCCATTCCGAACCTCTAATATCACGGATTCTGCCTCTTATTTACTGAGCTATTTTATTATATTTCTGTATCAAATTAGGTCCCGGTAATTAAATTATTTACCACATGAATGGCGCCCGAATAGGGACACTTTCTCATCTCACGCGCCGGCGGTGCGTTGCAGGCCCGGTCTCCTGCCACAGCTGGACGGACAACAACGCGTACCAGCAGGATTTCCTGTATCTCCCTCCGGTCAAGCGGGGGCGACTGAGGCTGCGATCAACACCCAGACGAGGCGGTGAGAAGTGCGAAGTATCCCGACCAGAGCCTAGCTGAGAGAGCAAGATCCGAGGTATACAGAGGCCCACCAGTTTCCGAAGTCCCAAGTCAAGTCCGGTTTCCGAAGTGTTCAAGTCAAGTCCAGTCCGGTTCAAGTTCAGTTCAGATCGGTTCCGAGGCCTTCCGTTCCGAGCTACCCGGTGAGTACCATTACTGGGTGCCGGTCAAGACGGGTTTGGGTACACAAATCCGGTCTGCACTGTTTCAGCAGTGTATCTGTACTGTTTAGCAGTATATCTAGTATATCAAGTATATAAATTCAGAATAATTCAGTTAAATGTCGAGTATTAAGTTTTAGTGATTAAGTTTTCTTAGATCATCGTCATCATCACCGTTGCTCATTTTAAATGTTAAATGTTAAATGTATTGATACGTCCTGCATATTGTGGTATGAATGACTGTTCATTATTGTGTTTTATTGTATTAAGTTTGTTCAAAACCAAGTATCAGATCAGTTCTCAATATGCCGCTCTTTTCGAAACTAAGACAGATCACAACTAGAAAAGGGGTACTCGAAGAAGCTGTTCCCATTCCTCCTAGGGACACTCCAGGGTACTTCATGTATCATAAACATGGCCTAGACGCCATATTATTTCTTGATCTATGGGTAGACTACACTAAGGAATTACCAGAAAGTCAGAGGTGGCCCGCAACTGGGACATGGGATGCAGAGTGCATCGTGAAAGTAGAGGAAGAATTATGGAAAAAGAAAGCTAGACAATCACAGAAAGATGCCATTGAATTATGGCGTAAAGAATCGTATAGACGAACAGAAAAAGCACGTAGACAGGAAGAGAAGAGTAAAGAGAATTCAAATAAAGTTCAAGAAAATCTATTTATTGAAGAAGGTACACGAGTGAAATCAGAACAAGTAGACAGACAAAGACATGCCCTTATGAAGGGTATGTATCCCCTTCTGGCCGAGGGATTACCTAAGGCTACTGCGGGGATACCAAAAGACTTGCCACCCCCATTATTTCCAATAAAGGTACATCCTAAGGGGCATCCTAGAACCGCAGAAGATGTTTATCTTTCCTCATATTTAGATGACGCAGCTCCCGAGTATGCTAACCCCGCCCCACATAGACCGTTGGCCGGGGAGGTTCAACGCCAAGATCCTGTACCTGTACCCTTACAGCATCAAGTTCTGACACAAGTTCCGGCAAGCACATCTGTTTCCACATCTGTTCCTACACAAACTTCTATAGCTGTGTCGTCCACACCTATAGTTGCTGTATCGCGTTCTACGAATCCTTTCACGCCCGATACTCCAGACGGGGCTACCGGAGGTGCTACCAATATTTTTTCCACGCCACCCAGAATAAATAAACTTACCTTTCAAGAGTCAGCACATCCACGTACCCCCAAACTCATAAATGCCCGCACGCTTAAGGAACTTCTAGTAGATTGTAGATATGACCCTGTGCCCGGCAAAGAGGACGAAATGATCCTGGCATCATTACGTATCAGACGAGCCGCGGTGTATTTAGGGAAGTTACCAGGAATGACTATGCATCTAGATAATATATATCATTATGTCCAAACAGGGCGAGACTCTGAATGTATTAACAGAGCTATGGAATACCAGAAAGTGGAGATACAGGGGGAACTGTTACGTTTCCTCATAAATTGCGTAATCAGAAATCAAGACCGACCGGGGGTAGATCCGGAAATAATGCAAACTCTTACCAGATGGAGCCAGAATATATCAGAAGGGAGACATGATAGGCAAAAATGTATAATAGCCATGTGCAGAAAGATCCGTAAAGAAATAGAACGCCTACATGAAGAAAGATTAACGGTAGACCAGTTTGAACAAAACGAGGAGGAAGAAGGATCAGGACCGTCCACAGGACAGTCAGAAACCATAGCCTATGTAGGTAGAGGAAGATCTTGTAATAGTACTAGATATTTCACTGACCCGATACGTCCGATATGTCCAGATAATAACAGGAATTTCCAAACACCTATAATAAATATGAGATCCCCCGAGCATTCGTTCCAAGCCGCTGACAAATTACTGCGAGAACGAAGGGGTTATCATTTTCTCGATTCTATGGATGAACAAGAATTAGCCAGGTCAGCCGTTCATTGGGTTGACAGTCCCGGAAAGTATGATGATGATACAATAGTACACACATTTTTGAATCTCACCCCAGATGAACAGCGTTTAGCTGGGATTTATATGATTCAACAACTTCTTATACTATATAAAAGCCAACATTCAGATCCTGGTCCCCTACCTGATATATTGACTGAATTACTCACGAATAAATGGAAAGGTTCAGGTACTAAGTTGATTAAGGAAATACTAGAATCTAGAAAACAGTACATTCTTTTTGTATGTCCAGAACATGTTTCATTGCCCATCAAGGAAAGACCGATGTATTACATGGATAGACAGAATCCCTTACGAGAAGTACACCCAATAAAGGGCGAGGATAATCAGTTTAAACGTGTATATGTATATACGCCCATATCGAAAATAGAATTGTTAGAAATGAAGAAAGTGGTACCCAGTCATGACAAAGACCCAGCGGGTTTCCACCGAGAAATTAAAGATATGTTACTCATGGGAGAGTATACCTATCCCGACATTATGACAATATTAAAGGTATTAATGCCTGCTGGCATTTATGAAAAACTCAAGGAAAAATAGTGGGAGGTAGGAGACCAAAAGATAGATTGGGCAGCATTAGAAAATGAAGAAAAGGCCCGAGGTCCAGGTTCGGGGCTTGGGGACAAAACTAAAGCACTGCCAGGTTTACTAGTACAGGTACTGCCACGTTTATTAACTACGAAAAAGGAAGACTGGGGTGCAATCTCAGCCTGTAAACAAAAGCAAGATGAAGACACTAGCGATTTCTATGCCCGATTCGAAAAATGTTTTGGTATAAATAGTGGTATAAAAGCAAGTAGCGAGTCATACCCACATCTGTTTGTGACAAAATTAGTTGAAAATTCTTTGCCCCAAGTGAAGAATAGAATATTAAAATTCGAGAGTACATGGCAAGGTAATACGCCATCACAAATGTTACAAATGTTACAGTACCATTACAATAGGATTAGAGAGGAACAAGAACATGAACAAAGACGCATGAAAGACACAAAGATGAAAATGCTAGTCTCTCAGACAGTTCCAGCTGAAGGACATAAAAAGGGTACGACACATTCCGGTGATTCGACAGGACCTGTAAAAGGGACATGCAATTACTGTAAAAGGCCAGGTCATTACGTACACGATTGTCCAGTTTTAAAACATAATATCGCTATAGGTAATACAAAAGAAAGACCACGGCCACCCAGACAGGATCAGAATGAACAAGGAGCACCGCAGCATGCACAGGCCATGCCAGCTCCACAACAGTCTATACAGTTTGTGCCAGCCGCACCAGCATTGCCAGCTGCTGCCACACAAACCACGACACGACAGCTGTACCAGACCGCACAGTATGACTATCCTGATTATCAACGATACGCATGAACCAGCCTAGAGAGGGAAGTTGACTTACCCCTTATCGAGGTCCCTGTAGACCAAGAAGGACCTTATGTACATAGTGAATTATTAGGCCAAGATAGAAAATTTTTACTCGATACAGGGGCAAGTCGAACAACCATAAAACGTAGTGAAGTTCCAGGGGCACCCCTCTCAGGCTCACAGAATATTTCCCTTGGTTTTTCAGGAAAACCTATTGTTAATGAAGTATCACAGCCTCTTCCACTTACGATAGGACCCTTGACCAGAACTACAGATTTATTGCTTACTAAATCATGTCCAGAAAACTTGTTAGGAATAAAAACACTGAAAGCTCTAGGAGCTATAATATGTTGTTCTCCGGAAGGAGTAAGATTGTTTTTACGTGATTTCAAAGGTCATTATGTGTCTCGAGATATGGATTCCCGACTGCAGACTTTACCCACACATTTATGGGCACAAGGCCCTACAGATGTTGGTTGCATGAACATTACACCCTATCGAGTCACACTAAAGGCAGGAGTGGTACTACCACGAATGCGACAATACAAGTTACCCCCAGATGCTGTAATGGCTTTACTGCAAATCATTGACGAACTTATCGGCCAAGGAGTGGTTGTGGAGACCGACTCCAATGTATGTAATTCACCGATAATTCCGATTCTTAAACGAACTGATCCAAAGGCTCCCCCAGTATATCGATTGGTAATTGATCTGCGCGAATTAAATAAATGTATTGTACCACAATACCCCGTAGTTCCAGACATCTCTTCATTACTGACAGCTATTGATTCCGAAGCAACATTCTTTACTGTAATTGATCTCAAGAATGCCTTTTTCAGCGTCCCAATAGATCCGGAAAGCCAATATTTGTTCGGATTTAGTTTAAATGGACGTAGCTTTAAATTCACACGCGCACCTCAAGGATTTACAGAAAGCCCCAGCATCTATAGCCAAGCACTGAAACGAGAACTCGACAGTATCCACATGCCAGTTAACACTGCTTTGCTTCAATATGTCGATGATCTGCTGATCACCGCTCGAAGCGAACCTGAATGTGAAAAAGCATCACTGACGGTTTTACAATTTCTAGCCGAAAAGGGGCACAAGGTGTCCCCTTCTAAGCTGCAATTCTGTGTCCAGCGAGTTATTTACCTTGGTCACTCGCTGTCCAAGGAGGGAAGGCAGCTTACACCAGATCATATTCAGTTAATAGCTAATATGCCAATACCCAAGACACAAAAGGAGGTGCGGGCTTTCATAGGCCTCACTTCATATTGTAGACAGTGGATCCCTCAGTATGCATTTCTAGCAAAACCACTCATTCAGTTAACAACACAGGAGGCAGCCACATCGACTGTTCTCCCTTGGACTCGGGAACACACACTAGCTTTTGAAAGCCTAAAGAAAGCTTTATGTCAAGCACCTGTTTTAGCAACACCATGTTACAGAAAACATTTTACACTCTTTGTTACAGAACGAGAAGGTACTGCCTTGTCAGTACTCACACAGGAACAAGCAGGATCACACAAACCGTGTGCTTATTTTTCTAGTACATTAGATCCCGTAGCTCAGGCTTTGCCTGCGTGCCTGAAATCAGTGGCAGCGACAGCTTTAGCAATCAGACAAAGCGATGCCATAGTGTTAGGACATCCATTGACAGTACAAGTACCACACGCCGTAGAGGTTCTTGTGAATCAAACACAAACACAACACTTGACTATAGCACGACTTACAGGGTATGAACTAACATTGTTTCAGCCACATATAGAAATCAGACGTTGTAACACATTGAATCCTGCCACACTTTTACCTATAAATGGAACAGACCCATTAGCCCACGATTGTATTGATGTTATTACAATCACGACGAAACCCAGACAAGACTTGACAGATGTTCCATTGTCAGATCCAGACCTGACGTTGTATGTAGATGGTTCATGTATGAGAACAAGTACAGGAGAGTTAGTGGCCGCTTACGCAGTCACCACAGACACTGAAATTATTGAAACCAAGTGTATAAATACCTTGTCCGCTCAAGCAGCAGAGCTCGTCGCTCTGACACAGGCCTGTATTCAAGCCACAAATAAAAAAGTCAACATATACACTGATTCACGTTATGCATTCGGAGTTGTACATGACTTCGGCGTGCTGTGGCGAGAGAGAGGTTATTTAACTTCTCACGGTGCCCACATTCAGCACGGACCCCTCATTCATGCCTTACTAGATGCAATACATTTGCCCATTGCAATATCGATTATGAAATGTAAAGCTCATACGAAAATTACTGATATCATTTCTCAAGGCAATGATCTAGCTGACAGAACAGCTAAACAGACTGCTCAAGCTCAAACATCCGACATGACAAAGACAATAGTCCAGACACCAACACATTGTATGATGGTTAAGGATCCCGCTCTTGATGTAATTGACATACAGACACATGCTACTCCAGACGAAATAAGGAAATGGACTGAATTAGGAGGGATCCAAACGGATCAAGGATGGATGACGAAGGAAAAATCTGTGTGGTTCCTTCCTGATTCAATGGTCCAAGTCATTATTAACACTGTCCATAGTCCAGCGCATCTAGGAGAGAAAGCTATGCTAGACAGCATTCAACATATTTGGTTCAACAAGCATTTACGAGCAGCAGCGAAACAAAAAGTTCGTACCTGTATGATATGTTGTCAGTTCAACCCAGGAAAAAGCATTCCCGTAGAGCAGGGTGGATTTCAGCCTCCTGATCACCCTTTTGAAATTCTCCAGATGGATTATATCCAGATGGAACGATGTCGAGGATTCAAATATGTTCTCGTAGTTGTTTGTGCTCTTTCCCGTTGGACGGAGGCATACCCGGTTTCAGATTACACTGCCCCGACTACTGCCAAACAGTTAGTTCGAGAATTCTTCCCACGATACGGTTTACCACGTGCTGTCTACTCAGATAACGGCCAGCCGTTCTCATCCGAATTAATGAAACACGTTTCACTTTTGCTAGGATATCAGTGGAAGTTTCATTGTGTCCGACACCCCGAGGCAGCAGGTCTCGTGGAACGACATAATCAAACTTTGAAAATCAGATTGTCCAAAATATGCAGGGAGAAAGGTGTCGACTGGGTAGTAGCATTACCAGTTGCACTCTTTTACATGAGAATGGTAGCACACTCTCGAACAGGGCTATCCCCGTATGAGGTGATCTTTGGCAGACCACCAAATATGTGGGGGACGCCTATACCACGTAAAATAACTGATATTGACTGTAATATGCTGACAGATTACTTGGCTTCCTTGATGTCTGCACTACAATCTTGTCGTTCACAGGTAGCTGCAGCTTTTCCTAACAACACTGAAGTGAAACCCCATGACGTAATTCCGGGGGATCTCGTTTTGGTGAGAAACTTCGACCGAAAGACTCAGCTGGATCCCAGGTGGAGGTCGCCTCAGCTCGTGTTATTAACGACGAGGACAGCCGTGAAGATCGAAGGCAGGAAAGGCTGGATTCATTCAAGTCATATCAAGAAATTTTATGGACCACCATCAGATATAAAAACTACACCTTGTGTGTCTTCACCCATTGACTCAAAACTTCCTTTTGTTGAAAAAAGTAATGTCGAACATTATAAACTAAAGCTCAGATCCAATCAGTCAAGCAATTTGATTGTTTAAGTCCTCTCCGAGGGGAAGCGGTTGAATTGTCTCTGACGTGTATCCCTTGGACCTGAATAGAGAATACACCCGAAAAATGCTGAAACGACAGGCGTACTGTAAATCACTGCGTAGTCATTGTACAGTGACGTTATTAATTTCATTTTTTCCTTAGTCTTTTAATAATTACTGCAAGTATATTGTTGCACCTATATGATCCTATTTCTAGACATGCTTATAATATTACTGCTGAACATTCTTTTAGAGAACTACCCCCGCATGAATTGTCATACAGATTTGCGCTGCGCAATAACACTTTTATTAATATGTTACATCATTCCCATCAGGTTAGCAATGCTACAAATTGTTGGATATGTGGCCGACTCCCTCCCTATCAGAACTATAAAGGAATTCTACCTCTTTTTCCATACCCGTTCACACACAACGGCTCCTGTGGAGCATGGCTTAGTTTAATTAATTCCCAAAATTCGAACTCTGCGGTTTATCAAGACAATGGGGTATGGGGAAATCTGAACTTAGTTTTACTTAAGGTCTGCCACCCCAACAAGGAGGGACTTCCCAAAAGAACAGGAACTGATCTAGAAAATGAAGTATATGGATTAGGTAACTTTACGCTCAATCTCCTGATCTTGAATGTCGAATCCGAAGCTAATCCAAGTTTGCCCGCCATGTCAGTATTTCCAGTAAAAGGTGAATTATGTGTAAAAAAGAATGGTTCCATACATATGGGCCATAGTAGATGCACCACTGTAATAGAATTCAGTGATCAAGGCAGGTCGACATTTAGAGCTTCCCGCCATTCCTATTTTATATGTGGTCAGACGGCATATGTACGTTTGCCTCTAGATTGGGATGGTACTTGCTACATTGGATTCCTTTTGCCACCTGTTTTTCTAGCTCCTCCTGATTATCACAGAAATACTCATTTAGTACACAATAGAGAAAGGAGAGATCTCCCAATAGTCGACTACACTGAAACAGCATGGGAAAAATACACAGATTTCAATAAAGGTCTCTTTCCCTATATAGGTACCGTTACTAATAGTAAGCTGATACGTAGATTGACTAGAACCCTTGAAGCAGTAGTGAACGAAACTATTTCCGCCTTAGGCAATTTAACAGAAGAACAGTCTGCTATGCGGATTGTTGTGCTTCAAAATCGTCTTGTCCTTGACGTCATCCTGGCCGATAGGGGCGGAGCTTGTAGGGTCATCGGATCAAGCTGTTGCATTTTCATACCAGAAAATTCGCCATCTGTATATAAAGCTATAACGCGCCTTCATAAGATTGTAAGCCAGATACACCAGAATCCAGGCACCTGGACTTGGTCCGGTTGGTTTTGGAGCGTGTTATCAGCCTGGGGATGGAGAGTTCTATCCTTCCTAGGTATTGGCCTTCTCATACTATTCAGTTGCTGCTTATGCCTGCAATGTGGACCAGCGATTTGTGGTCTGTGTGCCACATCGTGCATTCCACATCAAGATTTTCATTCAAGATCCCGGAAAAAGAAAGAAGAACAAATGATGCTATATGAACAGATCAATGGATTAATGAAGATTGATATCTCTTGACGGGCAAG
This sequence comes from Triturus cristatus, assembly GCF_964204655.1. Lineage (NCBI taxonomy): Eukaryota > Metazoa > Chordata > Amphibia > Caudata > Salamandridae > Triturus > Triturus cristatus. The sequence continues at coordinate 1,336,982,933 of NC_140591.1, forward strand.
TAGGGGACAAGGAGGGAATGTGGAAATATGGATTTTTCTGGTCAGTTATGTCCCCTATCTTGGACCCCAACGGTTCTATGTGCATGTTACAAGTACATGTATGTTCCCTCCAGTTCCAGTTATGAAGACGCAAATACATGTGCGTCCACCGTTAACATGTCCTCTTTCAGATCCGCCATGAATGGGCCGGATATTCCATTCCTAAGTACGAAAGGCCACCGCCTTTATATGGTTCACTTATGCCATTTTACAGTCCAGGCAAGTAGGCCCTGATTCTGCCATCAAGCTTTTCTTGCTTTCTGTCTCTGAAGCTCCAGTCCGAGCCTACATCTGTGACCATGAACTTTGTCTCATCCTCTGCGCGGCTCACGATGCCTGACATCAGCTTGCTGCCTGCCAAGAACTGTATTTCACCTTCGGAAATTATCTGCTCCGCTCCCTGCCCAATGCATTCCTGTCTAGTAGCTTAAGTAAACATTCTGCCAGCTACCGAGCAAAGGCCCGGCTTCTCTGTCTTTATGCAAGTAATTCATAGCCCTGTTACCATGGAAGATTCCTGCCCTCGCATCTAGTGTAGACACTTAGACGCTTGTACACGCACTAACAGTCAGTATAGTCAGTATAGAATAAGATTCTACTCCAAGAAGGTCTCTTTTTTGGATAACATAGTTCTTTAAACATAGGATGTTAGATATGATTTGGGATTAGGTTGACTTGACCCTCCAGACATTTGTCGCCACATGTAGAGCTAAATGTCAAGTCCCCTTCACCCCCTAGCTGCACGTCAATCACACGTCATGCTGCTGCGCGCGCATTTCTGCCAAGTATTTCTGCTGACATTGCGAAATTCTTTCATGTAACCACCCTCTTATGACATCACATCTGATGACGTTCTTTAGACATACCCAGTTACGCCTATCTTTGCCACATATGAATATATTATCTCCACTATCAATTGTTACGCCTCTTGTATTTGCTTCACTGTAATGCTTATTGTATAAAAGTAATTGATTGTCAATAACGTATGTACTTCACTTCCTGAACCTTCGTGGTGATGGAACCTGGAGCAACCGATTATAATCGACCATTGGAATAAAGCCCATTCCGAACCTCTAATATCACGGATTCCGGCTCTTATTTACTGAGCTATTTTATTATATTTCTGTATCAAATTAGGTCCCGGTAATTAAATTATTTACCACAGTGCTGTGCCTAGTGCCGGGGGCCACCAGGAGTCGTCCCATGCGGAGGGTGATGGTCCCAGGATGAGGACTTCTGTCTTGTCCGTGTTCAGTTTCAGGCGGCTGATGTTCATCCATTCAGCGACGTCTGTCATCCCTTCGTGCAGGCTGGCTTTGGCGGTGTCGGGGTCTCTGGAGAGGGAGAGAATTAGCTGGGTGTCATCGGCGTAGGAAATGATGTTGAGGTTGTGTTGGCGTGCGATGGCAGCGAGGGGTTTCATGTAGATGTTGAAGAGAGTGGGGCTGAGCGACGATCCTTGCGGGACGCCGCAGATGACTTCGGTGGCCTCGGAGCGGAACGGAGGGAGGCGTACTCTCTGTGTTCTGCCGGAGAGGTATGAGATGATCCATTCCAGAGCCTTCCCTTGGATGCCGGTGTCGTTGAGGCATTGGACTAGTGTGCGGTGGCAGACAGTGTCAAATGCTGCGGAGAGGTCTAGGAGGATGAGTGCCGCTGTTTCGCCGTTGTCGAGCAGGGCTCGGATGTCGTCGGTGGCTGCGATGAGGGCGGTCTTGGTGCTGTGGTTGGCTCTGAATCCGGACTGTGATGGGTCAAGGGATCCGTTCGTCTCGAGGAAGGCTGCCAGTTGCTTGTTGACAACCTTCTCGATGACTTTGGCGGGGAAAGGAAGGAGCGAGATGGGGCGGAAGTTCTTGAGGTCGGTCGGGTCCGCTGTTGGTTTCTTCAGCAGAGTGCTGAGTTCGGCGTGCTTCCAGCTCTCCGGGAAGGTTGCTGTGTTGAAGGAGGTGTTGATGATGTCTCGGAGGTGGGGTGCGATGGTAGAGGCTGCCTTGTTGAAGACATGATGGGGGCACGGGTCGGTCGGAGATCCGGAGTGGATGGTGTTCATCATGCGTGACGTGTCTTCGGGGGTCACCTCGGTCCATGTCTGGAGGGTGGCGGCGGGGTGCGAAGGTACGACCGATGGGTGCGGGGGTGAAATGTCGAAGCTGTTGTGGATGTTGGCGATCTTGCGGTGGAAGTACGAGGCGAGGGAGTCGCAGAGGTCCTGTGAACGAGTGATGTCGTTGTTGCCGGTGCCGGGGTTGGAGAACTCCTTGACGATGTTGAAGAGCTCCTTGCTGTCATGGGCATTCTTGTCCAGTCGTTCCCGCAGAGATTTCTTCTTGGTGGTGCGGATGAGCTGGTGATGTCTGCGAGTGGCGAGTTTGAGTGCTGTTCTGTTGTCGGCGGTCTTGTTGAGGAGCCAGGCCTTCTCGAGGGTGCGGCAGGCCTTCTTGGAGTCCTTAAGTTCGTCGGTGAACCAGGGGGCCTTCTTGCTTCTGGGCCTGGTGAGGGGGTTCTTCAGTGGCGCGAGGTCGTTGGCACAGGAGGTCAGCCACTGCGTGAGGTCGAGGGCAGCTGTGTTAGGGTCCGTGGTCCTGACAGGTGGGCTCTGGCTGAGGGAGGTGGCGAGCTGGTCGGCGGTGATCTTGCTCCAGTTTCTGTGGGGAGCCTGCTTCGGGTGATGGTGGACCGTGTTCTTTCTGAAGCTGAAATGGACGCAGCTGTGGTCGGTCCAGTGAAGTCCGGTGGAGTGGCTGAAGGTGACGTGCTTGCTGGACGAGAAGAGTGGGTCGAGCGTGTGGCCGGCGAAGTGGGTGGGGGTGTTGACCAGTTGCTGAAGTCCGAGGTTGGCGAGGTTATCCAGCAGGGCGGTGGTGTTGCGGTCATTGTTGTTCTCCAGGTGGAAGTTGAGGTCCCCGAGGAGGATGTAGTCGGCGGAGGGGAGGGCGTGAGGGCTGATGAAGTCGGCGAGGTCTTCGCAGAACTGTGCGCGTGGTCCCGGGGGTCTGTAGATGAGGGTGCCTCTGAGGGTAGTCTTGGGATCGGTGTAGATCTGGAAGTGCAGGTACTCGGCGGCGTTGAATACGTCGATGGAGTCAGTCGAGATGCGAATGGTGCTCTTGTGTACGATGGCGATGCCTCCTCCGGTCTGGTTGACGCGATCCTTCCTGATGATCTTGTAGCCGTCCGGGATGGCTATGGCGATGTCGGGGGCTGAAGAGTCGTTCATCCAGGTTTCCGTGAGGAAGGCGACGTCTGGAGATGCGGTGTCGAGGAGGTTCCAGAGTTCCACGGCGTGTCTGTGGACGGAGCGGGTGTTGAGCAGGATGCACTTGAGGTGGTTGCTGTTGTCCGTCTTGGTGGGCGTGGTGCTTGTTTGGAGGCAAGAGAAGTTGCAGGATCGGCAGGCGAAGGGTCCATGGGTGCGTCGCGGGGACGCTCGGTAGCATCCGGGGGCTCGGGCGGTTTTGAGTGCGATGAGTGTAGCGAAGTCGTAGGTCCTGCGGGGGGGTGGCGGGCGCGGGGACCAGGGGGTCTGGCGCTGGGCGCGGTCCAGGCGCGGACGGGCGCAGACAGTCTTACCTTTGGCGCACCTTCGGCGCTCAGTCGGCGCTCCCGCTGCGCGCGTCCGCTGCGCGGTCGCTGGGGGGGCGTCATAAATAAGGAGCCGGGAGGGAGGGTCAGCGGGAGGCGGGAGCGGGGTGGCCAATGGGCAGGGAGGGGGGGCGGGACTGAAGGAGGAGGCGGGAGTAGGAGTGTGCGCCTGGGGCAGCGGCGCCGAGAAAACGGCGGGAAAACTGGCGGGAAGCGACGGAGCCCAAGGAGTGACCAGGTAAGTGGCGGTGGTCAGCGGGCGTGAGGAGTGAAGGTAGCGGCGTGGGTAGCGACCAGGAAGCAGCAGGCGTTACCTGGGAGGCGGAGGCGAGATGCAGGCAGCGGCGTCAGGTAGGTGGTGAGGAGCGGCAAACAGGCGTCAGGCAGCGGAGGCAGGTAGGTAGCAGCAGTGGGAGGGAGCGTCCGTCTGTGAAGACACAGGGGGTCGCACTGACCAGCCCGCGGGGTCCCCTTAAATAAGGAGCCGGGAGGGAGGGTCAGCGGGAGGCGGGAGCGGGGTGGCCAATGGGCAGGGAGGGGGGGCGGGACTGAAGGAGGAGGCGGGAGTGGGAGTGTGCGCCTGGGGCAGCGGTGCCGAGAAACGGCGGGAAAACCGGCGGGAAGCGACGGAGCCCAAGGAGTGACCAGGTAAGTGGCGGTGGTCAGCGGGCGTGAGGAGTGAAGGTAGCGGTGTGGGTAGCGACCAGGAAGCAGCAGGCGTTACCTGGGAGGCGGAGGCGAGATGCAGGCAGCGGCGTCAGGTAGGTGGTGAGGAGCGGCAAACAGGCATCAGGCAGCGGAGGCAGGTAGGTAGCAGCAGTGGGAGGGAGCGTCCGTCTGTGAAGACACAGAGGTATTCATCAGAATGTGTTATTTATTAACAATCTTAGTCTGAAAGGGAATAGCTAAAAGCATGCAAACTTCATGGAAGTCAGTAAAAGAATTGGATGTCAAGGTCATTGATTTTTTTTTATTCCTCTCCGCTGACTGCTTGAACCTCTCTTTAAATAAATTGGAGTAGGATCTCAGATAGTTTTACCCACATCAATAGGCTTAAAAATGTATAACGCTGCGCCAGGCCCCCTCTGACTCAGCCCAACAGGAACATCACTCCACATCTACAACGCTCTCGACGCCACTCCTGAAGCTCAGGCTGCAGCCTAAGGGGACAAAGAGAATGAAACTCCCCTGGGCACAGCCGTAAGTACTTGTTAGGTTTCGTTTCCCGTAGGTTTCGTTTCTCCCTGCCTTACGTTACGAAGTCATCACCACCAACCCCCTTCTTTTTGTCCTGGGGCCCGGAGGAGGCTCAGCCCCACGGCGCAACTAAGGGCGCCCCTCCCCTAGGATGGGGGGGGGGGGGCGCCTGTTCATTTTGCACATGTATGTACTGAGATGGCAAAGAAAAAAATAGTATTCTCAGAAAAAGATGTCAAATGCACTGACATATGTTTCAGTTGTGGTAATACTGGTCGCATTAGAGGTGGAAGAATGTGTACAGCTAAAAATGTTGTTTGTATGTCACATGGAAAACTAAGATATTTTGCAAAGGTTTGCCAGGAACAAAGAAAGTTGGAAGAAAGTGGGGTGTGTTACAGATAACAGAACTTTATTCATAATATGGCTTTGGCAAGCAAGGAGTGCAGTGAAGTGTAGGTGCGGCCAGAACGAGCGATATTCAGCTGTGGCACTGACTCGTAAGTTCTTGATCCTCATTGCTGTTGCAGCAAGTGTAGAGGGCACAGACATGTGGGGGTGACCAGAGCGTTATCAAGCTCTGGCACGGCAGTGACACGCACATCAGAAAACCACAGGGAAAAAAACTGTCAAACGTCCTAAATGTACTTAAGCCAGCATGGTGACAGTTGGACGGGTAGTTAACCAGACGGCAGTAAACCAGAGAGAAAAAAATGTCCAGTGTGGCCAGAGCAAAATAAAAGTTTATGCATATCTTTATTACGTTTTCACGGTCAGCACTGTGTTGTGCATCCCTGCAAATGTAGGACTTAAGCAGCCAGATTACAGCCCTAGCAGCTGGTTTAAGGTTTTATTAATAGCAGCGCGGTGACGTGCATTCAGTCAGATCAGAGGTACATGTGGCAACATCGTATCTGAGTTTATTTAACGCTGCACTGAAAGTGTCTACACGACATGCATTCTGTTTTGATCAATGGTGCAAGAGTTCAGATCCTAACATTATTGCACTGAAAGTGATGTGGTAATCAATCCATCTTTTTCTACATCGTTTCAGGATCTACCCTGGGAAGCTGTGTGGTGATGAGCACATCTGTGAAATCTTTTTTAATACATATTATTTGTGCAGTGAAACATTCTCATGACATTGTGACAGTGGGTTGTCGGGTGGTATATGTATGGTTGTTAAAAGATTTCTCAAGGACCCGCTGTTTGTAAACACTTCATAGTATTTGCACACACAATATATCAGCCATTTTATGTTTAGGGTAAAGTAAAACCTGAGATTATTTGTTTTAGATCTTTTTTTTGCGACAAATTGAAATTGTGGAAGCAGTTAATCCTCCACCACCTTTTCTTGATACATCTTGTGAACCTCCCATTCCATGGCGTCAATGGCTTGATGCTTTTGAAACCTACTTAGTGGCTATAGGTGTGCATAAATTCAGGCCTGAAAGAAAAAAAATCCTTTTACTTCATTCCCTAGGATTTGAGGGCTGATCTACATTAAAGCACCTTCTTGAACTGGTTTTAAGGTATAATAAAGAACTAGATGAATTTTAAGAAGCCATAAAAAAAACTAGCAGCTAGGTTTGATGTGCAACCAAGTTTGGTGTTATTACACCATACGTTTCTTAAAAGAGTTAAGAGGTCTCGAGATGATGAAGATACCTACATAACTTCTTTGACGAATTTATTTTTGAGTGTGATTTAAACTAGGGGTGGGTGGAATTTGCGTTCTTGCGCTATGCAAAGCTCCGTGAGCACGCAAAAGTTCAGCGAACATGCGGAATTGCTTGTTCCGCCCGTTCGCAATGCTTTTTTCTTGTTCGCGAACGCTGTTTGCGTGCTCGGGGAGAAATACCTCGTGAACACGCATTTTGAAAGCACAAACAAGCAAAAAATTCCACGGGGCCGTGGATCGCAGAATTTTTGGCAATTCCGCGTTCTACACGGAATGCAAAATTACCCAAATTCCGTGAGTGGAAGGGAATTTACCGCCCAGGCCTAATTTAAACAATATGAGTGATTAATTAGTATGTGACCAATTTATCAGTCATTGTCCTGACAGAGGTATTCGTCAGAATTTGTTATCCCTGGGGAATCCTAGTCTGAAAGAAAGTATCAGGGACATCACAGAAGTTGGTGAAAGAATTGGATTTCAAGGTCATTGAATCAGTCAATTTTGTAAGTGTATCTACTGATAGCACAAAGAAAAAAGAGTATCCTCAGAAAAACATTTTCAAATGCACTGACATATGTTTCAAATCTGGTAATGTGAGTCACGGTAGAGGTGGAAGAATGTGTCTGGCTAAAAATGCTGTATGTAGCTCACGTGTAAAATCTGGACATTTTGCAACGGTTTGCCAGGAACAAAGAAAGCTGTAACAAAAGTATGGTGTGTTACAGATAACAGTGGTTGTGACACAGAAAACATGTTAACTAAAATCCAAGATATGGTGTTGGTTATTAGTGATGAGAAGATAAGGACAGGTGATCCTTCTGATTGTAGAGACCCTTATGTCAATACAGAAGTGGGAAACAAAGAGTGCCATGTCCTAGTATATTTAGATCACACAATACCATGATCACTCAAGAATTATTTTTGAAGAATTTGAAACACAGGCAGTTGTTGCCACAGGATTATGCACCTGTTTCTTACGAAGGATGCAGAGTAGACTAGATTGGATATTTTGAAGATGTTTTAGAATTTAAAGGTAGATGCATCTAGGGTCAAATATATGTTGCATTCAAAGGCTTGAATATTCTTGAATTGTTTCACTAAGGTCTCTTTTATATAATTCTGTGTCCTGGTGCTAAAGAACAGGTTATGCTATAGGAGATTCCTGTTTTGCAGAGGAAATGCGGAACAAATATGCCTAGGTCTATTCAGCAGAGTTGGGAATAATCAAAGGATTTAGACATGAAATCAAGAAGGATGGGGCAGTCCTGCTTAAACACAAGATGAGGGGAGTTAATTTTAGTTTCAGGAATGATTTAGAAAAGGAACTTGCATCGTTATATGACAGAGGGATTATTCAACCCATAGAATCTTCTATTTGACTCTCTCCATTGGTGGTAGCTCGAAAGGAGATTGAAGAGTTCTGAGGATGTGTAGTTTTACATAGTCTCAACAAAGAGATCGGGATAGATTCACATCCTCTTCCTAACAATACAGAAATGTTGGCAACTGTTGCAGGGGCAACATTTTTCACAAAGCTTGATCTGGTTGCCGTTTACCACCAGGTCAAATTGGATCCTGAACTCAGGCAGCTCACGATATTTGTATCCCCGTCAGGGGCATTTCAATACTGTTGTATGCCATTTGGCCTCGCATTGGCTGTATCCGTATTTCAGCACCTAATGGTAACTCTTTGTAAAGATGTTCAGAATTTTAGCATCTTCCACGATGACGTTCTGATTTATCCATAGAATCCATGGTATTTTGAACATAGTGTTGTCTACTCTCCAAAATCAGGGTGTGGTTCTGAAATGTGAGAAATGTGAATTTTGTAAGCAAACCTTAGAATACCTGGGTCACAAAATTTATAGCACCGAAGTTCAACCAAACCCAGGTTTGGTCAATGCTATATTACAGGCACCCATCCCCCAATGACAAAGTTGGTGTGAAGTCCTTATTCGGACTGAGTGAATGTTATTCACGGTTTATACATGGCTATTCTACCAGAGTCAGACCCTTATCAAATATGTTAAAAAACACACAGTTTGTATTGGATGACAGTTGTAAAAAAGTGTTTAAATAGGTAAAGAGACAACCGAGCAAAGTAGAAGCTTTAAAACCCTATGATTCCTAATTACTGTGTGCTCTCACAGTAGATGTAAGTAAGCATGACTTAGGTGCTATGCTGTCCCAAAACATCAACAGTGAAGAGCGGAACACTGGGTTTGTATCGAGAGTGCCTAGGAATGCTGAGTTGCACTACTCAGTTATTGAAAAAGAACTTTTAGAATGCTGGTGGGCAATGGAAAAATTCAAGTGGTACTTATGAGGTAGGAGGTTTACCTTACCAACTGACCAAAAACCCTTAGTATATATATCATGAGGAACATCCAATAGAAATAACACTCCCCATATAGCCAGACTGTCTACCCAATTGCTCCAATTTCAGTTTCATATTGAACACATATCTTAGGGAAAAAATCATTCGAGCAGACTATTTCCCACGTTTTGCCATGAGTACAGAGGAGACAGAGAAAAAGAAGGGTAATGTGAATGTTCATGATGATGAAGATCTGTATTACTGCATAGTGGCAGCAGTTGAAATTGAAAATGCATGTTCTTTTTCAGAAAATCAGTGGAAGGATGCGACAAAAAGTGAGAAACATTTTGTTAAAGAAAACACAGGAGGAGTACCTTGGGGCCACTCTAGCAAGGTGCAGAATATGTGAATATTTCTGGTAGCCACAGATGCACCAGGACAATGATAGTATGGTTCATCAATGTGAGATTTGTTCCGGAGTGACAAGGTGTTACAAGCGTCAAATCCTACTTTGACTCCTGCTGATTTACCTTCAAGACCTTGGGTGAAGCTTGACATTGATCTCATGGGACCGTATAATTTCTTACCCCATCATTCAAGTTTTGCATTAGTCCTGGTCGACTACTATACTAGATGGCAAGCAGTAAAATTTGTTGAGGAGCCCAAATCTGAAGCAGTTTTATAATTTATAAAAGAGGTATTTATGAGGGAAGAGTTTCATGAGGAGTTACTCTCAGATAATAGAGTCCAATCGTCTCAAGTGAAGTGGAGAGGTTCCTTCAGGAAAGTGGCATACACCATTTAAAGAGTGCATGCTATCACCCCCAAACCAACAGCATGGTTCACCACATCGACAGAGTGTTAGGGGAGTGCATACATCGGGGTCTTATGCATCAGTGTGAAATGCCAGTTGCTCTGTGGACCATGCTTTGGTTTTACAGAAAGACCCCTCATTCCATAAATAGTATTTCTCCTTTTGAGTTGCTAAGGGGAAGGAGACCCTCAATTGATTTTAAGCCAGCTTGGATGTCTATGTGAGAAGTTGGCCTGGTATATGCCTACCACTAATTAAAATGAACACCTTGTACCAGTCCAAACAACCCTTTTTGAGGATTAGGTTAAAGACAACCTTTATTGAAAGCTATTCTAGTGGTAGCTATGGAGAGCAGCCTTCAGGCTAAGTCTCGAAGGCATGTAAAGCAGCTTGTTTTTACCAGATCAGAACCTCCTGAATGACCAAATGAAAGGAGAACCACACAAGAGATATATAAAATATATCTATTTATTACTAAACACTCTCTACTAACCTCTTTATGAGATTAGAGTACAAAGCACACAATATTAAATCACTAGAAAGACAGTAAATATCACAATACACAGTGGGCTCCAGGGGGAGACCAAACTATATACTAAGAAAGTGGTATAACAACCACAACTTGACTAGACACAGTGCCTGGAGCGCGTAGAATCACTGGGACCCCATGGAACCACCCAAAGTAGTGACACAGGGGACCCACGGAGGACGGGTGCAGTGTGTGAACACAGGCGCGAGCTCCGTACAATCCTATGGGAAAGTCGCAGTTGGAATTTTAAAGATTAAGGACACTTCGGAGAAGCAAACCCTGTCAAACATAGAAGGTTCTATGGCTAGCACCCTTGAGAGTACCGGGATACCCGTGTTACCTATCCCAGAGGAGCCAGGTGCACAGAGGTCAAGTGATGTCAGGAACCTTTGTCGTTTCCAATGGCGTGATGCGGAAAACTGCTGCTGCCGGGAAGATGAAAAGTGTCCGGTGGGATCCAAGCCTGGCTCCGAGGTGAGAAGAACCTGAAAGCAGAGGAAGCAGAGTCTGGGTCACTTCACAGTGACCAGGGACACGATAGTTGAATGCCCACCGATGTCAGGTGCTTCAGGTGAGAAGAGGTGAAGCATGGCTCTGCAGCCGTGGGGACCAGGAGAAGTCGACGATGGCCAAAGTCTGCAGGTGAGCTGTCCCACAAAGGATGTCGAGCGCTGGGGGGTCAGCGTCCGGATTGAACACCAACAAGCCTTGGCAGCTGCAACCCACGTGGGCAGATGAAAGATGCTTCGGAGAGGACCAGCAAGGTTCTGGGGACTCTCCAAATTATGGAGAGTCAGGGCACAACTGGAGCAACCAGGAAAGCCCATGGAAAGTCAAAGTTACCTTCACATGGACCCACAGACCAACGGACCAGGGATTGCAAAGGGACCCCAAGCTGAATCACAAAATACCAGCCCAAGGAACACACATGGAGCGTAGGCCGGAATCTTCAGTGGAAACACTGCTTGGGGTTGGGACTACAAGTAGCCCAAAGCACAGCCTCAGGGGTTGCCGAAAAGCATGTGCTGCTGCAAAAGTTCGAGGTGTACAGGGGTTCAGGTTGCACGGTCCCCATGAGGGATACTGGATTTCAGAATTGCAGGGAAAGCAGATCGACCTTGGGAACCCTCCTCCTGTGTTGCAGAAATCTTCAGAGTCCTCAGGAGCTTGGGAGATGCAAACCGGTCAGATGCGTTTAGGTGCCTGCCTTGCAGGGGAGTAACTCCTTTACTCCAAGGGAGATTCTTCAGTCATCCAACGTAGTTTAGATCATCGAAGTACTTGGTTTCTGTAGCAGAGTTTAGTCCAGGCAAAATCTAAAGTCCTGTAGTCAGGGGTTCCTACTTTATACCCAAGGAAGGGGTGGGATAATCTCTGGGGACCCACCTATGAGAGGGTCAGGACAGAGGGGTGGCTACACCCATGTCCTTTGTCCAGTTTCGTGCTAGAGCAGGAGCAAATGGGTCCTGCAAACAATTTGAGCTGGACTATGCACAGGGACACCAAATGTGTCCCTAGTGCAGATTTCAAAGCACTCTCAGAGTGCACCCACCCAGCCCCAATACACTAAAGCCTGTCTGGGAGGTGGTCACACCTCCCTGTGACAGAAAACCTATTGTCAAGCCTTCCCCTGCTCTACCTTGGCTCAAGAGCAGGAGGTCAGACTTGTGTCTGTGGCTGGCAGCATCCATGTGATGCCCAGGTTGAGAAAGCTGGTAGCGGGTAGCCCGGTGTGTCACATATATCCCTCTAGGAGGGTGGAATCATACCTCCCCCGCCAGTTGCTGGTGTTTGACAGTAAACACGACATGTTTCTAAGCAGCTGTTTTAAAGTAAGCATTTACCGCAAGGTTATATTGCACTTAAATATATACGGTTGGTTGCATCACAAGCAACCCCGGAAAATAGGTTCCGAAGGCTGCAGGGGGCTCTGCTCATGCAGGTGCACCCTCTCACATAAAACCCAGCACCCTGCCTTCAAGATTGATAAGGCCTGCCATAGGGTTTATATGTGCAGTGATTTAGAATAGATATAGTGAACCTATCTCTAAGTAAGGGGTGCATGCACCACCTTACACAGGCTGCAGTAGCAGACCTGTGATGTCATTTTGAATGGTCTCTCAGGGGTGACACAATACATGCTGTAGCCCCTGGGAGGCCTCTGGGGTACCTATGCCCTGGGTACATAGTATACCATATACTAGGGACTTATAAGGGTACCCCAGAATCCAATCTGGAGTGTACCTAAAGTGCATGAAATCAATTTAAAGGAGAAAGCAGCTAGACTGGGGTCCTGGATAGCAGGATCCCAGTCAATCTAAGTCGAAAACAGTGATACATCAGCAAAAAGTGGGGGTAACTATAAGAAGCAGATCCTACTCTCCTACATTCTAAATGGCTCAAACACAGTTCATCCTTATCTGAGTTGGATTTGATTGTAAGGAGCAAGTAAAACAAAAAAACATTTATGACAAAAAGAAAAGTGTCTCTGTGAATCATTTTGAGGTGGGAGATGTTGTCCACATTGAAATAATGTATTTTGTAAAAAAATAAATGATGAATCAAAGTATTCCGAACCTATGAAAATTGACAAAATTTGCAGAAGCGCTGTACAGGTGAATGGGCAACGTTGGTGGAATATGGGTACAGTGGTGAAAGTAGATTCCTGTGTCTTTACCAATAATGCTCAGGTTGCTGCTGATGAGGAGGATGAGAGAGGTACTGCAGAGCGGAGTTTGACAAACAAGGTTGATGTATTCTTTCATTCTTCTGAGGGGGTGCGGAAAAGTACTGGGCACATAAAGTTACCACCAAGGTACAGGTGATTCTACAAGGGTGACACATATATTATGTATAATTTCTAGTAAAATTGAAGAATCTCCTACCACTTATATATCATTTAATGATATGTAACACTGATGAAGCTTGAATTAATTTATATTGTTTTTGTTTATTTTGTTTGTTTTCTTTATGTATATACCAGCTGTATTCTGCAATAGTGACATTTTGTACAGAAAGGAAAAAAGTATTTAAAAATAATCCATTTTGCATTTGGCCTTTTTACCAAATATGCTTCCAAATGTTAAGTTATGTATATTGCTTCTTTGACTTTGCTGTTTCAGGTTTGTATATGGAAAGACAATATTTACTATCCTGCCTTGTGTTGGCAGTATGTACTTCAAAAGCCTGGCAGTGTGTTGTCACAGCTAGTGAGGCTCTGGTGGTGCCTGTCTCGAGTGTTCTGACAACTGACAGTGGGACAGCTAGTAATCAGAGCAGTCGAAAGCTAACAATGCCGACACTGCGTTTGGTCTGTGGTATGGTTATTGAATAAACCTATTCAAAAGACAGTTCTGCCTTTATGTCTTGATAATGACAGAATACCACCAGTTATTCTCTGACAGAAGTTTTTAGGGCATACTATCTTCTTGCACAGGTGCACATTGACGAACCATGCTCTGGCATGGAAGAGAGTAAAGCCTACAGTCAGAGAGCAACAAACAACATGCCTACAGAACCATTGATGAGTTTTTGAATCCCTCAGAAGCAGTGATGCTTTTCAAGACTACATGCTGTCTTGTTGGTACCTCCACACATCTCTCCCTATCAATGAACAGCATGTGAAGCAAACATTCACAAGATTGGTTAGCATGTCCATGATTGATTTGACAAGGTGTGTGTATGAACTTCAGATACAACTCTTTTGAGAGGTGGTGGATCAGTAGTCCAACGAAATCTCTGAATTACATTTGTCCATTATTACCCTCACTCTACCAACAAATGTGATGGGAAAAGTTGTTCACTGCCCCCAGCTAGTTGACACAAGCCCCTGACTATTTGATGCAGCTCGGTACTTGAGAGACCAATATTGAGCAATATTGATCTCAACATGGGAACACATTGATAAAGTATTCCACTGAACCACATGCCCATATATTAAGGTTTGGGTGAGTGTAAGTCTTCTAATTGAACCCTTTTTTTATTTTCTCTGCAAGCTTTGACCCAGGGCTTTGTTATATTGGAACGTACAAAATCTAAAGATTGTTTTCAAGTCATGTAAGGGTGCAACTAAAAGACACTAGGAGAAAGGACATTCATGGCCTGTGTTGACACTATGCATTTTGAGTTTGTGGAAAGAACAGAGCCTTTTGCTTATCCACTGAAGGCATTACAGGAGAAGTTGGAGGGAATCTCAACTAAGGTGAGAAATCTGAAGCGGGAAAAGAGCAAGTTGGAGAAGGAGTTTCAAAATGTGGTTTGCCAGTCCAATACAACTGACTTCATGGTCAGAGACATAATGTGTTTTAAGAACACAATGAAAGAGGGGTTCTCTCTTCAGGGTGAAAGGATAAAGCAACAAGATGATTTATGTAGGGTTCCATTCTCTGGGTCTTGGGAATTTCTGCCAACATATAAAGCGAACAAAGCAAAACCAAAGGGGATGATGGACGGAGTGTTGAACAATGCAAGCACTCACTCCCAGTCAACTGATCTGGGTTTAATCTATCATCATTCTTTAGCTCACTCTGCCACCCCAGTTCAGACATGGCCATATGCAAATCAGTCTGACCCTGAGCCTCATGGGAACAGCCCAGCCTGAAATGCCACGCCATGTCTTCCCTGGACCAAAAACAAGCATCCTGGGACTGGTTTCTGGCTAATCAGCCATCATCAGCCAGGCTAGCTTGAATCCAGTGGCAAAGTTAGAAAAGGACCCACGTCTGGGCATACCCTGCCAACTTAGGGCAAACAAAGCAAAACCAAAGGGGATGATGGACGGAGTGTTGAACAATGCAAACACTCACCCCCAGTCAACTGATCTGGGTTTAATCCATCATCCTTCTTTCGCTCACTCCGCACAGTTCAGACATGGCCATATGCAAATCAGTCTGACCCTGTGCCTCATGGGAACAGTCCAACCCGAAATGCCAAGCCATGTCTTCCCTGGACCAGAAACAAGCATCCTGGGACCAGTTTCTTGCTAATCAGCCATCATCAACCAGGCTAGCTTGAATCCAGTGGCAAAGTGAGCAATGCACCCACGTCTGGACAAACCCTGCCAACTTAGGGCGAACAAAGCAAAACCAAAGGGGATGATGAACGGAGAGTTGAACAATGCAAGCAAGCACTCACCCACAGTCAACTGATCTGCGTTTAATCCATCCTCATTCTTTAGCTCACTCCGCCATCCCAGTTCAGACATGGCCATATGCAAATCAGTCTGACCCGTTGCCTCATGGGGATAGTCCAGCCCGAACTGCCAAGCCATGTCTTCCCTGGACCAGAAACAAACCTCCTGGGACCAGTTTCTGGGCCCAGACATGGGTCCCTTGCTCACTTTGTGGTCCCAGGATGCTTGTTTCCGGTCCAGGGAAGACATGGCTTGACAGTTTGGGCTGGACTGTTCCCATGAGGCACAGGGTCAGACTGATTTTCATATGCCATGTTTGAATTGGGGTGGTGGAGTGAGCTAAAGGATGATGATGGATTAAACCCAGATCAGTTTCCTGGGGGTGAGTGCTTGCAATGTTCAACACTCCATCCATCATCCCCTTTGGTTTTGCTTTGTTCGCCCTAAGTTCGCAGGGTATGTCCAGACATCGGTCCCTTGCTCATTTTGCCACTGGATTCAAGCTAGCCTGGCTGATGACGGCTGATTAGCCAGAAACCGGTCACAGGATGCTTGTTTCTGGTCCAGGGAAGACATGGCTTGGCAGTTTGGACTGGACTGTTCCCATGAGGCACAGGGTCAGACTGATTTGCATATGGCCATGTCTGAACTGGGGTATCGGAGTTAGCTAAAGAATGATGATGGATTAAACCCAGATCAGTTGACTGGGGGTGAGTGCCTGCAATGTTCAACACTCCATCCATCATCCCCTTTGGTTTTGCTTTTTTTACCCTAAGTTGGTAGGGTATGCCCAGACGTGGGTCCCTTGCTCACTTTGCCACTGGATTCAAGCTAGCCTGGCTGATGACGGCTGATTAGCCAGAAACCTGTCCCAGGATGCTTGTTTCCAGTCCAGGGAAGACATGGCTTGGCAGTTCGGGCTGGACTGCTCCCATGAGGCACAGGGTCAGACTGATTTGCATATGGCCATGTCTGAACTGGGGTGGCGGAGTGAGCTAAAGAATGATGGTGGATTAAACCCAGATTACTTGACTGGGGGTGAGTGCTTGGAATGTTCAACACTCAGTCCATCATCCCCTTTGGTTCTACTTTAACATATAAAGCGAAGCATTATCTGAATTACTGAAACAGCCTCTGGACATTGATGATGATACTGTATGGCAGGTGGTGGAGTCATCTTATCACCTTTACTCTAGATCTCGAAGGAACAATGTTGATGCAGGTTGCATGGTGATGGTCTCTTTTTTTAAATCTGGGAAAGCATAGTAAAGGTGGATATCAAAAAGTAAATAGTGCATCTGGGTGGTCTTCAGTTTGTTTGTACCTACAATTGGACACTCGACCCTTCTATGTAATGGTCCCTGTCAAAAAAGATTCTTCGTTGACATCAAGAAGGAAATGACAGTTATGAGAACATAGACATCAGTGGGCTTCCCAGCTCACCTAAAAGTCATATTCAATGTGAAACAGTTTGTGTTCTCATAAGTAGATTATGCAAAATCCTTTCTTGATAATTTACCTGTGGATGGTGTACTGATGACTCATCTCGGTACTCTTGACAACAGTCTGGCATGTGATGCATCTCACAGTGGGCTGGGGTCACTCTTTTAGGAGCTGGTCAGCAATTGTGGAAAATTGAGTACACCCATTTAGTTTGAATGTATCTGGTGTTCTGTCTCTTTGTTATTTCCCCCTTTCTAGGTACATCTTGGGCAGGTAATGTTGAATCTTTGAGATGATATCTTACAGAAATATGAATAGTTTTTCAAATGCTGGATATCTCTGTGCCAGTTGGGGCCAGGGACTGCAGATGTACTATGAGATTTGAGATTTTTTCTACTTATGGGAAAACATAATGACAGGTATGACAGAGATGTGGATGCAGTTTTCTGGTTTGCTTCTTATCCAGGTTCTGGAATAATTTTACAGTTTCCATATTATTATTATTTACTTTGTACTAACATAAAATACCAAAATAGGAAAGACGTCCTTGGATCCATTGTGTTGATAATGAAGTCAGCAGCACACAGGGCAATGATTATCCTGCCCTCATTGTGCAAAAGTGGACCATCTACCTGGAGTCTTGTGGTACAGGGCTTGTAGCTATATTTACTAGTCTAATGAACTAGGAGAGAGTAGGCACATTTGCCTACATCTTCTCCTGATACAGAGGGGTTAATTTATACTCTTGCCTTGGTATTTTTATGTAGTACATGAATATGTATTAGTCATTGCCTCAATGCCTACCTCTTCTTAAACATCCCATTAGTACCTTCAACTTATCCTATCAGTAAATTTGGCAGAATCTGCCCTGAAAGCAGGTATGGCAAGATTATTAAACTGTATGGTTAATTGCATTGATTCATGATTGTGTTAGTTTGGGCAAATGGATATATATTCCCTTCATGATATTGGATACAACATTTCCAAATATTTCCCTGTCACAGTAAGGCATTAAGAGAGGGTTGTAGCCCTTTCAACATCTGGGGTCTTTTTCAATGAATTAGTGACACACAACCATGCCTGTGGATTTATTTTCCCTGATACATACAAATCAAGAGTTCCAGTTATAAAAGTCTGATATCCAATACGGGTCAAGTTTGCGCTATATAAAACTCTAGGAAGAAGAAGAAGAAGAAGAAAAAGTAAGGTTGCATAAGCCAATGTTGAAAATATTTCTAGAAGAAGCCCATTGGGACTTATAGCTTTGTTATTTTTCTGTTTGTTAACCTAATAAAGCTTATTGGGAGCCCATCCCAGGTCTTGCACTTAACCCTTCTTTCCCTCACCTTCTGCTACCACGTGTTTCGGAGGAAACTAGTAGTTTTATTCTGCATCTTCCCAAACTCCTGAGAAACGTCCACACATCCTTGAAGACTGGCTCAACAGCAATACCTTTGGTGTCTCTTGGACACGGTCCTTGCTGTTTAATTACTAAGTCATTTCAGAAAATCATCTTGGAGGAGCGCGCTCACATGTATTTCACCTTCAGGACATGTCACACACACCAGTACATGTCCTACCTTTCACCTACGCTGCACCCTGTCCATGGGGGTACCTTGGGCCTACCTGAGGGGTGCCTTACATGTAAGTAAAGGGAAGGTGTGGAGCCTGGCCAGTGGGTGCACTGCGCAGTTGTGACAACCATGTCGACCTGGCAAGTGGTCGACATGGCAGTCACAACTGCGCACAAACACTGCAATGGCAGGTCTGAGAACCCTTTGTGTGGGTGGCACACCCAGTGCTGCAGGCCAATTAGCAGCAATTGATTTACAGGCCCTGGGCACACACAGTGTACTATTCTTGGGACTTAGCAGTAAATCAGATAAGCCAAACATTGAAACACCAATACATAAACATAATTTGCCATAGGAGCACTTGCACTTCAACACTGATCAGCAGTGAGAAAGTGCGCAGAAAGTAAAAACCAGGAAGTCAGAAAGCAAAAAGACACTGGAAACACGCCAAAAGATGCCAGGTCTAACAGGTTCAATAGACTATTTTTTCTTGTTTGTTTCTTAAGGCACATTATTTTTAATTAGCTGATTCAGTATCATGCCTGAAATGTCTAGTTGTCAACACGCATCCCACTTAAACTGAAATTGTTGTTTAGAAAGCTTGCATGATAATGTCTTTCTTAATACATTTTCGATACTGTAATGTTTTGAATATTTATTTGCTTAAACATGCAAGGCTTCAGAAAGTATTCATATACAATTTATTGAATTATTTCCCTATTATCTTATGTTATCATGATTTTTATGAAATAATATCTATGTATCTATGTATATTCATTTTATGCTTTATATGTTGTTGAAATTGTGTTAGATATAGTGTCTTCAACTTAATATTCGAGAGCCTGGATCTCCCTGTAAATTAGACAAATCCCTATATATACCGCTGACCATATGATGGTACAATTCCATAAGGTCATACTCCATCTTGAGCAGGCTGAGACTCAATTCTTGCTATTTTTGCTGAATAATTGACATGTCTGCCTTTGATGAAGATGTTGTCTGTCCTTGTCTTTCAAAGAACATGTGAAACTGTCAAATCATTCAGACAATGACATCGATAAGACACTTGAGCCCATATTTATCTAGATTTTGGGTCACCCTTGTGCCATGCAAGTGGACCCAAGGCTAATGCAAAACCTACATGAGATTTATCAAGCCATTGAAGGCCACCCTGCGTGGGTTGCTAAATATAGATTAACACATGTGTAGGAAAGTAGGATCTGCTTCTTATGGTTACCCCCACTTTTTGCATGATGTAACACTGTTTTGACTAGTCTGACTGGGATCCTGCTAATCAGGACCCCAGTCTATCTGCTTTCTCCTTGAAACATTATGCCGTGTACTTTGGTACACTCCAGATTGGATACTGGGGTACCCTTACAAGTCCCTAGTATATGGTACACATGTACCCAGGGCATAGGTACCCCAGAGGCCTGCCCTGGGCTGAAGCATGTATTATGCCACCCATGAGAGACAATGCAAAATGGAACTACAGGTCTGCCATTGCAGCTTGTGTAAGCTGGTGCTTGCACCACGTACTATAGATATAGGTTTACTATATCTATAGGTCACTACACTTAAAACTTATTAGTCACCCCTGTAGCAGGCCTTAACAATCCTGAAGGCAGGGTGCTGGGTTTTACGTGAGAGCATGCACCTGCATGAGCAGAGCCCCTCTGCAGTCTTTGGAGACCATTCTCCCGGGTTGTTTGTGACTCAGCCAGACATACAGATAGAGGTGCATTATAATCTCACAGCAAATGCTATCTCGAAAACGACTGAAACAAAACATGTTGTGTTTGGTATCAAACACCTTGGAATCATACCTCCTCACGTGTAAGTGGTGTGGGAGGTATGATAGCACCCTTTAGAAGCAAGCTTTGTGGGGTCACTGGTCTTTCTGGGTGCCAGCCTTCATGACAAGCTCAGCACAAAATGGATGCTGCCGACCAGAGACACATTTCTGCCCTCCTGCTGCTGAGCCAAGCTCAAGCAGAGGAAGGCAGCACAATAGGCATCCTTTCACCGGGCAGTGCGACCACCTCCCAGACAGGATTTTATTCCAAAGTGCCTGATAGTCTGCACCTGAGGGAAATTTGGTTTCACTGTGCATAGTCCAGCTCAAACCGGTTCCGGGAGCCGTTGGCTCCTTCTTTGGCACGAAACTAGACAAAAGACATGGGAGTAACCTCCCCACTGTCCTGAACCTCCCCTAGGAGGGTCCCCTGAATCTGGCCAACCCTCTCCCGTTAGTACATAAGGTTTACCTGACTGTAAGACTCTAGATTTTATGTGGACAAGATTCTGCTGCAAGAAACCACTGACCTTCGACCGTCTGGACACTCTGGACTTCACTGGATTTCGACAGGGACAGACTTTGTCTCCCTCTCTGTCCAAAGCATCGTCTGTGCCCTTGCACCATCCTGGCTCAGTGCAGGACCTGTGGAGCACTAAGGACAACTGAGGAATCTCCCTTGGGGTGAAGGAGTCAATCTCCTGCATTCGCAGGCACCATAATGCAACCAACTGGCCTGCTGATCATGAGCTCCTGTGGACCCCAAAGGTTCCAGCAACATAGGAGGTGGGTTCCAAAGTTCATTGAGGTCAATCTGCCCACTCACCGAGTTTTCGGCCAGTATCTCTCATGGGGACTGCGTAACCTGAACCCCTGTGCACCCTGTACTTTTGCAAGTGCATATGCTTGTTGGCAATTCCTGAGCTTGTGCATTGGACTTCCTATAGTCCTTACCCCGAGCAGTATTTCCGCCAAAGAACTCTGGCCTCCAGGCACCGAGTCCTCCGTGGGCTGGTATTTTGTGATCTCGCTTGAGGTCCCATTGCGACTACTGGTCATTCTTGAGGGTCATCTTGATTTCCATTGGGCTTTCCTGGTTGCTCAAGATGTGCCCTGACTCCCCATTGCTTGGTGAGCCCCTGGACCTTGCTGGTCCACACTGTAACCTGCGTGACCTTCCTGCGGGGGTTGCTGTTGCCAAGGCTTGTTGGTGCTCCAGCCGGACACTGATGCCTCAGTACTCGACATCCGTCGTTGGACAGCTCGCTTCTGGCTCCTGGTTGTCCTCAATGTGTACTGGATCTCGTGGCTACAGAGTCAAGCATCCCTTCTTCGCACCTGAAACTCACAACATCGGTGGGCATTCGTCTACTGAGCCCCTGGTCACACTGCAGTGACCCAGACTCTGTCCCCTCTGCTTTCAGGTTCTTTCCATCACAAATCCACCCTTGGATTCCTATGGACACTTTCTTCCTTCCCGGCAGTAGCTCTTCTTCGCAGCCCTCCATTGAGAACGACGGGGTTTCCAACACCACTCCAGGCCTATGCATCTGGCTCCTCTGGGACAGGTAACTCGGGTACTATGGTATCCAGGGGTGGGGTGGCTCTCTAACCTTCTAAGTTCCAAAGGGTTTCCTCGAAGTCCACCGATAAGGGTCCTTAAACTTAAAGGGCCCGATTCACAGAATTAACTTAAGACAAATTCCTAAACTTACTACTTTTGGTATTCACAGAATGCACTTACTACTTTTGGTATTCACAGAATGCACTTACTACTTTTGGTATTCACAGAATGGATTTACGACTACTAACTTTACGTCCGCACTCAGGCCGGAAATTCCGGCCCGGAGGCGGAGCTTCCGGCCCGGAGGCGGGGCTTCCGGGCCGGCGGCGGGGCTTCCGGGCCGGAGGCAGAGATTTTGGCAATGGCTAAATCTCTGCCACTGGCCGGAATCCTCACATTTAGAAAGAGGAAAATGTCTCTGTTGATTGTTTTTGTGCAAGAAGGTGCCCCTTCCTGTACAAAAGCAATCCTGTGTACAATACGGGCACCCTTGCACCATGGTGAAAGGTTGTCTGTGTTGGTGCTAGGCAGCGGTTTGTGCGCCAGCGAAGCCAGAGAGCAGGAATGTGCCGTAAAAAGTTAAATACGGCCCATTACGGCCCTTTCACGCAGCACAGCAATGTGGTATGTTGTGTTGCGTAAAATGTTGATAAATATGGGCCCTAATACACAAACAATTACCTTTCTAGAACAACTGATGCAACACCAGTCTGGGACATATGCCTTCTTATCTTTATTTCAAGATCAGATAAAAATAACAACATAAAGGGTGTTGTGGTAGTTGAAGTCTTTTACCTCATTTGTTTTTAAGAATGCATCTGAGACTCGCATCTTGATGCCCATAGGTTATGGAACACATTCCTAAGGTTATGTCACAAATTCCAATCTCAGATAAGATATAATATGAAAGGCTCTCTAATCGATCACTTGGGAGGAGAGGTATTTCGCCCTAGAAAATGGTGCAAGCTGTTGCCAGATGAAGATCTTGACTGCCAAGTTGCCATGATGTTGCTGCATCTCGTTCTATGCCAAAAGCTGATACTAAGCCAAGTCTTGGAGGAGATAAGCTACAGCTGATGCATGTTTTCCTCTCCAGGAAACACTAGCCCCCTACCTCTGATAACTACAGCATTTTGCTATAAATAAGTATGCAGTGCATTGATTCTCATGATCAAGCTCTAGATGCAAGTTACTCTGCTCCATACTCGGCTAGTGCACACATAGGAATAGGTTTTATGGTGGAGGATGACATTTTAACAATGGTAGAAAAGTTCATTTTATTCATGTTGTACGCAACATGCATTTGTGCTGTTTTAACTATATTTTCTGTTTCTATTTTAGATGTACTAAGCAACAGGATAAGATTGTTAGAATAAATGTTTTTAGTCAAAATGACTTTTTCAGTTTGTGTGTGAGATATTGTAGAGAGTGAAATTGGGCTTCTCAAAATATCACTGCATTCCTGAATGCCTGTTTAGGGACTGCTATTAGCCCAAAAGCACTGATGCCACTTTGGCCAAGTATTGGGTGGTGTCCTGCGGTGCGTCAATAACCTGACTTTCACATTCAATCGCTAGTGCATTGAACTAAGTTCACTCGTGTCATCCATGGGTGTGAAAAAACATCTTGTAGAGTTAAGTCAGAGTCTTAGTTCAAGCGGCAGTTTCATTGCTGATATACAGTTAAAGCAACAGCCAAATTTAAGAACTTCTGGCACAACACAGTACATCAAGCAAAGTTATTGTACTCTGAAATGCCTTCAAGGGAGAGAGAAGAACACCCTGAGATCTACTATGATATAGTGCTGTTTTTCGCTGCCAACGCTCACAACTCACACCGTTGCACCGTACTGCAAGAGAATGTGCATTCTGTAAAGCATAGGTGTTGTATTGGAAGGACACTCTTTCTCTACAAAAATAATGATTTGTTTTTACATAGTTAAGTGTTTTCCCACTTTGTATGTATACTGTTCAGTGCAGAACACATGTATAGTTTGAAATTATGGAGACTTTTAAAACTTGATGTACTGGTACGCCTGCCTCAAGGAGGCATACCATTTTGACGCAAATCCTTGTCTACAAATGTGGGTAGATAGGGATTTGTGTCAAAACCCATAGGAATGCTTATGTACCACCCATGGGATGCCCCCTTGATGCAAAGTAGTGCAAAGTAGCACATAGCTCCACTTGGCATTACTTTAGGCAACTTTCCAACACAATCATGATTGGCCTTGAAAAGTAAAACCCAACACAACACTTGGGGCAAAGTATTAATACATGTACCCCCTCATAAATAGAAAAGGATAATCAGCTTTTTTGACGGTAATCATTTTCCTATAAATGTGGGGGGAAAGGTCAGTTAATAGCAAACATGATGTTTTTTTTAACTAGCTTCGACATATTGACCAACCCACCAGACTCGCTGATATCATCAATACACCAAACAAGTGAAAACCTAATGGCAAATTGAAATGTGAACAGTCAGTGCAGTAAAGTACAAGGCACTGTTCACACTACACATCATCTGCAAAGCCTGTACAAACTCTAGGCAGCCAACTTGAGTTTGATAGATGGGCATTGAAATCACATAACGAGACACATTCATATGGAGTGCTGGTAAAGGAAAGCATGCATAGATGGTTTGGGGATGGGAGTCTATACTCCTGGTTATGAGCTGTGGTGTAGGGAACTGTTTTGGGATTAATACAGTAATTACTACCCCCCTCTGAAATATTCTCATGGGAAGTTTTGCTGCGTGAAACCTGCCAAAATGTACAGAGGAAAGATGGTAAATGCAGAATTCTGTACTGATTGCCTGTGTGATGTGTCATGTTCCAGAATAATAGAATGTGCACTACTTACTGCACCCAGTAAATACCGTTATCTTGAATGGAGATGTTTACCGGGAGTGGGGAATATCTCACCCTGTACCCCCAATTTGTAATAAGGGCCTGTGCGTTTCTGTTAGGTCTGGCCAGGGAAACTTTAGGTGTGTATCAAAGCTTATACAATCTCACCAGAGAGAGGTGATTGTAACTGTAAGTCATGATATATCAATTTTCAATTTTGTTACAGCACATGGCCATTTAGCTGGAACAATAGTATATGAGTACGATTATGGATGGAAGTGCTCTTTTTCCCATTGCACTGCCAGGACCCTGAAGAAGTAGCATGTAAGCACTTACGTCTGTCTCAATGACAGCTAATGTGGATATATGAAAGGAAATACAGAGACACAATGCGGAGGCATTGGAAACAGATATAACAGTGGCAGGTTTTCAGTCTATATCTACTTTGCTTCATTATAGTCAGCTTTTGTGAGCATTGATTCCCTTTGCTCTCGTCTGTCAAGCACAAGTAGCTCTGTTCTCTTCATAACAGATGAGGAATTTCAAGTACCCGAATACAAAGGGAAGACCTAGACTGATGGAGCTGTCTATGCCTAACTTGAGACTACTTCAGGACAATACCATATTTCAGGGATGAAGCAGGATCATGGATTGAATGCTGCTTTATAACAAAGATAATCATATGAAAGTGTGTGTATGGAAACGAGCTCTGAGGTAGACATGCTTTGCTGAAAAAAGTATCCATGCACGAGATGACACTTCCCACCAGTCCTAACTTCTGAGCCTACAGACACTTTGCATACTGGGGATTTAAAACAGTTCACATTCACATATGAAGTGAAACTATGCGTTCTTACTGGAGTACTGTGTCGCACGAGATATGTAGCCACATGACCCTGGCATGAGAATTACTTGTTTTCCTTACACGTGCAAAGGAAAGAAAATATTCAGGGCTCCAGGAGCTTTGGAAATAATGGAGGTATCGGTTTGATTCAACAGAGGTATCAGGAATTGCTGAGTATGTAAAGCCAGTCAATAAAACAATGGGGCAGATTTATGTTCCCTGGCGCATCCCTGCAAATCAGCAGGGATGCGCCAGGGAAGATGCGTCACGCAAGTTTGCCCTTGCGCCACCGCAGATGCGCCACATTTACAATGCGGTGCATCGTGGCGCAAGGACAAGCAGATGCGTGACGCATCTGCCGGCGTAAGGTTGGCGCATTGCTGGAGTTGCGTCGCAAGCGCGACACAGCTCCAGCAAGGCTCGGGGTGCCCCTATCCCTAACATGCTGCGTCAATCCTTACGCCTGCTTCAAGCAGGCGCAGGGATTTGACGCAGCATGGCCGGAAACGTGACTGAGTGAAATCTTGTAGATTTCACTCAGCCACTTTTTGGAGGCGTTCCTGCGCCAGAACGCCCCCCCCCCCGTGCAGGTA
This sequence comes from Triturus cristatus, assembly GCF_964204655.1. Taxonomy (NCBI): domain Eukaryota; kingdom Metazoa; phylum Chordata; class Amphibia; order Caudata; family Salamandridae; genus Triturus; species Triturus cristatus. The sequence goes on from NC_140591.1 coordinate 1,337,008,887, forward strand.
TGCCCACATGTGGCGCAAGCTTTACAATGTGACGCATTTCCCTAGATGCGTCACGTTGTAAATCTGCCGCAGCATGGCGCTGGCTTTGCGCCGCCGCTGCGTCACAAAAGTGACGCAACGGCGGCACAAAAGTGACGCACAGGGCTTATAAATCTGCCCCAATAT